>NW_026138070.1:3913221-5217628 GCF_025592945.1 Manacus candei
GAAACTACAGCCCGTGGATGGATGGCCCTGTCCTGACGTTCGTTCAAATGCTCCCTACTTTTCCATTTAAAAGAAAAGAGGAAAAAAGCCTAAACAAAAAAAAAATGAGGGGAAAAAAAAAAACCAAAACAAAACAAAGGAAATTGACTTCCCAAAAATTACACTAAGCTAACATTTGAGGCCTGGCACAAATCCATCACAGCCAGGAAACTCAGAATTAACCAGTGCACTCCCATGACTACCGGGAGGGGCTGCACTCTGACAGTGCAGGGCAAAGCTTTAGGACTTGGGGACTTGGGGATGAAAGTGCTCAGTGTGTCTCTGAAGTGCAGCAGAAGGTGTTTTCATGCACACCCGTGCGTGCACAAATGCAGCACTAGATGCTTTGTGCTTCAGGAGAGGGTTAACTGCAGGCTCCCGGTGCTCAGATCTGACAGGTGATACCAGTACCTGGCCAGGGCTCCCTCACCAGGACTTTCCCCGTGGGCTCTGTGTTGGTGATGCAGCAGGGACCTGCAGGCTGCTGCTGAGGAAGCTCGGGAATTTACACCTAACCCAGGTTGCAAGTGAGGACAAAGTTGACTCTTCATTCCCACTCGCACATGACGCAGCATCCCATAAATCAGTGTGAGTGACGGCCGTGGTTCAGCTCAGGTGAGAGGGGAAGGGAGGGGAGCGCAGGTCAGGGCGGGGGGCAGCGCTGGGCTGTGGGAGCAGCTCACAGGAAGAGGCTTCCAGCAGGAATTGTGGCTGGAGTGATGGGTCAGAGGTGGCCTGGGACTGCAGAGCGGGATGGAGGGAGCCTTGCAAAACACCTGCTGCTCGCCTTGGGCCAATGCTGTCGGTGCTGAGGGTTTGCCACGGCTCGTTCCACTCACCAGTTTGGGAAAAGAATGGAATCGGCTCCCGTACCTGTAGCTGCCGAGGCTGGAGCGGAGGGCGGGACAGAGGGCCGGCCGTGCCCCTGCTGTCCCTGCAGTGTCCCGCTGCCACCCTGCCTTTGCTGTGAATTCTCACACTTTGGGGTACTGCAGACAGCAGACTGCATGTCAGAGCATTGATGGTATCTCATTTCAGAGGCTGGGGGAGGTCGGGATGTGTTAAGGCTGAAAATATTTACAGGTTTTGAAGTTGAAACGCAAACAGGAAAAGCCCTTTAAAAAGTGAGTGTAGTGGATATTCAAAACAGGGATTGCCATGGAAACGCCACAATATTTGCTTAAATTGACACAAAGGTTGCTGGTTGCAGGGTTCTGACTTCTTTGGCTCCATTTTCTTTGGCCCGGCACCTATCACAAATTGATCTCAACAACCCTCTTTTGTTTCGCTTCTTTTATTTTTGTCTGATGGAAATTAAAAAAAACCACCACCACCAAAACCCTCCAGTCTACAAATCCTACCTCACAGAAGAGTCTGAAGCTTCTGAGCTTCTGTCAAAGGTTGGAGCTAGGACGTTTTTAAATTTTGTAAGTAAGGTAAAAGTTCTTGTTATTTAAATCTGTGCATTTATTCATTTCCTCCAATGCAGGAAATGGAAGGGAATTGTCTTAACTGTCTAGGGAGAGCGGGGAAAAGGGTGAGACCTATTGCAGAGGTAGCAGTGTGCATCCAAGGAGCACAGGACTTTTGCTGTCCAGCTCTTGGGCCAAAGTTTGAGAGATTTAGTTGTAATTCCCAATTCTGCCTCAAATTTGCCAAGTGACCTTTGACAAGTCACTTAATTACCGTGGGCCTCACTAAACTGGAAATAATAATTCTTCTTTGTCTCGTCTGGTTGCGTGTGTACCGCCTTTGGGGCAGGGGAGTGGGCTTTGGTGTGGGGGTGTCCCAGGCTGCCGGTGGAGCTCTGTGCTGTCAGATCCCCCAAGGCAGGGATGGCAGCCTGGGCTCACGTGGGCTCAGCTGCCTACGGGGGGAAGCTCTTTGCTGTAAGTGGCTTAGTACTGTAGGCTGCTTCTGCCTCTGATTGACCTGGATTTTTTTCTGGGGAAAGTTGGAGTGCGTGGCCCACTGGATGGTCAGCGGGGTGGTTTGTACCTTGGCGTTGGAGCCGCGAGTGCAGAGCAGGACATGGGGCCGCGCCGTGTCCGTCGGGCCGGGCAGTGCCGGGCCCTGCTGGCCCGGGGTGTGTGACCGAGGGCTGAGGGCTGTGGGTGGCTGTGGCATCTCAGCCCGGCGTCACTGCCTGTGCTCGTGATTCACCTGGGCTCCGGGACTGCTCGGTAGGGAATATTCATTTCCTTTTGGAACTCTCCTCAGGGCAAAGAGACTTCACCAAGTGAAGGGAGGCCATCAAATTCACACTGTCTTCATCTGAGACCACCTCCAAAACAAAGAACCTGACTTCTCTCCTTGCTTTGTACACTGGAATGGACCTTGAAGCCTGTGACTTCTCAGTGCAAGGTACTGGCTTTTGTTCTGTGATCAAACTGCTCTGAAGTAGGACTGGAGTGAGTGATTTTGGCTCTCCAGAGCCTTCATTCCAGTTCCTGGGAAATATCTAGCCTATGAAGATGGAAGAGCCGCTGAAAGTCAGTGGTTTGGGTGGTAAATGCATGGTGGGGTGTTGGTTTGTCTTGAGCTGGCTTACAAATAGGACTGGGTTTACCCCTGCCCTCGCTGCCCATCTCTGCACAGACACCCAGCTGACACAGCAGAGCCCTGGTCTGAGCAGCTCCCTCTCTTCGCCTCCTTCTTCCTAATGAGCTGTTGTGCAGTATTAACAATTAGCTAAGTAGTTTGCATGGGAGTCCCCTGGGTAAGTATTGTGTGGGGACAGTTTCTGATTGACTTGTTTCACAAATGAAGAGTTTGAGGATGTCTGTGGTCACGGTGGGTAACTCCGAGAGGTTGAGGGGGTGGGACTCTGCGTTTCTAAAAGCTGTTTTACTTTCTTCACTGCTTGGCCGCCGTCACAGCTTCTCTGCAAATAAAGGTATGACACAACAGTGGGATAATATATTTCTTCTCAATGGATTGGGGATTTGGGAGGTACCTGGTGGCCCTGCCGTGCAGCTGCAGGCAGAAGGTGCTGAGGCTCCTCGCTGTGTCTGGGCTTTGTGTGACATTACATCTGCTCTGTAGGGTAGAGGTTTTGTCAGGGGGTGTTTCCATACTCTGCTGGCACCATTTAATGCCAATGATGCCTGAATGAAGATTAGCAACTGAAGTGCCTGAGGGGATTGTGTATCACCCTGTTCCTCTGTTTTTTGCTGCTGTGCCATAACTGGTACCTGGGCAAAGCGGTGTATCCAGAGCTGTTGTGAGTCACAGGTACAGCTGAGACCTGAGCTGGAAGGATCCAGTGGAGGGACTATATTGGCTTAGCAAGAGGGGAGATGAGAAAAGTCACAGGGCTAAGATGTTGGTCTGGGGCTCCAGCTCTCCCAGGCCATCCCTGGCTGTGTGTGGCACGGGGGAATTTATTTGTGTTCTGAGTGCCCTCCCTTAAGGAGCAACAGCCGTGATCCTCTAAGGCTCAGCAGGGCTTAGTTCTTGCCACGTGTTCAGAGCCTACAGACCTGAGTGCTTTCAGTAAACCTGCCAGTAAATGCAGTGTGCTTCAGGATGGGATAGGGGTGAACTCTGCCTTCCCACACCTTCCTAGTGCTGAAACTCCTCCAGGGTCTGGCATGCTTTATTTGGAAAGCCTGGTTTTGAACTGTTAATGTAGGGAACTCTGGCTCTGTGTGAGCTGTTCTGTTGCCCGTGTCCCCTTTTAGAGCAGTGGCACGTGCCTTCCCAGGCCTCCAGAGGCAAGAGAGCTTCCCAAATTGGAGCTCTGCCCAAGGGAATGGGTAAAGGAACATGAAGAGCCTTGAGGTTTTACCAAATAAGATACAAATGCTCAAGTTTGACTGCAGCAGGTGAATTTTCTGCCAAATATCCTTATGTGCCTCTCCAGAGAGGGCCAACATCCAGGGGGAAAAACTCTGCTGGGGAAGCTGCCTCATAGGTTCTGGGTCAATTTTTCCATCAGAGGGAACTTTTCCTGTGACCCCTGTCACAGGTTTCTGCTGGTGTAGCTCCTGTTATTGAAAGCCCTGCATGTCCATCTGACCCGGACCTGGGATGAGCAGAACCCCCGAGACAAGAAGGTAAGAGGAGGAGACTGATAAATCAGGAATTCTTTAAGTTCTGAAGTGAACCTTAAGGTTCAGATTCTTGCAGATCAATTATCCTTTTCTGTGTTTGCCTTCTCCTCCCAGTACTGGGTGTCCTTCAGGGGCTGTTTCCTGAGGGACAGAAGCTCATTAGAGACAATAGAAATATTTCCCTGGACTCCAGCTGTGTTCTGAGGTCCCCCTAGTTCTACAAGCATCACTCCAGTGAAGGAGATGCATTTAGCCTTTCAGGCATGTGGCTTTGTGATCGCTCATGCTCTGGACTAGAAATCCCTGTGTTCCAGTCTTCAGCCCTGCAGCAAGTTGTATGGCTTCTACTTTCAAAACAAGCTCAATTTACTTTGGGCTACAGAGGCTGTTTGCACGTTCTCCAGAGCCCATCCCTAGGCTGTGATTGCTGTTTCACTCTGTTTATAAGCACAAGCTGGCTGTTTAGTCCTAGAGCTATAAGGGTTGGAGGGAGCTTTCTTGTTCAGTTGGTGAAGGGAAGCCTTTTATGCAGGGGAAAAAGCTAAAAAAAAAAAGGTGAGAAAGGGATTAGAAATATTTGCTTTGTCTGTGTTTAAATGTGCAAAATATTTCTCCCTATTTCGATGCTGAAGAAAAGCTAAATTTGGGGGTTAGCTTGGGCTGGTGGAGTTATTTTTGCTGGGGTCCTTGGGTTCACTGCATGGCACAGCTGTGAAGGGAGTGAGGTGGGAACGTTGCCTTCCAGAGAAGTGCAGCCGGGCCAGCCCAGCCAGCCCGAGCTGGGGAATATGAAACAGCCTTGCAAAATCCTTGTGGAAATTTACCCGCCTGTGTATGAAATCAGCTTGCCTGCCTTTGCCAGGAGGAGTTTAACTTGCCCATTAAAATATACATCTATTTATGTATTACTTGTTCTGTGAGAGAAAATTTTCCCAGGCAGTTACAAAACTCAGTCTAGACTGTAACGTGTGGCATCTGGTGGTAACACGCCATATACATATATCTGAATACAGTATCTCCTGTATCACCCTGCTGGGGAGTTACCAGCACGGATCTGCAGTGTAGAGAGGCCCTTCCGTTCGCCCGGGATAAACGCCTGGCCTGGTTCCTGCCTGCACTGGTCTGAGTGGGGCTCTGCCCTGCTCCTTCCATCCAGATAAAGCCAGGCAGGCATTTCCACGCTGCCTGTCCTGACCTGTGGCCCCACGGTCCATGTTGGCTGGAGGCAGGAGTTCCCGGGCAGGGCTCTTCCGGCAGGGCTGGGTTGAGGAGAGGGAAGATGTTAAAAGCCTGTCTGGGATAAGAGCAGGGTTGTCACATCCATCTGCTCAGGCCCTGACGAGCAGCTGATCCATATTGTTAACATATTGCCTGCCATATGGGCTAGCTCAGCTCTCCAGGAACGCTTGGGAGACCTGACCTCTAGTGTGACAAGATGTGAGCATGAAGGACGGGTTGACAACAGCCCTTGGGTCTCGGAGTGTGAAACCGTGTTCCAGCCACTTCCGCTGCCTTCCCTGCGCTCCCTCCCTGAGCCGTGCCGGCTCTGCCTGCCTCGCTCCCTCTCTCCTCTCTCGCTGAGGGTTTTTTCCTCCCTCCCCTGTTTTCCGCATCCCTGGTCTGCGCTGGATCAATGACCTTCACTCATAACCAGACTGGACAGTTCTGACTCCCTCCCCCGGGCCTTCGATCAGATGTTTGGTTGGCGGCTGTGGAAAGCTGAATGGGGGGAAGTCAAAGGAGGGGAGAGAGGATCATGTGCTTGGCAGCCCTTGTAGCTGTCCTTCCCATATCTGGTCTGGGAATGGGACTGCAGCCTGATCCACTAAGGTCCTTGGCACCTCCTGCTCCCTTGGACAGATGCAGATGCTCACAGAACCTCGTGGTGGAGAGGGAAGTTCAGCAATGGGATCTGGGCAGGTTGAAAGAGCTCAGAAGGGCCCTGATGCCAGAGTTCGAGGAGGAAACACTTACAAGGCTCTTGAGAGATGTGGAATGATTTAGTTTCAAACTCAGAGTGGAGGAGGAGGAGAGGCTGGAAGAGATAGGACTGGTCCAGGCCTTCATGGGTTCAGACCTTGCTTCCTCTGCCACCTTCAGTCATTCTGACTTCATGGTGTCCTCAGTCTCCTGGAGCCCTGCTGACAGAGTTGGCCTTCTCCTTCCTAAGGCTTCTGTCTTTGCACTTGAACTTTATGGAGGTTAAATCCTGGTGCTATTAAACAAGCACCAATTTTGCTGTAAACCTCAGCAGAATCAGGATTTCAGCCTTAGCTCCTGAGAAGGGGATTGGGATGTTTCCCAATCTCTTTTACCCATCAGCTCTGTCAGACCTGCAGGCATGACTTATTTGTCTTTTAGTCCCCCCAAGTAAGGGTTGCCTTTTCTTTAACATTCCTGTCCTGTAAAAGTCAATATCCTCAAAAAGCTGAGATTTTGCCCTGCTGCTCTTCATAAAAGTTTTAGACCAGTTGAGGTGCTTTTATCTCTCCTTCCCCATAGTCCTGCAATTGCACTGAGCATTAATAGTGTTTATTTGTAGAGAGGAGCCCACTGAGATATTGCAAAATAAAACACAGTGATGAGTCGTGGTTTATTTACTCAAGCTTCGCTGATGTAACAAACCTGATTTTATGTTAATAATGACTCAGAAGCAGAGTTGGGAGGAGAAGCCAGATCTCCTGATTCCTTTAACCATCTGACAGTATTTCTTCCCATCCTTCCTAGATCCAACAGCAGTTCTCTCAGCTGGGACTCAGGCAGCAGTTCTGTGGCACCCCGATGAAAGACTGGCTGAAAGAAAATAATAATAGTGCTCTGCCAGTTTGCAGGGTTCCATTAAACATTTAGGAACTCGTTCAGCTCCGGTAGGCACTGTACTTGGGGCCGTCTGTCTGTCCCTCAGGCAGCTGTCCAGCCAGCAGGGACGCTGACCCGCGGAGTTCCTCAAGGAAAACCGGCTGGAAAGCACTTGGAGCAATCAGTGCTAAGTATGCACATGAGTGTTCGAGGGAAATGCATGTTCAAAATGCAGTTCTTAGAAATATGTTGATAAAAACAAAAAATGTGAGAAATGAACAAATAGTGTAAAGTGAATGGGGTCTGTTCTCTGATGTCTTCTGCTGGGGGCTCATTCCAGAGCTGGTGCTCAGCCCCTGGGCAGTGCTGGAGGTGAGCCTTATCTCACTACTTGAGCTGAATATGGGAAGGCTGTTTTAGCATATTGCCTCTGACAAATTATGTATTAATGCTGGGGCTTTTTTTTGTTATTACTGCAGTTATATATTAACCATTAAGAGCCACAGGTAAACCATCTGCTGATGTAAAGCACCAGGGCTGCATTTCCCGTCAGCAGAACTATCCTGATCTTTGCCAGGGCAGTTTATGATCTGTCCCAGTGTCTTTCTTGTGATTCTTGCTGAGTTCGTGTAAGCTGTACATTAATAGAACATACAAGAGAAAAGGGGAGAGGACAAACTAAGGTGAGTTTGAAAGTAAAATGAGCAAACAATATTGCTAGCCTTGTCCTTTCAGAAGTCAAAAGCTACTCCCCTCCTCCCTCCAATTATAAGACTTAATAATACCGGGGTTTCTATGGTTCAGGATGCACACAGATCACATTTCAGGTTGCTGTGCCCTGCAAGTGGGAGAGCACAGGGAGCAGAGGGAGGGATAGCACTAAACACACATTGTTGTACAAAACAAAAATCTTATGTAACTTGCAAGATCTCAGACTTTAAGAAAAACACAAAGCATTGCAAGGTTGACAAGAGTTGGCACATGGGAGCAATTCCTGCTTGATTACCGTGTCCCTGAAGTATACTGACCTAGAGAACAGCCCACTCAGGAGCCTGGTTGCCATCCTCCCTTGCCAGGGCTAGTTACAACAGGAGCTGGAATGGAAAGCCGGGAATGTTTTGGTTGACTTGTTTTACCCAGGGCTGTTCGATAGTGGAGCAGAGCAGGTCCTACCTGAGCTGGGAGGATATGGCGTGGGGCAGAGGGGGGTTGTCCTCTCTGATACCCATCTTTGAGGAAATGGGAACTGGGCATCCTCAATCCCTGAAACAGGAGTAAAGGTAGATGGTGAGAAGAGCTGCTTGGTGTCTTGTGCTGTAGCAGCACTGCTTCCTGTCCTGCTTGTTCCTCAAGGCAGCTGGGCTCTGGCTTTCCCCTCAAGGGGCTCCTTCCTTTGCCCATGAGACTGTTGTATCCCTGGTTTTCCCAGCCTGGAGGGAACTACTGGACCGTGAGGGGTCCCTCCCTGCATCTCCCTGACTTCCCAACACTCCTGAACTGGGGGTGACCAGCCAGGGGGAACGGGCAGTTATTCTCCCCTGGAACCAGATACACAAGCAGGGCCTGAACAAGGAACAGGGACCATTCCAGGAGCATTTGGAAAGCACTGAGTTCCCAGGCTTTTGGCCCAGTCTTTGAAAATCCAGACAATGTTCCCCTGTCAGAGCTGCCTCTTGCTCCTTTCCCAGCTGCAAAGAAAGGTGAAGGTGCTTCCCAGGACCCCACCAAATCAGTCACCTCCCGACTTCCTTGCTCTTTGATCCCTGCCACACTGGCTGTCCTACCAGTATCCTCTTCTACCCACTTCTTCCTCGTTCCCTTGTGCCACTTTCTGTGGATTTACCAGAAAGGAGAGGAGATTTTTCTTCCCCTTGTTTGCTTCACTCCATTACTCCCATCTGTTCATCCAGGCCCTTAGTCCCTTTGTTTTTCAGAGTCGTGTGGATTTGGGCTCAATTTACTTTCTGGGATGCTCTTCTGGACAATGGTGGTGTGGGAAGGAGGTCTGGTTCACAGGCCAGCACAAGGGGTGGGGGAAATGTGCCTCTTCAAATTAATCAGAATTTTCTCCTCCAGAAATGCTAATGGGGGAAAAGCAATTAAAGCAGCCTGTTTTTTATTAAGTAATCTGTGTTAAGAGCTTGTAATGAAGTTTAGTGCCGTTGTGACTCGATATTTCAGCTTCATCGGTTTGAGTCAAAACAATCCAAAGTGGGAAGGGAGCGAGGAGGGAGCTGCTCCCAGCTCTGGTCGAGCTGACTCTTGTTCCAGCTCACTCTTTCAGGCTTTCCAGTCAGTGTGAGACCACTCACTCTTTATCCTGCCCAGGATAAGACAGGGAGTTTTAAAACCTGCACACACAAACTGGATGGCTTCTCCTGGTTTAAAATCTCTGTGGGCCCTTGGAACAGCCCCCTGTCTCTGGGGGTACTGCAAACACCAGGCTTTCACAGGGAGCAGTGAGTGCACAAGGGACAGCAGAAGGGAGGTGGCAGTGAGGGGTGGTGAGACCCTCCATCCGAGTGCTGCGTGCCTCTGAGCAGGTTCACAAAGCTTTTCCAACATCTGGAGAAGTTTTAGCTGCCACAGGGCAAGGATGGGGACGGTGCCATTCCTGTCCTTGGCACCTCCAGGGCTGTGCTCGCCCTGCTCTGAGCAGCACAGCCCTGTGACCAGGGCGCCAGACTGGGGGGGTTGTGAGCAGCTCTGGAAGCTGCCCATCTCCTCCTCTCCTTCCTCCCACCTCGGGAGAAGGCAAGGGAAAAAAGGGACAATGTCCCTTTAAACAACTCCACGCCAAGCCTCTGCCGTCCTGTTTTATCTGAAGTCCAACCGCATGTTGTTCCAGGGCCGATCCGCTTTAGCTAATTAATAATCTGACAGGAGCCACCCAAGGGATTAGCTGCTGAGACGAGCTAGACCAAACCCCCAGCAAATGAGCCCCGCGCTCCCCGGGGACTCGGAGGTGACTTTGGGGGGCAGGGGGCTGCACCACACGCAGGAGGGTGTCGAGGCCCTGCAGGGGATTTATGGCATCTGGGAGGGTGAAGGGGGAGGTGAGGGGTTACAATTTATGAGATGTAAACTAATAAATCAGTTAGTTGAGGAGGGGAAAGGGGGAAGCACCAAATTAAAAGATAACGTCTTAAAGGAACAGTGTAAATTGTGGCAGAGGACACCAGGAGGGTTCCCAGTGCAGACCAGTTGTAGCTTCCTCTGCACTGGCTGCCTGGGAGAGAGGAAGAGGGAGACTGTAAAGTGGAAGAGAAAAGGGTGTTGGTGGGGACTGGGAGGAGGAGAGATGCATCTTTGTGCAGTTCATGCAAACAGATGATGGGTTGGCTTTTGTGGCAGAGGCAGCAACATGAAGGAGGGCATGAGGCTGTAACACAGGGGCTGTGGTGACTCTGACCTGGGAGGGGTCAGTGGGTAAGGGGGGCTTGGTCATCCTCTGCACTTAGTTCTCCCATTCCACGAGGCTTCCAGCCTTGTAGGGAACTCTTTGGTTCCCTCCTTGTTAAATGGGATTAATGGAGAGGGTCACTCGGAGCAAGATGAACTGCTATCAGGAGAGCTGTCTCAAGACAGAGTGTGATATATTTTCTTTGCCAAATTTGCCTCTTCACTGACTCTTCCAGTGGTGGTGAGGTTTGGAGTTTGCTCCTGAGGCAAGTGCTTGGCTTTGTTCTGGAGACTTATAGAAGTCTGGGACTTCCTGGTGATGAAGGTCCATTTCAGATTCTCTTCTGATTCCAGAAGCTGCTGTGCCTGCTGGGCAGGGCAGTGGCCTTGGGCAGAGGTTTTCCCCTGGCTCTTCCACTGACCAGTCCCAAAGCTGGTTTGCCTTTTCATACCATTCTCTTCTGGCACCGTGAAACCTCTCTTGGCCCACGGTTCTTCCTGAGAGTGTGCCCAGGCCTCAGCTCTCTCTAGGGGTTGCTCTAATGCAAATGGTAATGCAAGATGGGATTTCCAAAAGCCTTCTTAGGGATATTTGTAATCCCTGCCCCATGACAGTGCTAGCTAGACACAAGCTAATGGAGAGGGACCTGTGCGAGCCCTCTCTGCAAACCCAGAGCAAACCTCTGAGCCCTTGCCAAAGGCCAAGCTTTTGGGGTTGTTTCCTGCGAGGGCAGGAGACTCCTTTAGTTCCTCCATCCCCACCTGGCCTGCAGCAGACCCAGAGTAGCACAGCCCCTTCCCTGTCCAGGGCTGGGAGCAGGGCAGTGGCCGTGGAGTGGCCAGAGGTCCCAGGAGCAGGGCGAGCTCCTCCTGCCCCACCCCACCCCACAGCACCCCACGGCCTGGAGCCATCCTGAGTCCCTGCAGCCAGCCCAGAGTGAGCCACAGGCAGCCCTGAGGTGCTCTGGGAACGCCTCTTTGCTGAAGGGTCTTGGGATCCTGTGGGAGCTGCCCTGGGGGAGCGTAGCCCAGAGCCTGCAGATCGCTCTTCCGGTGGGGCAACTGCATTAAGCAAACACAACTCATCTGACTTCTACATATTTCCATCTAGAGAACTGCCTTGCAGCTTGCAGGGTCCCCCACAGAGACATGTTGGGCCAGGGTGGCTTCTTGTTGTGATCTCAAAAGGCAGGGAGCGGAGAGGGAGCAGTGCTGTACCCTACTGGAGCTGAACTGTGATCCTGAGCCGCCTTCCTGGTGGGCACCAGCTTGGGCCTGGGCTGCTGGAGTGGGCTAGAAACCTCCTGGCAGCGCTGCACCATGCCATGCCATGCCATGCCATGCCGTGCCATCCCTCCCCACCCTGCCGTGCTCGGGCAGTGCTGTGGGAGTGTGTGGGGAAGCTGTTCCGGAGCCGGGCTGGCAGTCGCGCCGTCGCAGCCTCGCGCACACCCAACCGTGGTTTGGCCTCCCTCCTGCAAAGCTGCCAGTGGCCCACGCTGCTCCTGACCAACATCATTAGTGCGGGTATTTATATTTCATTAACAACATTAAGCCAAAATGGTATTAAAAGCAACACCAATGATAAATAGCTTATTAATAAACAGGGAACGGGCTGCACCACGCGCACATTCAATCCCTTCCTAAACGTGTCTCTACCACTAAAACCAGCCATTTAACTCCTGCTGTCCTGGAGAAATTTGAAGGATGCTTTGGGGATGGGTGGGAATCAGATAAAAGCAGGGGGTGGGGGCACACAGTGTTATGCAGTTTGGTTCTTCCTAAGGCAGCTGACTGGGGTGGGAAGAACGTGTACGTCTCTCAAAGTGCCACTATATTTCCAGTACTGGGTGGGACGTGTTGGTTTCTGTGTTTCTAGTGCACTTCTGATTGTGTTAAAACAGCAGTAGTGTAGACAGCATGAAACAAAAAAGCAGAGAGATTTAAGATCCAAGTGAGTGTCTGCCTTTGATTTTACCATCCTCTGCACTGTTTCCCCTACACACTTTCACAGACTTCTTCCTGGCTCGGGCAGGACCATCCACAACAGCCACCAGCACAGAATCACTTGGTTGCACCAAGGCCAGTCTCTCCCAGTGATGTCTGAGGACAGCCAGCCCTGTCCTCATTCCTCCCCGTGTGTTTATTCTAGGGATTAAGAATGTTAAAAATGTGGCTTTTCTTGTAAGCTTGTCAATCAGTTTATTATTTTTATTTTTTGTTTTTTGTTTGCCCCCAACTCCTTATTCTGTGAAATGACTTCCCATGCTCCTGCCCCACCCTAAGTACAAAGGCTCTTTTATTGCTCTTCCTGCTCTTTCTTTCAGCAGTAAATTAATTACCTCAGAAACTTGGATGACTTTGGAGTTGGAGGCCCCCTCAAACCACCTCTGGGTTTCTCAGATGAGAGGTTCCCCTCTCCAAACACAGCTCAGGCACTTTCCCAGCAGGGAGGACGTGGTGCAGGGCTGTGCCTCCCTTCCCCACACTCACACAAGCTGCTGCCTCCTTTGCATCCAGACACACTGCCCTGCTCCTGGGGCACGTGGGTCCCCCTGCTCTCCCACACCCAGTGCGTGGTCAGCAGCACGTGCAGCCAGAGGCAGCAGGGCAGCGGCGAGTCCTGGGCACCCTCCTGTCCCCCAGTGCTTTGATGCAGCTCCCAAAAACTGGGCAGTTCTCCAGTTGGTCACGCTCATCTGTGTTCCTCTGACTGTACGTACCTTGCTGGCTTAGGCTGCAGTGGTTGCAGGGTTTAGGCAGTAACTCTGTGGTCTCCCTGCTGTGGACTCGTGCTCTCCTCCCAGCTTGCACCATGAAGAACGAGCCCTCTTCTACAACCTGGCCATGTCTGAGTGGCAGATCTCACCTGTGCACAGGGCAGCACTACACACCATTTTCTGCACTCCTGTTCCTCAGCACAGTGCTGAGGATGTAGGATCTGAGGTGCAGCTGGAATCTTCCTGCCTCCTCCTCTCCTCATCCCAGGGTCCTTCTGATATAGGCTGGGCACAGGTTGGACAGGAAGGGAGCACAAAAAGATGGCAGAGCTGGCTGGAGTCATCTCCATGACCTGTGTCTTGTACACGGTGGAGAACAACCAGAACCAGAACACCAGAAAGGGTGTGTTATCATCTGTTTGCACACCAGCATGGGCAGTATCGTGGATTGAATATCTCCTGGTCAGCTGAACTGTCCTGGCAGAGGCAGGTAGGAGAGGAAACTCAGCAGAACCTGCCTGTTCCCACTCAGCTGACTGTGGCAGGGTCTGTCCCTTACTCACATGAGCATTAAGATACTCAGATATTCAGAGCAGGGAGGGGAGGGGGAGAGAAGGGAAAGAAACCAGGCATCAAGATAATCATGATTTCCCTAGAGCCATGTAGGGAACTCAGAGGCTGATATCCAGCAGCATCTCTTCCGTCTCACTCTTACCACAGCATCAAGGATAAACAAAAAAAACTTGGTGCTGCTTACCTTCCCTGGTCCCCAGCCCTCATCCTGGGGCATCCCTGCCCACAGGGAGCTTGGCAGAGCAGGGGCAGGGTCAAGAGGGAGAATTGGCTGTACTCACACCCTTTCTTCTGGGGGCTTGGAAGGGCTCAGAGAGTGGCAGATGCAGCCTGGGAGTTGGCCATAGCATGGGGGAACATCTTGTCTGGGGATGGACAGAGAACACAGGGGACACAACAGCCTGAGAGCCGCTTAACTGTAGGCAATAGAGGTTCCTACACCCAGGAGAAAGAGGGAATGGGTCAGACAGAAATACCCTGCACAACTAGTAACCATGAGTTGGTGAGGGAAGGGTTTCTGAGCCTTTGAACTTTTCATCCTGAAGCCATTCCTGGAAATATCCCTGGGAGAACTTTGTTAAACTGTCAGCTGTCCTGGGAAGACCACCCCTGCCTGGTGACAGTTGGTGCCAGTAAGGATGGTGCCAAGGCTGCTTAGGACTGAAGGTGATTAGTCCTTCTCTATTACTGTGCTTCCTTTTCGTGCTTTTGGAGGGATCTCTGCTACACATGAATCACTGTTGCCTGGTGAGATCTCAGGCTTTCTCTCTTTGGAATAACCAAACAAGGATGTGAGGTCTTGAGTCCTGCTTTTCACCGTGGAGAAGAGTAGCCCTTGGATGAGGGACTCTTGGGTGGAAGGGAGCATAAGCTTCCTCCACCTGCTGAGGCAGATGTGTCATAGGAAGTCATTCCATGCTCCTGGGAGGACCCTCTGCCAGTTTGGAAGGTTGTTGTGGAAGCTGTCTCACATCAGCTCTGTATCTGAGGGATGAGGGTTGGGAGCCGTGTCCTATTTCATACCCTGACAGTGTGAGAACAGGCAGACCCAGGCTGGTGCTCTGTGTCTCAAGGGTGGCTTCCCGTGGACATGGAGCTGTGCTGAGGGGGCGGCTGATCCCTACCCAGCTCCCAAACTACTGCTCCTGGTGCCCACCCCAGCAATTCTGCAAACTCCACGAGCTGCCTGTTCCACTGCAGCTCTCTCTGTGGAGCGTCTTCCCTTGGAAGGAATTTTAATCAAACTTGACTGAGGAGTGCTGAAAAACATGAGGAAGTAATTACAAATATGAATTTACAGCCTCCTGGAGTACCTCCCTCTCCTTCTCTCTCTCTGCATAGTGCCTGTGTTTACCCTGTTTCCTGCCATTACCAGCCTCATTCCTCAAGCCCTCCTCCACTTCACTGCCTCTGCCCAAACCCCGTGGGTCAGATTTGTGACCCTCAGTGCTGCCTAAGAGAGAAGGGAAAAGGTAGAGCCAGTTCTGGGGAAGATTGTGGCCCTCACTTTCTTCTGCGAGGCAGTAACACACCAATGGGAGGACAGTCCCAGGAGGAAGTTGCAGGTTCCCTGAAGGAAATTGGCTGGAACAGCCTCCCCGATTGTCTGTGATTTCCCAGCTAGATAGGCCCCAGGGGAGGGGGTAGGCTGGAGCAGGGTGGAATCAGTCTGGAAATTAGGATGGGCTGGATGCTTCCTCCATAAAGGTGTTATTTTCTCATGTGTGCTATTCTTAGGGGTCTTTTTTGGACGTTTTCATGCCTGAAACTATTACTCTGGGAAGGCTCTGAGCTTGGATGATACAGGATCCATACCCAGCTCCTGGGGGTGGTCACATACTCCAGTGCCATTCACAGGTCATGTACAGGTGGCATTGGCTCTTGCTCCCTGATTCCAGGCTGTGTGTCGTTCCCCTTTAGTCCCACAAGTGCACAGGGTGAGTCTGTGTGTCGCCTGTAAGGAGTGGAGAGCTTTCACACCAGAGACTGTGAGCCCTTCACGGGAGGGAGAGCCAGGAGAATTGCGTGGGTGAGACTCCAAACCCAGTCCAGTTGCCTTGGGCAGGAATTAAGGGGCAAGGTGTGAACGGTGTGTGGGGGTAGTAGGAGAGCTAAACCACTCAGGCACTTCTTCTCTCATCTTTGCTTTGCTTTCTTAAAGCAGTAGAAGAAATGACTGGCAAGTTACTAGGCACTTGGGAATGTGGCTGTTCAGGCAGTTGCCAGCCTGTGCAGGGATTAGGAAGAGCTCTGAATTTGTTGGAATTCAGCAGAAATAGGAAAATTTGTATGGATGATCCTTTAGCTTGTTAAAGAACATGCTGCTTCTAACCTGTAGCTTTTTTTTTTTTTTTTCATTTTTGAGGCTCAGGCCCTAGGGGCAATTTATTTTCCTTGGCACTAAAAGGGCCAGAGAGCCAAATGTCCCAATGCAAACAGGGAAAGCATTCCCTGCCTTTCTGTCAGGCACTGACGTGGGGTTGAAGAGAAGGCTCTGGAACCTCTGGGCTTACCAGGTGCCTGATTCAAATCTGAATTTCCCTGGCTGGGGCTCTCACCTTCTGGACAGTAAAAAGAAACCAACCCCAAATACTTCTCCCAAATCTGCTATCACAGAGGCTGCTACCATGGCCCTACCCTGGGCTGTTTGGTGATGAAGGAGAGAAGGGGGAGAAGCATAAGTACTCCCTCGGGATCCCCTCTTACACTCTCATTTTCCTGTAACCACTTTGTTTTTTTGGCTAATTAAAGACTCTGAGCAGTTTTCAGCCTGTGGGGTTTCTTTTATTTGGTTCCTCAGCAATTAACTTTTGTACTGAACAAAGTTTTGATTGAGCTGGGGCCCATGTCTTGGTTTAAAATTTCTCCATAGCTCTGTGAATCCATGCCCTTTCCTATCCCACCCGTGGCTCAGTGCCACCTTCTCTTCCTCCACTCAGAATTCCTCCCAGTGCTGTCCCCTCCCTCTGTGCTTCTTCTCCACCTTCACTCTCACCAAGCCCCTTCTTCTGCAGGGAAAAGGTGGACCCAGGAGCCTTTTTGCCCCATCTTCAGAGGGCCAAGAGCCCTGCTTGTTCCAGGTTGCAGAGGCTTCCCTCTGTGCAGTGGTTTTCCCATGACAGAGTCCCAAGGGGCTGGGAAGAACCTGAGCTGCAGGACCAGCCTGTCTGTGAGCAGCTGTGCCCGTTCTGCTCCGGGGTCTCGGGGTGTTTGTGGGCTCAGTTCCCTCCTCACCTGGCACCTCAGCCCTTTCCCCAGCTCATCTGTCCACTTCCTCACACTGAGAAGGGCCCTGGGCTCCTGTGTTCCCTTTGTGTCCATGGGGCTGAGGCTGCCCAGGTGGGAGGTTGGATGCCCACGTGCCTGAATCCCCTGGCCCAGGTCCCACCTGCACCAGGAACCCAGCAGTGCCTCTGTGTTAGCTGAGAGCCTGTACCCTGCTCTCAGAGAGGCTGCCTGTCCTCACCTGCCAGGGATTCCACTTTGGGTGACCAAGGTCATAAACCTCCACACCCAGCTGGAGGCACCAGCCTCCCCTCCAGAAGGGCTGATCTCTCTCCAGCTCTTTGCCGACTGTCTTGGCACGGCCACAAGCACCTCCATCCCCCTCCCACACAGTGACAGGGTGCCCTTCTCCACTCGGCTTGGAAACTCTTTGCCCAGCCTTTATGGAGTCCTACAACCCCCTGAGCTCCTGCCAGACATTTGCACACGGTAACAAGTGTTGGATGTGTTTGTTGTTCTGAGGGTTGGGGCTTTTTTCTGTTGTTGTTTTCCCCGAGAGCTGTTTCCTTTGCTGCTCTGGGGCGGCGTAGGCAGCTGTCCCTTTCAGTGAGGAGCGTCAGCACCAAAGTGCCGCCCCGTCCTGGGGCTGGTTTCACCCTCCTCACCCCCCAACCCGCTCCCTGTGGTGAGGGTGCCCACGCCGGGCGGGCGTGCACGAGCTTTGGCTTGCTGGGGGAGTGAGCGCGCCCACAGCGCCTGCACACACACGCCGGCCTGGCTGTGCCGGCACCGCCCTACCCACTGCCCCTGGCATGGCTGGACTGGGGGCATGTGTGTCCCTCTGCTTCCCAGCCAGCCAGCCAGCCTTCCATCCTTCCATCCATCCATCCCTCCCTCCGGCCTCTCCTATGCCTGCTGCCCCTGGCACGGCTGGGCTTGGGGTATGTGTGTCCCTCTGCTCCCCCGCCAGCCAGCCAGCCTTCCATCCATCCATCCATCCATCCATCCATCCTTCCATCCTTCCATCCATCCAGCCTTTCCTGTGGCCACTGCCCCTGGCACAGCTGGACTTGAGGCATATGTGCCTCTGCTTCCCGTCCACCCACCCACCCATCCATCCATCCATCCATCCTCCCATCCATCCAGCCTTTCCTGTGGCCACTGCCCCTGGCACAGCTGGACTTGAGGCATATGTGCCTCTGCTTCCCGTCCACCCACCCACCCATCCATCCATCCATCCATCCTCCCATCCATCCATCCATCCATCCTTCCATCCATCCATCCATCCCTCCATCCATCCCTCCAGTTTCTCCTGTGCCTGCTGCACCTGGCACAGCTGGGCTGTGGGTGTGTGTGTCCCTCTGCTTCCCATCCATCCATTCCTCCCTCCCACCTCTCCTGTGTCCACTGCCTCTGGCACAGCTGGGCTGGGGGGGTGGTTGTGTCCTGTGTTTTCCATCCATCCATCCATCCATCCATCCATCCATCCTCTCCTGTGCCCACTGCCCTTGGCAGCAGCCGGGCCATGAGGTGTGTGCCCCGTGCATCCTGTCTGTCCATCCGTCCGTCCTCGCCCTGTCCGTGCACACACACACGTGTTCCTGCACACACTGCACCAGGCACCCTTCACCCTGCACATCCAGCAGCAAGCAGGGATCTGTACAAACTTTTTTCTTTGAGGGAAAATGACAGCTGTTTGCTTTCCCCCCGAAAAAGGCAGATGGAACACAAATTAAACCCCCCAACCTGCCCTGTGTGCATACACCAAACTTTCTGTCATCTGTAGGAAATACCCAGCCCTGTCCCCAAATGATGGAGGTCTGAGACAGTTGGAGTGCAGGAGGGAGAGAAACCGTGGTTTCCAAGGACTGATTAGATGGCATGCCAAGTGTATTAAATTTTGCAGACATTTTAACAGCAATATGCTAGATAGTTGGGTGTCCCCTGAGGCTGCTGGATTTTTTATATCCTTCACAGAAGGTCAAAGCCCTCTTCTGCCTGCCCCCCTCCCTCTCTCTCTGCTGTCTCTCTCTCTCATTCCGTGTCCCTTTCTCTCTGTGTCACCATCCCTCTTTCTCTCTCGCTCATATTTTTTTTGGTGCACTTTCTCCTTCTCTTTAGCTCTGTGCGTATAAAATAAAAGATCAGTCATTTGTGAGTTCCCCTGTGAGTGGAAACTCACACTCCCCGTGGTCTCCTCACACAGAGATGGGTATGCTGGGGCTTTCCCCTCTCTTTTTTGCACTTTGTTTTGGGGAAAATATGTTTTCCTCCCTTCACTCCCCAAACATCAGTGTTCTCCCCCCTTTTTTTATTTTTGTAGCATAAAAAAAAAAAAGGGCAGGAAAAGAATCCATCTGGCATATGAATAATTGAAATGGCTCAACTCTGTTCCTGTTGCTGTTGTTTGCTCTCAGTTCTTCCTCCCCCGCCCCAACCGTAGCATCCCCCCGGGGTCTGGGAGTTGGAGGTAAGGATGTCTTGGTTCCCTTGAGGGAGGTGGTGAGGGGGGTCAGCACGCAGCTCATCCCGTTCCTGCAGAGCTCTGTCCTGAGGACAGCCTGTGGTTTGAGGGGCGCAGGGGCTGGACTGAGGGCTGCTCTTCCCAGTGTCCATGGGAGGCCTCTCCCGGCTGGCCCCAGGAGCCCTTCCCCAGGCGGCTCCCGGCGTTCGCCCCGCGGTGCCCCGGGCTCTCTGGCAGCCACACCGTGCCCCTCCTAAGGGGTGGCAGGTTTTGCTCTCCCTGCAGCATCCTGCTCTCTGCCTGCTCGCTCCGTCTGATCCCGCTCCCCGGCAGAGCGGAGCAGGATGGGGACCCGCTGTGCCGGCCCTCCCCGCGGGGATGTGCGGCTCTCTCCAGCTGCTCCGCACAGCCAGAGCCTTCCCAGCGCTGATCCCTGTCCCGCAGCACTCGGACACAGCTCCTGGAGCCGCTGTCAGGCAGCGCTGGCCTCCACCCTGCCCCTGTTGAGTGCTCAGAGCGAGCTGACGGGTTAAACTCTTTGGGACATGTCGACCAATCTCAAAAATAACCTCCCTCCTCCCACGGAGGTTCTCCAGTGCGTGCTCGGGTTCTCCAGCTCGGCCCTGAAATGCCGGACCTGCCGCCTGCTCCATCCCCGGGTGCCTGAGCCAGCTGTGGGCCTGGCAGCCAGGGCACAGCTTGGGCTGTCTCTTTAAAACCATTTAGAGTAAAACCAAAGAACTTCAACGCATTAATTCTGGATGAAGATGGGTCTCCAGATGACAGCCTGATCCATATCCTTCCCCACAAGGCAGCTTCCACTTTCCTCCTCCCCATCGCCTCCTGCCCACTCCCTCCTTCCCCTCTGTCCGTCTTTCTGTCTCACATTTTCCCCACTCTCCTGAAAGGAAAAGCTGACATAAGGTGTTAAACCTTTAAATGTACACATGGAGCTCCTTTTTTCTGTAGTTAGTGGGCTGCCTCTGATGAGTTGTGTGTTTTGAAGCAGGTATTTGCTGTGTGTATCTGTGATTATACTTGGCAGGCGTCGGGTGTGCGTGGTGTGTTTTTGGGGGATGTTTGTGTATTGTTGGGGAGGAGTTTATATTTAGGCTCTGTTTTTTGTGGTTTGGGGAGGTAATGTATGTATGGCTGAGATGTGTGTGTTTATCAAGCTGTTTGTGTGTGTTTTTATTCTGTCTTGGTGTTTGTTGTGTGGGCATATGTCTCTGCAGTGTGTATGTATGTAGATTTGTGTATGTATTTCCTTGTGTGAGGCCAGTGTAGGAGTTTGGGCTTGAGTCATAAGGATTTTGTGTGTGTTTTAGGATACACACTCTGTGTCTTACGTATGAGTTTTGTATGTAGTGTTTGTGATGTTTGCTAATTTCATTAATTCTGATCTTTGGAGGGATGGGCTTTGGTGAGTCTTGAGTGTGTTTGGAACGTGTTTTTCATGAATGTGAATTTACAAAATTACAAGGACAGCACTGAAAAGATGTTAGAAAAGCGATCGAGGGAAAAAAGCCTGCTGGAAAATTCAGAGGTGAAAGTGTCTCATTAGTAACATTTAGAGTGGGAGGTGTTCAGGGCCAGGAAAATTCCTACAAACTGAGAGAGAATGTCTTCCTTTTTTAAAAAAATCTTCATTTAAATAATCCTGGAAAAATCAGAAAAAGCAAAAATATTTCAGATGGCATTCAAATCAAGTTCAATATATATATGTAGATACACAGGTCTTTTTTTTATAAAGACTCCTACACATGATCTCGAGTTACATGTAAAATATTTGGTAACCCAGCACTTGGTACAAATAATTAGATATTTATATCTAATAAAACTGGTTTGATGGGGAAATCACTCTCTTCTGTGCAGATTTCCATTTGAAGGCAAGTTTCGGTGCTTCTGTTTGTTTTTTCTGACAGCAAAACCTGGGGTTTGGCACCGACAAAACATATTCCCTGTAAATATCTAAATATCTGTTCTCTGCCATAAACATTGAGAGATGTGCCCAATCATGTCAGAGGAGCCTATTTATGCACTTTGTGCTTTCATGTTGCTCGCAGGGAGCTTTGTGGGGAGGAGAAAGGCGCAGCAAACTCTGCGCCGAGGGGGCGATCGCTGTCCCTGGGTGAAGCAGCAGCGTCTGTCACACAGGGTGTCACCGGGGGGGCTCAGGGGCACACCCCACTCCATGAGCCCCTTCAGAGGCAGCCACAGGCCCTGGGCAAACGCCAGAGGTGGGCAGAGAGCTCCGGGTGTGCCAGGGGCTGCACCCCCAGGACGTGGAGCATCCGGCGCCACTGCAGCCGGCCCCGTGCAAGGCGGGCCATCAGCTCCTCTGCCGTGGCTCCTGGAGCTGATGGGTCCCTGGTGGGCTTGTTGCCATCCTGGTTAGATAAGGAAATTGGGGTTATTTGTACCGCCAGGTGAGTGGCCACCTCGGCTGGGCAGTGGGATCCCTGTGGGCAGAGCAGGCACTCAGCTGGCACAGCGAGCATGGACAGGCTGCCTTCCCCTGGCCTCATCCAGGAGAAGTGTGTCATGCAGCCCGTGGCCTCTCTCTGTATCGATCACTGCTAACACAGTTGTCCCTGGGAAGGGCCCTGCTCTGGGCAGCTGGAAGGGCCCTGCTCTGGGCAGCTGGAAGGGCGTTCAGCGAGGGGCTCCCGCTCCGTGCGGGGATGGGTTCTCACCCGTGCCCGAGCTGTGTAAATCCCTGAGTAACAGTACCACTATCCTGGGGGGGAGGCTTTGATCTTGATTTACTCTAGTGTTGCTGCAAAAAGACTCTGGCCCATTGCCTTGTGGAGGAGGTAAAATTACCACAGATAAAACCCAGTCAGCAGAGTGGAGTCTGGCTGCTTTTGTTCTCTGCTCAGGCCTTGTGGCACTGGGTGTGCAGCGCTGGGGGAAGGGGCCGTGCAGCAGGTACGGCTGGGTGAGGAGCAATTTCCTGCTTCTCAATTAAAATATATGTATAAAGATGTGTAAAGAAGTTGCTGTGGGTCAAATGGAGGCAACCTTTTAGGCCTTACACAGTTTTGAACCTTGAATTTTCAGATAAAATGAGATGACAGTGGTAGGTGACGAGGTAGTAAGTGCAGAAAGTTTTCATTTAGAAAACAGCCACATGAAATATTTGAAGGAAAATGGTGTTTCTTTCTGTATATGAACAACTACAAAGAATTACTTCGGATTTGTGAAAAGTTTGACTGTTACTTCATTTACATTTTTCATCTCAAAAAGTTTTGGTAAGAGCCGTGATTTTTGCTTGAGTGGAAAGATTTGTCTTTAAAGTACTTTTAAAAAGATGAGTCATAGTTTATTTTCCTGTAGACTTTCACAGCATTGCTAACATAATCTAGCGTTGCATCTGTTGGTTTTTGGAGGTTTTTGTTCATTGAACTAAGCTAAGCATATTTTGAAAAGGCTGGGAAGGCTGACGTTGGGATTGGAGGCTTCTCCGGGAACGGGAGGCTGGGAGGTCCTGTGGCAATAGTGTCAGTTTTTAGTGCTGTCACAGCCCCCCCCAGTACCAGGCTTTAATTACAGCTCCTGGTCAGGATGTGTCCCTCCTGCAGAGCCAGGATTATGTGTGTGTGCACCATTCCCTGGTGCTTTTCCACACCTGTCCCTCCAAAAAGTGAGTGTAACCTTCCACCCTGTGTAACGTCTCTGTGGATGTGATGGGATTCCTTCCACACCAGCTTTATTCTGTTCGAGGTGTGGGGGAGACTCAGAGTGAGAACAGTGTAGCTGTACCATCAGCTTTAATAGCTCCTTTTAAAAAATAGAAGGAATTAATTCACAGTCCTCCCAGAAGAAGAACGAGATCTTAGTAATTGGCACCTGGAAATGTCAGTCAGATTTCCCCTCCTTGTTTCCAGCACTTTGATGGTGTGTTTGCTGCTGGATGTGACTTTAACAAAAAGTTAAAAAATTAAAAAATAAATAAAATAAATTTAAAAGAGCCTTTCCTTCATGCATATGGAGTTTTTTGGGAAAAAAAAAAAAGGTATTTTAATGCTTTCTATTAAATTGGGACTAAAAGTGGTGTCTTAATTTGCATTCATTAGCATATTTGCATATAGATCACTGAAATGGTGGAAGAGGAGAAGAGCCTATAAATGAAAATTCTTTTAAAGGCACAGGCATCCTTTTATTTATTTTCAGTCTCTCTCCCCTTTGCAAGCCTCCCGTTGACCACCAGCTGGATGGTGTTTGTGGCATGGAGTGGGATGCAGCTGGGAAGGAAGGCTCTTGGGATACAGGAGATGGGGTTGTGGTGGACAAGTTGAGGTTTGGGTGCATGTGGCCACCTCCAGGTGCCAAGGACAGGCTGTGGTGGGGCAGGGTCTGCTACCAAACCCTCCACTTGCATCTCCACATCAGCCAGGGGCCTCCTGCCTGAGGAGAGCAGTGCCCAGCTGGGATTTGGGAGAGCAAAGGGTTTGGCCATGCAGGGCCAGTGGGTTGTTAAGGAGGTTCTGTGGCTCCTTAATCAGACAGGAAAGATGTACTCGTGGTTCAGACCAGCTCCCTGGAAATCTGTCACTTGGGCTTTAATTTCTTTGCTCTGCTCTCACATACCTTCCCATACATTCTCTCCTGTGAACAGATCTCTTTTCCCAGCCTAAATCGGGGGAAAAAGCATTTATAAATTTCCTCAGGCTTTGCACTGATTTGCTTGTAGTCAGTTATAATAATAATAGGAACAGTTACTCTTTTAAAGTAAATTCCCCAGTTGTATTTCCCTGTGACGCAAGGTACTTCCACACTACAGTTCTTGTCTGACATGATGTGCTGCCTGGCTGTTAAAGAAAGTAGTTTGAGTGGTTCCCAAGTGTTCCTTCCAGGCTGAAGATGTTTGTAAGTTGCCCTGTAGATGGACCAGCCAATTTGAGATAAAGACTGTAGTGAAGACAGATAAATCAATAATGAGAAACACTCCTTCCTATGGAGTTGAAAACTGGCATGGAGAGGGGGACTAAAAACATTCCATGGAGTGTGACATGCCCGAGGTGTGTGACAGGTCAGAAATGGAGTGTAGAACAGCTCTTCCCAAGAGAGGACAGATTGGATGTCCAAGTTAAATTCCCAAACTTTGAGGAGCAGTTAAGGCAGAGAGAAGACAGTCCACCAAGAAACAAATGGGAATTTAGGCCACAGTTTACACTGACCCAGGCTGTTCTTAGGAGCTGTGGTTTGATCCTGGCTACAAAGCCACTTAATAAGATTCCGGGCCATGTCGCAGGAGGTAATTCGGCTGGGCAGCAGCGTGCCAGGGTGCCCTGTTTGGCTCAGAGCCCTCCTCCTTGGAGAATTCCCCTCCAGGGAACCAGCTGGATGTGCTCCCACTCTCTCCCACCCACATACACACACTGTGTATCACCTGCAACACACTGCAGACCATGGGATGATGGAGTTACATGGGATGGAGAAACCAAAGAGCCAAAGGATCAAGGGCGTTTGGTCCATGTGGATGTTCAGGCCTTGGCTGTGGCTTATTTGGGGAAGGGAAGCAGAAGGTGGTGTGAGAGTAGCCAGGAGTGTCCGTATCCAAGGCAGGGCTCTGCGCCGCTCCCACTGCCCACCCGGAGAATCCCACTGGGCAGCCGGAAGGAAGGGAATGCTGGGAGGGCTCCGAGGTGTCCCTCAGGCTGGGGGCAGCCCCAGCATCCTGGCGCTTGCGGCTCGGGAAGCCCATTGACACAGCCAGGGGAGACGAGCAGGAGAGGCTCCCCCAGCGCGGGGCAGCGGCTCCCGGGCCGGGGGATGAATGGGAGCGGCGCGGGGAGGGCCGGGCCGGGGGAGCCGGAGCTCCACCGCTAATGAAAATCGGAAACCGA
Organism: Manacus candei; assembly: GCF_025592945.1. Classification (NCBI taxonomy): domain Eukaryota; kingdom Metazoa; phylum Chordata; class Aves; order Passeriformes; family Pipridae; genus Manacus; species Manacus candei. The sequence continues at coordinate 3,938,351 of NW_026138070.1, forward strand.
TTGAACAGCACAAGGTGCCCAGGCAGCAGGTTGTGGAAATGAGGAAGGGAAGGGGGGGGGAGTGTGGGGGGCTAATGGAAGCTTCTGCGAAGCGGATGTCGTATTGATTGCTGTGTGTCTATATTTATATATTATCAAGTATATAAACTTCAGCAGATGTATGGCGCATAGATAAATAAAATGCATGCTGAAAAATTAATGAAATGTACATGCAAATCCACCACCATCGATCACGCCGGCTGCCAGGACCAGAGGGCTTTTTACTTTTAGGCTTTTTCCTTCCTTTCTTTCATATGTTCTCCCTCCTTCCCCTCTGAAAAAAAAAAACAAGACAACAAACCCCAAATTCCCCTACTTGAGAAATTCCTCATCCAGGCCTGGATGAAATGTGGCAGGATTTTGTGAGGATCTCAGTGTTTCGTGTGAGTGCTGCCTGTGAGCTGTGTGGGCAGGAGGCAAAGCAGTGTGGCAGCACAGGTGAGGAGCTGGGAACCCAGAGGGTACCTGGGAGGTGGCAGAGCCGTGTTTCACCATGAGCAGATGGCCCCTGTGAGCGTAAAGGAGTCTGGGCAGATGCAGGCTATGTGAGAAACATTTCTAAAGTGGGAGGGAACTGTTATTTTAGGGAGGTCCCCAAAGAGCTTTATGCCTCCAGTCACTCCTCTGGGTGGTGGCTGCAGGAGGGTTACAGGCAAAGTTAGCGGGACTGGGATGGGAAGACAAACCTGCAGTGTAAGGTTTTGGGCTGAGAGCAGCCCCTGGGAGCTTTGTCACCACGTTCTGCAAGAGTGGCACAGTGGGAAAGGTTCCTGGGTGCTTTTTCTTCAGGGGTAGTACATGTCTGAGTTAAACCTGGGAATCTCCCTTTGTGCTGGGGACTGCAGCGAGTCCTGCAGGGCTGTGGGAAGCCTTGTTGGCTCATGGAGCTGGGAGGGCAGCTCACCCCGCTCCTCCCAACCTTAATGGTTGTCTGCCTGTGCTGCAGGTATGTCCTGTCTGCCCTTTGCAGACTTTCTGTTGAGGTTTTCCTCACTCTGCTCAGAGAAGCAGGAAGCAGAGGACCATGCTTGGATGGTTTGACTCCCATGTGTCCTTTCCTGACAGCTGAGTCCCCTCCTTCCTGGAATGAACATTTACCACGTCCCCTCTCCTTCCTGGAGCAGACACTTTCCACATCCCCTCTCCTCACCACTTGTGCTGCAGCTGGCAGGGGCTGGCTGGGCACAGCACTAGGGCCCTGTACAGAGCAGCCTGGTGCCCCTTGTCACCCTGGCTGGCAGCAGAAGCCAGGGCCTGAGAGGAGAGCAGTACCAGGCTCTTGAACATCATCCCCTGCTTGGGGCAGGGCTGGTTGGCAGCCAGGCAAAATCACTGTACCCTCAGAGGACTGTGACCTTCCCCTGTGAGCCCCTGGGAAGCCAAGAGGAGAGTGGCCATGGGAGGGGAGGCTGGAGCTCCTTTAGGCACCCAGCTCCCAGGGCTGCAGGGGGCCGGGTATTTTTAGCCACTCTTTCTGTAGTTGCTGTTTGTTGTTCGCTGTGTCCCATTGTGAGTGGTGATGCTCCACGCCCGCCGAGGGTCACCAAGAGTTTAATAGAGCAACCACACAGCTCCTTGGTGCTGCAGCTGGTGACCCACTCCCAGCTTTGCTGCAGTCTCTGCCATACCCATCCTGCTGCCCCAGAGCAGAGCCAGCGGGGCACGGGGCTGGGGTCTGGGCACGAGTGGGGTTTGCTGTGCATGTCTTGGGCAGGGTGATCTTTTGGTATGTCTGAGCAGCAGCTGGGCACTAGTGCCCTCTTTTACCTGCTGCTGTTTCTTAGCAGTGTCACATACTTTCTCTTGCTCCCTTTAGCCTCTGATTTCAGCACTTGGTTTGACCTGCTTTTCGGGGTGTGCTCCGAACAGAAACTGCGGGTGAGAACCCGTCAGAGATCGCCTTCCTCTCCCCGTCCAGTGTCAGGTCAGGCTGTGCCACTCCTCCGGGCAGAAACTCTGCCAGGAATGGATTTCCTCAGTTTGGCAGACCACATTTCATGTTGTTGCCGTGAACCAGGCGAGAAATTAGAGGTTAGGGATGTGTTAGAGCCGGGGCAGCTGCAGCGCGACTCCAGGGGTGTAAGATGGCATGTGGTGACCTGCACCGAGGGAGCTGGGCTGGCCGCGAGGCTTCTCTGCTGGGCACAAAGATCACAAGCAGTGCTGGTGTGAGCCGGCCCCTCGTTCTGTCCCGTGGAGAGGGCAGGGGGTGTGAGGGCAGGCAGCCCACACGCTGCACAGCTCAGCTTCCCCGGCGTGGAGCCGCGGTGCCGGGGCGGGCCGGGCGCTCAGCTCCGCGGTGCGTGGGCCTGGCTCCTCTCCCCGCTTCCTCCTGCAGCCGCGGGGGGAAACTAAGGGAGAGTTCAGGTAACAATTAAAAAGCCAAAGAAAACCCCACAGAAGACGAGCAGCGAGGCAGTGCGTTTTTTTTCTTTGACACTTTTTCATTCCCCCCCTACTCCGTCTTCCTCCCGATGTTTCCAGGAGACTCTCTCGTCGGCTCAGAAAGCTGCGTAGGCCCATGGCGGCTCAACCTTTCCCTCTCCCCGAGCCCCGGTCTAATCAACCCCTATAATTTATGCAGAAAATATGATTTATATTTAATTTCACCACACTTGCATTGTTAATTTGAGATGTAATTAACCCGTCGCTATGACAACTAATTTCGTGATGCCGTAAATTACCGCCGTCTTTTCATCAAAATTCAGTTACTTTGGCTCCTGTGTGCAATGTACTGATGCAATTAGGTTGCTAAGGGCAACCCAAAAGTGTTCAATTTCTTTTGTGTATCTGCAGTGGGGTAGAAGCTCTGGTGTGTTATCCCAAAGTCCTGTTTTCTTTGGTAAAGAGCAGGGCAGACGAGTCCATGGAGGAATGTGCGTGAGGGAGACGGAGCGGAAGAGTGTCCTGCGCTGGGGTTTCCCTGCGCGAGCCTCTCCACCTCTCCCTGTGTTTATTTCTCTAATTGTTTTAAAAGAGCCGGGCTCCTGGTCACGCATGACCCTGTTTGTCTTAAGCCAGCGCTCTCTGTCTTCTCCCTTCCTCTCTCCCAGGCTTTCCTCCTCGATGGTTTGGGGAGAAACTGGGCAGTGAGGGAAGGCTTTCCCTGCTGCTTTCATCCTAAACACCAGCAACGCGCCTCAGTCCTTCCCTAAGAGTTTGTGTCCCTCTGAATTTGTGTGTGTGCGCAGAGAGAACTTGTTTATATAGATCTCCCCCCCCTTCTTTATTTAAAACAAAAACCCTCTGTGTTGCTTTTGTCACGTTAATTCCCATTTTGCCAACACCAGGGGCCCAGGCAGACGAGTTACCAAGGAACACAAAATTTTAATTAGTGTATTTTAATCATTCAGGCTTTCCGAGCTAATCCACATACCCTAGAGAATTCCCGAGATGCAGCACTGCTCTGCTTTACCATTTATTGTTGAGTCTATTATAATTACTGTTAGCAGGTGGGGACTGGGAGATGTTTATTATGAGTTTTTCATCTTTAGTATAATTACCGAAAAAAACAAAATAAAAAGATGTCGGTGCATTTTGTTTTCCTAGAGGTTTTTTTTTTTGAGGGGGATATTTTTCCCATCCCTTCCAGGCAGGTGCTCACCAATTAGTGCCTTTTTCTCTGTTTTTATTTATTTTGTTGATCACTGAGTCACCTTTACTTTTTCAAGATGGAAGTAGAAGCCAGTGGCTTGTGGATGGAGTGAGTTTACCTAATTTAGGGCAAGAGATTAAGCCGGGACAGAACTAGACACGCTCAGGATCCCAGGCACTGTGGGTGGGTAGAGTGTGCTGAGGAGGGACGTCTCCATTTGGGGCGAGTTTGTTTGTGTTTTTGCTGCTTTGCTGCCGTTTCTTAAGTGGTAGAGTTTCATCAGCATGACTGATAGGAGTCGGGAGCAGGTAGGAAAACGTGCCTGTGCGCAGGTGTGTGCACAACTGCCCCTGCTGCGTGTGCAGGAGTGTGGGTGGGCACCTTGGAATGTGTTTCTGAAGGATTCAGTCGTGGTTCCAGGGGTGTGCAGAACCCTCCCATGAGCAGAGCGTGGTGAGGTGCTAAACCTCTGGTGTACAGGGAGTGTTCAGTGTGGAGAAGGAAGGAGAGTCATTCCCTGAGCTCTGAAGTAGGATACTTTCATCAAGTGAGCCTTTTATTCATCCTGGCCACCGCAGACAAAAACTACCACTGCCTTTTGAAGCTACACTTTTCTGTGTGATCCTTGTAGAGGCTCTGGCCTCTTGTTTTGCAGCTGCAGCTTGCAACAGGGTGGGCAGTGTCTGTGCCTGTCCTCCAAGACCAGCTTCTAGGCAGGCAAGTACGTTCTCCAGGTACAAATGCCTGGGCAAGGAGTGAGGGGAGGATGCACAGGCTACAGGCTGTGCTGCTCCCTCCTCTCTGTGGTGGCCTGATGAAAGTTGGGAAAGGTGAGTCAGTGTGAGAGCATTAGTTCCCCATTACATGCCATGACATCAGGTAACATTTTTAATTTTATAGTCTGTGGAGTTCTCCAGGTTCCGTCTGTTTGGGGTTCCAACAGACTCTCATATCCCTAAGCAAAACCCCTTTAGAGCGGCCGAGTTTCAGCTGCTTCCACATCTGCCTGGTGATTTCTGCCTCGTTCCATGTCTGCTCCCATGTCATTTGAGGAATAAGCCTGTTTCAGACCATCCAAAAGCTAATGGGGCCCCCCTCTCCTCTGTTCCGCTGGCTCTGTGGGCTGAACTTCTCTGGACTGAGAATGCTTAACTGAGAGCTCAGAGGGAGTTACAGCTAGGTGTGTTTTTAAGCCTCTCTTTTATCCCTATCCAAGTCTGCAGTTAGGAATCCCCAAACCAAATTTTCATCTTCAGGGGCTTCTCTGGGAAAATTCCATGCTGATTCTGGTCAGGGACACCTCAGATCCGTACCGTGCATTCACTGCCTCTTCCCACCTCACAGCTGAATCAGAGAAATGAGCCCTTTCTCCACCTTACACTTTAAAGGTTGAGTGCAAACATTTTCTTCTCCTTGATGACGATTTTCAAGTTTTCCTGGAAAATTCCACATCTCTGCACGAGGCCAAGGCTCTGGCTGGGGTGAGACCAAGCAGGATTAATTAATAAAGCTCAGTAGCTTACACAGGAACTCTGTAATATAATTATAGCTTCTGTAAGAAAAGGCCCTGGAGTCGGAGAGGTCTGTGAGAATCGCACGGGGTTGGGAAGAGCATCCTTTGAGCCCTGCACATTTCCCTGTACCCCTGGCCTGTCCTTCCCCTTGCTTTCCAGTTCAGAAGGAGCTTCTGTGCCCCAAAGTGCCCAAGTGCCCTTTGCAGCTGGCTGTTCTTGCTGCCAGCTTGCCCCCTAAAACTGCTCCTGGGGCTCTTCCCACTGAGAGGGGCTTCTGCTCCCGAGCTCAGACCTGGGAGCCTGCACGTATTCCAGCTCCGGCACAGCCCCACTCAGGGTCTGGCCATCGCAGAGACAGCTCCTGGGAGCGCTGGGGATCTCCCACTCCTCCTCCTTTGCCTGTTTTCTCCCTCCCAGCTCTTTGAACTATCTTCCTCCTGCTCCAAAGCAGCTCCCAGGAGAACCCTTTGTGTTCCCTCCTGCACCTTCCCACATCCTTCCAAGACTCCGCCATCCTGGGCAGCACCGGCCCTGGGCAAGACAGGTGCCCGGAGCGAGCTCCATTGAGACTTCCACGGCCAGCTGGGGACGGACCCATCCCCAGGGAGACAGCGCTGTGAGCCCGGGCTGCGGGGGGAGGCTTTTCTTCTGATTCCTCCAAACTTTCCCACCCCGGCCGCGGCTCTACAAAGAGGCCCTGGCCCCGTGCGCGGGGCCTTCCGCACGGAGGGGTCTCGCCAGCTCCTCTTTATTGAGTCTTCAAGCGCTGGCAGGACACTCCATTAAAAAGCCATTCGCTTTTGTGTCCCCAGGCCCCCAGCCGGCTCCTGCTCATGTGACACTGGCCACAGTTGTAAAACAACAACACAAATAGTTGGCAACTACTGAGGGTTTTTTCAAACCAAGGTCGTCATAGCAACTTTCCCCAGTCAATCACTGGCGAGGCAGCCTGCGAGGGGTGCTCTGAGTGGCAGGGCAGCCCCGCTGCCGAGGAGCCCCGAGCAGGGAGCTCTCAGGGATCCCTGTCACCGGGACTCATCAGCCGGCTCGGATGCTCGCCGCCTTAGTGAAATGCAGGCGCCTTCGCGCAGGGCTGCTACGGGAACGGGAGAAGGCCAGTCCTCCATCCCACAACTTCCCTGAGCCTGGACCCAGGCTGCAGGGTCCCCCTTCCCGCTGGCAGGGTGCCATAGGGAGAATCCCTCAGCACCCGGCATCGTGCCAAAGGGGGCATCCAGCCCTTCCCCCCCGGTTTGGCACAGCGCCAGGGGGGGCATCTGAATCCCCCCCACGCCTGGCACGGTGCCGAGGGGCATCTGAGTCCCTCTGCCCGTGGCGCTGTGCCCGGTGGATCCGAACGTGGCACATTGTCCTTGCGTGTGGCTCCACGCCAGGTTTGATCAGCACTATCAGCCACTGCCGTGTCTTGCAGGATGTAGGACCAGGAAGTGACTTGGCACTCCTGTGAACTCCTGGGCTGGCAGGGAGGTGGGTGAATCCCAGAGGTTCTTGCACGAGCGAAGGAGGTGGCGTGGCTGGGAAGAGACAGCTCTGCTTAGCAATCGAGCTGGAGGTCACAGCTTGGTGGCACAGGGCAAGGGCAGAGTTAGGGGAGCAGGATGGACCCCCCCTCCCATGGCCTGGGGTCCAGGGGCCACTGAGAGCAACCAAAGGGAGCATCTCCTCTGCTCCTCCCATCCCTTGCCCCTTCCCTCCTCCCTGGTGGGTGTGCAGGACCCACCAGGTGTTGGTGCCTCTCCTGTCATCCCTTCTGCTCTTTGGAGCACCTCAGTGCTGCTGGGCTGTTACACCTCAGCTTTTATGACTTTGTTGTCTTTCTCCATACATCCTGAACTCTTCCTAAGTCTTGTGAGACAACAGCCTGGGCATACCCCAGAGCCTGTACCTGGGCAGTGCGTGCAGCCAGTCTTGGCTGGACTGCTCCCACCTGTGCAGGTGCCCACGGCCTGTGCTCCAGAAGATGGTGCTTGCTGTCACTTCTGTCCCATGGCAGGGTTTCTGAGCAGAGCAGACCTCAGGCTGCCGTTGTTGTCTTCACATCTCTCTGCTTGAGGTTCCCTGGCTGCCTCGAGTGACTCCTGGAGGGGAGGAATGTTAAAAATCCGCTCTTGTAGTAAGTTGGCACCATATCCAGCCACCGTCTGCTCTGTGCCAGAGCTTAGTAAAATGTTGGCGAGGCTGCTGCTCCGTACTCAGGCCCCCCCTTCCCCTTTTGTCTCGGTTGGTTTGGCAATTGCACGGTGGTAACACAGCTCAGGGTGGCACAGGGGCTTTGCTGCCCATATGCAGCTGGAAAGTGGAAAGGGATTTCCAGGCAGAGCAAATGATAAAGGGAAATGGGATGTGAGGGTCTGTGGCAGCAAGCCAGGGGCATGCCAGGCGTTTTGCTAACCCTGGCACCTTGGCTGTGGCTGGGGAGAGGCTGAGGATGGATGTGTCCCATCCAGCCTCCGGAGAAGGTGCCGGCGGCGTGTTGCTCCACGGGTGGCCAGGTCCCTTGGCTGCTGCTGGAGCCGGGATCTGAGGGGGCTCGTGAAGGCTGCCAGCTCTCTGCAAATCCCATTTGTTGGCACTGCGGTTCCAGGCACGGGAACTGCTGGCCGGGGCAGGGGAGGAGGGATGCCGGCTCCTTCACTTTGTTGCTTTGTATCTCCGTCACTCTGTCTCGGTTCTTTCATTCATTTGTTCTTCATTATTTGTTAATTTCCTTCCCTTCTTCCTCAATTTGTTCTCTCAGTTGTTTGCTCTCTCATTTGCTTTTTCTTTCTTTTGCTGCTGTTGTTTGCCACTTAATTTCCTTCTTTCATTTCTCTCTCTTTTAGTTGTTCTCTCTCATTCCTTCTGCTTTTTTCTCTTCTTCCCTCTCCCCTCCCCTGGGCATTTTCAGTATCTCTGGCTTTTTCCTTGTGTTGTTTCTAATCCCAAGTGAGTTGCTTTCCTTCAGAGAGAGACACCTCGCTCTTCCATGCAGAACTCCTCGTGCCGCTGCCCCTTTTGTGCAGCGCTTGGCAGAGCGTCCCTTACCTTTGGGCTTTAGACTTCGAGGGTGGCCCTAGTGAGTGACCTGGTGGGGGCTGGCACTGAGAAGGGATGGAGAGCAGCACTCAGGTGTGAGGTTGGCTGAGAGCAGGCTCACAGCCAGGGATGTGGCCCGGGCAGAGGAAGGGCGCGGAGGTGGCAGGGCCGTGTCCATGACCCGCACCCGGGCCCTGTGAGCGCATGCAGGGCCGTGGGGAGGCCGTGGCTGCCGGGGTGGGCCCTGGCTGCGGGCACACTGCACGTGCCACCGCGCTCACCTGCCTCCCACTCACCCACCCAGCCGCCTCCGCTCCCGCTTCCTGGAGGATCATCCCAGCCGCAGGTTGGGCTCCCCACGCTCCTGCCCACGCGTGCTGACACCCGTGCGGAGGTGTGAGCCCACAGCCAGGCCCCGGGCCCGGGTGCTGCCCATCCTCGGGCGGCTCCCACACGCGCCCGCCGCCCTTGGCACGCACGGCGGGCGCGCACATGCCCGTGCACATCTGTGCCCACATGTCGCCGCGCACACGCCACCGCCAACGTGCGCCCGCGGCCTCCCCAGCGCCACTGCCATGTGCTTTCCCAGCCGCCCGGCTCACGGGCTGCCACGCAGTAAATTACCTCCCCCCCTGCACACCCCGCGGCCCCCTCCCCAAAACCCAGCCCGGCTAAAGTGCTGTAACATAGTAGCTGCCTGAACTCCCGATTCAAAGGTTAATATCAAAATCTGGAGCGGATTACCTAAAAATTACTTACAACACCATTAAAATTCTGAACTCTTTTTGTTGTGGCTGTAAATTAATTTAAAATGTCAGTTTTTTTGAGAAATCCAATAAGAAATTGAGCCAACGGAGCAATCTGTAAACTGTCTGGCACAGAGGAAAGTGTGTCTTTTCAATCGACAAGAAAAAATATGGGGCTTAACTGGAACCATATGGCAGCGCACTTGAGAGAAATCTGCTGAAGAGGAGGGAGGGGAGGGGGAACCCAAGCAGGCAGGAGCAGCGGGAGAGCTGGCGGCTTGTGTGGGAGAGGAGCCGGGGCCGCCCGGCGCAGGGGCCGGTGAGACAGGTGCATGGAGAGGGCAGGCCCTGGGAACAGGGAGAGCTCCCGGCCCAGCCGAGCCCCCCGTGCCAAGGCATCCCATGCAGAAAGTGGTGGAGCTGTTCCCAAGGTCCCCGCAGGCAGATGCTGGTGTGAAGGGGCATCTTGTTTGGCAGTTGGGATCTACGAGCTGTGTAGGGGACACCGAAGGGCTGAGCAGTGAGGGCAGGTGGGAAATGAGGTGTTAAAGTGGGTTTTCTCTGGTGTCTGTGCCCCTTGCTGACCCACCAGCATCCTGCCTCCCAGTTCCCTCAGTGCCCTCCCACCATGGCCCCTCTGGCCGCTGTCCCCCTTGCCAGGAGGTGTGGGATCAGGGGTGGCTCCAACCCAAAGGCAAGGTGGGCACCGGGAGGCTGGTGGGAAAGGGCTGCAACTCCACATCCCCTGCCCCAGCCCCCTCTCCTTTGGCTCACATCCCCACAGCATTCCTCGTGCTGGTGAGAAACCCAGCTTCCCCTCTGTGTCTCCTGCCTGCCGACATGTGTTACCCATTAGGCCTTAATTTCAGAAGATTTACAACACATTAAGTAATTTGTAGGTTATTTCAACTTTAATCTGCTGAAGTCGAGAAAATCAAAATTAAATTCAAAACACACGGATCTTCAAAGTACTGGGATTGGGGACGGGAGGGGGTTGTTTACCAGCCCTTGCTTGTCTCTTCTCCCATGCCACTGCCGCTGTGTCTCCTGCCCCCTCCTGCGATGCTGCCCTTCCCGCCACCTTTGCTGGTAACAGGGGTGACAAAAGGCTTCAGGGACCTCCTGGTTTTGGGTGAGGGGTGTCAGTGATCACAGGATGATGCCTTTTGGAGGTCCTCAGACGGACTGACCACCTCCATGGCACAGGAGGGAAAGCCCTGGTCCCGACAGTGTCTGTGCTGTCTGTGACTGTGACTGTAAGGAGTGAGTGGTGGATGCAGCAGTGCTCCCTGGGCTCTGGAGACAAGGGCCCTGCCTCTCTGTCCCTCACTCCGCTGTGCTGGGAAGAGCACCATGCCTTGTGTCAGTTGTGTGTTGAAGCTGTCAAGCATTTAGGTGCTGTGGAAAAGGAGTCTGTCAGCCCAAAGGAGCTAAAACAGGTGGAGACCTGGGGGCAACTGCTGTGCTAGGCCTTCCTGCTGCTCTTCTACATCCACTGGCCAAGGGCCTCTGTGCAACTCTGTCCCTCTTAGGAGTGTTCCTCTTGCTGAAAAGGGACTGCCATGGTCCCCTTCACCTATTCTTCTTCCATCTGCAGGTAAGATCACAGGAACCCTGTCCACGTTGTGGATCTATGGTTGGAGATATCCCTGTGGGATTTATCCAACATTGCCATCAGCCTGCAGAGCATACTTCCTGCCCATGGCAGGATCAGATAATTGACAGCTTTCAGAACTGGTCTGAAACTAGTTTAATCATTCCTTTTAGTGATTAGAAAAGCCAGAACTGAGATCTTCCTTAAACTCTTGGGGTGGGATAATGAACTAGTTGAATCACAGAACTGGGAGTCTTTTCTGATGAACAGAGGCTGTTAAGGCATTATCTTGGGACTCAGGAGATCTAAGATTTGTCTCAGCTCTCTACTCTGCCAAGTTCTGTGTTGATCTAAAGCAAATCTCTTACCCCGTTTGTGCCTCAGTTCCCTGCCTGTGCCACTAAGATAACACAGTTGGTGGAGAGTTGTGAGGAAAGATGTGTTGGGTGTCAAGCTCTGCCATGCTGAGGGGCTGGGCCTGGACTGGCTCCTGGAGTGGAGTCCCCAGGTGGTCTCAGTGCCTCAGTTCCCCCATGTGTGCAGGGAAAATACTGGCTTTTTTCTCTCCCTGGACTTTGATGAATGGAAAGTGCGTGTGTCACAGCTCTGCAATTTCGCACCGATCTCTCCACCCACATCCCAGACGGTTTCCGGGTTCCCAGCCCACCAAATCCCTCAGGCATCTCTTCAGGGGCCCTTTCCTCTTCCAGTTGAGTGCCGCCTTATCCCAGAGCTGGGTGGCGGGGTGCAGCAGACATCCCATTTGGGAGCCATCCAGAGCTGCTGAAAGGATGAGCGTGCTGACGAGTTGGTTTTTGTGCGTCCCTGCATCGCAAGGGTGCTCAGCCCAGAGCTGACTCTGTTGCCTTGACTGTCTGTGAGCCAGATCCCCTGGAAGTCAGCTTTATCAGGAAATGTGTCATTATACTTCGGGAGACAAGCACTTTTGAGGGCGATGTCCCCAGTTCTGCTCCAGCAAGGAATCTGGAGGTGCAGGAAGTCTTCAAGCATGTTAGGCTTCATCTACATCTGTAGGTTTTCCTGCTTCAGGCCTGAATACCTGGCTCTGTCCATCTCATATTCTTGCCTGTGCTGGGAAATTTTTATCAGTACCATCACAGATTTGTATTTTCTCTGAGATTACTTCACACGCCTTACACAGCTGCTCTGACCTGTTTATGGGGGTAGATGTGGGTACAGATGTGGCAAACGACTCTGTGTTTTATACAGACCACTGGGCAGCCAGCAGAGTAGTAACTTGCAGTCCCTTTTGGCCTGGCTTGCTTTTAAACCAGATGTCAAAGCATGTATGCTTTAAAACAGAAATTGTTTCTCTAGTCTCTGCAGAGTTCATCTCCTGGGTCTTCTCCTTGCAGGGAAGAAAGAAAAGGATTTGTGTAGAGCAGTTGTTTGCTAACCCTTATGAAAAGTCTTGTGTAGAAAAGGTAAAAATTAATTTTGATATGTATTAGCTGGTCAAGCTAAACCCTGGAGAGCCCCTCAGATTCACACTAATAAGCTAAAACACATTAAAGCTACAACCTGCCTTATCCACCCGAAGCGTGTCTCTGCTGAACTGGATGGCAGAACTCCTGGTGACTTCATTAAGACCCAGATTTCACTTCAATTCTAGTGGTGTCAGGAATCTGCTGACTGTCCTAACACCCTGAAAGTTAAATTAAATGCTTTTCCCCACTACTCTCTCAGATACAGGCGGTGGTGTGAATTTGTGCTTTTTTGTAGGGAGTGGTGGCCTTGGGGGGGAGCACTGGAGATCTCCCCACACGGGAGTGCATTTGGCAGTTAGTCTGGACTGTGGGGCTGAGATGTGCTTACAGCCCTTTCACCTTTCTTCCACCTCCTTCTCATGAGTGTGTAGGATTTTAAGGGGGGTGAAGTGCTGAGTCAAGGAATTTTTTTGAGAAAATTCAAGGATCTTATGTTGGAAGATGGTGCAGTGGAACATGAGCACACGCTCTGACAACCATAGTGCCATTTAATTCAGGTTTAGTGCCCTTTACCCTCTTGAGAAGATCAGCAAAAGTTCAGACCATGCAAGGCAAGAAGCCTCATTGCCCTCTTCAAGCAAAGGGGAAATCAAGTCACAGGAAAAGTTAAATGAATAATTTACAGGTGTTCATGAGCCTTTGGCAGAGCAGGGAGTGGCGCTTGAGCACCCACCTCTCAATCCTGTGCTCTAACCTCCAGATCAAATGTTCCCAGACTTCTTTCAATGGATGGGAGGCAGCTGAATAGAGAGTTGGCCTGATTGATGCCCTTTCTGTACATAATCACAGAATCTCCCTGTGGCAATTCCAGCAATTGCTTACGTGGGAGGTAATGGCAGGAAAATACTCTCAGTAGGATTTGTATGTGCTTTGTGTTTGCCTAAACCTGATCTCCTTGAAGTCCCAGAAGTTTGACTAGCCACTTCAGTGCCAGCAGAATTGACCCTGGTGCTGGGCAGTTTTGCAAATTTGTGCCTTCTCAGTTGCTCTGAAAGCAGGCAAGGAGCAGGGGAAGGAGCAGAAACCATCCACTGAAGTCAGCTGTCCATCAGGTGATATTCCAGGGCAGGTATCAAACACCCAGCAGCTGGGAACCTCGGCTTTTAACCCTCCTGCCCTTGGGATATGTCATCTCTGGTGGCCTTAAGCATCTTAGGCTCTCAAATATGGTAATCTTCGGGTCTTGTGCTCACCCAAGGGTGCAGAGGAGGGGAATGAGCTCGTTTGTAGCCAGGGACAGCACAGCCTGTGCGGTGTCGGGTGAGCGGCACAGCCTGGCAGCTCCCGCCTCTGCTCTGGGCTCTGACCAAGGCTGAGGTCTCACAGCTCACGTGGGTGTGCTCAGCAGTGCCTTTAAACCAGATGGCCACAGCGTGGGCAGCACAGACTGTGGTACAGCCTGACTGCCCAGGGCTGTGTTCAGCTACTCTGGAAGGTTTTGCAGCCCTTGTAGAGCTGGGGCTGCTCAGCCTGAGGTACCCAAGAAAGCTGCAGTGCAGACATGGCCTTAATGACTTGCTGTGCCCTTTCCCATCCTCTCCCTCTCACTGTCCTCTGTGCCTTGTGCCTGGTGGATAAAGAGATGGTGCCTGCTGTAAACAGTCATGGAATTTGTATGTCTGAGACTGGGATAGGTAATTTGTCCAGTGCAATATCTAAGGGCACATGGGAAAGTTTGGGTGTGCTCATTCCCAGTCTGATGGTGTTTGGTTCAGTGTCTTTGGATCAAAACCACTTCCTGGTTGAACTGCTGAGTTCGAATGAGTTATGGGAGTGGAGAATGCGATCCAGGAATGCTGAGCTGGGCAGTGGTGGTGAGATCCCAGTTTGGTACATCATCTCTGGGCACCTCTCCTTGAAAGTGCAAGGCAGTGTGATGTTACAGTGCAAAGGGAACGGCAGACCCACACTGGTAACTCCTGAGGCTTTTGGGGGATAACAGAACATCTTGCCCAGAAAGCACAAAGGGGGTCATGAAAAGCTGCTTCTGAGCGTGTGTACCAGCCGGGCTGGGGAGGGCTGGGAGCTGGAGGGGCTGGGCATACAGCGGGAAGGAGGCCCCGGCTCATCCGAGCGTGCCAGGCAGGTAGCTGGTTGCCCTGTTTCTCCTTGGTGTCTGCTAGTCTCCGAGTCCTGGTTCACAGCTCCCTGCAAGCCAGGGATGGAGGAGATCCTATGAAAATGATGATATGTGACAATCAGTCACAGCAATTAGTGTTTTGGTTAACAGGCCTTTTTTGTTTTCTCTCACCCAGACAGAATGTCACAAATAAATCCTCGCCTGCATTTGCATATTAATTGGATCGGAGACGTCAAGCATCTTTCATTAAAGAAAATGATCTGCATATTTGGAGACATAAAATAGTTATTTTGATGGGTTTTTTTCATAAGATCAGGGGGTGGGGGAGGAAGGTGATGGGAGCAGTGGAAATTGAGGTAGAGCGAAGGCAGAGAAAGCAGCTTTTGTGGTTAACCCCTTGTGGCCCAAAACTAGCTGGTGCCTAAAGCTAAAATAATAATATAAATAAATAAATGACATGTCTCAGAGCAGCTGGTAGAGCACTGCACCATTCTCCCCATAGCTTTGTTCTTGGGGCCGTAGGCATGCTGGGGAGCACTTCCAAAATGTCTTCCCTTGCCTACCCTGTCCAGCTGCAGAGTTGGGTTGTCACAGGGCCCTCCTTGTCTCCTCTCTTGGATGAGAGCACCTTGGCCATCCTGATGGCTGCTCCCTCCCTGGCTGGGGCAGTGCCAGGCCTTTGGGATGGCAGGGCTGCAGGATCCATGTGGGTGGCCTCAGTGCCCAAAGCAAGCAGTGGCTACAAGAGAGCCACTGTGTCCCTGGGGGAACACCCTGGTCACCAGGGAGGGAGATCCTTGTGCTCAGGTGCTGCTGCCTTTGCCTCCAGCTCGGGAGAAGGAGGTGCCAGAGGGCTGGAGTGGGTGTTAAATCCCCAGCTGGGACCTTCTCCTTCTCTGTTTCTATGGTCTCCTCTGATTTGAGGCAGGGATAACATTTTCCCCAATCCAAATCTGTGGTGGTGTTCCCTCTTTATCTCTTGGGTTTCTACTCCTACCCCAGACTTTGGCCCTTTTTTCCTTGGTGTTGGCAGCAGCACTGCCCACAGCCCAGGGCAGGATGTGAGGTACCTGACCCTCCACTTTGGAAACGGACTGGGGGATTTCTGTAGGCAGCATGCAGTGGCTTGAGATGGATTTTGGCCAGGACACTGAGGTTAACACTGCAATGGGATCCAAGGGTACATTCACATGAACGTAAATGATCGTGTTATGGCAGATTAGCAAGTTGCCGCTTGCTGGCTGTGCTGCGGTGTGGGACCGCGGGCACACTCCCTGCCTGCTGCAAATTCCAGGGAAAATGTGCTCACTTGAAACGTATGCAAACGTGGGTTCTCCTCTGCAAGCCACCGTGGCGTGGTGAGTGCCCTTGTCCACCTGCTCACTCAGAGATCTCCTGCCCTTGAGCCTCGTCCTGTCCTCACCCACCCACCAGTCTGGTGATGAGGACCGAGACCTCTCCAGGCTCATTTCACTGAGGTGTCCCCAAAGACTGGCTGCTCCAAGCCAACAGGTGTGGCAGCAGCTTTGGTTCTGCAGGTTCTCAATCCCTTTCTCTTCAGAGCTGCCCTCAGGAGTCTCAGCTGAGCATTGCAGAGGAAGGCAAGCTTGGGATTCCCTGCCCAGTGCTGCGGGTGACAGGAGCTGGCAGCCTCTCCAGGCACAGCAGAAAGTGGCCTCTGGCCCGAGGGACTCTTGGAGAGGAGCCCACGGAAGGCTCCCTGCCATTCCTGGGCAGTAGGTTGGGTGGCACAGCTCTAACTGCCCACAGGAATGCTGCCTGGGGTTGGGTCAGGGAGGAGGTGAGAGGGCCGGACACGTTTGCAATCATGGCATATTATCTGTGGCACACTTCACTTCATTCTTCTTAAAAGCTAATGATAGTCAGAAGGACCCCTGAAGACATCTGCTGGGGCCAGCTTTGAGGACTTCCACTCCTGAGCTTTAGAGAACAGGGATTTGGTTCAGAAAGCCCACCTCTGGGCAGAGCATGGAGCTCACCTTGGCACAGCCTGGCATGAGCAGATCTCTCTGAGGCCACATTTTGCTGGGAGAATTCCCCCATATACCAAACACAGCTCAGTCATGAAGCTGAGAGAGTAAGAGCAAAGCAGAGGCTCTGGTTAGACAAGTACTCCAGAGCTGTCAGTAATGGAGTGTGGGGGCTGCTGGGGGGGTAGGTTTAAGGAAATCATCTGGGAATAGATGGGAGATAATTTGCCTTATCAGAGTGCAAGGAGCAGGTCTCTCAGGGCCTCTGAAATGACTGCCAGAAGGTGGGGAAGACAGTGCAACCCAGAGCATGTGAGTGCTGGTTTGGGGACCCAGCTTCTCCTCTTGGCTCTACCATGATCCATCTAACCTTAAACAAGTCATCAGGAGATGAAATCATCTCCCTCAGCCTTGATTTCCCTTTGCCTGCCTGTGATATTTTAGCCCGGCCGCCTCGGGGCAGGGGCTGTCTCATCCTCAGCGTTCACCTGATGCACGAGGGGTCAGGCGTAATGGAGCAGCCAGAAAGGAGGGTGTGAGGCTGCCTCCCCTCCGTGCTTGGAGTCTCCTCAGGAAAGGCTTTGGCACATGATAAAATCTTCAGGGCACTCTCTTTAGCAGAAGGATTCGGCTCCTGGCTCCAGAGAGCTCTGTCCTAGACGAAGGGACTGAGTTTCACCCCCCTGTACCGCCTCGTTTCGCAGAAAAGCCTGTAATTAGCCATGGTTCCTCTCTTCACCCCACACATCAAGGCATGTTGCTGGGTTTTTTTCAGAATCCTGATCCTAGGAAGCCATCAGTATCCAGGGAACTTTATCACACACACTCGAAATAACCCAGAAAGCTGCCAGCCCCATATTAGGGAATGAATCCCTGTCGGAAAGTAAAGTGAATGCAAAATTTATTGACAGGGTACTGTGACTGCAGGCAGTTTGTGACCCAGCCCCCTCCTTTACCTCCACCCCTCCCCATGAACAACAACCCACAAACCCTCTTCAGTCCTGCAGCCTTTATATTTAGCATGTCTGGGTCCCTTGTCTCAGCTCCCAGCACTCGCAGCGCACGTGGGACTCTTCCCAGGGGAACAAAATCCAAACTAAGGGCAAGGAGGTCGGCACAGTGTCCTCCCCCTCTGCCCCACATCCAGCTCTCTCCATCCTCTCCAGTAGCTCACTACAAAAGCACATACTTCATGGGGGAAAAAACCCCAACTAAAACATCAAAACCCCCAACACCTGTCAAGCCTAAAAATTCATTTCCTGAGCCCAAACTGTGGCAGAGTGTCACTGTTCTTGTTGCCAAGTGCAAGGCAGGACGAGTCGGTGGTCGGAGCAGGAGGTGTGCGGGAATGAACTCCTCCTCAGTTCTGCCAAGGACGGGGCTATCTCAGTCAATCATGTTAATCTCCAGTGACTAAGTTTCCCCATTTATAAATCTCTACCATCACTGCAGCCTCCAAACGCCTTTCATGTCTGCTGGAGAGTTTCCTGGAGAGGTTCATGGAGCTTCTGTTGGAGTGTAAAATTCTGCTTGAAGCAGGCATTTGGGATACTTGCTTGTGACTTTTTTACAAAAGGATTTGTTTATGAGTTTTGTTCTGCTCTTCCTTATGAGGAGCGATAGGCATTCAGGAATATCATCCGTGAGGTAACATGGGCTTGGGCGTGAGTTGCTGCAGAGATGTGAAATGTCACTGTACTATATATGTATTAGGTTCTAGAGAAAAGAGGGGAAGTGTAGGATGTGCGTTAGCACTTGCAGTGCGCACGGGAATTTTTCCCTTGCAGTTCTCATGGGTGGCAGGTAACTCCAGCATCGTGCTGTACCAGAGCACAGCAAGGTTCGGTGTCAAACCGTGGCCACCAAGGGCCAGAGGCTCGGCTCGAGGGCTGGGTTGGTCTGGGGAGAGCCGTGTCTCTGGGCAGAGGAGGGTTTGGTGGTTTGTGGCACACTCAGCCCAGCAGACGGGAACTACAGATTGTCTCTTCCAGCGCCTGCTGTCCTTCAGCAGTCGGCCGGCACCATCCGTCATACCCAGACACCATCAGGAAATGATTCCCAATCAATTATAATTGCTCTTCACCTACTTCCTGTGTAAATCACTGATGTTTCACTGCAGATGCCAATGAAACAGGGGAGCCTCTTCCCTCAACTTTCTGCGTGTCTCTCAGGCCCACCCACTGAGTTGCTTGGGATGGCCCTGCCATGCTGGGAAACAGCAGGTGATTGGGATTTGAAAGCATCGGCGTGTTTTATTGCCTCTGGAAGCGAGGGACGGATGGGAGGAGGATGCTGTGTGCTCTCCACATCTCTGGGATCTGTCGGCAGGTGGGGAGAGGGGCTGCGAGGCAGAGCCCACACCCCCAGCATTCAGCTGGTGGCAGAGGGTTTGTGCAGAGGCATTGGAAGCAGAGATCTCATTAACGCTGGATTAGGTCCTAAAACAGCCTTTCCCAATGGGATCCTGGGTGGAGTTTACCAGACTGGTGTTCTCACTTTTTTATTCATTCTTTTTCTCCTTCCTCTCTTTCCTTGTTTCTTCTTCACCTCCTCCAGGCTTGTTTGTTTGCTTAGCAAGGAGAGGGGCTGGTGCTCAGAGCTGGATTTGAAGCCGAGCCTGAGACCTGCCAAGGCAGGAGGGACCTAATGCCGTTCGATTTTTCTCATGGTATCAGAACACCGTGAGCTCTCCTGTTGAAATCTCAGCAGCGTGTAAGATGGGATGAAACACCTTTGGGGAAGGGAAGGTCAGAGCCTGAAATATCCCTCTGGATTAGGGGCGTGTGGCTGTGGGTGTGTGGTGGTGGTGGGGAGCGCGCCGGGGCAGGCGCGGGCGGGCGGCTGCAGCGACTTCCAGGCGGATGATTATTTTATGGAGTCCTCAGAAGTCCAAAGTTATGTGTGTTTGTTAAGCGCCGTAACGCTGAGTTTATTTAATGTGGTTTTAACTGCCGCACGCTTTTATAAATCAAAATAATTAAAAATAATAAATTTGAAGGTTAAACAACAGCCTGTGCTGTGGCGGAGAGGAGGGAGAATGTCTGCGGGCTGTGTTTGCGGGGAGGGAAGCAGGAGTTCCCGGCGGCTCACATCGCCCAGGGGACGGGGCAGGTTCCAGGCTGGTGGAGCAGGGAAAAGGCAGTGCCAAAGTCCACGCTGTGGCACGGCCATATCTTTTCACACCCTGCCACCGTGAGGAAAAGCACATCCAAGAGGCAATGGCAGCCCCAGTTGTGTCTTCGTGACAGCCCAAGATCTCTGGTTCTCTTCCCCTTCTCCTGGTTTAAAAGCACCTACGGACACTTGGGTTTGCCGTCCTCCTCATAGGATTTTCCGGCTGTCAATATTCTTGTTGTTGCAGGGCATTTCTATTGATGCCACATCTCAGCCTGCATTATTTACACAGAGCTATCGAATCTGTCCCAGTATTCAGGACAGCCTGACAGAACCCAGCCTCCCTCTTTAAAGGTTAAACAAGCTGGGTCCCCTCACAACATGGGCTTGGGGCTTGGGAAACACAGAGATCCAGCAGCTACCTCCCCCTGCTCCCCCCCTGTCATTTTAGCTCCGAAAGGTTACCCTGAGGCGCCTGGGACTGGGAAGTGGAGGGTGCTGGAGAGTGTGTGTGTCTCTTTAAATGCTCTTTGTGTCAGCGTGATAAGGAATTTGATGGCTTTATCAGAAATACCAAAGCTTTATTTAGCAGGGTGAGGCGAGCGCCACTCGGCTCCACACAATCTGCTGATAAATTGGAAAAAAAAAAAAAAAGGAAAAAAAAAAACAGGCAGTGGGGGGAGGAAAGTCTAAACTTTCCCTGATTGCATTTGGGCATGGCCCAGCTTCCAGGGGACGTGGAGCTGGACACATTCCTACCTGACCACAGCCAGTATGGATGGTGAGGCCAGGTGTGTATTAATGTCCTTGCTTGAGACCAGAGCCCTTGTAAAGGACAGAAGCAAGTTGAGTTTATCCCATGTCATCTCTTGGTGTCCCCACTGTTCACCTGGTTGTATCTCTCACGTAGTCCCTTTTCTCTCTTGTCCCCAGTTTGCTGCATGTCTCATCTTCCCTTTCACCTCCACCCATGGTACTCAAGCATTTTTGGCCAACAGCTGGCCTATGGTACAAGGCTCTGGATAGAAAAGGCCCTGGTATTCTTTCTCTGTCCCTCAGACTATGTATCTCAACAAGAGGTTTGGGTTTGGCTGGTCCCTGGGTCTCATCTCCTTTACCTGGAGTTTGCCTGCCAGGTTATGTAAGGGGGAGGCCCAGGCAGCAAGGTGGGAAAGGAGAGGTTGAGGAGCTGTTTTGGGTGAGCTGCTGCTCTCCTACAGCATATACATAATCTGATTTAACTATTGCAGACCCCCATATCATGGGGACCTCCTGCAGTGAGGGCAAAGCCCAGTCACAGGATTCTTCCCTCAGTCTGCTGTTGATGGGTTTAGTTCTGAGTGAGGAGCCTGGGATCGTGACCCCATCCTGCCAGCACTGTGTAATGCTTGTGCTGCTTTGCTTCTAAATAGGCTAAACCTTGATTTGGTGGTTAAATCGCAGAACTGGGAGTCAAGCCTCCTGGTCTCCAGCCACAGCTCTTCCACCAACTCCCCCATGGAAATCTGCTGCCTTCTCCTTGCCTCTGTGGCAGCACTCCATGCACAGGAGCAGAGCAGCATCCAGGTTTGCAGCAGAGCAAGGAGTGTGCAGGGTTTTCCAAAGGATGCCCATTGCCATGCCTCCACCAAAGCTGAAGGAGCTGTGCTGCCTTACTGAAACAAGTTCTGCAGCACTCTGAGATCCGGGCTGGGAGTGCTCGAGGCAGAGCCAGTGTTTCTCCTGATCCGTGTTTATCATTAACACATGACATCGATTATATATCGTTGCCATGTTTTGTTGTTCATTGCGTGCCTGCACGCAGGCCACACACACTGTGACAGCTCTGGTCCCTTCCTGATCTCGTGCCTCCACACCTTTTCTTTCCATCTTTCTGTTCGTTCTTACTCCTCCTCTTTCCTTTCTCTCTTTCTTTTGATTTTTCCTCTCTCCTCGCATGCACGCACGCACACACACAAACACATACACACACAAAGCCCTTTCACAGTTGGATCATCTGTTCTTGGCTCTCGCCCACATCTCTTTTTGATGTGGCTTCTGGAGGGTTTGGGCCAAGTCCCCCATTTCTCTCTCTGACATCAGGAAGCCTGCTGCAGCCTCTGATTCCAGCCGGATCTGGTTAACTCTCTTAGGAAACCTTGCCACCTACCAGAGTAGGACTGGTGCTGTAAGCCTGGCCGGAAAGGAGAGCAAGGCTTGAGCTGTGCTGACTTACAGCCTCACGTTCTGGACAGTTACTTGTGATTTACTGATGTCCCCAGGCACAAAACAAGGTCCTGAGTTGATGCAGCACCAGTGTCTGGAGGCTGTGGAGCTGCTCCTTTAGAAGATGCTTCCCTAGTTGGGGTTGTGTGGTGCTTCCCCCCCCCAAAGCTGAGAGGGGCAGTGCCTGGAGCTCCAGGCAGGGCTTTGGCTCTCGGCTCTGATTTCGGGGCTATTTAGTCTAGACCAAGCATATTTAGCCTTGGTCTCAGCCTGGGGCATCTTTTGACTTGCTTGAAGCCCTGTCTGGTGCAGCACTGTCCCTCCAGTTGCTGTATGGGAGGGCAACCTCTTCGCTTGAGCACCATGTCAGAGAGAACCGCGGTGCCCGGGAGGTGCAGCTCAGTCCCAGAGGCGATTCCTCCTCCTTTGGGAGGCAGCATAAAGATGGTGTGATTGTGAGAGGATGAGTAGACAAGTTTAGAAGAGGCTTAACGGCAACTGGGTTTAAATGGCCCCTCTCTCTGGGAGGTTTCGAAGCTCCGCGGTCACTTTTGGGAGGAGAGGCTCTGCCGAGCGCTCCCTGTGCGATGTCTGTCTCTGCGGAGCGGCTGCAGCGCCGCTGGCTGCGCTCAGAAGTGCGGTGGAGTCCCCTGGGGGCTGCTGGGAATAGCTGTGCTTTCGGCACGGAGCGGGTGAGTGGGACAAGGGGACAGAGGCAGGGACAAAGCCTTGCTCTTCTCAACACCCTGCTCGTGAACTCGTGCTCAAGCTGCCCTCGTGGCTCGACTCAAATCCTGTTAAGTCGGCAGCAAAACTTTCACCAGCCTCAGTAAAGAGCAAACATTTTCAGTCAGGTCGCTTCCAGGGCCAGGAACGGGGTTAGGGGAGAAATACCTGAGCGACAGTTTGCTTTAGTAGAATGGGGAGGGAAGTGAGAGTAGATTGCTTTGGGCATGGGTAATGGGGCATGGAGACCTCGCTGACTCAGCCAGCACTGCAAACTCTGTCCTGGGCACTCAAGCTGCGGCTGCTTGTCCTCCTGTCTGAAATGAGCCCATCATCTCAGCCTGCTCCCCAGCAGGCTCATGTCCCCTGCCACAAAGCATCTTTCCATGTGGCACTAACTGGCCACACCGGCCTGGAGCTGGGGCCGGAGGGGCTGTGGAGCCTGGACCCCTTCGGCTTCTCTTGCAGCTCAGTGACGAGGTGGGGACAGTTTGCCCCGTGGCTGCCCACACAGCCCACATGCAAACTTTGCTGGTGATCCCGGGCTAAATTTGTTCCTTTCTAAAAGGAAAATTTGTATAGAATGAGCTAAAAGGCCTCGGGCTCCCCCAGTGTGGGCCTGGGGTGCTGGGACAGCACAGCTCCTCCCTGAAGCTGGCTAATAGAAATCAGTCCTGATTAGGATTAGTCCAGCCAGCACTGAGCTGGCAGGCTGATAATCTAATAAAAATTCCCAGGATTGGTTTACTCTGGGGAGGATTTGCGCTGGACGCGGGAGGAGCAGGATTAGCCCAGCTGTGTTAGGGAAGGGAGGGCAGCCCAGGGTGGGCAGGGAGGCTGCCGAGAGGGTGGGGGGAGCAAGACGGACAGCAAGAGTAAGTGGAAGTGACAGGGTCAGACCGGGCCTTTGTCCTACAGCCTGATTAGAGAGTCTGCCCCCAGTTTCTTACACTTTGGGATGTTGTCGGACAAACTGGAGCTTAAATCTGTCAGAGCGCAGCAGAGATTGGAGTTGACATCCCAGGAACATATTCCTTGCTGTGCAGAAATCCAGTCCTGCTGGGAAAATGTGCAGTGCCCATCCCAGCCCCCTCTGAGCTGGAGGAGATGAGCTCAACTTCTTCCTTTGGCTGTGTTGGGTGGTTGAGGCTGAGCAGCAGAGAGGCTTGTCCAGAAGCTGGTGTCTGCCAGGAGTGGTCCATGTCCAGCTCCAGACTGGTCTCTCCAGCTTCATCCCTTGATGGAGAAGAAGTCTTGGAAGCCAGTTAGCTGCTCTCCAGCTGAAATCACCAGGCTTGGGAATGCCATGGTGGCAAAGGCACCCACCACGTGTGAGTGAGAACAGCAGGAGATCCCTGTTCCTCCAGGGAATCTCAGGGTGGGCAGAAAAGCTCCTTAGTAGGCAGTGAGGAATCCTGAGGCTGCAGGCAGTGGCTCTTCAGACTGGGGATACCAAGGATTTCTCGGGCTGCTGTTTTTGAGGAAGACCCTTAGTAGGGGAGGCAGAGCAGGAAGGTAATTTTCAAGCAGTATTCATGCTGCAGGGCTTCTCAGCCTGCAGTCCCAGGATGACTGTGAAAAACAGAAGGAACCCAAAATGTCTGTGCCCATTTCCATAATTTTAAAGCAAGAGTATGTGGGGAAAGTAGAGCAAATACTCAAAGTTTTCACCTCGATGTTTCACAGGATGATATTTGGATTATTCCAGGTGTGTTCTAGTGCAGCATCTAAAGGTGCCCTGTCAGCCTGCTCTGGCTGCCTCAGCTGTGCTGTTTAATGCTCCCTAGACAAGGTAGGAGAGGAAAAGAGCCCCAAAATCTCCTGAACTCAGCCTTCAACTCTCCCTGTTACTCTATTCTTCTTACCTTCAACTCACCTGGATTGACTCTTCTGCTCCTTGCCTGGGCAGTTCATGAAATCCCAGGCTATTTAAATGTGTCTTATCCCTCTGGGGACACTGCAGAGAGAGACCCTTCAGAGCATGAAGTGGGGAGTCCTGCCTGGAGCAGAAGAACCAGAGCAGCAACTCCATATGCTCCTGGACACAAGGCAGGAGCTGCATAGGATGGAAACCCTCTCCTGGAGTCAGAACTCCACAGAGAATGTCCTCAGAGCTGCAGAGGGTGCAGATTGTGTGAGGGTTTTTTTCTCCTCTTAACAGCTGCTGCTCCTGTAGATGGGCTGGAGCATTTCCCAGCTGAGTAGGTCTGTCTGTGGACCAGCATCCTGAAAGCTCAGGGGTCTGGGGGTTGTTTGGGACACCGTCCCCTCAAAAAAAAAAACAAAAAAAAGGAAGAAAGAAAGAAAGAAAGAAAGAAAAAGCCTCTAAGATGAAACCAGGATAACTAAATAACGAGAGCCCTGTCCTCTCCAGGCTCGGGTAGCTGCATATATGATTGTCAACTTGATGAAATCCCCCCGGATGTAATGAGCTGATTTTCTGCTGTTAATATTGCATCTGCTGATGAAGGATTCGTTAGGATAATGGAACGAAGCTAAAATATAAATGACTCGCTGTCAAGAAGCAGCTTTTGCTTGTGTTCTCCTGACAGTTCCTCGGCCACGGCGAGGGAGTTTTGTGTGCTCGGCACACGTTTGTGAGGTGTGTGTGGGTACTGGGTCCTGCATGTGCAGGGACACACGTGTCAGAGCATGTTCCCTGCCAGCCCACTGCCTGGGTACCTGCAGCCCACTGGGCACTGTGGGATTCTCTGTGCCAGTGGGGCCACAACGGTGCTGCATCAGAGAGCAGCAGCCAGGGAAAGTTGTTCCTTTGCTGGGCTGAGGCTGCCAGGGGAGGGAGGGAATGTGTGCTGCTGGAAAAGTGTCTGCGCCTCCACTCCAGGTCGCCCTTGGTCTGGTGTGTTCCTTTTTTCCTTTAGTTTTGTTGCCAGAGTTGCTGTGTTTCCTTTCTGAACACGAGAAATCAGTTTAAGCATGTTAGAAAGTGAAACAGATCTTTGCTCACCAAGCTTTTGCAGATGCAGAGTATTATTTTCATTGGGAAATGCAAAAAAAAGATCTTGATAAAAGTGGTTGTGGTGCTGCTCAACAGTAATCCGACATCTGGGCAGAGAATCTCGAGGTTCCGCTGTCAGACTGGGGAGATGGGGTTGGTTTTCCTTGCAAAAAGTAAAAAGGAACCAGCCCTGTCACCGAGGGGGTTTTAACTTTAATGCAATTTCTCACACACGTCCCCAGCACTAGTTCCTCACCCCGTCTCAGGGCTGTGCCCACGTCTGAGTGCGTGTTAAATCTTTGCTATCAGATGTGCAGGGAGGAAAACCTTCCCAGAATACCTTTAAAGAACACCTTTCCAAGTACCTTTGGTATCTTCGACTTTCTGTGCATTTCATGACAACATGAACCAAAATATAACATTTGCCAACCCTTCCTTTTACCCCGTGCCTGAGGGCATTTGGTGTTTTCCCTTCAAGTCCATGTTCCTGGACGCATGAGGATCTCAGCTTTCACTGTTTGTTTGTTTTTTTAGTTTTTAATCACATTTCTCGCTCTTCTGATTACCAAGGAGGAAAGAAAAAAGATTGAAAACATGAACCGTAATGGCTCAAAAATGAAATTAAAAAAGAGCTTGTTTTCCATTATTATTTTTCAAAGCACATTTTTCAGCCAGTAATGTCAGGGATCAGAGCAGTGATTTTATTCTTTCCTCAACAGCAGTTTTTCTGGGGGTGTGAGATGGTGGTGTCCCAGCCCCTCAAACCTGCACATCTTTGGTGGATGTTTGGTGGACAAAGCCTGGCCCAGCACTACTTTTGGGGAGTTCCTCTCACTGTTCAGACTCCTCTAGCGAGGAGCATTGGTGGTTTAATTGAATCATTCTTTACAAAAGACCATGAATATCAATGATGGGGGAGGGGGGAGACACATGAATATGATGCTGAAAATTTTGCATTGGAATATGTTTGATGGAAAACAGCTTTCTGACCAAGTGTGTGTGGATAAACTCACATGAGGCACTTTTCCAGCCTTTCTGTGAAAACATTTCTTTGCTTTCCTTCATGATAAACACTGCATGGAAGAAAATTTTCAGCTAAAAAATTACTTTTCCCAAAGATATTTGGCAGGAGGGAGAACAATTCTTTTCTGCTCAGTGTTCTGTCAGAGTTTGAGTTGTGCAGACATAAGGCAATGAGTGAGGTGTGGTGGTTCCTGCCCAAGGCCAAGTGCAAGGGACAAGGAAGCCCAGGCATCGTCCCTGTCCCACTGAATCCCTAAAGATGACCTTGCACCAGGACTCTGACGTGCCAGAAAAGGCAGAACAGAGATATTTCGCAGGGGATCAGAGTTATTCCCAGCGGGAAGGTGGTGCAGAAAAGCTGGAAAGCCTTTCGTGCTTCCACACTTTCTGTTGCACAAGTTTTAATTCCCAGACTCGCAGAGGAAGAAGCTGGTGAACAATTTCCAGTTTCTTTGCTGCCTCTTGGCAGTGGTAACACAGCCAGTCCCAGGCAACTGGAAGTCATGAGCTGGGCTCCAAACATGTGAGGTCATCCTGGAGGTTTGGAGATGGAGCAGGCAAATGCCGAAGGGTATGGCATTCTTGGACTGGCTTCTTTCTGAGTCCTTCAGCCTTTCTGGGCTTTTCTCTGCACAATTAGCCTTGGCAAGGGGGAGGAGGTGGGCAGGGAGGTCTGACCAGCGTCCCTCCCTCTTGGCTTCTCGGAGGCTTTTTATACCAGTTGCTGGAGGGCACAGAGCCAGGCCTGGGCCAGTGTCAGGCAGCACAGCCCCGCAGGTGTCAGCAGGGCCTCCCTGATCCACACCCACCAGGACTCTCCTCCCAGCGTCAGGGAAACTCTTTTGAGGAATTCAGTGGCAAATTCAAGTACGGCTTGGCTGGGACAGGGTGTCTGTGTTATGGGAGGGTCCCCTTTGGCTCTGGGGCTTGGTGGCATTGGGCAGACTCGACCTACAGCAACCAGCCCAAGGGGAAATCACAGACCCCTCTCCCCAAATCCTCCCCTTGGATTTTTCCTTCATTTCCACTCTTTTTCAGGTACCTCAAGGCCTAACAAGCCCTGTTACCTCTTCCCACATACCAGGTCTCTTGGGCCATCACTTGGAGCGTATATGTGTGTTTCTGAGTGTCACACTTATTTTTTTTTTCTGGGGTCCCCTGCTTCATCATTATCTTAATCACTGTTGTGTTAAGTTTCATGCTTCCTTTGACCTTTATTTTCGGCCTGGTTATGCTGTTTATCTGCCTCTGACACTTGTCCCCTGGTGCTATTGCCAGGGAAACCCAGCACAGAGGCCTTTCCCTTTTCCCCCACCCCCTTGTCCCTTTCTGTTTAATTTTTTTCTTTCCTCTTTTTTTTTTTCTTTTTTTTTTCTTTTTTTTTTTTTTTTGTCTTTTAACATGGTTTTCCTAAAAAGTTTTTTAATCAATCAAATTTGAGGCAGAAAATAGGCTTGGTCACGCCTGGTCCTTGGGTCGTGTGACACTCACTCAGGGTCCTGACAGCTCCTCAAAGGGGGCACCCGGGACGAGGAGGGGGGGCCGGCAACGCGTTTCCCCAGGAAAGGGCCCGTTTCCATGGCACTGCCCCCACCTCTCCGCCATCCGCCAGCCCGACGTGGGCCTGAGGCTCTTCAAAAGGGGCGTTGGGGAGCGTGTGCGTGTGTGCGGGGCCGGCGAACAAAACGCGGCGCGGGGGCGGCGGGGGCCGCGCCGACAGCTGCCGGGGTTCTCTGCCCCCGCAGCTCGTGGGGAGCCAGCGGGAGCCGCGGCGGCAGAGCCGGGGCCCCGCCAGGGCCGCATAATCAGGGGCTTTTCATAAATGCCCCATTTTTCATCCCCATCTCTAAGGCATGTGCTCCGGGAGCGCCGGGAGCGCTGACGCGGGGGGACGGCGCTCCCCAGCCCTGGCGCTCACGCCTGGCTCTGCCCCCCTGCACCCTCCTCTGCCCTGTCTCCGCAGGCTGGCAGGTGCCCACTGCTCTGCCAAATGCGGCTCATGCCCCCCTGGCTGGGGCTGGGATAGAGGGAGTGTGGAAGCAGCCTCACGGCAGTATCGGTGCCGGCTCCCACCGCGGCAGGACCCGGGCTCGGCATGTGCCTCACCATCCTTGGCAGTCGCCTTTTCCCTTTTCCTCGGGTCCTCCTTGCTTCCCTCACGTCTCCCCACCCTGCCCTGGGAGACCACTTGCCCTTCTGCTGCCTTCATCCCAGGCTCTGCACCTGGGGTTTTAAAACCCTTTTCTTCCCCCCCTTTCCCCTCCCCACCTTTCTCAACTTCTCTTCTGTCACTCTGCCACCTCCTGCCCTTCTTTTCCCCATGCCCTTTCCAGTTCTCCGTTCGTGCAGGGTCTTTTTCTTTCTCTCTTTTTTTATAATTAATGATTAGTTTTAATTGGTTTGCTTAGGCAGCCTGACAGCAAATTAGCAGGAGCCAGCCCAGGGCTGCCGAATGCCAAGTTTGGGGACTGCTGCGCTGTACAGAAGCCGTGGCGGGAGGTGAAATCCTCGGGATCCCCCCTTGGGGCTCCACTCCTGCTGGGCTGGGCTGGGCTGTAGCTGTGCTGTGAGGTGGGGGGCCGAGGCCTTTCCTGGTCCCAAGTGCCATCAGTGCTGGGAAGCTGGGACGGGCAGTGGGTGCTGTCCCTGTCCTTCTTCCCTTGCTCCAGCACTCTGAGCTGCAGGGTTACCTCCACGATGGCCCCTGTCCCTTTCCTACTGCCCAGTGCTGGTTTTCCTCCTCCTTTTTGCATCACCTTTATTGAGCCGGGCTCTGCTCAACAGGTTTGAGCAGAGGGGCCAGGGTGAGAGGCAGGGCAGGATGTCCCCGGGGAGCGCTGTGCCGAGGGGAGTGCTCAGGCAGAGGAGCAGGCAGCTCTACCCGGAGCTGAAGGCAGGTAATGGGGACAGGGTGGAAGGGAAGGGGGGCTTTGCTCTTTTCCTCCTTCGCAGTGCTTTCCCTTTGCTTTGCTTTTCTTTTCTTTGCCTTTTTTATAGCTCCCATTTTTCTTTTTTATGAGAGAGAAACTGCAGGGTTCTCCCAGGGCTGGGAAGAGCGCTCGGTCCCAGGCTGCTCCCAGCCAGATGGAGGGGAAGAGAAGGGGGGCAGTGGGCCCGTAATCCTGGGAGGAGAGTTTTCCTGGTTAAAGAGGATTGGGGATGGAGTCTAGGACATTTCAGCATGTTGTTTGAGGAAGAAGGGGCAGACCATGACCTATTTGGGATGCTTGTTAATTCTCAGCACAAAACTTTGCAGGGACCACTGGCAGCTGTGCAGCCCTACAAGTGTGGATGGAGTTGGTTTGTGTTGCACTGCTGGTATTGCCTTGCAATGGCAGCCAAGAAAGTGTTCCCTTTCCTCTCCTTCAGCCCGTGCCTTTTTCCCTGGGCAGCCCAAGATTGGCAGGAGATGATAGTTGGGTGGGACTGCACAGCTGGAGCTATACAGCAGCCAGGATATTCCAGCCCTTCTGCAAACCAAGAAGGCTTGTTAGGCTGGTGGCAGCAGGGTGTGTTTCTTGTTCTCCTCAATTGTCCCTCCTTCAGGTGTTAAATGGGTGTTTCTGCCCTTACTGGACAACCAGTCCAACCCTCCAACTGAGTGTTAATACCTACATTTGCCTTTTTATGGGATCCAGAGCTCACACAGAACTGAAATCAGAGGGATGTGCTGTCTTCCTGGGATTTCTGTCATGGAGGAACAGCCTTTTTGTCAGTCACAGAGGTCCCTGCTGCATTCCAGATTCATGAAAGATGGAAGCCAGCACAAACACGTCTGCTCTCAGATCTGTGTGTTGTTCAGCTGTGAGTGTACTGGCAAACACCATGCTGTGATACCTTGCTGCAGCCTGGCCCCTTTCCCAAAGACTCGTGTGGCTGGAGCTCACTCAGGTGCAAACACTGACAGTGCACAGACCAGCTGCTGCTGTGAGGGCATCCCGCGAGGCTCGGGGGCTGCAGACACAGGGCCCCCTCCTCTGCCCTGCCCTGCCCAGGACACAGGGCTCTGCACTCCCACACGGCTCCAGTGTCCCTGCCCAGTCCTGATGAACCCTCAGAGAGGCCCTCATGCTTTTGCCAGTGTTCTGGACCTTAGCTGAGCTTTGGGAGCAAGGTGAGGGTGAGTCTTCCTGTCTTGAGGAGAGAGGGAGAGGGGATGAGGAGAAGTGTGGAAAAATATCTGCTACAAAAGGCATTGAGACCTCACAGCTCATTTCACTTTTAGGTGATCTTGGCTTATTCCCAGAGCTGATGTCCATGCAATAGCAGAAGATATATTTGATTTGTAGCAAAATTTCCTTGTTCTGTGCACTTGGGAAGTCTCCTTTTCACACACACCTATCCTCTCAGGGGGTGTTTTAAGACCCTTTACATTTTCTTGTAGGCTGTTTACGTTTCACTGCCCTTCAGTGAGCCAAAAGGGGCTCAAGGAGATGGCCACAATGTACACTTTCATGTACCAGCAAGGCTGGGACAGATTTATGTCATTTGTTTGTCAGTCCCAGTGCTGAGGAGTAAGTGATGCTCAGGAATTTTTTGCCAGGTGATGCTTGGGCCAGGCTGGATGTGTGACCACACACCCAAACCCTGTGGCACTCAGCAGAGCTCAGGGATAGGCAGCACTGGGGTGGCTGGATTCCCACCCACAGGGCTGAGTGCAGGGTGCTGGGTGCTTGCTTTGTGGCTTACCAAGTTTATTGCTCATACCAGGCTGATCAGGACAGTTCCAAAACTTGGTAGTGCCACTGGAGCACCAGGCACTGTACAAAGTTGAATGAAGGCACAGCTCCCTCCCTGGGAGAGCAGCCATCCCTCTCCCTGGTGTCCAAGCCATCCTTTCCCTTCTGGTTTTAGCAACGTGAGTGCCAGTATTCACCTTCCCCCTTTGCAGTTTAGGGGTTCCATGATAATCATGTAGTTGTTGAAAATTGAAGAGCAGCTGAGGGTCACCAGCTGTTTCACTGCAGAGCTACAGGAGGGAAACTGAGGCATGGAGCTGAAGGGGCCTAAAGATGCCCTCAGAGCTCTGGAGTGACCCACTGAGGGATTGTCCCACCTGGACTCTGCGGTTGCCAACACAACCCATCGCTGCGAAGGAAACCGAGAGGAGTGGGAAGCAGCAGTGCCTCCTGTCCTGCCCTGCCGTGCCTTTGGCTTGGCTTGCTGCCCTTCCTCTCCTCTTCCTCCCCTGGCACCCCTGGCTGGCAGCACGTGCCCCGAGTGCTGCTGGGCCGGCAGCCCGAGCCGGCTCCTTTAAGGCAGCCCGGCGGGAATTGCGCGGTGCCAGCCTCCGCCGCCAGTGCCGCTCCCGCTTCCCCCTCGGAAAGTTTCCTGCCCAATTGTTATGTGCGATCCGATCTGAAAGTTGCTCTCTAAGCTTCTTGTCACATTTTGACTTAATGAAGTGCAACTGGAGTGGGAATTGGGGTTCATCACACCAGTCTCACTGCGCTCCCTTGTTGTCAGAAAACAGGGGCGGTTGGGGACCGTAATGCAACGCTGCAAGTCGTTATCATTCCGGTCAGTCTGTTTAACACAAAATTAAACAAAGAACTAATTAGTGCCTCATGAATTAATAAATGCGCAGTTGCCGGGTAGGAAGGGGAGGAAGGAAAAAAGGTTGTTGAAGGAAAGATACTGAAAAAGTCGAATTAGGATGTTGTGTCAAGGGGAAAAAAAAAATCTGAGTCCACTTTGGCGAAGAGTTTGGATCCATTGGTTTCCTTGGAATAAGCTCCCCTCCTCCTCCTGCGTCCTGCTTGCCTGCTCTGGAGCAGCAGTGTACAGCAGGCACAGGGAAGAGGCAGCCTTTCAGTGCTTCTGTGGGGGGGGCTTATAAGAAAGACAGGGACAAACTTTTTAGCGGGGCCTGTAGTGATTGTGGTGATGGTTTTAAACTAAAAGAGGGACAGTTTAGCCTAGATTTAAGGAAGAAAATTGTTGCAGTAAGGGTGGTGAGGCCCTGGCACATGTTGCCCAGAGAAGCTGTGGCTGCCCCATCCCTGGAAGTGTCCAAGGCCAGGTTGGATGGGGCTTGGAGCAACCTGGGATAGTGGAAGGTGTCCTGCCCATGGCAGGGGGTTGGACTACGTGACATTTAAAGGTTCCTTCCAACCCAAGCAGTTCTAGGATTTTATCATTTTCCAGTGATGATCCCTAGAAGCTGGAGCTGGTGTCCAGTAGCCAGATATACATATTTACCCAAAGCATATGTGGGAGCTGAGAGGTGCGGGGTGGAAACCCTTGGTTGGGAAGGAGGGAGCCTTCAAAGCTGGTCATGGTGAGCAAGTCTCCTCTCTTTGTGTGACGGCTTTTTTCCTGGAGAATCCACGATTGACACAGTAACAGTGTGTAATCTCAGATTAACTATGTCCCAGCAGCGCTCCCCCTGCTCCTTGCCCTCTCTGGCCCCCTCCTCATGCAGAGCCGGGCAGTGCCGGGGTGTCCGTCCGGCGTTCCCAGAACAGGGCTGGACGTGGGGGCCGTGCCAGGTGCCCACCCGGCCGGGCAGCCCCGCAGGTGCCGTGCCGTGCCACGCTGCCAGCGAGCGGGCTGGGCTCTGGCACATTGTCAGGCAGGGAAGCAGAGCTGGGGGAGGGAAGAGTCCATCCTTAAGAGGACATGTCAAGTACAATTAGCGTTATCTGTCTAAATATGTACTGGGAACACAGAATACAAGAGGAGGCCTGGCTGGCTTTAATGGAGACATATGCAAGGTCATATTGCCTCATACAATCCCCCAATCTGATTTGGGGATTACACATTCTAAGTAAATTGGCGTTATTCCTCTTGCATCATTGATAAGCTGCGGCCGAAAGAAGAGGAGTAAGAAAAAAAAAAAAAACAATTAAAAACTCAAACCCAAGAACTGACCGTGAGCAGGGGCAAGGGAGTGAAGGCAGGAAGGCAGAGAGAGTTACAGGCAGAGAGCTCGGGAAAGGGGGAGAGAACAAAAGGGAGGGAGAGAAAAAAGAGCGTGACAGAGTGGCAGAGAAAGCAGTGGAAAGAGCAAGGAGGAAAGGGAGAACAAAGGGAAGAAAAAGGTGGGAGAAGGGATGAGAGAGCCAGAAGGACCGAGGGTGCCAGGGTGGGAGAAGCACCTCAAGTGGGGGAGCTGTTACTCCAGCCGTGCCCTCAGCCTTGTTAGCACCAGGATTTGAGTGGGAAAGGAAGGAGCCGGGCTGGTTATGCATCTTCCTCACCCGAGGGGCTCCCTGCGCTCTGTGTCCATCCATCCATCCATCCATCTGGGATATCTCACCAGCTCCTTCCCACTCTGGGTCCCAGCCAACACCAGGCATCTATCTTTGGCAGTGCTGGAGTGTGAGTGACGGGAGGAGCCGGGCCACACGCACGGAGCGCCAGCGCCCCGGACACAGGGGCAGCACAGCGTCCCCTGAGCCCAGTCCCTCTCACTGCTGCCCTCCCAGGGGCTAAAGAGGGTCCCTGCAAGGGGCTGGCTCCTGGCACCCGCTGGTGCATCCGGAGAGGGAGCGTGTGGAAAGCTGGATTCAACCCCGGGCTGGCTGTGCGTGACCTCGGGGCAGTTTGTCACTGCACTGCCACTCCGGGCAGCTGTGGGAGCTGTTCTGGCAGGGCTGCAAAACAGAGGCTGCAGGAACAGCCCGAGCACCCTCACCACTGTGCGTGGAGCCACCCCGTGCTGCCGGCCCCTCCCGGCTCTGGGAGAGGGAGGTCCCTGGCTGGCTGTGGATCAATCCTCTCCTCCTGCGCAGGATAACCCCCTCCTGAAGTCTCACGGCACGGCTTTTATGCTCTGTCACATTTTTGGAACATATGGTTTTAAATAATTCAATTTACTTTTCATGTGTTTTGCTGTGACTTTTTTTTCCCCTGTCCCTTTTCTCTTTCCTCCTCACTCTCTGGATTCTCCAGGGTAAAAAATGCACAGATGAGTGGATAAAGGGGTTCAATGCACTGGGACCCAGCCCTGCACCCCATCATCTTGTGCCCCACTGGTGTGCAAGGGAGGCCTCAGCATTAGCACACGGGTGAACCTCTGTGAAAGAGGGGTCAGCAGAGGAAATGGGAAGATTGGGAAGGGAAAAATTTGACATGGAGCAGAAGGCAGCCTTGGATATGTGGGCAGAGCGTGGTGTAGACCAGCAGGAGGTCTGTCTCTGATACCTGGAGAGCAGGATTCAGGCCAGTAATAGCTGCTCTCTCTATGGGAAATTATTCCCAAGCCTCCTTGGGAGCCTCTTCCACAGAGAAGTGCCAGAGCACGGTGTGTCTGGCGGGGTGTGTGGCACTGTGGGGTACAGCCAGGAGCAAGGAAAGCATTTTGTTGCCTTGTGGAGCCTGAATATCCCAGCCTGGCCCTGCTTGCAGGAGGGTTCTCACCCAGGTGTTGTGAGTTGTCTGTGCCTTGGCTCTTGCTCTGATGTTCCCTGTGTGTTAACTGGATCCTTTCTCTTCCCCTTCCAGAATGAAGTGAATTTAGAGCTAAAAACGAGGCAAGAAACCAGGCCTTGAAATCTCCGAAAGGTAGGAGAGACTTCAGACTGCAATGGGTATGTCACTACGCCCTCCTGGGTTCTCTTTTCCTCTGCGTGTCTCTCACACTTATGGCCTGCTCACTGTGGCTGTGTCTGCACTAGAACTTCTGGGGTTGGACCAGTGTTAGTTACAGAGATGGAAACAGAAGAAGGTCTATTGCAGACAAGGCCTGTGTGTGTCCTAATCCTGTCTTTGTCTTTGTACACCAATTGTTCGGGCACCTGGTTTTGTCACTGCGGGTTTTCCTCAATATCTGCTCTCCTGCCTCTGTCTTTACAGATAAAAAACTGTGTGAGGGTTTTGGTGAGAGGGTACTGCTTCATCTTCATCCATGTGGGCTGGGGGAGATGGATAAGGTCCTTTCACTGAATAGGATGCAGTCTCCATCTACTGTGAAGTTTTGCTGAGCTCAGTTCACATAATTCAGATGGTGATGTGCCTGTTCTCCTCCTCCTCTGGCACAGTTTTATCTATTCAGACTGCAGCACCGTGGTGGTAGGATGGAAGCAGCTCTGTCTCCAGCAGAATCCTGACTTTTCTGGGTTTTCCCTTTAGCTAGACCGTCACGGTCTGTCTTACTGCAAAAAAATTTCAGCTTCGTGATCTCCTAGAGCTGGATGGTCACTTAATCTTTGTCTGATAAGAGTTAGAGGCCTAAAACCCATGGGAATGAAAGGTGATTGTGTCTCTTAAATGCCTCATTTCCATGTGCTGGGTCAGAGATTCCCTGTGCCACCTCAGATGATGGTTACTGAGAAGTCCCTGCCAAACCAAGGCAGTTCCTGCTCTCTCTGGCCCTTCCTTGTGGCCCCAGGAGTACCTCAGCTCCCTGTGTCACCTGGAGAGTTCCCACCCTCTTCCCTGTGTCCCTGCTCGGTACCCCCTGCAGCACTGCCACTGCTGGCCTCTCCCATTGCTCCTCTCCCTGCCCAGGCACCTCGGCAGCTCTGAGGGCAGGAGTGGCCATGGGGAGGGTGGGCAGTGCTCTGCCCTGTGGGACATCCCCTCCGAGGTGCCGGGAGCGCTCTCTGGGATCTGGGATGTGCCTGCACTCAGAGCATCCCTGTGGCAGTGGGGACCCCTGACGCCCGGTTCCAGGGAGCTCACGGGCTGAGTCCCAGCGCCATGCGAGGGGCCCGGGCTGGTTGGGGCGGGAGGGGGCCCCAGGCCGGGCTGGGCAGTGTCAGAGGTGACCGGTGGAAGGCCAGTGTTATGTAAATACCGCTGCTGTAACATGGCAGGGCTGAATGGCCCTGTGCGTCCATCCATCATTGCTGGGGAACAGAAGCCTCCCTGGGAGCACAGGGGGCCGGCAGCGCGGGGCAGGCAGACACAGGCAGCATGTGCCCTACTCATAAACTGTTTGTTTTCTTTTTGTCTCTCTCGTTTCGAGGCACCCCACCGAGAGCAACTCTCTGTTTTGTCCTTGCAACCTCTCCCCCAACCTTCCCCCCACCACTTTGGGCCTTCCTTTTCCTCCCTCTTTCCCCCGGCCCTTAAAAAAATAGGGGGGGGGGGAAAGGAGAAGGGAAAAAAAAAAAAGAAAGTCCCCAGTTCACATTGCGGCTTCTTTCTCTGACTTCAAAGGCTCCCCATCATTGTTTGGGATCGGCAGGCAGTGGCCCTGAAAACGTGATCACAGCCGGGCACAGTGTAGGTCACCACCGAGCGCCATGCTCCGAGCGCTGAAAGGAACAGGCAGATTCTTCCCTTTTCATGCTTCACAACCCTGGTTACAGCGCTCTGCCTCGCCCGCGTGCTCCTCCTGCGTGGCTATTCTTGCTCTTTTCTCCTCCTTTGCCTCCCGCCCTCCCTCTCTCTCTCTCTTTCTCCCAGGTCCCTCATTTCTCCGTCCCCGTGCTCTCATCCTCCCCTCCTCTGTGCCCGGCATCACACACTTTTCACACTTTCTTATTTTCTTTCCATTACTTTTCTTCCTCACTCTCTCCCACCTGGCACTGCTGCCACTTCTCTCTGTTACGTGAATCACTGTTTTATTTCTCCCTTTTCCCTCTTCCAAAGGCCAGTCAGGAGGTTGATTTCCTCATGCTCCCTGTTGCTGTTTGGTAGCAGCCGTCCTCTGACATTTGCCCATGTTTCTGTCTTCCCCTGTGATATCTCACTCACTGTGCCCAAAACTGCAGTGGTTCTGTAATCTCTGGATCAGCCCCAGACAGATGACAGCCCTGCCCTCCCCACAAGGTGTGAGCCCACTGCTCTCATGTGCAATGGGCTTATCCCCCGAAATGTAGCACAGCCTCACATGAGGAGGCAGCACACGGAGCCTGCCAGCAGTGTCAGCTTCCAAACTTGCTCTCTGGCTTTGCTGGTTAACCTGAAGGACTTGGCAGGTGGGGTTAGTGTTGTGGGTGGGTTTGGGAAGCCAGACACTGACTTGGGAATGTCACAGGGAAACCTTTGTATCTTGTAGGTCTCACATGGAACATGACACTGATGGTAGTCCTGAGGGCAGAGTTAGGCAGGGATAAGGCAGAGGGAAGGAGGCCCAGTTTGAACAGGCATCCCAGAATACTTCCTAAGCAGCTCTCAACGAGGGAACATCACCTCATTGTACTGAAGCCTTGGGTGTGTTTGGCTGCACGATGAGCCAACAGCCAGACAGCAACTCCCTGCCTCAGAACATCCCCCCAGCAACACCAGGAGCTTCATCTTGCTGCAGGGGAACAGCCTGGCCTCTGTGCCCCTCCAGCACCCACCCGGGCACAGCTCCCTCCCCGCTGCCCCCGGAAGCGGAGATCTCCGTGCTTGTGCCTCTGGTGATTTGTGAGGTTGTTTTAATGCCGAGGAGCCCACCAGGACTTGTCTCTTGCTAAATAGGCATATTAAGGGACATTGCGGCAGGGGTTATAGAGTAATAATTTGTCCTAATGAGCCGGTGTCACGTTCTCCCCGGCCGAGCCGTGCACAGGCAGGAGCTGTGGTAGGAAGGGGCTGCGCTGGCTGACCTGCCAGCCCAGGTTAATGAAGTACTGCACTGCCTGGGGTCAGAGAGCAGGAGCTCAGCCAGGCAGCAGTGGTTCAGGGGGCTGGAGGGGAAGGAGAGGGCTCTCCCCTGAGCTGAATGCCCCAGGGAGGGCCTGTGCCATGCTGGACTGAGCAGCAGGATGGACGTTACGGCACTGGGATCTCCGTGCTGTGCTGGTGGGCTGAGAGCCTCAGCACCCTCATCAAACTGTCTGCAGGCAGAGGTGAACCTGCTGCGGCTGGGGCATGGCTGGGGTTTGTCCTCTGGCCCTGCAAGAGAGCCCAGGCTGATGCATGTGGAAGGAGGCTGGAAGAGTAAGAGAGAAGGACCTCACCTCTGTTACAGGTACTCCCAAGACTGGCAGGGTTGAGATCCCACAGAGCCAGACCAAAAAACACCAGGGGATAGGTGCAGGCATATGTGGCAGGTGGTGATGAGCAGTGCCTAGCTAGGAGGTTTACACAGAGATGCCAGAGGAAGTTCTCTCTGTCCTTCCTGTTCCCTCTTTCTCCTCCCATTATGCTCCCCCATGGCTTGCTGAGGTCCTTTGCCTTGCACAGCAACTCTGAACCCAAGCAGTTGCTTCCATCCCTTGTGGGAGGTGGGCAGGAAAGGCACAGGGAGTGTTGCCAGTCCCCCAGTGAAGAGCATTAGGGAGCAGGCTGGAGGCAGGACAGCCTGAGCAGCTGTGGTTCTGCAGGAGAGGGCAGGAGGAACCAAGAACAGGGAGTCCTGGCCTACCTGCTGCCTTGGGGATCCATGGCCTGCCTCGTCTCTGTGGATCACACAACCCCGTCCATGCCACACCAGTGCCCTGTGGTCTGCAGCACAAGCCTTGTATACCATCTTCCTCCTCCTCCTCCCACTCTTTGCTCCTTCCCCCCCCGCTTCTCTTTGCTTTTCCCTGTCTCCATCTCTCTCTCCCTTTCATCTACTCAGAAGGCTTTACTCTACTTCCTTGTCACCCTAATTGATTGCATTAACCTTTCAGCGTATTGGATTTCCCCAGCACCGTGCAGAGAGCACTGTGCAATATGCTTATAATCCGGGCTGTAATGGACAGGGAGCAGTCAACGAGCCCCTGCTCCAACAGGTTCTGCTGACAACTTCTTCTCAGAGAGGAGGAGAGGGAGCACTGGTGGGACCTGCCAGCACGGGGGTCCTGCAACCCCTGCGCAGCCTCGGTGCTCCCCGCGAGCAGGGTTCCGGTGTTAGCTTGGGAGAATGGAATCCTTGGAAAAGGATCCAGCATGGGAAGTGGGGAGATGTTGTATTTGACCCTCTTACTGTAATTTTTCCTTGTGTCTGAGCACCCCCCTTGTCTGTCTGCTTGCCTGCAGTTTTGTTCCATCTGTTCAATGCTAAATTAATGTGTGCCTTACATTTAGGCACTTGTTGCTGGTGGCAGGATGAGAAGACAGCATCATGGAATCTCCCTGTTTTCACATCATGCTTTCCTCTGCCTTGTCCTTTAATTCCTGTGTATGAGGATGTGAGGGAAGCAGACACCTTTCCTGAGGTTTCAGAGAAAAGCATAGGAATTTTGTGCTGATGAGAAGACAGCACCAGGGTGCAGAGAGATGTGGAGATAGAAGCCCTGAATTATATCTCAGGCTTGGCCTTGGATAAATCCTTTCACTCCTGGGTACCTCATTTCCCCCCAGGATGTCAGAGCTGTGCTTTCGGTGCAGCAGAGTCTGCAGGAGGGCTGGGGGAGACCCAGGGCTGTTATCACTGCTCACAGGGCAAGGGTGGGAACGTGGCTGCAGACAGGCAGTGAAGCTACACAGCCAAGTCTCACTGCTCACGCTGCCAGCTAGGCAGGAAATAAACCCACATGATCAGTGGCAAGAGCATGTCAGCCTGTGAAAGGCCTGGCAAACTGCTGGTGGCCAGGGCAGAGCCAAGAGATGCTTTGGCATCCTTTATTTTAGAGGACTGGGATGATGGATCTGCCATAATCTGCTGGCCGTGGTGCCCAGGCTCAGTTCAGCACAATGCTTTGAGCACTGGGATGAGTTTCACTGAAGCCAAAGTCATTTAAGCACATATTTAGGAGTTTCATTTGACATGGACCACAGGATGAGGTGCAGACCCTTGTGAGGCTCTTTTATAGTTCTCCTTTTCAAACAGTTTTTAGCACAAGATGGTTCTTTATGGTTGTGGCTCACAGTGTGAAAACCAGCAACAATGGCAGGGTTGCTGATCACTTCATAGGTCTTCAGCTCAAAAGTTACCTCATCTTGTTAAAAGCAGAATTACTTTGCCTCTTCTGAAGGTGCTCGTTCTGCCCAGGGGATGTTTAGAAACTTTGCAAGTTCCTGAGCACACCAGAAGGAGGGGACAGGGTTGTACCGTGCAAGGTAAAGGTAAATCCCCAGTCTCTTTGTTTTTCCAGGAAGAAAGGAGAAAGGACAGGAGTCAGAGAGAGGGAAAAACTATTCCAGGTGATCATGGCAAAAAGTGGGAGTCTCCTTAGAAGCCAGAAGGTAGTTGAAGGGATGGACTTTATTTTAGGTTAAATAGAGAAGAAATAGGAGCAGGAAGCAAAGGATGAGAAATTTGAAACAAGCGAGAGAGAAAGCAAGGGAGCGAGAGCAGCACCTCCTAAATGGAAGGGTAAACAGGCACTCCGAGGCATTAACTTAATTGATTGTTCTGCAACAGGCTGAACGCTGTGTTATTCTGTCGCCGTG
This sequence comes from Manacus candei, assembly GCF_025592945.1. Classification (NCBI taxonomy): domain Eukaryota; kingdom Metazoa; phylum Chordata; class Aves; order Passeriformes; family Pipridae; genus Manacus; species Manacus candei. Next base: position 3,978,683 of record NW_026138070.1, read on the forward strand.
GCAACAACCCAAAAAAATTGTCAGCCTGTTTGGATGAAGTGAAGCGAAACATTCTCTAATTTGCGGTGATCCGGGTGTTTGTTTTCCTTCCGAAGAGGCGGGGGCTCTATTGATCTATTGTTTGCACAGAGCTTTTTTTTCGTGGCGATACGGGGAAGGCAGAGCCCGGGGTTTGCTCCCGGGGCAGGTGAGGCTGCGGGGGTGTCTCTGCCGTCTTTCCACTGATCTGCCTGTGCTGGGTGGCCACGTGAATCCAACAGAAGTTCCAGCGGTAGGAACCATCCCAAGGAAGCTGGAGGACAGGGGGAAGTGTCTGGCTGTGATGAACTTGTGACAAAAGTCTTTGGCTGTGATGAATTTGTGCCTGAGCTGCTGCTTTGGTCCGTCCTGTTCTCGTCCCTTTGGGCTCTTGCAGTTCATAGTGTCATAGAATCATAGAATATCCTGAGTTGGAAGGGACCCACAAGGATCATCAAACCCAACTCCTGGCCCTGCCTGGGGCAACCCCAAAAGTCACACCAGTTCTCTCTGTATTGCAGTCTCTGGTGTTAGGTAGGGCCAGCTACAACTGCCTCAGGCACAAGAGCAGCTCTGTGCCCCTACCTGCTCCCTTCCCAGATCCATGCTCTTCCATATAGTGTGCCTGTGCACAGCCTGTGCTTGTGAGAATGTACTGTTGCACACTTGATGGAGGACAAGAGTCATGTTTGAGTTTGCCCCTATTCCACAGCTGTGGTAAGATAACAAAATGCCCAATTTGAGCTCCCTGTTACACCAGCAGAGGTGAAATCCCTGGACCAAAGGAGGGGGGATTTTTTGGTTTTGTCTCCTGGGATAAGGGGCCAAGCTGCTCCATGGGGCTGTGCAGGACAGGAGGTGGGGATGGCCGCAGTGGGACGGGTGACTGGCTGCAGACAGCTTGGGGCAGAGCCAGGGTGGGAAGAGGCCCCACAAGTTGTGCAGTGACTTGTGCACCTCGTCAGCAGAGTCTGGCCCTGCACAGCCCTGGGGGCCAGGCAGGAGCTCCTGGGGATGCCACTCGCTGTCAGCACATGCTTGGTTGCAGAGTGAAATGTCGCTGCAGCACTTGCTTCAGCTGGGAATTGTTCAGTCAGAGTGGGAAAGCCCAGGAGACCAGGGAGCAAAGCCCACGTGGCCAGGGGTGAGCAGCGAGGCCCTGGGCCAAAGACATGATGCCAAGAGACAGGGGCTGTGGCAGGGGAGGGGAAAGCTGGCAAAAAGGTGCCTTACAGGTCTGCAGCAGGGGGAACAGGCAATGATGGCTCCGGGCCAGTGGGAGGGAGAGTGGCAGAGGTGGCTCTGGGCCAGCAAAGGAGAGCAGAGAGGGTTTCCTCGTGGCAGGGGATCAGTAGGAGGGACAGGCTGCTGACCTTCCTTGTGCGTGGCTCTGCACGGAGGTTTCACCCTCCCATTTGGGGCTTTCTGCACTCCCACGGCCTTTGGGCACCCTGGGGGGGAGTCCCATGTTTCCCATACAGGCTCATCATCCTCATTTCTCCTCAGCAGTGCCCCAGCCCACGCACAGCTAGTCCAGCTGCTGCACAAGGGCTGCCTAGTTGATTCCTAAGATTTCAGGGAGAGCTGTAGAGTATGTTAATGTTAAATGATGGAAGTGTTGCTTTGTGGGGTGTACAGGGGCAAAACCCCACAGTATATCCCTGCACTCTTCCTGCCTCCCTCCCTCTTCCTTTCTCTGCTGTCTTGGGGGTTTTTCCTTCTCTGGTTGTACTGGTTTTGCTTTATCATCCTTTTCCTCTTCTCTCTCTCTCCCCCTCTTCTCTCTCTCTCCCCCTCTTCTCTATTTCATTCTTTCCATCCGGTTTTTAACTCTTCTGCTCTGTTGCTCTTTCTGACAGTGTAGATGTGGGTGGGGATAAGAGACTGTGGCTGGCGGGTGAGCAGTGTCCCCAGGCACCGTGTCCTGCTTGGGGACCTGTCCCCATGCTCCTGGTGGGTGTGCGTGGGTAGGGGCACTGTGGGCACGGGAGGGAGGACTGCTGTGTGTCTCCCAGGGGAAGGCTGAGCTGCCAGTGAAAGTTTGGTGGTTATCAGCGTCAGGAGAAGCTAAATAACCCTGTAACTGGTATGAAGGTGAATTCACGGTCTGGTGAGCACTGAAAATACGAGAGGGCTCTGAGACAGGCAAAGTGTGGAGAGGGGAGTAGAGCTCGCCCATGGCTCAGGGCAGGGCCGTGTCTGCCGAGCGGTGTGAGGACGTGTGCTGATGCCACACAGAGCATCAGCCGTGGCAACCCATCTTCTGGGGGCTGGCCAGGAACGGGGAGGGTGCTCGGGACGGCAGGTTCGGAGACAAATGAGACATGCTCACAGTGACAGGGCAGGAACGCCCGCAGAGAACGTCTGTGTAGCCCTGGCTGCGGCAGCCACGTGTGACCGCACAGCCCCGCACACACGCGTGGCCACGAGGCCAGACCACACAGGGCACAGCCCCGCGGGCCCTCAGGTGTCGAGGGGCATCCACAGCTCTGGGATCGTGGGGGCACAGGCACACCCAGCACTGTGCTGGCTCACAGTCACATCAAATTCCCCCTTGGTGTAAGTACACTCCAGCCAGGCAGCACAGGCAGATTTATCCCAGCGTATCTGGAATGTCTGTGCAGTTACCTGCTGTGAGCGGGAGAAGAGTTGCAGGAAATCTATTCTCCTTCCAGCTGGGAGAGGCTGATGCCTTGGAGAACCAGGAGATGTGCAGAGAGGAAACCCCCTTCAGCTTTTCACCTGGAGCTGGTAATCTCCTTGCGCCGATTCCCTGGAACGGGGGAATTGCATTTGAAGCTCAGCCAGTGGTGATTTAGCGTTAGACGTTTGCAGAGGAGACTTTGATTAATTCGTAGTAAAATCGAGTAGCACTTGGGTGCCAGCACCACATTCCAGGGTGAGCCGGCGACCAAGGTGCGCGCTGGGCGGGTGCCAGGTGCCTGAGCAATCCCCGCGGAGGTGGCAGCGCCATCCAACCCACAGCCTCTCCCTGCTTGGGCTTCTTAATTATTAATTTATTTTTCTCCCTTCCTTGGCAAAAAAATAGTATTTGGTAACGACCTCAAATTGCAAAATGCTGATGATTTGGAGAATGTGTCACAGAAGCTCCAGGGTGATAAAGGGGAGACGAATCCCAGCCAACAATCCGGCTCAGCCAGTTTGCCTATTTATTAAAGAAAAAGCCCAGATCATTAACTTTTTTGTTGTTGTTCTGTTTGCGGGCAACTCCCTGCTGGCAACTTTCGGGCGCCCAGTAAATTAAACCGAGTATCGGCCTGGTTCGGGGCAGCCTGAGCTCCTGTTTAGAGCTGGGAGATGCGTTTATGTTAGTGCATGAATAAACCCTGCAAGGTACCACGCAGAAGTGCTCTCTGGCATAAAGGCAGTGTTGGAAAATCCTCTCTCGCTGTCTCGTGGAGGGTCAGGTATTGTGACTGGAGAGCTGAGCTTCACTTCCCCTCCCTCTGCTTGCTTGCACAGCTAATTGCCCCTCACCACGTCCCTGTGCCACGCTGGTCCCCGGAGAAGCAGGGCTGGAAGAGAGCATCTGTAGGCACAGGCTTTGTTGGTTCCCCGTTTGCCTGCTTGGCTTGGTTGTTGAATAAAGAACAGTTTAGGGATGGGCTTGCCTGCCTGGTGCCTCTGTGAACTCCGAGAGTTCCCTGTGCTATCAGGGAAGGGTGATTACGTCCCCCTCCTCTGGTACATCCCACGTGTTCGCTGAAGTAGTGCTTCAAGCTAAATCAGTTTGCTGAGGGCTCCAGCTTCCCTTAATTCAGTGTCAGGACCGGGCTTGCATGGCTATTATTCAAGGAGCTTTATCAGAAGCACAAAGCCAGCATCTGCCCTCCTGCTTCCCTCTGGGCATCACCAGCTCTCCTGCCCTGGCTTTGGCACATGGAGACTCGAGGGACTGCCTCACCGAGCCCATTTGCAGGCAAAACTCGTTTCAGCTCCTAGAGAGTCTCCTGTTTCCCGGCTGCGGGAGCACCGTGCCCTGTCACCAGTGCCTGGCAGAGCAGCGCGGGGGCGCGGAGAACCGGCTGCAACCCGGGAGCTCGTGTGGGAAACAGGAGCAGAGGCACTGCTGAGATTGCCAGCCTCTCCCCTTCCCTCTTCCAACCCAGTCGAGTTGTAAATAGAGCTGGATCTTAGGTTTTAATCTCAGCTGATGTCCGAGCCCTTTCTCTCAGAGGTAGCCACCTTCCTCCCTAGGCCTGGCTCATGTCCCTCCACACTCATTTCTCTGGTGAAGCCTGCCCAGACCCGTGCTCACGTGGGTGCTGATGGGAGGAGAAGGGTATTTTTCAAGGTTTCTGCTGGGTTTTTTTCTTCTGAAATACAAGGATGTGCAATTTTTTTAGTTTCAATTTAGCATTGGAGAATTTTATAATTTAGTAATTAAAATCTCTGATAGGCTTTAGAAATTGCAGCTAATTGAATTTAATGGGAAGATGATTTTCAATTTTATTTGATTACCCGGACCCCTGGCATTGGTATTTATGGGAAAAAAATGGGAAATGTGCTGTGTGGGCTAAGATGGCATAATTGAATTAGGGCTAATCGGATTTCTTCGTCATGAATTTCACTATAATTTTCCTATAATTTTCCATTAGATATCTAGTTTACAAATATTCACAAAGAAATGAAGCTCTTTCGGAATGGAGATTGCTGGCTAACAGGATTACAGGGACGATAGCTCGGCACTGCCAGCCCGGGCTCCTTCAGTAATGCAATCGCTGCGTCTGCCTCACACTTACCGCCCGCCGCTGCTCCCCGCACCCTCCGGCCCCTGCCAGGGCTCCCGGGGGGCCGCGGCCGCGCTTGCGACGGGCTGTGAGCTGGCTCTGCACGGTGTGTCCGTGTGCCATCGGCCCGGCTCGCGGGGCTGTGCCGGACTGTGCCGGGGCTGTGCCAGAGCCGTGCCGGGGCCGTGCCGGACTGTACCAGGGCTGTGCCAGAGCCGTGCCAAGGCCGTGCCGGCACAGCGATGGGCTCGCTCAGAGCCCCTTCCGTGCGTGCTGCCACATCCCCGGGTGGGCAGCGGCCGTGCTCAGCCAGCCCCGCTGCACAGGCAGGGCCAGCCCAGGCGGGTGCTGCAGCACGGGACGCCTCGTCTGCCCTCCCGGTGCCGTGGTGGGGATCCTGCTGGCACAGCCCAGAGGAGGAATGGCAGTCGGTCCCCGCTGTGTGCAGCCTGGGGTCTGCTGCCCGTTTCTTACCTTCTCCATCATCTCCCCTCACTTCCCTGCTGTCACTTCTAATGAATGTCTGTCTCACTTGCTCCATCAGGAACAGTCCCCAACTCTGCTCTGTACCCGTCTCAGTGACCCCTTGGGAGCAGGGCTGGCACGGCCTCTGCCTGTGATGGGGCAGGTGGAGCAGAGCAGACTCTTCGCTCCCTTTGCCTTCCCTTCTTTCTCCTCTTGCTCCTGCCCCAGCCAGGCCAAATCCAGAGAGAATTCATGGAGACCAGCCCTACTCCTCAGACAGCTTCAGAATCCTGGAAAATCCAGCTTGTCTCTCTGCCTGTCCTATCTCTGTTGCTTGCTGGGCTGTGTGTTGAGAGCCCTGTGTGCCAGTGTCCTCAGCCCACGGCAGGACACAGTTGCTGAGGGGCAAGTCATTGCCCTGTAGAGTAAGTAGGGTAGCAGCTCCTCTCTACCCAGAGCCCCTTTGCATCTCCATGGCATCTGGCCTTCCACATGTGTCCAGAGCAGGACAGTCACTGCCAAACCATCCGTGACGATCCTGCCCTGCCCTGGGTGCCCAGGTGGGTGTCACTCTGGTGTGCCAGGACCATACACACGGCAGTCACATGTTTGTGCACTTACATGTGACTCTGTGTGTGCGTGCACATGGCAAGTGCTCACGTTTTCGTTTGCATCCAAGCGTGTCTGTGCAGGAACACAAGCTGGTTTGCAGCTCCTCTTGACAGAAATCACTGGTTTTTGTGCTTGCCCCATGTTTTACAGCAATGGGTCTTGCCCAGTCTGTGACCTATCACTGGGCAGTGGTTTCCTGGTGCCTCTAGAGTTCATCCCAGTGTGCCAAGCTAGGGCTCGGGGGCTTTGTGGGGGCAGCTTTGGGCTGGCTCAGGGTGGCACTTGCTGGGTTTGCAGGCAGAGTGCCTGCATTTGAGTGCCAGGTACCTTCCCTGTTGGCCACGATGCCTGGGTAGCACTCTGCCCTTGCCTCCTCGCCCTGAAATCCCCAGGCTGCACTTTTAATCGCTGTAGTAAATTGTAACTAATTGTTAGCACATTCAAACCCCTGCCACTCCTTCCCCCCAAGTCTTCTGGGCCCCTGTGGAGCACGAGGACATGCCGTGTACGTTCAGTGCTGTGTGGTCCACTCCCACTACAGTCATTCCCTCTGGGCAGTGGTCAAGAGATGAGCAGTATTTGGCTTCCAGCAGATGCTGGAAGCTGTGGAGTGTCTGAAAAAGCGGCAGCCACATGGTGGGGAGCTGGTGTCAAACTCTTTGAGCAAGGCCAAGGAATGGCAACTGGCAGGAGTGATCCCAGCAGAGCCCCACCCAGCACAGTGAGACTCGGCACAGCCGCTTTGGCAATGTGTTCTGGGGCACCATGTGCCAATAATGTGATTGAAACTGAATTGAGAAGGAAGGAGGGAAGGAGAAGGAAAGGGAAAGAAAGCACGAATTGTCTGCTCCTGCCGCCCAGGCCCCGAGGCCTCCGGGCGCCTCCCTTGACGAAACAGAAATCAAACAAAATTACAGAAATAGGGCAAGAGCATTTGCCTAATAGACTCCCCAAGCAGGAGCAGGAGGAGGAGCAAAGCGCTGCCAGATCTCCAACCTGCAATCTGGGAGCCAGCGCCCTGAGCCCACATGAATCCAGAGCACGGCCCCAGGCCCCGGGGTCAGCTCCAGCTAAGGAGGGAGAAACTGCCAAGAAAATGGGCTAAGCCTAAGAAACAAAGGTAGAAGAGACACAAAAAGGGGGATGTCCCACATATCAGCATGACTCACTCCCTGCTTTAGCCCTGGCACACTGTCTGCGGGGAAAGCATTAAACTGTAATAATAATAATAAATTAATCATCCTTCCCCCTCCCATTGCACTTTTCATCTGAGGATCTCTGAGCACCTGGCAAACATTAATTACTGAGAGCTCCTGATGCCCCTGGGAGGGTGTGAAGGGAGAAGGAGAGATCACTTCACCTGCCATGAAAGGGCAGCCGTGGCCGGGGTGGCTCTTGCTGTGGCACAGCAGCACAGTTCAGAGCAGGGTGAGGGGTGCTGCCTTCCCTCAAGTGCTCCTGGGGTGCAGGGGGGCACGGTCAGAGGCAGCCTTCCCTCAAGTGTATCTATACCCTGGAGGGATAGGGGAAGGAGGGGAGATGCTGCTCTTATGGGGGGCACAGGGGTCCTCAAGGGAGCAGAAAGCTCCAGAGCCCCTGAGAGAGGAAAGAACCAACTTTTCTTGGGTAAGAGGCAAAGGAGGGAGGATGGGGAAATAAAACCTGATCCTGTGACTGGAGATCACTGAGATAGGAAATCAGGCCTTGCCGTTGCGTCAGCTGCAGGGCGTGGACTTCACCTGAAAAAACACCTTGGCAAGTTGTTCCTGCAAGGAGGAGTGGGAGGGACAGTGAGAAGTCTGCGGAGGGGATCCTCCGGGTGTGTTTAGGTTGTGTGTGTGGGTTCATGTGTGTCATGGTGTATGGATATGTGTGTATTTGAATGTCAGTGAGTACAGAGTATCATTTTCTTTGTGGAGTGCATATGCATGTTGCGTGTGCGTGCAGGGATGGGAGGGGTGGGGAACATTTGGATACTGATGTGTGAACGTGCTCAGCTCGGTGCACGTAGAAGAACAGGTATGTTTAGAGGGTCTGTGGGGCTGTGTATGTGCAGTGACACATCCATGTTAGAGTGTGTGTTCCCCTTCGTAAGGAGGTGGAGATACAGCTGGGGCCATTCACTCAGGGAACAACAGCAGTGACCAGAACTCCCACTGCTTAAATATTAAGTTCATAGGAGAGGCGAATATGAAGAAATCTGTGTGATGTGAAATGCAGTGAACTTACGGGACTTGTCAGCAACCTCACACCTGGAAGGAAGCGTTGGGCCCAAACTGAGCTCCTACAGAGCCAGCACAAACATTTCTGGTACTGTCCATCAGTTCCCCATGTGGAATATTCCCTGGCAGGTGCTGTAGTGTCTGACTGGTGTAGGGATCAGGGCGGGCTGTGCCGAGGATTGTGGGTGCTGTTGCCCGGGCCAGTGCCTGTGTTGGGGCCAGTGAAGCACAGATAGGCAGGATTTTAATGGCAGCACTGTGTGACAGTGCTGGTTGGAGCCGATGGTGTTGTTAGAAACCAGTGGGGAAGTCAGGGCGATGCTGATAAAGTTTTGCCCATCTCAAAGCAGGAGCTTGACTGTAGCAGGTGGGAAAGTGAGTCCCATGCAGGGCTCTGTTCCGGAGCACTGCTTGGCTGGGCAGCCCCAGGCAGGGCACACTTGCCTCCTGCTTGACACTGCTGTCCCCACCTGCTTCCTGGCCCGGAGGGTCTCTGGGTGGCTCTGCTTTAGCAGACTTTGTTTAGATTTTTTCCAGGCGAAGCCGGAATACTTGTGGTTTCCACAAATGACTCCCCTCTCCTCTTCCCTCTCCCTGCCCTCTGGCTGCGCTGCCCATGCGTTTTTGCCCATGCAAATGTAGCACTGCTGAGGTGATGAGTGAGCTGCAGTTGGGTCTCTGGGCTCAGGACACTCTGTGGGTACAGTGTATCCTGGTGCACAGAGCCAAACACACCTGGGCTCCTTCCAGCCCTGTGACTAACCTGTCCAGCCACTTCTGGCGAGTCACTTCCCTCGCTAGTGCCTCAGTTTCCCCATCCCCAGTGGGGTAATGATGCTGGCCTCCTTTGAGAAGCACATTAAGTTCTGCTTATAAAAAGGATTTAAGAGCTGGTGAGTCCATGGGCAGCTCCCCAGCCCCGGTGAGGAGCCCAGCTCTGCCAAAATCCATGGAGCCAAATATGGTGTGTTCACAAAAACAGCCTTCAACCTGTTCAAAATACCTATTTAATCAGGTAAATAATCTGCTCGTTTGTTTTAAAGAAAGAGGCTTATATCTCTGTTTACCCAACACGCCTCTCAGAACCTCCCTCGCATTCTTTGCTACTTAGAAAAATAAAGCAACAAAAAATGAGGAAATTCGCTGCAAAAGAGCCCCCCCCAGCCTCCCGTGGGCCCGGCGGAGCGGCGCGGGCTTCCTGCGGGGCATTGGGCAAGATGCGCCCAGGGTTGTGACACCCGCCGGTGGCGGCCACCAGCGCTCCAGCCCCCCTCGGTGCGGGCCCCGCACGGCACGGCCGAGCCCGGACACGCGTGGGACGGCGGTGCCCGCCCTGCCCCTGCCCGCGGGTCCTGCCGTGCCCGGACTCGGGGGCACCGCTGCAGCTCGTCCGGCCCCGCTCCATCCCCGCTCCCACCCGCATCCCCATCCCCATCCCCATCCCCATCCCCATCCCCATCCCCTCGCGGTTTGCCCCGCGCCGGCCGCTCTGTGCTCGCCGCTCCCGCGATGGCTGCGGAGGCACCGCGGCCGGGCCGGGCTCGGCGGGCGGCCCCGAGTGCGGGGCAGCCCCGCGCTGCTTCCCCGAGTGCGGGCCGGGACCGCCGCGGGGGCCGCGCTGCGGGTCCGCCCGAGGTGGGTCCGCCCGAGGTGGCCCCGCGGCCACCGCCCCCGGCCCGGCCCGGCCCCGCACCTGCCCCCGGCGGCGGGCCCGGCGCGGGGGCGGGTCCGAGCCCGCCAGTCACCGCCCCCCGCGGCGGCGCGCCCGCCCCCGGCCCCGCTGCCAAAGTGACTCGGGGAGGACCGGCACGGCAATGACATCAGTGCTTTAAACAACTTGTTATTCGGGAGCAATCAGCTGCAATTAGGTATTAATTAAGTATTATGAAAGTTGATTATTTAAGTGAATTCGGCTTTCGTCTCTCCGACTATGGTAAGTACAGCACAATTGTCCTTTTCCTGCCCCCAGCCCCCCGCCCGCCGCTCGGCGGAGCCCCCGCTCGGTGCGGCCGCCGGTGCCGGTGCCCCCGCGCCGGGCGGAGCGGAGCGGAGCGCTGTCCGAGCTGTCCAGGCTGTCCGCGCTGTCCGCCCCGGCCGCGGCTCAGCCCCTCCGCGGCCGCGGGGCCGGCGCTGCGGGCAGCGCCATCTCTCTCCGGGACGCGGGGCCGCCGCCGCACCGAAACTTTTGTCGGCGGGTGCGCGGTGCGGGCGGTGCGGGCGGTGCGGGGCCGCGGTGCGGGCGGAGCGGGGCGCGGGGGCGGCACCAGGTGCGGTGCGGTGCGGCCGGGGGCTCGCCGCCTCTTTCACTTTTCTTCTTTCACTTGTTTTACGGAAGTTGCTCCCGCGCCCGCCGCCGCTCCGGCCCCGCTCTCCCGGCCCCGCCGAGGTGAACCGGGGGCTCCGCTCCCTCCGCCGGTCCTTCCCGGCAGCGCGGGCCGGGGCGGCGGGCGGGCGGCGGGGCGAGGAGCGGGCTGGCCGGGAGAGGATGCGGAGGGGAAGTTTATGGGGGTTTTGAAATGATTCTGCCTTTGTATTTGTTGTAAGTTGTGTGGGTTGTTTTCTCTTTCATTTTTTCCCCCTCCTGAGCTCTTGGCGTCTCGGTGGTAAAGGTTGCTTGTCAGGTTCCTGTGCTGTCTAAATGAAAAGGAATTTAATTTATTTGGGACAAGGCAGTGTCGGATGAAGAGGCTGCTTATTACATTTAATGAGTATTATTTTTTTTTCAGCCTGGGCATATCTGGGATGGGTTTGTTTTTGTCCTTCCATGTGAGGTGTATGAGACCTCCCCCACCCCTTCACATCTCGAAGGGAGGAGGAAAGGTGGCCAGGCTGGGGCAATGTTTTGGTTTTAGATTACAGGCCCCAGTGTTGGGACTGGGCGTGTTTTTGGTTGTAGCTTTTTGTGGCGTGTCCACTGGTTTTGATCAGGTATCAGGACGAGGAGCAGGGTCTGGCCTGGCACTGGGCTGGGCTCGTGGTTCCACTGGGTGTGGTGCTGGACAGGGCTGGGGTGTGACTGCAGCTGGGGGCAGTGGGGCTCAAAGTGCTGGTGGGTTTTCCAGCCCTTGGACAGTTTGAATCAGAGTCTCATTTAGATTTTACCAAGTGGGCAAATGCAGAGTTTGGTAGGAATTCCTTGGGCCGTGTTGCCTCTCTGTTTGGGACAACATCCCACCGCCATGGCCCCGTACCTGCCAACACAACCATACTTGCTCCTCCAAAATGGTGTAAGCCATTCTCTGCCATTTACAATCCAAATGGCAGCAATGGGCCAAAGAGGCCTGGGCTGGCGATGCACCACAGTCCAGGTCATTACTGCCGGAGCCTATGTGTACGTGTGTGTGTGTTGTTTTTTTTAATAAGGAGTAAGATGGTAATAAACTGGTTGATGATTGACTGGGCCTGAACTATGTACTCTGATGTTGTGATTGAGGGGATAATTTTGTCGTCGTTTATTCCATTTCTTTATTTATTTCTACCATTGATATCAGGAGCCCAGCGGCCCCGGAGCCGCTTCCACCCGCGAGCGCGACGCCGGCTCTGCCCGGGTCCAGCCGTGGGCGTGCGGCTGCTTCCCTCTCAGATCAAGGAGCTGGGAGGCTGCGTGGGCAGCCCAGGAGTTAAGGATGTGGTGACACTGCAGGAGGGCAAATGCTTTAAAGAGCAATAAACAGTGATTTACCCCTGATCTCCATCTCCGGGAGCGGTGGCAGCTGCCCGGGTGTCGCCGGCCGGGGTGGCCCCGGGCGGGCAGGGCCGTGCCCCGGCCCCGCAGTGCCCTCTGCCGGCGGGACCCGCCCGCTGCCCGGGGGGCTCCTGCACCGCCGCCCCCGAAAAGGGGCTGACAAGCCAAACACCTCCCCCCCCCGCCCCAAAAAAGGGATTCTCCTTCCTCTCGGAAGTGTCGTGGGCGCTCGGCCTTGCCGCCCAGGTAACACGTGGGTTTCGGTCTCCGGTATGGGAACCCGGGGCTGCAGGAAGCCATGGAAATGAGGATCTGGGAGATCTGTTTAAGTCAGCATTACGGTCTGTGTGTGGGTGAACCCGTCTTGTCATGATCTTGGGGCAAAGACCTGCCCCATAATCACCACCTCTAACCCTTATCTGCTTGGGCCAGTTTATCTCCCTCAGTCGCTGCCTCTTGAATTCTCTCCAAGCCCTCAGGCAGTGGCTCCCCGGAGGCAGTGCCCGAGGGCTGCTCACACGAGCTGCCAGCTGGCAGAGGCAAGTCCGGAGGGGTTTCTTTCCCAGAGGGACTCGGTATGTGGGGTCTGACAGTCTGCTCTTGCTGAGAGCTTTCTCAGCTCAGTCAATCCTTGCATGGACCTTCTAGGGCCAGAAGTGTTCAGAGTGGTTAAGGGCTGAAAAGAATTCATGGACTGAGTCCATCTGCCCAGGATCGTGGCAAGATGTTCCCTACATGTGACTTTCTGCGAGTCTGGTTGTAAATATCTTGACTGACTGGGCACCTGTCACTTCCTTTGGGAAACTGTGCCCCAGCCTAATTATCCTTGGTATGAGATTACAGGAACTGATCTCAGAATGAGGACTAAAGCACCTATGGTAAATGAGTGGAGAAACACCTAATTTTCCACTCCCAGGGTCATTTTGTGCCTTTGTCAAATCACTGTTGTTGTTTGAAACACCCAGTGGATAGAAACACCTTCTCTGGAGTGGTGGCAACTCTTTTTTTTCTTTTTTTTTTTTTGACAGTACAGGTTTTTGGGAAGACATTGGCTTAGTCAAGGTTGGTGTCATTCCTGAACCCTTGGTCTGCAGAAGGTTCCCAGGCAGTTTGTTCAGGTGTTCACATCCCTTTCCAGGAGTCCTATGAGATACTTTTTGAGTGGAAAGCATTCAAGTGCTTAAGCCTACCGAGTGAAGATTGTTCCTTGGGAGAAGGGTTTAGCAGAGTAGGAATTAACCTTTCCATCATGGTGTAAGCAGGGCCCAGCTATTAATTGGAGAAGGTGCTTCAAAGCCAGCTGAAGTCCGTAGGAGTGTTTCGACTGCTTTACCATAGAGAGATAACTCACAGAAAGACCAGAAAGTTGATCCCCGAGATAAAAAACTCCCATTTCCTCGCCTGCACCTTGTCTGCTGGGTTCTATGAGTCCTTCCAAACCAGGTCTGCCAGTGGGGTCTACCAGTGTGTGCAGGTACTGCACCCTTCTGCTCTGGTGTCCCAGAGGGGGAGAGGCAACTCGAACTGAAACCAGCTCGGAATGGTACAGATACCTTGGCTGGAGGGGGTCAAATATTAAATATGTAGTTTCCAAATAATCGGTTTCTCTTTCTGTTTTCCTGGACTGTTTATGCTTCCACCCTGAGTCCTCCTCACCACTCTTGGAAAGGAATATTTGAGCTTGGAATTTATCTCAGGACTTTGCCTGCACAGCCTTGTCTGTCCCACTTCTCATGCTGCCAGAGTGCTTGGCTGTGTCCTCACAGCGAGAGCTTTTGTGGCCACTTTGACTCTCCCTCTGACATCAGACCATACCCCTGGGCTGCTGTGCAGCCTACAATTTAGGTTTCCCTCTGAAAAGTTGGTTGAAAGTGTCTGGAAAGTAATGAAAAGTCCTGTGGGAGGTGAAGACAACCATTGCCTGTGCTGCATCTCCCACCTCCACCTGGGCTCCTTCCCTCCCTCCCAGAGTTTGGAGCCACGGCCGTTCCCAAGGTTTGGAGAGCTCAGGTGCCACCCAGGGCTGAGCTCCCAGAAGTGCTGACGCCGCAGAGGCCTCGCTGGCCGATCCAGCTGGGCTTTGGGAGAACCGATGTCCTCGTCCTCAGCTGCACTTTGCAAAGCAGAGAGGGGGCAGAGGAGGCTTGGCTGGGAGCAGGGGAGGGGCAGGAGCTCCAGCCAAAAGTCCCACGCGGCCCCGTCTCCTCCCCTCCGGTTCAGCGCGGACTGGATCAATTTGGACGTCTTCAGCAATAAAAAATGCCGATGTCGTCCTAATTCACCAGGCCCCGAGATGACAGCAAATTTACATTTTTTAATTAAACTAGCAGCCAGTTTTTATGAGAGGGGGCTGGGTTATGCAAATCAAATGGTTGTGTACGAAAGATTAGGAGAGTTTGGGAATAAATTCCACAAATGCTAATAAAAAAAAAAGAGAGAAAATGAGAGGGGGGAGAGAGAGGGACATTGTTCCATTAGCCCCTTTTAGACTGATTTCCCTAGGGAGAAAGCAATGGGGGTGAGAGATGGAGGCAGCTTTCAGAGACAGGTAAAATCCATTTTGAGGATTGAGAGCCCTTTGGACCAGGACCTTGTTGCTCCCTGTTTCCTCTCCGAGGGCTCACGAGGGAGAGAGAGGCAGACATTGGTAGCAAAAGAAAAACTTGCTGTCTTCTAATCCCCGTTCCTGCTTGACCAGTGCTCTGCAGGCTGGAACAGCTGCTGGGGCTGGGTTGAGGATGTGCACAGTGGGGAGAGTGCACAGTGCTCTGGTGCTGGAGGGGCACGGGCGGGTGCAGGGCTGGGCCAGGTCACCATGGTGCTGCAAGAGGGTGACAGAACAGCCCCTGGGTGGGCAAAGCCCAGGGGCTACACAGAGCTGGTCTGGATGGGGCCCATCTTTGGACTGACAGATGGCCACAGAGCATGGCCATGGCTGGGATCAGTACCCTGGAGCTTCCTCTCCTTTGTGCAGCTCCTCTGGGCGGGCTCCTGGTCCCTGGCAGGACCTGCTGGTGAGGACAGGCAGTAGCACTGATCACAGGTGAGGGGCTGGGCTGCTGTTCCCTGTAAGCACAGGCTTTGTCTGAGGAGCAGAGTGTGTTTTGGAGTGGGATGGTGGTGCTCTTCCCTCTCCCAGACTCTAGGCCCCCTTGTTGCCCACCTCAGAGGCTGAGTCCAGCTGTCAACTTCCCTTCCCATTGCATTAACTTGGCACCAACCTTCTCCCCTTTCTCAAGGGACTTCCCATCTTTCTTCTTGTGGTGGTTCCAGAAAACAGAACAGTTTGTCAAGTCCTTTCAGGAACAAATAGTTACAGTGAACAAAAAATATGTGCTTCACTCATGTAAAACACGTTCTTGTTTCCCAAAGAATTCCGAGTTCTCATTGCATTTGGGGGTTAGGTGTGGTGGCCAGGTACCGAAGCAATTGTTTGCTCTGCTGTGGAGAAACACAACCAGAAAATTTCTGGAGGCTGGGAAACTGCTTAAAGCTTCCAGTCCTAAGGCAGTTTCATGCTCGAAATAAAAGCTGAACAACCCGTATAGGTTGGCAAGAGAGAGCAAGGGGTGGAGATCAGGAGATACTAGGAAAAAGGATGGGAAGACTAAAGTCACCGGGTGCATTTTATGGCAATCCCCTGAGGATTTGGTGCCTCACTAGAGAGTTTTGCCACCCATTCCTGGTTTTGGGGTGTGAAACGATGATTCACCGACGTGCTCCTGTTTTGCTTCGGAGAGGTGACATTTTAGCAGAGCCTCTTGTGAAATCAGTAAAAGCACCGAGCTCTGCCGGAGCATTTCTGGAGGTGTTCCCCACACCCAACACCTACGTCCCCGTCACCGTGTCCTGCACATGCCCGTCTGCCCCAGACACTCGCCCACCTCCGTGCTCCCGGACACTCACGTGCCCTGTGTTGGTGTCGTGCTGAACTTCGTGTTCTCCAGGTTGCTCTTGATGAACCCTCTCTTTCCATGTGCTTGCATCGTCGTGACCACGAGTGGATCTTTCTTAGCAGCAAGAGAGGACCAGCATGGTCCATGTGTTGGGTGTCCCTGTGCTCCCACTGCCCTGCAGTGAATCTCCCACCATTCCTGCTACCAGGAACGATGGCCTTGGAGTCAGCTCAGTCCACAGCCGCGGGCAGGCAGGTGGTTGTACAGGGGATTTTTGTAACGCAAGTTTCTGAGCTGAACTAGGGCCAAGTTCACCCTAAATCTAACAAAGAGCTCCAGAACAGGTCTGTGAGACATGGCAGAGTCTGAGGGTTTGGTGTAGGATGAATAACTCCTAATCTATAAAGTGGGCATAATCATACTCCCCTGTGCAGCCCAGAGCCAGGGCTGGGCGCTTCAGTGATGGAGATAAGTGAATGAGGCCTGGCTGCTGTCCATGGACGGGTGCGGGGGTCGGGCAGCAGCTCCTCCCTCCAGCCGGGGTGTGGTGCCTGGGGTGTGGGAGAGAGAGCTGAGCCCGCTCCCGCTTTCCCGGGAGCTCCTGCGCCCACCTGACCCGTGGCACCTTTGACATCCCGGCAGCTGCAGCTCCACGGGCTGGGAGCACCCGTGGGCCCAGGGTGGGCTATCGTGGAGCTGCACAGGGGGCTCTCCAGGACCTGGGCAGGGAGGTGAGGAGCTCTAGCTGGGCTGTTCTGTTGGAATGGTGCAGTGGTGTCAGCCCCGCTCCCGAGACTGGCTGGGCCAGGGCAGAGCAGAGGAAGAACCAGGAACCTTCAGCTTCCATACATGGGAAACTGTCAAAAGCCAGGTAGCAACACCAGCTTTTGTCTGGTATTTCCAGAAAAACCCGGCGGGACCTGGCATCCCAGGGCATAATTTATTATGGAAAAATAAAATAATAAAGTCCCAATCCCTTTGAGGCCTGAGTCATAGAAGCATCTTCTCATTAAAGCAGCTCCACCTCTCCGCCTGGTGTTTGCCAGCTCCATGCCTGTATGAATCCACTCCCTGAGCCGGCTCGCCCAGGGCAGCCCTCCTTTTCCTCCTCCTCCTCCTCCTCCTCCTCCTCCTCACTGCCTGCCTTTCCCCAGTGCACCTCTCCTCCAGCACCCCTTCCCCTATCTGGAGGAGCAGGAGCAGTCCCACATCTCAAGCCAACTTTTCCCCAGGTCCTCCTTCTTCAGGCCAGGGGGATGTTTTGTTGGTGTGTTTTGTAGACAAATGTCTTCATCTTTTCACCCCTTTCCCACCCCCTGTGCTATCAAGTTCTCTGGGCACGGCCCTGGCTCCCACATCCCCCCTCTCCCGGGCGTGGAGGTGTGTGTGGTATCTTTCCATGGCTTGAAGCTCTCTTCCAAGTGGCCCTCTGCAAGCAGGGAAAGGAGAGGAAGCTGCTCCTGGAGTAATTACCATCTGCATGTCCCGAAGGCAGGCAGCAGATGTTAGCAGAGGAGGACCGGATTGGAAGAGGGTGAGGAAACAGAGGCTGGGGAGAGAGGGTCTGATTTTTCTTCTTGATTGCATATGAATATTTTTAACAGAAGCTCAGTAGGACAGGAATCCCAGTTTTGCAAAGTTGATCCGTGTGTTTGGAAACTTTAAGGGAAAGCTCCTTTGCTCACTCTTGCTGTGTTTTCCATCACTCACCCTTGCCTTTCTCAACCTTTTTTTATACTGCAGTGTTGTAACTTCTCTTGCTAAATAGCTTTCCTTTATGTCCTTCCTTTCCATATTCCCACAGACCCGTCATTCTTGTCACCCTCCTGGACTTCCCATTCTGCCTTTGATTCTGTCTTGCTTTTCCTTTCCTTTTTTTCCCCCCCCTCCACCTCCCTTCCATTATCTTACTTTCTTTATTTTTCATTTTCCCATTTTTCTGTGGGCTGATATTCAGATGAGCAAACTTCTTCCAGTTAAAGGAGGTCATGAATATTAGGATTTTTCTATCAAACAATGAAATATGGCTCAAATTACCCTAAAGAATAGGGCCCTTTTCATAAACCACCTGCTGTTTTTTTTGAAAGAAAGCACAACCACTTGCCTGTGTGCTCCAAGCAGTTGTCTCACATCTCCACCTCGCCAAGCGTTGCCGTTCCAATTTCTTCTGCTGAATTTGTTGCTCTTGGTGGAGTAAGTCTGCTCTTCCCAGACTGCCAGCACCCAGTGAGTCTGGGTTTGGACAGGTTGGGGCAGGATGGGGATTCTGGCAGGATCCTCAGTACTTTGAATGTTGGTTTGTGATTGTGCTTTTTTGATTGCGGTGTGCATATTTGGGGGTTTTATTTTTGTTTTCGACAACATTTTGGTCTGAAACTCATTACCTCTGAGCTTGACTGAGATCTCATTCAGATGTTGGCACCCAGCAGGGTGCTGAGACACACAGACCCTCTGCCTTCTCCTTGTCTTGCTGGTGTGGACCAGCCCTCTGCCCCGTCACGAGGAGGGCTGTGTTGGAGTGGACACCAGCCCAGGCTGTGCTCATGCCCTCCCAGCTCTCATGGTCCTGTCCCTCTCCTCCCAGCCACGTGGCTTCAGAGAAGGAGCCGTGAGCACAGTGACTGCAGATGCTTCTTGGAAAGCCAGATCTGTGCTCCATGAGATCCTATGTTCCCTGTGGTCCTGGCCATGCTTGACTGGACAGTGCTGTGCCTTTGCCAGGGCGGCACCAGTGCAGCTTGGCCCTTGGAGGGACAAGGAGAGTCCCTTGGGAGCTGCCACGAGGCAGGCGTGGGCAATGCCAGAGACAGGGACAACAGAGGACACCAACTTGTCTCAGACTTGTGTTTTGTTTTCAGCCCAGCCTATTTATATTCATCATAGTTGCTATTTTTTCCCCAGTTACATGGATGTGTCTTGTCCTCGCTATCTTCCATCTTCCCTCAGCAAACCTTGCCATTTTCCACATGTCCCTCCTGGGAGACACACAGCATCATCCCTTCTGGGCAGAGACCACACTTCTCCAAGGAGGCACCTCTCAGTGGTGTGCTCCTTCCAGAAGCCTGATCCAGCCCTCCCACCCTCTGCCAGCCGGCCCTGCATTTCCCTGGGCAGAAACTGCACACGCAGCCCGGGCTGTGTGAGCACGGAGTTTGTTTTGCCAGGGTGACCTGTTTAATCATCTCATTTTCTGGTGGCCGTTTATTCCTCGTTTCCACGGTTACAGCCCCATTAAGAGGAGAAGCAATAAGGCAGCGAGTCAAACAGGTAATAAAAACATTAAAGCCATGTGCGCTCTGGGAGGGAGGGAGGGCGAGCAGCACTCAGTGAGACGAGACGGGCCGTGCCAGGGAGACACAGGGGTCGCAGGAGCCTCTGCACAGTGTGGTGACACCCGGCTCAGTGCCCAACCTCTGCAGGGGCCTGACTGCCAACAAAGTGTCCTGCAGCATCCTGCCCCGCTCCCTTGGAGTGTGCTGCCACTCGGGACAGCGTCACTGCCACCAGTGTGCTGCTCTCCCCGGTGCTGTGCTGCCAAGGCAGAGTTGCAAGTGGCCAAAAGCACTTGAAATCAGAATAATTTTGCAACTATATTTGATTTCAGGGCTGTGCCTGTCTGTCAGAACTTGTAACTGATTAGTTCTGATGATGCTGGTGGGCCCAAATGTTGTAATAACTCTGCCGTGGCACTTGCCAAGGTACCTGCTCTTGCTGGTGTCGGCTGTGCCGATACCCTCCTGGAGGAGAACTCACTGTTCCAGGTGCTCCACCAAGGTATTCATAGCCAGCTTCCCGAGCCAGCACCACCAGGAGTATCCCAACAGAACTTTGAGGCTTTCCTAGGTAGAAGCATCTGTTTATGGAAGGGTGTATTTCTGCAACCTCCAGGAGAAGGTCAGGCTCCATGGAAACAGGCTGGGTGGGTCTCTGCGCCGTGGCAGCCACTGTGGGGTGGGCAGTGCGTGGGAGCAGTGAGGGATGCCTTTTTGGCCGTGTTAGAAATCAGGGGAGAGCTGTGGAGGGCAGGCAGCATAGCTGAGAATTACTTCCCCCCTGCCAGGAGGAATCCACAGATTTCTGGTTTTCTGTTGTGGGCTCAGTAAAGGAAAGCAGCAACATGAAGCATCCTAAAGCAACAACTCTAGAGTGAGGAGAAGGCAGAGCACTGCTGTCTCAAGAAAAAGAAGGTTGTTGCTTTCAGAGCAGCTCCCTTTCCTCCAAGCAGTGTTCCTCAGGGAACCCCTCAGGGGTCTTTGGAAGGGTAGGTGGAAGGCTTTTGGTACTATATGCTTGTTATCCTAAACCTGACTTGGTCAGCAATGAAATGGTGGCCTCGTTCCCACAGGAAATTATGGGCTAGATGCACTCCTGGGCATAAAACCATGACCTGATTAGAAAAGCCGAAAGTTACTTTTCCTTACCATTTCCTAGTGGCCACAAAGGCCAGGCAGCTTTGGATCCCAGGTGAAGAGATGTTAGTGAGCAAACAGACACTTTTAAACCTCGTCTTTCATGTGAGGGCCAGATTTGATCATCTCTGATGATCAAATGGAGATTGGAATGATGTCACTGAGAAATAATTCTAAAACTTTCTTGGACACTGCAAGCCTGAGGCTTGGATTTTCCAAGTCATGCTGTGTTGGCCAAATTTTGTTTCTTTGGAGTTGGAGGTTTATCAAGATTGCAGCATCTCAGAGCAGCGAGCATGGCTGAGCTCTCTGGAGACCTGCCCTGGGCTGGAGAATGTGGACCTTGTGAAGCTGCTCTTAGTTTCAGACAGTCTGTAGGATTGATCTGGGAGCTGAATTGGTAATTAAGTATGAAAACAGTTCTCCAGGACCCGTTCCCTCTTACCACACTCATGCAAAGGGCTCCATCCATTCCTGAGAGTGGGGAGAGGGGTTTGACCTTCCTTTGTGCATTCTCTGGCCACACGGTGTTGTTCTGTGTGTTACCCAGGGTGGACACAAACCCTGATGCTTTGTGCAAGCTGCTTACATGTAATGGGCTTAGGAAAACCAAGCAAACTGCGTAGCTGGAAACACCCTGCTCAGGATGGGTTGGGGCTGCCATAAAGGAGCAGGTGCCCATGGGCTGGGAGGGCTCTGACCTGTGAATGAGGGTGAGTTTCACTGAGGATAAAGAGAAGAGGTTAAATATAACAGTCTCTCTCATACAGGTGGCACAGCCCTAACAACAAAACAGAAATATTCAGAAAAGCAAACATTAAAGGAGAGTAAGAAAATAAACAGAGAACTGCAGGGAAATGGGGTGCTTTACCTCCTTACTCTCTCTGGTGAAACAGTCTGCCCTGTTACAGCCCTGCTTTGCCCTGGTGGGATTTTTTTGTATTCATTTCTGACATTGTTTTGGGTTTTACAGTTTCTTTTCTCCGTACTTTATCAGAAAGCATATTTGTGGTGAGCGCCTGTGAAAGGACCTGGCTTGCTGAGTAAATGTTCAACGTGGAAATGAGCCGCATGACCTTGAGGGGGGGAGAGGGAGGAAAGCTGAGAGAAATTCATAAAAAGCTGAAAAAGAAAAGAACAAGGAGAAGGGAGGGGAGAGGAAAAAAGATAAAAGGCCTGGCCAGACTGGAAGAAGTCACACAGGAGAGGAATAATGGTCTTTCTTGTTACAGCAGTAACTGGACTTGTAGAATTAGACATCTTAGAGAGCCCAAATCTCAGCCGTGCTGAGCACTGACACTTGAAAAATAGGCCCATTTAAGGTGACTCAAGTTGGGCAACAAAAGTCAGTAGTCACTTTAGATCATCTTGGCCTGTGTTCAGAAGGGTGAATTTTATCCTTGGCGAGAGGCCAGCGGGAGGCCTTTCTGTGTACTGTTCCCGTTCCCAGAATAGGACTTGGGGTGGCTCCTGGACCTCGTGCCGGCCCTTCGGGGCAGGGGCAGAACCCACTGTCCCCAGCTCCTGGGCTGAGCCTCTGCCTGCCCTCCCCACACCGGAGGCAGCAATCACCAGCTGGGGTTGTGTGTCACAGCCCAGGCTCAAAAACTGGGCCTGAATGTACTTGTGGAGTTTGGGGGGGCTGTGGGTGTCTGGGGCAGGTGCTGGATGGGGCAAAAGCCTCTGTCCTCAGTGCAGGAGTGGACAGGAGCAGCAGTGCAGGTTTTCCCACGACTCTTGGAATCCCTCAGGTGTGTGAGATTGGGATGAAAATATTTACTTTTTGGAGACTAGTGAGGATCTTAATCAGAAAAAAAACAAACAAGAAAACACTCTTGCAAGGAAGAAAATTTGAGTAGAAACACACTGCTGTCACTACCAGAGACCAAGCTGTGAGGTCCAAGCGTGCTCTGGAATTTGGGATTCCAGAACTGCCTGGTTTGGGCCTGAAGGTTTTTATTTCAGTCCCATATCTAGTCCCAAATGATCTAAACTGGGTGTTAAAATTGTATTGTAGGGATTGGAGAGAGATGAGCACTGAGTTTCTGCATTTCTGTATTATTTCTGTACGAGATGTTTCTCTGGTGTGTCCTTAGTGTCTGGTGACACCAGTGCCGGGAAACCCCTTGGTCCTGCAGCTGCAGGAGGGGTCTGGGCACACAGGGAGAAGGCACCCAGCAGTCAAGGGGCTGGAGCAGAAACCCTTGAGCTGCTCTCCAGGCAGCTGATGGCTTCTGCTACCTGCATGAAAACGTTTGGATGGATTTAGGCTCCCCTTACAGCTCATTGTGCTGTCATTCCTTCAGCTCCCCAAATTCTCTTCACTTTCAAGAGGAGAAGTCTGACTTCACTGCCATCAGCACTTCCCAAACCCTACACACTGCATAAGCAGTTCAGAGTGTGGGGCAAGGACTGTGTCGAAGCTGAGCCCTCATTTGTGTTGGTCACCATGCTTTGGTTAAAACTAAATAGCTGCACTAATGATCTTCTCATACACATCTTTAAATTTTAGCTCATTCAGGTGGAGGGATGATTTCTTTCCACAAGCCTGAAAATTGTAGAATTAGGTTTTCATTGTATGGGAGAACCCTACTTACTGTATGGAGGAGAGCATTTTTTGATTTCTTTCCAGTTGGAGTGCGTGAAATAGCAGGGAAAAGTCTTGTCTAGTGATGACCTCAAAATAATTTCTACAGCAGTGCAATGTGATGTCAGACAGACAGTATGTGGCTGGGTGGGAAGTACAGGCAGTGGGGGCACGAGTGCCTGACACAGGGGAAAACCAGCATAAATAAAAACCATCAGTCCAAGGCTTCGGGAGGAACTAGAGCAAAGTCACCAGTGCAGATGCCAGGGCAAGGAACTGTAACTGTGCATTTAATCGCTTTGGATGTTTGCTTTTATGTGACAGTTGCTGCTCAAGCAAACAGATTGGAGAATTCCAGACTTGCATGGATTTCAGGGATTTTATTTATATGTGTTCGGCACAGGACATGAGTGGGATGGGAACACGGGGTGGATGCAGCAGGAGAAGGGTGCCCTGCTCCTCTCTGCCCTCACACCCCCCACCGTGTGCACCTTGATTTTATGAGCTGAGCCTTCCCCCTCTCTGCC
This sequence comes from Manacus candei, assembly GCF_025592945.1. Lineage (NCBI taxonomy): Eukaryota > Metazoa > Chordata > Aves > Passeriformes > Pipridae > Manacus > Manacus candei. The sequence continues at coordinate 4,001,855 of NW_026138070.1, forward strand.
GTCTCTTTCTCTGCCCTGCAGTCACTGTTCCCCAAACCCACCTCACTCACCTGCCCCCCGCTGCTCCACAATCACCCTGCTCTCCCCGGAGCATCCCGTGTCCCGTTCCTCTGCCTCCCGATGCCGTGCCTGTTCCCTGCTCCCACAGGAGCCCTGCCCGTGCCGAGTCCCAGCTGGAAGTCAAACAACCTTCCCGGTGTCCCGGCCCTGCCTGGCCTCCCCTGCTCGGCCCGGGATGCAACCGAAACTGTCCAGGGAGAACTGCAAGGCGGGGACATGTTTTTGCAGTTTATTCTCCAAAAGGAAAGCCTGCAAGGGGTGAGGGGCAGACTCCTCGCAGCGAAGGTGTTAACAAATAGCAGGTGATTAAACATGACAAGCAGTGACATTTCTGTGTGGGGTTCTCAGTACCAGCAATGCCAAGAATGAAGCTATAAACCCTGACATTTTGTGTTATGCACTGAGGTTTTTAATAGACATCTTTCTCTCCCTCCTCCCTGTTTATTTCTTTTATTCTTTTTTTTTCCTCTGTCCCCGTCTCCCTTTCCTCTCTCCTCCTCACCCTCACCCTGGCTCTGCCTCATCCCAAGTGCCCTCCACCTCCTCTTCCCATCCCTCCCTCCCTGCTCTTATCTTTGCTCTCTTGCTTCATCAGACTCATTTGTTCGATGGCCTTCACTTTTGCTTTTGTTTCTCTCTTCCTCCCTATTTTCTTGTTACACTTTTCCAAGATTTTTCTGCTTCTCGTGGCGTCATTCCCCCTTCCTCACTCTTCTCTTCCTCCTCCTCGCTGCGGTCCCTGCCATATGCACCCAGCCTCTCTCACAGACGCACTCCCACACTGTGTTGCACACACACCGCACTTCCCGCACACTTCCCCGCTCCCCCCACGCTCCCGCTCTCTCCTGCTCCGTCTCTCACATACGCTCGCACTTGCTCTTTTCTCTCTGTGCTTCCCCTCTCCTGCTCTTCTTTGTCTTTGTTACTCCCTTCTGCTGTCATCCTCCCTCTGTCTGTTCTTTTCCACTCTCTCCCCTTCTCCCTCCCTTTCCCTTCTCTTTTTGGGGCCTGATGTAATTCGCTAACCATGGGCAGCCAGGCCAGTTGCTTGTCAGGGAGCAGGTGGCCCACCCCTGAGTGATGTTTTTGTTAATAACATCTTTGCCCTGACTCAGAAGCCGACGTTTTGGAGATCGGTTGGTGGGTTTTTTTTAAGGACAGGAGCTGAGGAGGCTGAGCTTTTGGGAACAGTTGCTGGGTTTGTACTAAAAGGACTGCAACAGTTGTTCTGCTGAGCAAGAAACGTTGGAACAACTGCAGATTCCCTCTGTCTCTCTCTCTCCATATCTATCCAAAGGGCATTTGGAGGTGACACCCAATGCACCGTCCCCCTTGCAGCCAGCTCTGATTGGAGCCAATGAGCTGCTGCTGGCTCTTGGATTTGGGAATGGGCCACTCCTGCCACTGGAGTTGGCCCTACCAAGCCCCTCTATTAGAAAAAAACTTTTCCTCCTCTGCTGCCTTCTCCTGGTGGGGTTAATGGGCACAAAATTAGCAATAAGCTGGGGGAGCCAGAGCAGTCAAACACAGGGCTCTCCTCCAACAGGTCACCTGGGCTCCAGGGCTCACTGGTGATGGCCCTGCTGGGTGACCTGAGATTAAGAGAGCGGTCTGGAGGCACAGACAGGGCAAGGGGTTGGTGGTGGTCACTGGCCCCCGTCCATGGCCTGCTGTGTCTCACCAGGCTGTGATCCCTTCCGTGGAGGGGCTGGGTGGCAGTGAGTGATGCTTTCCACTGAGCAGGGTGGGAGCAGCGTGGGCAGGCCTGTCAGAGCCCAGCTCCTCTGCTGAATCAGCCTGGCTACTGCCACCAAGGCAGGAACCTTCCTGCCTGGCTGTCCCCAGGGACAGTCACTGCAAAGTGTCACCTGGGGACTTGGGGCACCTCCAGAGGCTCTTTGAGTGGCACAGCAATTCCTTCTCACGTGGCTGTGGGAGTCTCTGCCTCTCCCCAGTCCCTGGGGAGGATCTGTAGGGAGCTCCTGGAGAATTACCACACACAGGCTCTGTGCTGTTGATGCTGAGAGCATCCAGGACAGGCGAGAGGCTCTGTGGGTGGACAGTGAGGACTGAGGCTGAGGCAGCTCCCATGGGCAGGAGGTCACCAGGGCCCAGTGTAAAGGGCTCAGCAGGTATTTGAAATGAGTCCAAACTAAACTGCAGCTTCAGTCCCAGTATTTCCTCTTCCTTGACTCTGCACTCGTTCTAAAAATCAAAATACTTCCCTCTAAAGACCCGCCTTCCCATAAAAGGGCCTCTCCCTCCCTGTCCTCCCAGGTCTTATTGATCAAGCACCACAGACGGTGGCTGCAGCTTCAGTTGCCAAGTAGGGCAGATCGATAGAGGCTTGGGATGGGATTTTTGGCAGCTGGCACATCTATTTGTCCCTCCTTCCGTCCCACCATCCCTCTGGGAAAGGACCAGCGTCACAGTGAGAGCAGGTGGAGCAAAGCCCTGTCCTTCCGCTTGCCTCTCACCTTGTCCTTCCCTGCCCTCTGTGTGCAGCCACGGGATCAGAGACCTCTGTGGGACCACGTGTGAGGCTGCAGAGCACGAGGCACATGCTGTGCTGGCCCCACCGGCCCATCTCTGCCATTTATCTTCTGCAATGGCCAAGTTCACACTTTCCTATACTGGGGCAATCCTGTGGTTCATTCCAGGCTCCCTGAGAGAGGGATTTGGCCTCCATTGTTTAGGCAGTCTCTTTATTTAACAAGTGTTTCTTGCCTGCCTGGATTCAAAGTAACTCCCCTCTGCCCTTCCCTGCTGTGGCCATGGGTGCCATTGTCATCTTTCCTCAGATGGGAAAGTAAGGCATAGTGATGGGAAGTGACTTCCTGAGGGCCAGAGAGGGACTGGGTGCTGCGGTTGGGGTTGGGGCCACATTTCTGGCTGTCCTTCACCTGCACTCAACCCCTTGGCCACAGGCTTGGGACAGTGTTTCCCACTCAGGAACCTTCCCAGGGTGCCCATCTGTGTGGGGCCAAGAGCTGTGGGCTGGCATCCAGCATGAACCGGGGCAACCAGAGGCAGAGGGGAGCAGTGGGGAGCAGAGGGAGCTGTGCAGGCTTCCCCTTCTCCATCGTGTCAGGAGAGCAGTTGGCTCTGCCAAAGGATGTCCTTAACCCTTGCCAGCCCTCCTGGCTGCAGAACCTCTGGCAGGTGCCGAGCGCCGCGCACAGAGAAGTTAATGAAATGAGTGTTTCGGGGAGGGGGGGAGGGAGGCTCTGTACTGCACCCTGGGGCCCTGGGTTTATTAATGGTGACCTGCCATTAAAGACTAAAGTGCTAACCTGGTCATATTTAGCAGCTTTCAATGGTATCCCAGTGGCCTCCGCCTGCAATATCAACTCCTGCTCCCCCCGCAGCCCCAGGCCGGCAGGAGCTGACTCCAGAGTTTCTCTGCTACGATGAGTCTGGTGGGCAGCACTAAGAAGTCTCTGCGCTGCTGCTGCCAGACAGATTTCCACCCCCTCCTGCTGCTCCAAGCAGCTTCCCCCTCTCAGTGCCAGGTCTTGCCAGGCAGCGCTTGGAAGAGAGGACCAAGTCCTGGCATCTTACGATCCCCTTTACGCAGACAGAGCCTGGGGGTCACTAGGAGAGGGAGATGTGCCAGCACGAAGCTCGCAGGGTTTGGCCATGAAGGGGAGGCAAACTCGGGCTCTGCAAAGCACTTCCAGAGAGCTCTCTGAGAAAGCACTGGCAAATTATCCCTCTGAGGTGGCAGGCTGGGAAACAAGGCAGCAGCTCTGCCAGACCTGATTAAAACATGACTTGAGGCTAACAGCTTCAGGTCAGAGCAGGAGGGCTGCTCCCACTGCTGCTGTCCCTCTTGCTCCAGTCCAAGAGGGACGTGGAAAACCCAAGCATGGGGGGATGTCCCCTAGGGGACATCAGCAGTTGGATATTGCAGTGACAGGCACTTTAGAAAGATGCTGGGAGCTGCTGCTGCTGCTGCTGGTCCGGGCAGGGATCAGTGTTAGCAGAAGAAAAAAAAAGCCCCAGAGTCTCCTTGAAGCTAATTCTGCTCTTGATGCCTCCCCAGAAGCAAGATCCTGCTGTGCTCCGTGTGCCAACTGAGATTATTGCCTTCCCTGATCACTTCTTCCTGGATTAAAAACTCAGCACAGAGTATTTTGCCGTGTGTTATTCCAGGATACCTGTTAGAAGTTCCACGTGGTGCAGACCCTGGCAGAGGGATCAGGGAACCACGGGGCACGTCCAGCTCAGGCTGTTCCTGCTGCCCCAGTGGGGAGATGGGGATGCACCTGCCCCCTCACACCTCACGAGCAGTGGGGCTGTAGGGATTTTCCTCCCTCCAGCAAGCCCTGCGAGCCACAGATCCCTCGTCCTCACAGCCCTGTCCTTCCTGTGGGCACGTTTGTCAGTGTGGGCTGCAGGCCATTCCCCAGCAGAGCCAGCGAGGGCAGGGGCCTGGTTCCAGCGGAGGGCTCTGGCCCTCCCGGCCTCCCAACAGGACGAGTGCCGGCTTGGCAGCCAGGCTGGGGGCAATCCTCGCTCTCTCGTTTGGCTCTGTGCCCCAGCTGATCTGGAGCCAGGTTTTGCTGTAATCCCTACATCCTGTTGCAGGTCCTTAATCAGCTGGAGCCAGCCTGGAAAAAAACCAAAAACCCCAAACCCCAAACTCTTGTGGTTAAAGCTCCCCACGGCCAGGTGGTGGGGAGGGGTGGGCAGCAGCCGTCCCGGGCTCCAGGTGGGAGGCTGGAAGGGCTGGGAGACGTGGCAGCTCCCTTCTTAGGGATGGAGGCAGAGAAAAGGGAGTGTGTTTCTGCTGGGGGTCTCAGCAGGACTCACTCATGCTGTTCCCCTGCAGAGGAGATGGGTCTGGGTTTGAGGCATTGATTCCTCCTGTCCTCCCACCGCCAGCTCAGCTATGGATGCTGCCCCTTCAGCCCTCACTGGGCAGGCTTGGAAACTCTGGGTTGTTGTTGAGTTGTGTTTTTTTCCCATTTAATGCATAGAATAACACTGATGGGTCTGAACAGCTCCAGCCAGGCGACGAGGGGAAAGAATAACAAGCTCCTGAATGTCAGGCAAAATTATGGGCCATTGTTATTTAGGGTGAGTCTGGTGGATTTAGGGCCTCTCTGTTCTATTGTCCCAGCTGCTCTGAGCATTGGAGCAGGCGAGACACAAGTCGGGAATTTTATTGCAGAGCATGTGCGGGGCAAGGCTGGTTCTGAGCGTTTCCGGAGTGGGGCAGTGGTGGGGGAGAGGGGACAGTGTCTGGTGGGAAGTTGGTGAGATGTGATACTGAGGGGAGGTGGGAGGCTGGAAGTCCTGGGGAGGTGGTCATCCAGCAGAGAAGAGAGCTCCTTTGCTTCCTGTGTTTTGTCAGGGTTCAGCTTCTGGCATTGCTCACACTCCCCAATTCCGTGTGGGGTTGGTCTCCACCCGTCAGACCTGGGCTGACTGTCCGTCTGCCCTGTCCCTTGGCAGACTGTGCTGGTCCCCCCTGCATCTCACGAGCTGCCCAGCCCCTTGTCTTCTCCTGTGAAGCACTCAGGGTTGTAGTTTGTATGAAAGACAGAGCCTAAATGTGTGTGTGGAATGGGGATTAGGGGTGTCGGTGCCGTCGCTTGGCTGGCTTTTGGCTGGCGCTGGTGATGTAACCAGGGCTGGCACTGTGTGTGCACGGCCTGCCAGGTGTCAGGGGGAAGGGCCCGGCTGAACAGCCCAGGAGAGCACAGAGAGGGTGAAGAAGATGTTACACAGTGAGATAGGAGCGGGTCATCCATGGGAAAGTGAAGTGTGCACGCGTCCTGAACAGGGTGTATCCTGAGCTTCCAGATTTTGGCAAATACATTCTGTCCCATGCCAGGGTGGGGAGGAGTGGCAGAGAGCAAGAAAACCATTCTTCCTGTCTGTCTGCACAGGCGGGAGGCTCGGCAGGGTGAATTCTTTTCTTCTTTGGGGCTCTTTTTATTTGACCGGATTAAAAAGCCTATTTGAGTTTCTTAAACCATTTAATCTAAAATCCCCAGGTAGATGCGCCATTGGATTCAGTTTTAAGCTTATAAACAAAATAGGTCTGTGTTTGTCTCTTCTTTATTTTGTTCTGAAGAAGCAAGGGTTTGACCTGCCCTCCCTGGAGCCGGGGGGAGTGTTGGGCTGCTGGTGCTTAGGAATCCCCTTGAGCTTCCCGCAGGGTGGGAAGGTGTGGGGCCTGGGGTGCTGGTGTGACCCTCCTGCAGCTCCAGGTCAGGGGGGTGTGTGTGGCCTGGGCAGGTGATGGGAGGAGGGAGCAGGGGCCAAGCTCCCCTGGCTGGTTCCCAGGACTCAGTACCCACACGGAGTGCTGAGCATGGGTAAAATCCCATTAGGACCATTGCTCTGCAGTTAGTGTGGAGAGATGGGAAAGGAGAAGACAACAGGAAATGGGAGAAAATGGGAGGAAAGCATGGAATGGTTTGGGTAATTCTTTCCAGTTCCCACTATCCTTTGAGAGGAGCTAGTTTTCCTTCCCTGCTCCCAGCATACCCAGTTCCTTCCAGGGTTTCCTCCTGTGTCCATCCTCTCCACCCACTCCTTGTTCTTCTCCTCTGCGGTGCTGTGTGGCTTATTGCTGCCACTCCCTGTGCTACAGAGGAGATTTCATGGGCATGAGACCAGTTGGGATTGCTCTCAGAGCAGCCCGAAATGGGACAGTTCAGGATTTGTGTTCGCAGGAGAGAGGTGATAGTGGTGCCCATGGGGGCTGCAGGAATGTCGCAGTGGCCCACAGTGCCATGTCTCTGCCAGCAGCTGGTGCCAGATGCTCCCAAGGAAGGTACCAAACCCACAGCAGGCAGATATAAGATGATCTGCCCCTGTGTCCCCTTGATGTCTTTTCCATGTGTCCACAGGGATCATCTCGAGTCAGTGGTGCCCGTGTGGGATGACAGTGCTCAGACCAACCTTAGCAGAAGTGTCCCGTCCCCAGTGCTGGGAGCACAGCAGTAAGGCCGGGCCACCCAGCTCCCTCCTGCAGCCATGGAAAAGCTCCTTCCAGTCCGGCTGTAGGAAGGCCGGGAGGGCAGGCTGAGCTCACCTCTCGTGAGCAGAGGCCTCCTGTGCCCAGAGCTCTCAAGGAGGTGCTTTATGAAAGGGATGGTGGGAACAAGACTGTCTCCTCCCCCCCTTCCTTCTCCTGAGGAACTGGAGACAGACAGAGGGACAGGCATCTGTCCGATGGCAGCTTGGATAGGAGGGAGCCCTGTTGGCTTTGCCGAGGGAGCCTCTTTCTATATGGAAATGAAGAATTTAGGCTAATGGAGCTCAACCATCTCTAATTTTGCGATGGCAGGAGGATTTTGATTGAAAGTAATTAAGCAAGCTAGCTGTAAAATTAATTAAAGCAAAAGGGGGGGATTTTTTTATTGGATTGGATAGCGATATAGCGGCTGTCAAATGGGGGACGGATGGGGGTGACCTGAATTCTCTGCCCTCCCTCCTCCCACTCGGGACGTTTATGTCACTTTAATCTCCTTACAGCGGCTGGTGTGCATTTGTTTGAAATAATCAAGGAAATATGGTCAGAAATTGTCAGCTTTCAGATCTAATTTACCTGACAGCCCTGCGCGGACCAGTAAGCCTCTGTGTGCGTGTGCGAGAGCGTGTGTGTGTGGTGCATGCGACTGTGTGGTCATGGAGGGCTCCTTGTCTCCCTTCTCCCCTGTTTCTGTTCATTCTGTCTTCTCTTGATTCCTACCAAAAATACTTCTGGCACAGCTGGGACCACCCAGCACCTTGCAAGAAAGAGAAATAAGTTTGACGATTTTCCTGCGGTCGCTTCTCCACCCCCACCTTCCCATCACTGCCTCCTCCCAACCTGCTGCCTCATCCTTGCACCATAACCAGCTTTAGGGTTTAGGCAATATAGGATTAGGGGAGGTGGCTGTAATTCTTTATTCCAGATGGCTGGCAACTGCTAAACCCACTGTCACAAGCACCGAGTTATAAAAATACTTAAATTAGGCCCTTTGTTTCAGCCCCTGTCCCTGCCAGGCAGCTCTCCTGGTGTCCTGCCGGGAGCTCAGCTTGCACAGAACAGGTGGGGGACTCTGAGTCCAGACTGTAATGATGCTGGGGAGAGGCTTCTCCGGACTCACACCTATCTGGATTCCCTTGCTCAGCTCCATCTGCTTCTTTTTGCCTTTGGCTCTTAAAGAGAGATCCTGCAGTAGGAATGAGCTGGGCATGAGTTGGTGTCTGTGAGCACTCACTTAGCAGGTGAAGGTCCCAATCCAGGGGCATACAAAGGCTGCAGCTCCTACACATCTTACTGATGGAGGGGGAGTGCATACTCCTGACAGGGATCTCAGGTTTCCCCTCTGGACCAGACCCTGCAAGAACCCAGCAACCTGAACTGGAAATTGGGGAATGCGGGTAACTACTGTAGGGACAGTGTTTCCTCAGAGTGATGCCTCACATCTGTCTTGCTAGGTTGGCTCTTAGGGTTATTATTTATTATTTATTATTGTTCATTAAGCGCTGACAGAGTTGGGGCTTTTGTTTGTTTTGTTTGGGTCTCCATTTAGAGGCCTTTGCTGAGGCAGACTCCGGTGCCAAGACCTCCGGCGCTTTTACAATTACAGCCCGTGATCCTATTGTATTGTTTATGTAATGACTCTCAGTCCTGAGGGATTCTGCAGCCTTTCTTAGACCAGAGCACCCAGCACCTGGCAGGGAGAGTGCAGAGCAAGTGCTGGCCCCTGGTGCCAAGGAAAATCTCTGGGTTTTACATCCCAGGGGATCATTAATACATGGACGGGTCAGGCTGGACCTGCTGCAAGGATCCACATGGGGGGAAGTTGATTAAGCTGCTTCAGAAGGAGCAGATGATTCGTCTCTGCCTGGTCTGTGTGGTCATGGGGAGGTCTCATGGTGGCTCAGACCTGATGCTCTGGCTGTTGGGTGTCTGCAGCCCACCGGTCTCTCTCAATACAGTGATTGGTCTTTGCGGGCCTGATGGTGTGACCAGTCCCTGAGTGTCCCAGAGCACCCCAAACCACCTCAGAACGGGCACTGAGACTTTCACCCTGTTAAGTAGATGTGTGGAGGGCTCCTCCCCAGCTCTGCAACCTGCAGGACATGGGTGGGACCAGCCATGGCCAGCGAGGGGGCTGTGCTGAGGTGGGTGATGAGCTCATCACCGTGATTCCCGGGTTTAATTCCAGCGTTGCCACTGATTTGCTTTGTATCTGTAGCCCTGTGAGTGCACAGCTTTGTGCCAGTGCTTCCTCATCAGTATAATGGGTATAATTAGGCTTCCCTGATTGAAGATGGCGCCGAACACTGAGTGTGCTGGCAGATTGTTTTCTTTTGTTTAAAAGTATTTTCCAAAAAAAAGAGGTAAGACCCAATTTTAGAGTGCTGGTTCCCATATACTATTTCAAACATTTGTGGGTTAAACTCTGACAATATCAAACCCTTTCCTTCTGGGACAGATCAGCTCTGAAGAGTTGGCTTGCCCTAAACCTAACAGAACAGAGTTAGGTGAAGACTAAGTGCTTCTAAGCACTGTCTCCTCTGTATTCAGCAAGATACAGGATGTGGCACTGCTGATCTTCTGTGTTAATTACAAATACAACAGAATGTAACATCAAGAATAGTCTAAATAATTTCATGGCCTGTTAACCAAGAGAGTTTGAGTTCTGGGACGTGGACCAGGCTACCACTGATAATGGTATCTGAAGTCAGTGGTGTCTGGAAGAAGGTTCATACTGTGCTGGCTGCTCCGATTTCCTTCTGTAGATTGCAAGACCAGATGATTAACAGTGCATTAGATAATTTTCTAACATAACATTCCCTACAGGCAGTTACTGGCATTGCTGTAGAGACATCCTGAACGACGTGTTGGAAAAGGAAGTGCACAGGACAGTCTTTCTGCATTGTGAACATGTGTGAGACCCCCATGCAAAGCTGTGCTCTGTTCTGACTCCAAGTCTCCTCAGACATGGCCGAGGAAAATGCACGTGAGTGCTGACCTGGGGGCACCTTCTGTTGTTCTATTTGCACCTGCTTGTACCTGTTCAACACCTCTCCCCTCTCAAGCACTGCCACTGTCGCTGCAAATGAGTCTGGAGACCCTGACTCCAGCACAGCCAGGAGCTGGGAAACATCCCATAGTTGGGTGAATGGGATGAAAAGTTCAGATTTGGGTGGCGTGTCTTTTTCTCTCAGCTTGGTGTGAGTGGCAGTGGAAAGGCATAAGCTCCCTTCTCCTGTCACTGATGTGTCAGCTCTAAAATCATTCTTCTGAGCTGAGCAGTGACATGAGTGTGGGAGCATCAGAGAGGGATCGAGCCCAGAGGGTTGGGAAGGGGAGAGCTGAGGCACTGGGCTGAGTGTCTGAGGTACTGGACACGTTGATTTTGCTTGCTTGTGCTCAGGACTGGAGATGAGCTGTCCATCCTCAGTCTGTGGGGCAAGAGAGTCCTTCAGGAAGCAGACTGGCAGCTCAGCTCACATCAGCTCAGAGAAGCCTTGGGAATGTGCAGGGAGACCTCAGAAGTGAGTCAGGCAGACAGACACCTGTACCTGCCTTTCCTGGGGAGGCCTTTCAGTCTGTGAGCTCTCACACAGCATCTTGCTCCAGTGCTGAATCCTGGCTGCTGTCCCTGTGCATCCAGCTGGCTTGGGGCAGGAAAGGGGAGAAAAAGCCAGAGCCAGTGGCTCAGCTGATTGGGGGTTTCAGGCAGAGGTTGCCCTGCCTGACTTGCAATGGATTCAGGGGCTTTCTGTAGAAACTGTCTCCAGGGCAAGTCTGAACCAGCCAGTTCCACTTAATTTTCCATGGAGGCAGAAAAGCCAAGAAAATAAAAATGTTGCAAGACAAGGTTTGGGGATAAAAGGACATAGTGTAGCTGGCCAAACAAGGCAGTGGGTGATGACATATCTGCCATCCCATTTACCTCCCTGGCAGTGGGACCCAGGGACCTCATGAGAATTCAGGAAGGCTTTTGTGAAGATATCCTGAGCAGGGAAGGGGAGTGTTGAGTGGGGCAAGGCAGTGAGGGGGGCATGGAGAGCCATGTGTCACACTTGCAGCTCGGCTGCTGGGGCCCACTTAAAACAAAGGTGTAAAGGAAAATGGCATCCATGTGTCTTCAACTCAGCCTTTCCCCCCTTTTTTTTATCTCATGTCCTCCCTGGAGCTCCATGCAAGTTTATAAATTTATACCTGAATGCAGTAAAATCACCAAGGTTGACAGGGTCTTGGTTTCGTTAATTCTGAACCCTGACATGCCAGCCCTCCACCCTGGCAGGGCTGTCATGGCTAGTGCAGGCTTCCTCATGGCTTATTAAACCAGCACCTTGGAAGCCTGGCCTGAATTCATGGAATCATGGAATCGGTTAGGTTGGAAAAGACCTTTAAGGTCATTAAATCCAACCATTAACCTGGCACTGCCAAGCCCACCCTGAAGTGGGGGTTAACCTCCAGGAGGTTTGAGGAGGCACCCAGTGTCCTCACTTGGGTGACCTGTACTGGTGTGATCCTGGGACTTCTGGGGACATCTCCTGAGGTTTCCTCCTCCTGCAGCCCAGGAGGGAAGGGAGGCTGTGGGCTGGCTGGGAGCAGCTGGTGCTGGACAGTCTCTTCTGGGCAGTGGGGCAGCCCCAGCCCGGGTGGGAGCCACTGCTCCCAGACAGACCAGGGTGCAAAGCCCTAGGCTTGGGAGAGGGCTTTGTGGGAGAGGCTGAAGGCAGCACTCCCTGAGTTCCCTCTGCACAGGAGATACACCCTCACGGAGCTGTCTTTTTATTTGCAAACTGAGCAGTTGTACTGGAAGAGATTTAGCAAACATGGGACTGCACAATGCTGTGTGTACTGAGTCACACATCAGGGCTAGAGCCAACTAGCACTGTGAGCTACTGAGGCAAACATTGGAGAATAGTTACAATAGGCACCAAAAATATCTTCAAATGAGATCTTTCTGCATTGCTGCATGTTGGGTAACAGGGAGGGCTGACAGCCCAAGCTTAAACTCTACCCACATGCTCTAGAGCTCATCCTGGGCAAGGCAGGCAACTGGGATGGGAACAAAGCAGAGGAAAAGCAGGTTTGCTCCTGTAAAGGGAGCCCTGATTAGCCAACCTCACATAGGTTGGGAAAGTCCTGGCTCTGGCAAAGCTCTAGGGATTGACCCTGTGGTCCTGGCTCTGGCTGCATTTCAGGAGGGAGTGACTCCAGAACTAGTAACATACTGCTGGATCTGCAGCTCACACCTGCACAGGCACAAGGCAGGATTGGTCCTTATGAGATGTCTTCTGTTTGATTTTAAGGCTCCCAAGTAAGGGAGCTGCTCTTGGGGTCTCTTTGGAAGGTCTGCCTCTTGCAAGATTTTCTCATGGGTTTGCTCTGTGGTTGCTCTTTCCTCTCTACCAGTCTTGCAAAGTAAAGGAGCCACTGCCCCAAAGCAGAGACACAATTCCCCAAACTCAGATTCTGGGGGTTTGTCCAGGCCATCTCAGCAGAATGGGAGAAGACACTGAGTGCAGGGCAGGTAGTGAGCACCAAATCCGACTCAGCCTCCTGCCAACTGACCCTTCAGCATCCTTCCCCCAGTCCCCAAACCCTTCCCTCAGATCCTGCTGCTCTCCACACCCTCGTGCTGGGCTGGGATCACACCTCAGCCTCTCCACATCCCCTTCCTGCCTTCCTGCTCACCATCTCTCCCACTGGTTTTGCAGCCGTTTTTTTCTGCCAGCGCAGGGCACTGAAAAGTGCTGGCACTGCCAAAAACCCTGTGTGCACTACGACTCCCCAAACATCCCTTTATTTTTATTGTTCTGTTAATTACTGTTTAAACTTTAATAAGTCACTTCGTCAGGAGGGGGGACCTGCAGTGAGGTTTCTGTGCAAACACTGGGCCCGGCAGTGACTCTAGTGTAACATAACCCTTTATACAATGTGGGAATGTTTAGACTGTAACAGAAACTTGTTATTTTAATGACAGTTAAAGGGGGGAAAAGAAAGAAAGGAGCGAATGAAAAAGGGAAGCAAGTTTGTTGGGGAAATGGCTCATCTCAATCTCTCTGTCTGGCCTCTTTTCTCTGGGCTTTAATGATAGCTGGATAAGGAGGCTTTATGGCTTCTGTTGAGGCAAGTCTTGTTCCCAGAGATGCCCTATACGAGGCAGTGTGTGATCCCCTCAGTTGTGCGGGGTGAGGCCCACAGCAGAGAGATGCTGATGGAAGCAGCATGGCTTGATTTTGCTCAGAGGCAGCAGCAGATGCCTAAAGCCAATTTGAGCTCAGTCTAATTATTCTGACCCACACAAGAGACTTTCCCCTTCTATCCAGAGCTTCTTCCCCTGGTTAAGTTTTTAAGTAGCTGCGCTGAAACAGATGCTGGCATGTCATAGATAAGAGGGTCCAACATCCCATGGAAAAATGGACCCTGAAGCAAGAAAATGATGCCTTATTTTGAGTCCTGAAAAGGAGGAACTATGGAGACCTGAGGGAGATGAAGGGAAAGAACCTGGCTCACACTCTTGGCAGTGGGAGAACAGAGGGTTTACAGGCATCCTTGGCTTTGGACTGTGACTGTTGACATCTGTATTGCTCTGAGGTAGTGGAGGTGCCTGTGCAGTGGCTGCTGTCCCTGCATCACAGCACTGAAGTCACCTCCAGGTTTGGCTTGGCTATATTTAGCACTCGCTATAGACAAGACCATATAGAGTGATATATATGATCTGAAAACCTTCAACTCCTGCTGACCTCTGCTGCTGCAGTGAAATCCCCCAAATCTGTGCAGTCTGCGCGGGGAGTGACGCAAGACCAGGAGAGGGGAGAGCTCCCGTGTTTTCCCGGGCAGGTTCCATGTTCCCCCTCCCCAGGTTGGTCACCAGTCCCTGGCAGTGCTGGTCCCCTGGGCAGCCCAGCTTTTTCTGCCAGACCTGGCTGTCAGGCCCACAGGGAATGAGGGGAGAGAGGTGTAAAGAGGGTGTGGGCTCAGGCACCAGAGCTTTGGGGAGGAGGAAGTGGTGTTGGGAACTTGAGGAAAGAAGAGGGAAGGGGAAGATCAACCTAAGGCTGAGGCTGGCAACTGGGAAGTGAAGGGGGCACAAAGGGCAAAATTTTGGAGGGAAGGGGAGGTTAGGAGGGTGTGGGGTGTAAGGAGCACTTTACTGGAAAAAAAGTGCCTGCTTCCTCAGGCATCAGCTCTGAGTCCAGTTCCTCTGTGCAGGGACCCTCTCCCCTCTTTGCTGAGTTCCTGACCAGAACAGGAGCCTGCGGACTTACACTCCAGGCTTTCTGGTGAGGGCAAATGTAGGGTGGAGAGGGAGGGGATGAAATCCTGGGCCTCTGGGAGTGTGTTTTCCCAAGTGGGTGAGCATGCAGGGAGCAGGCCAAAACGGTTCACGCTTTCCTCGCCCGCTGCCGGGGTTGTGATTGTTATTGATTGGGTTTGCTGTTCTCGGCACTTTGTGTTTTTCCAGCTGAGCATTGGCTGCCCCTTGAATTTCATTTTATTTTTTTTTTTTTTTTTTTTTTTTTTACCTCTGGTTTAGTTCCTATACCCTCGACCATGGCAGATGGGGCAGGTGTGTGCCCAGCCCCTGTGCCAGCCAGCACTGTGGGGCTGGGCTGGGTCTGCACCGGGGCTGGGAGAGTGCAGGGGTCTGTGTAAGGTACCAGTAATGGGCAAACCTGCTGTCAGTAGGATTAAATTCATAAGTCTGTGTTATCTCTGAGTGTGTGTCATACAAAAAGGTAAAGAAATCTGCTCTTGTAGAAAAAGCAGTGTCAGGGCTTGATGTTGGAGCAAATAATAGGAACATGCACAGGGATTTCCACGCTTGGGCATGGGTAATGCATAGCTGACTTGAGGTGCATAAACTTCAACCCCAAAGCCAAGGGCCAAGGGAATTCCTAGCTGGAGAAATAGTTTTCATTTCCAACATCTGGTCACATCTTTCAGACCCCACCAAGCCCCTCATGCTGGGCTGCTCTCCCTCCAGCCGTGCGCTCGTGTCCGTCCTCCGCAGAGCTGTGCCTGCTCTCGGGGCCAGTGGCAGGAGCCATCCCTTCAGGAATGGCATTTTCCAGGTTCCTGTGTGAGGCTGAACATGTCCCAGCTGCAAAAATAACTAGCCTATATACCCTGTGGAAACAGGAGCAGCAGCGACACATCTGTCTGGTCTGGGCAGAGCCAGCTTGTGACTAATGCCCCAAAGGGGCATCGAGCGGCTGTAAGCTCCTTGCCAGTGTGGAGGAACCCAAAATAGAGACCTTTGGGGAGGACTGATCCCATGGAGGGTGAAGCTCTGCAGTGGGCAGAGCAAGAGATACCTCTGGGCCTCTTGCAGGACCAGTGGGTTCCAGCAAGACGTTAATATTGACTGGCTTCCCCCGCCCAGCCGCGGGGCCTGCGGGCACTGCCGGGCACCCAGAGCACCCCCAGCCCCTGCCCCCCGGCCCCTCCTGCCTCCCCCGTGGCCGGTGGGGTCACTTTGGTTGGAGAGCACAAGCAGAGCTCAAGGATAGAGCCCCCTGGACGGAGCCAAGGAGCCACCGAGTAAAAACGCTGAGGTTTTCCTTTTCTGTACAGCGCGTTTCCCTAAATTGCCTTTGACTGTGTGCATCGCTAATGAAAGTTTATGCCCTTGTTAGAAGGACAGGCAGGTCCGTTCCAGTTAGGGCTGGGTCTATCCTTCTGCCAACTGCCCTCCCCAGCACACACACACTCGCTCGCTCGCTCTCCCTGGTGAATAAGTGGAGGCTGTTATAAAAAAAAAAAAAAAAAAAAAAAAAAAGAGGAGGGGAAAAAAATTTCCATATTTGTGTAAGTTGCTTTAAAAGCATTTTATCATGTCATAAAAAAAAAGGAAAGTACTCTCGGAAATTGATCCTGCACACGAGCCCATTGGACAGAAGGACGTTGGGATGTTAATGGCTATTTTGCTCCAGGGTGGCTTATTAAAAAATTTATACATAAATGCTTAAAATTGCATAAATTATTTAAAAAAAAAACATAGTAAGCAATTTGCAATCCCGATCCACTTTTCCTCTTTTTCTTTCTCTTGTCATTCTTTTCTTCCCTTCTTTCTTACCAAAAAAAAAAAAATCCTTCCCCCTCCTCTCACCCTTGTCCCCTCCCTGTCTGAAAATGCGATGCATCCAAAATTGTACATGTGTGTGGGAAAAATAAATAAGATTTTAAATGGTACCCGCCACTGGCCGGCAGAGCTTGCTACGAGGGGGAAATAAAAAAAAAAAAAATTAAAAAAAAAAAGAAAAGAGGGGAGAAGAAAAAAGAAAAGAAAGAAAGAAGTTTGGATATGATGAGTGTTTCTCGCAGGCGTGGAATGTCACCCACATATCCTGGAGATTGTACTGGGGAGGTTTATGATGGTTTCCCATTGATTTGTTTCCCCGACGCAGCTGCCGACCTCTATTGAGGGACAAACATAATCAGCACTGACGCAAATTAGATGGTTATTCGTTTTGAAAATTGACAGAAAAACAATAAAAAAGATGAAATGCTCCCAAATCAATAGATATAATGAAATTCAAATAATCCGAGAGATGAGGTCTCCATGGCAACTGATAATGTGGAAAAGAAAACAATTTAATAAAGGACAGACACACTTTGAAAACAGATTGGGCAAAGGGAAGGCGGGGGGGCGAGGGAGCAAGGGGGGCCGTGGGTTGGGTGGTGGTGGGAGGGGGCAGCGGGAGGAGGTGGTGGTGGGGAGCCGGAGCCGCTGCCTCTCCGGTTGGTTAGCGGTGCTGTAGTGAAGGATCACTGTCCATCCCAAGGACGCTTGCCATAATTAAGAGAGGCTTTCGGTCCAGAAAGTGCAGATTCAGGTTTTAATACACAAAATTATTTCAGGAGCACTGAATCGGAAAGTCGTTTGTTATGACCTTCCTGAGAGGCCTGGAGCAGGGCATGTTGGAGGCGCGGCGGCTGAGCCAGCTGAGTTATGGCATATTTGTGTTTTTATAGTGCGGAGGGGAGGGGGGAAGGGGGGAAGAAGGTTAAACAGTATTTACAGCTCAGTTGTTTTCAGAAAGGAAAGAGAAATAGAGTTCATGAAAAGATGCGAGTGGAAGAGAGAGAGAGAGGGAGAGGGAGAGATCCCCTGCCCGGCACACACACTCCGCTGGGACGCCGGCTCCAGTGAGCCACTCACCGGTGCTCTGTTTGCCTTAAGGTGTGAGCTGCAGCTGGGCTGGGGGACAGAGGGGCTCTTTGGTGGGATGGGGAGTGTGTCTGTCCCTGCAGCCGAGTCTGTCTGCAGGGTCCAGCTGGGAGACCGCTGTCTTCTCACTCCAAGCTGCAGAATAAACCGCTCCTGGTGTGCTGAGTGTGTGTGTGTGAGTGTGAGTGTGAGTGTGTGAGTGTGAGTGTGCATGCGGTGCTCCGTGATCTCACCAGCTCCTGCCCGAGTGGCTGCACGTGTGTGTGGCTGGTGGGCTCTGTGTGGGTGCTGGTGGGCTCTGTGTGGGTGCTGGTGGGCTCTGTTTGGGTGCTGGCCACGTGTGCAGGGCTGAGCGGAGCAGGGTCTGCATGTCTGTCTGTCTGTACATACGTGTGCAGGTGTGACACCTGTACAGTCACAGCTACAGGGGCATTGTGTGCATTAGCACGTGCTCTGTGTGCACAGTGTTTCACGAGCACAGTTGTGTGTGTCCATGGGTTGGGTCCTGTGTGCCTGTGCATGTGGTGGCACCTGCACGGCCACGTTTCCATACACGTGTGTGCTCCCACTGATGGGTGTTTGCAGGCAGCGATAGCACAGGCGCATGGACGGGCTCACGAGGACAGGGCAGATAAGAAGATGAGCCCTAATGACCACAAGGAAGAGCAGTAAAAGGCAGGGAATTAGAGAGGTGTGAGCACTGAGAAGCGTGGGGTGAGTGCCCGCATGGCCCAGCCATGGGGTTGCTCTCCCGTGCTGCTCTGACAGGAGTGCTGAGTTAACAACTCAGGGATGAGCCACTGCTCTCACACCAGAGCTCGCTCTCCTCTGGCCCAGCCGTGAGCCTTTTCCACACAAACAGGGCAGGCAAGGTTTCTCCAAATCACACTGCACAGCATGTGATTCAAGAGCTCCTGAGCTCCCAGTGCTGTGTGTGAGGGGTGCCTGCTCTCTGGGTTCACAAATGACTCCCAGCCCCACTTGGGAATCACAGAAACCTCTAAGGGATCTGAGTGCCCCCTGTGCATCCCCAGCCCAGAGCAGTTACCTGCTCACATACAGCTCAGGCAGTGCCTGGGGGCTCTGGGAAGGACAAGGCTGAGGTGCTCTGGTTTGCTCTGTGTCTGCAGCTCTTGCTGAGCTCTCACCTCCTGCGGGCTCACACACTGATTTACTTTGCAGGACCTTGAAAGACCACAATAATGAACTTTCTCTGGCCCTGTGTTTCTCAGTGATGCAACAAGCATTCAGGCTCCCAACTCCCATTTAGCTCCTGACTTCCTACTGCAATTAATTAGGAGTCTGCATTCTTTGTTGGGTCTGAGCTTAATAGTGCTGAAAGGGATTGCAAATTGCTCTTAAACCACCGACCAACTACCAACAGGGTTGGAGGGACCCTGTTTTAAGAGGTGGCTCACTTGACCCCTGCCCTCAGTTAGGGATGAGCCTGACACCAGGGAGCTGCTCTCCCCTGACTTGGGCCATGGTGGGTTTGGATTCTCTGTAAAGTCACTTGTTAAAGATGAGCCACCAAGAGGGACTGATGAAACTTAGAGCAATTCCCTTCCAAATCTGCGTCTTTCAAGAGACCTGTTGTCTCTCCCAGGTCCTTTTTATTCCCCTAGCATCAGGTATTTGCAGCTAAGTCTGGTTCCCTCTTGATCCTACCTCCATGGTTCCCTGCCCCCCTGCCCTGGCTCCTTCAGCGTTTGCAGAGGTGTCTGTGCAGTGTTCCAAGAGGCTCATGTCTTGGCCTCTTCTTCATTCCTTGGGAGCTGGCTCCCACACAGGCTGGCAGGCCCTGCTCCAGAGGCTTTCCCAGCCCTGTGCTTCCACCACCCCTTCCCTCCCTCTGTGCATCCACTGGGTCCTACTGGCACAGCCCCCGGCCTGTGTGCTATGGGGAGCAGAAGTTAGGCACCGTGTTTGCATTTAGTTGCCCTGACAACACGTCTGGCTTCACAGGGAGTTTTCCAAGGGCCACAGCCGGCCTGCAGGGACCTGAGGGTGATGAGCTATTACTCTTCACTCTCCCTTTTGCATCTTTCCCCTTGGTTTTCTTCACAACCTGTGGGGAGATTGATGGCAGGATTGTGATGTAGATGTTAGCAGTTCTGCTTGATTTATAGAGTTACTTAGGCTGAGTGAGGCCACTTATGCTCCTCTGGATAGTAAACCTTTTAACTGGACTAAAGAATTAATAATAAATAAATAAGGCAAGGAGGAGAAACTGGATCAGAAAAGCTGATCCTCTTGGCTTTATGTTATCTGAAAGAAAAACTCTGAGGATAGAAGCCTGCCAGGGAGCTGCTGCTCAGCCTAGGGAGCCCAAGACCCCACTCACTGTGTTGGTCTGGAACACTGAGAGCAGGTTTTCATGAGGAGAAAACTGTTGAAAAGCCTTATCAAAGATCCTGCATTGACAGATGAGCTGGGAAGTTGGCTGCAGGACACAAGGGACTTTTGAGCTTCAATCTGTCCTGTATCAGTGCTTTTCCTCTGCTGTTACTTGAACTGCAGTAGTACCTAAAATTGCAAAGACACCGAACCCACTAAGCTGAGCAAGAAATCCTTGCCCAATGGGTGACCACTGAAGGGACCCAGCAGGTCAAGGTCAGAAGGGAAGCCTGTATGATGTCATTTGCCCAGGGAGAAGGAGCAGGTCAGTAGCAGATCAGGGAGCAGAACCAGAGTTCCTGACTCCATTTCCCACTTTTTCCCCCTCTTCTTTATGCTTACCTCCTTTTGTTAATTCTGGAAGTTCCCTGTGTTAGCTGTATGCAGAAAGGGGCTTGTTTCTTGCCCTTTTAGGGGTTCAGGGCATGTGAGTGCAGAGCAGGGCAAAGGGAAGGGGCAGAGACGAGGAGCTTTGCCTCTGCATTTGGGGGTGGGCGGTGGATTCTTAGCGGCTCTCCCAACGAGGAAGCCGGAGGTTGACAAGATCAAAGCACATTTAGGATCATTTTTGAGATCTGCCTAGGAAAAGGTTCAGACGTGCGTTACTAAAGAGCTGTGAAGAAGGATTAGTCCTGTCCTTGCTCGCAGTCGAACCACTTTCCCCACCAGCTGTGCCAAATGCCTGTGAAGAGCTGGTGGAGCGGCAGCAGAGCAGGTCAGCGGCAGGTGAGGAGGGAGTGTGGCAGAGGCAGCCCCTGCGAGGCAGAGGGGCCGGGGGAGGCTGGAGCAGGGCCCCGTGCGGGGCTGGAGGGGCAGGTGAGGAGGCCCCTGCGGCGGGATGCGGCACCGAGGAGGCAGCGCGGTGTCCGCAGGTGTCCGTCCTGCTCCGCTGCCTCCCGGCCGCGCTCGGCGCTCCAGCGGGGACTCTGCGGACTCGGGAGCACTTGGAGTTGCAGCCCACTGCACCATTGCAGCAGGAGTGGCTGTGCGAGGGCCAGCTCACTCCTAGTGTGAGGTCTGCTCTGCCTTTCTCTCCCCGGCCAGTGATATATGGCATAAATTAGGCCTCTGAAGGGGGATACTGCATCCTTAAGAAGAAATATGTCCTCATTTTTCTTAAACACCGTTTGCACTGAGTGAAATGTTTAGAAGGGACGCTGAGGGATAACTTTATTTCTTACTAGGGAGTTCAGAGCCGTTCAGTTAAACCCATAAAACACTGGGAGTAGGGAAGCTGACAGCCTGCCCGTGCATTAGAAAAGCCATTACTCATCTAGGGGAAATTCACCCCATGCTGGAGCCTCGCGTTACCAATGGGGTGGTCCAGGGGAGGACACGGGATCATCTCCCTCGGCCATCTAAGGGGTCAGTAGGATGCTGAGAGGTGAAAAAGACTCTGTAACAATCCAGCACAGTGACAGAGTGCTGATGTGGAGGTCTCAAAGCACTGAGTAAAGCCCACTGGTGGGTAATCATCCTCATTCCACCCCCCCTGCATGGGGAAATTAAGGCACAGAAAGCTGGGGGGACTGATGGCTACGCTATGATTGGAAACCAGGCTGGAAGCCAGCACTCTTGGCTCTTAACCCCCATCTTAAATCACCAAAACCAAATTCCCTTGCAGAGGCAAGGAGTGAAAGTCAGGAGCCCTGCCTCCCTGCTCTGTTTCTGCCACAAGGCCGTGTTCCCCAGTGGAGTCAGGAGTCGTGGCTCCACCTTCATTTGTTCAACATTCAGCCCTTTCTTCCCAATGGGATTTAGAAAATCTCCTGGAAGACGAAGGCAAGGTCTTGCAGGTGATAGCACTGGGAATTCCTGTCTCAGATGGTGGTTGGTGATGTCATGGGCTGTGTTACAAGTGTGTCTGGGTGGGCTTCTGCTCTCATACCTCACCTGGCCAGTGCAGGCTGCCATAGCTCCCCCAGTGACTGGTAGTCCAAAGGCCACCCAGGGCACCCAGAGTCATGGCAGACAAGACATCAGCCACCAAGAGGGTGGTGACTTTCTCTTTGATATTTTATTTTGGAGGCTTGACACCAAAAGATTTAATATTTGTTTGAAATGAGAAACAGTTCTCAAATGAATTTGGAGAGCCTGGGAATTAATGTCAGCCTCCCTCTCCCCTCCCTGAACACCCCTCCTGCCCGTCAGCTCAGTCCCCCCCCTTTCAATTTCTGAAGCCTGCTGATTTGAATATTTATAAATATCAGTAAATTATTTATTGTAGCAATCTGCTGTGCCATTTCACCAATCGCCGTTAACACTTTAGGGCTCGCTCTTCAGGAGGACACGACTGCGGGAGACACCGGGCACTGGGGAGGGGGTCCCACCTGCTGGATGCCATGCTGGGAGGGGTTCCCTCTGTGGGTGGCACTGGAAGGGTTGGAATGTTTGCAGGAGAGGATGGGGACGCTCTGTGTCTCCCTCTGTGTCCAGTTCCAGGGGACAGTGGGAGAGGACATGGCTGGGAAGGGAGGCTCGTGTGGACGGGGGGGGCAGTGAGGGGATGGCCCGATGGGGTGGGCTGTTTGCTGCAGTGTGAGGGGACCTGCCTCTGGCTCAAAGCTCAGCACTCACCCTCTTTGCTTGTAGTTTCTGTTCCCCCGAGGAGGAAAATTCCTCTTGGTTTCTCTTGTCCCATTCCCTCCCTCCAGAAATGCACTGAGAATGCACACTGCTCAGAGATGATTTGGCTATTTTCTGTTTGAGGAAAGGAGGGGGCTCCCTGTGTTCATGAGCTGTTCTCCTGGAGAATCCTTGTCAGCAGCACTGGAACAGCCAAGAGGCCGGGTGGGAAACAGGAGCAGCCCCAGTGCAGGGCACCAGCATCTCCAGAGCCCACTCCCTGCTCTTGGGGTGTCTGTCACCCACTGCCCAGCGCTGGTTCCTGTGCACGGCCTCTCACTGTCACCAGAAAACTACATCTGAACTCTGCAGCTGAGCAGGGTGAGCAGAGGGAAGCAGGACAGGCTCGCTGAAGTGAACTGGCACTGCTCTCTGCCCCTTTGGGCTGGGGCTGAACCAGGCTCTGGGGGCTGGAAATAGGGAGAGAAGTGGCCCCTTGTGGGGCTGGAGATGCCTGTGTGGCAGGAGAAGGTGAGGCAGTGTGGAATGCAGGCAGACTGCACTGCCATGGGAGCAGGGCAGAGTCCCTGGCTTTTCCTGCACGGTTTATGGATGGGATGTGTGGGGAGAGCCCTCACGGCTGTGGGAAAGCAGGGAGTGTAGCTGGCAGAGCTTCAGTGAGGACACCCTGGCTGCTCGCTTCGTTTCTCCTCCCACGTCTTTGATTCTCCTTCTCCTCCTGCCCAGTGCTGAGCTGGAGCCTGTCAGGTCCCACTGTCACACGGAGGGCTTTCCCCGCTCCACGCAGACACACACAGGCGGGATCCATGCAGGGCAGAGGAGGTTGTTAAAGAGCCTTTGTGAACTCCCCAAGGTCAGCCAGAAGAGACAGCATCCACTAATCCAAGGTCATTTCCTGGGCTAAAAGCAATAAAATGTTTTATTGATAAACTGAAGAGGGGAAAATACACACACTAAATCCACTCTCACACGTTGCGGGCCATGCCTGGGATGTTCTCCGTTTGCCCTGGCCCTGCCTGGGGTAATGCACGAGTCTTCGTGCTGGAGGGGAAGTGTTTTCTGGAAGGGGCTGGGCGTTTGGCTGCCTGCCCTGCCTCCTCCCGGCGTGTGGCTGGGCAGCACCAGGGCACTGCTCCTGGGAAGCGTGTTCCCAATGCCCCAGTGGCCTTCTGCTGTGAAGGTTTGGCTCCATTTTAGGGACCTCAGCTCAAGTGTGAAGAGGCTCCAGTGTGCAGCATCCTCACCCCAGCGAGCCGTGCTGCCCCTGTTTGGGGCTGCTGGGCTGACTGGAGCCTCTCCAGTCGAGCTTGCAGCACAGTGGTTAAAAAGCAGAGGACTGTGCAGCATGTCGGCCCTCCTTTCCTCCCCCTCCCCGCCCCAAATAATGCCGTTAATAATTAATCGAATGAGAGCTTGCAGCTCCTGGAAAGCTGGCACTGGGACCTCCCTCTTGAACGGAGCTGCTCAGCTGGGCTTAAAACTCTTCAATAGGAATATGAAAGCTCCATCTGTTCCACGTACCCGGCCCTCTGAAGTGACAATGCTGTCCCTCCCCAGCCAGCATCCCTCTCCCCCCCCCAGCCTGGGTCCTCCTGCCCCTCCCCTCCTGCCCCTCCTCAGCCCCTGCCCCATCACAGGGGTCCCCCCTGCACCCCTGGCTCTTCCCACACCAGTAAGCTCTGCTGTTACCCTTCATCAGTGCCAGCTGCTTCATCCAGCTCCCACACGCCCCTATTTCACAGCTGGGACCCTTTCTCCCCTCAGCCAGGGTGTGTTTTCATGGACCCCAAGCTAAAGGCAGAGTTGGACTCTCTCCTCCTCTCCCTGCAAAGCCAGAATTCTCTCTGCAGCAGTTTGCCTGGTGGCTGGGATGGCCTATTTCTGTCTGGGCTGCAATCCTTTCATTCCTGCACACAGTGTGCTCCCAGAGCCCCTCTTCTCCCTTGGGGGAGACAGGGCCAAGCCATGCCCACCTCGGCAGCACCTCACAGTGGAGTTCATGAGTGAGAAGGTGCTGCTTTGGGGGCTATGTGGAGGGAGAGAGCTGGGGGCTGTACGTGGGGTGCTGGCAGCATATGGTGACCAGGGGGGCAGTGGGAGCAGAAAGGTCATGGGGTGACAAGGCAGTGAATTGGTGAGTTTTGTCCTCCTCCTTGCCAGCTGTGGTTGCAGAAGCTGTACCTTCCCTTCCAAGGGAGAAGCTGTACCTTCCCTTCCAAGATGCCACAGGGGTGGGTGCAGAGCGGGGCAGCCGGTGTCTCCTCACAGGGTGTGGGGAGGGGGCAAGAGGAGTAAACTCCCAGTGGCATTGTTTTCAGAGGAAGTGCTCAGTGTAAATAGAGCATGTGGGAGAGTTTGTCCTGGGCAGAGATGAAAAGTCCGTGTGACAGGCTCAGGTTATAAACGGCTTCCTCAGATTGATGTGAAATCAAAACATTTCTATTTAGACGAAGAAAATGAAGGGGGATGTTTACTTAGGCTGGAATCTTTAAACAGTGCAATGGAGACAAGGGGTGATTTGGGGTGGGGAGCTCGGCCTGGGGGGAGGGAGCCTCTGCCTGGCTTTGAGGGTCCAGCAGTCCTGACCTTGGGCAGGTACGAAGGTCCCTCATCCTGTAGCTCAGCTCCTCTCCCTCTGCCTGAGAGAAGGAAACACAGGTGTCCTGGCCCCCTCCTACATGGCCATCTTCAGCCCTTCTTTGTGAGAAGGGTTTCCCTTCTGCTGGTGAACCTGACAGCCTAAAAGAGGGGAACAGGAACATTGATACAGGTAATGTCCCTCCTATTCCACAGGCAAGGAAATAAGGCAATGGAAAGATAAAATAATGTGTCCAGACTTGTGGAGAGGTGGTTGCAAGGTTGGCAGGAGAAGCTGGGAGTTCTGATTTCCAGCCATACGGGATAGGTGGGATGGAGATGTGCAAGAGCCCCAATATTACAGCAGCAAATCCCATCCCAGGAAGGTCTGTGGGAGGATTAATTTTGTAGATCAGGGAAATGGTACGTTTTCAGAACTTGCTTTATTTTTAACTTGAACTTTAGGAAAAGGTTCTCAAAATGATAAAAAGTCCCAAATACAAGGAGAAGGGACAGGAAAGATGCCAAGGGGCAGGGCAGGAGCTGTGGGGGAGAAGCTGGGGAGGCAGAGGGGCAAAGCCAGGGTGTGTGTGATGGAAGGAGGCAGAACAGGAGTGGAAGACAAGTTGCAGGCTCCCTGGAGTTGCTGCGTACGCGGCAAGTGCAGCCTCGGGAACGTCTGTTCCTCTCTTCCTTTGAATAAATATTTATATATTCATTTGCCGGCTGGTGCACACACTTGGCTGCTCACCTCCAGACCAGAATAATGGGACCTGCCCTCCTGGCAGGAAGGGGGAGGGCAGCGGGGGTTCGGGCTGCCGCGTGTCTGCCTCCCAGTTATCTCCAGCTGCGAGCGGTGCTGATCTCACCAGTTAAGCAGGGCCGGGTGTCGTGAGAACGCGGACGGGGAATCACCGGGCAGTTGAGGAGAGAGGCTGGTGATTCCGTGCTGACCCAGTGCCCCGGCCCCGGGCGGGCCCCGCACGGCCCGGCAGCACCGTCCCCACCACCCGCACCGCCGGGGCTCCGCTGCTGTCCTGGCCAGGCTCCAGCTGGAGCTCACAGCAGCCTCCCGAGATTCCCTCTGTGGTACCAGTTGCGCACAGGATCGGCCCGCGCTTTCTGCCCTAAATAGAGCGGGAATGCGGTGGGAAGGGAAGGTGCCAGCACTCAGAGAGTCGCAGCTTCCCGGGCGCCTGCCTGTGCCCATCTGTATGCGCGAGGGCTGCGCGCTGTGCTGGGAATGTGCGAGAGGGGAATGCGTGGGGGAATGCACAGGAATGTATTTTGGGGAGATGGGACTTCTTAACCTGTGCATGTAGGACTCCGCTGGCGGAGCGTGCCAGCGCATACACACAGCTCCTGAACAGCTATAATTTCTGGATGGGGAGGGACGTGTCTGGGGGCACCGTGTGCTTTCCCGTCGTGAAAGCATGATTGCACGTAGGTGTTAGTGCCGGGGGGTGCCTTGGGAAAGTGGAGGAGTACATTTTGCCTCCCTTTGTGTGGGGGGCTGATATATTTGTCGGGGGGTTATTTTTCTTGCGGTCTCTGACAGGGAAGCGTGTCTGAAGCTGTCAGGAGTTTACGCTAAGCAGCCACTCTCTGGCTCTTGGACAGCAGGTCTAAAGTTTCAGTCTGTTTGTATTGGGCTGTCATGTTACGGGATTAGGGGCTGTCACGGTGGCTTCTGGATGCATTGTAGGGGGTCTGATTAATCTCACTGTGCTTCTGTGCAGCAGCACCTCTGTGCTGGTGACAGGGAGGTGTGGGCTGAGCTGCCACAAGGGACTCCTGTGCAGTGGTGTCTCACCATTCGAGGTCTGGAGACAGGTTCTGTTTGCTCTCCATGTGACTAACCCCTCTTTCAACATGACATGAAATCCAAGAGCCCATTTTGGAGGGACCTCCAGCAACATTCCCACAGTAACTCCAGTGGTGTATGTGACCAGCAACTGTTTTATTGGGTGCTCTTCCTGAGTCCTGGGACAGGGCAGGGTTTGCCCCAGCTCTGTGCTGGGGGAAGAGCCAGGCTGTGTGCCCACTGCAGCCTTGGGACCTTTAACCCTGCTTAGTCTGGGCATCTCTCAGCAGTGTCATATGTAAAGAGGGAAATGAGACAATGCACCTGCTTTAGAATCAGTTTTTTGCTTTTAT
Organism: Manacus candei; assembly: GCF_025592945.1. Classification (NCBI taxonomy): domain Eukaryota; kingdom Metazoa; phylum Chordata; class Aves; order Passeriformes; family Pipridae; genus Manacus; species Manacus candei. The sequence continues at coordinate 4,028,788 of NW_026138070.1, forward strand.
TTGCGATTGAATCTTGTTAATTGTTGGTGCAATAATCATGCAAGTGACTCTGATAGGGACCATTTAGTTCAAGATTCTCCGTGACCTTGAAGTTAAGACCTTACCTTCTTCATCTCTCCCCCCACCTTCTCTTACCCCTCCTTTACTAGCTGTCACATATGAATAAACTACATTAAAATAACAAACTCACACTAATTAGCTGATTGTGCTGGGAAGTATGAGAGCAGAATTTCCTGTGGGTGAGAGCAAGCAGGCAAAGGGGCCTGATCAGCCGATACCAACCCACAACGATTCTCTCCTCTACAGCTGTCACACCCCAGTCTGGGTCTGTTGCTCCAGCACCTGCTCTTGCCGGGGCTCCTGTCCTCCATACTGGTTCTTTCTGGTGCATACTGGTTCTCTTTCCTGAGACCGAGCACAAATGCCATTAGGTGAAAGCCTCACTAGGGTGGGCTTGGCGAGCTGTTCTCCCTGCTGGAGGTGCTTGGGTGCAGTCACTGGCTGGTGTGGGTTTGGCACCCAGCACATCTGGAATGGAGCTGGGGACCTAAAGGAAGTGGTGCTGCAGTCTGAAGGAGAGAGTGAGTTGGGCTTTTAACAGACCTCATATCCTGCCTCAGCCATGAGCAAAGGCTGGTCTGTACCTGAGGTGTTTGGGGCCTTTTGAGCCCAGTTCTGCCCCAGCATACATACACATCTCTTTCTTGAGGCCAGTGGCGTCCTTTGGTCCCAGCAGGTTCAGAGCCTGCTTCTCACCCAGCTCTCCTGGCTGGGCTTTTGCTTGGAGCTTAGGAAACACGTGGCAGCTCCATTCCAAGGATGACACTGGCCATGCCTGAACACCCATTGGGTTGTCACCAGCCGTTTGCTGTTTGGGTTCAAGTTGTCTGATCCCACTAATGCCCTTCCTTGCTTCTTTCCCCTCTCTCTTTCCAGCTGAAAGAACTATATGCACTGACGCAGCCTCAGGAAAACCCACAATGGCTGCCAAGCGCAAAGGCGGCCTGAAGCTAAATGCCATCTGTGCCAAGCTGAGCCGCCAGGTCGTCTTCGACCACGGGGGAGCCGAGCAGGCGCGCGCCGACAAGGGGCCGCAGCGGGACAGCGGCAACAAGGACCTGCCTCAGCCCGGCACCAAGGAGCTGGGGACAGAGTTCTCAGATGGACTCAGCCGCGTGCAGAAGATCGAGGAGGACAAAAGGAGGGAGGTGATTGAGAAGTGGGTGAATGGGGAGTACAACGAGGAGCCCTTGCTGGGGCGAGTGGAGGGCAAGGAATGTAAGGGCGCCGAGAGCGCGGAGGTGCCCCCAGAAGGGGTGTACATGGTGCAGCCCAAGGGCTGCAGCGACGAGGAAGATAACGGGGACGAGGCAGACGCTCTGAGGAGCTCGCAGGATGGCAACTTCTTGGATGACAGGGATTCAGACGGGCCAGCCTTGAAGGATGATGCCTACCGGTCCTCCAGTGGCGAGCCAGGCTCCAAGCTGGGAGCAGGAACCACCTCAGGTAAGCCCTCCATCCCCTCCACCTCCCCACAGGGTCATGTTTTCTGGGTGTCCGTGCCCAGGTCCCGCAGCACCGGGCAGCCAAGGGGGAGAGTGAGAGCCCCGATTCCCTCACAGAGGCCTGGCATTTTGCTCTTGGGACCATATGGAGTTTGGCTCAGCCTCCCCATACCAAGAGGGGTGTTGTGAGGGTGGACGTGGCTGGATGGATCATTCCAGACCACAGATCCCTTGGTAGAGCAGATCTCCCCTCAGACTCCTGCACACCCCTCGCATGGCCACAGCTGCGGTGAGTGCTGATTTCCTCCTCATGCATTCCCACATGGGGGAAGGAAAGCAGAGGGAGCCCTCGTGGCAGATCCCGTGTGGATTCACAGGGTGTCCCCACGCGGGTGGTGGGTTGTGTGACCACAGTCACGGCCCCTCCATCAGCGGGGACACACCGTGGGACCGGCACTGACCGCGGGACCCGGGACAGGCCGGGGAGCTCTGGGAGCTGCGGCGGGGCCGCCCCTCCCCGGCCTCCGGTGCCGATCCCGCTCCTGCGGGAGCCGGGTATCAGCGCTGTGACAGCGACACCGCCCCTCCTGGGTGTCCCTGCAGAGCCATCCCTTCTCGGTGTCCCTGCAGAGCCGTCCCTTCTCGGTGTCCCTGCAGAGCCATCCCTTCTCGCTCCCTCCCCCGGCCGGAGGGGCTGAGGTGACTCTCGCTGTGGCCTTGCCCCCCTCGTGAGGGGCCAGTCCTCAAGCTCTGCCCACCCTGAGCTCGGGATCAGGCTGGTGCAGCTGCTGGTCCCAAAGCTCAGTGTCCCCCACCAGCTCCGTCCAGGACACCAACTCGTGTGCAGGTACAAAGTGTTCTCCCCAGCCTGTGTGTGCATTTCCTATTTTCACTTAGCTTTTGCCTTATTTTTGTGGTTCATTCAAAAGCTGAATTCAGCAAGAAGTGTTGGGAAAAGCCCCAGAGGAATTTTGTGCTCCCTTTCTGATGCACATGTTCCCCCCAGATTGATTTGGGGGGGCGTATGAGTGCTAAGTCTTGGTAAAAGCTTTGGGTAAATTGAATTCTCTCCATTAGGGCAGAGCAGCTCCCTCCCCCAATTTGTCACTCAGCTGGGCTGAATCTGTAATTGAAAGATCTCCCCCTAATCTGCTCCACCTGCACGCACCCCTCCCCTGATCTCAGCACTTTGTGAATCCATCAAACTTTCCTGCTTTTGTGTGCGCGCATGTTTTCCTCCTCCTGTTAATAATGCAGCCGAAACTCATCTCCGTCTGTCCGTTCCCCTTCTGGAGAGGCACATTCTCTAGTCTTCACGAGTTCAGTGGCAGCGCACATAATTATGCATATAAGATATAAACAGAGCTGTTTAATTATCCTTCGCCACATCAGTGACAGAGTAATTAACAAACATTGCAAGATCAATGAGGAAAAGTGTGACCTTCAGTTTCCTTTGATAGGAAAGCCCTTGTCGTTCCCAGACACAAGGTGATTGTGCCTGGACTCTGTTTTTAGTTTGTTTTAATTCACACTAGCACCACACCACCACCCACCCCCCGCCGTTTGCAGCTTTTATTCGCTATGGAAACTAAAAGGAGGGGAACTTAAATGTAAAAAAAATGTTGCCAAACTGGGGAAAATGAAAAGGAGCTGAGCTTTCTTACTGGGGTAGGAGATCTCAGTTAAATGCCTTTGCAGGACTGTGTTGTCAAGGGATTATGCAAAAACGTGTAAGTGTTCAGGGGGGGCTGAAGCCTCATTTCTGTCTAAGGCAGGTAATGGCACACGCGGGGTCCAGTTTACATTTACAGCCACGTGGGATTTGACTTGCAAACAGACGTGCTGCCACGTCTGAGCGTCTGTTGCGAGAACCCTGTTATAAATGTCATTTGCAACATTTCCCTGAAAAGCACAAACTGAAACATCCCTTGCTTTGGAAAGGACAAACCTATTTTCCTTTTTTTATTCTGTCAGTGTTCAGGAAATTAATTTTAAACTGTTTGTCACCAAGTCCTCTCAGACCTGGTGGTACTGGGTGCGAGTTAAGTTTATTCCAATGAGATCTGGAACTGCCTGTGCCAAAAAGGAGGCTTTTTTCCTGGGAGTTGGGGGGTAGCAGGAGTCAGATGAAAGGAGAGGAATACAGCTCTGCCCTCCCAGTCAGTGTGGCTTTTGGGGAGTCATTGCAGAAACCTGGTTTTGAAGGTTCTGAGCACCAGTTGCTCCCTCTGAGGACATAGAGGGTACAGGGCTGGCTGTGCTCAGCAGCATTTAAAACTGAGCCCACGCTTTGATCAGCTGGAAACTTGGGTTAAAAGCAGGAGCCACACAGAAAACCAAACCCTACATCTAATGGCTTTCTTGGTCAGTGAAGAAAGTGATCCTAATTATATGGGGCTGAGAAGGATTCCTGCTTCCTGGAGCTGAGGTTTGTACACACATTGTCCACTTTATGGGACTTCAGCTACTGCCTGTGTCCTCCACCAGCACCTCCTGTGGTCTGATGACAAATCCTGGCCACCTTTGTCTCCTTCCAGGCTCAGACTGTGAGGCTTCTTGTGCATGAGGGACTAAGTCCATGCTGTTCAAGCCTCATGCTTTGCAACAAGATGGAGAATGTGCATGTAGGGCATGTTTCTTTTTGAGCCTCCCCTTGGAAACAAGGAACTCAGGAGTCAGGGCTCAGTCTTGCCATGTGCATCTCCTCCCTGGTCCAGCTGGGAATCACATTCAGGAGCCACAAAGCTGGTGTCTGTCAGGAGATGGGTGTCAGAAGCCGATCTGGACGTGCAGATATGTTTCTTCATTCATTCATGCACCCTCTCCTGCCCACTGATGGGCCCATACTGCCCTGAGCACATTTATATATAGCACCGAGCTCTCTCTGTGCAGTCAGTGACAGAGATCCCTCTCCACAGTCCCTCCCTGACGCACATGCCCAGGGAGATTTTCCTACACAGTCCCGTGTTCCTTACTTTGCCTGTTACATAGTGGGCTAAAGTAGTCACCAGGAGCGTCCCCCTGTACAAGTTTTCAGACTTGCCTTTCTTTTCTTATCCTCTTGGCTAAGTCTCTTGGAATATTCTATGGCCCTGTTTTTAACCAGGGGGGTTTTCTCTTCATAATTTCCTGAGGAGACTCCGCTTGGGAGAACGTGAATGACGAGTGCCAGTTCCTTGCTCATCATCCTGTATCCCCCAAGTCTGCGTGTTTTCCCTCCCAAGCAGAATAAAGGACAGCACCCTGGCTGGGATATCCCATCCCCCAGTATCCAGACCTTGCACTCCATTTGGGCTGTTTTGCTTTTCCTTCCATATATAGTGTGCTGCTGCAGGCTATTTTTAGCGCCTTTTTTGCTAGCTTGGGATCCTTTGTGATACGATAGCTGCTCTGAGACACACAGATCTCTGCTCTTTGGCAATGCCCACAAATGGAGAGCAGCGGCAAGGGGAGAGGGAGCCCTTTTATTATCACATAGGAAAGGAGACAAAAATGCAGTGCAGGGAAGGGGGAGGAAAACACAGGGACAGTGCTTCCTGTGGCCTCCAGGGCTGTGCACTCCTCACAGGGATGTGTTTCCCAACTTCTGTCCTGCCTCGGTTTTATCTGTGTGTGGGTGTGAGGGGGGTTTTCTGATGATGAGGTAATGATAATTAGCTCTTCACTGCTGGTTGAAAATGCATATGAAGTGAGTTGGCTGGGTCTCATACCCTGCTCCTGGTGAGCCCACTCCCTGCCTTAAGGTGCCTCCACTAGAAGAGCCTCCACCCTTCAGGTTGGGTGCCTGAGCTATCAAGTGACCCCCTTGACTTTAGGGGATGTGTTGGGCTCACGGGATGAGTGATTCTAGAGGTATTTTCCAGTCTGAATGATTCTGTGATTCTGAAAGAAGCTGCACTTCCCAGGCAGTGAGCAGTGGGAGCTGGCCAGGCTTTCATCTCAAATCTGGATGAGGAAAGACTGAGCAGCACCAGCAAAGCTGTTGATCAGGGAGGGTGTTGCCATCTGGAACCAAATCTGGGCAAAGGAAAAGCAGAATGCAAGGTGGTTTGGGGAATTAAATCCAGGATAGTGAAACCTGAACTCCAACTCAGACTTTGCAAAGGACAAAGTCAAATGTACCTCAAATATATCAAAATATACCTCAAAAAAAGGTCTGGATCCCCCCCCTCCACACACCCCCCTTTCCTGTAGGCTTGGGGTTTGCATCTAATTGCACCAATTCAGGTGTAGCCACATGGTACTAAAGATGAGACCCACTGACTGACTTTCATTGCAGCTGTTAAAGCTAGTAAAAATCACACTTAATAGTTTAATTTCATATCAGAACCCCTCTGTGCTATTCTTTCTCCCCTTTCAGTTTGGCACAGGCTGGCTGGAGGTTTTCTGTGCAGTGCTCGAAGTCAGGGAATTATGAGCGGGGCTGGGAGTTGTTTTACTGGTCCAAAACCAGGGGAAAAGCAGAACAGGGAAAGCAGATTTAACAGAAACAGGGAGGTGTTAGACCCAGTAGGGATTTCATGGGTTTATTCGCTTTTGTTGGGTCATAGGGTTACACTGAAATTGAGGTAGGGAAGAGAGGAAAAAGAGGTAAAAAGGAGAACTGCTTTACAGCAGGATGAAATCATTTAATATGCCTGTGTGTGAAAGATAAAGTTGTCCTTCAGGCAGGCCTTGTTACTGGACACTGTGGGCATGTTTCTGCATTTGATTAATACCAACCCATGAGGTTGTGCTACAACCTGAGCCTGACACTGCAGGGGCATTGCCACTCATCCTGTGGCTAACATGGTGTTTATTTTGGAGTCAGGCATCCCAAATCCCACGCAGAATGCTGGGCTTAAGTGCCCAGAACTGGAAGGTCGTTTGGGGCTAAGCCAGATTCCAGCACTTAGCAGGTGTGGCTTTGTCCTTCCCCTCATGGGCTCCAGGGATGTTGTTCACTGTTGCCTTCCCTCCAGTACCATGTAGACAGGCCCCAGCACAGCAGCACTTGTGCTGCAGCAGCACAGCCATTCCGGGCAGTCCTGGAGCAGGAATGTGACCTTCATGGTCCTGCCCATTCCGTGCCCGTTGCAGTCAGTCTCTTCCTCCGCAGAGTCCTGTGCAAACTGATCTGTGGTGCTGATGGCTATTGGGCTTCGACTGTGCTCATTGACAGGCTCTTGTGTGTGTGGAAATGCTCTGGTGGATGTGCCTGCCTGGCTGTCAGATCCCCCAGATCCTATGGATCTTTTGGATCTGCTGACCTGTTCTGTGGCTGTCTTGGTGCTTTCCTTTTCCTCTATTTCAAGGCAGTGTTGGTTTGGTTTGAGCAGGACCCAGTGCCTAAAACTTCCATTCTGCACTTGCCTGTGCTGGCTCCCTGGGAAGGAGTGTGCCTGCCCGTGAGAGCCAGTGTGAGTGTTTGGAAAAGATGACGAGGGAGGTTTGAAGGACTCCTGCACACAGTAAATCTTTACTCTGCAGGAGAAAGCAAGAGGGAGAGGAGGAGGAGCGCTGTGTCAGACTGAAGCCTAAATGAGTCCAAGCTGGCACGTCAGAGCAATCTTTATTTCTTCCTTTACACTGATATTGGGTGACCTCCAGATGTGTGTTCTTCCCATCGCGGTGGCCTGTGAAACTGCCTGAGGGAGTAGGGGAGGGAGGAAGGGAGGGAGAGACCCAAGGAAGGACAGCTTTTGCTCATTCTTCCACCCTGTGATCAGGCTCAGGTAGACTAACCCCTTCCTGCCCCTTCCCCAACCCACACTCCAGAGAACAGGCATTCTCCCCCTTTCCGAGGCCCGAGACAACAGCTCTTTCTCTCCTCACTCCAAATCCTGGTGGAGAGAACGCTGTTCCTTACCTGTCTTTCACCTGTATGGACTTTCCCCTTTCCTGGTCTTACTGGAAGCTGTTCCTGGCTGCTCAGGAGCCTGCCTGTGGGTTTTCACAGCCCTTGCTGTGGCCCCTTTGCACATGGAAAGCTGCCCAGTCATTGGGATTGAGAAAGAAGGGAGCAAGTTGTGTGAACCCTTACAAAATGGACAGGGAAGGGAAGGACTGCAGCAGCTGTGGGGAGCTGTCCTGTCTTTGTCTTGCCTTGTCTTCTCCATTCCCCCACTCCTCACTCCCAAGCTTCTCATGCACAGCCTTTGTTGCTCTTCCCCTGCCTTAATTCATGTCCACCTCTGCTGCTTCCCTTCTGCTCCGCAGGATTCCATTCTACCCTCCTCCTGCTCCCCCCCATACATTGCCTTGCCTGTCCCTTACCATTTCACACCACGCTGCCCTGCCTGCCCTCAGCCCTGCTCTTGTCCACCACACACAGCATTTTCACATGGTTCCCCCCCTTACACACACAGACACACCATTCTCTGTGCCCCTCCTTCCATATACGAACACACACAAGGACAGATCTGTACAAACCTCGGCATATTGGCATCGGTCTCACTTCCAGTAAAATTACTTTTTCTTCATATTAGGCCAAGGCAAGAGTGCAGAGACATTTATGAAACTTTGTTTAATGTACTGAAAAGCCATCGGCTAGAACATTTAGGAAATTGATTTTCCTGGCATTGATGAACTCTTTTTATTTTACCCCAGTATTAATTACTTTTTTTTTTTTTTTAAACAAATTAATTTAAGAGTCGTAAAACCTAACAAGTGAGCCAAACGTCAGTAGATCATGTTCCCCTCTCCCCTTCCTCCCCCCCGTCCCCGCTACCGGAGCTGGTATGGGAGGAGAGGGAAATCCAGCGCCGTGCCTGACTCTGTGCCGCGGGTTCTCCGCAGGGGAAGCGTCGTCGCTGCAGGATTACGCCGCCACCACCATGAACGAGTTCCTGGGCATGTTCGGCTACGACGACCAGAACATGCGGGACGAGCTGGCCCGCAAGATCAGCTTCGACAAGCTGAACGCCGCTACCTCAGAGGCCGCCGCCGCCACCGCGCTGCCCGGCGAGGACGCCTTGAGCAAACGCGCCCGCTTCTCCAAGTACGAGGAGTACATCCGCAAGCTGAAGGCCGGGGAGCAGCTCTCGTGGCCCATGCACTTGGCCAAGTCCGAGGAGCTGGGCCCCAAGCTGGGCAAAGAACCTTCCTCGGTGCTGGCGCAGCCCATTCGGGTGCCAGGCCCAGACGCCTCCCTGCTGACGGAGACCAAAGCCACCATCCTGCCGCTGCCCTCTCCCAGCAGCTCCCAGATGCAGGGCCTGATGTCACGGGCCTCCAAGTACGACTTCTTCATTCAGAAGCTGAAGACGGGTGAGAGCATCAGGCCACAAAACGGCAACACGTACAAGAAGGCCTCCAAGTATGACCTAGAAAACGTCAAGTACTTGCACCTTTTCAAGCCTGGAGAAGGAAGCCCAGATATGGGAGGAGCCATCGCCTTCAAGACGGGCAAGGTAGGCCGGCCTTCCAAGTATGATGTGAGGAACATTCAGAAGCTCACTCCAGTAAAAGCTCCAGCTCCCAGCCTGGCCCCTGCTCCCCTCGCCAGCACCCCCAGCAGCACTCCCGTGGCCGGGCCAGAGCAGTCCGTCGCATTGCCATTCAACACTCCTGAGTACCTGAAATCAACCTTCTCCAAGACAGACTCCATCACAACTGGAACAGTCTCTACAGTAAAGTAAGTGTCCTCCTACTTCTCTTATCTGTGTACTAGTGGGGGCTCATACTGAAGTCTGTGTGTGGGTCAGTGGGCAGTCCCAGTTCCTGGGATGATAATTACTCTCTGTGATGTGTCTTTTTGCTCTCTGCTGAAGTGTCTTCTCCTCTGTTAACACCCTACGTCTCTACTTATCTTATTTGCACTGAGGATGTGATCTGCCATCAGCAGTTACAGCCACGAATCCAGAGTCCACTGGCTCCTAAGTCCATATGTTACAATGAAAGAGGGGGGAACATGGTGCTGTCAGCACTCTAAGGTCAAGGTTGGAACTCCTTTACATTCTCCTTCCTCCAGTTCCCTGGACATCCAGATGTGTCTGTAGGAGAACCTGATTCTTGCTTCCATTTAACTCAATGGCAAGACTCTGCTGACTTCACTGTTAGCAAGATGGGGCAAGATGGGCTGGTTTGTCCCAGAACTCAGAAGACATTTTGGTGCCTAATTCCCATCAATTTTCATGGGAGTTAGCCATATACATACTTTTGTGGGGCCAGGCCTGTGTCTTCTCAATTTTCTTGTTCCATACACAAATAGAGGTGATTCAATTACCCCTCAGACTGGGCAAACTCATTAGCCCAATTACCACTAATAGCCTCCTACACACGCGATGCCGTGACTCAATGGACATATCTGAAGGCCTTACCAAACCTTGGATTACATTTTAAATGTGGCTTCCAAAGGTGGGAGCTGTAGAAGAGATACATATGTACATCAGACTGCAAACAGGGAGGGAGGGACTTCTCTACTTTCTTGTCATGGTTTGGATTTACTTGTTTCTCACTGTGGACCTGGGGCTGCTGTGAGCTGTGAATCTCATGGGGTCATTTGTAATAAGTCCAGGACCTCTGTCCTACACTTCTGTGGCAAGTGCCATCACACACACCCTTCTACTTTGCCCTCTGATAAGGAGGAAGTCTGTTCTGTGTTTGACATATGGATCTAGGAGGCCCTGGGCTGAATCCTCTTTGCAGTCCCAGGCAAGTGTGCATCCCCCACTTTCCATGTTTCCCCACCTGGAAGGCAGAGCTGTGTAATGACACCTGTCTTCCATGTGAAACAGTCGTTTATCAAGTGCCTGCAGACAGATTTGGGAGCTCCATGGTTAAGGTGTATGGGAAAGGGCAGAGGATTATTAACATTTGCATCTGGCTCCCGCTCAGGATGAACCTGTGTGTGCTCCAGATGGCAGGCAGGGACTCCTGTTACTAAAAAACACTGTTGTAAATATTCCTGTAGGCACAGTGCCTTGTTGTGATGGGTGACTTGGCCAGGGACTCTGTGCCTGAAGTGTCTTCAGAAAGCTCAGCTGCCTGGAGTTCAGTGGCCATCCTAGAGCTGTGCCTGAGGGGCTGCGAGCCTCTTATCTGCAGTGGTGATGCACTGGGATCCCAGTTTGATTTCCTTTCTCTTGCTCATTTCCTGCCTCTTGCAAATGTGGGTTTGCAGCACCATGGTGATTCCTGCTCTGGCCACAGGACTTCCTCAGCTGGGGCATCATCATGGGGCTTCAGCAGGGGTGGAGGTGCCCAGGGCCTTCAGCCTGGCACTTGCCATGTCCCGATCACACACTGGAGTACAGAAGGGGCTCTGGGCCCTTCCCCTTCAGGCTGATCTCCAGATACAGGCTTCCATGATAAAAGACAGCAGCCCATTCCGTTAGTTGAGCTGGTGGAGGAAGTACTGACTGTGGTATCTGGGCCCTGGCTGTCCATTCTCAGTGCCCACTTGGTTCAAATGACCTGGCAGGAGTTACCCCTCACTCTCACACATATGCACATACCCCCTTGCCATGGGTTTAAACTCTCTGACATCTAATGCTATTAACCTGCCCTGAACTAATCTACCTTCCAGTGAACTCTGTGCGAAAGTGTCCTTGTTTAAACCAGGCTGTCACGAGGAGCACTGGAGGAGAAGGGAGATGAGTACAGCCTGTCTGGGGTGGCCTTGGTATGCCCCTGTCTCTTGGGTAGGCTGGAGCCTGGCCCTGTATCTCGTTTTCTCTCTTGCTGAACTCACTGAGGATGTTATTTTTGTCTGCTTACTAATGATGTAAAATAACCCAGGCTTATGTGACAGTTGGGTTGGCTTTCTCATTGATTAAAGTACGTAAATACCTTTGCTGCTCCATCTGTCTGTTGGAGTTTTGGGGTGTCTGTGAAACAGAGAGGCAGTTGAAGCCCTGTCAGGGGCTGGAGCCATGGTTCCAGTGCTGGTCACAGCGCAGGGTGTCTGCTGGCCACAGGAAATGGGCAGGAGCTCACAGCTCTTCTCCCTCAGCTGAACCGTGCACACAAGGGCAGCGTTGCCAGGTGCTTGAGGTGTTTGTTTTCATGTGGCCATCACTTGTTTGCATAGGGATTTTTAGTTTTTTCTGTAGAAACAGCGTTTTGTGGTTGATCTTGATTTCTCCAACAAACTACACTGGGTCCTGCAAAGAAGGAACATGCAGGAGGGTGGTAGACTGACTGTGTGGTTCCCTGGAGAAGGAGGTACAGGATTGGAAGGGAAAGGGGAAGGGAGGTTAAACCTATGGATGTCTTTTCTGGTGCTCCTCCCTGGGCACTCTCTCCTGGTGTGTCAGTGGTGTGTGGGAGAAACAAGGAGTTTAGGCAGTGCCCTGTCCCTGCTAACCAGCTCTGCCCTATGTGTTTCTCCTTAGGAATGGATTACCCACTGACAAACCAGCCGTCAGCGAAGATGTAAATATTTACCAGAAGTATATTGCCAGGTAGGCAAAACTTTTAACTTTCTTGGGGAGAGGGCTGAATGTAAGAGGGTGGACTGGTGGTGGGAGAGATGAAGTCTTGTCCATCTGGATCAAGTGTTTAAACCAGTCACTGGCACTTCCATTTCCCTTGGCAGCTGTACTTGCTCTGCTGCCCTGCTTGGGAGAGCAGTAGCTGTGAGAGGTGTTCAAGCATGCCAAGAGCATGCTCGACTCCCCAGAGCTGTTAGACTTCGTGACAAATAGTGGAAAACTGTTTCACTGCAGAAGCCCAGGATTTAAATGGGAATGCTGCCTCTTGACTGTTGTTCTTTCTGCCCATTGCTGTGCTGTCTCCAGCCTTTTCCCCCTGCCATGTCCAGTGCCTGCAGGAGGCAAGCAGAGAACATCTCACTTCTGAGAATCTAGGTTGGAGGCATCCAGGAGTGACCTGAGTTTAGGCAGCTTTTGGCATCACCGTGAGATTTTTATCGTAGGAAATTTTGCAGCTCATTTGTATGAGAAACCCTCCCTGAGTCAGGTGCAGAGTAGGGCACCTTATCCCAGCTGTGGGAGAGCTTAGGTCAGGACTGAGCAGTGCTGAGAGGGAGCCCAGGGTGGTTGTGGGGAGACAGAGTGAGCAATACCATGAGAGCCAGAGGGACAGAGGAGATTACTGCACAGCACCTGCCTGGTTCAGAGCTCCTGGTGTAAAGGGTCCCTCAGCCTTTGCCCTCGGCCTGTTGAATCCTCCATCTGTACTGTGAAAAAAGCTCACAAGGAAGCCCCTTGTACCCAGACAGACACCAGTCAGGGAAACAAGCAAACACTTCTCTCCAGAAATAAAGCTGAGGGGTTTGATCCCACCAGCACTTATTAACAAGAGGGGAGGGGAATGTGGATTGTGCTTTCCTACCTTGCCAGAGTCTACAGAGTCTCCCCGTGGGAGACAGTCAGCTGCTAGGAAGGTGCAGGGGGAGATCTTGGCACCTCAGGAGAGTTGGAACAGCACTCTCCCTTAGCTGAAAAGTGGAACAGGAGGTGATTTCCTTTCCTCTTTTCCCCAAATCCCAGATACAGAAGGAGGGAGCAGAAGACCCCATGGGAAGAGAGGGCAGTTGCACCACCACATGCAGCTCCTCAAGCATGTGGCAACTCACTGCCTTGGGAGAGAGTATGGGAAGGAAAGCAGGGATTTAAACCTCTCCTTGCATGGGGCAGAAGGAGCAGCACCCTTTTATTTCTGAGATTGCAGGAATTGCAGGGGTTGCAGTGGGAGAGGAGGTGGCACCCTTCTGTCCCCTGTTCCCCTCTCTAGCAGAGAACTGTGTAAATAAACACTTGAGCCACATCCAGTGCTCTTGGTGCTCTGCAAGCCCCCTCCCCTGGGTCAGGCAGTAGCTGGGGGAGGCTCGTGAGATACCTCAGGGACACCACATCCTGCTTAAAAGGCTCCGCAAGCCGCCCGTTGGCAGCACAGCCACTTCCCTTCAATTTACACACATTTTTAAAAACAGTTTAAAGCCTTAAAATCAAGGGGTGGGGGGAGAGAGACACGACACTCTTATGTCTGTACTGCATAATTAGCTTAATGAGTTTGCCAAAGCCACTGCCAAAAGCTGCCCAGGGATAATCCATTCTCTCACACAACAAAACAAAACCTCTTACTTAGCTAGTTTGGGTTGGGTTGTTTTTCCCCCTGCCTCCCCCCTCTGTATATTTATAATTAAAAAAAAAAGACCACAGAAAAAATTATTATTATTATTATTAGTGCCTCAGCAGATGGTGCTTCTGGCAGCACTTGCTTAAATATTTATTTCTGTGTGGGTTTCCTCCCCCCTTGTAATTGGGGTGGGTTTTTTTTTTTTCTTTCATATCATCGTTACAGAGTAATGAGTCTGTAAACACTCTCTAAGCATGCTGACTTCTTTATTTATTATTTTTATTATTATTTATTTATCAACTCTTGCCAGATCAAGACTAGTTCTTTCTGGCCAAAAAAAAAAAAAAAAAAAAAGTAAAGTGAGGGAAGAGGGAATGTGTTGTTCTTGGGCAAATGAATCTACAGGGCCTGTATGGACAATTTAGGAATTGGGCTTTGCATATCAGTGCGATGAGGTGGTCTGAGTTTTCCTGTTTCAGGTGTGTTTGTGTCTGTTTGTGTGCATGGAAATTGTGGGTACGTTCATGTAAATTCAGAGGGGTGTTGATGTACCTGAGAGTCTGTGCATGTAAATGTGCCCGTGTGTCTGCATGTAAGTGAGTGTGTGGTGTGTAAGCTTTCCTGTTATGAAAAAGCTAAACAGATGCTGTGCTTTAAAAATTAATAGCTTTGAACTGTTTCAAGTGTCAGAAGAAACACAGGATGAATATAACCCTTTAGGAGCCCAACCTTACGGACTGAAGGAGCAGAATTTCCCCTTTGTGCTGGGTTTGCTGCTTCCCTCCTTCCCCAAGCACGGGGTTTGGTGGAACACTTGCCTTCCTGTGCTGTAGGCACCACACACACCTTTCTGTGGCACGTGGAAGGGAGGGTAGGAGTTGGAAGTGCTGGAGTGCTTGTTTAGCTGGTGTTTTTAAAACTGAGATCATCCCTAGCCAGATCTCTTCAGTGTCTGGCCCTTCTTTCACTCCACTTGGCATCTCTGGTCATTTTGCATCCTCATTTTTGATAATATTTTGGCCTGCTTTGCTTTTGTATTTGTCAGCAAGGTCTTTTATCTTCCTTTTCCCTCTGCCTGGCCTGCACCCACAGTTCTCCAGCCTCACACAGCCCTTTGCTCTCTCTTGCCTTTAAAGCTCCTTTCCTTTAAGAGCTGCTGGTGGTGCTGTTGACATGAAGGCCTGGACTGGCAGGACCAGTTGGCTCCCTGTGCTGGTCAGTGCCAGGGTGACTCTGCCCCTGCCCTGGACGAGCCTTGCAGCTGCCCAGGCACTGAGCAGGAGCAGCTCCCTCTGCCCTGGGCTCCACACCTTTGTTTGTGCAGCCAGCCCTGCCGTTTGCCTTGTGGTTTGTTTCTTCTCCTGCTGCTGAGGTTTGTTCCAGTTTCTCAATCACCTGTTCTGACGTGATCCTGATTTCCTGCAGTATTTCTTCTCCTTCCCCAGGGAAAGGCATGTCTGCTCCTGGCATCTGTCCCTGTCTCCCTTTGTGAATGCTGAGGCAAAGAAGTCATTTAATTTTTTAGCAATGTCTATCTTTTCTGTCAATTAAGTCCCCTTTCCATCTCCTAGAGGCCCTGCTGTCTCCACAGTTGACCTCCTCTTCCTTACTGTGCTTCAGAAATGCCTTATTTAGTATTGCTTTTCATCCTGAATTTTTCTATCCTGTAGCCTGGCGTTACCTCACCTTATGATGATCCATAATCTTTTCTCCTCCTGCCCCGTTCTTCAGTTTCTCCAGGACGCCCTCACTCCTCTCATTTTCCCTTTCTATCCACTGCCCTTCCTTGTTTCTTTCCCATGCCCTTTATCATATGCACTCCTGCTGTGTTTAGCACTAAGTGACGTGAGGAACCTTTGAGGAACCTTTGAGCAGATGGTACTTTATCTTTGAATGTTTCCCCTCTGAGTCCCCTTCTCTCCACTGCTTTTCCCTTTCAAGCTCTTCAGCTCTTCCATGGTCCTCTAGAATATACATGAGAGAGTTCACTGCACTGATTACCCCATTACTGGATCATCCCCTTGTGCCAATTCCTGGTATGTCTGTCAGTCAGTACATTAGATGTACTGACTGTTTGTATGTAGGTATTATGTGGCACTTCTGGTCTTTTTTCCACCCTGTACATCTGGAGTTTTTCAGATTTGCTGTCTGCAGCTTTTCTGAGGTCCTACTAGGTGGGCTTATACTGCAAATTTCAAATCCGTATTTGCCCAATGTTTTATTTGTCTCCTTCTGTCATGGGAGATTTCTGACACTTGCTGCTGTGGTATCTAAACCCCCACATGAGAATTCTAGAATTGTGTGATGGTTAGTTCAAGGAACCCTCCTTCTTTGTGCTTCCCGAGTAAACAACTTAGATAACGAAGATGAATTTCAAGGGGAAAAACAGATTAGGGATGTACAAGACCTGAATGATCCGGCTCAAGAAGCACCTTTAAATAGTGACAAATAAGCAAGGGAAGGCGGGAGGGTCACCATCCTTGGGGGGGATAAAGGAGATGGGGTTTAATGCCGTAAACATGTGGGATGAAAACAGGACTTTATCTGTACCCTGCTCACAGGCACTGCTGCCAGGACAGTGTCTCATTCATTCTCTCCCCTGCTCTGCTGTTGCAGGTTCTCGGGCAGCCAGCACTGTGGGCACATACACTGTGCATACCAGTACAGAGAACATTACCACTGCCTCGACCCCGAGTGCAACTACCAGGTAAAAAAACCCTGCTCAGGAGTGACCAGCACAGCCCCCTGAGCACACGGGGCAGGGGGGGAGATGTGTGTCCTCCTGTGCTGTCCTCCCCCGTGCACACACATGCCTTTTCACTTTCCTGCTCTGAAAGAGGACAGGATACATTCTGAATTTAATAGAACTCTATTTTGCTCCCGTTTAACTCAATCTAATACCATTTAACCAAAGCCAGACCGCTACAAGGAAGAGCAGAATATAGATCAGCTCGAGTCAGTGGGAACTACTCCAGATTTATATCAGTGAAACCAAGAGCATAAATTGTGCTGTGTTACAAATTGTGCCTGAAACAGGGAATGCTGATCTGTTAGTCTGTCCCTTTCCCTCCCGCTGCCCGAGTGACTTTGTAGCAGCAGTATCTGCAACAAAACAGGCAGCGAGACCAGCGGCGGTCCGGGATTTGTGGGGAAGGCGCGGGGGCAGGAGCGATGCTGTAATTCCTGGGAGAACTGCCAGGGGATCCACGTCAGGCCAGCGGGTCACGTGCTGTGTTTGTTTACCCTCATCCCAGGTCCAGGAGTTTGACACTGCCATTTCTGTGGTCAGGCTGGTGTGTAAGTGGGAATCCCAGGGTTGGCCTCTGCTGTGCATCAGGCACAACTTCAGCCCTGCCCCGGGAGACCTCTGGGTCTCCAAGGGATGAGCCTGACCACAGCAGAGGAAGTCGATCTGGATCTGCTGAGCTTGGCTGTGGGTTTCTATTGATCAAAGGAGAGTTTCTCTCTGGGATGCACTCAGTGTCCTCCTACCCAGCATCGAGTAATGGAGATGAGCCTGTCCCAACTGTGCCATGGATATCCCTGCACCAGAAAGAGAGAAACACAAAGGATGGAAAAACAGAAAAACCTATTATTATGATTGGCCTCATGATTATTTCCTAAGGAGTCTGGAAGCTGCTTGCAAAGGAACTGTCTGGTCTCGCAGGGAATAAGGATTTAGGCTGCTTTTTAAAATGCAAATTATTTTATGGCTGAGATATATTTTAGAATAAGTAACGCTCTGTAATAAGTGGGCACAAATTAACAATGATTGGCAATAGCAATCCTGTATGTACGCCCTGGGAAATCATACCTCCAGCCTCCAAGGGATTTCTGTTGAAATCTATATCCCTATATTCCCGTGCCAATACCAACGAGATTGATCAGGATTGATATTATAGGAGGAAAGAGTGGAAGCAATAATCATTTGTTTCCTATGAGGGAGACTGGAAAAGTTGTTAAACATTAGAATACAGGCCTTTTCAATTACTCCTCAAAATAAATGGATATTGATTTCTTTTAAAAAAATCAGATTTACTTTCCCACCTTTAGTGTTAAATATTGATGTCTGTGGGAAATAAAAATGAAAAGCTTCATTTTAAAGGCACTTAGCCTGCTCTGACAGTGGGGTACCCCTTCATTCCTTCAGGCAGGTAGAGGATTAAAAGGATATTCTGGTCATACAGATTTAGTTCTGAGCTCTACTGCCATCTTTTCCTGTGTCTGGAAGGAAGTTGTGTGTCCCTGTTTTCCTAATAAAGCCATCCTACCCTGTAGGGGAGGCAGGAGACTTAGAATGGGAAAACAGTGTGAAAGAGCAGAGTGTTTTTCCCAGTCTGACATGAGTGTGGCAGCCAGTGCCTTGCTAACCACTACAGTGAGTGATTTGGAAGCTTGGGTTACTCTCTTGCAGCCTGTTTAGTTCACTGGTTTGCTTTCTATCTATAGGTCTTCCTGAGATAGGAGCAGCTAAAATTATATTAGAAAAATTGCAGTCTTAAAGCTGCAGGGAGCTGGTTCTGGACATCACCCCAGTGTCATGTTTACTTTCCCTTTACCAAGGAGATAGATGCACACGATTCCTCTTCAGCCTGACTCTCCTGGGGTGATTACTGCCAAGCGTTAAACTCCCGGTCCCACTAACAACAACAAAACCCACCCTGCCCTGGGATTACTCCCCCACTGGCACCACAAGTCTCAGCGTGTGTGTCTGTCTGTGTCCCCCTGCAGAGATTCACCAGTAAGCAGGATGTGATCCGGCATTACAACATGCACAAGAAGCGGGATAACTCCCTGCAGCACGGCTTCATGCGCTTCAGCCCCCTGGACGACTGCAGCGTGTACTACCACGGCTGCCACCTCAACGGCAAGAGCACACACTACCACTGCATGCAGGTAATGGGGGCACAGCCAGGGCCACTGCTGGAACCCTGTCCTGCCTGCGGGGCTCTTCAAGGGTTCTTGAGTTCAGGCCAACACTTCTGAGGCAGAGGGGTGACATTCAGGGGGGCATTCATAGCCTGTCTTGCTCACTTCTGATTCAGGAGCCCCTTTGAAGAGTCCGTGCCCTGTCCTCGCTGCACTTGCCCTGCCAAGTGTTGAGAAGGGCAGAGGGAAGCCCCATTCTCTGTTGTTAGAAGCCTTGTCCATGCAGTGAGGCAAAGCAGGTCTTAAGGTTTTCTCACAGTCTTGGACTTCACTTGTTCAAGCAAGTCCCATTTTCCAAGATTCAGGGACCTCTGCCTCCACTCAAATCTGATCTGTTCCTCCCTTGAAACCAGACTTTTCTGTGACACAGCTGCCCTTCAACACTGGGTTAATTTCCTCCATAATCAATTTCTAAAGTAATTAAACCTCAATGTCACCTACTTAGACTTAACCCCCCGGGTTCTCCATCTCCCCCACCAGTGGTACCTGTGTGTGATGTCCACTGGAGCCATGTTCCAGGAGCCAGGGCACAGCCAGAGCTGGAGCTGCTGCACAGTTGTCTCTGAGATGCCCTCACTGTTCTAGACACAGACACACCACATTGTTTGGGTCTCACCCTGATTGTTCCTCAGATTCAAGGGTTTGACATGTGCTCATTTCATCGGAGTTGTGGCCTAAGCCATTGCCCTGAGAATGTGCTGTAGTTACAGAGGGACCAGGCAACCCTTGGTGACAGCTTTTCTGGTCAGAAGAGTCAGGCTCAGTCCCTGCCCTGTCCCAGCAGTTTAAGATCCCAGTTAAAGTCACAAGGCCTTAATCACATGCTTAAATGCTTTGCTGGGATAGACTTGAGCATATGTTTAACTTGAAGTCAGGTAAGCTTTCTGAAGTCAATGGGGCTTAAGCACATACTTAAATGTTAGGCATGCACTCAAGTTCTGTCCTGAATAGGGGCTGGTTGAAGCATGTGCTTACAGCATTTGATAAATTGGGAACTTCATGTGACTTACTGTTGAGGACATTTTCTGTTACACTTCCATAATATTGATTGTTTAGTTTCTTCAATTGAGCAAGATAGAATTTAATTTTTTTTTAGAGTACAAGGAGTGTTTCACAGCTTCAAGTCACTCTGAGTTCAAATAGAGACCCTCGTTTACACAACTATATATGGCTAATTCCACCCTGTGCCCACTGTCTTCCAGTAAAATAACGCCCTTGTAAGCAGTGTCTTACAGGAAAGGTGTCTGAATATAAACTCCCAATTAAAGAAAATACTGCTTAAATGGCAGAATTTGTGCCATCCATCTCATGGGGTTTTTTTTTCTTTATGTCCATAATTGGTGTGGATAAAATTCAGTTAGTTGTTTATATAAACGGACATTTTTTTAGGCTTTAGCACCAAGAGCTGCATTGCAAATTATTCCTAAGGAGGTTTTTGTTTAATTCTTTTTTTTAATACCGTGCAGGGCCTGTCTTTTTTCAAGGTGTCAGTGCAGAGAGAGAGAAGCTCTTTAATATTGGAAATAGCTGGAGATCCTTTTTTTTTTTCCCTGGGTATTTGTCATGGGTTTTGTTATGGCCTGTTTGAATCAACCTGGGCTGAACTAAGGGGTGGTGTTTTTGTTCTCTTCAGTTCTGAGATGGTGCAGGCATTGGCACACGTTGTGCTAGAAGAAAAGAAAAAAAAATCCTCCCTCAGCAGGGCTGAGGACGTTTTGGGATTCCAGTGGTTTTTTACTCAATATGGCAAAGTTGCCCGGTTTGCCCAGAGGAAGGCAGGTTTTCAGCATTCCCTCCTCATCACACCATTCCCATTTGCTGCACAAGTTTAAAATTATTGACGTGGGAAGTCTTGAGCAGGGACAGGGAAAAAAAGTCACCAGCTGAACACTGGGTGTAAGCTTTGCTAGAATTAAACTGTTTATTACGACCTCGAAAGATTGGTTGGCCCCATGTTGCATCACCCTGCCTTACCTCTCAGAAGGACTAAAGAGGTAAATAACTTATTCCCACTCAATTTTGTATTCCCCAAATAGTTGAAACTCCTGCTTCATTCCATGTCACCCCAAGATAACAACAAGTAACAACATCTCTTAGTCTTCCCTTCTCCTTAAGAGCATGAACCCTGCTTACTGCCTCCCTAAGCAGGCATGATTATCCAGAGCTGGTCTTTTATCCCTTCAATCCTCCCTTTTTTTCTTACTGTTTCATGCCCAGAGAGTTGGGTTGGGTTGGTTTTTTTTTTCCCACAACTGCTCTCTCAGTCTTTAGGTTGGGAATTGAAGTGATGACTTAATACTCCAAGGAGCAGCACACAAATGGAACTGTTAAATGTATGTGTGCTGCTCGTGTGTTTATTACTGCTGGTGATGATGGCAGGCTGTTAAACCACTGTGCTGATGCCTCCTGTTTTGGCCTGGGGCAGGTGGGCTGTAACAAGGTCTACACAAGCACCTCTGACGTGATGACCCACGAGAACTTCCACAAGAAGAACACTCAGCTCATCAACGACGGGTTCCAGCGGTTCCGCGCCACGGAGGACTGTGGCACTGTGGAGTGCCAGTTCTATGGGCAGAAAACCACTCACTTTCACTGCAGGTGAGACAACAGGGAGGGGGAGGAATCCTGCCTCAGAGCTCTGTGCTCTGTGTGCCTCCTTCTACCAAGTCCTAATTTCAGGAGTGTGCACAGGGACTTGGTTTTCCCTGCTGTGACCTTCACAGTCCTGCTCCTGAGAGAACTCATGTTCCAGGGCAGATGGGATTTCCAGGATCTTTCCAGAGACCACTCTGAAGGCAGGAGTATGATCTGAGGAGAGGATACCCACTAGAAAATACATCCTAGAATCATTTAGGAAAGAGATCACATTGCTCATCAGAGTGCAGCTGAAGTAGGCCCTTAATACACTGCTAATGGCACTTCCATGGTAGGGTTTTTTCCAGCCAGCTCATCCCTTTTGGGGCCTGACTGGGCCTTCTGTGCACAACTGCTCTTCTATTGATTTCTCATGTTCTCAGGAAGAGCAGGAAAGCACAGTTTGTACCTTAGTCCCCTTTAGCTGCTGTTCTGGTTGGAACTTTCAGTGGAGGGTGCCTGTGTTATTGTGGCTGTTCCTCTGAGGGGAGTGAGCATCCCAGCTGTCCCACATGGCAGCATTTCTGCTGGCCTTGGTGTCACAGCTCCTCAGCCCCTCTGCAGCCAGGCCTTTGTCTCATCCCGGCCCCAGTCCTTGTCCCAGAGGGAGGCAGGTGACAGCAGCTGGGCTGTGCTCCTGCCCACACAGCCAACCCCCCTGTCCTCGATGCCCTTGCAGGAGACCTGGGTGCACGTTCACCTTCAAGAACAAGTGTGACATTGAGAAGCACAAGAGCTACCACATCAAAGATGATGCCTATGCCAAGGATGGCTTCAAGAAGTTCTACAAGTACGAGGAATGCAAGTATGAGGGCTGTGTCTACAGCAAGGCCACCAACCACTTCCACTGCATCAGGGCAGGCTGTGGCTTCACCTTCACCTCCACCAGCCAGATGACCTCCCACAAACGCAAACACGAGCGCCGGCACATCCGGAGCTCGGGAGTGCTGGGCCTGCCTGCCTCTCTCCTGGGCTCCAAGGACAACGAGCAGGAGGAGTCCAGTAACGATGACCTCATTGACTTCTCTGCCATGAGCTCCAAGAACTCCAGCCTGAGTGCCTCCCCGACCAGCCAACAGTCTTCCGTGTCTCTCATCGTCCCGGCCGCGCCCTCCTCTGCGGCCGAGCTCGCTTCCTCACAGGCCACCAAGGCTGCCAACAGCATGACACCAGCCACCAAGATCTCTGGCCTGCTCTCCCAGGCTCTTCCCAGCAATATACCCTTGGCCCTGGCACTCTCCAACTCAGCACTTCCTGGGACAGCTGGATCCTTCTTCCCCATCATCCCCAGTCGGGTCTCTACACCACTGCCTGCCAGCTCGGCTAATCTGATGACTGCTGGTTCTTCTGGCGCCAATCCAACATCATCTGCTCCTGCAGATTCCTCGTCCCAGGCAGTCTCAGGATCTGGTGAGCCAGCGGCTACTTCCTCTCCAGCTCCAGCAGCATCTATAATGGAAAGGATCTCTGCTAGCAAGGGATTAATCTCTCCTATGATGGCCAGGCTGGCAGCAGCTGCACTCAAGCCCTCTGTGGCACTTGAAGCAGGTGAGTTACCCCATCAGTGGTGATAGTGGTGGGAGGCAGAGCAGTGCCTGATGACTGAGAGTGAATGAGAAGCCACCCAGTGACATTTATGTTCCTTTACTACCTCCTTCCCACTTCCATAGGACTGGAGGTGGGAAGGAGGTAGTAAAGGAATATGAATGGGAGAGTGAACTTGGTTGTGTCTAGTTAGCCCTTGGAGAGGGCAGTCTTGGCATGGGTTCCCATGGATTCTGGCTATACCCACCTGGCCAGAAGAGAGGCAGGAAACACAGCTTTGCCCACAAAAGGAGCTGAAGGAAGAGTTTTGCCATGTGTAGTTTGCTGTAAGCTGAAAAGAGAGAGGCACTGTACTGAAAATGGAAATGAAGAAAAGCTTGGCCAATACTTGCAGGCTGTGCAGAGACTGTATGAGCTTTAGCTGGTCCTTGTGGTGATGATGCTGTAGCCCATGGCCTGTTGTTTTTCTGGTCTGGGATGCCGGTTCTGTGCTCCAGCTCTGTTGCCCCAGCTGTGGGTTTGGGGATAGTGCTGGTACAGTCCACAAACAGGACCTTTCTCCTGGTCAGTCCTTGCAAGCTGTGCTTCACCTGTCCCTGCAGCTCCCTGAGGAGGTAAAAGATGGGAATGAGAACTCCCCTGGGGCAGCATGAAGCTCTTGCTGCTGCCACCTACACCTGATGCAGGTCATAGCCCATGCCCAGCCCTTCCAGAGGGACATGGGGTTCCCAGGAGAGCACAGGGAACCTCCACAGTCTGCTGAACACGGTCAGCTCCTGGTGGGCAGTGAGGGGTCATGGGGGGAGGCTGTGCCTGGCAGCCCCCATGGCATTGGGCTGCCCTGGAGCTCCTTCCTGGGGCATGGAGAGGCTGGAGCAGCTGCTGACCCTGGCTGTGGGAGTGCTGAGCAAACGGGGGAGTAGGACGAAGCGATCTGATTAAAGAGGGAGGGGAACTTTCACATACTTTTAAAATTATTGTTTGAAAAATTGTTTCCTAAAGCAGAGAAAGGTCATTGAGGAAACTATTTTCCTTTATTTTTTAATAAAATGCCACTTGCTGTCTGAGAAGCAGCTCGCTGTCAGCTGTACTGCCGGAGGGCAAATTAATATTTTAGTCACTTGGGGATTGTGGAGAAAAGCTCTGCAGACATGTTCCTGTCAGCAACTTTTTTTCCCTCCTTTTTTCTTTGCTGTTTTTTCCTAATTTTTTTTTTTTCTCTTTAATTTGTTCTCCCTTTTCCCTCCCTTTTTTTTTTTTTTTATTTTTCCCCCTCTCTTCCTTTAATTCGGATTTTTCTTTCCCCAGAGCTCCCCGCGGAGCAGCAGTGCCGGGTCGGTGGGGACGTGGCGGGGGCGGTGGCGGGAGGTCGCGGGTCCCTCGCTGTCACCTCGGATCGCCCCGGCGGGGCAGATGCTCCTGCTGGGCAGGCGCAGTGTCGGGGCCGGCGCTGTCGCTACGGCAACGCTGGGATTGGGGACGGGGAAGGGGGCTTGACTAGCAGTCGAAAGCTGCCACATTGCCTCAGCATTAACAGAGTCTTTAATAAACGCTTAAGAGGCAGCCCCGCAAATTAGTTATGACAGTTTGTGCAGAGAATCAGGTCTCCCCCACGCTCCTTCCGCCCTTCTCCTTTAAAGGGCCCATAGCCTGGACAACTTTGACATAATTTTGCAATAATTATCACTTGAAGAATTTCCACGCTGGAGTGGACGTCAGAACCCATCATGTCAACTTGGCAATAAACGCTGACCAGCAATCCCAGCACTTCCCTTCCCCCCACACTTTTCCTTTGCTTTTTCCATTTAGGCACTGGTGCCAGTGATTTAACTTACTTATTTGCCATTGTAACCTCATTTTAGACCTACATTTTCGTTTAAATTTTGCACTTAATTTGGGTGTCTTTCTCGAGCAGGGAATGGACAACCAGCAGCTCCCGGACGGTTCAATCCAGTCCAGGTGAAGCAGGAACCTGCGGAGGCCATGGGATCATCATCTGCCACCAGTCAGGACTCCCTGCAGGAGCACAGCTTGGACCTGAGCGTCAAGGATCACGGGTGAGAGAAGGGGACAGGCACACTGAGCTCTTCCCAGCATCGAGCTCTGGGAAGTTCCTGTACCTGTAACACAAGGACACGGAGTGTTGGTGAAAGGCAGTTTCACAGGGGCTGAGTTGGACTCCCCAAAACTGCAGGCAGGGATGGTTATTATAGTCCCCCTCAAGTGTATGTTCTCCAGATGTTTTTTTGAGCTCACAAGCACCTTTTGACTCTTTGACAAGAGCCTCACCTCTTGTCCTCCCCTCTGGAAAATGAGCCACTGGCAGAGCTGCTTTCCCTTAGTCCTGCTCTTGTGATCCCGAGCTCATCAAAGGCCCAGTGCCACACCTCAGCACACTCTGAGCAGCAGCACTGGCACTGCTGTCTGTCTGCTGAACAAGGTCTGAGGGAAGCACCTGCTAGAGAAATCGGACACACAAAACAGCCCAGTGTCAGGATAACTCTGGTCTGGGTCTGGCATGGTCATGGTTGTGCAATGTGAACGCACCTTTCTCAAAACATGTGTCCCACTTGCCTGGCATACCTGCTGAGAACAGGAGTGTTTGGGGATTGTCCTGTGTGGAAAAAGAGCAGAGGAACTGATCCTGGGGATAAGTGAGCTCCACTTTGACCTTTCTATACATTCCTGACCATACCTTCTTTAAACCTGGTACCCCAGCACTTGGAGCTGCTGCTGATGGTGTGAGATCCCAAGGCTGCCTTTCAGCACTTGACCATTGCCTTGCCTTCCTCTCTGCTGCCCAGGGGCCCCATGTCCCTGGCAGTGTGAGTCTTCAGCAACGTCCCCCTTGGTTTTCTGGGATATATTCGTGGGAAGTTCTAGCAGGATGAAGGAGCATGGGGGAGGTTGTGAGTCAACTAATGAAGTGTGGTGGGTTGGATGGGTTGGACACTGAGTTACTGGTCTGGGCTGTTTAGGAGCTTAAAGAAGTAAATCCTGCAGACCCGGGGCTCCCTTTGTCTCCATCTTGGCTATCTCGAGTTTGGCCTGCCCAGGGGAGGGTGGGCATCATTCTCTTCCTGCGGATGCAGCAGGTGAGGACCGAGGCAGCTTGAAGGGAGGAGGATTAATCTGAGCGCTCCCGGTCCCTGCGCACATCTCAACTAAACCCTGTTGGTTTGTGTGTTCCAGTAATGAATCAAATGGCCACACAGTCTCGGCAAATTCATCTCTTTTATCCTCGCTTATGAATAAGGTAAGAGCCATCCATCACACGCCTTTCATTGCCCCCACCACGAGAAATTAAAGCCGCGATAGCGGGGAGGGGGGGCCGAGATGCGTTTGTTTTTTAATGTTTTGCCTCTAATAAGATGAGTTTGTACCATTTAAATTTTGAGACCATTTTTCATCGGGTATAATTTCAGAGCCACTGCTTACGAATTAATTTAATGAACTGGCTGAAGAAATATATTGCAGCCTCTGACACCTTTTTTTTTTTCCATCCTTTCTAGACGGCTCCGAAAGGTTCCTTTGCTTTTTTTTTTTTTTTCCTTTCATTTTTATTTCCAGAACCTGGCAACTTCTTTCTCGCTCTCTTTTTATAGTTATTCATTTTGTTTATTTACTTAAAAACATTTTTTTTCATTGGGGGAGGGGGCGAATAATTTGTTTTTATGGAAGAGAAGGAAAAAAATTAGAAGTTTTGAACCAAAATCATCAATTCCTGTCTTTCTGGTGTGAGTAATGGTGTCCAACAGAATCCCCTTTACCGTGTTCTAGAATATTTATTTCAGATAATGTACAGTTTCTTTTTCCTTACTTTTTCCTTAAATTATACATCATCTCAAATATATATTTCCCTTTCACATGATAAATTCTACTGTACCAAGATTAATTTTGCTGCTGCATACAACTGCAGTAGAGATCAGGGCAGCCTTTGAGCCATGCTTTAATATTCTGCTGTGTGATGGTTTTACAGGCATAACTATTGCCCACCCCTTGGCTCTGGGCATTACAAGCATCAAGGCCATATAACCCTCAAGAGAGGGCAAAGTGACTTTACCTCGTAATCTCCTGCCTCCTTTCTCTCTTGTTTCATCGCTGGTTTTCACTGTGTTGTTTGATTTCTGTGTTTATCCTTCGTGTCACTTTTCTCCTCCGTGGGCTCTCTGTTACACTGGGTTTTTGATGTCCCCTTTTAAACTTAATTTCTTATCTGTTCCCATGTATTGTCCCTTTAGTGGTTCCAAATATGCAGCTTTCTCTAGCGAGTAAATGTGCGTAGTGAGTTTGCTCTCCAGGGTCCTGAGTCATTCTGAAGGCCCCAAATCAGGGAAATTCTCTTTCAGTGGGCACTTCACTTGAAAATCTCCAGGATAATATGGGATTTAAGCATGTGCTTGGAAATCAGCATTTGCTTGTGTGCAGCCTGACACACGACTCTTTATGTTGTGCCAAACAGGCGTAGCACAGGGGCAAACTGTGAGTTCTTCAGGTTCTTTTTTTTAAAAGAAGGGGATTAACCAATGACATAAAGCAGCAAAGAGTAGAACCCACTGATTAAAGGAACTGATTCCAAGAATTCTAAGGAACTGAGTTGAGTTCGGTCTGCTCAGGAACACATCACACTTGTCTTTTCCTCTTGCTGCACAGTTTGTGTCCGTGGGGGAATCCTTCATTGTTTGTCTAGGAAAAAGAGCCCTTTACAGGAATGGAATGCCCAACGCCCCAGTGGAAACAGACGACCTGGATTTCTGACTCCAGCCATAAAGAGTTGCAGTCTCCACACAGCAGCAGGGGCTTTACCTTCAGGGGGCATTAAGAGAGCCTCAAATAGCCAGGATTCCTGTAGCCTATTGCAGTTTATTTAGGGGGCTGTCAGACTTAATTAACTGATATTTATAAAGGGCTTTGAGATCCTCGAGTGGGTGGAGTTTCCAGTGCAAGTATTGGGCCCAATCCTGCATTTTATTCACGCTGTGAAATTCACTGTTGTTACTGGAGGTAATTGAGAGCACAACAGAGCAAGAAAGGGTCTGGGAAATTGTGCATTTATTCTGAAAGAAAATTTTCCCTCTAAGCACTCTTGAGTGACTTCTTTTTTCTATCCTGCATACCACATCTGGACCTCTAAACCTTCTCTGTGCAGAGTCAATTTGAAGCCTCACAAAATGCAGATTGTGAGTCTGAGTCCTGCTTTGTGGGGGATGTGTCCATTTAGCACAGAAAGTGACATATTTCATTATTGAAGTTAATAAGAATTTTCCAGGGACTTAAGTAGAGGCAGAATTTTTTTTCCCAGGTTGAATGACATTCTCCTCCTTCCACCCTCACAACATACCTGATACTCACTTTAAAAGGAGACATCCTTGGGGCAGGGACAAGGTTACTCAAAATAAACTTGAGCTTACCAGTTCTACCAGAGCTCTGTGTAGAGACCAGCATTTTGTAGGAGCTCCACAGGGCTATTACTGTTTTAGCCTGCACACCTTTTCCATAGTCAAATAGGAGACCTCTCTTCACCTCAGTTCCCCCCTGTATAAAATAGACACGAGGCTTCACTGCTGAACAAGAGCCATGAATATTCAATGGGAACTCGAGTGCTCTGTGATAGTTGGGTGGAGGATGCAGAAGTGAGGTGTTATTAAGTTTTGCTGATGCAGTTGGGGCAGCCTGTGCAGACTTCTTGTCTTCTCACAATCTTTGAAGACATAGCTTGGTGTGGGACAGTCCTGAGGGTGTCCATGGCTGTTGCTGGGCCTGATGCAGTGTCTGTGTTCTTGTTCCAGATGTCCAAGACCAGTGCCAGCCTTGGCAACCTGCTGAACATTAAGACAGAAGGTGATGGCAGCCAGGCTGGGGCTGGGGAGCCAACCCAGTACTTGGGCAAGGCAGTGAAGGCCCTTGTCCAGGAGAAGCTCTCTGAGCCGTGGAAGATGTACCTGCGCCGGTAAGGAGAGCGTGGAACTGGGAATGCAGCAAAGGGGAAGGGATTTCTTTGCAAAGTGTCTGGCTCATAGGTTCACCCCTGAATTCAGAGTTCTGCTAAATGTAAAGGCCTGACTCTGCCATACCCTGACTACCTGGAGCGTGTTCAGTCCCTGCTACCTGCACCAAGTGCTGATGTCCTGTAAGGAATGTCTGCCCCAGAGAGTTATTTTCCAAAGGCATCTTGAGAACCAAATATGAGCACAGATCTTCACAAAGCTGTGTTGGCCTGCACTTCATCTTAGGCTGCTCCTTATGTCCCTGATCTGTGAGTCCTGGGGACCCACTGCAGTGTCCCCTTAGCACTGACCTCGTGTGGGACCATGTTCAGATACTGCACCGGGGTCAGGGAGCCTTAAAGGGCTTCCTGGGGCATTTCCTCTGACCACGGGCCACTGAAACAGAGAAAGTTGGGGGGATTTGGGACATGGCAGTAAGTATAAGGGGTATGGGAACTGGGATGGTGGCTGCTGGTTTTGTTGTAGGAAAGACTCAGAAAGAAAATGGAACAGGTCCAGACCTCACCCACACACACATACATGCCCAGACAGACACATGCTTTGAGCACACGCACATACACCCAGGCAGACACATGGCTTTGTGCTCTGACACAGATTAATTGCCTACAAATGCCTGTGGACACTTTGTAAATCACAGGCTTTAATGGAAAAGACTAGGAAGTCTTCTAGTCCATCTGCCCCTGGCCACTGTGAGATCCTTCCCTGCAGTCCATTTGCATTTGGTCCAGCCTAGTTGTAATTATGCCAGGCAGTGTGGCTATTTTCTTGTCTCTGGGAGCATTATTCTACCACCTAAGAAGTTTCAGTGTCACATTTTTTTTCCATGTTTGCTACCCGAATTTCCCTTTTTGTAGTTTTGTTGCAGTTCTGGTTGTATCCCCTTGAACCACAGCAGATAATTCCTCTGTGCAGTTGGGAGTTCACTCCCTTCAGATGGTCACAGACTTTCAGCGTGCCATTTAACCAGACTTATTTACTTCCTTTGGTCTGACTCTGTGCCCTTGCTCTGGCATCACCCAGGCAGAACAAGCTTTGTGCCCCCCATGTGGGCAGCTCACTGTTTGCAGCTATACAGAGCAATGTGTATGTCCTGTGTTTGCCATCCCCTGTGACACTGGGCAGGCTTTCGTGTTGCTCTGAGAGTCCCCTGTGTACAAACCCCCCCGAGTGTATCAGCTGTGTGTTTTCAAACACAACTCTGGTGCTCTGAACTCTCTCCCTTCTCTTGCCAGGCCTCTCTCTGCTCTTTCTCTCCTCTTGCACTGGTGTTGCCAACTCCTCCCAGTTTAGTATATCTTCTCTGAATTTCATTATCACGCTGTTTACTCCTAGATTACTAATGAAGATGTTAAATAAGCTCAGGCTACCCCAAGTCCTCCTCTCAGCACTCACACGATGCCTCCTCCCAGCTCAGTGTGGTGCTGGTTGTCATCAGCCTTTGTTTACAGTCCCTCAGCCAGTTTCAAGCCATGAGGTGGCATCACATCCAGGCCAATTGGAATTAATTCTGAGCATATGCGAGACTGTATCAAAATGCTTTACTAAAATCCAAATATATTGCATCCCTTCATCCACTAATTTTGTAATTCTATCAAAAAAAGCAATTAAATTTGTCTGGCAAGATTTATTCTTTATAATCCTGATGCTGTTTATTGCTCATGGTTCCTTTATCCTCTAGATGTTTAATGATTTTCTCCTCCCTCTTAATATTTGTTCCATTACTTTACTGGAAGGAGAAGTTAAGGCCAGAGGTGTGATAATTGCCAAAGATGACTTGACTTTTTTTCCCCCTGAAACAACCAGTACCTTGACTGTTGGGTTTTTTTTTTTTTCCAATTACATAGTACCTCCCTCTTCTCTGTGGCTTAAAAATCAGCAAATAGTCATGCAGTCAGTTTGGGAGTTAATTTCCATTGCACTTCAGGACATACATCACCCAGACTGGCTGATTTGTGTATATTTATATTTTTCCAACCAGTCCCTTTATCTGCTTTGTCTTTAGTTTTCTCACCCAAAGCAAATGCTATAGTGCAGCCATTTTTGACTCATCACCTCCCATTTTCATTGGGCCTTCTTTTTTAGGTTGAGCACCTCTTGTCCCTGGTAAAGCAACCCCTTTAGTTTGCAGTAACTTGTTTTCATCTCTCTCACCCCACCACTGCTTTCCTTCCTCTTCTCCCTGCAGCCATAACTGACAGCATGTGTTGTATATCCTGGCCTTTTCCAGTAGAAGTTTTTTCTTTTCCCTTTACCCTCCCCTTGGTGAGAGGTCCCTCCTGGGACCACACAGGCTGCCGTTTGTTTCTTGCTTTCCTGCTCATCAGAGCAACTGTAGTTTGTTGTATCTTAATTATGCAAGATTCCCTTGTTAAGTTTCAAATCCTTCCTGCCAGTGTTTCTTACTTGATTTCTCCATTCCCTGTGATTCTGGAGTTTCCTGAAACCACATGTATTTGTGCTGCTCTTTTAAAGACAGAGGATCTCAGCAGTGGGTGAGCAGTGACACCACACTGAGCTGGTTTTGCCCTCTGACTATTTTCTCCAGGATGACACAAGGCACATCCTGGACGGTGCTTGCGTGGCAGGGTGGTTGTTCTGTGTTCAGGGATGATGCTCTGCAGTGTTTCTGCAGTCCAGGCTGCAGTGGGTACATAGGTGGTGCTTCCTGTCCCCCATCTGTGGGATACCCTGCTGCTTCAAGGCAGGAGGGGAATCTGGATTCCCTTGAGTGACTGTTGTTTGTGGGAACGCTGATAGAGTTGAAAAACAAAGGAAATATGTCTGTTCCAACCCTGCTTCTCTCCTGGGGCCTTCCCTAAGATGCCTGCTTGTCTGCTTTGGCCAGGTTTGGCACCAAGGATTTCTGTGATGCCCAGTGTGACTTCCTGCACAAGGTGCATTTCCACTGCGTGGTGGAGGAATGTGGGGCCCTGTTCAGCACCCTGGATGGAGCCATCAAACACGCCAAGTAAGTGGGAGAGCAGCAGTCTTGAGAAAGCTCTGCACGCACTGCAGGGAGGGAGAGACCAGCTCAAGACCACCCCAAGTTCCTTGTAAAGGCAGGGGAATGTCCAAGTAAAGAGTGAGTCAGGCCTTGGGCAGCCTGAGTCTGAAGGGGTCAAAGGGAAGGAGATGTTGCAGATTTTAAGACAGATCTGTTGGCACAGTTGGTCTCTCCTGTTGGATAGTTCCCTGTAGTTCACTACAACAAACTGCTGGCTTCTCTCCACACCCCTGGGAAGCTGCCCCACAGGCACACTGAGCTCCAACTGTGGCATTTCCCTGGTTTCACACACCTCATTTCTCTGATTTCTCCACCCCTCTTAAGGAATTCCCTTCTCCTCACAGACGGTCTAGGAGGGCCCTAAATCTTTACGCACAGTTTGCAGAGCCCCTTTTAGGATTTATCTTCAGCTAATTTGCTTGCAGACTCCTGCCCCATTCTTGTTGATGTTTAATCAAATTATTTGCAATGGTCAAGAATTTATGTCTGAATGAACGCTGTCCTTTTGCAGTTTTCACTTCCGAACTGAGGGTGGAACTGTGAAAAGTAACTCTGAGTCTCCCTTCTCAACCACTACTGAGAGTAAAGCTTCACTGGCCCCTTCATCACCATCTGCTACTTCTGCCACCATGGCAAGTGCTCCTGCCCTCGACGTGCCCACTCCAAGTCCAGCTACTGTGCCCTCTGCCCCCACACTGCTGGCTTGGAAGCAGCTGGCTTCCACTATACCCCAGATGCCTCAGATCCCAGCAGCAGTGCCTAACCTGGCAGCTTCACCCTTGGCAACGACTTCCCTGGAGAACGCCAAGCCTCAGGTCAAACCCGGATTTCTCCAGTTCCAGGAGAAGTAAGTTGGAGCTGCCCTTTGCCTCCCCTGTCCCCCCAGCCTTGCAGTGCCCTCTGTACCACTCCTCAGAGCTGCAGTACTACACCTCTGTTCACCACCGAGACCTTCTGCCTAGAAAGTACTCTGGCCTTTACCCCACAGAAAATTTAATTCTCTGAAGTCCAGGAAATACTTTCAGTTATCTTAGGGAAAAAAAAAATCAAGATTTTCAAGTACATCTGAGAGCACTTTTAGGCACAAATTTAGAGGAGAAATAAACTTGGTGATATATCACTGATTCCTTTTTTATCCCTTATGAGGGCTGTACAGAAACACAGGTGTCTGCAGTATTTTTGACACTGAAGGGTTATTGGGCCAGAAATCTATGGAATGAATTGGGGCATAAGGTACCAAACCCATTGAGCAGATGAGGCAGACTAGTGATGATTTTGTCTGATCAGGGGAAGCCCTGGGATCCTGCAGTGGGATTGCCCAAGAGTTTTGTTTCCGTTGAGCTTTAAACTGGAAGAGTGGCCCTCAAAGACTACAGAACCCACCGTGCACTGCTGTGTTCTAATAATGTTAATCAGGAAAGTGCCCTGCCTGGGTGGAATTGCAGTAGCACTGCCAGCTTCAATTTCCCTAAAGAGAAAGGTGGCTATGGGAAATCTGTGGGCCATGTTTGGAACAGAGGCTTCAGCTGGGCTCCCCTTGAATTAAATTTTGGCAAAGGAACAAATGTGTGAAATGAGTGAAGGTGATGATTGGGTTTTGGATGTATTCCAGTGATCCCTGCCTGGCAACAGACTGCAAGTACGCCAACAAATTCCACTTCCACTGTCTCTTTGGGAACTGCAAGTATGTGTGCAAAACCTCTGGCAAAGCAGAATCCCACTGCCTGGACCACATCAACCCCAACAACAACCTGGTGAACGTGCGAGACCAGTTTGCTTATTACTCCCTGCAGTGTCTCTGTCCCAACCAGGTAAGAGCCATTCCAGAGCATCTGGAATGCTGTGGGAGTGGGAGGAGGAGAAGGATCAGGTACACTGACTCCCCAGCAGGAAGGGAGGCTGAGTGTGGCATTCCTGGTCTAACTACAGAACCTAGGAAGGGTCTTAATTACATGGTCTTGCAAAATGTTTGGTTTCTGTCTAATGGGAAATTGTGGTGCTTGTGTGTTTGTTTGACTGGGGTGAAGCAGGGGGTGAAGCAGACAGGGGGACCAGAGTGACCTGAGAGACACAGGATGAAATAGAATAAAAATCTGTGATGAATCCAGGGAAAGCCACACAGAGTAGTGTGTTACAGAGTACACAACAGCAAGGCAAAAAGACGAGAGGGAACCAGGTGCTCTGCAGGTTGTGGAAGATAAAATGCTCGGGATCTGGAGCGTCAGTTCAGGCCCCTCTCACTCCTCAGCAGGGACACCATTAGTGGCAGGCAGGTGAGGGTGCATTTGTTTTAGTCCTGCCTAAAGCAGGTGCCTGCTTGCCCCCCCAGCACTGTGAATTCCGGATGCGAGGGCATTACCACTGTCTGCGTCCTGGCTGCTACTTCGTGACAAACATCACCACCAAGCTGCCCTGGCACGTGAAGAAACATGAGAAGGCAGAGAGGAGGGCAGCCAACGGCTTCAAGTATTTTACCAAGAGGGAAGAATGTGGCAGATTGGGTGAGTTTTGTTCTCTTTCTCATGTGGGCTGTGCCATGCCCAGGCCAAGAATGCCAGGAGTTAGGACCTGCAGGTTTTGCTTAAGAGGTATTTGGTCATTAAATCACTAAACAAGACAGGCAACAAAACACAAAGCAGTTCCTGATGTGCATCATGTTTTCCCAAATAGACTCAAAGTAAATGGATAGAAACTGTGATGGAGAGAATTGTACATATGTATTTGTCTGGACATACAGCTTCCCCTTTGTTTTTCCTTTTTATCTAATTGTCAAAGCTTTTTTTTTTTTTTTTGGTGTTTGTTTGTTGGGAAGCTTAAGGGTGCTCTTAGGAGGATTTTATTTTTTTTTTTTTACCTATTGCCAGTGCAGCATTTTGGAAGTCAAAGGGCAAATAACCAGAGAGAGAGAGATGGAGAAGAGCATGCAATAAACTACTCCCTTCTCCTCCAAACCAGTTCTCCAGAGCCCCTGTGATCGTGCTCCCAGGGAATACAGCCTCCCATCTGAGCAGGGCCTAGGGAAACACCCAGTATGGCACAGCCTCAGACTGGGGCTGGCCCACTTGCCAGGACTGTCAGCAGCACTGCAGCAGTTATTAAATCCAAGTGCCTCCAGTGCAAAGCTGGGAAAACAAACACACAACAACAGAAAGTAGAATGAGTTCCTGGGAAGGGACCTAGAGCTGAAATCCTGGGCTCTGGATGGGGGGAGTCCCTAAAGAGAGCTCCAGCAGAGCTCTGCCCTGAACTTCCTGGGGTTCTCGTTGTGGTTTGGCTTAACAGTGTCACAGACCCAAGAGTTCCCTGTCACTCCTGGTTGGAACAAAGGCTGGAACTAAACAAGGTTCAGAATAATGTTTCTGGGTGCTGTTCCCCCCCATTGCAGGGAAACAGCCACAGTAACCAGAATCAAACTTCTCAGCTTTGAATACATCAAAAAATTTGTACCCGAATGGCAGCTTGTTTGTGGTAACCAGGGTAATGAGTGTCAACACCCTGTGGCCAGTACCTGCCTGGGTCTCACTGACACATGGCAGCAGATTCAGCAGTTGTGTTATTTGTTCACCTTTGGGTGTTTCAGGTGATAGCAGGGGCCAGACAAAGCAGGACAGTGATAGATGACACCCAGCCCACACGGTGCCCTGGCAACAGGCGAGCCTTCACCTGCCCTGTGCTGATAGTGTTTCATCCCACAGCACTGTTTGTTCCCAGTCCCAGAGCACAGGGATCAGAGGGATGGGGAGGGCAGGAGAGGTGGGGCTGTGGGCAGAGCGATACCTAAACAAACACACTCTTGGCATGGACATAAAACGCTGTCTGAGAGCTCCACATGGGCTGGGTGATCCAGGAGCTGCTTGGCAGCGAGGCAGCTCCAGGCTGTGCCTGTGTCAGCAGTGTTTGTGCTGGGGAGGGATGGGGTCCCTGCATCCAGCAGCTTGTACAGGTGCCCATAGGCTGGGCCTGCTGTGCAGTAAACACACATTTAGCCAGCACCCTGCATTTGCCTGCACAGATAGAGGCAGTGTGATGGGGTGGTGTGGGGGTGTGTGGTTATACCAACATGAATCCATCCCTGTGTCTCCCTGCATCTCTGCTTTTTATGTTGTGTGTGTAGAGATATATTCAGAAAATGTGTGTATATGGGTGTAAGCAGAAATCACTGCCCTGCTTTAAGGGCTTTGAATGTTTCTGAACAAACACACATGATAGGGTGTTGGGTTTTTTTAATGTATGTTTCTGTGTGTATAAATATATATGTGTATGATTGGAGAGAGAGATGAAAAAATACGTGTTCAAGTAAAGGTGGATGGGCGTAAAAGTGAGTAAAAGTGAGCCTGGCTGTACCTCTGTGTATCTGAGGGTATGGCCAAGGGAGGGGGGGGAGAACAGCAGAACTTGATTATTGGTACAGCTGTGTTTGAACTATACCAAGCCATTATTTATCAGCTATAGGAAGTGGCTGTTTGGGATTGTTAATGCCACACACCCCTGGCACACATGACTGTAGCCACGAGGAGCAGAACGTGTGAAGTGCTCTATGCCAGAACCCAGTGAACTGCTTGTTGTTCAGTAGCTGCCCCTATTATACAACAAATTTGGAGTGGCAATGAACACTTCCTGGCTCATTCCTATCTGGCCAGAGAGCACATACTGTCCAGAGCTAGAGCTGATAGGAGACTGCTTTTCCGAGAGCACAGTTAAAGGAAAAAAAGAGAAAAAGAACTTTTTATTTCTAATCTAATTATGAGCGTGTATTTTTGACTGTAACTTCTGTGATACAGCTAAATGTCTTGGTTTTGTTCTCTTTGTAAAAGAAAAGGCACTAGCTAAGACTGGAGAGCATTAGGCACGACTAGATGTAATGGTAATGTTCCTTTCTTTATAATGAAACAATGAGGGATGGGACTCGGCTCAGGCTCACTTCTTAAATCAGCATACACTGTAATCCTCTCTTGCAGTAGCTCAGCAGGCAATAGACTGTGGGTTTGTTTTTTTACCTTCAAGACTGTTCCTGAAGAGGCCACGACCATTGATAATGTTCAATCCCCCAGAAACCCATGTGGCAGCAGCTTTGTCCTGTCCGACCACCTTCCCCCCAGCCCTGCTCCCTCCCCGTACCTTCATGCACTACATACAACGGGTTTTGTGTCTGCAGGTTGCAAATACAACCAGGTGAACAGTCACTTCCACTGCATCCGAGAGGGCTGCCAGTTCTCCTTCCTGCTCAAGCACCAAATGACATCCCACGCCAGAAAGCACATGAGGAGGATGCTGGGGAAGAACTTCGATCGTGTTCCCACTCAGGTAACTCCTGTTACTGGAGCTGTAGATCCACAGGCAGTGTTGGCCCCTTTGGCTGCAAAGCTGCTGCAGGGCCAGGACACTTGGACCCAGACTCTTAAGGATGTGTGTCTGCACTGGGGGATCCTACTGGGATATGGGAGAACACCCAGAGTGGCTTTACCTCACTGGACTTACACGATATGAGGAAAGATGATGAAGCACAGACAGCAAGGCATTGCTTAGTGTAAACAGCTTCTCCTTGTGAATTATGGGGAAAAAAATTGAGAAGGATAACACTAAAATAATCATATTTACAGCTTGCACTCTCTCCCAGCTCTCTCAGTATACACAATTGGCTTATTAAAATTAAAGTGCTTAGGATGTGGAAGAATTGAACGTGCTGGTTAAAGCAAACATTTCCTGTTGCACATAAAGAATCATTTGCTGCTTCCACCTAAGATGGGAGAAATACCAGGCTTGAAATTTCTCTTCCCTTATTGATGTGGAGTTAGCTGGGGCACTCCTGTCCTCTCTCAGGAAGTAGCAGTGATGCAGTTGCTGCTTTTCTAACATGTAACTGAGAGCAACTGGCAGAGTAGATTTATCTGTTCTCTGAATAAATGGAAGAGCCTCAGAACTGAGCTGCTGCTCCAAGGGACAGCATTCCTGCCACCTCCTGCTCGTTCTTGCTCCTCAGTTGCTTTAGCTTCCATTGACTTGGGAGATGAAACAAGCTGGCTTTATTTAAATGCCTGTGGCTGGTCTGACCATAAGAACATCATCTGGTTTATGGAAAACAAAAAGGACCATCTGCAAGATGGAAACCCTCTTTCATTCCACAACATGGGAAGGAGAGGTCCCTGTTAGTTATTAACTACTGTCAGTAAGTGAACTGTTCAAGCCTAGTGCTGTTGGATTTAATGAGTTCACAGATGCCAAGGAACTGGTGTTGCTGTTGTGGCAGCTTTGGGTCTTTACACAGAAAGCTTAGGTACAAGAATCAAACTCAGGGTTTAACAAATAGATTTGTGTTCACTACTCTTGTAGCACATGCTGAGTTCAGACCTGAGAATTTTAGTGCATGCTGGGCAGAGAATGCTGGGTTTGACCTCCATCTCCTTTCACTGGCAGTCCTGTGTCAGTGAGAAGCAGCAGTGGTGGCCTGAGCAGTCCTGGGAGCACGCAGCACTCATCCTGGTCTGGGCTCAGCCCATGGAGCAGTCCAGCAAACAAGGATCAAACCACAGCCTGGGGCTTGTGGCAGAGCTGACCAGACTGCTGGGCTGCCACAGTTTTTCCCATGCCATGGTGCTCTGTAGGCAGTTGGTACAGTGTTGGGAAATACTCTGGGTACCAACCCATGACTGCCCAGACAAGGCCAGGCCGCTGTGAGCACAGCACACACGTGTGTCCCCCGTGCCTCAGCACTGACAGTCATGTTTCCAGGGTCTGACTGCAGCAGGACCTACACAGTGAGGCAGCAATGCCAAGATTAACACCTTCTGTTTGTGAACGCCTCAGAATCCACACACCAGGAGGTGGTGCCAAGATTAACACTCCCAGCCTCTGAGTGCATCACAATTCACATACCAGGGTGCCCGTGCCAAGTTTAATGCTCTGAGCTCCCTGGGCAGGAAGATTCACTCTCCCAGTACCATGGGTTCCACTCACAAGCATGTTCCAGCCATCCCTCATGAACTGGAGAGAGATAAACGTGCAGACAGATGGTTTTGGTCTTGGCATCTCGCTTTTGGTGTGAAAGTCCCTGTCCTGTTTTCTTGCTGCAGGTTATTGGCCACACTCCAAGAAATGAGAATCTCCCCCAGGTTGGCAGCATGGCACCCAGCCCAGCCTCATCAGGAACCCCAGCTTCCTTCCAGGGACCCCCCAGCATGATGGACACAGAAACAGATGAGTACATGGATTACACTGGCTGTAGCCCTGGGGGGATCTCCTCGGAATCTTCCAACATGGACCGCAGCTGCTCCAGCACTCCAGTGGGCAATGAAAGTACATCAGCAGGTAAGGGAGAAGGGCAGGGGTGTGAAATGGGTCATCAGTTGCCTGCTCTCTTGGGAGATAAACTCATGAAGAGAGGCCAAGGGATAGCTGCACCTTAAAATATGAACTGTACCAACTTCACAGTAGTGCCTCACACTAACCCAGCTCTCTCCAGCACTTGAGAGAAAGGTCCATCAAGATGTGCACCTCAAGCATCCAGGAACTAACAGCATATCTTTTTTGTCCCCATGAAGAGAGGTTTTTATCCTGGGTCTTGGAGTTGAGTCTATTTTAATAGTTGATTTAAAAAAAAAAAAAAAGCTGTGGGCCTGTTCTGTACTTGGCATTTCCCTTGGTACCTTTTTGTATTTCCTTGAGCAGCATCTGAAGTCAGGCACTTTCCTGTACTGGTGAGATACAGAAGGACTGTACAACAGCAAATATTATCTACACAGGGGATAAAACCTACCACATCTTCAGGAAACCACATATAAAAGCAGCTCAGAGCTCCCTTCCTCACACAGAAACTCTTGTTCCACTTTGTGCAGTGTTGCACAGAGGAGACCCCCCATCACCCCCTCTTTTGGGAATTAAGTTCCTGCCCTTGTGTCCCATTTGCCAGGGTAACATGCAGCCATCTCACACTGCCCTGTGTTACAGGGTCAGCTTGTCAGGACTCAGGTGCCAGTTTGGAGTTCTGTTATCATCTCACAGTTTAAGGAATCTCTTAGCTGTCCTTCCCAGGTTAAGTGTGATACTCTGCATAGGCTGCCTCAGTTTGCTTTAATTTTCCTACTTTTCTTTCCCACACCAGATGAAGGCCATCCCATGGCCCAGCCAGCCTCATGTCACTGCTGGGTCCCCACAGTGGTTGCCCCATGACATTGTGGCTCCTCCAGAGGGTTCTGTGGGCAGTGGTTCCTGGCACTCTCTCCTGTGTCAGTGGTGGCCCAAGTCACATTTCCTAGGAAATGCTCTCCAGGCAGGAGCAGCTCCACCCCCCAGATGTCAGAGAGAGCACCCTTACAGCTGGTAGTTGGAACAGGCAGGCACCACATAGGTGAACAAGGACCAGTCAATCAGGAATTCCTGCCTGAAACCCTGTGGCTCTTCCCCCATGCCATAAAGCCACTCTACTTCCTGCAGAGACCACCCTTCTCTTCCTGGTGCTGTCAGTTCCTCACCTTCTGTTCCTTCTCCATTACAGTTCTGTTTCATACATTTGTGAATGTATTTTCCATTTTCATCATATTGCTTCTGCTCTTGGGTTCTCATTTCAGTTCTTTTGTTTTTTGTTTTGTTTTGGTTTTTGTTTTGTTGTGTTTTTTCTTTTTTTTTCCTTTTTTTTTTGTTCTTTTTTTTTCTGCTTTTTTTTTTTTTCTCTCTCCACATTCTCCAGGCTGCCTGGTTCCTTCTACTGCTACTGCTGCTGCCGACGATGCCCACACTGCACCACAACCTCCACCACCATCTCTGCCTCCATCTTTCTCACAAGCCCTGCTTAGGTCTCCCCTCCCCACCCTGCCCTATCTCTTCTCTCCATCTTGTCTCTCGTACTCCCTGCTCAGTGCCACTCTGGGAGCCAGCAGAGGCATTGTCATGCCTGCCGCCAGCACCGCTGGGTTCTCGCCCATCATTGCCACTCCAACTCCAGTAAAAAGTGACGTTCCCTTAGTGCAGGATGCAGCAGGTAACACTTCTTTGCTTTCTCTCCGTGTCCTGTGCCCACCTCCTTCCCCACTCACCCTGCCCACGTTTTTTTCTCTGCACCTTTGGGTCAGTAGAGCAGCCGAGGTCGCTCTGTGCCTTATCTAACGTTACCCAGGGGCCTGCCCGTGCCTGCTCCTTCT
The DNA here is from genome assembly GCF_025592945.1 of Manacus candei. Taxonomy (NCBI): domain Eukaryota; kingdom Metazoa; phylum Chordata; class Aves; order Passeriformes; family Pipridae; genus Manacus; species Manacus candei. Next base: position 4,069,571 of record NW_026138070.1, read on the forward strand.
CCCTGCTCACACAGTAACCACAGCTAAAGGAACCAAAACCACAGCAAATCATTCACAGACACTCAGGTACCTGAGAGCAATTCCCACCAATTGCTAACTATGAGAAAAACCTAACAAAATCCACAGCTAAAATGCACTTTCAGCCTCTTGATAACATCAAGGAGGCCCAGAGCAAACTTTGGCTCATGTGGCATTAATGGGACTTGGGATTCTTGCTTAGATCTTCCAGGCCACCCAGCCCAGTGCCTGTCATAGTCTGCTGCATGTGTATCTTGGCAGGTCCATGTCTGAGGAGGTACCAGGTCCTGTGTTTCTGTTGATCTTGGGAGCTTCATATGTAGCCACAGCTCAGGGCCTTCCCCGTGAAGTCCAGGCGGTGTCACACCATGACATCATCAGGCAGCTCGGGCTGTTTCTCACACTCACTGTTATTTATATCTGCTCTAACCAGCTGCAGAAAACACAGAGAGATTTTTTAGTTTTAAGCTGCCATGTTTCCCATGTGTGACTAAGATCAGAGATGTCTCAGGCTGGGGATTCTCATTCCAGCTGGGATTGGTTTTTAGGGTGTGTCTCAGTTTTGGCTTCTTCTCCCAACTCCCAGCTCTTTTCTAGTTAATTAAGGGCATATGCTTAAAGTTCACACTTGAGAGGCTTCTGGCAGCCTACAAATGTCCCAGTCATTCTTCCTGCCAGTTTTAGTAATGTGTAAATCCGAGGTCAGTGGTTGGGACTGTGGCTGGAGGACCAACTCCCCTTGGAAGTTCACGGGTTTTTCTCATGGGACTTGGCAGGAGAAGGATCCTTGCCCTGTCCAGAGGAGTGTGTGCCAATTAACAAAATTCACAAGAAACTATATTTTTGCTTCTTTTTTAACTATCTGCATGCAACCTGAAACATCTTAACCTTGTGCTGTGCTTCCTCTAATCAAAGACTTTTAAGTTTCTTGTTTTTACCCATGTATAGTTTGGTAGTTGGAGAGACAAGCTCATGGCAAACGTTTACCACTGAGATTTGCTGGGGATCACATCCATTGAGGCTTGTAATGTTCCATGGGGTGCAGGGACTGAAGGTTGGCTGGTGGCAAAGGAGGAGAGTGCCCCAAGGTGTCATCTCTCTCCATCATGCCCTTACTCCGAAACTTTGCCTGTATGAGGAAACAGAATTGCTTTTTAACTAAAGTTTTAAGCACATCTGTTTAACTGTTGTAAAAGCTGGGTAGATACATTGAGTTTTAAACAGGTACAATTTAAATTCTACTTATTTCTCATCCAGAGTCTTTCCCCAAAGATGACATGTCCCATATTCCCATCTGAAGACAGTATGACCATTCACGCTAATTAATGCTAAAGGACTTGATGGTTTGGCTATAATTTTCTAAAAACAAGGAGTTTCTCTGGACACCAGCAACTTGCCCAGGCACAAATGCACTCACACGAGTTGGCTGGGAGTGGAGAGCTGGATTTTACAGTACCAGATGTTCAGGGGGGAGCAGGGAGTAAATTGGTCCCAGATTCTGCAGTGAAGGGCCTGCCAATCCCCAGCCTGCAGTGACACGGAGTTATCCCCAGCGTGCACTTTGCACCAGCTCCCTTCACTCCGAGGGCTCGCCCTGGGAGCCCCAGGCTGGTGTCCTGACCTGCAGCCTGAGCACAAGTGCCATGGGTGTGGAGAAACCTTCTGTTCTTTGCTGATCCTGCAGCCTCTCTAGCCTGGCCATGTGGGAGAGGAGGTTCCTGCTCCACTCCAGTGACTCGTGTCCTACAGTGCCAGGGTAACTCCAGGAGTTCCCTCCCCTTCTCTTGAAGGGTTGTCACTGAAGGGCCAGCAGGGCAGCACTAGTATGGAATACTATTCCTGGAATACCTGTGCATCAGCCAGAAAGGGAATTACACCAGTCAAACAGATGACTGCTCCTTCAGTCTCCCAGACAAGGATTCTGCTGCTCTGGGTTCTCGGGCCCCAGGCACTGAGTGTCACAAATGGTGTCTCTTTTCAAGAGGATGGCAGTTTCAGCAGGAAGAGAGGCAAAAAAAAAAGAAGTATGTTTTAGTTGCAAGCTATAATTTCCAATTACACTCACGGGTCTGCACCTGGTGAGAAATTCTTGCCTCCAACCTTGTCTGCGCTGCATGTTGATACTGGAGATTGTGGTTTGATTCTGGAACTAGCAAGCAGAGAAGGAAAAAAAGTTAATAGATATAATGAGGTCGAGTCCTTGATGTCACTGTGTTCCTGGGGGACGGGAGCACTGGCCAGATGCACTGGCCCTGTGAATGAAAGGGAAGACAGATGAGGGCTCTTTATTTACTGGGGGCATCATGTGATTTTTGAGACCCAGGGGAAAGCTGCAGAACTGGTATTTTCTCTCAGAGTCCACTGGCTAGTGATGATGAGAATTAGCCCCATTGAACATCTGTCCATCTGTCTTTCTAAGTGCACTCACTGTAATATGTAGGCTCATTACAGTGAGGGATGGTGCAGTCTCCTGGCCAAAGTCCATCCTGTTTCTATAAATTCCCCCCCGTGCAGTTTTAATCAGGCATGGGATCTTCTTCACTTCCTGCCTGTCCTTGGCAATGGTAGTGGATTTCAAGAGCCTGGATAGGTGGAACAGTGCACATGTCCTGGCTTTTAGCACCCTGAAACTCCTTCACCACTCCAGTGGTGAAGAACTGCAGTAACACACCTTAGTCCTTGGACTGGAACAAGCCAGCTCCTCCCTATTCAAGTCTCATTTGAGGAAAACAGGACTAGAGATTAATTAAGCAGCAGGAGAAACTGTGAGAGTATCGAATAGAGAAGCAACAGTTAGCATTTGGACAAGATCAGCTTCAGCAGCTGAGGCAAGGCAGGATATGCTGAAAATTGAGGAAGTGATGTCCAGCAGGCGTCAGCCAGTGCTGGATCCCGGAGCTCAGGCTCACTCAGAGCTCGAGGGATGAGCTTGCCAGGATGGCTGGGAGATGCAGAGACCTGGCTGTCAGCAACACCGCTCTCGCTTTCTCTCCCCAGGGAACACCATCACTATGCCAACTGCCTCGGGGGCCAAAAAGCGCTTCTGGATCATCGAGGACATGTCCCCGTTCGGGAAGCGCCGCAAGACCGCGTCCTCCCGCAAGATGCTGGATGAGGGGATGATGCTGGAGGGATTCCGGCGCTACGACCTCTACGAGGACTGCAAGGACTCCAGCTGCCAGTTCTCCCTCAAGGTGACCCACTACCACTGCACGCGGGAGAACTGCGGCTACAAGTTCTGCGGCCGCACCCACATGTACAAGCACGCGCAGCACCACGACCGCGTCGACAACCTGGTGTTGGATGATTTCAAACGCTTCAAGTCTTCGCTGAGTTGTAACTTCCCAGACTGTCAGTTCTCTGGCAATAGCACACACTTCCACTGTCTGCGCTGCGGCTTCCGCTGCACTGACAGCACCAAGGTGACAGCCCACCGCAAGCACCACGGCAAGCAGGACGTCATCAGCGCCGCGGGCTTCTGCCAGTTCAGCTCCAGCGTGGACTGCGAGGTGCCCGACTGCAAGTACAAACTCAAGTGCTCCCACTTCCACTGCACCTACCCTGGCTGCAAACACACGGTGGTGGGTATGTCACAGATGGACTCGCACAAGCGCAAGCACGAGAAGCAGGAGCGAGGGGAGCTGCCTGCCATCTCCCCTGGCCCCGAGGGCCTCGCCCACTCCACCCTCGAGTATGACATCCAGAACTCTTCCATCAACCTGGACAGCTCCCTCAACCTCAGCACTGACAACAACAGCTCCCTCTTCTTCCTGCAGAATGCAGCTGGCGTGGGCCTCAGTGACTCCCTGGACCTCAGCAAGAAACAGGCAGAGGCCACCGAGGGCCCGTCCCCGAGCAGAGCTGGGACCGCGGCCCAGGAGAGGGGCCCGGGGGCATCAGGCTCTGGTGATGTGGAGGACGAGGATGACTCTTCCCAAGAGGATGAAGAGGATGATGAGGAGGAGATGAATGAAGAAGAGGAGGATGACGAAGAGGAGGATGATGATGATGACGACGAGGAGGACGATGAAGAGGAAGACCTGAACACGGATTCTGAAGAATCGCTGCCTGACCCTGAAGGCCTGGCCACTAAAGAAGATGGAGAACCAGAGGAGGCTGCTTCTTCCACAGACCATGGTGATGCTTCCAGGCCACAGGGCGAGCCAGCCCTCACTCCAGCCCCAGCTCCTGCTCCTGCTCTTGCTCCAGCTCCAGCTCCAGCTGCTGCCCCAGCCTCCACCGCTGCTCCAGCAGCTTCTCCTTAATCCAAGAGACAACGACGGCAGTGGTTTGGTTTTGCTCTTACACAGAATTACTAAGAGGACCCTATGTGAGGCGAGAACAAAGATTGGGATGGCAAATGAAAAACAAACTCCGTGCCACACACACGAGAGAGAGGAAGGAAGGAAACCCCTGCTCCTCCCCAGGCCCCATAAGAGATCGGTTTGCAGCAGGACTGGTGCTGCCTCATCCATTCTACAGATCCCGGAACAGGGGGCAGGATGCAGCAAAAAATACCCTTTATATGGACATGAACCTTGAGGGTACCTGCTGCTCTTCCCTGCTCCCTGCATGGTGCGTGGGGCCTGTGCCCATCTGGGGACCCTTTGTTATGGGTGGGGCTCTATCCCCCCAGTTTTCTTTCTGGGTTTTATTTTTCCATGTTTTCAGTTGTACGATAATAATAATAATCTCCACTTCTTGGAGGGGGGTGGGTGGGAACAACAGGTAATGAATTTTAGAGATATATATTTGTGTGTGTGTCTCTCTATATATAATGTACGCACACACGCACATATATAAAATTCAAGGAATTGGTGTCACAGAGACAAGTAGCTCAGCTTTTGCCGGTGGGAAGGAGGGGTGAGGGGTGTGCTCTCTCTCCACCCCTCCCCCTTCTTTCTCCAGCATTAAATGAATGGCATCAGACAGCCAGGGTGGGAGTGGGTATTTATTGTCACATAAATGAGGACGCATTAATGAACGAGCAGGGGTGGGAACGGGACACTCCTCTGTTCTTCCAGATCCTTTTTACTGTTAATGATAATAATTTTGAATGCTATTTATATTGTAAAACTTTCTCAGTCTACACTTTCTCTGTAGGACACCTCTCCTCATCCCTGCTGCTCTGCCTGTAGGGATTTAGCTGAAGTAACCTGGGAAGAACACAGCAGGCAGTCACAGGGTCTGTCACACTGGAGGACTGGGGTTAATCCGCCATCCAGTTCCATCTCATCCCAACCCCCAGGTGCTTCCTCTCTGCTGAGGGTGAGGCGTTTTTGTGGTGCTTCAGTATCCCCATCTCAGGAGGTTGTGAGCTGCCCTGTCCCACAGGGAGCACCGTGCTCAGAGGAGCGTCCGGGCTCTGCCCCGAGCGCTGGCACCAGGACAGGAATGTCCCGTGCCCAGCCCTGTCCCCAGCCTGGCACCAGGACAGGACAGACACGGAGCCCTGGTGACTCTGGGAGAGGCCAAGGCAGCGCTGCCGAGGCAGGAGGAGGCAGGACAGGCCCTGGGGCAGGAGGGGACACGCCTGTCCTGCAGCCCCCGGAGCCGCTGCAGCCCCCAGGGCAGCGCTGGGGAGGAGCCGAGCAGAGGCACCTCCACTGCTGGACCTGCCACCTCCAGCAGCTCGGGTTTGTCCCTGCTCCAAGCTCTTCCCTTCTCTCCTTTCCTAGCCTGGTCTGGGAACACACACTACAGGACACTGTCCCAGACTCCAGCAGGTGAGCCAGTGGCTGTTTGACCCCAAATCCTTGCCTGAGCCTGAGAGGGCTTGTCCACACACCAGGGCTCCAGAAGGACTAGTATGGATTAATTCTGATAATAGTTATTTCGGTGCCAGTTTTAAGTATACCAGCCTAGTCTGAGCTTTGTCCCTTTTTAAAAAAAAAAAAAAAACCTAATTATTTTTTTCTCATACCATGCAGGCGCCCTCTCCCCTCCTCAGCTCTACGAGCCCTTCAACTCCAAGGGATCCCCGGGATTTGTTTTCACTCTGAACAGATAAAGGCCTCAAGAAGTTTAGGTTGCGTTGGTTTTTTGTTTGGTTTTTTTTTTTTTTAATTATTTCCCTAAGGAACTGGTGCAGATCAGGTCTGATTTATAAACAAGCAGCTCAGCTGTGTAAATGTGGGGACAGAATGTTCAGATAATGTTTCAAAAGGAAAGGCAAAAAAAAAAAAAAAGTTGTACAGTATTTTTCCTGTAAAGGTTATTACTATATATAGAACAAAAGAGAAACCACCAATGCCAGGGGGATGAGGGGGGGTCACCTGCCTTCTGGATAGCCCTTAGATATGGTTAATTGTGTGCAATTTTTTTTTTTCTCCTTTTTTTTTTTTTTTTTTTTTTATTTTTTTCTCTCTCCTTCGATGTAGTGTTTGTTTGTAGGGGGTGGCAGGGGAGGGGGGGCCTTAACGCTGCGGTTTGAGGCTGACTTGACACTCCCAGCACTGACCGGAGCTGCACGGTTCCGAATTCTAACTTGAATTTTGTAGAGATGAAACAAATGAAAAAAAAAAAAAAAAGAAAAAACAAAAACAAATGAAATATTGTTATTACTAGTTTGTAGTTTATTTAATTCTTTGGAGTTCTTTTCCTCTATCAGCTATTTGTGTGGCTTTTATTTTTATAGGGGTTTTTGTTTGTTTGTTTTTGTTTTGTTTGGTATATCCCCTGCCCTCAGCTGTGTGTTTCCTAGCACAACCTGATTCCTGAATAGAATGAAGCTCATGTTCCTGGGGCAGAGTGATGGAATGATGCCCTGGAATTTCTCAAAATGGGATGGGGCAGAAAAATATTTTACTTTACCAGCATTTGCTGCAGGTTCTGTACTTGTACATTTTCCCCATGTCCAATACTTAGATAGGATGGTGATGGGCTCCAGGAGGAATCCTTGGATGTAACACAAAGCCACATGTGGCAAAGCAGATGTGATGATTTTGTACCCCTGAAACACAGGATGTCTGTCAGTGACTGTGGGAGCAGCACCGAGCCCTGCCCGGTGCCAGGGCCAGCGCGGGGCTCCCTTGGGCCACCCGAGTCCCTGGGGAAGGACGGGCCCTGTCCCTGCTGCCGGGGGCTGGGAGCCTGCACTGGGACACAGCGTTGTACCCCTCCCCTTTCCTATCTCACCAGACTCCAGGAGTCACTGCACAGCAGTGGGGAAAGCAGGAAGGCAGAAGTGTGTGGAGAGGGGGTGACGTGTCCAGCAGCTCTGCCTGGCGCTGGCCGGGACACATCCCGGGGGCAGGAGCGGGCCGGGATCCGCCGGGATGGGCCCCGTGTCACGCGTCCTTCTGAGGGGCCCAACGTGCCAGAAGGGCCTGTGTTTATCTATGCACACCATTTTCTCCCCCAAGGCGCCCTTACTTCTCCCTGACATCTCAGCCCTTCTCCCAAATTTCTACCCCCTCTTCTCCGGGAGCTGGCACAGGGAACAGGAGTTCTTTCCCCCCGGGCTGCTGCTCCAGGTGACCCCTGGGCAGGGTCAGGTGCCCTGGCAGGACAGTGGCCACCGGCCGGGCCGGCCCCAGAGCATCCTCCTCCTGCTCCTGTAACTCTTACACTGTCTCTGTTCGCAACAACAACAACAAGTCAACAAGTTAAACCCGACTTTTTATTCTGCCATGTCCAGGCTTTAATTCAGCAAAACCCTTAAGCAGATGACTCTGAGCGGGCCCAGGTTTAAGCCTGAGCTTAAGTGCTTTTCTGACCCAGGGCCTCAGCAGCCCAAGGACCCCGTCAGAGCAGGCGTTGGTCACTCCAAGCTCTCATATCAGTGGGACTGTCAGTGCTGTTGAAATAATGTGCTTAAAGAATGACCAGAGAAAGAGAGGGAGATTCAACTGACTCTGTGAGGAGGGGAAAGAGGAGAGAGGAAACGGAACTGTTCTGTCCAAAACAAGATAAAAAAAACCAAACAAAATAAACCTTGAGATGGACCCTCCTGATTCTGCTACCATTCACTGCTGAAGAGCAAAAAAAAAAAAAAAAAAGAAACAAAAACTATTGACTAGATTGTTCATTCTAGCCACAAACTCAACTGGATTAAAGTCTGCGTGGAAGGAATTTTGTAAAGAAAAAAAAAATTTAAAAAAAATTTTCCAATGTAGCAAAAAAAAAAAAAACAAAAACAACTTTAAAAAAACAAAAATGAAAAAAAAAATGACAATGAGGGAGGATTCTAGCCTTTTGTAATATCCATATTGCACACTAGGACTATAAGCCATTGCTAGCTCATTTTGAATTTTAAATGTGTAATTTTTTTTGTTTTGTTGTTGGTTTTTTTTTTTCTTTCCGTGGGGGAGGGGGGGGAAATAAATGCTTGAACCACCAATGCTCTTTTTAATGTTTTATAAATATGTATGTGTATATATATAAATATAAAAATAATATGTATGCACATATATATGTGTGTGTGTATATATCTATATGTATATACATATATATAGATATATAGATATATATATAGGTTTTGAGACAAAAATGCAGAAAGTGAAAAAAAACACCCTAAACAGGATGGTGTGCTCTGATTTACTTGAATCTGGTCTCTTCAGCACCTGCGTTATTAAGAACTGAATATTTTTCCACTTGAATTTAGTGCTATTAGAAATTTAATATATGTGTTTTATTTATTTGATTTTTTTTTTTTTGCATGACTGATGCAAGGTTTGACATTTTCACTCAATAAAAACTGGAAAAAAAAACCCCAAAGTTTTAAGTGATCGAGTTGTCTTCTTGCTCAAGGTTTATGTTTTTAAGAGCCTGGAGCAGGGGGTGTTTGGAAGCCCTGCACCCACGGAACAGGGAGCAGCAGTGCTCAGATGGGAAGTGCAGTAGGAAGGGAATTCTCTTTACATGGACTCTGGCCTTAAGGTTTTCCACAGTGCTGTGGTTTTATTGGAAGTACCATCAGGGTCCCTGGTAAAGCCCTGCTCACAGCTCCACAACTTGCTAATTGGGATGTGGAATTAGAGAGGTGACCGTTCACATTTTGACTTTTCCCCTCCTACCTTGGCCTGCAGGCTCAGAGTGCTGGATTGGGATCCATGGTGGAACTGCCCTTGCTGAGACCCACCTGAAGCCTTACAGGGACACTCAAAGCCCCAAATCAACATCTTTGACTCACCCACACAAAAAAGACAGGAGCCTGTCTGGATGGAAGGGGAGGGGGCAGTGGATCTCCTCAGTCACACACTTCTGGCAGAACTCAGCAAGAACACAGAGCTGTGCCCCAGCCATCAAACAGCCCAGAGCCAGCCTTCCTCCCTGGCTGCTCGGCAGCTTTTCCTGCTGCACAAACCTGTGCACACCAGAGTTCTGGCTGCCATCAGGGGTGAGGATGTCCTGGCAGAAGGGTGTCCTGACAGCCCCAGTGTGGGCACAGTGCCCTGGTACAGCTGCTCCAGCTGCCAAGGGGGCTGGTGGGAAGAATGACAGATGAGCTAAAACCCTGCTCAGTCCAGCCTGTCCCCTGTGCTCCTACCCAGGACTCATCCCAGGCATGGGCACTTCCACACCCAAGGAACAGGTTTTCATCACCGGCATCCCTGCTCTGGGACAGGCAGTAGATGCCACTTTATGAGGAAGTGAGTAAGTTACTTTGAGGGAAAGAAAGCCCCAGTGCATGTTTCCAGCACATCCTGTGCTCTGCAGTGATTGCCCTCACGGTGCCTGCCAGGGGCAGACACGTCCCTGAGCATCCGCCCTCCATGGCAGGTCACTGCAGGCACCCATCCCCTGTCCTGGTGGGAATCCTTACATGTGCCAGGACTGAACTCTGCACGAGAGCTGCCTCCACCCTGCCCAAAATGGTTCTGCCGGTGGTGAGGCCCCCGAACTGCCCACAGACAGCACACATCCAGCTGCCTTCCTGGATGGGCTCCAGTGCTCTGGAAATGCAGCTGGTTCTGCACCAACAGCAGGATTTGGGTGTCTGTGCATCCATCCCCTGTTGGCAGTGCCGGGTGAGCTCCTGGGCACTGCACAATTCCTGTCCTGCCAAGTGCTACCGGAGATGCAGAGCCAAGCAATGTCCAAGTTCTCATTTTACCCAAAGAACACGAGAACAGCCCTCCCGTGTGGCTCTTCCCCAGCCATCTCGAAGCAGCCGGGTCTTTGTGCCTCTCTGCCATCGTCAGAGAACCCAGGAGCAGCAGAGCAGTGCCTGCCAAGCCTGGTGCATTGGCAGCAGCTGCCTCCTTATTAGCAGAGAGGATTAGACTCCTCTCTCTTTCAAAGCCCCCTCGTTGCTCTGCTGCAGCTCCCAGCCATCCTGTTTTCAGATGTCATTATCTGAACACGCTCCTAATCCGACCTTGGAGCGCAGAGGTTTGTTCTCACTGGAGCTCTGCCCACAGCACATGGAATATTTACATGGCCGTGTTTCTGGGGGGGGACAGGGGACAGGAACGACACGACTCGCTGCTTGAAAGCTCTTGCTGGAACTTGCCTGCTCTCTGTGGAACTCTGACTGCACTTCATAAAAGAATGACTAAGTCGGGGGGGAGCTGCAAGCTGAACGACCAAAGTCTCACTAACATTCATTCCAAGCCCTCACAGCTGGTGCTGGTGCAGCTCTGCACCCACAGCCCCTGCACTTGGTGAGCCCCAGTAAGCACCAGACACCAGGCAAGGCCACTTGTTCTAATGTCAGGACAAAAACCGGGCAGTACTGTACTTTGATACCTCGTGTGTACCCAGTAACACCATTCTTTGTGAGTGCAGCACTCACAAGTCACACACAGCCACAAAACCACACTGCCTGTTTCACATGAGACACTGGATATCCCCTCTTCAGTCTCCTGCAGCACCCACCAGCACAGGCACCCACGGCAGAGGATCCCTTGGCACCAGCCCAAACACAAAACTCAAACAGCAGCTCTGCCTTCCCCTCTCCAAACAATTCAAGACTTTAAACCAACAGAGGCAGCAGAAGTTCAATCGCCTCAAACATAAACAAGCAGCATCCAAGGTATTCCAGGACACGGAATGGGAGAACAGAAGGTTGTGCTGCTGCTTTCAATCATCCTGGTTTTTAGATGTCATTAACCAAACATGCCTGGTCCAGCCTTAGCTCATGGAGACCTGTCCTTGCTGGAGCCAGAAGGGCCAACAAGGACAGAAATAGAGTGTTGGCCAAAACTGAAGGTAACTGCCATCACTGTGGCTTAGAAAGACAACCATCACTGTTCATCCAAGAGCTTCTCACAGACAGTCCAGCAAACAGCATTTCCAGAGATCACTAGGAAAACAATCCTTTGGGTTACCCCTCTCCCTGTGTCCCAGGCCCAGGAGGAACAGTTCTCATACTGCAGCAGGCAGCCATTTAATTTGCAGGAATCTTCCTTACAAGCTCTCACCAGCTCCAGCCCTGACTGCCTTCACTCAGCACCATCTCACAGGGGCTGTGAGCACCAGCCCGCAGAGCAGTGGGTGCAGAGCTGCACCTGACACAGAAATACTCCTCATGGCTGAGCACAGAGTGAGTAAAGCATGTGTGACTCAGGAGGAGATTTACTCCAGGGGCACAATGCCTCCTGCACCCCGACAGAAGGAAATTCAGAATTCTGGTGCTCACTGGTACAGAGGAAAAGCATCTGTGATGGTGCACAACATGTGCTGGGCATAACTTGGAGCTTGCAGGGACCAGTGCCCAGCACTGGCTTCCCAAGGCACCGTGACATTCAGAATGACCCAGAGACTTGCCAGGGAAACAGGTCTGGTAAACAATGGAGAAAGAATGGACTGAGCCAGCTGTTGGTCCTGCCTGTGTTGCTCAGGTAAGGGAGCTAAGAGAGAAACCATTAATAGGTAACAACAGGCTAAGAGATAACAAAGGCCTTGAGAGTTCCTGGAAAAGTATTTTCACTGTGCATTGGGTATAATGACACAAAGCAAGAGAGGAGAATTATGACACAGACGTGAACAAGAGAATGAGGACCAAATGTTTAAAGCAAAGACCTTCACTTGACCTCTAAAATTTCCTACACAGTTCTGCACAAACCCTTTCCAAGAAGGAAGGTTCTGAACCACCACTCCTACTGTAAGGTACATACAGACTGCATCAACTGCTTGAGTCACAACAGAGCTTTGCATTGGCACACGGGCACAGAACTGTGCTCACAAACCTGCAGGTGCCTTTTTAGAAGGCCACAGGAAGCCCTTTTAAAAAAACAACTCTGGGGAAAGGGAAGGAGAGAAGTTACAGCCAAAGCTCTCTCCTCCCCAATCTGCATACAAGACTGAAGCTTTCAAACATGACAATAAAACTGCACATCATCTTCAAGAGGAACACGAACTTTAGGGAGCTCTCTGATAGTCACTGAGCAGCTCGTACCTTTTCTGAACAAGAGAAGCAGGCGGGTTGTCAGGAATGTCTGTGGAGTTTCATGTACACTAATAAATAAATAATTTCTGTCTTTCTTTACAAATCAAGGCAGAACTTTGCTTAATATGACCAAACTTGGAAAGGGGAGAGGATGTGTGAGTACATCTGTACACCAGACTTGCACATGCACAGCCACAGTAAAATACCCGGGTTTGCCCAACACTGGGACAAGGCAAGAGGCCAGTTTTGGTGCAAGCATGTGAAGGAACTGCATGTGTGATGTTTACTGCACTTAGTGCATTTTATGGCTATCTATAAGGAGTAAGGTTAAGCAAGATGCTTTTGAGTCCTGTGACAGACACTGTGACATGGAAATCCAACGTTCAGGCAGGAAGCCCTCTCTTTTTGGGTCTCTGACTGCTGTCCTGGACAAACTTTACCAGTACCCGAAAGCTGACAAGACCCAAACTCCAGAGGCAACAATCCCAACCAAAGGGGTGAGGGCAAGGAGGGGAGAAAGGCACTGAACAGCATTTGTAGGTACAGCAGGTGCTGGAAGGGATGACAAGTTCTTCATGCCAGCCCTGGGGCAAGAAGTGGGTCACTGGAGTCCCTCGGACACACCTTCCCTCACAAGGGCCAAGCACTGCTCAGATGGGAGCATGGTCCCTCCAGGGGCAGATCCCTTCACGTTCCCTGGGGAAGGCTGGGTGCCCTGGCCCCCCCCTCTTGCCCTTGCCCCTCAAGTGCCCCAGGCCCATCCTGGCTGAGGAGGGGTGGCCAACAGAGGCAGCTTCCCTCCTTCCTTTTGCTCTTTTTTGGCAGGGAAACTCTTAAACAAACAAATGAAGAAACACTGAGGATTTAAGTAAACAGCTGAAGATTTATCTGACAGGCAGACTGAGCTGTTCCCTGCCCCCTTCCCTTCCCACAGAGCTGGGTGCTGCCCTGTGCTCTCTGCAAAGCCAGGGACCAGCAGCCTGTGCCCCGAGCCCCCACTGCCACCGGCAGCCCCACAGACCCTCCTGGGATCTCAGGGCACGGCCAAGCTCTGCCTCAGTGCCACAGCTCTGCATCCCACACACTGAGGAGGACTCAACAAAGCCTTCTGGTCTGTGGCCAGAGCCAGAGAGCCCTTGGAGGGAAGTAAGTGCCTTCATTCAGGAGGCATCATCCCAGGAAGAGCCAGCAGTGCCTGCAAGAGGGAAGGGAACCAGCCCTGGCCTGTGGCACCACATCCATTGGTCTGTGCCCAGGACAGATCCTCTGACAGAGCTGCAGCCCCTCCACATCCACCCCCGCTGCTGGGGCACCCATCACGAGTTCCCACTGTTTCACACAGATCAGCAGACTCTGCCTGCAGGTTTCAGGGCTGGGGGGAAAAGGAGGTAAGAAAGAGGTGCAGCAGGGGGATGTTCCAGTGCCAGGCTGCACCAGGGTCATTCTGGGGAACAGGCAGGAGGGAGCCCCAAGCTCCATCTCACACCCAAAACTGTGGAAGTGCTGTTATCACTGCACAGGCACAGAAGCAGACAGGTAAGCAGGGAAGCAGTTACACAGCAATGGGATCTGCTGCAGACACTCTGAGAGGGCAGGAAGCAAGCAATAATTCACCTGCACTGGAAAGCTGCAGCATTTAGCACCCAGCCCTTTGTGCACACCCAGCTCAGCTGAAACTGCTTAAGGAAAGCAAATCTGTTCAAAGAGATGGAAGAATGTCCACCCCAGAATTTGCTCTGGTTCAATTAAATCAGTTAAATTAATTCTGAAGAGGTGTTACTCTCGGTGCACACAGACAAAACCTCAGTAGTAGCCACAGAAGCAGAGGGATAAAGTTTGAAACAGCCAACTGTTAGAAAGGGAAGAGATGAGGAGACAGTGCATGAGGGAAGGCTGGAAAACCAGCACCAGGGATGCTGCACAGAACAGCCATGCCAAGCAAAAGGACTGACAGACAGACAGGCTGGCAAAGGGACAGGCACAGAAAGGAAAACAGGCAACAAAGAAGCCGGTTGTACTCTGAGATCCCGAGTCAGCCCTACCCAGCCAGTCACCTTCTCATGCAGGACACACAGTCCTAAAGAAAAGCAAGTATTTTACCTAAAACAGAAAAAAATACAGTGTCAACCTCCCTCTCCCACTCCCCTTCAGGCTGTTCTTGCAGCCAGCATCATAAAACATCTCTCATTATTTGTGCAAATATAGAAAAAAAATGAAATCCTGAAGGATGAAATCCTCCAGCAGATGCAGGGAAGGAGGCTTTGGTAGGAACACAGGATGTTTTTGAAGATGCTCCATACTGTAAGTAACCCCTGAGCAGTCCTTGCAAAGCATTTGGGGAGATTTTTAGCCTGAAAGACACTTTACAAAAATAAATTGTAATTGAGTTTTAATAATCTTCCCCTTTTCAGAAAGGGCCTGACAGATGCTGCCTAGTGCTCACTTCTGCCCCATTTCAAATATTTTTACCTTATTTGGATGAAATATATTATTTTTCTAATGAAAGGAGGTTTGTTTTTTTTTTTTTTCCAACGAGCTGGTTTTCCCTTCGTCCAGCTGGTGCCTTTATTAGGTTAGTGCTTGCTCCCTTTTGGGGATGGGATTGTTTTTTTCCCTGAGCTGGGACAGACCATGCCAGCCCCTCAACCTACAAGTGCAGCTCAGAGCTTGGACTGCACAGCAAGTGGAGGGGTCAGGACCTGACCTCCATCTTCCCCCTACCCCAAAATTCACCTTAGGCACATTTCCATTATTTTATTTCCTTTTTAAGAACATAAATAGTGGTAAGAGCCAGCCCTTTATCAGCATAATAGGCAGACACAGCTCCAAAGGTGCCTACCAAGGCTGACTCCTGAGGAAGCAGCATAGTCTGGGGATAAGACAATAAAAGGGAAAATGAAAAAAGCTGGAAGGTCTCTCCTGTGACCTTAGGTAAATAATTTCCTGTTTCACCTCCCAGCATCCCTTTATTTATGTTTCCAATCCCTGGAGGCCAAGCCCTTCTCTTGCTTTGCACTTGCACAGCACCCAGTGGTCTGAGAGGTCCAGTCCAGGCTGGAAGACTCTCCAAGCTCAGCACCAGTTTTTGGAGTGCAGAGTCACCACCACAAACAATCTGTGCTTAATGTAAAGCACCACCACACAGAAAGGACCTTCCAAAGCTTCCTGTGGCAAACATGTTCTCCACAGCCTGCTGGGTGTGGAGGGTCTGATCAAGCACAGAGACCTTGACTGGAACACAACAGGTCTGCAACAAAAAGCTACTCTGGACCTGCTGCCTGAGCCTTTGTTTTCCCCCAGCATGACACTGCCGCAGCACAGGAAAAGCAAAGGCAGCCTCCATTCCTACAGTGGGCACTGCAAATACAAACACCACGGACTGGGATTTTCCACAGCCCTTCCACCAGCACACAACAGGATGGACCTACTGGCAACCCAACCAACCCCAGAGCAGTGAAAATGCAGCCAGTTCCTCCACTCTACTGAAGACAAAATCAAGAGAGAGTATAGTTATAAAAAGCACTTACTTTTCAGAAGAACTTGAGCTGCAGCAAGCAAAGAGCAGATCTGAAGTGTCTCCAGGCTGCTGCAGGTGCTGGGCAGCTCCTCACTCACCTGGGAAGCTCCTCACTCACCTGGGCAGCCCAGCCCTCAGGGTCAGTGGCCACAACAGGGGCTGGAGCTCATCAGGGTCAGTGGCCACAGTGGGTGGTGGCCAGGAGGGGCTGGGGCTCTCGTTCCAGGGCACAGGGTCCATGGGGGTGGGAGTTGTGTGAGCTGCAGGGCCAGCACAACACCTGCTTCCCAAAGTTGGCTTCCTCAGCAACTTGTCTGTGTCACAGCTCTGTATTTATCATACTCTGTGTTTTTTACCAGCACGTATGAAATCCAAGTAAAATACTTTGCAAAGTCATCCTCTTCCTTCTGATCCCAAACACTGTTCAGTTACACCCCCAACACACAAAAGACAATTAAAAAACATTCTTCCTGCTCTTGACAAAGACGCACACAGGGCTTATTTGTCACATCTGGGGATAAGGAAGGTTGGATGAACATGATCAGGAGATGTCTCTCTTAACCCTTTCCCCCTTGGTCACATTTTTTGAGTTGCCCATATTTCTCCTGCAGGTATTGGAAAGGGAGCTTTTCTATTCTTGAATTACTGGGAAGCACCAGCCTGATATTGTTTCATCTAGGAGAGAGCACAGGCTCTCAGGGATTCACTGAAACATGCCCAGACTTCCCTCATCTGCTTTCTGTATTCTACCAAGAAGCTACAGAAACCATGTTACAAACTCACTGAACTCTCTGGGGGGTTACTCTTCTTCCTGTGTAAAATACAGTAAATATAAGAGTTCACAGTAAAACAAAGTACTTGAATGAGCCAGGTGGTGAGGAACTGCTGCTGCTGTCTTGTTCTGCAGAAAAAAATGTTCCCTACCTGGTCATCTTTCAGCTAACAGGATGAATTCTCAGTGTCAACTGGCCAGTGAGGTAAACATTTCACAGGGCAGCTAAGGAGGTTTTTCTTCTAGCAAAAAAAAAAGAAAAAAAATCACAAGTTAGCAGTCAGGTTACAAGGACCAAAATCCTCTCCCTACAACTGTTGCTATGCTGGAAACACAAGGAACATGAGACAGAGGAATAAAACTCGTGATTCAAGACAGTACCTGCTGGACAGAAGGTCTGGCTTCTTCCAAATTCTCTGCTGGTGGGTTAGATCTCCTCAGCAAAATACACAAACAGCCCATCAGCAGCCAGAGGCACAGAGTTAAATTTTTTGAGCAATAATGGCCTGGATGGAGTTTTCTGGGATTTATCAGGTTGGAGAAAGGAAAAACAGTGATCTACAGAATTGGTAAAGGCAGTAAGAAGGAAAAAACTAAGGGACAGAAAAGAGCAGTTCAAGAAAACTGCCTTTTACTCTGCACCAGAAATCTTGAGGTAAATGAATTGAACATTGGCAACATGGAGGAAAAGGGGGGAAAAATGAACCCGCAGGGATGGCTGCACTGTAAACCTCGTAAGTCACTCTGCAAGGCACATACCTCAGCAACATATTTTCCACATTTCACCAACTGCTGTTGTCCAGGCACTTTCTATTTTCAAAACCTTCTATGTATATAAAATGTACACAGGCAGGACAATACTTTTTCCTCACACCCCTGTGTTCGGCCGTGTTTTCTTTTCACGAGGATTCTTGGCTTGGAGAAATGCAAAGTGCCATCTCTTAAGAAAAGCCTGGCCTTTAAAACACTTTCAAATTTGCCCTGTTTTAGCTAAACGTGACGTTCTTTGTGAACGTTAAACAGTGGAGAGAGAGACTGAGAGGGAGAGGGAGAGAGAGACACACACACACACTCACTCCTGGGGAAGATATTCGTCCATTTAAGGCATGAGAAATCATCACATTCAGCAGCAGGTCTAAATACAGTAATATGAAGGTCCCTTTCACTCCCCCTGAGCAGGAAAATGTCACTGTGTACCAGACACCCAAATACTCGGGAATCAAGTAAATCCCTCATTTTTCAGAAGGGAGCCAAATCCTTCTGTTGAACAAGATGGGACTGTAGTAGCTACAAATTACTTGCTGCACTCCCTTTCCTTCAGTGGCTGCTGGACTGGGATGGCAGGGTTAGACCAGTCATGGGATCCAGCACAGCATTCCCTCTTGGCAGATAAGGCTGAGGGGCCGTGGGATATCTCACAGGCTCCCTTCAGCACCTCCTGCTGCCGGGGTGGAAGGAGCAGGACGCAGCATTCCACACCCTGCAGAGCCTCCTGCTGGGAGCCAAGGCAGCAGAACAGCTGCATTTCACTGCCCAGGTGATTGATCTGCCCATCCCAACCTCTGTACCATCAGACACAGCCCAGCACTGGAGCTGCTGGAGCTGTTTATGGTGTACCTGACACTGCTCCCTGCACTGCCTCCTGCTGAGGTCACTTAGGACTGGAGTAGTCACAAAACCAACCACAAACATCCTTCAGAAAACATTTTCAAGGGATTGAATTTCTGTAACCATCCCGTTTCCCTCCCCTTACCCCCCCCAATGCATATTTCTCCCCAAAAATAAGAGCCACGGTAATCCAGTGATAGCCTGGTGTTAAATAGTGGTAAGTCATATTTATTACAATTATATACAATCATATTTTATATTTGAAATCTATACATGATCACACAGACGAGCACACTTGCTTGGTGAGGACAGTGAGACTCAGTTGTTACAAGAATTGCTCTGCTAAGAGGTTCTGATGCAGTGAATAATATCATTGGACACCACCATTTTACCAGCTGAGAACACAATGCTGCAAATGAGAGGTTTCAAAATTCACTGGTTTGATTTGTGTATGGCCCCAGCGGGGCAAAAAAAGGCTGGACTGGGCAAGAAGGGCCAGTGGTTAAACCTCAGAGCTGGAGCTGCTCTCTCTGCCGAAGAGACTGCTCTGCTGAAGCAGGTGCCTGTCACTGGAGAGATACAAGTCTGAGCTAACCATTTAAGGTTGGTTTTCTTCTCATTTAGAGAGAAAAACAGGCTAAAAACCATTGCAAACACTCAGAATTAACCAACTATTTCAGCATCTGATATATCACCCCATTCATTTATTCATTCGTTCATTCAGGGCAGCTATAAATAAAATGTAAGATGTCAAAAACTGATGTGAGCTCCTTGTCTTTGGAGGAGGAAGGGTAATAATTGGGATGAGTGGAGTCAACTTCTTTTAAAGCCTTCTTTTACTGGGGAGCAATCAGCAACAAAGCCACCTGTTCCCATGGATTTTACTGCAGCTCTGACACCTGGACTTGGTCCCTAGTAAGAGGCCACTCTGATGAGTGTAAGCACATGGGGTGGAAATAGTGTTCTTTGGACTCCACAGAAATTTAGTGGTTTTAGATGCTAGGTAGTTTCAGGAATCTGAGGCTTGGCATAAGGTTTGGAAGAGCCAAGACTGAGGTCTGGTGAGGAACTCAGGGTTAAAACGCTCTTTTTTTTTTTTTTTTTGGCAACAGAATATCAAGTAGTTTGAGAAACAAAACAGAGGGTTTATTTTGGGAAACAGAACTGGTTTGGGCCTTATGTGGGGATTAAAGGCTTGTGAAATCAAGGAGCTCAGGACAGATTTCTGAAGTTGGATAGAAGGGCACTAGGATGCAGCAAGAGGCTGACTGTTTGAGGAGAGATGGTGTTTTTGCAGGAGGGCTGACTCTGTAGCTGTGGTGCATGGTAAGGCGATCGGTCTTCCAGCCTAGCAGTGACCCCAGCTCACGGGAGGAGGTCTGGGAGGGGAGAAGAAGCCACTGCAACACTGCAAAGCCCTGTGGTGAAACAGGGCCCACCTTGTTCACCAGGCAATCGTGACCCTGCTCGAGGTCAGTCATGGGAGAATCACTGGAGGAGATGGTAGCACTTCTCTCCACAAAACGGGAGAGGCACCGGGGACAGTGCAGCAGGCCAGGGAGGATGGACAGCAGCAGCAGCAGCAGCCAGGGTGTCTTAGTCAATCTCATTCTCATTGCTGGCTCCCTCAGGTCTTCGTAGCTTTTCCACTTGCTCATTAATCTGACCATCCCCTCCTCGCCGGTCCTCAGTCTGGACACCCAGACACTCCTCCTCATCCACGTGGCTGACATCGTCATCCTCATCATCCTCTTCCTCCTCTTCGTTCCTTTTGGTTTCCCTTTTCTCCTCCTCCCCCTGCACCTCCATCCTCACCTGGCTGGTGACATCGATGACGGCCTTGGTGGCCTCCTCGGTGCTCAGCAGGTGGCAGCTGACCTTGGAGCCCTCGGGGCTGTGGTTCTCCTTCACCGGGGACGAGGTGGTCGACTCGTTGCTGACCGGGGAGATGTCACTGCTGCTGTTGTGGTTGGCAACGACGGGGTTGGAGGGTGAGCTCGGCTTCACCGGGATCTGCCACGACGGGATCTTAGGAGCCGAAGGGGAGGGAGGGAACTGCCTCCTTGGGGAGGGGAAGAGGGGAAAAGAAGGAGAGAAAGGGGCTTTTATTAAAAATACCGAGAGGTTATCATCAGAGAGAATGGCATTTGCACTGGGGAAGTCACGTAAAGCAGGACTGAAACTGCAAGTCTCTTTGCCATAAATGAACAAAACCAAGGCCACTTCGCTTCTCCAGCCAGATTCTCAAAGTGCTTTACAAGCACCCTTCCCTGTATGCAAGGAAAATATCCCAGCTGGGCAATCTGAAGCACTAAAATGATCTGATTTGGCCATTTTCACAGAGTAAGCCAGCACTCAGGAATGCTGCTTGAGAAAAGGCATGGGTGTCCCTTCATAAAACAATCACTAGTTAATTGGAAAAGAAAACTCCCACTGGAGTAAGAAGTCAGACACACCAGGTCCTGTGCCCGAGCCAAGGAATTTCACCACCTGGCTCTCACCTCCACAGTGATACACCACTATTGCATTCTGGCTCGTGGCAATCCGGAGCCTTTCTCCCAGTCCCAGCAGGCACTTTACATGTTTGGGCCATGCCCTGGCTGCCACAAACTGGTTCAGCTCCTCTGACTTGAATGGAGTCACACCAGCTGGGAAAGCTGGCTGCTCTTCTCCGAGTCCTTTCCAGGTGGCTTTATGGATACGACAGTAGCAAAATAATGCCTGCGAGGAGAATCCAAGCACCAGACAGGACAAATCTAAGTGTAAGGGGAGCAGTGCTGCCCTCAGAGTCATCCACCATGAAGAGCAAGGCAAAAAAGCATGTCTGATCCAGTACTCCCCACACACCCTCATCTGTGTGTGTGGAAAGTGGGAGTCATCAAGTAACACTCTCCCCCCAGCAGTGAGGCTGGTATGACCCAGCTTAACAGACAGGAACTTAATGTGTGTCCTCAGTCCCTCAGAACTTCCTACCGAGACTCCTGGGAGGAATGAGAGGTGTAGCAAGAATCTAAAAGGATATTAAAGACAATATACTTTTCAGACTTCTGAAAAGCCCACTTGCTGAGATCCAGAACGTGTTTAGTTCAATCTTAGACCGACCTTTGAAGTCCATCTCTTAGGAAACAGATGACTTGAGAAGACTTAGCTACATGTAGAAGGAGGGAAGGGAGTCAGATCTGAGTGAAGGGATCAATAGCTGAAAAGCTGGATAAACTCTTAATTAACATACTTGGAAAAAAAAGAATTTTCTCAAGAACTGAGATCTGATCCCAG
Source organism: Manacus candei (assembly GCF_025592945.1). NCBI lineage: Eukaryota > Metazoa > Chordata > Aves > Passeriformes > Pipridae > Manacus > Manacus candei. The sequence goes on from NW_026138070.1 coordinate 4,091,096, forward strand.
TTCTCATGACTGTCCCACAGGCTGGGATTTCTATCACCTCATTTCAGACATCTCCTACGCCGTAAGATGTCTATACCTGAGCTATCTGAGATAAACAGGCTCTGCTGTGGTGAGACTCTTTTCATCCTGGTTATGCCCTGACCATGAACAGGCAGCTGAGCTGCAGCCAGAGGTGACTCTTTGTACAACAGAATGTAGGTGCAGATGCAGGCAGTGCCTGAGAGGAGGTGAGAGGCATCCTGACTGCAGGGAATGGCCCAGAGCTTCTCTACTGCAAACAAAAAGGAAAAATCTTATCAACTCCCCCAAGCACTCTGTGATTTAAGGCAAGTTTGAAAAGCATTTTGAGACCTGCAAATAGAAAGTGACAGTGGAGTGCAAAGTGGTATTATTAAAATAGCAATAGCAGGATATAGAGCTAGTTCCTGCTGGAAATGCCCTTCCTCTCCATGACTGAGAGGATTCAGAAAGCAGCCCTTTCCCCACCCCAACCTGCTCCCAGTTCTGCTCATACCGGTTCAGGAGAAGCCCTTTTAAAGAGTAGATCTCAGATTTCAATTCATTAATATTCTGTGACTCCAGGATCCAGTTGGTGGAAGTTGTGGCCTAGAACATGAAAAACAAGGCATAAAGATCAAAGTCTGAACTGGACAATGTCACTTGTCACCAATGTCACTTTTTCCTGTGTTATCCTATCTGGGAATCTCATACATAAGCTCTAACATCTAAAACTTCTCATATCTGAGCAAAACAACTTCCACAATACAGAAGGACCTGAACAAATCCCCACAATGATCAGAAATACTAATTGTCTCAAGGTGCCAAGACTACTCAAATATTTGCTATGTGTTTGGGGGACTAACTAATCTTGTTTCCAACATCCCATGCACAACCACTGCTGAAGCATCTCAAGGGGCCACTTCTCTTTCCAGGAGCACTTATGAGAATTCAGACAAAGCTGGGTCCACATAGGATGTTTTCCACCAACATATCAGACAGAGAACAATACACAAAGAGATAAACTAAATCATTTGGCACTGACCTAATGAATTTCTATAGAAGAACTAGAATTAGGATCCTGAACAGCTGTGGGAGTTGCACTGAATCAGGCCCTTTACTCCTTCCTGTGACTGCATTTAGCTGAGGCAACACATTCAAATATTATATATTAACAACTATTTTAAAACCATTTGTTCATTTCTCCTAAATCATGAAAGAAAGAATCGATTATCTGCACTCTGTGGTGTTTAGAGGTGGGCTGATAAATCAGTGCTTGAAAGCTGCAAAAATCTTCCCTTCCTCGATGTGAAGAATTAGAGCTGTGCTGGAGTTACCAGGCTGGACCCCCAGCAGCAGCTGGACTAGGCTCTGTCTCTTGGATATTTCAAGGCAGTCGATGCAGTTTGGTGGGGAAAAATGGTAAGTAACTCCTGGAAGCCTGGTACAACTGCTGTCAGCACTGCATCAGAATTGCTATGGGATATCAGGCAGAAATTAGAGCAAGTAACTGAGCAGAATATGCTGCAGACAATACTTTTGGCATTCTTTCTTTTAACCCTCTCGAGACCTTGAGAAATGGGAGGGACTTTCTTAAAGACAGATCACGGCCTATGGTTCCCCCATCCTATTGCTCCAGCAGCTCCTGTAGCTGTGGGAGCAGAGCACACTCATGCCTGGCACTTCCCACAGTAATTTCTGCTAAAAGCCATTTGGAATGAACCCATTTGTGAGCATCGCTCCAGAGATACTTCTAATAAACCCCGTGCCAAAGGAAGCCAGGGCTGGAATAACACAAACCTCCTCCTCAGCAGTTCCTACTCCATGTAGCCAGAACTGGTTGTTCCTACTTATTCTTTAAACAGACTTCAGCTGGTGCTGAGTAACCCTGAGCACCTTCACAGCCAGCACTGCTCACAGGGACTTCTGGGCTCCGACCCCAGACTGCTGGGAGAGGCTGGGGCTGTAGGAGCTGTGATATACACAGATGCCTTCCCTTGGGATTCACACTCCCAGCCCTCAGACAGCAAGAATCCAGGAGCCACTGTTCTGGCTTTCCAAGACCTTGAAAGCTACGGCAGCACATTAACAAGGGAGTGATTTCCACTCACTGGCCTGCAAAGGACTCAAATTTCCGAAACACATATGGTGCCAGATGCCTAGGATTTAGAAATAAAATCTGACATCTGGGGCTTTTTAGCCAGTCTCTTTAAAAACAGTTGTAGAAAATTCAAGCCTTGAATTTTTATGTACGTTTTTTAATTACTTAAAGTCCCTCTTTTTAATTTTTTACAGCATGCCAGTAGGAGTTTGAAAAGCAGATATAAAAACTTACATTACAGCTGAGAAAACACAGCTTTTATTCCTTGGTTTGTGGGGTTGCCCAAGTTTTTCTTTGTACACATGAGGTTTAGATATCATAACAATGTGTGCTACCATTTCAGTGCAGGGGGTAGAGAGGGGGGAGGAAAAACTTCTTCAAGACTCTCTAAACCACCAAGACTCTTATGGCCTTTTTCCTTCTTAAAGCTCAACATGTGTTCTTAATCTTAACACTTAAGACCTGAAAACAGTTTTCCAATTTCCGGACTGGCTCCAGGCCACTGTCAGGCCACAGTTCCCAAGGAAAATTGAAGCAGAGTGTTGTGGCCATAAACTGGCTTTCATGGTTGGGTTTACAGCTGTGCCACTGAGGGATTCCTACTGTACAGTGTGCACAGCACAGAGTCAGCTGTGGCCCACCAGTGACACACCATCAAAGGGCCTGTACGAGATTAAAGTGCAGGGAAGGGGAGAAGACAATTCCTGCTCCAGGTAGAAGGCTGGAAGCTTTGCCTAAAGGATTTCATAGGAAAATCTCTCCCTGCCCAGAGACTGGACCCTGAAGAATCCCAGGTTTGTGAGTCAAAGGAAGGCTTCATCTCCATGTGACTGGTTCAAATCCAGCCCACCTCACATGTCATCCACAGTTTCTGTCTGTAGAATGCTTAAGCCAGTGGCTGCAAAGTACTCTGGAGATGCGAAGCACTAATTCTCATTGCCAGAAAGAAAATCAATTTTGGTTAAAAGTGGTTACTTTATTTACACATGTAACAACACAAACTGGTCAGAACTGATGGTTTTATTGGCAGGGTCAAGTCAGGAGTCAAGGGGAATGGGTCACTGTGTGTCACTAATGGGGTTGTGATGTGACTGAGCTGTCCAGAATCACTGGAACAAGAACCCAGATTGTAAGAATGATGGACCATTACCTGGCCTGGATCTGAACAAGTGACTTAAATACAGTCCTTCAAGTGTATGCTTGTCTGAACAGGATTAAGTCACTGTTTTGAAAAGTGACTTAAGAGACAAGAGAAACAGAAACATGTAAAATTACATATTATACACAAACAAAACCTCTGCACAACTGGTCAGTGGACTAACACCACAACTATTTCATCTCAAATGCACTGCAGAAGATGAGAAGGGGTGTGAGGCCTCAGACACAGGTGCTGCATCCAGAGCTGCACAGTAAAGCCCCCTCCAAAGTCAGATTGTTTCACTGAGTACCCGTACCCAACCCACAGCCAGTGCTTTAACCAGACCTCCCATGGACAGGTGCAGAGGAACTGGCTGGGGATCTGACAGGGCTGATGGCTGCATTGTGAACCCCACAGGTGCTTTCCATGTGCCCACAGAAGAAGCCATGCATGTTCCAGAGATGGTGGTGGTTATACCTTAGAAGCAGCCAGCTCTTGGGTGAGGTCCTGGATTTTCTGTTGTTGCTGGATTAGCAGCTCCTGGACAGCTGCTAAAGTTGTCTGTAACTGAGTCACTGTGAGGGAAAAAGCAGGAGAGTCAAAGTGAGATACATGCACACACACACTCACACACTCCTTTCCTGCTGTCTAGCTACAGAGATGCCTCTATTCCTACTGTATTTAATTTATCTATGCCCGCCTGCTCACTTTAATCCATATGATTTATCTGCACTACGGGTAATCTACCTGCACTGCATCTAACCTCCAGTATTTCTAGTTTATCTTTCCATTGTATAGATGTCTATAGCCCACAGTATATCCGTCCAAAACCTCTCCCTTCTAATTATATTGGTTTATGATTTGTACATCTCCCTGAACTTATACAATGTTTGCATCATTTATCTATCTCAGGCCTCTTGCAGGCAAACACTGGGGCAAGCTCCAATCTGGGAAGAAGCTGCTCCCAGGATTGACCTCAGGGTATCATGAGAAATGAAAGATGCTTTTCTTCTCACCCTTCAGTAAAAAGTGTAATTAGCATCCTCCCACTCTCAACCCACCAGCTCCTTCAACCCCAATATCTTTAACAAACTTACTGCTGAAAATCATACCTTTTTTCCTCCCAACTGAGAATACTTTGTGCTTTTCCCCTTTTATTTCAGGAGAGCACCCTATATTCCTCTCCTACAGCCCAGCAAACACTGAGCAACTTCTGCTGGATTCCAACTCCAGCTGTAGAACTTTTCTACTTTGGCACTTTATCCAAAGCTTCCAGGTAGTAAACAAGCTGATAAAATAAATAAAATTAAAACCTCTACTGGTGTGACAGGTAACAGCTAATCCAGACCATCATTAGGGCATTGGGTAATGAACAGACACCCTATGGAGTCAATAACAGAGAAGGTGGCTCAGGTCAGGGAGGCACAGTAATTACAGACTCTCCTGACCCTTGCTCGGATTTTCAGATGGAAGGTGGGGGGAAACCACCAAAAAAAAGCCCCTGAAAACATCAGAGAAGCAGAAATTAAAAATGAACTTTACAGCCCTCCGAAAGGCTGTCATTTTATTCCCCTTATTAATATTCTGAGGTTGGGAGCCTTTCCGTAAAAACATAATTAATTGAGGCCGTGCCGACAGTAAACAAGCAATTTCAAATTAAACCGAAATGACGGCGGCTTCATTTGCAAATGTGAACAGATTCTCAGAGCAGATAAATGAAGTCACCACATAAAGTGGAGATGGAGGGAAAGAAAAGGGTGGGGGTCTTGGCAGAATGGAGGATACAGGGAGAAAGGCTTTGAGGGGTGAATTGATGGAGTCATTAATCTTTACCTGTCTGTGTCACGCTGCCACTCATCTCAGAAATGTTTGACTCGATCCTCTGAAGTTGTTTCCTGTCTTCTTTGCCTCCCATGATGAGAGGAACCAGGTATTTCTGCATGGAGTACAGAAACTTTTTTAGGAAATAGGGATATGCAAAGTGCTCTTTCTAATCTACCCAAAACATCCTCAAATCCCACCCCCCAAACCTCAGCCTTTATCACAGCGCCAGTGATCCTTTATCCACACACACCCCTACAGGAGGTGTTAAAACAAGTTGCAGAAGAAGAGTTTTGTGGTTACATTTCTCAGGGTGCTAAAAACCAGTTCCTAACCCTGTACACAGAGGATGGACTGGGTCTAACAGGTCACAACTCTCACTGCCATGGATCCTTCTGCAGCACAGGGCCTGGGAACTGAATATGCACTGAGAGCAAACCTGATGAAAATTACCTTGTTTACAGCAGTTTGAGAGTCACAGCTAAAAACTAGTTTTGTTTGCTCTCCATGGGTTTTTTTTTGACTCTGCATTTTCATGTTAAATGTCTATATTTCTCAAATATACCAATGGCAGTGCCACTGAGGACAGAGATGCTTCACCAGCTTGGAACCAACACGGTGATTTGGACACAGGCAGCATAACATGGTTCTCTCAGATATTACCTTGTAGAGCTGGTGGAATCCAAAGGCAATTCCTGCCATTATGATGGCCAAAGCCCCATAATCTCGCCATCTGGAGCCAGGGGGACCTAAGGGCCAAAATCAAGAAACAATCACAGTCAGAACTGCAGGTGACAACATTTTGGTACACCCATTTAACAGAGAAAAGAGCCATGAATAGCACAGTGCGCAGGCCTCTGGCCCGAGGACACAAACATCTGGTCAGACCTCTGGCATTGACACTGACCTTGCACAAAGTGTCACAGGGAGACAAATCACAGCAGTAATTAAAAAGGTTCCATCAAGCTGCTCTGCCCTCCTGTTCCCTTGCAGAATGCACTCTGATCCCAGATAATTGTCTGTAGGGTCCATACTAGCTGAGGTTAACTCCCTACCTGAATACCTATTGTTCTCCTCTATCACAATTGTCGAAAATGGGGACAGAGCCAGAGACCCAGAGGAGTGCAGGAAAAAGGAAAGAAGGGAGTGTTTTGAGAAAGAAGAGTAATCTATCAGGGCAATAAATGGGTTTATGAAAACTGTGTCAGCAATTGTGGACCATTTCAATAAGGAAGGATCCAGTGTCTTTCAAGCTTAAGTTACAAACAGGGACCAAAGCACACATAAAGAGCAGACAGAAAATATGCAATTAAATATCTACAGAGAGAGGTAAAGAAGTAGATAAAAGCCTGAAATATTTAACACACAATTCTTCACAGAAGCTGAGAGACTCCACAGCAAAGGCACGGCGTGCTCTGCTCCTCCCAGCAGCATCAGGAGATACCTGTAGTTTTCCACCAGCTTTATCCTTTCACCTCCCTCGCAGTTCCCTGAACGAATCTTGTACTGCCCCCGGTTTTCTTTAATAATAAAGAGGATGCAGAATGATCTTGCCTAAAGTTCAGTGGCAGGATGTGGGCAGAACTGATGAGATGGAGGCCGGTGTGGTCTCCAAACAGACAGATCCAAATCTACATGTGACTGACACGTCTGTAAGCTCATTCTGTTCTCCAGAGTTTCAGTCTGGGCTTTCAGAGGGAGGCTCAGCTGGCTGACATGGGTGGATGCTGCTCTCCTTTCTGTTTTGCTCACCTATTGCCATTTTGCTTGTTGCTGAGCTCTACAGACATTTCACTGCAAGAATTACTCCTAATCCCAGCCCTCAGAGTCCACAGACAGGCACTGACTCCCAAACACTGGCACTCAGAGCTTCTTACTATGTTTTAGGACACAGCTCCTGAAATTATCCACTGACTAGAAATCCGAACAAATTAAAGCATCTCTGTCAGAAATGGTGAATAGTGTCACCAGGAGTATTTTGGGTTGCTGCAGTTGCAGTTTTGGAGCTTAGGCACATGATCAAATTATCATAACTTTTTAACTTAATGAGTTAACACACGTCAGCTAAGCTGCAGTAACTGGCTGTGTACATGTCAGGATTGAAAATGATCTCTGGCTCATCTCGCTGCAAACCCCAGCCATCCACCCCACTTTCCCCTCCACACTCTGCTCCCACTGCCATTTCTGGGATCTGAAGTCTCTTGGTTGTCCAGTTCTCTCCCCTGAACTTCTGGCTAAAAATGCCCCTCTGTGAGGACACAGCTCGTTCCTGGCTGAACTGCCCACTGTGAAGGGTTAATCCTCTCTGTGGGGCCAGCTGTGCCCTGTCCAAGCTGTCCTTGAGGGGCTGCCCCAAACCCCCTCCCAGCTGGGTGACCTCTGAGCAGGAAGGAGACACACCTGTAGGAATCTGCCCGCTTTGCCCTTTCACCTCCCTCATCCCTCCCTCCATTCCTCTAATGCTCGAGCTAAGAACATTTTATTGCCCCCTGGTTTTCATTATTAATGAAAAGGGACCAGAATGATCTTTCCTAAAGTTCAGAGAGTCTATAAAGACAAGAAGCTGAAATGCCATTTTACTCATTTTAGAGATGTGTGAAATAATTCTGTCTTGTGGCAAAAAAAAAAAAAGTGAGGGGGGTGCAGAGAAAAAGTGAGTGAGGGATGCAGTAAAGGCTCTGCATTGACCACAGCAACTTTACAGTGCTATCAAGAATGTCACAGCTCTGCCTAAAATTCACACTCACCCTTCCTTTTCCTCTGCAATTCTCTAACCTAAAACATGGGTTGAAGAGAGGGTTAGGAGCTTCTCAGCTGTAACCTCAGTGCTTTGCATATCCTCAGTTTCTCCACTGGTAACACAAATAAAATTCAAGTAAAGTGAAAAAGCACTGACAGGCCAGTTACTCTCCAGTTAAGGCACTGGGGAAGTAACAAACCATTCTACATAAGACACTCTCAAAAGGCAAATGGAAGGGACAGGCATTTTCTCCAGTTGTAAGTCTGTGTTTTCTATAAGTATATTTAATTTTCACAGCAGCAACTGTAAATTGCACCTCCAGAGTAAACACCTACTATTTTTAAGATCCCCACTCATCTCAGAATTAACTTTCCTGACATCAATTAATTAGGCCTTGTGCATCCAAGTTAAGGTCAGCCCCACCAGCATCCACATTTAAAACTGTAGAAACTGAGGCTGGAAGAGGTGATTTTCCAAGAGCAAACAGTGAATCCATGGAAAGGTGATGGGGGGAAAAAAAGAGTTTGGATTCCAGTTATCATTTTTCACTGTAAGAGAAAACAGTCTGTATTCCACAGCCCCCCACATAATGAAGACACAGGGCTTGGGAAAGAAGATCCAAATAGCAAGAAAAATGTCACTATAACTGATTCTTAAGGAGGTGCCAAATCTGCACAAACCCCATAAATGGAGCCCATAAATACCACGGGGGACAACACACAGGCAATACCTGGATGATCAGCTCCAGCCTTGCACACCTTGCTCAGAAACTCCCCTGAGTTTGCTTGTAATTGTATGGGTTAGAAAGGTAAAAAAAAAAAAAACATAAACCCAATTAATCATTGAAATATTTAAAGTCAGGTTTTTGTCCTCACTGCTGGATTAGTGCATTTCAGAATGGCAACAGCAGACAGCCCTGGTTTTTTACTGGGGGTTCATTTCAGAGCATGTTTAAACTAGTCAGATTGAGTGATGCTTCCAGCAACTAATCGCATGTCAAATAAAAGATATTTTATGTAATAAATTACTGCTACAAGTAATTCAAATGTCATTTATCAGTTTTATTATCAGTCAGGCAAAGTCTTGTTTCTCTATATTAATCAAATTCAAGCTTTTTTTAAGCTTTTTTTTTTAAAAGCAGTTTTGACACCTCTTGGCAAAAGTACAAACTGGAGGGAAGGAATTACTCCTCCAGAACAGGAGGAGAAACAGTAGAGACAGTATTAACCTAAAATACAAGAAACTTAATTCTTGTCTCTTCCCCCAAAAGTTTTCACAGTTTCTCTTGAACCAAACCCAGAAGGAGATCAGCACACAAGAACTATGTGACTCTGAAGGCTTCCAAGTCTGCTTCTTTCTTGTTAACTCTTCAAGAATAAGAAAGTATTTATACAGGTAACAGCTGCTTCCAACAAAACATCAGAACATCCAGAGATGGATACACTGGCAGTTCAATTGTACAGAAAGAAGTATTTAGGTGGTATGAACTTTAGAACAGACTGGGGTGACAACAGCAGGAGATGAAGGAAGTTAAATCCCAAGGTGTGCACAGGATTTGTTGCTGTGACTCACAGGAGTGGGCATCTCACACTGGCACTGCTGGCAGATCACCAACTCAGCTCTTTGCTTCACTCCTGCTGAATAAACTCTTGAGATGGTTCTGAACCATCCTGAACTGCTGCACTCGTAGCCCACAGTTTTAATGTAATTTTTAAACATGAAGCAGCAATACCTTGTGGGGAGGGGGAGGCAGAGAGAAATTAAGATTTCTTAGAACACAAGCCTCTGCTTTTCAGCACATAACCCTCCTCAAATGTTTTTCCTTTTTGCTCTGTGGGGGGTAATTCCTTCTCTCTAGTTTTGTAGTTTGGTGTAGAGGTGTCAAAACTACTCAAAAATGCTTAAAAAGAACCAAAAATATCAAACAAAGTGGTTCACAGTCTTCAAGACCTAAACTCGGGCAGATCAGCTGCTGCTTCACAAGAAACTCAGATGTCTTGTTTTGGGGAAGGCAAATACAGCTTGCAACTTTTTTCAAGATAAGCTCTCCAATATGAGTTGTTCCCACCACCAAGCCAGAGCACAGGCTCAGCAGCCTCCCTATCTCACTAGTCCTGCAGATATTCTTTCTAACTTCAAACCTTGCAGCATTCCAAGGCAGTGTCACGAATGCTGTGTGACAAGATAAGCATAACAGATAGACAGAAAAAGTAGTGTCTGTCTTCCTCTGTACATGACAAGCCCTGAGAAACCTGTGAAAGATAAATTGACTTAGTAAACTATCATGGAAACAACTGTCCTGGAGCAGATCTGGACCAATTCAGAAATCTTCACTACAGGATTAGCATCCAACTGATGAAATAATCTACAGCAAAGAAGACACCTTTGAAAGAGCACTGAGCCACTGCATCCTCTCATCCATCAGCTCTAGAGAAATCCACATATTCCTTTTGCAGTTCTGATACCATGGAAAGCACAAAGATGGATCCATCATTAACACCAGCCCAGGACTAGAACAGGGCACAGATGAGAACTAATCAAACCAAGTGTTTTGGCCAAACAAATACCATGTATGTTCAGCTCTTCATTCTTTTTATACATCCATTTAGAGGTTAGGCTTAAATAGAAGGTCTACAAAGAATGGCTAGAGCGGGGAGGAACAATACCTAATGAACTCATTGTCACCTTTCCCTAATTTTGGGGGCTGCTATAAAGGACTGGCTCACAGGAAAAAGCTTTGGGTTCAAATTATTTAAAAGGGGCCAACCAGATCACAAAGTTAGAGCACCAATTTAGTCTCCAATTATATCCCCTAAAAAGGCTCTACTTCGGTGGTATTTTTAGTCACCTTTGGTTTCTGAGCATTATGAATGATACTTTCAAAATTCTCTTTGGAGCTATTGCTGGGAACATTCTGATGTTTAAATATTAGTTAAGATTCTTATCTGGTAAGAAGAAATTTGGAACTGGTGCTTTGAGGAAGGCCAAAACAGTGAAATAAAACAACCAAAGAGTGATTAAGCTGCCAGGGTTAACAGTGGTGACAGTGTTTCCTGGGTTGAACTGTGTGCTCCTTCCCTGCCCTCAGATCAGGAAATCAGGGAAGATTAACTCCTCCAGGATTGGGTTATGGTAAGAGTTTGCTGAATGAGCAAAGAGCACCAAGAGGATCTGGCACTGTTTCCTGAGCAAGAGAGCAGATTTTTGCTTCCCTGGCATTTTCTGTGGACTATGACAGAGAGGTATTAGGGCAGAATTCAGCCCTGGAGTTCACCTGCACACCCAGTACAGCCCTGCACACCCAATACAGCAGTCATAAATACTCCAGTTCTGAGCCCAATTCTATCACAAATGTTTTTCTTCTCAAACTGTACCAAACCAGAGCAGTTAAAAACTCAGAAAGCAGGTCTAGTATTGTCTCCAGCAACAGCAAAACTGTGTCTTAAACTAACAAACACAGCCCTAAGTGGACTGTTTTATCAGTCAGTATCTGACATAAAGCTGTTCAGGAGCAGCAACAAAATCCTATTTTTAATACTTGGCAGGTAAGTGAAGTGATTTTCAAACTGCCAGACACACATGTGAGCTGAACAGCTTCTCTTGATGGATTTTTAATGGTGTGCACTTTGGTTTTTATTGTTTGGAGCTTAGATACTTTTTTGCGAGGTTTGTTTTAAAATGCAAATATATATGTAAATTTTGAGTCTACACAGATTATGCTGGGACTTTAAAAATTCTTTGAGAGTGTATTTTGTACACAAAAATCATACAATCACATCCACATAGTCTGCACAGAATTTCTGCCGTCACACCTCAGATTACTTAAGATCAGAGAGAGAAGTTTTCTAAGTTTAAGAAGGGAAGACTGAGCCCCAGTGTTGACTGAATGCTTTTTTTACATCCTTATAGCGCATCAGAATCTGATTAGTATTGACTATACACCTTCAGGTCAAGAGGTGTCACAGTCTAGCCTGGATGATGTTTGTTTGTGGACAGTGATCATTTGTATCTCATTTTCCTTGTGTAACATGATCTTGTCACAAGCATCAGCAACCAGGAGGTGCGTTCAAAGTGGTGCCCAATTCTGACAGAAAGTGTGGCATCGGCTGAACTGAAATCCAGGACGTGGCACAGAAATCTGTGAGACTGCTGCAGAAATCGCTGCAGAAAGCAACAGGAGCGGTTGTTTTTCCAAGAGTTACTTACTGTACACCACAGGGGCAGGGGGCTGAGCTGGCACGGGGTGTGTGGCAGGACCTGGGGACTGGGGCTCCTCCGTGCCCGTCCCTGACTGCTGGAAGGCCAGGTCGATCTCTTCATCTGTCAGGCCTGGGGGAGCAGAGCAAACGACAGCAGTTTAGCACCTTTACCCACTTGATGCACGCATAATTAAATCCTCAAGCCAGGCAGAACCCTTTCAAGCTGCAAAGAATTTTGGCACTGACTTGAGCAGTAATGCCTCCCCAATTTTGGATTCACTGGAATGTCTCCCTCTCTCTTTCTCTGTTGCAATTTAACCTTAAGCGACAGAATATTAGCCTCAACGCTGCTTCCAAATGTGGCTCATTCAATTTCCTTAATTTATCCTTGAGTTTATTGCTGCTTTTGAAGTAGCTTTCTATTGCAATTCTCCATTCTTCCCCCGAAAAAAAGATACCATCAACTGCAAATGTGGCTCATTTTAATCTGTAATGGTGTAAAAAAAAAAAAGAGGGGAAAAAACTAACAATAATGCATGAAAACAGACAGGGAAACAAAAAACTAATTATTGGGTTAGACGACTAATTAGTCTAGATCGTTTCCGAAGACGGGAATAATTTGCTTTATTTTATGACAAATGCAGAAATAAAAAGAAAAAAATCAGGACTGACTGTGATTAGTATGAATGGGACACAGAATGTAAGGAGGAAATAAAACTATAACAAAACAGATCAAAACAAGGCCAAGCCCAAACTTTCAGCTGAGCATCGCCCCGGCCTATTGCTGCATGATTAGATTGCCCCAGGGCAGCCTGGTTTGTGTTTCACACAGAGCTGGAGTAACACTGCACACATGGTACACGGTGGTGCAGTGACTCCTGCCACCAGGAAACGCCAGGATGACCATCTGTAACTGGCCACAACATATGGAAAGGATTTGGCCAACAAGGGGGAAAAGAAAAGCAGCTACGGGAGCCACAATGATCAGCATCTGCGAAGAAGGAAGCACAGCTGGATTATTTTTTCCAACAGGAGAAAACATCCTCTAGGAAAGGAATTTAGTACTCAGATGGCAGCCATGAAGTGGGACCTGGGCAGCTGGGTGTTATTTGTTGTGTCACTCTCCTGCACAGAAGCACATAAAAACCCAGTGTCCCTGCTATGAGGAACATGTGAAGGGATCCAGGACCTTTCACTGTACACGCAGTGTGTGTGCAAAAACATTCCCAAAGGCTGGAAGTGAGAATGTGGATTTAAGGGAAGAGATTTAGAAGAAAAAAAAGAGGCAGATCACCTGATTCTCACACAGTGAGGAAAATGGTGTGAATAGGACAGCACTGGGAGGAAAGGGGGGGATACCTCCTCTCCATCACCCCCAATGGAGGTCCACAAAGCATTGCTAGTACATTAAATTCCTGAACTTAATCCTTTAGAACAGTTACCTTTTTACCAGTACAGAGAGGCAGAGTATAGAAAATGCCCCAGCTAGTGGGCATATTAGCTAAGTTTCAAGAAAATTTTCAGGCTCTTCAGCTTCACTGCACACTGGGGGGTCTACACAGAATAATCTGTAGCACAAACAATATTGCCAGAAATAAATGCACAACTCTGTCTCAGAACTGTTATTTAATATCATAAGCACTAACACAGCGCTTGTGGTATTCAGAAGGCTTTATAACTATTAGCAGATCTTCTCCCTACTCCTTTGAGCACGTGAGATCTGTGAGTTCCTCCAAAACACTATTCAGCCACTCTACAGAGCAGATGCTGATGCACAGAGAAGTTTGATGATTTCTCTGAACATTGTCAGTGCCAGAAACTGTATCAGAAATCTGAAGCTCCTGATCTTTGGTCCTGAAATCTGAGAGAATCACCCCGTGAGCTGTATTTGATGAATGCCTCAAATAGTAAGGAACCAAAACCACACGTAACAATGTGGAACAACACTTGCAGTGAGGCACATGAACACAACTCACCCTCCTGCTCTAGTCACAAAAGCAATATTTATGGTGTCTAATCCATGTTAAAAAGCAAAGTCCTAATCAGAATGAAACTGCTTAAACCAGCTCCTAATTATCCAATGTAGGAGAGCACATAAACAGATGCCAACGCTGCAGATCACCAGCAACTCTGGGATTTCATAAAGATGGAGACAACATTAGCTGCTGGCTGTAAATGTGGCTCCCACTATAATAGGGCATTTTGTTCTATTTCCAGGCAAAGACAGCAAATCTGATAATATTTAACACTGAGAAACATCAGAAATAATGGAGGATCTTTACTTCATTCTGCAAAAAGAGCAGAAAACAATGCCTATTGTTTCCTAACCATACTGCCCCTTCTATTCTCATGCTGTTTGAGAAAAAAACTAAAATCTTTTGCAGATAAAATGCACATCTAGGATTATTCTGATCTGGCCAACTAGGGACATCCAAGTATCACTGTTTCCATTTAAACCCTGCTGTGCTGTGAAGAAAAAGCCAATGTGAACGATAGAACGATGGGAAACCTTTCACATCGTAATTCCTGGATTGAATGCTGTGCAAAGTAGATCAAATTAGAATTGTTATTACTTCCCTGGACTATTGTGCTGCCTGGTGAAGTGGTCTTGGTCATGGTGCTGGTGGCATTACACAAAAGAACATCCCAAACTACATCCCTTAATTAGCAGAGGAGGAGGCTGGGAGTGCCACCCCCTTGGAACACCTCTGTTCATCTGGACAAGATGCTTTTCAGGCCTCGTCATCGTGGTCTCCAAACACATCCCAGAGCTGATTCCTTAAGCACACCCATGGAGCAGGTCTGCCCTGGGGAGACTCAGTGCTGCCGAGTCCCCCTGCACTCAGGAACACACCTGCCCTCGTGCTGGTCATTCTCACACACAGGAGCACAAATGGACAAGGTGTTCCAAGAGTGTCCTCAGGCAATTATAACCAACTCATCACAACTCCCTCTGGACTGATTTTTTTTCAGATTCACCACCTACACACGTGTATGCACGCAGCATGAGTTTTCCATGCCCAAATTATTCAACCTTGATACATTAATTACACAGAAAAGTGGGAATTTCTAAACCAGAGGAAAGTGTCATCTGTTCCAATCTCTCATCTTACTTTATCACAGACCTTCTATCACTGCACTACATGAAGAAGTATCCATGGTCCCTTCATTGTTCTAATCTAGCAGGAAGCTGGCAACCCAAAATCAATACCACTTCCCTTGGATGCACAAGCAGTGCCACAGAAACTGAAGCTTTGTGTCTAATATAACTCTCAATAGGTATGTCAAGAAAATCACCTCAGTTTAACAGAGGAATTGCTCTAAATCCACTTTCCAACACTTTGGAAAACAAACATTTTTGTTGTTCTGCAGTTGCAGCAAGATCAAGCCCCTGCAGAACGCAAAAGGTTAAAAGGAACAATAAAGGAAACTGCCACTTGTAAGTGAATTATATTTGGCTTTGAAAGCTGAGCCACGGCTATATTATAAAAGGCATCTCTTTGCGTTGTTTACCATCACCCTGACTAATGCAGACCTTTTTTTTTGTTTTAAATAATCTCATGCAAATTAGACACACACTTCCTTCCAGTTGATTGCTATCTGCAAGGAATAATCTAACCGCAGAGGGTACCGAGCAAGGACTGAGCTGAGGAGAAGGATGCACGGAAACTGCCTTCAGAGCCCCACGGAATGCAAACCTGCTCCCTGCCCCCAACCACCCATCTCATTCCTCCACAGCACCACAGCCATGGCAAAGAATTAGTCATAATTTTCACAAAGCCTTAAAATTTCCTTTTTCAGGCTTCAGGGTGTTGATTTGAATAATCCAGCGCCCATGACTGTTTTGCACTCAAAAGGTTCTTGCTGTCCCTCTTTTGTGATTGTCACTGCTGCCATTCAGTTTGCAGGGATCACTCAGCCTCTGTAAATTGTAGTCAAACACAGAATCAGAGCAAGTCAGAGAATAAAACGGGCTGTCACAAACGTCTCTTGGTGCCTGCACCTCGGGTGTTGTATAAAGAGCTCCTTTGCCCAAGAACTTCTCAGACTCTACTCTGTTTATGTCCTTTTACAATGTCTGTCACTATTTAGTATAAGGACCTCATGTACATCAAAATGCTGTTCCTCTTATGCCCACTCTGAAGTTGAGGAGTACTCATAGTGCCGTTATCCACATTTCACAGATGAGGAAGAAGTGAGACATACAGATATGAGAAGTGCTTCAAGGTCAGAACTGAACCTCTGACAGTCAGAAAATAAAACTCAGGAGATGTGAGTCCCAATCCACTGTTTAAACTGTTTTCTGGCCAAAACACAGTAGCAATAATTGCAATGCAAAACCCTTGCATGAGCTTAACTAGAGAAGCCACTAAGTTTATTCTTCTCTGACACAGGCTCTGACATTTCAGTGACAACCCTTTTCCCATCCCAGGCACTGAGGATATGTTTTTCTTCATTAAATTCCTCCTTCCACTGCTCAATCAGTAATTCACACCAGACTTTCACAACCTGAAGGCAACACCAGTTTTAGGGAGAAAATTTCTGTTTGGGTGAAATTAAGAATTGTGCCACATTAGGGAAGGGTGGTGGAAAGAATGAGTTCCAAAGCCAGCTTTATTAGCACTGTGAGAGACCACCCTGGAGCAACCCTCACACCCATCCTCCACAGGACAAAAGGCAGGGGAGGATGTGGGGCAGGGGGTGGGAGCTGTTGTTTTTTTCTCCACAGACTTTCTGTTAAGAAGAAAACAAAATAGAACAGGACATGTTGTTTAGCTACAACAAACTACGTGACCACCTGAAGTCAGTGCCTGGTATCGTGTGACTAAAACAAAGATCTGCTGGTCAGCACCCTGAACTGACATTACACTCCTGTTCCTGGAAGCCATTGAGTCAACTCTGCTCAGAAAGAACATGGCCACGTTTTAAAAGAATCATCATAAAATCCTTCTGGGATCTGATCCAGACTAATGATTCCACCTGTTCAGTCAGTTACATGCAGTGCTGGGTGACTCCGTTATCAAATGTTTGTCCTGTATCCTACCCCGTAGCTGAATGTATTTCAAAAAGGTCAAAAAGGTAAAGTCTCCTGATCCATTTTCTTTCTCAAATGGGTTGTTCGTGAGGCTGAGCCCAACCCAACATCTGAACAAAACCTAAGGTTTCAGAAACATCACTCTGATTTTTTTACCCTTGATTTACATTGAGACACCGTATCTGACTGTAAACATCCTGCTGCTGCACTTCCAGCTCAAACTTTGGTAAAGGAACCCACACATCAAAGGGACAGGGACTGGTCTCAACTGTCAGGCTGAAAAATGCAGAAATAAAAGTAATTTGAAAAGTTGCTGAAAAAGGGCTTTGGATTCTTACAGCTTTATTCATCTATGAGACTGTTAATTAAGCAAGTGCAATCTTTAAGAAACATGATATACTTTAACCAATCAGGGTGACTGAGCAGCAATCAGAACTGATAAAGGTGCTCTAACCTCAGCTGCACAGCAGGAAAACGGGGAAGGAAAATCCGACTGACAGAACAATGCCAAGAATTACAGTGAGTCGACCAGGAGGGAAAAGGTTAAAATAAAAAGTATTTTGGGCATAACAAGTATAAATAAATAAATAAATCCCAGCAGCAGTTTCTCTTCCTGGCCAAGCTTTTTGGAGTCTATAATAAAATGAAGTGTAATGGAGGAGAGGAGGGCAATGTCAGAGGGTGAGGGTTTGGGAGAGAGGTTGTTAAGTATCTCCCTCTCCTCAGCTGTGTTTACTCCATTTACAGGACCCCGGGTGATTGATAGACAGACAAAAGAAAAGCAAGCAGATAGTAACCCCCCTCTGGGAGCATCAGCAAAGGGGATAACTCCTGACATCATCTACAGCCCCAAACTCTCCTTAGCCACTTGCAATTAAAAAGACAGCGCAAGATATGCAAACCAGAGAAAAAGTAAAAGAGGATTTTTTTTATTATTTATTATTAACATTTTGTTGGAACAGTGGAGTGCAATAAGGACTCTCAGAGCCGTTAAAAGTCGTCGGGTGACCTGCAGACCCCTATTTCCCAGAGCCTTGTATAAAATTGAATTTTTTAAACATAAATTACACGTAATGACGACACTGTAAAAACTAACAGTAATGGAAAGCTGTGCTGTATTTCATTAGCCTGTATTATTCCGTGCCACCTGATCCAGCCGGGCCTTGTTTATGAGTTAGTGTGTTAGCAGATGCCGATGGAAGCATTTGCTTCGACCTTGCTCTTCTCATTGGGGCATGAAATTACGACGGCAGCACCTTGATATTACAGCCATAAATACAGTAAACTGCAAATTTAAGCCAACGGCTCCTATTGTCTCTGAACATAAAGCTGATCGGTATTTATTTAAAAGGAGAACGAAAAAAAATATTATATATCACCTTGTTTATGGGTCCAGTCCCCCCCCTTCCCCTAATCTGCCTTATTCACTTGGTTAAATACTAAACAAACAAACTAAATCCTCCCTATTTTCTACTGATTAAATATTCTTATGAAATGAGTATTGTCTTCAGAAAACTGGATCAAAGTATTTTCACTCTGAATAAGAAAGGGCAAGTGACTTGCTTAGCATGCCTTGGAATGGAAAAACAGGAACAAGTACTACAACTTTTCTGCTCTGTTTTTTCTATATGAGAAGTTCAAAATGTAAAATGAAAAAGGTGCTTCTGGTCACTCACTGACATTTGTGTGTAACACGTACATGTCTGCACACGAAAGAAAAGTGTGTTTTCTTCTGTTTAAAAATATCTCCCCTGTTAATACTATTTCAAAACAGGGAAGAAAGAGATAGAATTAAAAAAATTGCAGTAAGATTAATGGGAGGGAAAAAAAGCACAGGATTCCTTCTGTGAGGCAGCAAACAGCAGGGAGAATGCCTCACCCTCCTACGGACATTTTGGGTAAATACCCCGTTCACTGACAACATACCCACCACAATTTATTAGAGGGGAAAAAATCAAACACAAAGGCAAAAGGACATTGTAATATCACAAAGCATATCACAGCATAAATCACAGCATTATAAGCCAGTGCAAAATGTATTTCACTGGTAGTTTCAAGGCAGGGGAAATACAGTTTCACTTGCATGTACTAAAAGAGGTCAGGTCTTCTCTCCTAATGTAAAGTAAGCTCCTTGCTTATGTGAAGTATGTGATCTCTGTTCCACATAAGAAAAAAAGGAAGGGATACCTTAAGCAAAAGCTCACAATACCAAGCTACACATTTGAGGGGCCAAAGCACTACGAGGAGAACTCAAGGGATGACATGCAGGATGAAAATGGGACTCAGACTCTGCATTCTGAAATGCAGCAGTCCCAGTAGATGGAGTGCTATCACAGCCTCAAATGGATTTGGACACCTCATTTTTGAATTAATCTACAACAAATCTGCAGGCAGCAGGCAGCGTAATTCAACAGGCACAATTTTTGCTTCACGAAAAGTTCAAAATAGAAAAAAAAGCAGACAGCAACACGACTCTAAATCAAACAAGACAGGTCCAGATGTCCTCAGCAACCTGAATTACAGAACCAGAAGTTTTGTTACATAGCCCAGTTCCATTCCTACACAACAAGTATATGCAAACAACACAGCAAAAATTCAAGCTTGGGTACCTTCCTCTGAAGCCTTGTCTGTTACAGAATCATTCCCAGAATACCATGGTCAGCAAAAAAGACAGAAGAAACAAGTCTTTCTGTAAAACAAATAAAAATCTCCCCTTCTAAAAATGGAGGGAGATTTTATCATCTCTGATGATGATATTTTTATTTTCAGGTCTCTGCCTCCAGCTTTTCCTCTCTATTATCACACGAGCATAAGCACAGTACCTGCTGGAAGCCTCCTTAGAGTGGACACTGGTAGAGTAAGTCCACTTGTCTCTGAGTCCACCACTTGACTAGAGGTGAAGAGACAAGGTGTGTGACTAAGCTGGAAGCCAGTGTTGTAACCCAGGAACACAGGACAGCCCCTCCAGCCAGTACCCGATGGGAGGACACCACGTAAGAGCAAAAACCTCTGCACATTTGAAATTATTTCAAATTAATATCTACTTGGGGTTTGAAGGCTCTCAAGACTCTGCCAGGATGCCAATTCCAAGGTAGTTTATCAGAAATAGAAGCTAACCAGGGCTCTGACATTTGTTTAGAAGTCTGTATAGGGCAGAAAATCCAGCTAATGGAAGAGACACTACTCCAGTAACCACGGTGCTGTCATGATTTGTTACCACAACTGACAACCTCCCCTGAAAGGAGCCCAGGCATTCAGAGAAAAGGAGTCAGACACACTGAATGGGTAAGTTTCCAAGCACACCCAACCTGTGACCCACAAACGCTGCAGATCAATTGTGCTTCACATCCATCTATTTTGTGTGAACAAAATATATTCTGTTAAACAGCTTGTTGGGCAATAGTAACAAAATGATTGGCCTTTGGCTACTCTTTGATCCGTGATATTATCTTTAGGAGCTTCTAAGGAGAAAGCCAGAGGTTGTCTCAAATTCCAGTAGAGTAAAACAGTGGCAATACAGGAGGTTTGGGTTTGATCTGCCTTCAGAACTCCAATTCTAAACTGCATTTCCAACAACCCGAGCCAGCACGTCACAAGAATTCCAGCACTGAAGGAGAAGGAGCTGGCCTGGGGGATCTGCACTCAGCCAGACACCTGGAACTCCAGCATCTCCTTTGGGAAGGCAGCAAAGACTCCCCAGGCTTTTCCATGGTACAGGCCTGAACAGAGTCTGTACCAGACCTGAGCTCCCAGCCCAGCCCTAACAGGGAGTTCTGGATTAGCAGTCACTGCTCACCTGCTCTTACTGGACTGAAGTTCTAGAACGTGCCACTCTTTCTCCCCAACTCTGCATTCAAAAGAAAGGAGATGTGTACAAGAACAGCAATTTCAAGCCACTATAAGAAATTCTTTAACCAGATTTGTCAGAATATCTGAAGGATGACTGAGTTTTATATATAAGGAGAAAGTCTGTCCTTATGCATCATTCCCAGTTCCTTTTACTCTGGAATTACTGATTTCCCCAGACACAGAAGAGCACCTGTCTATTTTCTACCTTAGACAAGACCTGTGACAGAGCAGCCTCTGCAGACCAAGATGAACTGCAACATAAAGAGCAACTTGCCTCGATGTTATTTATTTCCTCTTTGACTTTAAACTTTAGAAAGGAACAAAAAACCTCTTTGTAGAGACTTATCACAGGAAAAATCATATAAAGTGTCTATAACTGAAGTTTGAGTGTTTGAAGAACACACAGAACAGAGCACTGAACACACAGTCTGACAGTGCACACTGGGCACTCCCTCTGAAGGGAGGTCACTATGGGGGGCACAGAGAACAGGAGCTGCAGCTGCATGATCGGAGAAAATGTAAAAATACATGGGAGTATGCATGGAAAAATATATGGAAATGTAAAGAAACCAACACTGGGTGAGGAGCCCTGAAAACAGTCCTATTTTTGACAACCTCACAGAGCGTCCTGGCTCCTCTAACCCGGTTTCTGTAAAGTGGAATCAGTGTTAGACACTTGGGAGTCAGGAATCATCACAGTGAGAAGATAAGCTGAATTAAGAAAATTACATCTAAATGCTAAATATTTGATTATTATGGTACAAATGTTTCAGGTAAATCTGGTTTGCTCTTCCCCCAGAAAGACAGAGACGCTTCTACACTATTATAAAAAGACATGTCAGCAAGTATTCATTACAGATTATAAATCACCCTCGGTCTTCGTTCTTTTGTTTTAGAGAAATTTTTTTACATGCCATTAAAATATTGTTTGCTGAATGCTACTACAAAGGTAGCCACCTGTAAAATTAAAGGCTGATGCTGCCAATAACAGTGTTGAAATACCTTCTGTTTAAAAGGCAAACCTACTTTGTAATTTTTAACACAAGTATATAAATATTCCTCCACCCACCCTTCACAATTTGTTGGTTACATCGCGTCCATTTAGACAACAACCATCTATGTCATCACACAGGATGTTAATCTTGGGTGGAGAAGAAAGAAACAATAGTAAATGAACTTTTAAGAAACCCAGATTACACATTCAAGCAGGGTCCTTCACGATAAAAGAACAGCAAAGACAAAAAACATTAGGGGACAAGTCAACAAAATAGCAGAAGTTTCAAAAGATCATTTTTCATCCTTTGGTTTGTTTATTGTTATTTTTTTTCTCCCCTTGTGCCTTCAACAGCTCTTCAGAGCTCTGGAGAAAATTAAAGAGGCTGGATTAAACGCCCAAAGGACGACTAATGCTAACAATACTAAAAATAACGAGGTTAAGTGGTGGAAAAACTATGGTGACCACACACAGAGAACTGGAGTGGTAAGGTGGAGAAGGAGTTTCATCATTGCTCCCTGGGGCCATGCACAGAACATACTAACTGCTTCTGGTTCTCTAGGGTTCCGATTACCATGCCAAACACACCTCCAGAGTTTCCTTATTAGTATAATAAAAAGCTTCTACACATTTGTGTTCTATTCCCAGCCTTGCTATTGACCTTGTGTAGGTCATTTAACCTCCATCTGCCTCAGTTTCTACATCTGTAAAACCAGAACATTATTACACAATATCCTTTCTACAACGTTTCAGACTGACACAATCATCATGTACAAAGTGACAGGTTTGAGAATCTACACACTATATGCACTTGAGTAAGGTAAGGCATTTGTAACAAATAATTTATTCAAGTAACGTATTTAGCCCTTTTTTTTTTTGTAGATCATCTATGGAAATACTTCCAGATTTCTAACTCTCATCAAGGACTCAAATTCATGCACTGCTTTGACTGGGTGCTAAAATACACGGCATTTCTCTGGTCTCCTTTCAGCCAAGTGTTGCCCTCAAAATCCAGTCACTGGGGTTGAATGTTCAAAATGGAAATATCTATTATTTTTAACACTGCCAGTTGTCTTCTAAAGTCTCACAAAAGTTCCAGCCCAGGAGTTGAAACAGGAGTGGCTACACAGAATTCACACAGAAACTGGAGTGAAGATTAAGAAACATTTATGGGCATGTTCCTGCAATATAACACAAGTCAGATCAGCAGGTGAGGCAGCTGAAGCAGCTGAAAGAACGAGGATAACTCTTGGAGTTCCTGGACTAGGAAATATCCCCTAAACAAAGAAATCACTGCACAAATAAACAGGGAGTGAATAAAAATGGGGAGATACTCCCTTCTGGGCACCACACAGGAACGTGTCTCCTCTCTGGGATGCTGAAAGGTGAATCCACAGCACTGGGTAGCCCAGTGAAGAGCCCAAGGAGCTTCTCACAGAATCGGGTCCCTGATAAAGGGCCGAGGATGCCCTTGGCAGATCCCTCTCTCTCCACAGAACTTCACACCCTCCAGTCTCCAAGCCCAGGGACCACCCCAGGCACAGGTAAAACCCTGCTGAGGGGGATGTGACTTTGATGTGCTGTTTGAGGGGCAGATCCCTCAGCAGCAGCAGCTTCACACTTGGTCCCCAGGGATGGCACAGCCCCCAGACTCCTGCAGCGCCCAGATACAGCGACCTGCCCTTTCCAGTCACCTCAGGAGACAAAGCTCTCCAAAAGAGCTCCAACTCTTTTCTTCCTTCCTTTCCTCCCTGGTTTTTCTTTACTGCTACTCCGGTCTGTCTCAGGAGGCCTGGCAGGAAAAAAGCTCTCCTTCTGTGATGCAATGTTTGGGACCAGGTGAGGCCCTGACTCTGCAGACAACCCAAGGAATGGGCAAGAGCAGCTCGTGCTCCTGTTGACAGTGCACGTGCTGGTGAATCCCAGCGCCCGGGGCGAGCAGGGAGCCACCCCAGCTCTCAGACACACACACAGCCAAGCGCTCGCTTTACCCGCCACCGAACTCACACCTCACAAACAAATTATTTAACTACTCTATCCCCCAAGGAAAACAGTGATCATTTCAAATGCAGCTCCCTGCTCGTCTCTCACATACACGCAACGGCCTGATAGGTTAAATGCTGCCATTTAATTACAGTAATGGAACCTGCTATTTTTTGGTTCCCTTGCATCCTCTCTCGCTCTCTTTTTTAAACACATAGAGAGTCATCTTTTAAACATGTGTTTTATATTTTGAGTTTAACAGCTGCATTCTCCCGGTTACTTGAAGAGCAGGAGTAACGATATTCTGATATTCCTCTCTGTACCTCTGAGCAGGCAGTCTTTTAAACACTACATAAAAAAGAAAGGCCAGGGGATGCTGTAAGAAGGGATCCAGGCCAATCTGGCCCTCCATTTACTGAGATGGTTTGCGTTGATTTTATTGAATAAAACCAGCTTAACCTCTCCCACCAGCCCCCAAAGCAGCTGGGGTCTGGAGTGATGGATAAACACGAAAATGCTTTGAGTAATTTTACTGAAAATGCTATAAACATCAGTCCATCACGATGGACAGTATGGCACAGTATGGTTGTATTTACAGATCTGTGGCTGGCAGTCAGAATTATCTCAGATCTAACTGCTCTTAAGACATCTGCCTCAGTGCCCCCATCTAAAATGGGGATGGTATTTCCTCTGTTTCCCACTGAAATCTGGAGTTTGCAAACTGTTTCAAGAATGTAAAGGTCTAATGAAGAGGAAAAAACGTAATCAGAAGTGCCTTAAATTAATTTTATAATCTTGCCATTTCACTAAAGGTGTCAGAAGCTCAGTCAGTTAATATTTGTAGAGTACTTTGAATATGCAAAGTGGCATAGAAATATGGGATATAGGTGTGTTAAATTCCGGAGCATGCTGCAAAACACTTTGCTCTTGAGGGAATTTGGGAAAGGGGCTGTAGGTGGCCAAAACCTAGGGGGTTTCACTATGGGTTATTCCTGAAGGAGGACACATAACACAGTACTACAAGTGGCACAGTAACTGTGGGAGTTCCATTTCATACTGCCTGGCAATTAGAAAAAAATCAAGAAGCAAAGCTTTAGTACTTCCAAGTCAAAATAAATTCTTACCTATGCTAAGGCCACAACACTCCTAGAAAAATACCCATATTACACCTGTCCTCAGCTTTATTTGTCCTCTAAATGTGAAAAGCTTATTTATTTGTTCCGTGGTAGTTGGCTCCCAATCAGCCAGCCAGCCATGCAGGGATATTGCCCATCTTCATCCCTCTGGTACGGACATCCACTGGTGTCTCTAAAGGATGGAATCTTAAAAGGTGAGGCAAGGCAGAGACAAAGACAAATTTAATTTTATCACCATAAAAAGGGGACATTTCCACATGGGCAGCAAGGACATGAATATCATGTGTATGCGGGGGCGGGGGGATTATAAACGCATTTTTGGCGAAATTCAATAAAGCTGATTCCACTGCATAAGGTCAGCAATTTACTTTTAAAAAATGATATGATTGCAACTTTTAATATAACCCATGTATTTGCTGCAAGATGCTGTAGAAGATTGTGTAATGTAACCACTCGACCTCTCCACAGGAGCAGAGATCACCCCATTTACCCTTTATTGTCTTGCTAAAAGCAATGCACATTTGCACGGTAGGACAAAGTCAACAGCTTTTACTTCAGAGAGCCTCAGATTTCATGAGAATGAATTCTCTGCCCTGCTCCTGGGGGAGTGGAGTCGCCTGGACTGGGCTCCATCAGAAAGAATAGCAAGGAATGAACCAAAAACTAAATTCCCCTTTTAGCCAAGGAAAGAATGATTGCATTCCAGATTAAAATTAAGAGGGAACAGTGTGGAGCAGAAAAGCAAACTGTAGGATTTTCTGTTCACAGGTACCAAAGGCATAGTTTTAAAGGGAGTAGAAATGTTGCCTAAGAGATCCTAGAGAATTATGTCATAAAGGAACTTATTTCATCTTTCCTAACAGAAAGTATCATTAGGTCTGAGATGGATTTCAGCAGAAGAGCAACACAGATTATCCTAATTACACTCCTTGGTTTAGCCCCAAGAGGGAAGGCTGTCTCTTCAGACCTAGAACACCAGGTTCATTACCAGAGCAGGTCAGCAGCTGAATTCCTTTACTTGCTCCAGGAAGACTGTGGAGAAACCCTGGGCTGGATGACCACGAAGAGCAAATTCCTTCTATCACAACAATATTTTTATACAAACGTACAGAGATTTCTTCAACTGTCTCAAGGTGAATCTTCCTTCAAAGGTCAAAGCTGCAGGGCTGGATTAGGATTGCACGCAATCTGCTCCAGCCTTGACATCCTGACATTCTCAGCTTTGCAGCTCTCCCCTCCCATACACAGCTGAGGGAAGGAAATTCTCAATCTCTCTGCAAGTGTGGCTTTTACTGCGGCAACTCCAAAAATCACAGGCTGCAGCACCAAGAGCTCCAGACCCAGCACATCAGAGCAGTTTACAAACATGGCTAACAGAAATCTTACCGAGGCAATAAGGCAAAAGTGGTAATTAGCCCCATTTTACAGATGGGCAGGCTGAGAACAAGAAATGTACCCAAAGCCAAGCAGTCAAGTCCCAGATCTCCCATGCCTGCTCTTAGACTGTAACTACAGAGGTGACTTTCTTTTGGCACTTGGCATTTACTGTCACTTGAAAACACGGTAAATAAATGATTAAATTCACAAGTCAGGCTTAGGGGCTGGGTCTTTTCTGCCCATCTCTAAGCCTCACAATTTCAGGACTTGGAATATAACTGACTATTTAGTATTATCTTCTAAAATAGACTTCAACTCCCTCTGCTGCAATCATATTATTTTTTCAATGCTACCAGGAACGGAAATATTATTTTGTCAGTAAACAAGGCAGATATGACTCAAAGTACACTCAGTGAGCAATAGGAGTTAATTTTGCAAAGCCATTTTTAACGGCTCTTTTACATTACATAGTTACTGTCAGATAGCCAAGTGGAGAGACATCATTAAACCCATGACATTCCAATTATTTGTTAAAATTAAGCTTACAACCAGTATTTTGTAGCATGTACAATTTCCTCAGCATCAAACCGGTCTGTTCCAATTTATCAATAATTTTCAAGCTACAAAAATGTGGCAAAGGTGATTCTGGACTCTTCACTGAAATCATGAGGAATTTCTTCAGTCCTGTAGACACAGGAGATGTAGCAGATTTTCCCCAATATACTCTGAATGAATCACCTCTCTTGCTCTGTGGAATATAGATCTAAATGGCTCAAGATCTCTGTAGGTTGAGCCTGGTGAGAGAGGAAGGAACTACCACCAATCTGACTGTTGTAGAACACACAAATAGGCATTTAGAGGGTGCAAAATTTGCAAGTTGCTTCCTCAGTGTTCTCAGCATCACTAAAAATCAAAGGGGTGCCTCTCATGATACACCAGAACACTTTACACAGAAACTGAAGAGAAAGTCGCCGAGATTTTCATGGTTTTAATATTAAATAGCAAATCTTGTACCAAAGCCCTTTAAAATTACCTTGTTTAGACAAACACACTGTGGGGATCAGTGGATCTACTTAGGCTTTCCATTACCTTTTTTCCTCTGCTCCCTTTAAACAGGCTCAAGGAGGATGTTTTTCCTCGTGTTCAGCAGCAGAGTTCAGAGCCAGCAGTGCAGAGTTTTCAAGCCAAGGGTGCAAGTACAAAGCACTGCACGAGGACAAGTTCATTGGAACTATCCAGTAACAACAATGATATATTTTCCTGCCAGTGAAAAGCACTTCTGTGAAAGAATTCTTTAGTTCCAACTACAGCTCAGCAATAAACTTCTGGAACGTAATTTTTGCATACAGAAAATGTTTCTTCAAAAAAAACCCCAAAATGTTATGGAGAAAAGCAGTGATGTCCTAACAATTAAAAAAGCGTTTTTCCAAATGTTTTCACTGTAATATTATGGTACATATTATATTATTCTATTAATCTCTTTGTATTGATTAGACTCTTGTCTAATCAATACAGAGTGATCTGACAGCTCTATAATATTTCATTTTTTTTAAAAAAACCGTGATTTTAAATGTTAATCCCTATGTAATATAAAAACAAATTTCCAAATCTCAGAATTTCCAGCAGGATAGAAATCTATTGTTCAACCTAGTTTCTAGATACCACTGAGTTATAAAACCCAATTGTTACAAAACAATGAAATGTAGAGAAGTACAATGTTTTTCTAAAATAGTAAACTCACTTATAAGTAACTACAGTTTTTAGCATACACACTCTTTCCTTAATTAGCTGGCTATTACAGACATGAAAAGGTAGGAAAAAGAAAGGATTGCCTTCCTTTGTGCACTGCACCACATGGGCAGTTATTCCTAACCTGATGTCAGGTGTTCTTCTGCCCTCTCATGAACCACTGGTGACTGGGAAAAGAGTCAAAGATGAGCTATGAACTGATTTTCCATGTGAATAGGGACTAAATAGATAATTTTTCCCAAACCTCCTTTCAAATCTTGAGGAATGGTAGTGAAGGCTTTTATCAGCTGTTAAGATTTTCTTCCCAAACCCCTGACAACTCCAAAGCAGCACCGTATCTGACTCCCAGGGTGTCCTAAGGCTGAGCAGTTTATCACATTTTGTTAGCTCTGCTGCAGGTCCCTTCTCAACAAAGGAGCCAAGAAAATCCGTAAAGTTCATGACAAGTTCAGACACCAAACAGTGGTAAAATTGATGGGGGGAAAGAGTCAGCATGATGAATAGGCTGGTACTGAACACCCAGTGACTGATCTGCCCACGCAAGAGTGGCAGGACAGGGAGACACCTCCTTCCCAGCAGATGGATAGAGACTGTCAATCATTTTCAGGAATAAAAAGGAAGCAACTAATACAAAATACAGAACGGTGGAACTAATTTCTGGATCACAAGCACATCTGTTCTTCTGCATTCTGATACTGCAGCAGTGGAAATCTTACCTGTCTGCTGAGCATTATCAGCACTGGCAAACACAGCACAGTGCCACAAATGGATGGTGGCAGTGCTGATTCAGACTGGAACTGGTGTGACTTTGTGAGCAATGCCAGCCTTCCTTCTCTCCCTCCTCATTCTTCAGGTCCTTAATAAGCTCCTTGGGAGCCAACCACATTTCCCCATTTATGCAGGGCTGTGTAGATTCAAATTTTGGATGGGGAGGCACCTAAAGAACAAACTGGTTGCATGAACAGGTGTAGGACATATTTTTATTTAACCTAGCAAAATATTATAAGGCACATTAGCTATCTTGCACAGTCATAAACAGAGGCCTAACCATCTTTAGTAATTAAATATCCCATAGTGCTTTTCAAGAATCTTAGTAAATTTTTTACTCAGTAATTACATTCTCTATCCCTAAAGCTCCCTTTGCAAGATCACTTAGATAAAGTATTCTTCATTTCCTCTCCTAAAAACCACGTAGTGATGTTAAGCAGCTGCTGTCCTCTACCTCAGAAGTGGATGCTTTTTAGTGGAAAGCACAGTGAGATCTAGATTACAGAATCACTGAATGATTCTGATAATGACAGATAACCCTAGAAACACCATCAGACATGCTCCATGCAAGTAGCTGCAAAGTTTCCATGGTTAATGGGTACAGTGTGCTCCAAGACCTTCACATGAAAACCATCATGAGCATGCAGAATGCTCTGACTTCCCTTTAACCTCTCCAGTCATTTCTGTACACAAGCTGTTACACTTACTTTATGCTACTTGAACACCTGCTGCAAACTTCTTTAACAAGCAGAAAGCACACCCTCCCTGCTTCTACCTGTGCTAGGGAACTTTCTCTCCTGTGTTAATTTGTTCCAAAAGCTTAAAACACTAAGCAACTCCTTGCAGTAAATTTTTGCTATCAGTATCTGGATTCCAGGTCTCGCTTGCAGCTTTGCAAGGGCAAGAGATGAGGTCTGGGGTGCAAAACACTGAGTCAACAGCTAGAGAACAAGTCACCTGAGCTGCAGGTACAAAGCAGGACAAGCCTCACTCACACAGTCAGTGCAGTTGTGCTGGGTTTGGCTGGGATAGAGTGGGTTTTTTTCATGTAGCTGTTTGGGGCTATGTTTTGGATTTGTGCTAAAAGCAGTGGACAGATGCTGTGGAACATCCCTTTGGTCAGTTGGGGTCAGCTGTCCCAGTTTCTTGTGCCCCCCCAGCCTCCTTGCTGGTGGGCTGAGAAGCAGAAAAGGCCTTGGCTCTGTGTACACCTTGCTCAGCTACAGCTAAAACACCTCTGTGTTACCAACACTGCCTTCAGCACAAACCCCAAACACAGCCCACACCAGAAGCCAACACAGCCAGGAAAGAAACTCCTTTTCCTCACTGTCTCTAATCCTGTCAGGAAGTCTGAAGAGAAGGACACCTCACCCAGCATTCCTCAAAGAGTCAACATGTTCATCCTAATCCCACATCTGTGTATCAAACACAGCAAATCCTATAAGAGCAGAAAGTTTGGAGGGCTGGAGCAGTTTGGCCCAAATGGGTATTTTGACAGCATGGGTTACTAACTATTTTTCTGTCTGAGTTGGCACTGGACTCTATTGGCTTGCACTGTATTTTCTTCTCAAGAAAAAGCTTTGTAAAAACTGTTCGAGCTTCACTGAGACATGTTAAAGAATTAATTACAAAGTAAAGCTGAAGGAGAAAATTAATTTTGGAAACACAAGAGGTTACTTTTCTTTTCCTCCCTTTTCTGGAAGTGGGGGAGGAAAGGCAGTTATTTTCATCTTCATGCTGGGGGCAGGAGTTGGGAGCTGTCCAGTCGATAACCTGGCCATCAGAACAAGGTTTGTAATTAAAAGGTCAGTGACCTGGAAAGCTGGGGCCTCACTCTCAGGGCTTCTCAGTAATGACGGCGCTATTAAATTAAGACTGTTATGAAATCAATGCTAAAAAAGCTTTCATGGTAACGAGATTCCATTCAAGGACATGCAAACTGCCTCATGAAATGGACTTAAATTATAAAAAAAGAAAAGTAATAAAAGAGGGTTAAATTGAAATCTGCTGAAGAATTTGCTGTCTTTAAAGCCCTCCAGCAGTGGGCTGTGCCCCCTTCCCTCAGGTCCTCAAGGTGATCCATCTGAGTTTCTTTGGTAAAGGAGAATTCTAAGACAGGGGTTCAACACCCAAGAATGCAGACTACAGAAAGAGGAAGATAATTAAGTCAGTTTTCTACTGGAGATTCTGGGGCTGACACCATTTGTTTCCAGGGAATCAAGTGTCTTAGAGCTCTGACTGGAAAGGGGCATGTGGAATTAAATAATTTTTTCATCTCTTCAGAAATCACCACAGTCTGGCATCTTGACACGGGCAAAATTTTCTGGAACCCTGATGCACTGCAAAAAACCTTCTGGGTAGATGTTTTCCCAACATAACTCAACAATTATACATTAACCTGCTCTAATGCACTCCTGTTCTCCCATCACCATTATTTCTGAGCTCCTCATATGCCTTTGTCTGTTCCCACAATCCCACTCTGGGAAGGCATTACTGTACTCATTTTACAGACGAAGAGAACAAGCAACTAACAAAACAGTTCTTCATCCAAGATGACACAACAAGTCTGGAACCTGGCAGTTTTTCCCTTCTCTGCCCCAAAAACCCAGCACCCTGAAAACAGAGCTCCCCACAAATAGTGCACTTCCACCTCCTTTCTCTGCCTTGCCAGAAGTTGCAGATTCAGAGCACACAAAATTAACAAGCCACATGGGTTACTGGCTGGGTAACTGAGCAGTACAGGACATCTGAGGCACAACAGTGAGATGACAGACACATTTCCACAAGGGTTTAAACCCCACATGCTGTCTAATTACTCCCAAGGCGCCGCTGATTCTGTGGCATGTCATCAGCAGAATCAGCGAGTTGGACAAAAAACAAACAGCATCTTTTTTTCCTTTCTTTTCTTTCAGATACTCTGAGGGGAAACAGCTGTTTTTTCCCTTCATCTGAAGAAGTTCATGATAAAAAGGAGGAAATGTCATAAATTACACAAAATGCCAGTGTAAGCTTCAAAGAAAATGATAAATGATTCTAATAACTTCATGTTTCTCATTAATGCCTCTGTATATGGGAGTTTAAAAGTGCTTAAGACAACAGAGAAATCTCATCCAACTTTTGAAAGCCCTTTTACAAATGCAGGACACCCTCGGTCTCCCAACTGTCATCAACAGGATCACCCCATGTGCCAGAGAGAGCAGTTCAGCACCCCCTGACCTGCACAGAACCAGGGACCCCCCCCTGCTTTCAGCCTCTGCAGCTGCTGCTTCCTCAGAAACCAAGCCCAGGCCAGCTGAGGATCCCGCAGAAACTTTTGTTTCTCACCGCGCCAAAATGGATCAAACCAAATCCAGTTCTTGTATTAAATATTAAATAATACTCGAAGGAAAGAAAATTTGATTGCCCTTTTTTCAGAAGAGGACACATAGAAAAAGAGGAAAAAATTCTAATTCAAGGCAGAACCATCCCTGCAAGTCTCAGAAGCGAAATTTCCTCAGCAAAGTCAGGATTGCAGGACCTTTTTGACCAGCAGTGAGGACTTCTCTGCCAGACAGCCTAAACTGGGGATAACCACTATCTTTGGGAACGACAGGGACTGTATATCAGAGAGCAGGGGACACAGCCCATCGAAACCTGTAATCCCTCATCTCCTCAGCACTAAACCAGCACGACATCCACGTCTCAGGAATAATTGCCTCCATCTGCAAGAGCACAGAGGTACCACACCAGTGTGAACCTTCTGCTCTCGAGCACTGAACACAGGGCAGATTCCATATGGACCCACTGCTAGTGACTGCTGGGTACAGGCACTACTGGACCCTGATCCTTCCCATCTCCTACCGTTAAGTTTTCAAACAAACAATTAGCACAAAGGGAAGGAGGGCTAATTAACAAACAGAAACAAACAAACAGCTCTACCAAACCATTTCAGCTCTTTAGTAATTATTAGCCAAGTAATTCATAAGAAGTATTAGTCGGGCCACAGTTTCTCTGCGCCTCCATCTCCCCACCCTTCCTCTTCTCCCAGTCAGGGATTTATTAAAATTAAACAGATTAGATGGAGCTCCTGATACTAAAAACTGTTCAGCAAAGCCTGCGGTGGGGAAGTGCAGAGCAAACACCAGAGACATTTGTCTCTAAATTGCTCTAAATACCTTCTGCAAATGAAATTCTAACCCAGCTGTGTTGAGAGAGAAAATGAGGAATAACTGGTCATTGTCAGCACAGAAGAAGATCAGGCAGTTATAATATTGCACGATATACTGGGGGCTAAGGATCTCTCGGCAACAATAGATTTTGTATCAGGTTACCCCGGGTAATCAGCACAGCTTTTAGGCTCAGCTTTCCCTTGCTTCATTGCTTCGATGATAGAGTTGAAATCCCCAAGCTTTTATGATTAATTACTCCCCGTAGGTCCACATATTTCAAGGAAAAACTCATAGAGCACAGCGACCAACAGGCTCCAAATTTTAATGTCGTCCTGATGGCAGGGCAGGGCAGGCAGCATACCTATGTGATTGGAATGTCCTGTTAATTGGCACGAGGACAAGCAGTGAGAGGATCACACTCCAGATGATGTGAACTACTTGTCATGACATCATTGCCAAAACACAAGGCTGCCATTCCCTTCTAGGTCCTTTGCTGTTCAGGATGAGCAAAGCCGTGCACACCCTTGAACCCTCCATCTCATGACATCAGGTCTCAGGCGTCTCAATAAACAGTTCATAACCCCAAACAGAATAATATATATTTCATAGGCTTCCCTACTATTCAAAGCTCAAGATCTTTAGCTCTAGAATTTGGTGTACCCTGAAGTACTTGTGACCTCAATGCATAAGTGGGTTGCTCCCCTCTGAAGTCTGGAGTTTGTATTTTCAGTATCATTTCAACACTTAAAGTGCTCCACAGTGCATGTAATTAACTCCAAGTTAAAACTGTCCTTATTATTTACATCTTGTGGTAAGGATCTAAGCAGTATGGTCCCAGGAGGGTAGCAAAGTATGGAGCAAACTTCACCTGAAATGCACTGCAAGTTGTGGAATAAAAACTTCAGAAATAAAAAAGGAACAAAAGATAGTTCCACTATGAGTCAGAAAGTAAAATAAGTGCTCAGTAGGCAATGGCTGAAGTATGTTCCATCTGTCTAAGACAATATAGGATTTGTCAGGATCTGTTCTATCCGTGCTATAGAAAAGGGCTAAACTCAGTCAGTGGTTTACCATTTCAGCCTGAAAGTCAGGCTGACCCCAAGCTTGACCTTAACCTGACCTTGTTTACTTTCACCAAGTCCTTTGCCCTTCACTGTTCTCCCTCTCTTCAGAAACGTTTGACCTTTTCACCCAGACGTTGGCCAGTGTCAGTAAGGCTAGAACTGACCAACTAGTCCACAACTCTGAACTGTCCTCACTGCAGAAAAGATACAATAACAGTTAACCCAAAAACTTCCCATGTGTCTTTTGTATTCCACAATTCCACATCTGGTGCCAATATTGCTCTAGTCAGTTGGGAAGAGACTGATACTTAAAAATCTCAAATCTTCTTTTGAGGCAGATCACTTGCTTTGTCCTTAACATCTAGTTTTCCATAGCAATACATTTTGGCTTTACACTAACTCAAGGTCCCTCACTATCACTGAGATCACAAACTTAAAGAGTCCATACCTTTCTTCTTCAGGAATGCTCTTCTGGTTGCAAGCGGACTTTGGCGGACCCGTGGATTCTGTAAAAACTTCACTGCTGTCACAATCTGAGGAGGGCAGGAGGATTGGAGAGAAAGAAGAGAGAAAAGACCCAAGTTAGGAATGGTCAAAGCCCTGTTATACATTATGCTTTCTGTACTACAAGGCAAAGCATCACACCCACCACGTGGAGAGGGGCTGGAGCCAACACCGACCCAGCTTTCAGAACTGGTTCAAAGTATCAGAGCCTGTGGCTCAAATCTGATCAGACAGCACAATTATGGTGTTTCAACCCAGAAGTTCTTGTTGAATTACTCTTGGAGCAGCTCAACCTGCACAAAAAATTCCATTGAGATTCTCAGGGGTTTCTGTCATTTATATTGTGATCTTCTTACCTAGGTTGGTTACTACAGTTAAGGGCAACCCTGAGTCAATGCATGTGAAGAAGTAAGAGCTGGCTTACTGTAAGAATGCTTCCTTTCTATCTGACTTAAAGCTCCCTAGAAATTCTAAGAGATTAAGGCCTTTTCTGCCACCACCCTAATTTACTGAAAGCAATAAATAAACCTCAGCTTGAAAAGAAGCAACTTCACATCTTTTGGATCCCGTAACAATAATATCAAAAAAAGTCACTTTTAGTGACATAAATGGGTAGATGATTAATAAAGTTCCACACCAGCAAAACCCACAGAGTACTTTTGTCTACAGATGGCCTTCTACACATCCTTCTTTAAGATGACAGAGAACCTGAAACAGAGCACTTAGTCAAACAAAGGGTAAAGTGTGGGGTAACACCCAGTGGCATCATCAACAATGGCACAGAGTTTTACATTTAGTGCCAGTGAAAGGTATTTTGTTTTTTTCTTCAAATGGTAGTTCCACTTTCCACACACTCTGCTATACTGTTACACATGTTGCTGCACCAGTGATTCATTCTACTTTTACATAAAGACATCTGTTCCAATTGTGGTATCGGGAGGAATAATGTGTTAACAGCACTCAGGTGATGGACACATCCACGGGAACTAGTGGAAGGCATAACTTCCCTCCTCTAGAGCTGAAAACAACCATCCTAATACGCTAGACCTACATCAGGCAGGTCTTGAAGAGTTTATCTTAAAACACAGTTTCTGGAATTCACTTCCAAAAAGGTCTGCAAAACTTTCACAGCAGCAGAAGAAAGGAAAATACAGCATCACTCCTGAAATCACTAAGTTTCACTTTGTGTTTGAATCAAACGCTTCGAATATGCATTTCTGGTCAGAGAGCAAAGTTCTGATGGGTTTAATGGCACTTTCAATGTACTCCTCAGTGCATTCCATCAATGTTTTTTTTCTTTTAAATTGCATCTCTTATTTCTTTAAATACATTAATCAGGCTAGTGTAGGCAAAACGGATCCATTGGACAATGCAATAAACATGAATTATCATCTATCCAACATGCATAATGGCTTAAAAATACATAATAGCAGGTGTAGTTTAAATGATTAGTTATTACACCTGTGGTGGGTCTGATTCAATTGGGGAAAATCATCTTTAATAGGTTAAAAGGTTTAGATCACCAGGCTTCCCTTAAAGTGGCTGTAGAGAGGGTATGATGGAGTACGCTGTCATTACTAATTCATTTAAGAAAAACATGGGGGATACAGCAAAGAACAGCATAAACGAGCGAATCCAATTTAAACATCAGGTAAGGCAGAAAACACCTTTTAAAAAAGCATGATAAATGAATTTGGGAGAGAGATGGAATTGACAGATTTATTTTAACGGGAATTTGACAAAGTCCCAGCACACTTCCGAGTTGGGAGGAAGAAACGAACGGGGTGTTTTGAATTCTTTTCCCTTTTCTTGTTTTCCTGCATTTTTTTCCCTTAAGTTTACATTCGGCAATTTTGAACCATAAAATACTAGAGCAAAACACCCCACATAAAGTACACTTGGGCTTCATTTATGTGCACTTGATCTGTCTCCAGCTGAAATGCAGGTGACAGGCAAATCACAGATTTAAACCGTGCTGATACTGCTGTGCCAGATGCAGAAATGTAAAGCACCCAAACTAACAACCTTAAGATAATATACTGAATAAGAAAGATGCCCAAACGAGTAGACCAGCAAACATGTGAATGTATCAACCCCACTTCCCATCTAACAATAATAATGTCTTCAGAAACTCCTCAACACTCCCCCCCACGCTGAGTGAGCCAGAGACACGAACGGCCTGCAGACCTGCAGTTCTGCAAGCTCTTATATTTAATTATCAATTTTTAAGCATTAAAAAAAAAAACCTGTAAGAAAAAAGCAGTATTTTTCATTATGCTGTTTCAGTCACAACCGTGTGAGCATTTCATTGATTCTAACCCTTTATTAAAACTTATTTTTGCCTTGTAAAAATGTAAACATTTCAGTAGTAAATTTCGCTCCAAAATAAACTTCTATTTTATCTCTCCCCTGCACCACTTCCTCCATTATTCACAACCTTTTTAATCTTAAAACAAAATAAAATTACAAGCAACAACAAACTCCATAAAAAAGAATCCTGGACATGTATTCCTCCTCCCAGTAATCCCATGTTTCTCATATTTGTGTTCGCATTTGCCTCTGAACATTCCTCCTATAGGCTGAGCTGAAACATCCTCATATTTATAATCCATCTTGTATACACGAGCAACTTACAAAGCAATTTTGGCCATGTCAAAATGCCAATATTTTCAACAAACACACACAAGAACTTCCCTACCTTCTATGGATCATTTTCTTTGCACAAACAAGGGCAACTGCAGTCCATAATTTAAACAACAGAAAAAGGAGGAGGAAGATGAGAAGACTTGCAGTCCTGTGTATAGCCAAAAAAATCATGTGGCAAATAGCACTCTGACTCAGCTGCTAACATTGTTCCATACTATTTCTGTAGCATTTGTAACACTTCTCCAAATTTTTATGGTATTAGGACACTGCCAAATAATGAGCATTGTATCACTGCTCCGAGGCTTGGATTGCCAGCACGCACCACCCAGCACATTGGCTGGGTCTGGTGGGTCAGGTACATATTTCTATTAAAGAAAGACAGTTTGTATTTGGTTTTTAAAAGTCAGTCAATCCCACAAACTTGCTTTCCCACCACCACCTCTCCTGCAGTGACAGGATCCACAAAGGCATCTTTCTGACCGAGTGGAGACGGGTGGAATCCTGCAGCAGGTCTTGTCCTGCAGTTTGATTTTCCAATTAAAAGATGAATGTCACTGTTCATAGATTATATTTGCAACTGGCCAAATTACATAAATTCAGGCCAAATATTCTGCTTCAATGTCAAAGATATAAAACGGAGACAGGAACTTTATTGCAGATGTTGTGGGAGTGCAGCAGGCTGGCAAAATTCTGGGCCAAAGCACAGCACTTGGACGTTACAGCCAAGGTCCCTCATTCCTAATTTCCCTCCCTTTTGTGTTAATGGGGAAGATAAAGACAGCCTTATTTCTTATTGTGCTCAAAGCTGCAGGGTTTCCAATAAAGCAATCTAAATGACTTTATCAGTTATTAGCATTAGAAAAATAAACCATGAAATTTAAAATACTGTGGCAAATGCCTATTTTCTACCATCTCAAAAAAAAAAAAAAAAAAAAGCCAACAAACAAAACCCAAACAACCAAACCCAATTAATTAACAGAAATGTAAAAGAAAATCATCGGACAAAAACCAAACAACCAAACCCAATTAACAGAAATGTAAAAGAAAATCATCATCAACAAAAGTTCCAGAGGATTTGCTCAGAGAGTTCCACGTGGAAAACAGACTCTAAACCCACCAGGAGTGCAGCCCGTAAGAGCTCTAATAGATTCCCTAATACTGGGAACCCTCTGTAGGTTATTACTAAACAGCATTTGTTGATAGACTGAGACTTTGAGATGACCTGTGATGTAAAGGTTGGGTCTGAATTATACGTTGCAAGGGATGGTATTTTGTCTTTCTGAGTGGATCTGTATCTGTTTAAATGCAACACTTCTTTTCATTAAGCAGAGGCGGCCCAGGCCATGAACTATGCACAGACAGTTTACATTACATGTGCGGAAGCAATCAACACTGGCAATATACATGACGTATGTAAAAGAAGTTGGAATTAATTTTTTTCCAGTGTATTAAAAAATAATAATATGGCAGTATCAACAAACACTCAACCTATTTCAGCCAGAGCAGAAGGCCACGGCTATAGGGCAAATGGAACTGATCAATATATTAGCCTACAGCAACACCCCCTCAGTGTACGGCTGTATGTTTGCAAGGCTCGGAAGATTAAATTGTCTGTGAAAGGTTTCTGCACTCCTACTCTAAAGGAGATACCCAGAATCCTGTTAACAAGCATCAGGCTAAAGCCAACTTACGTTTTAACAAGGGCTGACTTAAAAGCCTGGCACGGCAGTGAACAAGAAAACCCCTTCCAGCAGAAACGCGGCATTTTAGTAAGAAATCAGTGCCCTGCCAGGACTAACTTGACAAATATGGTTATCGGTGGCACACGGAAATAGTTGCAAAGCAGCTGTTAATCAGGGAAACACATCATAGAACGCTGATGCCAGCACTCGGAAAAAATGCAAGGGGCTAATTATGAAGCCATATATCTCACTAAGGAGGCACCGCTCCCGCATCCCGGCAGCGCTCCCGCCCAGCCGGTCCTGGGACACCGCTCCAGCCTCCTCCTCCAGGACAAGCCTTGTCCCAGCTCGGCCACCTGCGCCCCAAAATTCCTGCGAAATTCGTGTTTCACAGAAAGCGCTTGTTATTTGTAAAGGAATTATCTGCAGGTCAGTCAGGGGAGGGCGAACGCTTTAAAGCTCCTGTGATTTCACTGAGATTTTTAGGAAAACATGCAGAACCCCAGGAATTATTTTGGTTGAGAGATAACCTAAAAATCTACAAAGTTTGGTGGATCTCAAAGTTGGAAGGAGAAAAGTTTAAAAATGCAGTAACAACAATAGCAAAGCCCTCGTGTAAAACAGAACGCCGGGGGGGGGGGGGGAATACAATTTAAAGCAAGATTCACGGAAGGCAGGAGAGCAAGATTCACAGGAACAAAGGCGAGGAAGAAATGGGCTATGAACCATATCTGAGATTAAGAACCTGGAACTAAGAGAACACCGAGTAGCAGCCAAAACAAAACAAAACAACAAAAAACCCCCAAACAAACAAACAAAAAAACCAAAACACCAAATAACAACAACAAGAAGATAAAAACCGGTAAAGATAAAAGGGGGTGCTGGGAACTCAGAGTCCAGATGACACGGAACTCGGCCACCCACACGAAGGGTGAGGGAGATGTTCCCAGCTGTGTCCCTGTCACGGGTCCTGCTCAGAAAAGGAGGCTCGGGGGGGAACCTTATCACTCCAAACTACCCGAAAGGAGGTTGTAGCCAGGTGGGATTCAGGCTCTCCTCCCAGGGAACAAGCAATAGGACAAGGGGAGGTAGTCTTAATCTGCGCCAGGGGAGATTCAGGTTGGACATTAGGGCGAATTTCCCCACAGAGAGGGGGACGAGACACTGGGACGGGCTGCGCAGGGCGGCGGTGGAGTCGCCATCCCTGGAGGTGTTTTAAGGGAAGACTCAAGTGCCGCGGTCTGGTTGACGAGGCGGTGCTGGGTGATGGGGTCGGCCTCGGGTGATCTCAGAGGTGTTTTTTTACCGCGGTTGCGTGGATTCTGCGAGGGCGAACCCCGCGCTCCCCCAGCGCTCCCTCAGCGCTCCCGCGGGGCTCCCCCGGGCCGGGCCGCTCGCGGAGCCCGCGCGCCCCCTGGCGGCGCCGCCGCCGCCCCGCGCCCGCCGTCAGAGCCCCCAAATTAAGTGTTTTCACTCAGTGGAAATGAAATGTTTTTGCAAGATGAAACAGAAAGAAAATTGAGGTTTTAGGTAATTACTAGTTGGCATTTACATATCACAGGCTGGTTCAACACCTATTCATTTTCCTCTTTTATTTTCAATTTTTTAAAATTGCTCATTAAAACGAACACATGACAGGGACGGGGGGGAAAAAAATTGCTCTTCCTCTTTTTCCTGAGGACTACAAAATCCAAATCTACTTTAAATACATTTATCTATAATTATCACATACAAAAAAGCCTCACTTAATTTACATGAATAGGGTGACCAAAAAAAAATTAAAAAAAAAAAGAAAATTATAAAAGCCAAGAAAAAAAAAAAAACATCTGAGTTGTCAGTGTGTTGTGCCTGCGGAGCGCCGGGGCCAGGCTGGAGCGAGCAGCGCTGGAGCAGCTGAGATTCCCGGTGTACTGCCATCCTAATCCCATCCATCCCACCCACCGGCTCAGCTGGAGCACCGCTGCCTCCTTCCCCTTCAACATATTTTCCCCTCATTTCTTCTATTCCCACTACAAAGAAGTGACTCCACATAGTCCCTGTTCCCAACTTCTTTGTTCCAGAGCCACTCCACACTTCCTCCAGCTGCTCCCGAGGGTGTGACCTCTCCACCTCCTTCATTCACACAGAAGCAGCCTTTCCTCACATAACCTCACCATTTCCAGGGATCCTGGTCTGCAGCCCCAACTGCACTTTCAGCTCGCTGGATTCTCCATTCAGATTCCCTTTGTTCAGTTGAACACATCTGTCCTATGCAAAGCCCTGAATTTTCCTGCACCCTTCAGCTTTTTTTAATTTTAACCTTGTGAAAGTCTTGTTTAACCCCACAACGCGTTGCAGGATACCATTTGTATGAAAAATGCTATATAAAATAAAGTTTTATTGTATCATATGTTAAGGGCATAAAACATCCCGGATAGAAGTGTACAGGAGCTGACATGATAGACTAATATATTTTAAGGTCTATTGTGTAAATATGTATTTAGGGAATTCTAAAGCATGGTATTATTGACCCAAGTCTCTCTTAAAACACATTGATATATGGAGTAAAAGCCCTTATGAAAAGTAGCAACTTCGCCTGTGTAGTAGTCACCTTTCAAAGTGAAATATCTCTGTCATCTCCAGTTTTTTATAATTCCATTGAAAACACATCTTGACAAAATTCCTGTCTTTTCAAGAGGAATAATATCCAAGTTAAACTTGCACGCACAAAACTAAAAAGAACTAGAAACTTTCACACATTCATTAAAAGAAATGTAAAACAACTATTTTTATCTGCAGAGAAAATGTGCTAGCTATGTATTTTTATATTTCAGAAAGAAATACACCTCCAAATGAGACTTCATAACATCAGGTTTAACACAATAAAAACTGTTAAGGGGAAGTGATAAATGCTGGAAAAACGTCTTATAAGAAATATGAGCAGAAGAGCAAACTAAATGTATTAAACTGATAATGCAGCCGTAATAAATTTAACCAGTGAGCAGCACAAACCTTTTTTCTAGAGTTCAAACATTTTAACTTTTTATTGAAGAGAAATCATCTCACTTTCAGAGGGAAAATAAAATTTAAAAATCTCCTTTTTGCACTACTGCCTAAACTGAAGTTGCAGTCCCGGTACCACCAAAGAAGGAATTGCAGCGGGATGAGCAGGGTGGGGGTGTGGGGGGATAACTCCTGCAATCCAACTGGCAGCAAATTATTTGAAGTTCCTTTTACACAAAAATGGCAATAACCTCTGTGCTGAATGCAGGGGAGATCCCTGTGGATAATCCATGGACCAGCTCTCCTGCTCTAGGTAAGGAATCTGGCCCCCAGGTGGGTGAAGCCAACATGCCATGACCAAACTGATTCCACAGGATCCAAGAAAGATGCCAGAGGGAAGGTCAAAGCTCAAAACTTCGTAAAGAGAACCTGATTTTTGTAACTTTTCGTGACCCAATTTACACATCTTGCTTCTCCCTTCTCGCAGGAGGAAGCTCAGGGATATCACTGGGGCTCTGTGCTGTAAAATTAACGCAAGTGTCGAGCTGCTGAGCTGAATCACCCCACAGGAATGTCATGACTCAGTGTCCAAGATGCTCACTACAGCAGAACTCACATCAGTGCCTGGCTCCACAGCTCCACAAAGCCATGATCCAGCTGCCAGGGGAGCAGCACCTCCAGCCTCACCTTTCTCCCTCCTCTCTCCATGTCACCATCACTGCAGAGCTCAGATACAGCAGCTCTCAAAAGAAATCCCTTCTACCCCATTACCTTCACATGTGTAGAATGTAAAAAACAACAAAGCTGTCATTTATTACATTTTCATTCTTTCAGCTACAGGGCAGGCAAGGACTGCTGGGGGTTCATTCACACACCAGGGAGCTGGAGGATGAGGTAAGGGTAGGAAGTCCATGTCACACCTAACAACTGTGCCTCAGTACCTAAAATCACTACTGAATGGGAGACTGCAGAAGGCTGAATCAATCAGAGATGCACCAGAGCAGGATCACTGTTCACACCTAGATTCCTCTAATTCCACAGTCAAGGGATTGGAAAATACCTATGATACAAAGGTTTAAATTTAGTGCAAGGGGATAAAAAGCAGAACCCATCTGTGGAAGATGCTATAAAGATGTTTGAGACTGAAAAGACTCAAATGGACAAGCAAACCCAGCGAGTTCATTCCGTGAACCTGCGATTTCAAGAACCCCATTTCACAGAATTTTTAACCCATGGGAAATGTGGATTAGAAAATGAGTGTTTTCCTTTCAGCAATAAACCCCCCAAAAATTAGGGGTGAAGTCACGGGGCTACGATGGTTTTATGACAGAGTAAATAAGGAGATACTGGAGGAAACTATTTGGATCACCAGATTCTAAGAAACAAAAGGTTTCTTGTTGGAAACACGAAAGAAGCTGGAAATTGTGACAGATGCACAATAAATCATGCAAACCACAGCAGTTGGGAAGAAATAGCAAAAGCAGAAGAACTTAAAACACTGGAAGACCTTTTTGCAAATTTAGTATTTTACTTAGAGCTCTTTGGGACCAGACTGGTCCTTTTACTCTGCATTTGCACAGTGCCTGCTGCTGGTCTGCCATCAGCCTCCTCGACATTTATTACAACACAAATAATAATAAAGGCTGAGCAGACCATGCACTTTGTTCCTGCTGTTAATTGCCCCATTAAGGGAAAAACGAAGTAAGGGGCAAGAAACCTGATTGGCCAGAGCTGCCTCGTCTGTGGGGACTGCAAGTGGAATAATTTTATAGATCCGAAAGCAGCTGCGCCCCTTGCCTTTGTCCAGTTCTCAGCAGAAAGGAGCTCACACCACACAATTCCCCCCTCAGAGGGAGGAACTTGCATGCCCAGCCTCAAAAGCAACTCAGCTTCCCTGTCAACTCTCAGGATGCTTCCTCTGTAACAGGAGAGAAACAGTAAAACAGCAAACACGAGGAACATTTCCACAGTAGCTGCCCAGGCCATCAATAAATACCCTGCAAACAACGGGGCCAATTCATTTTCCCTGTGGTCAGTTTGGTGCTTTTCATGGATGTTACGGTCACTACTTACAGAGACAAAGCATAGGGGTGTCAGGACAAATTCAGGATGCTGCTCAGCCAGTACAGCACTGCCTGCCCCAAAAAAATCCCGTGTACTCATCACCTCCTCCTCTCCCTTGAAACACTTGAGTAAGATGCCACCACCCTAAACTGAGTTACAACGTCCAAGAGAATTAGTTCTACAGAGAATTAAACTGACACCAGGGCACTTCTCCCTAATTCCTACCCAGAAATTTAGGTCCGAAGTAGGAAGGTCTAAAAAAAACAGAGAAGGTTCAAAACGGCACTTCTGCTGTTTTTTTATTTTCCTTAAACCTTGGCACAGCCAGCACATGTCAGGGATTATTATAATTATACTCTTTACATGCTGAAAAATTAATAAACAATTACTCACTTCGGGGAAAAAAAAAAGAAAGCAGCCATTTCCTTGACAAATGCTGCAGAAAGCATCAACAATCTCTCTGAAATCTGGGTCCACAGCAGGGAATTAACACCAAGGGAAGAATGGCCACGGCTGCTGCCGAGAGCTGGCACGACTGGAAACCTGAGGCTGTAATTCAGTTTTCTCAGGAGTCTGCACCTGATCCAGAGGAGCTACAAAGCATTTTTATATCTTTGTAACAGAAAAAAAAAAGTAGATTTGGTCTTTAATGCTGCTTTGGCCCAAGAACAGGCTGGTCAATCAATTCCTATTAAGCCACAAGGTCCAAAATTGGGGTGTTTGAGATGCACTGGAATCAATCCTGCTAGGCCAGAAAGGGCTTCCACGCTGCCTTCGTGGCTGCAAACTGAGGGTTACCTCTGCTGTGGTAGGAAGTCAAGCTCACCTTTCCAGGAAACCATGAGAAAGATAAAAAATACACACTTTCCTGAGCAAGTGAATGAGACAGCAAAAATATGG
Organism: Manacus candei; assembly: GCF_025592945.1. Taxonomy (NCBI): domain Eukaryota; kingdom Metazoa; phylum Chordata; class Aves; order Passeriformes; family Pipridae; genus Manacus; species Manacus candei. Next base: position 4,135,973 of record NW_026138070.1, read on the forward strand.
GGCCTTGAGAAATTCTCACACAAATTTATCTGCAGCCTAAATTTTGATTAAAATCTGCCATTCGGCAGGTTCTTTTCTAAAATACTGGCAAGTTCTATATTAACTTCCTTGAGAATACAGAGGGAACTCATGTGCACCTGCACTGAAAGGCTTCCAATAGTCTCAAAAAAAAAATTAAATAAAGCTAAATAAATGCTGCATATCCCTTTTTAAGCAGCCCCACTCTAAGGTGGTTTTCTCCCCACCTTAAATCAATGGTAACCCAATTCCAATGCCTTGCAGCTCTGTCTGAGAACTAGAGGGGAGATCAACGCTTTTTATCTTAAGGATTATGGATCACTCCTTGGCTGACTAACACACCCAGCAGCCCATTAGAACCACCACCAAGGGCACCCTGTTCCTCCTCCCACCCCTCTGACTTGAGAAAGCAGCATATAAAACTTCACCCCTCCACGTTGCAGCTCTTGGCCTGCCTGCCTTGTTTCATACTCTAAACACACCAAGATTTATTAACCTTTACAGTAAAAACAAATAAAATGATGATGAAGTAAAACCACAGTGATGTAAGGGCTGCAGCTCGCACCGTTTATCTGGGGAAATCCAATTAGTGCTCAAGTGGCAGAGATACCTGGAAAAGTGCTCACAATCAAATCAAAAAAAGATACAAAAACATTAACCTGATGGCTAAAAACTCCACATTTAAACATTTAAAGTAATAAAGGTGCTTTTATTGAGTATTTTCTATATTTCATTAGGTCCCAAATTGATGAGGAGACCTAGAGATGCATTTCCTGGCCTTTGGATTCTTGGACCAAAAGCTTGACTTTGTTGTTGTTGTTGTTGGAAGACACAAAGAGTGTTTCTTGCTGGAATGGCAAAACTTCCTTCTGCAGTAGCAACTACAGCACCAACTGCACATGCAGGAAATGCTGGGAAGCTCATGAAGATATTCTTTGATGTGACACATTCATCCTGTACTCACCATGGCGTGGGCAGAAATGTTGTTTGAATTATTTCTGCACATCAGGGTATCTGGATTTACCAGAAATTCTCTCAAAGCCATGGCCTCATGTGTCCCTTGGCTGGGAAAGGAGCCACACTGGTGAGATGGTTGCTGGAAAGACAAGGACCCACTGCACAGCCTGGCTCAGAAAAGATGGGAACTGAATAAATAATGAGATCAGTCCAACCCCCAGCAGTAGGACCCTCAGATTAGGTCAGATGACAAGACTTACAGAAAAAGCACCCAGCACAACGTCCCTGCTCTGTCCTTCTGAATGCTGTGACTCTGCTGCTTTTTGTCAGCATTAAATTCACTTAAATTTATTAAAAGAGGAATCAGGAGAGAGTCACTGTCAATGAACAGGAGAGCAAACTTCTGTTTGAGTAACAATCTGTCTAAAAGCACAGAACAGGAGACAATAATACTTCATAATTTTGAGAACATCTAATAGAACCTTTCCTCCTGGTTTGCTTATAGGTTACACTTGCCCCCAGTCCCCACTCTTCATGCTGCTCTCAGCCTGTACCCAGAGGGGTTGAATGCACACATTCAGAATAGACTGCAGTAAATGCAACATAAAATGCATTTAAATTCCATTCCCAGATGAGTTAAAAGAAGCAAACTTCCTTGAACTACAGAGAAAAATAAGCTTTATTTTGTATTTTTCCATCTGTTTTTAAAGGTTCAAAAGTCTTTACTACATCTCCAGGGAGAAAATTTCATGGCAGATCACTGTCAGGATTTTTACTTAATGCTAATCCTGAACTTCCTTTTTTTTTTTTTTGGTAATATGAATCCACTGCTCAGAAACAAATTTAAGACTTAAGAATATCATATGAACAGCTTGGACTGTACTGGGCACCAGAAAAAGAGTTATTTCCCGACTTTTCTGTTTCACTGGGCTGCTACTCACACTCACATGCTCTGAACTGGCCCTATGTGTGGTATTCCCCTTCTGCAGAGAATATTCATGAATTAGCTTTTAGATGCCAAGGACTGCAACTTGTCTTCAGGGAGCAATTTCTACATCTCTTAAACTCTCGTGCTTGGTATGTAGCAAATCACGAAAGAGGAATGTCACACCTGGAATTTGCACGCTGAGATATAAAGTGCTTAAAATAAAAAAATTAAGCAAAAAAAATTCCTCTATCAAGCAGGTTCAACACAGCAACTTTTAGATTCCCCTCCTCTCCATCCCCTGTAACCAACAGGGATGAGCACGGGGTAAGAATCAGTGGTGAGAGACCTCCTGCTCATGTCTGGAGTATAAAGAGTCCTGGTTTATTATTCTGCATTTGCATGTGGCAGCAAATGTGTAAATGTTTTAATAATACAAAAATCCCAATAGAGTGGAGGAGGAGGATATGAAAGAAAGAAATACAAGGACATTTACTTTCTTGAGAGTGAGATAGAAAGGAAAAGAGAGAAGGAAGATGACACGATAAGGGACAAAGCTTTCTGGGGTATATCTGGAAAAAGCTAAAAGAGGAATCATTAGGAAGCCCATAGTGCATCTCCAGTGATACAGTGCGGATCAATTCATTTAACACTGCCCTGTACATTTACAGAAAAGTACTTTTGATATAATAAAGGCTCATAAACACACAGAAATTGGGTTAGACCTGTTTCGAATTCCTGCCAAACAATGGTTCAGAAAAATGAAGCTCTATATTAATTAGCTCGACTCAAGAGTGATTTGATAACAGCAGATGCTGTCTGGATGCTTTCAGCTTGATGGGCTCCACATACATGAACTTAAGAGTGGCTTTGATGCAATTAGGTATCTCTCTCTCCTGTAACATGTGTTCAGCTGAACCAAGGCCTTGTGTCTCTTTAACATCTTGAACTAGAAGGGTATCGACACTCCTCCTGGTTCTTCTCCAAATGAGTGGAGCTAAAGAGAAGCAGCTCATTTGGGGCTTACCCACCCAGCTCCAACAACCTGAGGACAGAGAGGAACAGGCACCAGTGCAGTGCCCACAACACAATATTAAGGTCTGCTTCTACCACAAACCACATTTCCTGGCATGTCATGTTCCCAGGCTTGGTTAGTCCCAGTCAAAAAACTGCCCTGTCCACTGCTGCTTCAACTCATGCCACTTTCTGTAAAAATGAGGCATTCAGTAATATTTCCATACATCCCTCTCAATCCTATATTCCCAGAAGCTCCTGCATACACTCACTGTTCCACTGGAGGAGTTTCCATTCGGTCGTGGCATGGCTCTCACACCATTTCCTTTCAGAGACAACTTCTTCTATTCCTGGGAATATTCATGCATTGACATCTCAGAGATCCCTTTGCCTTTCTGGAAGGGATGTACCCACCTCACTGTGCAGCCAGAAAGCACAGGCATTTGCTAAAGGACACATGCAACATAGGAGCTGTTTAATGCATCAGGGACAAGGCTAATAGGAGGTCTTGATTTGTTAATTATCTGTCAGTTTGTCACAGCTGGGCTGCAAGGAGTGGGTGAGGGGGAATCTTTCTGCTTGGTTCTTTCTCTAAATGCTGAATTAGGCTGTCAAAACCTTCATCCCACCACAAGAGGCTGTGAAAAGAAGAGCCAGACTATCCTTTTCTTCCTCCTCTTCCCAGCAGGATATGCTGCTTCAGATGTCCTACTCTCCCACCATGCCTGCAGAAACGTATATGGCATCTATAAAGTGACCTTCACCCCACCACACCATGCCCAGTTTAGTCAAGGGACGTGAGCAGACCTGAGCAGGATAAATCAGAGAGGAAATCCCAGTGCCAGGGGAGCACACAGGAGACATTTAATCTGTAAGGAGCCCTGAAGTTGCTCCCTGCTTGAATCAGCAATTTCCAAGCAGGGTTTTGTAAGGCTTGGCCCCTGTGAGAGCAGGCAGAGAGATGTACATGGAGTTACAGAGATAAAAAGGTGGAGTAGCGTCAAGATTCTCTTCCCTCTCACATCTCCATCCCACATAATCCTCTAAGTTCAGGCTGTGAAAAGGAATAATGTCTGGAATACCCCCATGGAGACAAAGCCAGAAAAGCAGAAAGCAGGCTGTGACACAGCACCAGAATTTACCATAAATGCTTCTGCCTCCTCAATCCAGCTAAACGTGGCCGTTAAGCCATGGGAGCCCCGGGAGATCCCCACCCACTCCTCTGTTTTCCCTGCAGGCCACGTCCAGAGCATCCCATCCCTCCAGTCCTCTCCTCAACAGGCCCTGGATTATGAAAAATCCCCTGCAGGAGCTTCCCACATCCAACAGACACACCCTTTCCTACCACCAGCGACGCTGCGCCCTTCCAGGTGTGGGAGGCTCGGGATTTATTCCCTGTGCACAGGGGCACTGCCTGCTCCAGGTGGGAAAAGGGAGGGATCAGAGCTATAAACTCACCTGAACTGGAAAAAACTACCATGAGAATTCCTCTGGTCATCACAACCGTTAGAAAAAGGTGTCTCAAGGTAAGAGTTGTGTGTTTTACACTCAGGACAGCCAAGGAGCACACACACCTGGTCAGCACACAAGTCATATTCTCTGAGCAATTTTCTTCAGTGGACCATCTTTTCCAATAGCTAAACAACACTGGTGCTTTTCATCTTTTGACCTAGAATCCTTAAAACCAACATTTCATTTTCTGGTGTGATCCACCCATACACTCCAGCACTCCAGCAGTAAGGGCAGAACAAGACCTACAGTTTTCTCATCTGATTGTTTAGTCCTGAGCACTAAAACTAATGATATGTTTTGCACAGCAAGTCATACCTTTCCCAGCTGGGGTCTAGTGAGAAATCCACTGAGGACAAAATAACTGTCTCTATCTTTCATCTAGTGAAGTTAATAAATCCATTTGGGGCAATATTTGCAGAGCTTGTCCCTGGAAAATAAAATTTGCTAAAGCACTGCTTCTCAAACTTTCTGCAAGCTTGACTCCCTTTTCCACTCATCTGTTGTGGTGGCTCATCCCACATTCCTCAGCTGAGGTGGCAGCAAGTTCCTCAAGGAAAATGAGTTACTGGAATAAATGCTACCTCTTCAAACCAGGAGGAACAGAGCTCCTTAGAGCAATTACAGGTAGAAAGCTGTTTACTGGCGAGTGACTTTGTGACTTCCTTTGAAGCCTTCTGCACCCCTTTGGGGTTCTAACCTAAGTTTGAGAAATACTGCTTTAAAGAACTTCACTATGAAAAGACATGGCACTGGTGATGACAATGTGGTGACACAGCATTGTTCCCCACACCTACAGAAGAGTTCAGGAGCATTTTCCCAGCAGGTCCTGGTGGGACCTTCCTCAGCCCCTCTGCCTCCAGCAGCTCTGCCCCACAGTGATCCAGACTCCTGGGAGCTGGGATGATGCTGGAGATAACGACCCAGCATCGATAATACAACCAATGCAGCAGTCAGCACTAATTATCCCAAAGTACTATAGGGCAAGGCCTGTGTCTCTCGAAACATCTGCCTCTCAATCTTCTGGTCTTTAATAAAATCACCCTCCCAGCCATAGGGTGTAACTGGAATTGTACATACCCATGTGCATGCAAAAACAGAAATGCATAAGGAGAGATTCAGGTCCTCATTAAAAAATGGAATAAATAAGAATTCACCAAGGAATTCTGCCAGAGTCTGATTTCCAGATCTGGTTCTGCTGCATTCTTGCCCACAGCCTGCAGAGCTCTGGGTGCCTCCCTATCCTTCTCCAGCTGCACCATCCTCTTCAAATTCAGACTTCTTGCACCTATAATTACTAGGTGCCCTGTGCCAGGCTCCTTTAATTAACCAACCCAACTCTTCTCCCTTTGGGATCAGACTAAGCTCTTTTTTATTAGTTCCATCATTAGCTCCATCAGTATCTAGGCCTAAGCAGGATACCTTATACCACTCCACGAGTGGGGCTGTAGGGTGCAAATGACCTCCAAAGCACCTGCCTGCAGGAGAGGCAAGGAAAGCAAGGCTGTGCAGCGAGGAGAAATGGCAGGAGGGGTGGAAACACCACCTTTCAAATTTAATTACATCAGCAAAAACGACACAGCTCAAAATCCTCAGGAAAATGCCTTGTGTGAGGGGACTTTCGTGTGGGAACAGTGATGAAGGTGGTTCAATCCAAAGAGGGGCAAAACCAGAATAAACCCCCTTATTTGTCACCACACCAGAGCCAACCTTGTGATTTTCAGGGCTCCAAGAAAGAGCCAGGCATTCCTGGAGAGCACTATTTCCCCAAGCCTCCCTCTCTCCAACTGACAGTCTTACCAGCTTCCACTCTCTGAAGCTGTTTCACCCAATTTCTATGCAGCCCACACGGAGAAAACAAATGTCCAGCTGCCCCCTGGCCCACGAGATATTCTACACGTACGTGTTCATGCACGTGGTGCAGAGAGAAAGGGAGGTGGGAAGCAGCAGAGCCGGGTAGTGCCCTGGGATTTCTCAGGACAGGCGGTCACTCCAGTCGCACAGCCCGACCTCCCCTGAGAGTTCTCTCAAGGAGAAACCAGCCATCGATCCTGGGACACACAACTTCCAGGACCCTTCCTTATCTCTGAGCAGCTTCTGCCACGAATTCCTGAATGCGCTTTAATGTTTAAATTATTAAATGCATTAATGTATTTACATTATTCAAGTCTTATGTGCATTTTTCTAAGATAATTTATGTATAAGAGCTTGAATGTCCATGACTGTTAATGTCTACAACCCTTCCTGTTCATTATTGATTCTGGAAGGGAAAAAAAAAGGCAGTGTTTTAATGCCTTATTTTTAATGTATTAAGAGTCTGAATAAGTGCATTCTCTTTTTTCTTTTGTAATTTCATAATTTAAGTAGTGCATTTATTAAACTGACACAGTATGAATTGTGGTGAAGTCTGGCACAGGTCCATGCTGCCAACGCAGCCCAACCGACCATCACGCTGCTCTGCAAATCAAGCACAAGCTCAGCTCCTCGTACTCCAGCTTCCACTCCCTACCCAAAATCAGAAGGGACACAGACTACAAAGTCTTTTTAAAACACATTTTCTTTGAAATTTACATGGTTTTTCTCTGGCATCCCCGTTTCAAGTCGTAGTAAATTTTTTTTTGATGCTATTGATGAACTGTTTGAATGCAAACCTGATTTTTCAATGAGCTCTGACACACATAACTTACAGTTTAAAAATGTCTATGGTACCTTTTAAGTCCTGTAGCTCCCAAGCTCTTCAAAAACCTAAACTGAATATAATTTTGTTGCTCCTACACCACAGTTGTTGCACCATAAATCCAAAAATTTGCTCCTGGCTTAATGTCCACAGGCAAATTACACAGAGAAATCAGGTCAGCTGCACTGCTGAACCACAGTCACTTCCAGAGCAAAATGTAGAGCCATTCAGCAATAGCTGCCCATCCTGCATGGCAGTTTGGGACACGAATGCTATTACAGGCAACAGAAACTGCAAAAAAAAAAAAATCAGCTCACACACAACAGAGCTACCTCTGCTCACTCCACCCACACTCAAACGGTGTGTATGGACATGCACTTTATATATAAATTATGTGTAAATGCCTTGGATGTTAATAGCCAAAAATACTACTTCCCAAGTCCAGTTTTAACTGCCAGACAAATCCACCTCCAGCCGAGCCTGCACAGAGCAACAGTGACACCCGATGGCTTTGAGCTTAACCTTGGGACACGATTCCCCCCGAGCAGAATCCAGGGGCTCCGCTCCCTCCGCCAGCGTGGTGGCCCCGGCTCCAATCACATATCAGAGCAACTCATCAAGGAGCTGAGCTGCAGAGAGATAAAACTTGCTGTACGTAGGCACTGCATGTAATTAAGAGTGTGCATAAGTTTCACAGTGCATTCTGCATAATTACAGCCCTGCCTGGCACCGCTGCCAGTGCGAGCATGAACACACACGCACACACATAATGTATGCACAATATTGTGCATATGGACTTGGGAAAAGGCAGGGAACAGGGAAAGTTGCTGGCTGTTGTTTTAAGAGCTGACTCTGCCATTTCTAAGGTTAAGTTTGTGTTTTTTTGCTACTCATTACCATTCTTTAACTGTTACAATTTATATCAGCATATAATGTTAAATAATTACAGGGAGCGGAGCTCACTCTAGCGAGGATATAAATGCGCTGTGGGATTCTACAGATTTAAACAAATAACACTCACAGCAGGGGGTGAGCAGATGAATTAGCATTAATATCCTGCCTGGGAGATCCCAGTGCAGTGTTATGGCTTAAATACAGATCTTTTCTGTAACAGTCAATATGACAGCTACCAGCAATACAGCCCGGCACATCCAGCAGTCAATATAGAGCTGCGGCTGAAAGAATGCCCTCGTAACAATCCATACAGCAGCCAGTTAAAATAAATAACTTCCCTTTAACAGTCTATATCGCAGCCAACTGCATTAAAACCTTCCCTTTTAAGGTCTATACAATAGTCAGCTAAATGGAAAAATTGGCATCCTTCTTGGCAGCTCCAGAGGAAAGTCAGGCACCGAACGGGCGAGAGGCTGAACTCTCCTCTCGTCTCTTGGGGGAGAGGAGGGTCCCTCCACATCATGCTGGGGAATCCTGCTCGGCTCTACCACAGGAAGGACAATTTAAGCCTCCAAAGCCATCACTTCACTATCTTTCACAAGCAATTATATTCACTTTAAAAAAAAATAAAGATCAAAACCTATTTCTTTCCCGACTGGAGTAAGGAATCAGGCAGAGCACAGCTGTCCAGCAGTAGCCAGCACACAGATCCATATTTCCTCAGGGTAGAGGCAATGTGCCTTTTCCAGCACTTTTACCACTGGAGAGATGCCCCATCTCAGGCTAAAAGCAGAGCCCGGACTTGAACCCTCTGTTTTAAATCAGTAGCTGCTTTTTCACTCTCTAACAAGAAGCAACAGGCTGAGGTAGGCTGGGAATCTGCCTCCCTTGGACCAGAGCACAGCACTTCATTGTGCAACAGCAGTTGCAACAGAGCAGAATATAAATCACACCAGAAATGGTTACAAAGCACCCAAATTCTGAGAAATGAACTGGAGGAAAATCCATGACCACAATGAATTCTGTCACCAGGTCCCTACGTACACTTTTCCATCTCGGGTCCCATCCTGTTCCCACGTACACAGAGTTTATGCTGGTGCCCCTCTGTTCTGCTGGGAGGGAGTAGCTGTAAATTCTCACTGCGAATTAACTGACCTGCAAAACAAACCTGCAGAACTTCAACAAATTACAACAACACTTCTGGAGGCAAATTAGAAAGTAAAACACACCAAAAAAATCTCATAAAGCACTTAATACTGAGCTTAGAGTTTACAAACTGCTGTACAAGCAGTAATAAATCTCTAGAAAATTAAATGTGTAGATATTTTCATATTTTCCATACTGCTACGGGATTTTACTGATAGGGAATTCTGCCATTAAAATAATACATTTGCTAGCTTCTTATAAAAGAAAGGAGATAGATGACAATTTTGTTAGAAATTGAAATGATAAAGCAGGAATGGCATTTATTCTTTAAAACTCCACAAATTAAAAACATCTGCCTGCTTTCTTTTTAAGAAACCTGTCCCTTTGGGTATATATTAAAAAACATAAACATAAACCAGGGGCCTACAATCCCACCAGATGTTTGGCACCTGGAGCCTTTTCAAGTAATTGATCGAGAAAATAAATATTTTTTCAGGTAACAGGAAAAAATTATCTCTAAAATCTTTCACACTGTCTATGTTTTAATTTCTTTTACCCCAGATTCTAAGGGAAGGCTGCAGCTACAAACACATTCCAGCTTATAGCCTCCCAAATTAAAAATAAATACACACCACCCCTGCTCCAGAAGTCATGGTTTGAAGCTTTGAGCATATTTTGCAAAATGACAGTTATTAAAAACAACAAACATGCATCACTGTGAGTCATCTGGTTTCCAACTTCTGAGTCAAAAGGGGCTGATTCCACACAAACTGAAACCTGGCTCTGCGACGAGTCGCATGTTTAACGATTGGTATCTCTGCACCACAGCTTCAGAACAGGATGTGGAAGGAGAGAATGAAAAGGAGATGGGAGAAAGGGGAGGGGAGGGGAAGGGAAAAAACACTTTTTACTGGTCCCAGTGTCACTGCAAATAAAGACCATGTCAAGATTTAAACCATAATAATGGAAAGGCTATAAGGTCCCTGCTATAATGTTTCCTCTGATATTCCCTTTCATAAATGCTCTCTTTATGCTGCATGCTTTGCAATAATACATGTAATGTTTGTGAGCCAGCCCCGCTGGGGAGGCTGCAGCATATGAAGCCTCACAGAACACACATTAGGAGCCAGGCAGTTCATTTACCAGTTCCCCAACTTCAGCTCTCCCATCTTCTTCAGGAGAATGCCACAAACCTGAGGAGACAAGTCACCTAAAGCAACCTCCAAATCTGCTTAGCTGGGAACAGATCTGTGTGTCCCAACACACGGACAAATAACTGCCTCTTCCTCCAATGCAACACCTTTCTGGGTGAGATTAAAAGCCTCTTCCCAGATCCTTCAAGTACAAGCAAGAACCCTGAACTCTTTACAGGGATCAGGGATCCATGGCTTCCCAAGCTCCCTCTTGGCAGAGACAAGGAAGAACCCTTTCACTGCAGAGAGCTCAGCTCTGCCTTCCCACAAGGAATGGCCTTCAGCAGCCTGAGGCACCTGCACACCTGGCAAGGGAAGCACAGGGAACACCAGCACCTCCAAAAGAATTCAGACTGGAACCCCACGAGCTGCCAGTCCTGAATTTCCCAGCTGACCTGACACCACTGCTCTGAGGCCTATGGGGTGCTTGGCAGCTGAGCACTGGACTGGAAACCGAGTCCATCTCTATGGAATTGTGGCAACCTGATGTTGAAAAGGGGGGTTTCAAAAATCCAGTGTTCAGGGGGGGCAGGGGCAGGCTCGTCTCAGCCCTGCCTGTGATTCTCAATCACTGCACAGAAAGTATTTATATCCTGTTGGCAGCATGTGCAACCAACGCGACTCCCCGTGTCAGAGCTGTCAATTATGGGCTTGACTTATGAGGAAAGATTAAATGAGCTAAATATGTAGAGCTTGGCTGAGAGACCAGGGTGGGGGTGGGGGGAAGGAGAAATGATGTGATAACTGTCTGCAAACATCTGAAGGGTGCAGATGCTTAAGGAGGAAAGGAATCACTTAGGGTGGCACACAAAACAAACAGAAGAGGAAAGCTGGAGGGGAGACACAGGAGATCCTCACTGTATGGCAGGGAAGCTCCATTCCAGCAAGAGGTCCTCTGCTGTGGGACTGTATCCCATGGAACACCATCATTCAGGCCATTCAGATGCTTGACAAAACACCAGGAACATTGATAGCAGAGGAAAATCCTGCTCTGACCAGGAGATGAAAGAGATAAGTGGGACATTTTGGGAGAGTGGCTGATGATGTGAAGCTCTCTCTTGCTTCTCTCCAGCTGTAAAATCACTTTGCTACAAAGCCATGCATATTTGCAGTGTTACTTTTCCAGAAAGGCAACCCCAAGTAGCAGTGGTGTGTTATGGGATCCCAGCTGGGAAGAGGACATGGTCTGTACAGTGGTAACAAGAAGAGCTATGTAAAAGTGCACACAACACCAAAACAAACAAAAACTCTCCAGAACTATGAAGCTGTTTACATCTACAATGTACGTGACACATGGAGAAATACAAGAAACATGAAATGCAGGGAAAGTCCCTTCTCCAGTAAGTTGGTTCTGAAGGTGCTGGCATCAGAGGTTTCTAAGGGATGTATTTCTGTTCATCAAGTTTAGTTTATTCTTCCAAGCTGCTGAATAAGCCATTCTGCCTTTTGTGCCTCTGCTGCCTCACTTTTTAATGGGATGAACATATCTGAGGCACAACAAAGATGCCACAGACATTGCAAATGTTTTCTTTTGGCATGATCTCCCAGGTAAAAAGCAAGAGGAAGCCAAGAAGTGAAGAACAGTTATCCCAGGTAGGCAGTTCTAATCCTGTAAGGATCACGAGCTGTCAGTAATTGCAGTAACAATGACACAGGCAGCACCTGGGCAGAAGGAGTCCAACTGCTCAGTGGTATTAGAGGAATTAACAATCTCTAGCAACATTTTTCAGAGCAGGAATTTAATAATGTGGAGTCAAGAGGTACTTCTAAGAACAAGTTCCTGCACAAAGTTATTTCAAGAAGCTAAAAAAGCCATCAGCCACTCCTGTGAAGTTCTTCAGCTGGTCCCTCCTCTCCCCAGGCTGAGAGAACTGTGGGCAATTGCTGCCCTCTACAAGCTGCTGTGCACATAGCACAGCTCATGGAGCTGGAATGATGCCTTTATCCCTCCTTGATCCTGAAACCAATTCTTTTCAAGGGGAAAATATCAAGTATCAAGTATTTCCTAACTGTATGCCAGTGTGTTTTTCCAGAGTCTCAAAGCACTGTAACTTCCATTTTACCTTCAGTGAGAGATGTGGAATCTCTGGGAAGTCAAACCATACCTAACACCAAGAAGATTCTGACCTAACTCCCTGTACTTGAATTTCCTTGTGTGTTTTGTAAAGAACTTACAGTACTGCAACTACTATAAAGCAAAGTCTTCTGACCAGAAATGTTTGTTTGGAATTGCTTTCAGAGCTCCTCTCTGCACAAACACACAGAAAAGATTATAAACTACTGACTCACCTCCCTGTCAGTGACACAGGACTGTCCCTGTCCTGGTTGTGCCACCTCACCCACTGCTCTGAAGTGTCATTTAACCAGAACATTTTGTACAGGCTCATGGGGTCTTCACCTGCTTTGGCCTGTGACTACTGCAAGTTTCTAGCTCTCATGAATTAATATGTAATGCTACAGCACCAATTATATCCCAAACTATTATGGTCCACCCTCTTTTAAAACTGGGATTTAAAGGAATTCCAAACAAACTTTCCCACTGACCTCAAATGGGAAATTTAACTTGGTATGACAGTGTTTCTTTAACTGTGCTCAGTAAGTAAATTTGCATCTGTGCACTTTGCACATATTAATATATTTGTCTAAATCAAAAGAGTAAAGGGAATTGACAGATTAAGTGAGTGCACTTTGCACGAACGACAGAGGAAGTCAATGAACACCCAGAAGAAAGAGAGAAAAACGGACAAAAAACCAATAATCTCGAACTTCTCAGAAGGTCAAACACGAGAGAGCCCTGCTCAGTAAATCACAGAGCTCTCTGCAGCAAACCCAGGGATGCTGTGCCAGGCAGTCACACACCTCTGGCTCCCTGCTCGTGGCCCAGTAAACCCAAACCCCGCACTGCAATGACCCTGCACGGCCTGATGGAATTATTGTCCAGCCCTGGGAACCCCCAGCAGCACATCCAGGACTCCCCAAACCAAGTGCAGCATCATCACACGCGAGGTTCCTGCCTGGCCCGAGGTCACCCAGCTCCTGGTCTCTCCTCCTCTCCTGCTGACAGTAAATTATCCTGACTAATGTTTCACTGGGGGCTGTAAGTTAGTTGCCTACTGACTCTGGCTGTCTGGAAATCCCCTCTGGATAGATTTACTTTTAGAGAATCGTTCAGTGCAGCCACCACTGCGAACAAACCCACTGTGGCAGATGGAAAATTTGTACAGTAAACAGGTATAAATCCTGTCTCCAACAATAGAGGGTGGGGGAAAAGGAAAGCAGGAGCGTGATGGGGAGTGTCCCTCCAGCACACTCCAGTCCCTCACATCATTTCTGGAAACAAAAGTTCTTCCAAAAAAAAAAAAAAAAAAAAAAAAAAAAATCACAATTTTCTACAAATCTGGACTAGAACCTCTGACCTTCAAAACAAAGGATAAGGATATTACAAGGTATTCCTTAAGTAAGAATGTGTTCTGAAAACAAAGTAGGAGTTTTTCAGTGAAAATACCATTCCTGTCTTCATTTCAAACAACAATTTCAGGCAAAGAAAAACTGCAAAGAATTCACACATAACTCGTGTTCTGTAGGGTTTGATAGGGCAGAAAGAGCATCTCCTACTTCATAAGAAGAAGGATGTGGATTCTCAATTTGCCCAAAGATTATTTTTTTTTTCATAAAAAGCAGATTCTGAGTACTCTTAACGAACATGAGCCCTGACAAGCTCCCTCAAATCTCATGGCACAACTCTGTAGCCTCTCCTCCTTCCCACTCATGGTTTTGTTCACTTTGTTAAAGACAATGCTGTTGTTAGTGTTGGGCTCCATCAACTTCTAATTACACCAGCTAAAAGTAGTCAAAATCTCAATTGCAAAGCTCCTTCCTCAGAAAGCTAAATGAAATTCTCTGTACTCACAGCCTACTTGAGAGGAAGCTTAACAGAACAGACAAGGTGTAAAACGAGACAACAAAACAGAAAGGATCTAATAATTCTACTGTCTGTCACTCGGTGCAGTGTACTTTACTGATGTTTGCACAAAAAGGGTGTTAAAAGTATTCTGGCCATTATCATGACCCTTAAATATTTGAAAATCAGTTTAACAAAGGGTGGGGAAAAGCCACAAGGGCTCCAGCACATTCCAACAAACTCCACACTAATTGCTAGAGAGGCAGCAGTAATTCTTGCTACCTTGTACCCTTCAACAGCCTGTAAAAAAGGGAATAAAATGTCCATATTTCAGAGCTAACTGCTCTCATCTGCAGCAAGAAACAGAAACAGCACATGCTAAAAAAAAAGACGTTAAATTATCCTACAGAAGAAAATACCCTGCTCCTCATACCATGATCCAGGGATTCTGCAACTTAGTGAGCAACTAAGAGAGTTTTATATTTACAAACAGTACTGTTATACTTACAAGTAGTACTTCTTCCAGCAAGGGAATGAGTATGTTTTGTGTCAGGGGAAAAAACACCCAAACAAAGAAGCAGCATGTGGAAAGGCCTCTGTTTCCTTAGGTTATCCCTATGACTCAAGCTCCTGTTGGAGGCTCTCACAGGTACAACCTGCAGAGCTGCAATTTGGGCTGCAGCAGATTCAGCAGAAAGCAAACAGCAAACATATTCAAGCTCTTGAAAACACCTCAAAAGCAGCACAGGCTGGTTAGAAAGCTACAAGACTCTGCTCGGGAGAGACAAAACAAGCTAAAAAGATTACTTAATTACACTAAGGAGAGATATTAGAAACAAAGGGGAAAGAAGGGAAACCAAGATTCCAGAAGAAAAAGAGATTCTCCAACGGTTTAACCTCACTGAAAGGGGGTTTGTCCTGTGTGGTTACATCCTTTGCACATCCCAGGACTTTGCTTTGAGTGGCTGTAAAAAGACAAACCTATTCCAATGCCACAAGTGTTCAGAGCTTATCAGAGGTGGCTGCTCCGAGCAGCCGGGGATGATAAGCCGGACTCAAGGAGAAGCTGATCCCGCGCTGACGGTGACAAAGGTGGCTGTAAACAGCAGCCGAGCGAGATGCTGACGCTCCGGGAACACAAGGTTACACTGCCCACCCTGGAGCCACACGGCAGATTTTAATGGGCCAAGACCGACAGCCGGGAAATGAGTGTCCGCTCTGCCGCAGGAATTACAGCCTGGCCCAGCCCTCGCTGCCGGGGCTCCCACACCGCGACCTCTCTGCAGGGAGTGCTCTCTTCAGCTGGCGCGGGTTGTTGGGAGGACACTGGAGAACTCAGGGATTAATGGAGTCCCTTGTCTCCTTCTGGTGGTTCAAAACATCACAAGTGGGTGGGACAAAAGCAGTTTGGGATGTGACAGGGGTTTGTAGGGCTGAGTTTGTAGGGCTGAGCTCTGAAGGCCATAACGAGGTATCCTGGAAGACCCAAATGCAGGGCACAGTATGATGTGTCACACTGTCTGCTACAGGACCCTGCAGAATGCTGAAATCCTTGTGCAAACAACCAGGAATCATGGCTTCTCCTGGGTTCCTCCTGAGAGGAACCCAGGCAGCAGACAGTGCCCCTGAGCACAGAGCAGAAGGTATTTAGCACCTTGCAGGATACAGTGTCCATTGGAATCAGGAATACAGTACAAACCCAGCTGTACTCCATAACAACTGCTGATACAGTGCAAGGTGGTTTAATCCTACTGCTTTCTCACCCTTGTGTGCTTTATGTTCCAAACAGGTCTCAGCCCTGTCACCAATCAAGCCAAAACAGGTGAGGGGGTGCAGAGCAGAATTTGGCCACGAGGCTCTTTTCTCCCTCCTCTGGATTCTGCAACTGCTTCACACCAAACCTGAAGCCCGGGATGATATCCCTGAGCACGTGGATTCCCCACACAGCCCCTTTGCTGGATTCCTGCCACAGTCTGCTCCAGGGCTTCCATAAACACTTTTATGACAGGGCACCATGTGCCTACAGGTCTGTTTTATGGACCAACATGTCCTGGGTGTGTGGAGGGCACTGAGCACAGTCCTGGCTACAGGGAAGCCCCGGCAGGGTGGTGGAAGTCAGGTCATCTGGCTCACAGAGCTGCACTGCTCATTTAATAAGGCGTCCACAGAGGAGCAGCTGGAAGCAATAATCACTTCTAAACAAATGTGACAAAGACTATGAGAGTTTATTATTTAAAAAAAAAACCCAATTAATGAAAAAATAAGGAGGAAACCTCAACCTTTCAAAGGGCTCTAATTAGCTCAAGTGTAAGACTCACCATGGTGAGAGTAAAGTTTATGCTGGAGTTCTTTGAGTGTACAAATAATTTTATGTAGTAGGAATATCCACCCAAACAGAAAGACACACAACTGCTTTGTGCTTCCTCTGAGCAATTCTGCAGTCACATATACAGTAAGAAATTAATGAAATCAAAGGTAATGGTAGAACCTGCTCTGAGAAAGAACAAACTGTTGATCAGCACAGGTTGTGATGATCTGCTGCCTGCTATGACCTTCCCAAGGGAGGATGGGGGGATAACCAAACCCCCCAAGAGCAAACCACCAAATCCATCACAAGGCACACGGTGTCAATAACAGCTCCAGGGAATCTCACAGATAGACATCCATGCAATTAAGGGATGGCACAGTGTTACCAGACAGAGAGATTGTCACTGCAGAGCTTCACAGCCCTTTCATTTTACTGACCCTTCCCAGTTCACAACCTTTGCTCACATCTTTCTCCTTTAAAAACCATCTCCTGGGGTCCCCAGGTAAGAGATACATGGTAAGAATACTTTGATGTGGCCAGTGCCATGAGTATTTCAGTGTTCTCCCTGCAAGCCCCTTGTATTCACCGTGATCAACAAATGAAAAGCCAGAGAAGAAACTCAGTTAGAGATTTATATATTTAGGATCATAACATTGGCTAAGAATTTTGGCAGGGTTTTGACTGAGTTATAGGTGGCTAAAGAAGAAGGAAAGAAAGAAAAACAAGGTTGTAAAAAACAACGTACTGCAGCTCCAGGACTAGTGGCTCAATTCCCACTCTGCGTCACCATAAAAGAGCAAACAAAACAGGGTTCTCTTAGTTATCATCATACACAAAAAATCCCAGAGCCCTTTCCAAAATGCTTCTGGAGTAAAAACATTGGATCACATGCACTGCCAGCTGACAAACACTTCTAAGCTCACTCTGAGTGCCTCTGAATATAAAGACAGTGTGAATGAGGTCTCCGAGCAGCAGAGGGGTTTTTATTAGACAATAGCACTAAGAATTCAGTTTAAATTATGCTGCCCAGGGCTTTCTTCAAACTCTTTCCTAAATAAGCACTGAACAAGAGCACCCCGGACAGGCAGTCTGTGCTCAAGGCCAGCAGGGTGGCCCAGCTGAGCCGTGTCCAACCCCAGCAGCAGATGGGAGGTGACGGCTTTGGCTCACAACTCAGAGAACAGCAAGGCCACCTACAGCACTTTACACCTTTTCCACAAAGCACCAGCTCCTCAGAAAAGCAAAACAACGGATGAAAAAAGATGCAGCAAAGAGAACAACTCATGTGTATTATGTTATCATAAGGAAATCCCATGTTGCCTCTTGAGGGACTCACCAGCGGCTCCCGAGACGCGGCGTTTTCAGCGGCAGGGCAGGAGCCAGCCTGGAACACAAACACAACAGTGAGCTCACATTGCCACCCCATGGACACCCTCAGAAACACTGCCGGGGAGGAGCCCTGTGAGCAGGAGTTAGGGGGACACACTGGTCTCTGCTACCAGCAGCAGCTCTGTGAAGGACTGAAGATTAAGAGGTCAGAAGCATAGGAAAAAAATGCTAATTCCACAGTCCCCATTTAAAACAAGAGAATTCACAGAATCTGCAGAACTCAAATGAGGGAGCCAGCAGTGAGAGCCAGGGAGACTCCTGAGATGGCATGAAAGCAGTGATCACCCAAACCCAAATTTTGAAATAGCTCTCCCATTTCCACGATCCACTAATGCACCCTTTGTTTTCTGCACTATTCTTATAAAGACTTCAAAACAACCACGATTTAACTAAGCCTCACAAACTGTCACAGTACCAGGACCATCCCTGTTTCCCACACATAATTAAGAGAAGAAGTTTTAGGGCAGATGCTGAACACTTTACCTTGCACACCAGGACAAGTGGTGAACAGGAGGAAAGAGGAACCATTTGATTAAAGCAGGACAGGCAGCCAAAGACTGGACTAGACTTGAAGCTCCAGAGCTTCCCCTCTCCAGGCTCACCTGCAGTTTTGCTTGTATTCACTCACTTCTCAGGAACAGGCACAGCACTTCCCACAGCCCCATGTTTTACAGAACTCCTCCCTGGGCTTCTCTTCGTTGCCAGTAAAGCCCAGCAGTTTGATATCTGTGTAACTCGAATGTATCAGCTCTCACAAGGTAGAGACACTTCAGTTTTACCATAAAATAAATTTATCTTGGTCAACAAACTGCTTTCAAACAGGATCCACCTGATGTTAGGATGGTCTAAGCCATGTTGCCTCCACCTGAGGTGTTTTATCTTAGCAGAGGTGACACACAGTTGTGACCTCAATGGTGAAAAAATGCACTTTGATTGGTAATGAAGACAACTTTTGAGGCCCAGTTAGAGAAAAGGGAACCCATTCATTAAGTTCAGCATCAAGGTCCTTAAGTGACCTTTTGTTCTCCGACTCTATTCATTACTTTTATTCAATATACCAAACCTTCAAAGTATTTCACGTTTGGGTTTCTTTCCCATCTACAAAATACAGCAAAAAAATATATATATATATAAACCCAAGTTTTTACCACAAGAGGGTGCCAGAAACTCAAATATCCTGCAACTCCTCTGCTCCCAGACAAGGATCATCACCAGGGCCCAGCCAGACCTCACAGCTGGGCAGGGATTCCCTGGGATCACTGGACATAACCACTGCAAACATCAGCTTCAACACCACCCTGCAGTCACACAGTGAGAGTGAGAAAAGGGCACTTCTCCCTGTCACTGGCTTTACATGCACAGAACATCTGCTTTCAAATCTGTTTCAGCTGGATCAAAGAAAAATGAACAGCCTCAAGATCCATTCACTCCTCCAAAAATACGGAAAATGTGAGAATCAACACAAGAATATGGCTTCCATGATTTATTAGTAAGGTAACTGAACATGTTTAGGTCGTGGATAAATTTATTTGGTGTGTGTGCTGTTTTATTCCTTCAACCAAATCCCAAGACTAACACAGGTATCTTGCTATGGCCAATACTCTAAAATATTGGGGCCTGATTCAAAGCACACTCAGTCAGAGAAAAGATTCTCCTCAAATTCAGTGAGCACAGGGTCAGAACTGCTTAGGAGAGGAAGAGCAGCACAGATAAAATCTGTCTTGAACAATTCAGAAAAGTACCTATAACTGTTGACGACTATTTCCATGGAATTGTTCCATCAAGCCACTTACATTAAGTGCTGAGTTCTCTAAGAATATATGTATTGTGCTCTTCTGTAGCAAGCTTCAAGGAAAAATCAAAGCATTTGAACTACTTAAGCTGACTGCAAAGAGAAAAACTACAGATGTGTGGTGCAAACAGTAAAGGCACAATGGAAGAGAGAAAGAAACCACCCCTGAATGCATATCCTCAGAAAATCCCCACAGCATCCTAAGGACTAGAGCTCCCATGTCCTGCCTTAAAGAGCTGCTCTAGTATTTATGGACTGTCACCTCACACAGAATTTGGCCAACCTGGGAAATTCCCCAAAGAAGGATCCGAAACAAAGTCCAGGTTGCTGTGAGAAAACATGTGAAAATTATATTGACAGGAAGAGTCTTGATCCCCAAGACAAACACTCACCAGTTCTGCCACGTGCTGGTTCATTCCCTGGTGGCACCCACAGGACAAGTGGGATCATTTATGGTCCTTGGACTGCATTGTCCAAAGCTACCAACACTTAAAGTGAGATCTGCATTTCCCTTCCAGCCGGATTTCCAAGCACAAGGCAAAGGAACCAGTGTTGTAAGGCAGGGAACTGTCACCCTCTGGAACATGGTAGCTCTGGGACAAGTCAGGGAAGAGCCCATCCTTTCCAGCCTGTGTTTAATGAAAACAAGGGACATCCCAGTCCAGGGACCATTTACCCTCACCAGGAAAACCATTCTTTCAGGCACAGAATCCAGAGCTGAACAGCCAAGAGCTACAGCCAAGTGGGGAGGAAAATTCACCTGTACACTGACTAACAATGCAACTGGGGAATTAAGTCTCTAGAGCAACAAATCAGCCATCTTCCAACACCTTTGAAATTTGCTTTAACTACTTCCTTACACAAAGAAAACACCCAGCTACATGGAAGACTCAACTCAGAGGGGGTATGTGAAGCTTTAGAAAGAAGACAAGATTTGGTTCCCCACTAAACCATGAGAACTTCACCAAGAAATCAGTTATTCTGTTCACAGGCTACACCATCATCCTGCTGCTATAAAGAACTGTAACAGAGAGACAGGATCTTTTCTTCTGCTTATTTTTACTAAAGGCCCAAGGAAGATGATTTCTAAACAAAACAAAGTATTTTAAAAAGCCTGGTAGAAATCTTTATTGCCTTTAGAACATAATTCTATCTCTGTAAATGATTTCATTTGAGCTGCAACGCTCCCCCCGTCCCCACAGTGCTTGAGGCAATATATTAATTCATGAGAATGAGAAAATTAAACCAAGTAAAACAGATAATAAGCCATAAGACATCTGACACTCCCTTTCCAGCATCTAAACTAACTCGATTTGTAATAGAAAACATGATGGGACCCAAACATAAACAAGTTAAGCGAGGCAGTGCCACCACTCATGCTGAAAGCCTGGCAATAAATAAACGAACATCACCAGTGGCAGAAAGCAAATATTTTATTAGATTCTCTAAACATTTAGTGTGCAATGGGGACAACTTTCCACAGGCCTTGATAACCGTGTCAGAACTGCAAGGGTTGTGTAAGAGGAGTGGTGTTTACACTCTGGGAGACTGAGAGACTTTCACTAGTTTGTTTAGTTCCAAAATTGTCCCCTTGAGAATTCACCTACTGTGCTATGTATGGTTCAGTTACACCCCCTTCTTCCTGCCAGAGCTACAAGAGTCTCTCAAATCCCACCCAAGCCTACAGAGTTTGAGAGCACTGAGCAGTTCCCAGAGTTCTGGATGAGGGAAGTGCAGCAGTGGGAGATGGTGGTGGGGCCCTCTGTGCTCAGCAGGCACCCCCAGCACTCAGAGCAGCCCCCCTGCCCCTCCCAGGCACACAGGGAGGGAGGGAAGCTCCTGTAGGAGCAGAGCTGCTCCTGGGGGCTGTGTGTGCAGGGGGCAGTGTCAGTGTGTGACCCTGCAGCTGAACTCCAGGGGTGCCCCCAGGCCTGAGGGAGGGCAGAGCCAGAGCTGTCCTTGGAACAAACTCTGCCACTGGTGAAGTCAGGCCAGGAGCCAAAGGGGGTGCAAGGAACTTGTTGTTGCCTGAGAATGCAGCATTCCTGCAAGAACTGGGACAGAATCCAGCAGGGTAGTTATCCAGTTAACTGACCATTTTCACCCAGGGTGCCTCCAGATCCCCTCCCTCCTCAGAGGAGCCCACAGGGAGCGAGCTCTCAGTGGTGCACAGGTCTCTCTGCAGCCTGGCTGTTCTCCTCATCCCAAATTCCTCCTGACTTACAGAGCAGCACAGGCATTAACTCCACTTTACTCTGTACAGCCCATACCCGAAAAACTCTCCATGTTACACAACAGGTGGGAGTTACCATTCCCATTTTTCACTATGGACACAGTTCCAGGGGGCTGGAACTGGGTGATCTTTAAGGTCCTTTCTGACCCAAACCATTCCATGATCCTTCATGTCC
The DNA here is from genome assembly GCF_025592945.1 of Manacus candei. Classification (NCBI taxonomy): domain Eukaryota; kingdom Metazoa; phylum Chordata; class Aves; order Passeriformes; family Pipridae; genus Manacus; species Manacus candei. Next base: position 4,158,104 of record NW_026138070.1, read on the forward strand.
TAACTTTAAAACCTAGGGGGTTCTCTGGCTACATTTCTGAGGTCCATTAAAAAGCAAGACTTTTCCACTTGCAAACACCAAGCCTTTTCTTGAGCTACAGCAACACTAAATAAATGTTTGCTGAAAAAGGGTGCAAGGGGAGGATACAATATCTGAGCTCAAGAGAACCTCAGTGTTTCTCAGGCAACCACATCTGCCAGTTAACCAGATTTCTTCCTCAGCAAGTGCCAACCCTGCAGACTGCCCAAGTATTTTCAGGTCTCCTTACTCTGAAAGCATTCCCTGGAAGTGTGAGGGATGGACTGGAACACCTGCTCCTCACTCTGGGACTGATGACAGCACATGGGTGATGCAAAGCTGCCCAGCCTCCTGGGAGTTTGGTAACTTGGCCTTTCACAACCCAGACCTGTGCTGGTTACCCAAGAGCACAGACTTTATGTAATATTATTTCCATTTCAGTTTAGTTCAACAGTGTTCCCTACAAACTCAGCCCCCTCAGTCCAAAATGAAAGAATCAGCAGAGAGGTTCATGGTGAATTAGCCAAATCTGGGCAGATTTGAGAGACTGCACATAAAAGCATGTCCCTGGCAGACTTTGCTCTACTTTCTCCCCAGTTGCTCAAACAGCCAGACAAGACCTTTCCCCTCCCTCCTGGGGGCACTAAAATGACTTTCCCAAATTCCCCTGGCACCACTTCTCAAGAGCCTGTTTGGGACTCAGGGGAGGTGAGAGAGCTCCAGGAGGTCACTGAATTTGAGGAGGGTTGAGTTTGCAATGGAATACAAGTGACCCTGGGCTATCAGCAACACAATAAGAGTGACAGGAACCTACACTAGGCACACCTACATCAAACCTATCCCATGGAATCAAGGCTGGAAAAGACCTTTAACAATATATACTGAATACTATTACATCGCACTTTCCTTCTCCTCTCTGGTTGCTCCATTCATTTCATGCCCCAGTTTAAAAATACCTTACACTTTTAGTGTTTCGTGAGCACTCAAACCACTGCTCTTTGGCCCTCCCCGTTCAGTGTCTGACAGCACATCTGACAGCAGTTTCTTGCTGCTTTGCCCTTTCACGCTCCTGGCTCGAGGATCCTCCTCCCTCCCTCGCAGGTGCAAGGCAGGGGCAGTTTTTTGTCTGACTCCTCACAGACTCCCAGAACATTCCGACTTTGAAGGGGCCCACAAGGACCGTCGAGTCCAACCCTCCCCCCTGCGCAGGGCTCCACCTCATTTCGTGCCCACCTGGCACACCGCGTCCTTTCTCCCCGGCCGTGTTTGCATTTATTTCTCCCTTTATTCACACGCTTTACGACTTTCACACCCACAGCCCCTCAATGCCACCGCGCCTGTGCCCAGGGCCCGGCCTGCTCCAGCCAGACCCACACAGCCCCCGCTCGCAGAGGGCAGGGATCCCCGGTGCAGCAGGGCCCCCGCGGTGCCCGGGGGGTGTGTCCGGAGCCCCTCGAAGCCCCCCGGAGCCCCCCAGGGCCCCCGGCCCGGCCCGGCCCCTCGGACCCCCCTCACCTGCCCCGGCTGCTCCGCTCGCTCCGCCGCCGCCATCTTCCCAGGCGTGCCCAATCCACCCCCGAGCGCGCGATGCAGCGCCCTCCCCTCCCGCAGGCACGGCGAGCCGAGCGCCGGCGCATCGCTGCGCCCCGCGGGGCATCCGCGGGTGCCGTGAGCTGCCCGGAGCGGCCGGTCTCAGCCGGGGCAGGCGGGCCGTGTCCCTGCCCTTTCCGGCAGGAGCGCCTTCCCTGCCTGCAGAAGCATCGCCCGGCGCCAGGCGATGGCGGCGCGGCTGAAGCGCTGCGTGGTGCGGCGGCGGGACGGGCCGGAGCAGCACGGCGTGGCCGCGTCCTGCCTGCGGGAGCTGCGGGACAAGGGTGAGCCCGGCGGTCCCGGGACAAGGTGCGGGGGGGGCCCGGTGGGAGCCCCGGGGATCCCGGACCCTCCCGCGATGCTGGGCTGAGCTCCCGGGGCTCCGGGGGCGCTTCGCAGCGGAGGATGCGAGAGGAGGTGGGAACGAGCATCGGGAAGTGCTTCCGCTGCCCCGCGGCCGGCCCGCTGCCTGTGCCGAGGTTTGCACCGGGAAACAGCCGCTGTCCGGCAGGGAGGACCAGGGGAAATGGCCTTAAACTGACGCTGGGGAGATTCGGATTAGAGATTAGGAAAACACTGGGTGGTCAGGCATTGGAGTGGGTTGCCCAGGGAGGTGGTGGAGTCGCCATCGCTGGGGGTGTTCAGGACGTGTCTGGATCTGGCGCTGGGTGATGGTTTGGGGGTTACAGTGGCAGTGCTGGGTGATGGTTGGACTGGATGATCCTAAAGGTCTCTTCCAACCTTGATGATTCCATGATTCTCTGATTCTAATATTAACTTCTGGAGGGAGGCACATGTGTTTGTGCTAAAAAAGAGCTGATGTGCAGATCTGTGAGGAGACAGGTCTGGGCTCCAGCCTCAGTCACCGAGACTTGCCTGTGCCTTGTGCTGGAGGTTATTAAAGGGCAGTGCTGTGTCACTTTTGTCATTTAATTAAGTTTTTTTTTCTGTTGTGCAGCTTGTGGTGTTCTGGCCATTGACAAGGCCAGGGAGCCCATCACCTTGGTGCTGGCAGAAGATGGGACCATTGTGGATGATGAGGATTACTTCTTGTGTTTGCCACCTAACACCAAGTTTGTGGCACTGGCCAAGGATGAGAAATGGTCTGGCAAAAGCTTAGGTAGGCTGTGGGTGAGGGAGCACGGGAGGGGAGGGTGTCTGGAATACACCTGGTGACATTAGGCTGTCTCAGGTGGATCAGGAGTGACCCAGGGAGCTGATGACTCTTGTGTCAGACAGTGGAACATCCTGGCTCTCGGGGGCTGCAGATGAAGTGGACAGTGCTGCGGAGAAGTGGAAGCAGCTGGCCAGGCAGCTGAAGGGTGACCTGTCCAATATCATCCTGATGTCTGAAGAAGACCTCCAGGTACAGTGGGGAAACCCCCAATCCCTGTCCTTGGCTCTGCCCATCATCCATTCATCTCAGGAGAGAACAGAATTAGTAAACAAGATCTCGGGCTTAATTCAGCTGCTGCTGTTTGGCTGTTGGTACCAGAGTCAAATCTTTCATGTAGGGGAAACACTCAAGTGTCTGAGCAAGGTGCTCTTAACCCTGACTGTCCCTGGATGCCTTTTGGCTTCTGGTAAAGAATGGTGGCTTCACAAGAAACCTTGTGGGACATGCTGGGTTTCAGGAGGGCTGGTCCCTACTGCATTCAGGGCCATGGAATGAGCTGCTCAGCACGGGCATTGTTTTCAGGTGCTGATTGATGTGCCACGTTCAGACCTGGCAGAAGAACTTGCCCAAAGTGAAAGCAAAACCCAGGTGCTGCAGGACACCCTGCAGCAGGTGCTGGACAGAAGAGAAGAGGAGCGTCAGTCAAAGCAGCTCCTGGAGCTCTACCTGGAGGCCTTGAAAACTGAAGACAGTGTCTTAAGCAAAGCAGCAGGTAGGGAGCACTGGGATGCTGGAGAAGGAGTTTCCCAGAGATGCCTGGAGTGAAGGACTGGAGTGAGTCATTTGCTCAGCAGCTGTTAGTGGGGTTGATGCAAGAGCTGATTTAGTGTATGTGGTGTGAGAATTCTCTGACCAGGTGAGAGAATTCTCACAATGCCTGAAAGTAGAATACTGGGAGAAAAGCTTAAATCACATAGGCATTAGAGATTTCTTAACTTAGAGGGTACACGTAGATAAGATGCATATTTTATTAATCTCACAACCATCAAAGCAGTCCAGGCCACTTTTCCTGTCCTGTGTTTGTCAGGGGCTATATTGACTCTGCTCCCTTTCAGAACCTCAGGCTGCACCAAGGAAGGAGATGGATGTGGTTGACACAGGTACCAGCAGCACAGGCATTCCAGCCAAAACAGCCCTCAGTGACCAGATCCTTGCTGCTCTGAGGGAGAAACCTGCTCCAGAGCTCTGCTTGGACAGTCAGGACCTAGAGGTGGGTGAGAACAACACAACTGTTTCCAGGGAATTCTCTCCCTCTGGAGAGAGAGGCTGTAGGGGAAGCTGTCCTTGCTCCTGGAGGCTCTGATGTCAGTGGATCTCAGTCTCAGCATGGTGACATTGAATCTGTTTCTCTCCCTCAGTACCTCTACCCCCTGCTTGCAGCCCCTCTGTGTCAGCCAGCTGATGCTGTTTCACGTACTCCAAAAAGCCACAAAATACTCTTGGGTTTGGTCTCTGACAAATCATAGTCAGCTGTCTTACCAGCAGGGTGGTTTTTTGTATGCAGAAGCATCTAGCTATACTTCTTGGTTATACATCCCAAATCAACAGCTCATTATTTTTGAAAACTATAAACAAACCCACAGCTGGGAAAGTCCAGCTAAACTGTAACCACTATAGAAAGGTGTTCTTCCAAGCTGTGACCTGGCTGCTGTTGCTTTTCCCTGCTGTGGAAACTAAGTAGCTGCTGTTTGTTCCCTTGAACATCCGAACAGAGCTTCAAGCTCTGAGCGTTGGCAGAACACTGGAAATCCAGTGGCCCATGGAATAGGTGATGAAAGCTGGGAACATCCTCAGTTCCAAAGTGCCAGTGCTAAACAGGTGCCTCATTCCTGCTGTTGTTCATGTGGGTGAGGGAGTCAGTGGAAAAGACTTAGAAATCTGCTTTCCTGCAGCTGGTGCTGAAGGAAGACAGAGCAGCCCTGGCCTCGGCTCTGGGGTGGGACAAGCAGAAGGCTGGAGCTCTGCAGGAAGCCTGTGACCAGGAGCTCTCCAAGCGCCTCCAGCAAGTGCAGACCCTGCACTCCCTGCGGAGCACGTCCAAGGGCAAGAAAACCCTGCCCTGGGGGGACTGGCCCAGCTCAAAGCGCAAAAAATAACAGTGCCCTGCTGCTGGCAGCTCAGCTCCTGCTTCTGCATTAGGATCCACACCAGCAAAGACACGTCCTGGGGGCCAGAGTTTGCTGGTCAAACTGTGCTCTGGCTATAGACAAGGGAAATCTGGACATTGTCCTAGGCTTAGACTCCTGGTGTGATTCAAAGCATGTGTGACCAAAGGGATTTTGACTTTTTGCAGAATACTGGAACAATGGTATTGCTAAACACAGCATGTAAGGGTTCAGCTTTGCAAACCTGGTTGGGAGCCAGAAGCTTCCATCTGATGCTGGTGGCTGCAGCTCCTGAGGCCCTGGGCAGTTTGCTTACCTTGTCCCCCCACCATTTCCAGTGTAGAGGGTGGAAGATCTCTGTGAGACACTTTGAGGCACAGCTGTGAACAGGGCAGAGGGTTTAACCAGCTGCTGCCTGGCTCCGAGCTCCAGCCTGGGATCTAGGACCTTGAATTCTCACACTGATTTCATCAGTTAAAGTAAATTCAAAGTCCTTTCACTTCAGAGCTTTTTCTTGGGTGCTGTGTAAGAACTAACTGGTAAAACGCAGCAAAGGTGGAAATAATTGCTTTGTAGGGCTGTGTGACAGAAGACTTGTATTTGGCCTGCTGTGTTATTCTCCTAATCATGAGTGTAGCATCATGATGCTTTTGTATTAACTGGCTGATTTTTAAATTTGTTAAAGTCTTTTTTTCTGATATCAATAAAAGCTTTTTATCTTACTGTTGGGCTAGTTTTGATATTTCCACCAGCTGCTATAATTAATGTGCTGAATTCTTCTAAAAGAAATCTCATCCCTGAAAGTGGAACGGTCTGGGATGGGGGAAAGGGAGGGTATTGAAGAGCCATCATGTGAAATTTCCCCCCCAGAGATGGGGATTCATGATATTCCTGTGTTCTGCACTGCAGCACCTGATTTTATTTGATCAGTACTGGATAGTTGCAGCCTACAAAAGGTATGGGATTTTCCCTATCACTCCTGCTTAAAAGCTCAAATACAGAGCAAGAATGAAAGGCTGCACAAGAGCAGTGCTCTTTTTCCACTGTGTCATATATAGCCAAGTGACTCAAATCTAGAAAGTGCACTCTTTTTTCAAACACAGAGCAAAGCTACACCTAGAACTTCTCAACTTCAATCAGAAATATTCTGTCATGCAGAACCTTCTTTATCCTGGGGTGGTGTTTAATATATTAGCCTAACTAAAATGAGAAGCTGATGACTTTAAACTTGGTTTGGAGGAGTTGCCCTAAGCTGTATCCTGCAGGAAGGAATAAGTGACTTCAAGGCAGAGTCTGTCTCATGAATCAAGGGCTGGGCAAGAGAAACAGTGTTCAAGTCTTTCCTCTCTTGCTGCATATTTTAGACTATCCTTGGCAAGCTAATTCTTGCTGGATCAAGTTGGCCCACACAGCAGCTTGAGCAGCCTCCTCATTTCCCTTGGCTATTTCTGTCTAATTACTGATGTCTTTAAATCTGCTTCTTTTGAATCAAATTATTTTTGAATTCTCTTTTACAGCTCTTTTGCACTCTGTAAGGCTCTGCCAGCCCGGCAGAGGGCAATGGGGGTCAGTGTCTGCCCACTGCTCCAGAGCCACAGTGCTGCCTGAAAATGGGAACTCCTGACAGTAAAGGTGATACCCCCAGCAGTGTCACAGGGGGGAAGTGACACAAAACATGTTTAAACTGTCAAGGCAACAAGTAAAAGATATGGCTGTTAAAACAAAACCAAAATATTCAACATGCCTGAGCAAAAGCATCCAAACTGGAAGCAAGGAGGAAGTCAAACAGTTACTGGAGAAATTAGGTAGCAGCACTAAGGGTGTTGCACATACTGAGTTATTATGGTTCAGTGAGAATGTTCTGCTTTAAACTCTTTATTTAAAGGAGTTTAATTTTAGTAACAGGTACTTTCTGTGAGCAATTAAGGCATTTTGGGCATAAGCTTTACTGAATTCTCACCGACCTTGCATTTTTGGAACAATAAAAATCCAACTCCTTGTGTTCACCTAAAAACCTAAAGATTCCTTACTGGTGTTAACCTGCAAGAGGAATCTTACAGAGGCTAATTCTGGTTTCTCTAGGATACTAAGGGAAGCTGACCTGAGACATTGCTTGAAAGGTAAATCATGACACGTTGGAATCTTCATTTTCAGTCACAGCTGCTTCTTTTTCCCCAGGAGTTCTCTCTCCCTTGGCTGCACTGGACTTCTTTTTCTTCTTCTCCTTTTGCTCCAAGTTACTTGATGCAAGCTCATCACTCTTCTGGGTGATATATTTTAGCTGAGAACAATAAATTAATCAGTCCTCTACTGAAGAACTTCATTTATTCACACGAAATTAGAGAGAAATGTTGAAGAGAAAGTCATAGGGCAAATTCTTACTACAAGAAAGATGACAGACTCCAAAAGAACATTTACTCTGCCTTGTTAGGCAAGTTCGTGTTGCATATTTTGAATCACATATGAAAGGAAAAAATCTCCTCACATAAAATTAAAATCAGTATTGGAAGCTTTCTTCTTCATGGTTCCATGCACAGGTATGTCACAACATCAGTGAGTTTAATGCACTGAACTTCACAGAGATTGGCACAAGAGAGAATGCAATGATTCCATGATCCCTGTGTTAATGTGAGGAGACTCAGCTCCTCAAGGCAGACTCAAACTATTCCTGGGCTACAACAAAGGACCACATCAGGAAAAAGCAAAGTGATTCCTTTCCAGGATTGATGATGCTGTGTCTGTATGGTGGGTTTTATTGCACTTCTGTACTTGGAACCTCAGCAACCCTCCTGCAACTCCTGAATTGCAATGAGATGTGTGTTCCCACAGTGAGGCAGTGTCATGAAGTAAGATGAAAATTTAAAAATCACTGGATTTGTGCCCACTCATCATCAGTAAGACAGTGAAATTGCCTAAACAACAGTCGCTTCCTCATCTATATCCTTCATTCAAATGCTCTTAGCTGGTTTAAGAATGTTGTGAGACAGAAAATACAGTGAATCTCACCAAAGAACTGCTCCTTCTAGCCAAAAGCTTCACATCTTCTGTATTGATTGTGCTTCGTTTTGCATGCCTGCATAAAATAAAAACACCCCTTAACATGTTTGCCAGCACTGTCTGTAAGAGGCCATAGAGCATCTCATTGAGAGCACTGAATTCAGGGACTAAAGGGGCTTAATATGCACCAAGCAAATCCCACCTGTCTGTCTTCCCTAACTATGCACAAAAAACTGTTTTAATCAAGCTTGTTTCTGTACATCTAAATTCCTACACTTTCTGTGTGAAAATATAGCAACCAGAACTTCAAGCACCACTGTCCTGTTCCCTCTTACTTGTCAGCAGGTCACTGTTTTGGGTTTTAACTAAAAACTCTCCTTTACCTCCTTGGAGAAACCAGCTTGGTTACCCCCAAACCATCCACTACCCCTGTGTATCAATGCATTTGATGATTATATACAGTTGTTAATCTAAACAATCACTTGTACCACATAAATGAGCTTCCAAGATCAGGAAGTACCTGCAGGGAATATCTATTTCCTAACTTCACGGCCACTATTTAAGCAGACAACAGAACACTTAAAACCTTGAATTACAAGACCTGTTTTAAAGATTACCTAGGAGCTAACACTAAAGAAGAAAGCCTTTGTAACAACCAGTGCCTACCTTGCAAACATTTCGAGGTCTCTTGCAAAGGTTTCTGGAGAAAACACAAAGATGACACATATTTTAAAATGCTGAGTGGAAAGAGATACATAATACACAACAGTTGTTACAAAGGTATTAAGTGCAGGTTATCCAAGTCAGTTAAGAGACGTGACCACAGCTGGTTATTTGGTGCCACTCTTGCACAGGCACGATATTTCCGCACACACTTACACGATTTTTTCAGGTCTGAAAAGCAGAAACGCTATTTCTTGTACTGTTGAAAACACAATGCAGGGGAATGCCCCAGTGACACCTAGTTCGGTGCTATTATTTTAAAGCCCCGAAAGCTATTTTAAAGCTATTATTCAGCAGTGGCTCCTGAACCCAGGAGCTGTAACCCAAGTAACCCAGGTAGCATCAGGTAGCCCAGGTAACCCCAGGTAAGGTAACCCCAGGTAAGGTAACCCCAGGTAAGGTAACCCACGTAACCCCAGGTAACACCAGGCAACCCAGGCTGTACCGCACTGTCGGAAGGTGATCTCCGAGATGGCCGCGATGCTCTGTTTGCTGAACCGTATGTCCTTGTCCTCCTCCACCTCCTGGCACAGGCACCCGACCGTGTAGTGAACCGCCGCCTTCAGCCTCTGCAGGGACCAAGGCGGGGGCAGGCGGTGACACACCGGCTCCGCTCCAGGCCACCACAGCCGCCTGCAGGCGGTGGCTCAGGGCCCCGAGCCCGGTACCTGTGTGAGCAGCAGCCGCTCCTCGCCGCCCGCCGCCATCGCTCCCCTCAGAGTTTCCCGCCCAGCGCGCGGGGCGGGGCCGCGCCGCCGCCATGTCGGGCCCCGCCCCGGGGCCGCTCTGAGGGGAGCCGCGACCCGGCTGCTCACCGGCACCCGCCACACTCGTTTATCTCGCGGAAATCCCGAATATTACTGCGTGCTCTGCAGAAAAGTTGATTGAAATTGAAAGTCGTATTTTGCCTTATGGAGATATTCGATAATAAGTAGCTGCCTTAGCAGAAATAAATGGAGAAAAAAAAAAGTGCTACAAAAATCAGCGCGCAGCACAAAATTTAACACTTGAAAGGGAAGGTTCAACACTTCTGAGGGAAAAACGAAAGGTCCAGACATCCAGGTGAATTTTCAGAAGTCCTGGAGATGACTGGCAGTAGCATTGCAGGGAGGGGATATAAAACAGAGCCAACTGTGGGTATTTTTAATTGCCCCCTGGGAAGAAGAGGCCAAGAATCAGGGAGATTTGGGGTAAAAACTGCAAGCACACAGCTAGGCCAAAGGTTTATGCCAGAGCTTAAATCTAGAAATAACAGCTGTAGGGAGAATGGTTTGGTGACAGGAATATCGTTCCCGTTTCTCCATGATCCATCCCACCCTTCACCCTCCCACAGAGAGCACGGAGAGCTCACAGTGTGAACACCCAGGAATTAAATCTGTAAGAATTAAGCTACTGCCCGTTACAAATAAACCATGGCAATGTAAAAAAAGGCCTTTGCCTCCCTAGGACCTTGTGTAGCATTACTGTGCTGTCTGACACTCTCCACCTCAGAAATAACTGAACTCCAGTCATCTCTGCCTTGATCCCTAGGACTTTATGCACTACAATACAATAAAAATGCTGTAATTATAAACTGTAGTCTATTAAATACTGCACAAAGATATTCTGGCCAGCAGTACTGAAAAAAAAAACCCTCAATACATTTATAACTAAATTTATTTAGCTTTCTTATATGATATTTATATTGAGATATACATATATATATATATGAAATATACCCACAAGTTATTACAAAAGTGTCCAAACACAAGTTCTAGCACAGTAAAAAGTGATTTCTAGGAGAATTATCTGAGATCTACAGTATTTTGGCTTCAAGTGGAAGGATTTCCATTAGACATTGTAGGAAGAAGAGGACACATTTCCTCCATGGCCTGTCCAGTTAGTGTGGATAAATACCCCCGGCTTCGATAATAATTCGTATGTGTGTGCACCAAAGTAATCCCGCTGAGCCTGGAACAAGAACACACAAAACAGACACATCAATAGCACAGTCACATGAGGACTACAAGTTGCACCTACTGATACTCAACTATAGGAATACTAGAAAAAAGATCTGACTTCAGTATCATAACATTCAAATTTATTGTCTCATTATTAGAAAAATCAATGCAATGAAACATTTATTAATATCTAGTAATTATGAGTTCTGTAGAAACATAACTATATTACTTCTGCTTGGTACTAATCTAAAAAGCAAGCACTTATACATGCAGACATCCAAAGATACTTCTCTACAAAGCATTTTGATTCAAAGATATCACTCCCCTTGGTTCACAGATGGGACACTAACACATGCTGGGCACTGCTACACCAGTATCTCTGGTGTTCTTTATCCAGATATCTCTAAGTATTTTATTGATATTCAGGTGTATTTCAAGTGTAACAAACACGAGGCAATCTATACCGTGAGTGATTAGGACATACTGCCACCGAGGCCTTTAAAGCAGTGCTTAAATAACAACACAATGATATTTCAGTAGCCCGAAGAGCTACTTCAGTACCCACCTGAATCAGGTTAGCAGGCAGTACCTCATGCCTGTATCCATCGTAAAAAGAAAGTGCAGTGGTGAAGCAGGGCATAGGGATTCCAATCTGTACTCCAGTACTGATCACACGGCGCCAGGAATCCTGGGAGAGAGGAGAAGAGGGGGGAAATAAAGAAAAAAGAAACTAATCAGTGCTTGCTCAGAGGTATGTGCAGGCATAGGCACTGTGTGCTATTTCACATTCTATGAAATCTAATAACCAGGTCTGTGCAAATCAGCAGTAGATTCCTGATTTTACATAAACAGGTCGACCTGTTTATGGTAAGTAAGATAAGAGTTAATAACAAGATGAGAAGAGTTGAGGCATGAACTCAAACCACAGCCTCAAGCAAGGATGCTGTTCTTTCATATAAACATGATCAGAACATCCCAAAAGCACAAACCCAGCAGGGAATGTTCTGAGCAAACATTGAGGCACTTCCAGGACCTCTCACCAAGCCGAGGACAAAGCTTGCCCAGGGGCATAAGAGCTCAGTGTGATACTTCAGACAGACATGTGGATAATCCCTGGTACAACTGTTCATCTGATCCAGTAACTTGCATGAAATATTCAGATTCAGTTACAAGAGGTATTAATGATAATATATGACTTCTTTGTTGGCCAGATAATCTGGTTTTAATTCTGCCTGTCAGCTCCATCCAAATCAGGACACTGTTTGGACAGACCCAGGCCCAAAGAACAGCGGGTCTGGAACGCTGTTGTTTTGGGGCTACTGCAAACAATGGTACTGGAACAGAAATCCAAGTGCACAGGGCAGTGATGAGAATGTTCATACAGGCCAGGCATTCCTCCCTCATATTGTGGTCCTTCTGAATTGCTATTGCCTAAGGCTCTTCTATAACAGTAAAATGGAAACCTTCAGTTCCCAGTCATAGCTGGGCCAGTATCAAAGAGAAGAACCATGACAGTCCTGGCTGAAATTATTGTTTCTGTGCTCTCCTTTCCTTGGAACTCACCTGACAGTTTTGAACAGCTGTCTTAAAGAAATCATCCAGCAGCAAATTCTGGAGATCAGGGTTTCGATCAAAAGCATCTTTGATTTTTCCCAGGAACACACTAGGCAGAAGTAAACCAGGAATAAATTTCACAGCTTTCAACAAAGGCCCAGAATCCAAAACTTACAGTGCCAAAATTTCACTCAGCCAGACTCAGATTCCAAACATTACAAAGACCAAAGAAAATCTGCAGCAGATTTTCTAAGCCACCAGAACAGAGGGTTCATCTGGTAACTTTTAGTCTGTCTCTGTAGAGAAACAGCCTCTCAGGACCTCATCAGCAGAGTAACTCCATGGATTTTCCAAGGAAATCTCCAGGCTTGTCAGCCAAGCACCACATAAACTAAACTGCCTGCTCTTCTCCCCTCAGCAACCAGGTTACCTCCTCATCTTAATTACCTCCTGATGATGCAGCCTCCCCTCCACATCAGTGCAATGGCACCATAATTCAGCGTCCAGCCGAATTCTTTGGCTGCTTGTCTCAGCAGCATGAAGCCTTGAGCATAGGAGATAATCTTGGAAGCATACAGGGCCTAAAAAAAAATCCAAAGTCACATTCCAAGAGAAGTCCCACAAAGCTGAACTAGAAACTTCACAGTCTACATATTCTGTTTAGTCCACATCTCAACAAGGATGAGTACAGTTGACACATTCCAGCTATCTGAGAACCAAAATATCCTTTCTAGTTGTTGGAAAGCTTGGTCTCGGCAGAGAGAGATATCAAGAGGTCAATACCCATTGCAAAGACAGGAGTGCTGAGGGGTGGAAAAGCTCCTGTGCATGAATTATGACCTCTGCACCCCAGGTAGTGACCACTGCCCACTGTGGGGAGACTGGAATTCCCTCAGGACTATTCTTTGGTCAGGAATAGGTCACACTGTGCTTTGTGGACATCACTAGCCAGTGCACAGGGCTGAAACCAGGAACCAACTGTTATGAAATATAAACACAAGAGCTCCTCCCCAGGCTCACAGCACCCCAGCCCTGCTCTGGTGGGCAGCTCTGGCCCAGCACAGGGACTCACCTTGCGGATGTCCTCCAGGAAGGCCTTCTTGTTCCCACTGAACTGAGTCATTTTGGGCCCTTCCAGCAGCTTACTGGCCTGCACTCTCTCATCCTTGAGGGAAGACAGGCACCGTGCAAACACAGCTTCACCTTTGGGCACGGCAGGAAAGGGAGATCGTTAGGAAGCTGAGCATCACTGCCAGTGTCTGAGAGACTCAAGAACACAGTGAGTGTCACTGACATGAGCCACAGACACAGTGAAACACAGGCACATGGGCAGTGAAAATCAAAATAAATCAAAATAGGAGAAAATAAGATTCATAAATCTGGGATGCCCCAACACTAGTGTTCAGAAGCCCATAAGAAAGTTTTATAACATCACTAAGCAGGTTACTAAATGTCATCTGTCAGGGCTAAGGAGGTAGCACAGGAGTACTTTCAGCTCATAGAGAGAAAGCCTGAATGACAGTCTCTTGATCTGGCTCAGTCAATTCCTAATCATGCTGGTTTAAGTAGTATTTATTTGCAACTGATGACAGCATTGTAAAATAGGAGAAAAAAGAAAAAGTTTTCCTTTCAGAATCTGACAGAAGGAAAGCAAGCAAGTCTTCATACTGTACCTTTGTTTCACCTTTTAAGTTAGCCATGAATTATCAAAGAAAAAAAAAACCACACACACCAAAAATCAAACCAACAACAACAAAAAAAGAAGAAGAAGTAATATTTTCACAAGACTCTGGATCCTCCCTGCAGCAGGATTAGCATATCACGCCTAAATCAGAACTGGCTCCTTTCCATTTCTGAAAAAACTTCCTTCTACACTGGGGAGGAGCAGCGGGGTGGGAAAATCAGGGAAAAGCAGGAGTAGCATGACTCTGCTCTTACAGGCAGAAGTTTGCAAGTCATGCTTATGTAGTAAAACCACACAGAGCAACTGCCCTGAGAGTGCCACGTTTGCACAAGGGCTCTGGCACACACTTCCCCATCAGCCCATGGTTACCCAACCATGCTCCCTGGCACTGCACAGCACTAATCAGGGAGTGCCTCCCCTACCCTCGATCTTTGCAAGAACCCCAAAGAGCACAATACTAACAGCACAAGAAAGAAATACTGTTTCAAGCCTAGAACTGAAAGACTAGGGCGGCAGTAGAGTATTAAAATCATCTACGGAAGTTGTTTTGTTGTTGGAATGCAGCCAGGTTCCTTTGATAGCTACACTGTAGTTACTCTTTTTTAGCTACTGGATATAATCTTTCTTATCTTCAGGACTGGACCAGCCAAGGAAAAGGAAAAAGAAGTAGAGAAAGCATGAAAATGAAAGCAATTCTGAGAGCAAAGAACCTGTTGAGTCATTTAATTACCCAACAGGAAGCCCACACCAGACCAGTGGTATTAGGGCACTGTAAAGGTGTTGCAGATGTATTACAGCTCCTGTCTTACAACACTCCCAGCACAGCACTTCATGTTCACCTGTCCCCGAGTCCTCACAGCACTGTGGGGACACCACAGACACAGGTGTGACAACAGTACTGCCACCATTTAAGGAACAAGGTAAAAACAAGCCCCTCAGACAAAACCAGTAGCCAGGGCAGAAAGGCTGCAACAGCTACATCTAGAAAAACCTCCTTACTGGGATGTGGAACCTGCAGCAGGAAGGATGAAGGCAGATGGAGGAACAGTTACCTATGAGTGTGACAGGGACTCCGTATTCCAGGGCAGAGATGGCTGTCCACTTCCCTGTGCCCTTCTGTCCCGCGCTGTCCCTGATCTTGGGGAGGAGGTACTTGCCATCACTGTCTTTGAATTTGAGAATATTGGCTGTGATTTCAATCAGGAAAGAGTCCAGCTCTGTCTTATTCCATTCCTGAAACACCTGGAAAAGGGGAAGAAATGTGCTTGTACATACATACATATATATATATATATACACCCATACATATACATACACCCACACACATATATACATATATATATACATAGACATATATACACATATATATATACACACCCCAATCTGCTATATCTACAATATACATCAACTGATTTATTGATTTATGTATGCATTTTGCCTGTTTGATTACAATGCTCAATGTTTCACTAGCTCTTTTCAGGCAAGGTAAGTCCTATCTCTACACAAGAACATGCTTTCTGGGGAGAAATCAGCAGAGAGTGGGAGAGTTTAGACAACTCCTATAAACATTCAGCTGTATGTGCTTGCTGCTCCCTACCTCATGGGAAGTTCAGGAATATTGTGCACTGCCCTTGCAGGAGGCATGTCAGAAAAATTCCCTTCACCCAAGCCCAGCCCCTCACCAGGGGCAGACAACCACCATGGCACAAAAAAAGGCAAGACACTAAAAACTGCAGATCACCTTTGCCATCTCATCGTGCTCCATGCCCACCACATCCTTCATGAGGTGGTAGGCCTCACAGATCAGCTGCATGTCTCCATATTCAATCCCATTGTGCACCATCTTCACAAAATGTCCAGCACCTTCATCTCCCACCTGTCAGGAAACATCCAGAAATCCCATCAGCAACAGCATGGGCACTAATCCCAGAGTCTGATACCTGCCTATGGCTTCCTTTGGCCTAAAGGAAGGAAGCAAAGCCAGTGTTAACTGAAACCAGTGAGTCACAGGTCCCTTCAGCTGCCCCAGCACATGACCCAGCCATAAAACTTTGCCTTCCCATGGCATGGTGTGAGTTATCAGAGATGGCAGATTGGAAATGAGCCCAGTCCACCACAAAATCAACCACTGATGGCACTGGGTTTATTATGGACAAACATCCACGAGCTTCAGCAGCCAAGCTACCTAAGTGGGCATGTGACCCCAGGTTAAGCCAGTACCAAATGAATATTTACCCACTCACAACAAGGCTCCCCAGATCCCACTTTAGCAGCAATGCTCTGGAATATGGTCTTGATGTGGGGCCTGTGGAGAAACAATACAGCTCAGCAGACAGGCAGGGACACAGACACCCCAAGAGACAAAACCAATATTCACCAGTATGGATCAGATGCCTCCTTCTGTGACCTGCCCAAAGGCAGCCTGGGCTGAGGGCATCTGGCAGGTTGATAGCCCACCATGCAGCAATGCCAATTAAATATATGTTTTCTGCAACTAGACAGTTTTTGCAAGATATTACACTGTGCAGACAAGCCTAAT
This sequence comes from Manacus candei, assembly GCF_025592945.1. NCBI lineage: Eukaryota > Metazoa > Chordata > Aves > Passeriformes > Pipridae > Manacus > Manacus candei. The sequence goes on from NW_026138070.1 coordinate 4,174,431, forward strand.
GCACTTAAAGGAGCCCAAATATCTTCTCCCTCCAAAACCAGAAGCTGTCCTTACTGAGCTGTTCATTGCAAAAAGATGATTGGGTAGCAGATCACTCTTGTGGATGGCTTTGTGCCATCAAATTTGAACAGGTTGACACAGGTATGAAACACTAATGCAAACAGACAGGGACTCCAGAGATTCTAAAGCTCAGGCAAAGCCTGGACACACCTTTTCTTTCTACATTTACAGAGAGAATGGGCACCCAGGCATAAAGTCTAATATGAGCATTGATGTACAGTTCTTCACAGCAGCAGAGTACAAAAGAGCACAGCAGCATGCAGGAACTTGCAGATAAATGTACTCAATAATCAGTACAAACATGTCCTAAAGTCTCCTTTTATAATGTGTCACTATAGGTACTTTTGCTGCTGCCTGATTCATGGTTAGCAACTTCCCAAGTGTACAGGGCCTCAAAAGAAAAAAATAAACATGAAATAGTACTTGTTTAACATTTAAGCAAAATTCCTTCCTCCCTTCAGATTTCTGTAGGTCCTGTGGAGTCCTGGAAGAAAAACCTGCCTCTGTTCTGCCTGCCATGAAGGCTCAGCATTGCCCCATGACCCCAGCTAGGTTGAGAAATCTTGAGCCTTGAGGAAGTGAGATGGTAACATATCTTGTTCCCTCCACACCCACACCCTGCTCCTGCCCTCCCTCGGCTCTCATTGTGAATAGATGATTATTGCACACCATTCTGAAGAAGAAACATAGTAGCTCATGCTTACCAGGCTTCTTTGGCTCCTCCTGGCATGAGTGAAGGTCCATATCTGGCACCCTCCTCCCCACCACTGACACCACTTCCCACAAATAAGATGCCCTTTGCCTGGAGCTCCTTACAGCGTCTCTGGAACAAAGAGCAGAGCAGCATTATTTGATTTTGTTTAACACCAGAGCCTTGCAAACAAAGGTTACCAATTCAGACCTAAAATTAGGTTTTCAATTCTGCTTTGGACAGGTTAGCAGCCAGCCTTAGAGAAAGCCTGTACACACACCAAAGTGAGCCTTAGGAAACTTCCTGTGGCTTTGACGTGGATCTTGCAAAAGGGACTCCCTGAGAAAACAAGTCCTTAAGCACCAGACAGAAAAGAGCAGCACTGAGGCTGGAGAAGGCTCAGAATTAAGTGTCAGGTGACACATGCTGTGTGCAAAGATGTGGGGGAGGCAGATTAGGCCCAAGGGGGAATTGCAGAGCTCACTGCAGAGTGCAGGGGGAAGCATGGACAACATAAGGGCAAATAATTCCCTCTGAGTGGGAGAGAGGCACAGGCTGAGACCCCTAAGGAGAGCTGCAAGCTCCCCAAGGATTAGTCCTCACTGAGTACCTGTTTTTTGTTCTGGTATGGCCAACTCACTTATCCAAGATCAGGATGTCAAAGCAGAAAGATGAACACCAGCACCCCTTATAAAGATTTAGAAATACCAGTCTGAATGCAGGATTTTCCTGTGAGCATCCCAGATATGCTAACGTAGCTTCTATAACTTCTAGAGCTACAGCCTGATCACAAGCAGATAATTACTCTGCTGCTCCCACTAACCAAGACAGCCAAACCAGCAGTTCTGTCTGCCTGGATTGTCCTGTGATATGTAGGACTGAAAAGTAACAACAAATCCACAAAGACCCTTAGGCTTATAAATCTCCCTGAAACCTCCTTAAGATTTTAACAGGAAATTTTCTAAAGGCCTTCACTCTTTAAAAGATGTCAATAAAAACACTCGATGATTTGGGCGACTTCTACAAAATATTCTTTTAGAGCAGTCCTTAGCTACTGCAACAATCACTTTTCAACAGGCTGCATGATCTAATTTTGCAGAAATAATTCAGTTTGGCTTTTCCTGAGCAGGAGGGTGATGGCATCCTTTCAACTGACTATTCTGATGATCAGAGGAGAAAGAATCATGTGTATTTTATCCATTTACTTTGGGTAGGAAACAGCCTTACCGTGGTATCTCTGTACTCAGAATTCCCACCATCAATGATGATGTCCCCAGTCTCCAGCAAGGGCACCTGCCAAAAATAAAGCAGCACTTTGATTTTCTCCACGCATTCAACCTTTAATTAATGATGAATAATTGGGAACTTTCAGAGGAAACTCCTCCAAAAGACAGCAAGAAGTCACAGGTAAAAGGAATGTTTGCCTCACCAGTTTCTTGATGAAGTCATCCACGGCACTTCCAGCCTTCACCAGGAGGATAATGCGACGGGGCTTCTTCAGCTTGGAGACCATCTCCTCCAGGCTGTGAGCTCCAATCACTTTGGTTCCTTTGGCCTCGTTGGCCAGGAAGTCATCCACTTTGGAAACTGTCCTGTTAAAAGCACACACCTGGGGGAGCAAGGAAACATGGTAATAAAAGCTGCCAACAGAACAGTTACTTTAGCTCGGACTACAAATTATACAAGTAAGGTTCAGCATCCTGTGCTCTCCCAGTTCCACCTTCCCCACAGGCACAGAACAGGGATGGACCTGAGCATGTCTTTGCAAGTGCCTTGGGAAGCTGTGGTTAAGGGCCAAGCCCAAGGCAAACTTCAGGAAAAGTCATGCATAACTAACATATCAGGTGCCAGCTGAGTACAGGCCTGCACCACTGCTCTTCCCTGGAAACGGGACAAAGGGCAGCACAGGTTACAACTAAAAGGAGGAAACAACACAAGGATGGAAAAAGCATCCACAAAATGCTCAGCTCCAATCCCAAGTGCTACTGAGTCAGCTTTTCTGAACGTTTCCTTCACTTACCACGAAGCCGTGGTCGTTCATGTTCAAAATCAGGTTCTGACCCATCACGGCCAGTCCAATCAAAGCAATGTCAGCTCTGGAACGTGGAAGAGCAAAAACGCCAGGTGAGTCTCATTAGCAGTGATCCAGCAGCAGCATCCACACCTCTGCCAGGCTGTTCTGACCAGGCCAGCCCTCCCCTCCCTAACGAACACAGTCTGAGTTGATTCTGGCAGCTATTACTGCAAGAGATCATAGAATCACAGAATATCCCAAGTTGGAAGAGATCCCCAAGGATCTTTGAGTCCAGCTCCTGGCCCTGCTACCCCAACAATCCCCTCCTGTCCCTGAGAGCGTTGTCCAAACACTCCTGGAGCTCTGTCAGCCTTGGGGCCGTGACCAGAGCCTGGGGAGCCTGTTCAGTGCCAACCACCCTCTGGGGGAAGGACCTTTTCCTGAGATCCAACCTGACCCCGCCCTGACACAACTGCAGGTCATTTCAGGTCCCGTCACTGTCACCAGAGCAGAGATCGGAGCTGCCCCTCGTGAGGAGGCTGCAGATCCTTGTGGCTCCCGGTCGGAGTGCAGAAGAACACACAGCATGTCTCAAGTCACCGAGATTTATTCCCAACCACCAAGACGCAGTCGGATGAGCAGGAAAAGCAATCCAAAACACTGCACTACAGGCAGGGAGTAAAGCGAGCGGCTCTAACACGTCACTGATGGATCCAGCTCTATCACAGCTCCACAAAGAACAGACGCTGCACCACAACACCGAGTCTGCACGTTGCATCATGTTTTTGCTTCCGCAACGCCAAATGATTTGGGGTGAGCACAGAAAACGAGGAGAACGGGACATTCTGCTGGAGGCCCATGCAGGGGAGCCCAACCTGCCCCTCGGGGCCCGGGCTCACAACTTCCCTGCTCCACAGCCACGACTCGGGCAGCGGCCGCTCCCCGGCCCTGCCACAGCCTCCCGGCCACCGGCGCGGGCCCTCCGCGGGTCTCTCAGCCCCTCCGAGGCCCCGTCCGCCCCTTCCCTCTCCCCTCCGGGCCCACCGCGGCACCCTCCACGCAGGACAGAGGGGCCCACGGCAGCACCCGCCGCCCCGGCCCCACGACTGGGCACAGTCCCCGGGCAGCGGCCGGAGAGACCCCCGCCTGCCCTCAGCGAACAGGGGGCACCCTCGGCCCTCGCAGCGCCACGAGGCAGTTTCAGCGCTGTCCCCCGCCTCTCCCGGCCCGCACTCACTCGGCCATGGCTGCGGCGCTGAGGGCGGCGGCTCCAGGACTCCCTCTCGGCTCTCTCGGGGCTCTCTGGGCTCGGCCTGCGGCGCGCGCCGGGTCCCCCCTCAGCCGCGCGAGCGGGGCGGGGCGGAGCCGAGCGCGCCCATTGGCCCGTCCGGCGGGCCCCGCCCCACGCCCATGGGCCGATGGCGCGGGGGCCACGCCCCCTTAAAGGGGCAGCGGCGGGGGCGGCGCCGCCCGGGCCGGGCGGGGCTCAGCGCAGGGTCGGGTCCCGCGCTGTCCCCGCGTTGTCCCCGTGATGTCTCCCGGCCATCGACACTCCCGAGGCCGCAGGAGCCCCGAGAGCCGCGCCCGCAGCTGCCCGATGCCTTCGCTGTGCCTCTGGCCGCAGCGATACCCGGGGACCGCAGCAAACCCCTGAGAGCTGCGCATTTGTCTTTTCTGGCCTTTAATTATTATTAATGGGCTTAAAATTCCGCTGTTGAACATCGTCCCAGGCTGCAGTCAGCCCCTCGCGTATCGCCGCCACCCATTTGTCTTCAGGTGTCCTGGAATTTAGGGAAAACTTGAAAAACCTGCCCCTCTGTGAGCAGTGAGGTTACAGTAACTGTGAGAGGAGGAAGCTCCTGCTGGACCTTTGCTCCGCGACAGGCAAGGACACCTGACGCGTGTTTAGTTTGGTTTCTATTAATTATTTTCTAAACAAACTGACCCATCAGGTTTTTGGTTCACCTTAATTTTGGGCATTAATGGATCAGGAGGCAGTGAAAGAGAGAGCAGCTCCTCTGACGTGTTTATTTTGCTGTAGGAGGAGCCACCACAAAAAGGTCAGAAGTTACTCAAGTGCCTACCTGGAAAGAAATAAGGCATCAGCAACAGCAGCAAAGAAGAGCTTTGCAGACAAAGAATAGATGTGGCAGCAGCCTGATAAAGGGGTTTTGTCATCATGTACCTGAGTTAAAGTTTTGAGAGCTGTTTGACCTGGTCTGGTGGCACTTAAATGCTTTGGGAATGTCCTGTCCATGACTTTTAAGAACATTCCACCTTCAGACCAAGAGAGGAACGATCCACAGGGATTCCCTGACACATCTTTATTCACAGAGCTGGTGCCTCAAATGACTTTGCTGTTGTGTTGGGGTGGTTTGATTTCACACACTTCCTCTCATTTTTAACGGTCCCCCCAGATAAGCGAGTTCAGTATTGGCATCTGGGACAAGCTGAATTCCTCCTTCAAGCCAAAAAATCTTTTGAAAGCATCCAAAAAGTCCTTCGAGATTCTGTGTAACACAGCAGAGAGGAAAGGATGAGGGAGGACAAGCAAAGCCTCCCATCTTTCTCAAGAACAGCTGAGACAAATCTCACGAAAGCATCAGCTTGTTCAGGACAGGTTTAGAAAACAAGTAACCAACCTAAGATACCAGTAATTAAATCATGATGAAAGGAGCACACATTTTACCTGCTAATGCACTGGTTGTACCTTTATTGTTTCACCTCGTTCACTAACAATTCAGTGGTGCAAGGTTACCATACACAGTTAGATATCTGCATTGCACACCTAAGGCTATACAGCAAATGGATCAGAATTAGTACAAATACATGAACTATATTTACATTTTGTATACTCAAGCTCCAAATATCGGATATATTTACAAAATAAAATAAGAAAATGAAAACCTGAAATTAATGTACAGTGTTGCTGATACACTCCTTCGCTGGGATGAAATCAGTTTTCAAAGAGATTTGTTCGAGAAGGCCACTTATACAGCATATACCTTGTATACCTTGTGTACAGAGATGGACAGGGACACGGGCACTGCGATGCCAAGGGATGTGTTCAGTGAACAGCATGTCTGATGTCCGAATTCGGGAGCCATAACCAACTGCACATGAAGTGTGGACAAGCAGAGTGGAAAATTAAAGGCCTGATCCTGGGGAGTGCTGATCACCTGAGACTCCCTCTGCTTCCAGTCCTGGCCCCCAGGAAAGCACGGGGTAGTTCAGCACTGTTCAGGGTCAGGCCATTCACTTGGCAGCATTAAAACTGAAGATTTAGGAGCTACATCCCCCCAGTTTTCCGAATCCACAGCTGATCCTGGCAATTTACAACCTGTTCCCAATGACATTGGACACAACCACCTCCTTGGTGTTGGACTCGTTTTGGTTTCGAATACGCAGAACGCATAAATGGCCTTCTGAACAAAAGAAAAGTCAGTCCTGCTCTTGAACAGCTGATGGTTTTTTAAACAAGGAAGCACAAAGTTAATACATTCCTGCTACAGACAGCACAGCCAGGCCACGACCGGGGTGAGGAACTTCAGTGTGGAGATGGGACACACACCCGGCCCAAGGGACATTCCCAGACCCTTCCCGAGCAGCAGCAGGATCCTCCCTCCTTCCAGCAGCAGGTTCAGCAGCTGCACCTTCCACAGAAACACCCACCACAGCACAAACTCCCACCAACTCAGGCTGTGCAGGAGAACCAGACAGATGCACGTGCACAGGCAGTTATTAGTTGATTGTATGGTACCAGTGGGTGTTAGACCGAAGCTAATCCTCTTCCTTATCTAATGTGCAATTAATTACAGATGTATAAATATACAATACATTACATAAAATTAAATCCCTGTAAATTAGATAACAAGCAGCAAAAAGTAAAGTCTTTGCTTTGAAATACCTTGCTAATTAGTAATCAGGATTATTAGCCATTGATCAGAAAAACCCTTTCTCAGCAGTGTGGAAAGAGGACTCCCTTCCCTTCTGCATCCCAGAATAGAGGGAATCTTCTTTAAAAAGGTACTTAAAGTGCATTTCTAAAATACAGTATAGGAGGTTTAGCTTAGTTTTAAACTATTCAGGAAGATTCAACATCATTTTCAATGGACAAAAAGGGTAATTTTCTCCTTCCTTTTAGAGAAGAACCCAAAGCCCCAAGCCCAGCCTAGTTTCACTCTGGTTCTCCCCAGGAAAGCCCTCCAGGCTCGCTCTGTGTGTGCTCTCTGGGCTGGCAGGCCCACAGCAAATGCCTCATCTCCAGAGGCCGAGTCCCAAGAGCTGTTTGACTCTGGGACTCCACACACACACAGCAGGTAACCAAGAGAGGGCTTGGAAGTGTCAGGAGAAGGCAAATCAGCACATTTTCCCCTTCTTGCTTGTTTCCAAAGAGAAATTTCTAACATGCTGGGCTAAGCCTGGAAGTGGATGGAAATTCAGGTTTGTGTTTTTTTTGCTTTGTTATCTTTTCAGAGAAAACTTGGATTGATTTCAATCCAGCTCTAAGTAGGGAAACTCAAATGCCTCAGAGCAGGATTCAGTAATTGGAAAAAAACTTTGTTTGCCTTTATGCCAGACTAGAAAACAGTAATGCCCATTTGAACTCCACACAACAGGACCTATTTTGTCACAAATTATGCAGCTTTAAGAGATACTGATGCTTAAAAAGAGAATTTTGCTCTTCTGATGATCTGTTGTCCACACAGACATCAAGTCACCAGAAGCTGCTTGTGGTTTTTAGACAGAAGAGAGACATTTATGCAACACGGCTGTAACACTTCCAGCTCTGCATACAATAAGCATCTGTCTCTTCCTGCTTTTAAGGAAGATCCCTTAATCATGATTCCATGCAATGCCTATATCCACTTAGTTCATTCTCTGGCTTATCCAAAGCAAAGACTTAGCAAACTAGTTTTCTTCTAGTTAAAAAAAGAAAAAGATAAAAGTTAAAATGCTCTCAGTGTGTCACAACCTACCACCACCTAAATCACTCTGCCTCCTCAAACTGGTTCCACTTCCATCATAAACAGTGGTGATGGCAGCAATAACTTAATGCTTAGAATTAACCTAATTCTTGAGATCAGCTTAGCTCCAGTGTGAGGAGCCCTCCTGCAGGACAAAGAGTCTTATCCACACACTGGAAGTGCTTTATCATCATTGCATAACAAAGGAATATCATCACTGTATTTAGAGTCACACACAGTTAAACAAGACAAAAAACAGAAGGGAAAAATAAAATAATAAAAAAAAAACCCAACACACAAACCACAAAACCATCCCTGTCATGCTCCTGGGCCCCCAGGATGCTCCCTCGCTCTGGCTTCCAGTTCTGAAACAAATCTGAGCACCACAGAGGCAGCAGGAGAGGGTGATTTAGCTTGAGAACTCTCTCGAGGGATAGAAGGATATGTCCTAGCAAGAGGCAGACTCCTCTCCCTGCTCCTTTGCCACCCCTGCTTTAGGAGCTCTCACTGTGCAGAGCACTTGACTGAACAATGAGAACCCCAGAAAGCCAAAACCTTGCTCAGTGGATTCCAGTCCCACAGAATTCCCATGGCATGGCATGACCGGCTGAGGCATGACCTGAATCCAAATGACCCTCTGGAGCTGGAGTGTGCCAAGATGTGCCTGCTGGAATAGTGGAACAACCCCCTTTTACCTCTCCCTTGAGGGGCTGGAACCTCCCAATGACATTCCTGCCCATTCCCCAGGATCAGAGCCCTACCAGTGCCCAGGGAAGTAGAACACAGCAGTCTGAAACACAGTAGAACACACACCCCCCAACCTCCCTGAAAACCTGGCAGAGAGAGGAAATTCCTTCTGCTTTCCTTTCTTGGGGCAAAGGCCAAAGCTTTGGCCACAAGGAGAACTTCAAACTGTAGGTCAGGAACTGACACCACCCAGCTGATGTCCAAGAAGCCAATTCTGACACTCCACTGACCAGGACCAGGATCCACTTCATCTGTCCTCCAGGAAGGACTAACTCTGAAGCTCAAATTAACTAGTGGGGTTCAGCTGATGAAAACTGCAGCAAGGAAATTAGGAGATGTGTGACAGTTACTGCAAAAGGAACTGAAAGTGTCCTGCTGCTCCCTGGAGAAAACTGCAAGTGCTGGGGCTGCCTGGGAAGTGTTTCCTAGGCCAAGGATGCTCCCCATGGACAGGTGGGGTGACACCTGAGCATCACTCAGGGATGCACAAACAGGCCTTCTGGAACAATGTCCCAGAGCAGCCAACCCTGACACACCAGTGACAGCCCTAAACCTCTTCCCAGAGAGGTGAGAACTGTTCCTGCAGAACTCCAGAGTCAGGACCAGGAGCAGCAAGAGGAGACCTGCCCTCCATGGTGATCTCCTGCTCCAGGGAACAACCACAGTTCCCTTCCCATTTAACACTCTCCATCTGCCAAATACCAGGCTGAGCATCTGACATTTTGGGGATTTTATGTACTATTTCAGCCACGGGATCTATTCCTCCTCACATCAGCTCAGAGGCAGGGGAGTGTTGGTGGCAACTCCTTTGGGTGAGAGTTAAAGCCAAGCACTGTTCACCTGCAACCCCACAGCAGGAGCTTCAAGGCAGATTTTCCTGGCCAGTCCTTCCTGGTTTGTTCCCTGTCTTCTTCCAGCTCATCCCCTTTGCCTGTTGGACCCTGGAAACTCAAAAAGTCCAAACTCCAGTCTGCCCAGATAGATTTGTCCAATATCAGCTCTCAACAGAGTTGAAATTAGAGGCTGGATCCAGAAAGCCTGAGGAGCTATTGCAGTTCCTGGCTGGGTAATGTCTACATTGAAGAATTTATCTTTCCCTGGCATTGGAACTTTGCCCTGAGGGAACCAATGACCACTGCCAAGTCCCAAATTGAATGAAAACTCTGCAGCAGTCCAGACAGACAACAACAGACAGTGGGACAGACACCAAAAGGTCAGTTGAAATGGGAAAAACAATTGTTATAAGAAAAAATAAATAATTTTTTTTTCTTTTTTTGAGTCGTGCATAATCACTCCTTTTTTTTTTTTTTTGATTTTTTTTTTCTTTCTCTTTTTGTTTGGCCACATGCTACTAGTACAGTTCTGGTACAGGTGAAAAGAAACAAGGTAGGGTTAGAATACCTAGAAAATGTGCTGAAGGAGTGGGGCAGGTGGGGGATGTTAAGCCACAGGATTACATACAAGAGAAACTGTCAAGAATCACAAAGAGAAAATGAGAGGTAACACCATCTACCAGGAGGTGAGGCAGGGGACAGATGAGAACATTACATGGACTCAGTACTTCATCTGGCCCGTGCGCCTTCGAGCCAGTTTTGACCTGCACAGGGAAGAAGGGAAAAAGCAGTTGGTGAATTCTGGAAGTTTATTTTTCCACCCTCCTCCCCACAGTTTGCCCAACTTTTTTTTTTTTTTTTAAATCTTTTTGTACAGTCCTGGTTTGCTCCCCATGGCAAGAAAGTGAACCATACCCAGGGCTGTGATGAGAAAAAATTCTCACTCCTCTGTTGTGCTCCTTTAAAGGGAGGCAGAATCTTCTAAGGGCTACACTGTTCAGAAATTATTTGATGCTGTGACAGCTTAGTTTTTAATTTTTTTCTTTTTTTACTGAAAGAAGGGTTACTGCAATGTAGTAAGATCTCTGCAGCAAGCAGGGGCTGCCTGGGACCTGTGTTAATGGGAAGCCTGCTAGAGAAGCTCAAAAAAGGGAAGGAAATGAGAATTTCTGCTTTAGCTCATCATCAAGAACCTAAAAAGGCAGTGCAGACCTGCCTGCACAGAGGCAGGCAGAGGCTTTATAAATCTGTAAAATGACAATGGTGGCCTCCAAGTGCAGCATTCCACCCAAGTTCAAAGTGTGGCTGTTAAAACATCACAAGCCAAAGAAGCAGCAGCCCCTGCAGCTCCTGAAACACAGGGTGCTTGGTTTCCTGATTGTTTGGGGCAGGGGGGTTGCCTCCCTTCTTCCCTTCTTCAGCTCCCCCAACTCATCAGATTCTTCAGAACAAGATTAAACTCCATGACCAACCCTCTGCTCCTGGTCTGAGCCTCTCCCTGCCCTCCTGCTCCTCTCCCTGCCCTCCTGCTCCTCTCCCTGCCCTCCTGCTCCTCTCCCTGCCTGCCCCAGGTGCCTCTCACCGAATTGTGCCAGCCAGGAGAGGATTGAAGGCATATAACCAGTCGTTCATGTCCTTGTCGTTGATGGCCTGCAGCAGGACCCCACGGTGCTTTGTGCACACTCCAAAGGTGTTGGGTGTCTGGAAGATGGAAAACAATTTAAAATACTGAAGTCTAAAAGCACAGAAGCTGATGCACAATTCCTCTCTCTGCCTCGTTCCTAAACCCTACAAGGCCTAAGGGCTTTCTTTTAAGTTTCACTGCTCATGTCCAGAATATTATTAGTCATTGACTTCTACAAAACAATGTTTTAACTCATGAGTGTGGACTTTGATGGAGCAGTAAAGTTCATTTGGTACCTTGCAGGATGTTTGTGCAAAACACACAATGGCAGAACACCACACAAAGGAAGATGCAAAAACCAAATACGGGGTGATGGTACCAACACATCCCCTAAAAGCTGATCTGATGTGTAAGAGCAGTCAGGTTCAGTCTCTGGCTGTGTCCAAAACACAAGAAACCCTGAACAAACTGGGAACTCTGTGGGCAGAATCATCAGATCCCAGACATCCTCCCAGATGCATTTTGCTTGGACCAGAGATGACACACCTGATGTTATGGATCCACCACTGCCTGTAACGTTCCTGCTTTATGGGTAAACAAAAAACAGCTCTCAGACTGACCTTTACCATTGCCTGCTGATCCTCACTGTATTCCACCTGGGCTGTGGATAAGTTGATGATTCCTCTTTCTACAGGGTCTTTGTCACTGTTGTAAATAAAAACATAGGGACGGCGAACCACCACGAAGTGCTTGGCCCAGGAGGTGGACAGGGGCTCCTTGAAGTGGAGGTATCCTTTCTTGGAGACTACAGAGCTGGAAAAAAAATCCCCACATATTAACAGGAGGAGATTTTTCCCTAAATTAGGCACCTACTGAGTATCCCTGTTAACTGCAAAACACTGTGTAAGACACTTGGTCTTTAACACGCTTTGTCTGCAACAGTGTTCAGAAAAGTTCTGCTGTTACAAGCTGAACTGTGTCTTCAATAACTATGCAGAAGTCTGACAGAAAGAAGGACCCTACAGATCTCTAAGTGAACTTCAGCCACAGTTTGATGCTAACAAACATCATATTTAAGTCACTGGAAATCCTGTTCATTAAGAAGATGCTGAGAACGAAAGCTGCAGAGATCAAACATCAACACAACCTTCCCCAGCCCTGCCTCCACCACACAGGGCTCTGCAGCTCTGCTATCACCTGTTAATTTTCCCTCCTCAAACGGGATATAGAACCTACAAACCTCAAAAAGCCCCTGTGACAGCTCTGGGGAAGCCACAACAATAAAAAACTTACCCTGGTCTGATTTCCTCAATATCAGGAACGAGGTTTAGGAACTCATTCTTTCCAGCTCTGGCAAGATAGGAAGTTTCTACTGCAGGAATTATCTGGAACTGTTCCACCTCATGACAGGGACTGGAGGCACGAGAATTTGCTTCTGGTGTCCTTTACAAAAAAAGTGGAGAAGGAAAAAGTCAATCCCAACAAAGCAACTGAATGTGACAATGGAATTTTAAAGTGCATTTACAGCCCAGCCTGTCTTAGGAGTTTCATCCTCCAGCCCAGAATTTTGGAAAGACATTGGGATCCTTTTGCACAACATCAAATAGCATTTTTCCTTGATATCTGTGGAATAAAATTTATAATAACTGCAAGTAAGCTGTTTCCCCACTACTTTTCCCATGTTCCTCCTGCTAACACAGTCACAACACAGGTACACATCTTTGATGTAAAATGTGTTTCATCAGCACTCCTCCCCTCAGGGATGTTAAACTGAGAAGGTACAAATTAAACGTCTTTCACTAAGTAGTTGTTCCAAATTCAATCAAAAATATCTGCTACAGATACAGCTGAGAAAGATAAACAGAGAGTAGTGGCCAAACTGGTTTGTTTGGGTTGTTATTAGTAGATCTTCGTAACAGACCTCTGAAACAACTTGTGGATTCTGCTCACTGCAGATGCACTGGTCACTGGAATGACAAGCATCTGAGTGTTCCTCCAGCACAAAGGGAAAAAAACCACTTCAGAATGGGGAAAAATAACTGTGCAGAGGGACTGGAGGAGTAAGGCAAGGGGGCTGTAGAGAGAAATATTTCAAAGTAGGGAGAAGGAAGAAAAGAGGAGAAAAAGTATCAGGAAACATAGCAAAGAGATTTGTGAAGCACTGAAAAGTGATGTTTTCCTACTAATGCACCACACTTACTTCTGATCAATCGAGTTGCATCTGGAATCCACCAGAGAAGGGCAGGTAGATGAAGGGGTGAGGGTTGCACTGCTGAAACTGGACACGGACGGGTCCCGCCCGATGGGAGAAATATCCGACAGCTCCGGGGACAAACACAGGGACAAAGGGTCAAACAGAGCTGGGTTTGCAGCTGGGGCTCAGCCCTGGCTGAACACTCAGCTCAGACAACACAAAGGTATTTCCATCAGCCATTGCCCTACTCAGTTGTCAAATTTTTGCACACAACTATAAATAAATAAATAAAATACAACTTCTGCAGACAGAGCTTGTTATCATGTCCTGCACCTCTGAGTATTCACAGCCTGACTTCCTCATCGGAACATCACACTATGCAGTTTGCAACTTGGGGTTCCCTGGGCCTACAGGCAGAATTTTTAAGAGTCAATTTATCCTTTTACATTGGGAAAGTGTATGGAGGGAGCACTGTAAGAGCACTTCCAGTCTGCTGATCAACTGGAAGATGTCCTACAGTCCAAGTCCACACCATCTCCAATTCCTGTAATACTCTTTGCAACCTGATGCTGAATAGCCAAATACTTCCAACAGACTGAAAATAAAAATTAATGAAATGAATATAAAGTGGTTTATCTTTTCATAGTATCAGCAGATTCCACGACCCATAATGTGTTGCTATTGTACTACAAATACAGTGTATTGTCCTACATGACATATTTACCTTACAATCACTGATGCTGTTGTACACCTGGTTGAATTCCCGATTGAAAGTGTGAGTCAGGAGCTGCAGACACTAAAGAGGGGGAAAAACAAATGAGAGACAGAGAGAGAATTTTACATTTAGATTTTCAGGGAAATCTGAATACAAGAGGCAGTTTGCCAAGACACGCTTGGGCAGCTTGTGAAACAATAAACAAATCCTAAACTGCTGTGAAAAATCCCAGAAGAAGAGAGGAATAATCTCTTCCCTTGATAAAATTAGAAAGAAGAAGAGGGGAATAATCACTTCCCTTGATAAAATTAGGAAGCTTTACTTATAGAACTATTAATGAAGGGGGATGAGGTGAGTGAACAGCCACGGCACAAAGCTATTGCGGTTTTGTGGTGTGAGTGGATGATTTCACCGGAGAACACACTCCAGTGAAACCCTCACAGTGCTGGGCATTCACTGTGCTATCTGAGAAGCTCATCATTGATCTTTAACCACCCTTGGTACCCCAGTTCTCCCCCAAGACTCCCCTGCCCTGCCCCACCTTGGTGGCCAGCTCCTTCTCCCTGTCCACCAGGCTCTCGATGTCGGCCGAGTCGTAGCCGCTGCTCTCGCTGGGCGTCACGGCGCTCTCGAAGGTCGTGGTGGAGATCTGGGAGGAGATGCTGGTGGAGGTGCTGAGGGTGCCACTGCTCAGGCTGGGGGACAGTGAGTCACTCAGGGACTTGGGGATGCTGTCACCGAGCTTTTCACGGAGCAGAAGGAAGTGCCGGGTTTTCTCCACCTGGTGAGAGGAGAAATGGGTATGGTCTGCTCCAGGACGGGGCCTGTTTCACAGACACTCAGTTCTCAGGCATTCTTTTATATTCAGACCAGTGAACATTCTCCCAAGGGAAGGGAGTTTACAATGGCACTGGAAATTGAATCTGCCTTTGTTGAATACACTGAGATTCTGAGCTGAAGGTCCCACTCAGCAGCCAGCCCACACTTTGTATCTTCTCTGTTGGAAGAATTCATTTAAATCTTCGACTTTGATCTCTTTACTCACCTCATGCAGCAGTTCCAGTTTCTCCAGTTCCCACTGATGCTCCAGGATGAGGCTGTCACCCCTGGGCCTCCAACCAGCAAGATTCTCTTCTCCCCTCACATATGCCACAGATGTATCCAGGACTTTCCTCCTCCTCCTCTGCATTCCTGAGCAGCAAAAACCAACATGAGACATGTTAAAACCACAACCAGAGGGATGCCACTAAGAAACAATCAGCAATCTGTGAAGAGCCAACAACTCTGCTGTTTGGCTGGGAATACACAAGGCAAGGATTTCATTCACTGCAATTACACATTCCAAAGATATCAGATTTGGTGCAGCTTTCTTACTTCATTCAGATATTTTCTATTGACCAGGATACAATGCAAACTGCTGGTCTGTTTATTTCAACACAAAGACTTCGATTGCCACGTCTTAGAAGAAGAATACACTGATACTACATGAGCTACATTCCTTCCATCACCTTCAAAAGGCCAAGAGAAAACTCTCTTGCTGTCAAACCCATCTCCACTGTCAGTGATGGCAGTGTATCATGGCCCTAAGTCTCAGACCCTGGTACATGCCCAGTTTCCTGAGACACCCATGTCAGAGATGTCAAGTTCTCAGTGAATCCTCAGTGTAAAGTGATGGTAAACACAGACCTGAGCCTAAAGTAAAAGCCTGAGTAAGATTTTTTTATGGAGTAGCAATGTCCCCTTTCTCCTGTGAAACACAGGAACTGCCTCTCATCAGGACAGAAGTGTTTACTCTGTTCTGCCCAGGAAATTTTCTGCAATATTTCATATTTATCACTTGAACACCCAGTGACTGCTTACCTGGACTGCCTGTGTCTGCCATTTTGCATAAACTTAGTTCATAGATCCCCGTGACTCGGTTGCTGTTCACAGGAAAGTAGAAGGAAACAAAAACACACTGTTATCTTCAGAAATAAAGTGCATCAGCTGTAGTTCAGTGGGCCCCAAAGTAGAAGTTTAAGAATAGTTGTTAGTTAGAACTAGATCTGAATTATAATGTTGCATAAAACAGCCAGGACAGACTTCAAGATCTCCAAAAATGGTATTTCCCCCATGTTCCCCTCCCACCCTGCACTGGACTTGGAGAGCAGGTGCTGCAGCAAATTCCAGGTCAGGATCAGGACCATCTATGTACAAGCTTGAAAAATGGAACTCTCTTCCCAACTGTCAGCCTGGAAAAGAGGTCAGTAAAGAGAGAAACCATCAGAGTTTCACTGAAACAAACGCAAGAAAGAACGTTCAAAACCAGGCTGGAGAACCCACAATCAGGTACAGTTTCAAGGAAGAAAGAAAGAAAAATAAGCTACATCCTCCCCATGCCCTCCAAGAGAAAAAGCACATATTGACATGAACTCTTGGTACCAAAACTGGGAACTGAACTCACGAGTCTGGGGACTTGGAGTAGCCGCTGCCGAAGAGGTTGCGCAGCGAGCGCGGTGGGGAGATCTTGGCGTCCCTGGAGTAGAACACCATGCACACGTCCTTGGTGATGACTGCAGGCTGGATGCAGTGGTCCAGCTAAGAGGAAAAGCTTAGTGAGGGGCTGCAGACAACTGTGCCAAGCTACACTGCTGCCCTGGGAGTGGCACAGCTTTGGGAAGTTGTTCTCGGTTGGGTTTCTGGTGAAGAAAACTGTCGAATTCCTCGAAGTGTCTCGTGGGTGAAATAATTGCACTACACAAAACAACAGCATCTTGCACACAAGGCAGTGTTTGTAACACCAGGAGTACTTCCACAGCAACTTTCACTGATCTCAGTGGATTTTCAGATACAAAAATGGACAAAAGGAGGCACAGAGATCACCAGTTTCACTTCACGTGTGCTGCCAGGCAGGAATACCTGGACATTAAGATGTTAACTGGGAATAAATTTTTCCACCCTGTTCTCAGAAAATGAATAAACCCTTTGACTGGACTCAGGACTGAAATCACTCAGCCCAGGCAGCGTTCATCTCAGGTACACACTGAGTCCTGTCTCAAATGGTTCTACCGAGCCACAAGCCAAAGGCAGGCCCAGGAGTCTCACCTCCAGGTAAGCAGAGAGGGTCATATAGATCTTCTCTCCATATGGTGTCACTCGGTTGAGGAGGAGGGAGTTATGCAAGGAACTATCCCAAACTGCTTCGAACCGGTAGAAAGTCCTGGAAAAAAGTAAAAGCTCGATTGTAAAAGTTCCTCTGCATCCCTCTCATTGCTCAGTGTAAAGCACCTCTTCCCTGACACCATCCACTATGACTCTCAGTGACTTAGAGAACAAACACCTGAAGCAAAAACCTTCTCTTCTTTTCCAAGATTATTTACTTCTACCTGAAATAGTATTTTGCCTGTTATGAAAAAGACTCATCTGAAAGAGAAAAGAGGCAATGCAGAAGAGAACTAAAGCTGTCACAGCACTACAGGGAAGTCAGCACTAGAGAACTGTGTTTCTAAACAGACAGAATTCACCTCTATTGCTTCAGGTGCAATTCAGCCCAGCTGGGCCTTCAAATTGCATGGGAAGATCCTTTTTTATAACCAACTGTCTTCCTATACCATATTTTAGGACTAACATATAGCAACAGAAGAGATCCTTCTAATACTTAGTCTTACAAAACCAGCAGGTTCTGACAGCAAATCAGGGTGACTGATAGATGGGTTCAGTCCTATATTCAAGTGATAAATATTTCTTTTCTGTGCTCTAATGGCTTCAAGGAAAAACTTGCAGCTCTAACACAAACTTCTTACAGAAGTTTCCTCAGTTTGGTACATGGAGAGAAAGGAGCTGAAGGCTCCCAGGGCTCTACCCCAGCAATCAGGAAAGTTCTTCTGCTCAAGTAAGAAGTGAGAGAGCATCAGACACAGCACAGCTAAATCATCAGATCTAGAGGATCATTACACTCTCCTCTCTAGCAGGGGCTTAGGGAAAGGAGCTTTCTCCTTTCTCACAGGCAGAGACTGATTTCAGGCAGGTCCCTTTGGAAAGAAGAGCTATACCCTTATCCAGGAGTTCAGCATACCTTTCCACACTGGCAACACAAACAGAAGGTATTAATTCTCCATCACCTCTATAGTATTTCCCTCCCAAATCCCCTTGTTTTTGAGGTTTTTCATCCCATCGAGTCCAAACAATGTGGTACTAAAAGCAAGAAAAGTTGTGTCTCTAAGAAGCTTCTGTGCTAATGCCCAAGGCCAACTCAGAAAAATAGAAAATGCAACTAAAGACAAAGGACAAAAAGCAGGGTGGGGGGTAGAAGAAATAACAAAACACAAAGCAAACCAAAAAGAAACATGAAACAACCTCAGAGCAGACATCAGAAACAGAGAGTTCTGACCTCAAACAGAGCTCCCGAGAATCCCCTTTTCCTGATACCAATTAGACAATTCCAAGCTAGAGACACCATCAACTGTGCAGTCAAGTGAGAACACTGCTAAATACTGTTTGCATTTGAAGCAGCATACTTAGGAAATTACTTCTAAACATCTAGTTTCTGTTAAAAATGGTACAGAGCAACATATCCTAAAGGCCAAGTAATTGGTAACTTTAAAAGCACTGTAAAGTAACAATCCTCACTTGAGTTAGATTAGGCAAACAGCACAGGCTGTCCTCTAACCCTTTACACATCTGTGTTGAATCCTTATGTTTTAAGCTTTCATCGTGGCTTAGTTAAGACAGCAATTTTTTAAACTTTAAGCAAGTTCCAGATCTACTGTGAGGGTGGGAAAGAAAGTAGTAAAACCTGGTTCTCCACACATGGGAAAACCAGTGTATGGAGCCCCTGCACCAGCTCTGCACCATTTGCCAAAAGTGATTTCTCATCCTGGGGAGAGAACACAGGGGTAAGTGTTCATCAGTGCAGAACTCCCACCACCACCTTCTGCAAAACCAGGGGCTTTGGACAAACACCAAGCTGAAGCCAAGTACAGCTTTGAGACAGTTTTTGTAGTGGGTTTTGTCCAGCCAGGAAGTTCCTTATCCACAGCCTTGCCTGTCCAAACCAGAATGTGCTCCAACAGTTACACAGGGAGACAAAGACCAGACGTGAGCAAACTCCTTTCAGCAGAACCAACAGCACAAGGAGCGAGAGGGAGCACAGAACAAGCAAAGCACAGAAAACAGGAGAAACAGGTTAAATGTGTAGTTAGAACTGACTTTTAAGTGGATTTTAGTATTAGTGAAAGGTGGTGAATTGAGAGCATTGAAGATGAAGAGGCAGAGCACAGAAAGCAGAGTGCAAACTGCCCCAGCCTGCACTGCCATCGTGCCTGGAATCCCGTGCCTGTGATCCCACCTGGAAGGGGAAACAGGAATCCAGTCTGAGCAGCTCCTCTGCCAGCTGGTAAATTAAGGAGCAGCAGCCACATGGTTAAATTTCAGATGCAAATCCAGCCCCAGAACAGAGGCTGAATGGCCCTCACATGGCAGCCCCTGCTTTTTGTTCAGTGCAATTCAGAGCTGGAATTTCAAGTAACCTCATCATTCAGTCCTTGGCTTGGTACTTCAAACACATTACAGAGTTTGAGACAGTGAGAAGTTCCAAATTTAGTTCTTTGATACAGAACAAAGGAAGAAAATAGCAAGGACTACAAATAGGGGCTATATTTGATGGCACATTTAGAGAATCAGGAAGACTGATGGAAGGAAGTTCTCTTGCATGTGAAGGAAAGTTCCCCTTCACAAGCCTCCCAGTGAACTGTACCTGAATAACCCCTGACACAAAGGAGGAGGAGGAGGAATACCAGTTCTGGAAGAGCTAAGAGGTGTGCTAATGGAATTCCATAAAAGCTAAGAGGGAGGTAGCAGCAATACAACCAGGACATAAAGCATTCTATTTTCAAGAATCTTTATGCACAAAGGAAGCAAACAGAAAATACCTAGGCATATCCTTATCAAGAAAGAGCCTGTAAAAACATAGAAAGAGCTTCAGTTAGTGCAGCCAAAAGCAGAACAGAAAAGCAACAGCTGAGAGGAACAGAACATGTGGACTTAAAAAACAAAACAAAGCAAAAAAACCCCCACAGGAAGCAGAAAACAGTCTGCAGACAATGAGCAAACAGAAGACATATCCCTCATCAGGGCCTCAATCCCACTCCACCACTGCCATCCCACAACTTAAACCTTGGCATTTTGGGAAGAGATGGTCAACTCACACTCATCCTTTACCCAAGTGACCCACCTTATAGGGAACTATGGAGCTGTACAAGAATTTATTGAATTGCTAGAGAACAGAAAGCACAGGACTTTCCAACTGCAAAGCCAATAGTATCAGACTGGAAACCAGGAACAGTCTCCCAGTGTTCTGATCCATTAATTCAGATACACTAAAATCTCCACTTCACAGTGGGAGACAGAGGAACTGCTGAAGCCCCTGTCCCTGCCTGCCTTGACAGACACCAGGTGGCAGAGATATTCCATGGGCAGGAGCAGTACCCCAAATCCACCTTTAATGCTGCAGTGGTCCATCAAAGTCCAGGCCTCTAATGGAGAAGGAAGAAGCCATTTCAGTGCCTTGGAGGATCCAGCATCCAGCAGCTGCAGCAGAGATGGGCCCCCAAACCCCCCTCCCCTCTGGAAACACTCATTCAGAGCTCCATTCCAGAGCTATTCCTGCTTTGCACAGCTGAGCAGAGCCAGGGAGTGGTCAAGTGACTGGGCTGATGTCAGAAGGGAGAGGCTGTGCCCAATCCCACACTCTGCCTCGCTGCCCTTTGTTGCAGACACTGAAGCAGAACAATGTGGAGTCTGAGCTTTACAGCAAATGCACCCTAATGAGGGACACACAGAGCCAGAAACCCCTGAGCCAGGGCCCTGCTGCTGCCCAGAGACTGCAGGGACAGGGGACAGGAGTCAGTTCGTGATACATCCGTAGAAATCCACAAAATATGAATTTACAAAGCGTGGCTCTTGCTTCAGTTGTCACATGCTTGTTCCAGGGAAGATATAGGTAGGTCCACATCTATAAATATAGCTCCCAAAATTGTCCTTGTACTTCAATGCTGTATTCTAGCATCAAATCATTATGTCAGTTTAAAAGTTCTGGGTTAAATCCTGAGACTCCCTTAAGCTGTTCCTTTCCATCCTCCCTTTGTGTCCTTACACATGGAAAGTCATTGAGAAAGTAATCAACAAATCCTTCAGGTAGATCAACAGATTTCAGCAGTAGCAAGAAGTTATGGTGATGTTCATTCTCCATCTGCCTGCCCTGTGCCCATGGAATTCTACATTTAATAATTAGCCACATTCCCAACTTCCCAAACACCCTGCCAACACCTCAGAGGTCAAATAAATTTCTGATTCCTGCTAAAGTGCTCACTTTATTCACTTACCTGTTGGAGCTGTGAGAGGACTTCAGGTATTTTGCAGAGATAATATTCAAAGACAGAATGGCATCCACAGCAGCCTCGTCTACCTCTGCTTTATTTCTTATACGTCCTGAAATGGGGAGGAGGAGGAATCAATTAAAACTCAACCTGCAACACAAAAGGAATTTGTTTTCCCAAACACCATTTCAGACTATGTGATTAACAAGAGGAAGCTGCAAAACTGGAGTTTTTCCTCAGGATCTTTTTCGAAATCCTCCTCTCACAGGCAACGCTCATAAAAATGACAGAATCCGATACAAAGAGAAATTGCCACTAATAGTTTTTCTTCCTTACAGACAAGAATTTACTCACCAACAACCAGCTCCCTCACATCTTTCCAGTGCAACTCACTGCCCTTCTCATGGATAATGGTGACTGTGATTCTCCGCTGGATTCCCTGGGAGAGTTCAAAACCAAAACATTGGTGAAGCATTCACACACACACATACATTTGTTTTGCAAAACTAAAGCAAATAAGATCATTTAAACTAGTCTGTAACTGAACAAGCACCTCTGTGTTTCAGGGCCCTAAAATTAACCTCAAAGGAATGTTATATTCTCACATGGAACGGAAATTAATTAATTCCCCCTCCTCACTCCACAAAGGCAGAGGTTTTTTAACCTAAAATAGCCCTGAAATTGTTGTTGTGCTCTCAAAAATAGTGATGAGGACACTGGTAAATCCAGGACTAAGTAACTTTTTTCTTCCAAGGGAATTATTGGAATATGACCATTATTCCTAAGCTATTAGAACTGTTCCTATTATTTTAAGGACAAGAGGCAATGGAAGTCACAGGTAAACTCCATGAAAAGGAACTGAGCATTTGAGAGTGGAAAAAGCACAACTTTAAAGAAAAAGCATAACTTTAAACCTAGAGACCATATTTAACTAGGATTATCTTTAGAATCTAGCTAAAGACAAACTGTTATGAAGGATTACAAGAGGTATTTAAAATGCACTGAGACATGGTCATTTTGTAGAGCAGAGTCACAGTGACACAGAGTGAATGGAAGCTGAGTCCATGTGACCCTTCTGTGCCCTTGGCAGAGATGCAGGAGAACACTGAGGGCACAAACCTGGTCCCAAAGGTTCCTGCTTTCTAAAAGGCTTTCATCTTTCCTGAGTGGGACTCACACTGATAAGCAAAAGGAACAGCAATATCCTGGGGCCCAAACAAGCCACCAGACTGAGCACAGACTGAGGGCTGCCTGACCCTGCGGCTCTCATGGCACAGCTGGCTGGGAAAGGAGGGCAGGAAAGATGCCAAACCCACTCAGCAGCATTCTGTCCCCCCCTGCAGAGATGCAACTTGCTGTTCCACAGCTTTCCTCAGTACCTGGTGGAGCAGGAAGGTCCCCTGACAGGGCAGGCCCCCGGTGTGATCCACAATGGCAGGGATGTACCTGTGGGAGACAGTGGAATCAACAGGAGGAAAGACGGACCAGCACAGCAACTTCTGCTGCCAGCAGTTACCTCTCCATAGGATATCTGAAGACAAAGAGTGTTTCTTTCTACCTACTCTCAGACTACTTATGGCTCCTACTCTCAGACTCCTCAGGGCTCCTCACGGCACTACAGGATCAGTGAAATACAGAAATATTGTACATTGTACTTCCAGTACTTCTGGAAAACTCTGTGGAATAAAGAGCCTAAAGACCTACCGGGGAAAACCTTCTTTGTATCAGAGATGAACACAAAACAGGACCTGCTGGATGACTTCTGGAGCATAAAGTCTCTGGTGACACAAAGGATTGAAACTCATGGCCCACACAAGGTAAGTTTTCCCAGTGCCTGTTCAGTTAGTGTGCATGGAGTTCTCAGTGGAAGGATCACTTCAAGTGTGAAGGAATGTCATTCTCTCTCTTAAGTCCTTTCCAAGGGGATGAAAGGATGTTTTTCTGTGTCTTTCCTCCTTTCCAATGGGGACAACTAATGCCAGCAGTAGTTACATCCCATCACCATCAACCAGCCAGGACCCCACCCAAAGACAACTGCTAAAAATAAACCTGGTCTGAACAGAACAAAGGGGAAAAAAAACCTCAAACTCCCATAAACCACTGTTCTTGAAACATAAAATATTAACACAGGACTTACTCCCCTGTTGGCTCCAGTTCACTGATCTCAAACCATACCAGGAGGTCGTATTTGCTCACACTCTGGCCCAAGCTGGGTTTGCTCATGGTGTTCAGCTTTGTAGCTGGCACTTCAAGGCAGAAAAAAAAGAAAGAAGGAAAAACAATAGTTTACAAAGACTGAACAAGTAAATCTTGCTCAGGGTTGATGGGAATGTGCCATTTCAGTGATCCTACATATTCTATGTACATATGCAGAGCAGAGATTTCTCCATGAAAATGATTGGGCTTGCAGCAATTGTTATTTCTCAAAGTGTTTTGTTTTTTTTTAAATCTAGGTTACTAGAATAAAACAAAAAAGGTTAAATAATGAAACAAAAGTGTATCCAAAGGGCTTGGAAAAATGCACAGCCTCTCTAGATCCACAGAAAAGAAGATTCCTCAAATGTGCATCACAGTTTGTGGTTTAGAATTGCTTGGGTCTGTTCATCTGCAGCATTACTCACTCAAAAAGTATATTTCCCCTTCCCCATGTAAGAGGAAAAATACAGAACTTAAAACTTCAGTCTTCACTTCTTGATGCCACAAAATGCCAGACTCCTGCACCACTTGGATAAGATATTGTATATGTAAAAGGGCTGAACAAGACTTATTCCAGAGCCTTAATCCTGCCAAAGTATGTTTCTGAGCTTCTTATCTCTTGGTATTAGTGATTATTACTGGCCAGATCCTCTCTAATTCCTTTCATACAAACGTAGGGATAAACCATGTTAAAAAAAGTAATGGGATAACTGAAATTCTGGAAATAACCTGATACTCCCCTCTCACACACTCACATCACACCTTTTAGTTATCATTGCTTGACTCCTCTTATCTGTTCACTCATTACATGTTTGGAAATGGGAACATTTTAAAAAGCTCAGTTCCTGTGCAGTCTGACAGGGATTTTTGTAACCCTGCAATTGATTTTCCATTTTTTCTCCTTTCACATGGTAACCTTGCTGTTTTTATTAAGCCAAGTAATCATTCCACCTTCTGGCCTCTCAAGCCCCATTCTTCCCTTGCTCAGGTGTTCTTTAGGTTCTCCCACCTTCACACCTCTGTGTATCCTTCAACATCCACCAGGATTAAATTTCCCAAGCACTGGAAGGGCATAACAGTCCCCAGTTAAGAAAAGGTCCTTCCAGGTGTGCCTGTGGGGTCTCTTAAATTCTGTGTATTTTCTGGGTGAAACAGCAGCTCCCTCAGAGGGACAGATTTTACAGGTATCAGTTATTCACAGCACAGCTCCATCCTGTGAGGCAGCAAGAGTGAGGCTCAGCATTTACTCTTCTCATACATTACTCAGGGTAGTAACCCTGTTGTACCCATCGTTTCAGGAACTCATCACAACTGAACTCAGCCCTGCTGGCAGCAGGAGGAACATTCAACACCCAGGTCACCCCAGTTTACTGCTAAGCAGAGAAACTCAAAAGCACCAGAAGAGGAAAAACAACAGAAAGACACGTTTAACCAAACATGAAAGCTGGTTCTAGACATTCTCACAGACTTGCTCTGGCACAATTAATAGCCAGCATGCCATTTTTTGATTTTAATAAAACAGAACACAATGGAAGTGAGGAATAGCAGTGTTAGTGGTAGAAAAGGAAGATGAGCAAGAAGGAAAGCTGTATAGAACACAGCAGACTGTTTCCACTCCAGCTGGTTGTGTTTTCATTTGCCTCTCTCATCCCAGGATGACAAAACTATATGCAAAACACAGTAAAAATCAGAGGTCCAGGAAGTTTCAGGGAATAGATGCAGTGCCACAGAAAAATCTGTGACTCCCAGCACACTGGAGCCTATAGGCTGTCTATATGGTTCTGTCTAAAATGTCTACATGGTTCTCTCTAAAATAGCCCTAAACTTCAGCACAGCATCATCCTTCCATGACCACAACCATGGCAGCTTCTAGTCCTAAGAATACTACATGGCAAAGGAAAAAAAAAAAAAAAAAAGGAATTTTGAAGTACGTTTTGGAACTACTTCTACATCTACCAGAGATCAAGGTTGGCTACTAACCATCTCGTTTAGGAGCCCGCTCACTCTGACAACTGGGAACAGGCAGAAAGAGAAAAGGTGGCAGCTGGTCAGCTCCATCCTGGAAAGCAGCCACAGCAGAGGAGGCCAGAACGTTGGCATGCTCGGAGAGCGTGTTCAGCACATGCACGTTCACATAGCCAGACATTAGATACCTAATCAACTCAATTTTCCTCTCATGGTCTGCAGAGGGAATGGGACACACACACACACATAAAAAAAAAAAAAGGATGGTAGAAATATGCAGGTGAGAGAAACACAAAGAAGGAGGAAATTAAAAGGTGAAATGGGGGAAAAAAATTGCAACAGAGTTCAGAGTTCAGCATGCATTAATGCAGTTAGGCAAAGGAAACAAGGATCATTTCAACAACACTGACTCGCTACGTGACAGTGGGAGAGAGCAAAAGATGACGTGGTTAATGAACAAGCAAATTTGCAGTCAGGTGCTCAGTAAGCACAGGGAGAGCCACAGCCAGATCTCATGGAATATGGTCAACACCTCAGCAATGGAATTCTACCCTTTAACAAACCCAGCAGCACTTCCTGCAGAGGAGGTTGCAGAGAAATAAAAACAAAACGCATAAAAAGGGAGAGAGAACCATCAAAGGCAGACTCAGTGCCCTTCCCAACACTCACTCCCTTACATTTCTCAGTGTCCTGGATACCTCAGGAATACACTACAACCTCCACTTTCAGGAGGAAGCAGACCTGTGATGGACAGTCAGAGAGCTGTTCTCACCTGGCTTTGACAGTGGCATGGGGGGAGGAAAGAATCTTCGGGAAGGCTGTGGAGGGCTACAGAGAAATGAAAAGAGTTATCAGTACAGAGGCAGTTAACATGAAAAATACGTTTTATTTAAACGTACACACCTGCATTTTTGTATATATACACTCATTTTTGTCTCTAAAAAGATCCTCACAATTCTCTGAAGACAGGTAAATACCAAGTGCCAGGAAAAGAAGTGGACTCAGCCCACTAACCTATGTCCTTTTTCTGTTTTAACTTCACCAATCCTAGATGTCAGTAAAAATAATAAATAAAAAAATTACAACTTCCAACAGCTCTACCCCCATTCTGCACTGAAAAGTTCAAGAGGTAACAAGCATTTCCCAAAATAACTTCAGGAAAAGGAACAAGCCTTGGCTGGCATTTCTTCTAAAAATCAGCCTCTTCAACAGGCTCCCCCCTTAAGCTCTGAAGACAAGGATGAACAGGGGTCCTTTCCCTACCTCCAAAAATTCAAATGCTTGGCAACTTTGGCAGTAACATGTCAAAGGGCTGACAACCTTTTGTTTTCCCCCAGTCTCATCCCTCCTTTTGTCATCCTACCCTTATGCACGAGGCCACTTGCCCTGAGGGAACAATGCCCTTGGAGCACTGTGAAGGTTTTCCCAGAGCTCACAGATCACAGCTGAGGCTCCCAGTACAATATTCCACCACCAGGAATGGTGGTGGATGCAGATGGATTGGCAGAACAGTGTTTGAGATGGTAGAACAATTCCACCCATTACCACACTGGGTCTCTCTCACTCACTCTTACCTCCCTCAGGAATTCTGCTTGTGAGGGTGTGGCTGTATAATTTCAGGAGCATGGAAAACTGCAGAGCTAACCTGAGCATGATCCCAAACTGCCTTTGTGCCAGAGCAGTGACCACTACCTGTTGAGGTCCTGTCCTTGCAGGTGGAGGGGATGCTGCTGGTAATGCCCAAAGACCTCAAAGACAATGGGCTTTGTTTTGATGTACTCCACGAAGGATTCCGTCACTTCCACAGCGATCTGGGAGGCAAAGGAGGGAAGAAAAGGAGCCATTCAAAAAGGAAGTATTGCTCATAGCACTTAGTGTCCCTCACAATAAAAGCACCTGCATTCCTTTTTGATTTAGGCATTAATTCTACTCTCTGATGAAGGAGAGAATGAAAGCCCCAGCATAAGGCATTTCAAATGAGAGAAGAGGAGGCTGCACGTAACCAAAGGATTACACAGTTCATAAAAATAGGTATATTCAGTTCATCTGAGATCATGGGCACTGCTATTCACACATATGGTTTATTTCCTGAACTCCAGACTGTTCTCATTGCACATCCTGGAAAGGAAGCAAAGATTTCAATGGCAGGAAGCAGAGGTGAAAATGAAGAGTTAAATCTGCCACACGGAATCATTCTGTATTTTGGTTTCCATCGGGGATTATATCATCCACCTGATCACTCCTCTTACTGCCTGCTCTAAATAACTCCCCTTGCCTTGAAGGAGAGACACACAACTGCACAGTCACCCCTCCTGCCAAGCTTTACTCACATTCTGAACGTGGTAGAAGCCCAGGGGAGTCCCTCGGCCGTTGTTTTTGAGGGGTTCTGTTGAGAAAGCTTCATCGTGCCGGTGCAGAAAGCTTTTGGAAAACAAAAAAAAAAAGAAAATCAAACAAAAGTCAACAACCACAGAATGGTTTAATGAAGATTGCTGTGCTCCGAACCCAACACTGAAAGGAAACCTTAAAATCCTACAATAAATTTATTTTGCTGGAACTTTACAGGGAGCTGAGTGATGGCCTAAAGCCAGGAATACCCTAGTCTTGTAGAACCACAGTTCCTGTACTTGTTTAATGTTTTTATTATTCCCATTTTTTATTCTCTTTCTTAAGAACAGAAGCCAAAGAACACTTGCACTGCTGAGCTACTGATTTACTCAAGGCTCATGCAGCTTTCATTCCAGCTGAGCTTAGGTACCATCTAATACTGAATTAAGCTTAAAATCTTAAGATATCTCTAAACTACTAATTTAAGAGTCCACTTTGATTCCTAATTCCTTTCTGCACAACTTTATTCCTTAACACCTGCTAACACAAAGCAGGGAGCAGGGATGCCAGTAACTCACAAGGTGTTTTCCTCTGCTGTGAAAAGCTCTCCATCAGACCCTCTGCTGCCCACTGTTCATTGCTCTGTCAAACCACTAATTGCCTGATGTAAATAAGGACAAATTCTTACTTGAACTGGCAGAAAATGTCTGCATATTCAGGCAGGATGCCACTGGCCTGGAGCACTGTCACCCGGAAGGTGAACACGCTGCCCAGCTTCAGGTGGTCCCCAATCTCCTCAGTGAATCCTTCCAGAGTCATCTTCCCATCCAAAGTGGCCGACTTCAAGTCTTAGGGACACACAAACAACCCACAGGAAATCACTTTTTTTTCTTTTTTTTTTTCCCTCCTCCTCTCTTTTCTTAAATTATTCCTTCAGAAACAGTTTAGTCCCATCGCATTTTTTTTAATTTTGAACCCTAATAAGTTACTGATAATCAAAAGATCCAAACACCTGTGCTGTGTTTTTCAGCACAGTTCTTCAAATGAGTAACTCCAGAATCTCTCACATGCAACCCACAGGTTTCACCTCTCCCCAACTATCATATTTACGAAGGACACTTGGACCCCCTTTCTGTCTCTGACTCAAAGTGTCCCAGATTTCCCTTAACTTCTCCAAAACTACCACATATTTCTTGCTTACCCAGCTCATTCATTCTGTTGATCTCCTCTGGAGGAGTGGTAACCTCTGAATTCTGTCCTTGCCCTTCCACAATTCTTAATTCTTCCAGTGACAGCCCAGACCGAGTCATTGCAACTGAAGAAAAATCGCTCTGAAAAATTAAATGAATTGGCTTGTAACAAACTCCTGCAGTTTCTCCTTCTTCCCCTACAACACAGATTCTTTATTTAGAAGCACAAGCTACTACACTCAAAGAAACCAACTCAATTCTAAGACTTCTTACCTTATCAAAGTACTCATTGTCAAAGGAAATTTTAGCTGTGCCAGACTGTCGGATACCAGATCCATAATCTGGGGCTTCTTCATCAGCTAAAAAAATAGGGGAAAAAAAGATAAATTTTAAGTGATGGGGAGCAGAGGGAAAACACCTCAGAGTCACTGAAATGGGAATTCTCATTACAATGGAAACCAGTCCAGGGAGCAAAAAAATGACAGGTTGGAGTCAGTGATGGAAAAACTCATGTCAGAAATCTATCTACCCATCATCAACTCCAGCATGGGCAAACCACAAGACAAGGTATGAAGTTTCATTATGAATATACTTCAGAGAATTTTAAATGCAAACCAACTTTAGTACTCATTTTGATCATTTATTTACTCCTGGTTATGATACTGAGGTAAACTAACCCCGATTTGAACTGCCACCTCAACTCCTGCAGCCCTGAGCTCAGCAGTGACACCAGCAAAGCTCCCCCAGCACATGCTGGAAGTCTGAAAGGCAGCTCTGTGCACACAGTCTGCCCATTTAACCTCCTCCTCTTCATGGAGAGCAACAACAACAGGGCCTGGTTAAATGCCAGGGATTTCTTCCACACTAAAGGCATGTTTGCAGGAGAAATCCCAAGATTCTGAATGTGTTCCAAAGCTTTGCTTAGGGACCAAATAATGCCATGGTCCTTTTTCAAGAGATGTCCCCAGTTTGATTTCTATTAGCCATGGTGTATTCTATTTATTTGGATGGATAAATAAAGTATTTATTTGGAAATGTTCAGTCAATTCTAAGGAGACCAAACCAAACTAGAAACGAGTCTTTTGTGCACAATAAAACAGATTTTAAGTCACTTGCTTTAATCCCTGCCAGAGTGATTCTTATACATCTTCAGTGTGAGATTTCATTATAGGTTCCCATGGAGAGTGAAGCTTCCAGGGTTACCCTTCCTAAACAAGAAAGAATTGCTGGCAGTTGGCCACTGCTGGAAAGGACAAATTCTGGGAAGGATGTGTGCTCTGCCCAGCATGGGTAAGGCATGGCTGACCACCAGCTAAGCCCACCTCCCACTGAACAAGTGTAAAATATCAGCAACTCCCTAGTGAGCTGCAGCTCATCTCCAGCACACATCCAAGGGCACTTACCATCCCAGATATCCACCTTCTCCTCTGGGAAGCTGGGAATTAAGCAGTGTGTTAAAGCAGCTCCTAAGTCTCAACACTTTTAGAGAGGTAATGAAGGGGAAAACTGCTGCTGGTTTCTGTTTATACCGTGCTGAAAACTCATTTCAGCAACAACTTCACCTGCTCTTGTCAGACACTGGGGAAGCACATTTCAGAGAGTTATTTAAGAGAACAGTTGGAGTACAGCAAAAATTTGGTACATTTAGCTTTGCTGCCAGTCACCACAACTATCAAACTTGCAGTGCCCTTGTCCACTATTTACATGGGGTGCAGGAAAGAAGAATCTTCGGTTTATTTTTAGTTTTCAGACTCACTGAACCTGGTTAGCTCTTTCACTGTCCTAGAAAACAGTGTTGCAGTAGTTGCCAGGTACAAACTCCAGTGACCAACCCCATCCCTTCACAATCTGATCAGCAGCATTATTTCAACATTTATTTGAGCTTGGTCCATATGATGACATAACAAATGACATTGATTCAAAAGCGAGTTCACAACAGAGAGCGAGAGTTCTCTGCAACACGAAAATCCAGTTGGAGTACAGAAGGTCTGATTTGTTTGGCTGGTTTTTGAAGCTGCAGCAGTTCCCAGAGCCAGGAGCTGCCCCGGGGAGCCCTCAGAGTGTCTCACCTGCAATGGCCTGAACTGCCACACGTAGGAACCCTCGGACCTCTCCCTTCTCACTCACAACAGCCACTCTGTGGATCAGGGGCACCGGGTACAGCAGGTTGCTCAGGTACACAAATGCTCTGGGAAGGGAGGAAGGAAAACACAACCAGCATTAGGCAATGATGCACAAAACCAGGCTCAGAGTTCAGTTGGCTACTGGGCCACTCAAATCTCCAGACACTCCACTCCATCTCTCAGACCTGCAGGAGGTCTTGGGTCCATCCTGCCCACACAGGGCCAAGGGCAGCCACAAAATGCTCTAAATTGAGCTCAAAATGCTCACTGAAGACACAGGGCTCACATTAATGAGCTACAAACATATGGAGGACACAATTCTAGATGATGGCTGTATGGAAGGTAATTGGAGATGCACCACAGTTGTGAATGGAGCTGTTAACAAGATGGTAGAATCTACTAGAGAACTACTTATAAAGAATTGCATGTTGTATTATATATTATATGTACATATATGTATGAATATATATTATGTATTGTATTACATATGCACTGTATATTGTATTACATATTATACATACATATATGTATGAATATGTATTATGTATTGTATTATATATGCATTGTATATTGTATTATATATTATATGTACAGATATGTATGAACATGTATTATATGTTCTATTATATATATATATACACTGTATATTGTATTATAAAGAATTTTCCACCGAGGTAGTTTGAAGTGATAAATTAAAAGGGAATTGATCTACTCAAACAGCCTCAAATTTTTACTGAACATATAAAAACCAGACTGACAATGTTTTGTCTTTTAAAACCAGACTGACAATGTTTTCTCTCTTTTATATTCCTCTGGTAACCCTGTATGCAGAATAGTCAGAATCCCCCCAACAAACCATAAGTCATCACTCAGGTTTCTTGGAAGAGTCACTGAGTGTGCACACAGTGGAAGACTGTCAGTCTTCAAAGCTAAACCTCTTTAGGAGCACTATATTTATTTCTTTAAAAAACAAAATAAAACAAAGACCAAAACACCACAGCAGTACTCTGGAGCAACCACTCAGGAATTCTAGTCTACAAAAGGAAAAGCAGCATTTAGGCCCACAAGTGGATGATCCTGCCAGTCACTAACTTCTAAAGTTATATACAAGCAGGGTCTATTTTGGAACAATAAGTTAATCAGTTTAATTGTATAGATTTTAATTAAAAGTCAGACTAACTTCTTTAACTAAGTTATTTTATGTTCCTGCAATGAGTTGCAGAAGTTTTTGAAGTATCACACTTCAGTGGGATTAGTCTGAGAAAAACAGTAAGTGTTGAGAAGCCCAACAAGGCAGGTAAATAACAGCTCTCAACAAGGGGAGATGAAAGCCTTTATTTACTTATTAAGCAACCTGTTTCAGAGTTCAGAAAAGTACTGAGATGCATAAAAGTTTAACCAATACTTTTACCAGTCATGAAATTTAAAGTGACCAATTATGTAATTTTAATCAACTTATGCACGTTAAATTATACTAAGCAACAGTAATCTGTTCAACTAATTCCCTTCTTGCAGTTCTTTTTATCAGTCTTTAGTATTGCATATAATTAATTCCTCTAATTTGTAACTGTTATGGTTTAACATTCCCAGGACAAGTCCTGCATGACCAAAGGGAAGTGCTGCTCCTTGGGATGAATTAATTCTCTTGGAATGACAAGGTGGTCAAAGAGGTGTCAGTTGTGAACCGAAGACACAGAAATAATGCTACTAAAAACCAAAGTGATGACAAAATGCAATAGAGAAGAGAATGATTAATAAGGCTACAAAAGTAGCAAAACAAAAAAAATGAAGGAAACCATACAACAACAACAGAAAAAACAACTGCAACGTAACACTTCACTAAGATTAGGATTTAATTCCTTTTCAGTCTGCTCCAAAGTGAGGTAAGCACTGGTAAAGCAGGGGAAGGGAGAAGAGACTAAATTTAAAGTAGCAAAATGAGAAGTTTAATTTTTTTTTTTTTTTCCTCTAAGATATCATTTTCATTTCCAGCTTTGAAATTTCAGGTGATGCTCATCTGAGAAAGCAGATGACTCCAACTGTAACAGGTGGAATTGCTGACTTGGACTGGCTCAGGGATGGAGTTCAGGAAGGGGTGTGGTTAATTGCTGAACACAAAAAACAGACCCTGTTTGAAAATCACATTTCAAGCCAGGGAGAACAGACATTTCCCAACAGGAAGGAATCCGAAGAGCCTTGCACTGATGTGCCCAGTGAAAGGGAGTCTCACTAACTCCAAGAGTCAGGCACCACAGAAACCTTCCCACCTCAGACCAAAACTAATGGAAAGTGAAAGTATTCCCTGCATGAAAAACAAAAATACCTGTTTATTTGCATGGCAAAAGTTCTGAAGCCGCTGCTCAACACGTGACAGCCAAAGCACTCAGCTGGAGTAACAACTACAACGTGACCATCCCAAGGAAAAACAAAAAGCTATTTCTCCTCTTCCTTAACTTCCCTCCATCCAGTCACTCGGTTCACCAGAGTCATTTTGACTTGGACAAAGAAAAGCACATAATGCAAGAAGTTTTAAGCTTCCTGTTTGTTGGTGAAAATGCTGGATCTCTTCCGTGGGAGGGAGAGCAACTGCACACAGGCTGGACCAAACCAGAGCTGGTTCCTGCAGCAACACTGCTCCCAGTGCCATTCCATCTGCTGCAGCACGAGGCAGTGCCAGGTCAGGAGGGCACGAAATCTTAAGGTTCTCCTCCTCCTCTTCCCTCATCCAGGAGGATTCCCACTCCCCAAACATCCCCTAAGTGTCCCCCTGCACCTTAGCCCAGCAGACTGAAAGAGGGGAGCTGGATTAGCAGAAAGATTGGTGAGGTAGAATGGCATACTCACAACAGAACTAGAAATTAAACTTAACAAACATGATTTTTTTAAAAGAACTAAAACAAAACCAACAGAACTCAGAATGATGGTGGATATTTTTAAAATAAACACTTCAAGATTTAAATGAAATACCCCGTAGTCCTCTCCCACCTCCCTTAAAAACAGAGCAAATGCTTGATATGTCACACCATAAACAGAATCAGCCTTAAAGACAGCCCAGCATGCCAGAAGAGATGGCTAAAGGGACCAGCTCTTTTTTTCCTTTTCTTTAAAAGTTACAAATAAAAGACAGTCATAGCACAGAGAGAGGAAAAAAAAAATAACTGTGATGGCCAAGGAGTTGAGTAACTACAGGATCCATTTCTCCTCTCCTTCATGACCTGCACTTGTCATTGCTGATGAAACCCCCAAAAATATTAAAAATCATTTACTTGTCCTACACATTCTATAGCATATGGCCCAGTACACAGCTGGAATTTGGGGTTTGTTATAAACTGAACCTTGTGCTAGGACAAGATCTGTGTGGATGGACATATCCCTGGTCCTTGCAAGTCACTGCTCAAAAGTAGAAGTCTCACGATGGAAGACACTGAGGACTCAAAATAGTTCCTATTCAGTGGTGCTGGACAGTCTAAAATCAGCTTTCTGCTGACAGAATGGGCACAATAGAAGAACAGAACAGAAATAGAAACCAATAATTGGGAAAAAGTCCCTCAGCTCTCTACCCAGACAATCCAAACTCAGCTCCATTCTTCAGTACAACTCCCAGCTCAGCCTGGGCAGTTCCCACCCAGAACTGCTGCAGCTCCGTGTGTCTGTCCATGGAGACAGAGCTCAGAATTCCCTGTAAAACAGGGAATGGGAAGCAACTTGTGCCACTGCCAGGAAGCACAACTGTTCTCATTTTACACTGTATTTGCTCAGCTTGTGTTGTGCTTCCTGAGGAGTTTGTGAAATGAGGATGAATAGCCCAACTCTTTCCCAAGCTCTGAAGGAGCTCCAGGAGCACAGGCTGTGGATGCCAAGGCAGGGGCAGGGAGCAGCCCTGGGCTTTAATGAGCTGACAGCCACCCCCAAACAGCTCACATGGCTTTTCCCAAACTGACTCCCAACCTGAATCAGATTAACCTGAAAGAATTACATCTTATAAACCACATTATCAGGCACTGCACGTAAGGGCACAAATTCAGAGGTCACACAGGACTAATGCAACTTCTGGCAACTTTAGCAATTTTTGTTTCAAAAACTAGATCGAGGAGGTTCCAAGCCCCGCTCCAGATGAAGTCTGAGGTTTGACAACACAGCTACACTGATCTAAAAGCTTGATCAAGACCAGCAAACTCAATCCCTCCTTTTCACAAATAATGCAGCCAAGTTTCCTGCACTTGAGGCAACTGCACCTTTCTGCCCGTGGAGTCTTTCCTGCTCACAGGCACAGAGAAGGACAAAGCCAAGCTCTGGTCCCTCCACCGTTGTTCCTCCCTTCCACTGGCCATGGAGCCTTTTTTTTGTACCACACCTGTGGCAAACACCCCCCTCTCCCTGCTTTAACCAGGACTTTGGCTCACAGGGGAAGCAAGGAAGCACAAAAGCATCACTGGGGGAGTGGGAAGCAGCAGAGAGGGGAGCCAAGCCACTAAATAAAAATATTTCTGTTTCTTGTCATGAGAAACATGTTTTAGCAAGACTATTAATGAAGAAACAGGGCAAAGTGCTACATTTTTTTAATGCAGCTTGCTGTCCTGAGGGTCTACAAAACAGACTGAGGTCTGATAATGCCCTCATTGTTTTTAGACTGGCAAACTGGTTAATACATGAAGCAAACCTGCTTCAGAAATTCAAGCACAGTGCCTTGGGAAAGTGCTGATAAACACTCCCAGTCAGCAAATTGCAGTGATGATGACCTTTCACTAGGTAATACTGTCCACAGAGGGTCAAATATAATCTGAGAAGCCAAATCATCTCAGAGAATACCCTTTTCCTCATCCAGAAAGAACCATTCTTCTTTCTCCTCATGCCACCTTTTCTCTTCATACGCAGAGGATGTTAAATGGGTTTTCAAAAAAAAAAAAAAGGGTTTATTGGACTGGACTTAAAGACTTTCCACAATACTTGGGTTCTCTTCTACAGGAGAAAATGCCATCCTACAATTCTATCCCAGTGATCCTGTGATGGCTGAGTAGAGAACTCTCTGAATGATGTTTAAATCCTGCACAGAAGCAAACCCAGTCACCCTACATTGCAACAGTTCTCTAGAAATAGATTTACTCACATTGTTGCATCTAAGGGCTATTTTCTCAATTATTATTTAGGTCTATATGGGAATTTAAAACTTATGACATGGGAACTTAATGACATGACATGGGAACTTAAAACATCATGTTGGACTACACTCATTCTCTGGCCATTCCAATTCATGGATATTTTGGCTAGACTGACAGATATTCTGTGTAGCACAAGGCAAAGCCATTGCAGTCTGCAGCAAGAGCTGGTCCCTTTTGGCCATTCTCAGAGGAACCTCACCAACCTTCCCACTAAAATGAACCAGGGGGATCGGTCGTAAAACGGGTCGCGCCCATCATTGAAGAGGTCTGATCCCTCCTCAGTTCCCACGTCGGAGCCAGTGTCATCCACAAAGGCCTCATCATCAAAGTCCTCCATCTCATCCTGCTGCTCATCAGCCAGTTCAGTGATGTCGGAGTCGGCCGTGGAGAAAGTGGGGGAGGGCGTGCGGTCGGCAAGGCGCTCGTTCACGCAGCCATGGAATATGGGGGAGCTGGAACCAGCCAACGGACACCGAGCGGGGCCAGGGGAAAGAAGAATGTTCATTTAACAGCTGTTTGTTGCCATCAGCACAGAGACCACCTGAACAACAAGCAAAGGCTTCAAACCACCTGCACCGCCACGGAACGCGAGGGGAGGGATTCGCCAACAAAGTCGGGGGAAAGAGTGTCCTTGAACGGAGCAGGAAGCAAATGGAAAAGGAATGTCAACATAAAGATCTTGAGAGCACATCCATTTAAAAGAGCTACGACTCTTATTGCCAACACAGCATTTCTGCAAATCAAAATATTGCAAAGGTGCAGCCAACATCAGGACATATTAAAGAATCCCATCAGATACTTCCCTAGGGAATGATCAAACTATTACAACCACATATGTAAGTAAGACCCTGGGCCACTTTTCCAGTGTTCTTCACACTCTCACAGCTCTGCTCCAGCGACTTTGGATAGAATTTAGCTGGCTACATTCTTTTAAATAAACTTGTAACTTACTACGGGTTCACTCCAATCAGAATCCACCAGTTCACACCAGAACTGGCAACACTCCAGAGAGCATTTTCTGCTCTCCACTGTATTTTAAGCCTCTGAGAAATCCCTGCAGGACAAAACACACGAGTGACACAGAGGCCACACAGTCCATCACCACACCCCGAGCCAGGGCTCCCCCAGGAGCGGGCAGTGCAGCAGCAGGGAGGGTGTGGCACGTACCTCCCGACCAGCTTGAACCAGTGGAAGCGGTCGTAGAAGGGGTCGCTGCCCGTCATGGTGCTCTCGCCCTCGTCCTGGCTGTTGGAGGCCATCTCCCCTGCCCTGTCGTACATCTCCCGCATCAGCTCCAGCCTCTGCCTGCACACGGGAAAGCAGGAATGAGAAACCGAGGAGAGGGTGGAGCGGAACGAGCAGGAACGCCAAGTGAGGCAACGCTGACTTCGCCTGAACCAAACCCAGAGGCTGCACCCTCAGTTTGGGGGCTGCACTAATGCTCTGAGGTGTTATGGATTCTGGGAAAAAACCTGTAGGCAAGGTCACTGCAGAGCTCACAAAAATCCTGGATTTCAACCCAGTCTAAATATTCTTCTAATTCTGGCAGATTTTTTGCTTCCCTTTTTTTTGCAACCAACCACGTTGCTGAGTAATTTTGGCAGCTCTTTGCATTCCACTCCAGAAATGTTGGCATTTTGATTCAAAAGTGAGTGGATTCCACTGTAGACTTTTTTTCATTTATCTATTTATTTATTTAATTAAAGAGAACAAGTGTTTCACACTGCAAGACCCTTTGTCTGGAAGTTATTAGTAGGAAAAAGTTCTTCAGTCAGTATTTTGAGAACAGGGAAAAGACAAATGTCATTTACATGTGTTGGAAATAATTCATATTAATCAGAATTTGTGTAGCTTCCAGAGAAACAGAATCTTCTTCATTTGAGCTTTTTATTACAAATTATGCCCTTAACTACCAGGTTTTATAAAGCAGGTGGCAAGGGTATTATTGCAGTGAAAGGACTGTAAAAAAAGAATTAATGCAGAGAGAAGAGCTGTGATGAGCCTTATTAGATTTAAAACATAAAATCTAACCTCAAATTACAGAAATTAAATATGAAGGTGAGGTTAGATGCTGGAGAACAAGTGCACCCATTCAAAGGATCTAGAAAGCTGGTATTTAAGACATAGAAAGTTGGCATTTGGGAGGATACAGAGGAAAAATAAGAACAATGGAGAAGGAAAGGCAAGGGGGGAAATTTTTCAGCCAAGTTCCTTTGACATAAGGAATTTTTTTTGCCCAGTAATGTTTACATACTTGAGTTTTTCTAAGGACCAGTAATGTGTTGCTCCATTCTTCAGATCCTGGACTTCCACAGCCACCACGGTCCGAGGGAAAGGCCGGTTGTCCCGGGTCTTCTCCAGCTCCGTGGGCAGAAGCTCCGGAGGCAGAGGGGAGTAGAGGGTGTCTGTGAGCAGGACAAACTGAAACTGCACCTGGATGGAAAAGGAACATCACTTCAGTCCTGAGAAGTCAGGCACAGACACCTAATACAAAGCCATGATGAGGCCAGTTTGACTTGCAACTCTCCGAACAGATTCAGGGGGGTTTTATGTCACTTTTTTGTTTGTCTCAAAATGGCAAAAAATATGATTTTCAGCTGAGAACACGCATCTTGCCTTTGCTGTCACAGCTAGCAGAGGTCTGAAAACTACAGACCCAGCACATCCTGCAGCACCCACTGCTCTTGGAAAGAGGAATGACCACAGGAAGGTGAAAGCAAAAAGGAAAATACAGGGCCCAGGGGAGATGGACATGAACGTGTGTTTATGGTATTGGCAGGAACAGCAAAAGGGAAAGGAAGGAGAGGAGAATGGATCAGCCAGACTGGCATGGGATGTTCACTCAGCCACAAGCCTGAAACAGAGACTCACAATTTTCCAAACTCTTTTAAAGTTTAAATTAATAAGCAAGAGACATAACTTTGAAGAGCACAAGTGGAGCATTTGAAGCAGGATTACACAAGCAAAACTGATGAGTCAGAAAATTCAAAAAGCTGCTCTGCATGTCCCCACCTTTTTCTTTAACTCCACACTGATTGCATTGGCTTCTTTGAGATACACTGCATTTCCCCAGAGCTGGTCCCTCAGGGAAGTGAACTGGTGGAATTTCCACTTCCTGAAAGCCCACTGGGCCAGTTCGTACTCGTGGCGTGTCCAGGGCACTGGGGAGAGCAAAGAAACAGAGAAATAAAACACTGTGGCTTCATCTCAAAGCCATCACAGGCAGCATCTAATGCTCCTGCTGACTGTGTCATCAAGTTCTCAACACCTTTTCTGGAAGAAGAGAAAACAAAACCCTGCATTTTCATTATTCAGTGAGGAAAAACTGGATTCAAACTTAGTAGTGGAGTTTAATGATCAAGTAAAGGAGATTTGGAACAGAGGAAACAAAATGAATTCTACTCCTATTATTTTAAGTTATTTTACCATTATTAAAGCCAAAATCTGAAACTGTGGAATGAAAGCAAGTATTATGGGAATAATAAACTATTTATTGTCCAGAAATTGAATTATACAGACATGTCACAGAATGCTGAGAACTCCTACCAAGGAGGAAAAAAACCCTTTCAAAATCAAAACAAGGAAACAAAGGCAACAGTGTTATTTTGGCTTAAGACATCTGAACTCTGTCAGTGCCAAGAAGAGAGAGATTCCTTCAAATTCAAGACCACCAAACCAAAGCCTGAGGTTAAACTA
Organism: Manacus candei; assembly: GCF_025592945.1. Taxonomy (NCBI): domain Eukaryota; kingdom Metazoa; phylum Chordata; class Aves; order Passeriformes; family Pipridae; genus Manacus; species Manacus candei. The sequence continues at coordinate 4,214,288 of NW_026138070.1, forward strand.
ATCCAGTTTACACATCAACTGAATTCGGGGATGTGTTTCTGCTCTTCACGTGGAACTTATCCCATAAATAGGTATTTTAAATCTTTATGCTGTGAGGATTATGGATCAAGAAATCAAAGTGATTTTGCAGCTTCCCAGAGCAAGTTTTCTGTCTATTGAAAGAGATGCTACAGCAACTGTTCCTTTAGGCTTGGCTTTACCCAAATTACTTTTAGCTTCAAACTCACCTTCTTCCTCCTCCTCCTCCTCCTCTGTGGTTTCAGCAGCCAAGGACCGAGTCTCCACCTGCTTCTGCAGGGCCTGCAGTTTACTCTCATAGTCCTGTGGGGAGAGAGGAGAGTCCGTGTAGGAGGACAGACAAAAGCCAGGAGGGAGCTGAGAGAGCCCAACAGCTCAGAGGGACAGACAGACCCGAGGAAAACCCACAGAGAGCCTTCCCCTGCTGCTCCCAGGTCAGGACATGCACTGCTGTAGTGCCACCCCCCTGGAAAGAGAGAAGACTGAGCCAAGGCAATTCAGAACAAGTGCTGCTTTCTAAGATTTACAGGCTCACTGTGTCTGGAAGAAGAAAATGTTTAGGGTTTTCTTTTCGCTAAAGGCTGGAAAAGGGTGATTTTTTTCGGGAAGCTGCTTGCTGCTTTCAGGAAAGTAGGAAAGAGGCAGAAACAGAGAGAAGTACAGACGTAAATTTAAAAGGGGAGGATTATTCACCTTCATTTTCTCAAGCAGAAGGATTAACAGCACCACTGATTTGCCTTTTTACACAAAAAAAATTAATTTCAGATTTTGGGGGGGGAGACATTTTGTTTTCAATTAGATTTTCCCCTTGGCATGTAAGTACCACTCTCTCACATGTGTATTTAATATACCAGAAGATAAAATACCACCCCTGCCCTGGCAGAGAAGTCTGTGCAGTGGCTTCCCCACAAGGAACACTTCAGCAACATCTTCTGGTACAAGAGCATTTTCTTCCTGTTCAGCTTTATCATGCCTTGAAATAAGTGCTACTATAATCTTATGAGCCTTTAATTATTTGCTGGTAAAACAAACACAGAACAGACACAGTCACCGTGCTCCTGGTCTCAAAACTTATCTCACTACTGTATTTTGTTTTTTTAAGATAAACCTTTGGCATACATTAGGCAAACTAAACTGGTTTCTCAAGATTTTTACACAAGAGTTGCAACAACAATTCACTAAGAGTGTTACAGAGTCCTTGAGGAGAATTCTTGAAGCCACTCATGTTGTATTCCAACCTTCTCTCTTCCACAGCTCCAAATCCTAAAATTCCTCTCCAACACCCAGTTTGCAGTAACACATTCTTAAGTCTGAGAGCTACAGAAGAAAAGCTTTACATTTTCCTCCCATTCTGTTTAAGCATCTCACCTAGACAGCTGCATCACTGGGTTTTGTACAGCAAGTTCAGTATTTAACACAGTCACGAGGGGACTGCAGCAAATTTAACTCAGGGTCAGGCAGAAAGGCCTTTAGACTGTATTTGGAAAGGAGAGAAACCTCAAGGACATTCCTTTAGGTTTACAGGTAATATTTTTTGGAGACAGAGTTAAGGGATGGTGGCTGTGCCCTTTGAAAGGGCAGGATTTTCAACACCATGAGTTCAATACCCATAACCTTTAGGGACAGAAAAGTGAACTCAAAAGATATATCAGCCTTTGAGGGCTGCAGTTTAATTTTCTAATTTCCTCTTGATTTTGGCAAAAATGTTCTTTCTTTATTCATGTCTGTTCCCTTCCCTAAGTTGGCTACTTACTCACACTGGAAGTAACCTCAGCCCAGCAGCATAAAAACTGCAAACAAAACAAACATCTTTCTTTTGATATTTCTTCTGAAATTCCTAGTGATTCACTAGAAAACTATTCTAGACTTGATGAGGAGTTTCAGACTTATCTACCCTTCTGAAATACCCAGCATAATCTTGAAAATTCTTTAACATAAAGGCACTTTCTGTGATCTTTTCCCCCCTCCCATTCCATGCAGAAAATGCTATTACTTCTGAAATCCAGTCAAAACAAGTCAGATGTGAAGTGACATGAACAAACTTCTCTCACTTGCAAGGAAAGGCAAAAGAATTTTGTTTCCTGTAATCTGAAGTTGATAATGTCATTTTGAGCAGCTACATTGTAGAAATGAAAAGCTCTTCAAGTAGGGTTTTAACAGAACCTTTTCAGATTCTTTTGGAGAAACTGAAAAGCTGCAGAGGGAATGGTCAAAAAATCAGGAGCATTCCACTGTGAACATTCCACATGAAAAACCCAGGCACATTAAATTCACTCACAAAGACCTGCTTCTGGTCTTCTCTATTTTCAGACTTGTGAGCCAAGTAAGTGTATCTTCTGTACATTTAAATACCTAGATAAATAAATGCTTAACATAAGCAGACACTGTTCATTGACTCCACACTAAAACACTACTTGAAAAAACTAAGTAAAATAATTGAAGTTTGTTTTCCCATAATGAAAAAAAAAGAAATAGGTACCATTTCCCTAAGCAGGACTGAGGTTGTCTCCTGGCACTTGATGCTGGGTAGTATTTAAAAATGATTGGCACTGAGTAGGAGCTGAAGGGCTGAATTTTGGGCTGGTTCACCCAGAAGGTGCATCGACTGTTTGCTCTCAGGACAGACTGGTCAGCTCTCCAGGGGAGCTTTTCCAGAGCTGATTAGTGAGAGTACACACACATCATTGTTAGTACCAATTAAAGGTGCCTCAACTGCTAGAAAAAGGGAAAAACTGCATCCAGAAGCTGCCCTGGAGGTCCCTGCCCAGACTCCCTGGAACCAAGTGCATGTTGTTGTACAGCTCCAGACTGGGTGGCTTCATCAGCTCCATCAGTGTGCAAAAAGGGAATGCAAAGGTTATTTTCCCCATGGGCATGGAAATATCTAAAGCCACAACAATCACGGATTTTGAGAAAACAGGGGGAAAAAAAAAAGAAAAATCAAAAAAAGACCCCAAGCAACCAACAAACAAAACAAAAAAACACCCCCACACACTCGGAGTAGGCAAAGCTTTGTAAGAGCAGACTGGACCAGCTGTTAAAGCAGAACACTGAGTACAACAACTGAATTTCTTTGGATCTACATGGTGCCTGCCAAGGTACTGCTGTGTGTGATTCCCTCCTGCATTCGAGGTGCACAAAACAGTCCATTGCTTTTGCCTTCAGTGAGCAAATAAATGGAGAACAGCCAGCCCCGAGTTTCCTTCCAGAATTTAAATAAACAGCACACAGGATGGTACAATGGGACAGCACTGAAGAGGAGTAAGGCTTGTAGCCCCTTGTGCTATAAAAAGTTCTTTTTTCTTTTATATTTATTTTAAATAAGCTGTGAGAGGAGACACAGATCTGCGGGGGCTGCTTTCCACACAGCAGCTGAAAAACCAGGGCGGATGAACCTACAAGAATCAGTCTGAGGAACAATTAAAGAAACCTTTTTAACTCTGCTAAAACAATCCCAACCCCAAGATAAAAAAGCAAAAGCAGGACAAGCCTGCAGTCAAGTTTGATTTCCATTTCACTGAGACAAGTCTGACACTTACAAGAGTATTTCATAGTTTATTGAAAGAGCACTTGTTACAATACAAACCAGTTCTGCTTTTCACAAGGCAGATGCTTGCTCTTAAGACAATCCAAAACTTGTTTTTTTCCTAAACAATAGACAGATCTGAAAATCCCATTTAATTCAAAGGCAGCTCACTGCTTTCTTTACAGTACAAATGGTTACACAGCATTGATTTCTCATGTGGCAGCTCCTGGAGTGATTCAATGGGAAGTAGCCAAGAAAAATTTCAACATATAAAGAACAAATTTCAACATATAAAGGACAAACAGTGAGGGAGATATTGAAACTATGCTGAATGAACTGATAAAAATAGCATCCCCTAATTTGGCAGATCCCTAAATTCAGATGGCTCGAGAAGGGATGTTGGAGTGGATCTGAGGAGTGTTACTGAGGTGCATTTCCCCCACCCCCCAAACCCACAGGTCCTAAGTGAGTCCTAAAGGATGGTTTCAGAGCCATCACTAAGGCACAGGTGGATCCCAGCCAGCTGTCAGAGCACTTGGCAAGGCAGCTCAGCTTGGGAGAACAGCACTTCCCCCCTGGATGCCACATTCCCATTAACCTGAAAGGCTTTTCACACAGATTGTATGGAAGCAGCTGTCTCACCGTTCATTAACTCCATTAACAGGGGGCTGGAGTGAGAGCTGGGTGTGTTTCTGAGGAGTGCAAGGAGATCCACAGTTCTCACACTGCTTCCCTTCTCTGATGAGGCACTGCACTGTTAATTAATATCAGATTCTTAAATATCCTCCTAAAAACAGGGAAAAAAAGGCTGCTTCCTCAGAGCAGACAGGACTCCATTCTGACACTGACTGTCCTTTTTTCTGTTTTGTCAAATCATACAACAGAACAAGCAGGGTTGTTCTTCTAGTGTTGCATTAACGGTGGGGTGAGACAGACTGATGGCAACCTATTGCTCACCAGCACCACCCAGGCATTCACAGAGAGTTCTGCTCAGGTTTTTAAGCTGAAATAGGTTGGCACAAACATTTTAGTGTCTAGCATTAAGGTACCAAGTAGCAGGAGTTTTTAATCTCATGTCAGTATGAGTAGTTCCATGGAATCCAGAATCACTCCATGCTCAATCACGTGGTGATTTCATCCAGGCAGCCCCAACCCTCCCCAAAATGGGACATGAGATAAAATGGGTTTGGTTTTCTCTCCCACGGCCTGTCCTGGGCAGGCTGACTCTGCTTGGCTCCTGTATTCCTATAGAACTGAGAGGGTTTGCCCAAGCATGAGTCCAAGCCTTTATGAGGATATAAAAGAACCCATGACCCTTGACATGCACAAAACCGAAGTGCAATGCACAGCTAAAACAGGATTCTAAAATAAAGGCAACAGCAGAATATTATTTGCAGCCCAAAACTCATTTGGCAGTTCTGACTCAAGCTCAGAGGAAGTATTGCTCATCTGCAAGCCTTCATTTCTTGAAGAATCAAGGCATTTTTGGACATGATGCTTTATTTCCTTCGTTCAAGTAGGCCAAAGCACGAGACAAAATGCAAGTTACAAAGCCAGATTTGGACACAAAAATAAACCTGCTGTTAAAAAAACCTCCCAAGTTTGGGACCAGTTTGTTCTTTTAGGAGTTGGAGGACTGACTTTGTATCTCCTACATCAGGGGCCAGTATCCCCTCAGTAAAACATGTGCAGGGAATTAAGAGCTGACACTTGATTAATCGATATGTAAATGGTGCAGTGGCTGCCAAGGAACAACCAGCACCTACAACATGCACAGCTGAGGCAGGGAAAAGTAGGATAGGACAAAAAAAAAAAAAGGATGGAAAATAAGCTTAAGGCACTTGCCACTCACCTACAGCTATGCTGAACCACACACAAGTAACAGTTACCAGTAGGGCTTATATCTCATAAAAAAATAAGCAACCTCAAGTAAATTCAGGATACTTGTGCAAAACAGCACAAATACACTGCAAAGTGGACCTACCTTACCAAAAGTAAGTGGCCAGTCGTGGTTTTAAAATCTTATTCAAGTTAAATTTAATAGCTAAATAAGTCCTCAGAGATTTAGATTGGCTTATGGTTAAGGCCACAGATTTTCAAAGGCAAGTGCAATTTTGTCTTGCACTTCAAGAAACTCAGATAAAACACCTGTGTAATTAAGATTGGGATTCTCCAATTGACATAAAACCCCAAAGCCTATTCCTTAATCAACAGTTCTTCAGTAACTTGCATTTGGAGTGTGGGGAGAAGGAAAATTAATCTTATTTTCTCCTCAAAGCAACCTTCTCCTTTATTAAACAAGTCTTGAATTAGGGTTTAATCCAAGACCAGAGGCACTAATATGAGGTATCACATTAAGATGAAACAGTTCAATTCTCCCATCTTACAGGAGAATTCAGCCAATACAAAGTAGTGATCTATAAATCTTCATAAGAATAACTATTTCAAAAACATCTCCCAGACTCACGCCCGAGAGAGCTGAAAACATAAAATAAAAGAATTAGCTTTTTGAGTGCACCAGAGTGTTGAAAAATCCTAGTTCCTTTCCACAATCTCAGTATAATAATTAAAAACTATTATATTTAGAGATACAATGGGAATTAGAAAAAGCTTATTTCCAAAGTATTGCTTCAGCAATATATATATATTCTGACATAAACTTCCGTTCAGGCAGGTTTAACTGTCACAGCAATTTCATACCAATAATTATGAACTTAAGCAGAAGAAGAGACATCTACTCAGGGAGTAGGACTGTTGTGACCCAATAGCTCTTCATAATTTCTCTATAAAAAAAGCCACATATCTTGTCAGCCGACAACTTTTGGTTTATAGATTATTATCACTATTAAAAATTTGAGTTAAGAGTGGAAAATATTGTTCTGAAGAGCCAGATCAACTTTAAAAACAGATGCTCAGTTTCCTCGTTGCTGAGAAAAAGGTCACAAGAAACATTCAATGCTAGAAACTAAATTCCTCTTTTGATTGTCTACGTAAAACACGGGAGGAAGGAAGCACTTCGTAAGTTCCAGACAATGTTTTCGGCATTAGAAAAATACTTCAAGACACACGCACGAAAAAAAAGAAATTGGTAAATGAGCTAGCAGGGAAGTTCTCCCCTCCACATCCCTCCCTCCAAGTCTTCTAGTCTATGACAAAAAAAGTTCTTACAATTTTTTCCCCGAACATCCTTCCAATCAACGCCGTTACAACCGCAAGGCAAGTCACATGCAGGGGCCGCGGGGCCGGGCCCTCGTGTTTCGGGGGGAGTTACTCGAGCTCTTCCCGGCCCAGCAAAGCCCCAAGTCCAGCAGGGCCAATCCTGGCTGCTCCCCAACCTCCAGCCAGGATTGCCCCCGCTCCCTCCTCGCCCAGCCTGCTCTGCCCCCCTGATCATACGGTGGTCTCTCTGCCCGCTTTGAGGTTGGGGGCCGAGAACTGGCGCCGCATGCGCGGGGGCGTCACAAACTGGTGACAGTGGTTGTGGCGCTCGGGCGGTTTCGGGGGGGCCCCGTCGGCGCCACCGTGGCCGTAGGGCTGGCGGTGCTGGTGCACGTGGCGCTTCTGCTGGAAAGTCTGCAGGTCCGGGCCCTGCTGCCCGCCGGGGCAGTGCAGCGACTCCGACGAGCCCGAGCTCTGGCGCCTCAAGCTTTTTTGGGAGCCGTTGTTGAGGGAGTTGCTCCTCCAGCGCAGCTGAGGCGACGGCTGCTGCTGGCTGGGCTGGGGCTGGGACTGTGTGCTCAGCTGCTGCCTGTTAATCTGGATGTTATCCTGGCTCCTCTGGGGGCCATAAAGATTCCACAGCTGCTGCGGGTCTTTAGGAGCAGCTTTGCTTTCCTTCTCTTTGCCTTCGTCTTTGCTCTTATCGTCTTCCTTCGGGATTCGGACCTCGATAACTTCGTCCTCGGTGATGATGATGTGGGTGCCCGGGCTCCAGGAGTTCCTATGTTTGGGATTGCTCTTGAAAGGGAAGCGGGGTTTGCGGTTCTCGGGCGGGATAAATCGGTGGGGCATGTTTTGCCGGCGCAGCTGCTTCGCTATTTCCTGCTGCTGCAGGTTTTTGAACCGAATCTGTTCCTGCCTCATCCAACGTAAGCGCCCGCGTCTGAAAGCCGGGTCACCTGCCATCAGCTGAGAAACGCGTTCCTCCTTGGCAAGATCATCGTTCTCACTTCTCTTTGAGTCATCCACGGGCTTCTTATCCACATCCACCGCGCCGGCAGAGTTTGGAGACTTGGCATTAGCTATGGTGGACTGAGCTTTCTCTGGAGACCCTATCAGGGGTAAAACCTTCTCCATTTTTAGCATCTTATTTCTGAGAACTTTGATCTCTTCGTCCTTCATGTTGTTCTGCTTCTTCACCTCTTGCAAAATATCTTCCAATTTGTCTATGTGCACCTTCAGGTCATCCACATCGGTTATTCCTTTACCATTGGCCATCACGTCTTCGATCTTCTCATCTCCGACTCCCACCGTGTCCCAGACATCCCGGGCGACGGCTCGCCACGATTCGCGCTCGTTGGGATCTTTTTTCCCATACATGGCACAAAGCTCCTTCATTTTAACAATGGCCAGGGCCTCAATCTCCTGCCTAGTGTGCCTGAAGTCATTGAGCGCTACCTCATAGCAAATCTCCTTCACAGCCTGAATCTTTAGGTCTGAGATGGTGACCCATTTGGAGTCTTTGCTAAGGCGTCGCCGTTGGGGTATCTGGTACATTTTAATGGGTTCTCGTTTCTTCCCACTGCTGGGGAGGCCACACTTTTTTACAATGGTTTGGAGCTTGCTGGGGGGCAGCTTCTCTCTCAGGGAAGTGATCAGTCTCCAACTCTCCTCACACGATCTCTTGTCCGAATCATCCCCACTATCAGAGTCTGCATCCTTTGGAAAAACAAAAATCAAGAAGTGGCCCCAAAATAACCAAAATTAAAATTGTAAGAAAATGGAAAAGCTAAACAAGAAGTAGCAGGCAAAGAAAACTAAATCAAAAATCAAAATAGAACAAGTGATAAGGAAGTCCCTGAAGACTGAGTGTTAGGGCATTAAAATGTATCTTCAAGAGTCATGGACTGTCAAAATTGGAGCCCTTCACTAAATTAAGATTAACATTATATTTAAAAGTTCTTGTCATCTCAAAACAGCAGATAATCTGAACTCTTCCCTCCCAATCCCTTCCAAAAAAATCTTTAAACAGACCGACTAAAACCAGGTTCATGATTTTTTAAAAAAAAAAATTAAAAACCAAGTGTAAAAACTGCACTTCACACATGCTACAAAGACATGCACATCCCCGCCACACACATTTGCCTTGGTGACTGCTGTGGCTTCTCTCAGCAAGTCCTCCCCAGGTAGGTGAACACAACAGCCATCAGAGAAGGTGTCATGAGCAGCCAGAGTAAGTCGGGTTAACACTGGTTAGTAACGTTGCACGTGGTTGCAGGGGTGCTCAAGTTTAGAATCCACTTCACTACAACAGCAGCCAGAGAAGTGTTAGACCACAAGGAAAAATGAAACAGAAGCAGCCGAGAGGTTCAATGTTAAAAGGACTGTAAGTGCCACTATGACAGGTGAAGACAGTGGTTCATACTCCAAGACTTGCTACAAGCTAAGAGGATATCCAGAATCAAGAGTTTCAGAGGTGGGTTGTGGTTTGGTTTTTGGTTTGGTTTTGTTTTTTTTTTCCCATTTGGCACCTTGTTGCTTATTTTAAGGAAAAAACCATTATCAGTCTTGTCTGTCCGAAGGATGAATTTCAGCAGAATGCAGAGTAAGGACCTTTTTTTTTTTTTTTTTAGATTGTTTTAATATGAATTCTCTATTTGATAGCCTTGACTTGTCTTCTTCTCACACCCTAGAGCCTGGAGCTTCCACACACTTGCTAAGCATTATGCGTGTTTTGCTTCTTCATTACAAGTTTTCCACCTTTTGCTAAATGACTTTTACTGAGCAGTGCTTCACGTTTCCATATTCTAGGAATGTTTGTTCAGGTAAACTGCCACCACAAGTTAAGGATATCCATTACTGCTTCCTGCAACCAGGAATTAAAGTCAGACCACTCTTCTTTAAAGGATGAGTGAGTTAAGACATCTCATTAACAAGCAAAAAGTCCTATGGATTATCGCGATCCGAAGATCTTCAATCCAACACAGCCGTCGGTGTCTAATGAGCCTCTCTCTAACATCCCTGTTTTCCACATGGAGATTTATAATACATGAGAAACCAGGAACAACAACAGCCAGTTACTCTAAAACAAAAGGAAACCCAGGTTACTGACTCAGAACGCCGGGTTTCTGGATTTTAGACTTCGGGTGGATGACCACGAAGAATGGGGAATACACTGGAATTTGGGATGGGATGATGGAAGGGGGTGAAGGAAATACTGTTCTGCCCTATGGTCAAGATTCACGTTATTTGAGCTTCTTGTGACTCTTTCGTATTTTTTAGAATTAGTACTAGACAATCAACTTCTAGTTTAGGACAAAATAAAAGCAAAACGCTGGTTTAGCAACAGAATATAAACTCTTTGTGAGTTTACAGCTGACAAAATTTGTGGCCCGAGGAAAGAGCCTCCACCAAACTGCAGATTGCAGTGGGAACCAAAGGTGCCCTGGAGGAAGACACTGTGCAGTCTGACCACTCAGGGGTACGACCAGAAAGGCAAAACATGAACTACTGCAACATTAACTCACAAGTTCCACAGGATTCTGACAGGTTACAAAACTACCACAGAACTACTTATGGGTAAAGCAGGTCTTGGTACCAAAAGCTGATGAAGAGCCACTGTGTCATTGCCCTGAGTGCACTCAGAGGTCACCCAGACCAACTAGCACAGCTATAAACCCACAGTCCAGTATCAGTGGTCACTGCAGAGCCAGTATGGCCCAGAAAACCAGGCAGACCATTTTAGCTCTACTGAACACATTTTCACACTCAATTTGTAAAAATGGAGAACAACTATTTCTATTCCCTAGTCATACTTAGCAAGGCAAATATATTCTAGCTGTGAATTTTGGGGGACAAGAGTTATGGTTTATCTTTTTTTGTACAGCACATCTAACAAATAAACACCCAAATTGGTTGGAATCTCAGCACAAAACCAAAACAATCTGGTGAACAGGATTAGCCAGCTTCTTATATCCAACATCATACTCCAATTTAGACCAAGAAGACTATTTGTATTTCAATATCAGTCTTGCACAGCAGTCAATTAGAGAACCTGATATTGCAGCTGGATATGGCAGCAATGTAAATACTTTTAAGGTACACAAGCTGAAATACATTCCCAGATTTCCCCCTCATTATTCACCTGCTGCTGGAGGGATGCACTAATCCTGCCCATCCCAGGCTCTGCACAGCAACACAGAAACAACAAACTGTGTCAGGAAGTTTTGCTGTCACCTGAAAAACTCTTCCTGAGCACTGTGATACTGCTCAGTGACCAAGGATCTCCTCTGACATGATCCCTCACAACTAGGAAAGGTGTCCTTCAGGAATGGCTGATGATGTAGGGTGGTATTCCACCCTTGCCCACTGACTGAAACCAGCCAGAACAAAACAAGCTTGACGAAAAAGCACCTTTATTGCAGCACTAACCAACCCACTCTCTAAAGAGCCTTCCCTTAATGTGACGTATTTGGAGAAACAAGTTCCCTCCACAGCACTTTATAAACGCAGCCTGATTGGAAGCAGCTTCCCAGACAGCCAATTCCACATCTTTAATTCATACAACAGCTTTGCTTGTGCCTGTCAGCTAAAATTCAAGGGAGGGAATTCCATTACTTGCATCTCCTTTGACACATTGCCAGAAGTTACTCGATACTCAGACTGGCTTTATTTCCACGCTGAACTGATTTTTGCTGTACTGCTTCAGCTACCCAAATTTGAACTCTAAAATTCCAGAGATGGAACATTACATTAGTCACATCTTAACTTCCCTTCTGAATTAAGGGTTGCTTTGGTTCAAAGTCTGCAGCCACTCCCCACCATCCAAGAAATTATTCCTTTGTGATGAAATAATTAGAGATGCAGAAGTCTTTAAGTGTGTAATATAAATTTTAAAAATAATTTAAAATTATGTCGCTTCTTCCTGTGGAAGCCACAGTACTTTGCTCCATTCTGGTTTTGTGAGAAGGGGAAGAGCTTTACAGCTTAAAGCCCAGCATGCATTAAACCCACAGTTTTCAGTGGTCTCAATTTCCTACTACAAACAAATGAATCACGAGTTTGAAATTTTTAGCAGAATTCAGGCACAACTCCATCTGTGTTCAGGCTGAAGACAACCAGCTAAAGCAGGATCTGGAGACTCAGGTTTCTAAAGGAAATCTAGATTTCATTCCTGGGCTTGGCCTTAATTTTAAAATTCACAGGGTGCTTGAAGACTGCAGCAATTTCCATTTGTAATGCACTTCAGGGAGATTTGTTGTGAGGAGACCGAAGCCCTCCTATATCAGACTTCATTTATCAGACTTCCTAGTTAAGAAATATGTGGAATGGTGGAATTCCCAGTGTTCTGAAGGAGTTAACATTCCTTTTGCACACTGTTCCCTAGGCATAACCCCACCAGGACCACTAAGACCCTCACAAGGAACTCCATGCAGGGGAGGGAGAGGGGTTAAAACATGCACAATGCAGCAACATTTCCAGACATCATTCCAAAAATACACCTGGTGTATCAATGTTCTAGGAATCTCTTTGGCAGCACAAAATTAGTATGTTCTGGTGGTCCAAGACAAAAATAAAGGCAAACACCCCAAAGAGTAGCTGTTTATAGACTACTGAAAAGGAACTTCAAAAAACACAGGAGCACAAAAATGCCCTTCTTTCAGGTTAACTTGCAAGAAATTCAAACTATCCCAACAAGAATTGATTAAAGCCTCTTCATTGTCAATCACAATCTCTGAATTAACATGAAGGAGCTCACTCACACTGCTGAAAATTCACTGGAGACACAAAGAATTTGAAAGCAAAGGGAGAACTGCATTGTGCAGACAACCCAAGCAGGTTTCCTAAACTTTCAGATAAGCAAGGACAGGAATTACTGTTTGCCAAAGGTATAGTTAATCAGAAGTAAGGACACATACCAGTCTTTGCTGCTCCAACAAGAGATCAGCCTCCTCCTTCTCTTTCTTATATAAAATCTCCATTTCTTGTAATCTGAAGATGAACAAAAGGACACAAGTAGTCAGAGGTCATTATTTTCATGATGGGGTTGTTATTCTACACCCACAGTCCCCGAATTTCAGTCATAAGAGGAAAAATCACTGCCTTTGAAAGGAGCTGCAACTCCCTGTGAGCTTCAGCCCTTCACCAAAAGGTCTGGAGGGTTTGTGGCAGGTGCTTACCCATGATTTTTAAAGGAGTTGGGGCACTAAAACCCTACAGTAAAATGAGGAGGGAGCTTTCTGAGGTCCCACAATGGGTAGCAGAGGTACCGTGTGGCAGAACCTGGCAACCTGCTGCTGACTCCTCTTTGTTTCAGGTAGAAATTCTGAGTTATTTTGTTACCTTTTCTCCATCTCCTGCTTCATGTCAATGCCCTGCTTCTCCAGGAGCTCCCTCTGAGCAAATGTCCAGTCAACTGGCTCCGAGGGAGTCTCAGCTGAGGGTGTTTTCTCTCTTTCTGCCCGTGCTTGCTCGGGGTGGTTGAATCTGAAGACATGATTTTTACCCATGATGATCCGATTTCCTGGAAATAGGAAGAGAAGTTTAACTCTTTCAGGAGTTAAAGGATTCCAAAAGCCCTGAAAAGCATCACTGAAGGATCCATCCCGTTTATCCCACGGGGTGACAGCCTAAGGAAGGACTGCCCTGTAAGATTTCTGTGTACATACAAGTTAAGCAGGGGACAAGAAAAAAAGGAGAGTGGTTTGTACAGAACAGTCACTGTTGGTCAGAACAACTGCTGCCAGAGGACATCATCACCCTCAGGGGTCCAATCTAATAATCTAATATCCCAGCAGAGTTTATAAAGAATTAAAGGACAAACCTGGGAGAGGGACCAACAGTTGCAGTAAATCAAACACATCACTAAATCCCATTCCTCTCCTCCCACACAGGCAAAGGCCACTTAAAGCAGAACTTTCAGCTTGAAAAGCCTGACTTCAAACACTGGAACACATGGATGGTGCTTACTTTGCTTTAAAATGTGGTTTATATGTATTGATTTTATTGGAGTCCTACTCAGTGGGATTTAGGGAAGGATTTTACAGCTACTTTTATACCAAAGTCAAAAGAGCTGAAGAAATCTAATCTTGTTAAGTCTTCTGGCTAAATCCTACAGTTATCAGATGTCCCCATGTGCATGTTGGAAGACATTAAAATGTCTCTGCACTTCCAGAGAGCACATTAATGGAGTTAAAATTTTAACCAGGCATCCTAGTAAAATCCACCTCCAAAGTACCCAAAATTGTCCTTATCAATACATGACTAAACCAGAGGATCTTAAAGTTGTCAGACGCCATGTCTATATTCTTCTAGTAACTCATTTTTCTAGATACAGAAGGGAAAAAATGTACTTCTTTAAAGAGAAAATAAATTGTCCAGTCATGGTATTCAATATGAACCATATGCAAACACAGAACAGCAAAAACTGTCCCTCCTTTACTGTCCAATCTGGTACTGAAGTCACTGCACTTGGTTCCATGAAAATACTCACAGCTTGGTACAAAGAACTCAGAGGTGGGTTTTATTTGCTTGATTTTAGGGGTTTTTTTACCAGCAGAAAAATGGGGGAGGGCAGAGAAATACAGAAAGCACCAGAGCTTGAGAGAGACATGCTAACCCCCACAATTTAGGGGGGTCATTCCCTCCTCTCTAATTCTTCCCCCTCATGCATTTCCAAAGGAATGTAGGGGGCTGAGTGGAAATCTAATGAGAGCAAAGAGAAGCTGTTGTACTCCAGCAGAGGGTCAGACCTCAGCTTTGCCAGGAAACTGGGAATTTTCCATCAGCAACTGGCAGTCTGTCTGCTCTGTCTCACTGAGACTGCCAAGGGCAATAGGCTTGGGCAAGAATATTTGAATAATATCAGGGTAAGCAGCAGGACAGGCAGGATGCTGCATGGCAGAGAATATTTAAATATTTATTATATTTAAATACACTCAGAGCTGGTGCAGCAAAGGATGCAAGAAAACAAACTGCAGCTGAGAGAAGAACAGTATCAACTTCTGTTTAAAAGCTCCACTCCAGAAAGGTGACCCTGGCCCTCAACAGCACCCAGCATTGTCTACACATGATGGAGATGTCACATGTGGAGAATCTACAGGAAAATGCAGTGTAACATTTCTCACCTGAGCGCAGCTGCACGGGCTGCACCACCCTCTTGCCATTCACGTAGGTTTCTGATCGTTCACAAGGCTCCAAAGTAACAATAACTGCAAAGAAAACAACACTGACCAGTGAGACTTCAGAGAAACAAAAGTGTGCAAGCCCCCAAGGCCTCCCATTTTCTGCCTATCTTCACACTAACACCAAAAAAGTGAATCACTCCTGGATGTCGTGCTGGTTAAAAATAAACCCCACGAGGAAATCAATACTACTAACATCTCCACATATTGCAGCTGGAAATTAGTTTTTTTTTTCATGTTTGCAGTTAACCAAGGTCAGAATGTAACTGTTACACTGGCAGCAGCCTGCAATTTGAAGCTATTATCACGATTTGAAACTATTATCACCTAAACAAATTTTATTTTCTTCCCCTAAGACTGAAGAAAACAGCTGATCGTTTTCTTGAGGTCAGAGAAACTTCCAAATCCCAGTATTCCCAGGCTGAGCAGCAAGTGAGGAGTGAAAGATTCAGCAATGCTCTGCCAGCAGAAGCAGGTTTTTACCTTCCCCATTGTTGTTCCTCTCACTCCTGAAGATGCAGTGCTCCTCCTTGATATGGGCCCCGCTCAGGACAATGTCCTGCCTTCGCTCAGCATCAGCTTGGCCGACCCTGGGTCCAACAGAAGATATTTCAAAGGCAAATCAGACACTTTCTACAGCTCTGTGTAGGACAGCACGGCCCAGAAATATCCAGGAAAAAGTCTAAACTATTAAGACTATCCTTCAAGTTTAAAGGTTTGAAGTAGCATTTAATTCTGCACTGCAGCTGTACCACAGAGTGGGGGATAACAGCTTCACAAAGAAAAAGAGAAGTTTTCTCTCTCTTAAAACATGTAACTTAAAGAGAGAACTGAAATGTTAAACACCTCTGGATTTCATGCAATTATTTCCCTCTTGTGCATCTCCTTTTCCCTTCAGGAAAGGATGCAGAAGGAAGAACAAATAAGTGACAAATAAGGAACTTGCAGCGCTGTGTTTTCAGCTGGCAGACAGGGATCATCCCTCCCAATAATCACCATCTGCACTTCAACAAAGGAGCACAAGTGGCTCAGGAGACCTTGCTGAATAATTTGATGCTTCAGACAGCAAGAGCTTGGCTGCATCCCTGGAGCATGAAGATTTATGCCCATTCCAAACTCAAGCACTTGAGTAATTCCAGATCCAGACAACTTCATTTCCAATCCTAATGTTCATGAACTTGCACTACTTATTACTTTACACATTTCTGATGTCAGCCAGCTAGGCTCAAAATTTATTTTTTAAGCCCTAAGCTATTCTATTCATCTTTCTGTGTTGAATTCTCTATAATTTGATGTTCCTTTCAGCAGGTCCAACGCATATTAGAGTAGGACCAGCCCCTGTCTGTGTACTTTCCTCCAGTTGTTCCCCAGGAATGTACAAACTAAGCAACCAAACACAGCTTGGTGCTCCAAAGATAATAAAAATCACCTCTCTCCTTCCAGCTGTCTTGACAACAAATTTTGGAATAAAATCACTTAAAATTCCAAATGTGGCAATTAAATTTTATCTCATGCATGTGAATGCAGAATACATTAATTGTGCACAAGCATGGCTAACAGTTTATTTAAATAATAAAGTGAACACTCATCCATATTCCAGTTGCTATGGTTTTCAATCCTGCACCCATCCAAATCTCTCAGGCATTTATTACTTTTGTTTTCCTACACCTCAGACAGAGGGGATGTCAGCCTGTCTTTTACTGCCCAGGTGTAATAACAACCTCTTACAGCTGAGTGACTGCACACATTACCTTTCAAACACCAAATCAACCTCAAAGGAAATGCATTTCTGTCCCTTTTCTTCCACCTACAGCAATCTCATGCTTCATTTGTGCCTGCAAGTTGAACAGCTCAGGGCACAGCTGTTATTTAAACTCATGGAGTCTCCAGCACAGGGATTTAAGGAAGCAAAGAAGCAACCTGAGAGTGTGGGAGCAGCAACCTGAGAGTGTGGGAGCAGCAACCTGAGAGTGTGGGAGCAGCAACCTGAGAGTGTGGGAGCAGCAACCTGAGAGTGTGGGAGCAGCAACCTGAGAGTGTGGGAGCAGCAACCTGAGAGTGTGGGAGCAGCAACCCTCACCTCGTGATGCCGTCTTTGATGTAGTAGAGCAGACACTCAGACATGAGCGGGTCTTCATTAAGGTTCACAAGATGAGGAGTCTGAAAGAACAGAGAGAAAGAGTTAATTGAGAGCTGAGATGCTGCTTTCAGGCTCCTGCAGCTGTGGAGGATGTGTAATGATCCAGCAGTGTTGCCATGTTGGAGGTTATTCCATAATGTATTTTTTCCAACGTAACTTCTCTCCGTACTGAAAAGCATCACAACATCCCAGCAGAAACACAGCTCAGATTGCTGAGTTATCTGAAATATCAATGCATAGAGGGAACAAAGGCCTCAACTGGAGAAAAAAAATCCTTGTAAAGTCTCTGTGAACTTTGATAAGAGAAGCCCAAGAGCAGAAAAGGTCCTTCAGTAAAATTTTGAAATGGATATGGAATCAACTTTGGCTTTTCTGGGGCAACACAAGTCAGGTGTTCATTTAGCAAAACCTGTTAACAGCAAAATAAAATCTAAAACTACCAACACTCTCTGATACAAACAGCTAAAAAGCTCTTCATCTAAACTTCTTCTAAATTTAAATCCACTACAGTTGCCAAACCAACCTTCTTTGGTGAAAAAACCCCATTGGAATCAGCAAACAAGTCACAAGGCCTTGGTGTGAAAATCTACCCAGTGAGGTGGCAGTAAGGACAAGCACAAGAGAAAAGGTAAAAATGGTTAAACATAATTAAAGAAGAAAGATGATAAAAGAGAAATGAAACTGCTAATAAGCCACTTGTCCCTTTGTTACCCTCAGACAGAGTAAGTTTAGCAAAAGGAAGTAAATTTGGCTAAAATTCCTTGGGAACACTGCTACCATCAACTTACTCTAGCTGCAAAAAAGTTCACTTGAGAGACATGTTAACAGCACTCAGTTTATTGAGGCTCAAAAGCTACTGGATATTCACAATGAAACTTGGTTTTGAATGAAGAAATTTAATTGTCAATTACTCAATGGAAGATTTAACTATAAAGATAGGAAGGAGGGAAAAACAAGACAGCCTTTTTCACTCCTAAAAATACAGGGGTGACCTAAAACTGGAGCTGAAGATGTCCCATGCTGTCATCACTGCTCACTGCATTCAAACCAGCACCTGGAGCTGTGTAAAGCTCTTAAATCAAGAGAAAAATGGAGAGAAACCAAATCCCAGCCGTAGCCAACTGCTGTTCCACCACTAGGACTTGTACCCCTTGAACACTTTGCAAACAAAGCTGTACCTTGTAGGCACATGTTTTAGTATCTGAGGGCATTTACTGCAAAAATGGGTCTGTCACAGGCAACAGGGAGCTTTGTAAGAATAAAGCTCAACAACTTGAGAGATGATTCTGACAAACCCAACTGTGCACTCATTGCACAGGATTAAATATATATTGCTACCTCAGAAGTGTAAAGTCTTTATAAAAAAAAAAAACCTTCAAATTTTCTATCTACATCTTCTAAATTTTCACAACAGCAGCCACAGGTACTAGAAGGAGAACTAATGGAACTGCAAGGATAGCAAGGAACAGAAGCAGATAGGACTAGGTTGGGAGTTTTACTTCTCCTAATAAATCCTATGTGGGTAAAAATAAACACTATCTATTACCAAAGCAACTACTTAATCCAGGTGGCATTTATACACAAACCTGATCAGCTGAAAATGCACCAAAAGAATCATCAAAAAGAGCTGATGGCCTCTGAGGGAAAATCTAAAAGGAGATGAGGATCCATAACATAAGAGAAAGAAATGTAAAGAACACTCAGTGAATCAGCACCTTTCCAAACCTCAGGCACTCCTGGAGCAGATTCCTGGAGTTCTACCTACTCCAAACATCACAGTCTAACACTACTGAACGTGAAGGATTACACATTTTAACCAATTCTGCTGTTCTACATTTCTGTACAAGGCCACTAAACAGGTCCCTGTTTAGCTTTAGATCAAGTTTATTACACACTTTATTGCAAACCAGCACGTTTCAGGCTAAAATATTACCCCCTGCTCCTTGTTCAAAGATTTTTGAGGAAAGTTCTTTTCCTTGTACTTCTTCAATAATTCTGCTTTACCTGCAGAGTCGGTTTCTTTGCTGACTTCATCATTTTATAGCAATAGCACTGACTTATGCCCTTTTCCTGCACAGTTGTGCTTCTTTCAAATTTCAGAAAATAGAACTCCTGACAAGCACTGAATGGAATATTCCCCTGCACCCCCTCTGTTCAGTGGTTCACTAGCTCACAATCCCTTTTCCCAAGGGGAAGAAGGATTAACAAACAAATGCAAGGAAGAGCACCTAAACAAGACTTCAAACTTCCTTGGGTGTCTCACAGCAGAACAGGGAGAGCACATGAAGGTCACACAGAGCTACTGCAGGAGGTGGCAACAAACTTCAGAGGCAGCATTTCTGGTTTGCTACCAAATCAAGACATGCAAGGAGCTGCAAAACTTCTCCTTGAGCACAGAATCCTCTGAAGGAAGACACACAGAAGTTCAACCCTCATCCCCCTCTCCTCTCAGGCTGATCAGCCTTTTGGAGACACGATGCAATAGATATCAATTTTCTCTACCTTTTTAGGTGAGAAGACTCCCAGGGTTCCTCCATCTTCCCGAATGGCAACTCCCATTTCTGCCAGCAAGGCCTCCCTGAGAGAGAAAAGCAAGATATTGACCATATTTTAGGTTTCTTAGACAAATAAGGTCTAATGAAAACCTGTAATGAATGCATTAGGCTTTGAACCAGCCTAGCCAGGGCTGTCACCAGCTCAGAGCACAACAGGGAGAGTTTGGAAACTTTAGTCCCAGAGTTGACAGGCTGTGGAACAGCAACTTTAACTGGAAGGAACCCAGGGAAGAGCAGAGCTCTCTCTCAGCTGTGCCCCTGCTGTTACACATGGAACACAAAGGTCAGCTCTGCTATCCCCAAGCACCATTCTGCTGCTCCTTTGTTTGTGAACACAGTGAAATCTCCATTTTCCACACTCTTCCCTTTTCCACAGACCATCCACATCACAGCACTTCCAGTTCCTGACCTTTCCATCCTAATGGCCTCAGTTTTCCTCAGTTTCTCTTCCCATGTCTCATTCAGCTCTGCAATGATCTTCTCAGATTCCTGTGTGAAAACACCAGAAGCTGTTTTACAATTCTTCCCAAAGTTCTTCACACAATACACAAAGCAACTGAAGTCTGTGCTCAGTTTGGGCCTCAAAATCATTTCATATATAAAAAGCACTCTTAGCACTTTAAAACTTTAATTTTTTTCCCCTTAATTTTTAAAAAGGTAAACAGCCCTGAAGGCAAGCTGAGAAAAAAAGATGACTTCATATCTAACCACAGTCAGGCTTTATTTTGAACCACTTAAATTTGTTTCCCCCCCCCCCTTTTTTTTTTTTTCCATCTGATTTACAGACATTATTCAGTAACTGGATGCCAAGGAACTGCAGAGACCACACTGTTATTTCCATGGCAACAGCGGGTTTGCAATAGGAAAGGGCTATGCAGTGTGTGCTCCATTCCTGTGGCAGTGTCTCATGGACAAACAGGAGAATGAAGCAGAGATTAAACACAGCCAGCTCTCCCCACTCATCCACCCCTGGAGATTGAGGGGGGCTGTCATAAAAATCCAGAAATCCTTCCCTGTGCTGCCCTTGTGTGAGGTTCAGCTGCGGGCAGGGCTGGGACAAGGCTGCCATTGTCTGGGGGAAGCACTGCCCTTCTGTGCTTCACATTTTAATCCGTGGGGGCTGGGCCAAGACAACACTGGCAGGATTATTCTTCCTCCTTTTTTTTTCAACTTTGGGGTAATTTGCTTTTCTGAAAGCTGAGTGCATTTGCAAGTCAGACTTGGCCCACACCAGTGCTGCCCAGGCCTCGTGGAGTCTACACTTAGGATCAAATTTTCCATAATTACCACTGCAGCAGAGGGCCCATAAATAAAACCCAAGAATTTAATTTAGAATTAATCGTAGCTCCAGGCTACAATTAAACCTAAATAATTCTAAAAGCAAAGGTGGTGCATGGACCCAGTTTCTAGCCCACCACTAAGTGCCCTTTTTAAGTGGGTTTCAGACAACATCCTGCAGAGACAGGATCTATTTATTAAGTTCTCCCAGGCTCAGTGTCATTTACCCTCCTCCAAACCTACCTTCAAACGCTCAATGGCCTCCTCTCCTCCAGGTGTGGACATGATTCTTTCCTGTATACTGGACACAGATGTTAAGCCCACCTGACTACTGAGAGAGCAGGAGGATGGAGATGCAGTGAGGGACCCCATGGAGGCTGTGGAAAAATTGCCAGGACGTTGATTCTCGGTGGCTAGCAAGTATCTATGTTTATTGTTCTGAAAATCTTTCAGATCTGGGAGAGAGACACACAGACAGAGGGAAGGCAGGAAGAGGGGGAAAAGGAAAATAGGAAGGGGGAGGAAGAGGGAAGAGGAAAAAGGAAAAAGGAAAGGAAGGAAATACCAGTGTAAGAGGAAAGCATTTAAGCAGCAACAAGACAAGTTTTGTAGTTTTTAGATGGCAGTTCTGAAACAAATCTTTTAATACTAGTAACACAATAACTCAGCTCAGACCCTGAGTTTACTAGGAAGGACTGCATCATAAACCCTTCTGATCCAAAAAGCTTGAAAAACCAACTACACACTTGGCAAAAAGAAACCATCCTACTCCTCACTGAGCACTGAGCTGAGCAGCACAGAGCTCAGAGCAGGACCAGGTTCAGATCCTCAGCAGATAACTGACACTGTGGGCTGAACTCAGAAGAGACACCAACCCCTTAAACTCAGCAAAACATTCTCTTCCAGACTCCTTCAACCTAAAATGCTGAGTAAATAAATCTTTATCTCAGCAGTGGTTCTGTGGGAAGCACCCAGACCACAGGACAAAGAACCGCCCCTCCTTCAACTCTCCCTGGGGAGGATGGGAATCACCTGCCAGCCCATGACAGGGAAAAGGGAACACAAGTTCTCAACATTATTGTGTTCCTTCTTAACCTCCCTTATCTGAAAAAGGGAAATTTAACATATCTGAGTGAAATATCTGATAACGCTCTCATACTTCAGAAGGTGCTTTAAAGCTTTTTGGTTGTCAGTTTAAATAAGAAAGGCCTTAAAAAAAACCCAAACAACTAAATTTTAATAAGGCAGCTTTTGTAGCCCGAAAACCTGGAGGTTTGAAAGATGACACCTTGATAAACAGAGAACAAGGAATAGCTGCCTGAATGATTTAAGGACAAATATCCAGTGGAAATTTATTTTAATTTGTCTTCCATATGTCTGTTAACAATATGCTCAGAATAATTACACATTTAAAGAAAAATCCTCTACCATGAAAATATCAGACAACAGAATAGCTCTGTTCCAATATTTTAATAGTTTTAAATTCTATTTCAAAGGCAAATCCTTTGAAATAAGTAACTTCAGGAAAGGAACAGGTCAAATCAGGCCTTGAAAGTTATAAACAAGGGCATCACACTTATAAAAATGAGATGCCTAAATTTCCCTGTCCTCCTCCATCTCCTGTCCTCCTCCCCTGGCCAGCCCTGCCACTGGCAGCCTTTTGCCCTCCTTCACTGCACACTCAGCCTGCTCTTTCAGCCTCATGGAACTGGGGATTGCATCGAGTCAGTTTGAAAACCACCATCTGCAAATACAGGAGGCAGGGGTGGGAGTTCAGCAGAAGAAAAGCAGGTTAAAGGGAAGGGAATGCTGCTGGGATGAGGAAAGCAGGCATGACAGAGCAGGGATGAAGTCTCAGAAGGCCATGCACTCCTGCAGAGAGAGGAAGGGGCACTCGCAGTCGCTGAGTCCTGAGCCCTGCACACCATGCACACAGTGCCCCAAAATCTGAGCCCTGCACACCATGCACACAGTGCCCCAAAATCTGAGCCCTGCACACCATGCACACACTGCCCCAGAGCCTGAGCCCTGCACACCATGCACACACTGCCCCAGAGCCTGAGCCCTGCACACCATGCACACAATTGCCCCAGACCCTGAGCCCTGCACACACCCCATGCACACACTGCCCCAAAATCTGAGCCCTGCACACACCCCATGCACACACTGCCCCAGAGCCTGAGCCCTGCACACACACCATGCACACACTGCCCCAGAGCCTGAGCCCTGCACACACACCATGCACACACTGCCCCAGACCCTGAGCCCTGCACACACACCATGCACACATTGCCCCAGAGCCTGAGCCCTGCACACACCCCATGCACACACACCATGCACACACTGCCCCAGATGAGCCCTGCACACACCCCATGCACACACCCCATGCACACACTGCCCCCTGAGCCCTGCACACACCCCATGCACACACCCCATGCACACGCTGCTCCGGGGGCTCTGCTCCCACCCCAGCACATGGCACACACTGGAAGCAGCACCAGAATGTCAGACAGGCCAGGATGAGTCTTTACACCACCAGTAGCTTTAATTTTAGGAAATATCAGACAGATCTCTCTCAGCTGATACTGAGTGAGGGCGAAGGAGACTGACTGAAAGAGTTTAAAGAGTCTACTGACCCCAAATTGCCAGGGAATACACTTCTCTTGCAATGGACTCCATCTATTCCCCTTTCATGGAAGCAAACACCAACAGAAATAAAATCTTCCTTGCTGACTGGTTTTAACCCTATCAAATTAATCACCTGCAAGTATTCAACCTCAAGTTGAATTCAACCTCAAGACCTTCATCACTATAGGACGCTCAACCTCTTTCTTTTTTTTAAAGGACTATACAAAATAAATAAATCTCAGTGTCCAGGAGGAACTGGACATTTTATCTTGAGCTCATCACCTGATACATTTCAAACAAATATTTCTAGTTGGAAAAGAGCCCTTAAAATGCCAGCAGGAACTGCTCAACTGAGTAACTGGGTAAAGATTCGAGAAGATGATTTTCTACTTCAAATCTAAACTGTTCACTGTCATGAAAACACACTGAAGAACTACCACTCCCCCTTCTATATTCTGGCACAAAGAAAGCAACAGATATATGTTGCATTTTAAACTTTGCACTGTTTTTTGCCTGTGGACTCAATCTAAGAAGTGCTGGTGAGGCTGGTTTTCATGGAACTGCACTGCATTCCAGTGAGTGTTCTGTCTGGGATTTCCCTGTGAGAAATGCTGGCATGCAAAGCTCTGTTAAAAGCTGACCCAGAGAAAGCAGGTTAAAGAGAGAACCACACAATACACACATTTGCCTCCACTTCCAGAGTATTCATCTCCCATTGGATCAACTGAAAGGAAGCAGGAGGGAAAATACAAGAAGGATCAAAATTGAAGGTTCACTAGCGACACAGGAAGGGAAGAGAATTCTACTTGAGATTTAAAGAAACAAAACACAGTTTTTCAGTAACGGTTTCTTCAGTTTGGATTTAGAACCAAAACCCACAGACTGCACTGAGCATGAAAACACTTGTATTTCATTGTCTTCTGGCCCCATCCTCTTGAAAACAAGCAAACAAAGAGGTAAATACATGTTACACGTCTTTAAACAGCCTGTGACTAAGTAAGGGCTTCTGCTTCACAGATAAAAAGCTCTGATCAGAAACAAGTGCAATATTCGTTTGTTTGTTTTTTAAGTCAAAGAATCTTAAAATCCACTGGAGCACACTGTGTGTTTTTATGGGCATTTCCTTCACTAGGGATGAATTCACTGCTCATACTGTAGCAGAATGCAGCAGCTACAGTTTCAGTTCATTAGCTTTGTTTGGAATGAGGACAAGGAAATTGGGCACAAGTGTGCTCTGGTGCTTTAAGAGGTTGCTGGCAAAGCAGATCAGTACAACATTGCTCCGCCAACCTAACTCAGAACCTCCCAAATGGATTCATTAGTTATTCACAAGCAGCTGTTTAGCAGCTATTTCAAGATGACAAATGATTTGTCACTCAGGACATTGTCTGACATGAGCCATTGTCTCCTTTTCTGAGCGAGGATGGCATTGAAGCCAGGTATCAACCCATAACCCTAACCCTTTAAGGGGGAAGAAAAGATGCTTTTTATTCTCAGTATGAAACTGAGTTTCTCTATCTCAACTCCTTTCACTGGCAGCCAGACAAAAAGCCCTCCATAACTCACCAGGGCAGCTCCTGAATGGGTAAGTTCTATTACACAAAAGCATTTCCACAGTAATAGGAAACTCAAACTCCTTGTTTTTCCTTGAGAGTTTGAAGGTGGCAACTCCACAGACAATCCTGGTTGTTTAAAGACACAAGAGGCTGCCATTTCTAAAATGTCCCATCTTACATATCAGCACCTATATTTAAATCTCGTGCTTTAAATCCCTTTCTCTCCCAGGCCCAGCTCTCCCTCCTCCGCCGCAGAGGCCGAGCTCAAGATGGTGAGGGTGTGTTTAATCCACTTACTGTCGATAATATCTCCCAGCCCTTGAGCACGCAGGAGATCCTTCAGCCTCGTCACCTCCTCCTTCAGCTCCCTCACCAGCTTGGCGTTGGGGTCCTCGTTGATGACAGCGTTGCACTTGATCTGCTTGGCGCGGTCGGCGTATCTGCAACCGCAGCACAGCCATGAACCCTCCCAGCCACCAGGGAGCTGCTGCTGGGCCACCCAGCAGTGCAGCAACACACAACAGAGCCCCCTCAGCTTGCAGCTGGATGGCAGAGGAGATTATGTGGCTGGATTATATTCAGCCATGTGTTTGAATTCATGCTTAGCACAGGGTACGGCAGCAAAAAAGACAAGTTCTGTTCAAGATGGATTAACAATATGTATGACAGACAACTTTTCTGTCCTTTATTCAGTGCTTTGACCAATATGCTCAAGTTTAAGGACAACACTGTTGGTATGTTCTTACACACCAATATGAGAAGATGAGTTTGACTTTTCAAGTTAAGGGTAGGCAATAAATCCCCAGCTCCCTATAGATTGGGGTTCCTCTTTAGGGTAACTGAGGTCTTGCCAGCACAGTCTCCTTCCCCACAGATATTCTCAAAGTATAATAACCCAAAGGTTTGAAGGACAAAATATGGCCATTAGAGCAGTTACCCACATCCATCTCAGAGACACAGAAAGTACCTTAAAGTGCTCAGAGTTTCATCATAGTTTATGTCTGCTGGACTGAGAGCAGCAACCATTGCAGTTCTGGAGTTACCACCTAGAGTGAACAGGCAAGATTTTAGATGAAATAACAGTGCACCACCCAGGCCCTAATTACCTACTAAATATCAGTATTTTCAAAAAATTATAGAATTCAAATATAGAATTATAGTCTCCATTGCCAAGAAACACACAGAAATCATAGGAAAGAGTTGTAACATTAACACAAGGTGGGACTATGACAACTCAGATTCGAGTACTAAAAATATTTAACACAGCACTTGATACAATTTTGAAGTGACTTAAAAGCAGTCAGGAAATTCAGTGAGACTTTCCTTCCAGAAGACAGATGAGCCATACCTAGATTTTCCCGGAGAAGCCACGTTAGTACAGAATCCCTGTAGGGTATAAAGTCTGTCTTCTTCTTTTTTTTACTCTACAAAGGAATAACACAGTATGAAAAATAGACACTGAACAGAAAATTTAGGACATAAAATTCACAGTATGGGTATTGAAAGGACCATGACAATATACACAAATGCCACCCAACCATGGGGGGCCCACCCTCGGTTGTACAAGTGATGACTCAGTTTGGTATTAGATAACCTGGCACCAGATTCAGACACCTCAACAGATCATGGGAAGCAGCTCAGAGAACTCTCCTGATGCTCCACCTTCAGAGAGGTTTTGCTGCATGTGAAAAATATCTTCCTGATATTTAATTCCATGTTCTGACACCATTCCAAGAAAATTGAAGTAGCAAACCTTACATTCAGGCAAAAAAACAACATCTGCTACTACTCAGACCATCCTACCTTGCTGGTGCAGTTATCCTAAGTTGAAAGCATTAAAGAAAGAGGAAGAAGATACAGGATGAGCTTCTTGACAGAGCTTTATATGTAATTTCCACGTTAGCTTGAACAATACTTTCTCTTCTTGACAACCCAAATGAATGAGAATTGTTTCAATTAAAAAAAGAGAAATTTAAAAAGCACTTCAGCATATTCGGCCTGTCCAGCTGTTGAAAACTCTCTTTTAAAAGGAGCAACAATAATTTATTTGTTTTGGGTTTTTTGTTTTTTTAATAATAGTTGAGTATCAAAGTAAAAGACACAGTACTTTTCTAAACCTACAACCCCTTGCTTGGATCAATACATGCTCACTTAACACATTATTAAGTCTTGCCATTGCAAAAAAAGCCAGTGATAATCAAACACTACACTGGTATTTCTATAATTTTTAACAGCAAAGCAGCAGTTAGTTTTCTAAAATTATTCTTTCAAACAAAAATAAAATTATTACTGCTCTGCAGAACTAAAAACTTGCTACGTGAACAGGTCTTCTACACAAACACAGGCTTCTTTTGCAAGGCTTCTTCACAGTTAAACAAACAATGCTTCAATCTGCCCACAAATCAAGGTTCTGCCAGCCTGCATGACCTCCACAGAAGAGCATCAGCACTTTCATCTATCAAAATCCACACAGCTAATTGGGCTGGGAATGTGAGGCCAAGAACAGTGAATGGTTCTGCTGTACTCCCTGGATTTTGCTGTCTCAGATTTACCAGCTGTGCAAAGGTTGTTGCAGGTAAGTAAATGCTGCACTTACCACTTCAGCCAGCGCTGAAATAACTTTGCCCAGAGTTGTGAGGGACTTGTTTATATTTGCTCCTTCCTGAAAAAACAGAGGACAATATTATACAGTAACTAAAACTGTTCAGCCATCAATCTCTGTAGTCTTCAGTTTTGCAACTGTTTTTTCCAGACTTATAAGAGCAATCCTTTCTTTTCCTTTTCATCTGTAAAGCAAAGGCTGGACATGATGGTTGTGCACCCACTTCCCACTCTCTGCCCATCCCTGCAGTACCTTTAGCCGGGTTCCTTTGGCACCAGTGGAGTCAGCTCTCTCACTCCCAGCCAGATCCACCAGGCTGATCTTGCTGACCTGGAGAGGGAAAGCACAGCAACGTGAGACTCAGAGCAAAACCAAAACTTCAAAGAGTTCTACGGCGTTGGAACAACTCTACTGACTCAAAAACCACCACAGTGTCCTTAAAGCTGCAGTCAAACAGCTTTCACAAGCAATTAGCTTGATGCTGTTCTCTTAGGGATAAGAAGTGTCTGGGATTATGTCCTGGTTTAAGTATCACTATACCCAAAAGGGAGAATGAGGTCTCACATGAACAGAGCAGAAGTCAAAGGGAATTAAGCATTACTGCTGCAGACAACACAAGTATCTCAAAGGAAGAGAAACCACACTTTATCTTGGCTCTGGTGGCACCACCAATAAAGCACTGGTAGTTTGTGGCTTCAGTGAGGCTGGTCAGTTAATGACAATTACCTCTGATAATTAATTTTACAGGGTCTTATCATCTAGGAGGCTTTCTTCAATAAATGATTTTTTTCAGGTCTGTCCACAGCAGTCAGTTCAGAAATATGAACACTACCTGTATTTCAGCTCCTTTTGCATGTGGTACACCTTTATTTCAGAGTAATAAAAGACAAAAATCTGTTCCATGCTAAACAGTGTGCTTCCTTTTAACATGCTAATTCCAGAAAGTGCCTAAGTCTCACTCATCCCAATTCCTGTGCCCAAATGAAAGAACTAACGAGGTAAATATTTTGTATTGACAAGCAAAACCATTGAAAGTTCTGGGAACAAGACTGGGGAAAAGTAACTTCTTTTATTTCATGTATCACTCCCCACAGAACCTAGTCCTTAAGGCCATATTTTTCCCTAATCTATATATTCTCCTCCTGCACATGGGCCCCATTTAGTTGTTTTTAGAATTACAATCAAAATCCCATAGGAAATAAATGGGCTCTGTCAAGGCACACAGCAAGTTCACCCTTAAACCACCAGAAAAAAAAAAGCAATTCTCATTTTCTCATCATCCTGCCAACAAGAATAAGTCACTGCAGGGAAGATTAAGTGAAGAACAGACACAAAACCACTGATCTGTAACACACCTTCTCTGTGGAGAGATCAGTCTCTGTGTCGTGTTTCTTCTGAGTGAAGACAATTGTAAACACAGCGTGGGAGCGGCTGCTGGTTTCGTTCATGTTGGTGGCTGCCACAGTCCTGAAATGAGAACAGATATGGGCATGTTTAGAAAAGCACAACTCCTGCAGGGCTGGATGCAGCTGCAGAGCAATGGCAGCAAGAGGCTGGACAGGTGATGTTCTGCCCTGTAAGCAAAACCAAGCCACACCTAATCCCACTAATAAACTCTTTGATTTTTCACTCCTGAGCTACTCCCATCTTAATCAGAGTTTAAACAGAGCTTTCTCAATCTTTACTGGATAATCCACCTCACATGCAAACACCCAAGGAAATGTGAGCAGCATTTCTGTGAGTCTTTCCCACACATTGTTCAATGGAGCCAACAGCTGACATGGAAACAACTACTAATGAACCAGAAACTAAAGCTGGAATGCCAACTTTAGTCCTGACCACTTGAATGAAGGAAAGAGGGGACTGAGCTCACATGTTTATTTATACCAGGATAGTGATACAGTGCTCAGCAAAGGAAAAACTAAATGCTGGTATAACTATTTAGACACTTCATCTCAAGTCTCATTACAACCTTTAAATGTCTACATAGTGATTTGCAGCACTATTTCACCACACAGATCAATACCAGCCTTTTAATAGCATTGATTTCAATAATACTCCTCATTTACATGAGAGGGTTTTTTTGAAGTGCCAATGCATCACAGTGATAAAAATATAAAAAACCCCCCCATTACTCACCTGGCTTTGTTCCCAGCATCCATGAGGTCTGCAATGTCTGTGTAGGATGTCACTGCCAGCTTGGACAGATCCTCCACGTAGGGCCCAAGGAGAGGATGTTCTCGCACCCGCAGATTGCCCTTGTTCTTCGGGTTCAGCAAGTCCCTGACTCTCTCACAGTAAATCTCCATGTAACTCACCTGAAAACAGGAATTTGCATGGATAATTTAGTGTTTCTTAAGGCTTCCTCTGCAGCATTTCAGTGTGCCAGTGGTAGAAATTCCCCCAGTCCACCACAGCAGAGCTGTAGGTGGGTGTCTCTTCATTTAACAGCTCAGACATGGGCAGAGGGAAGAAGAGTCACAAGTCTCATGCATCAGATCTCCAACATAAGCTGCTGGCCTTGCATCCATGTATAAATCCCTCAACCATTTCAGAAAACATTGGTGTGCAATGAAAAACTGTGCACTGGAGTTCCCAGTCATCCCTTAATGACACAGCAGCAAATCTGCTTCCTAAAGCAATAAACAAGACAGAAGGCAAGAGGAGTCTGATTCCAAGGAGCCTCTTATGAACCTTCAAAGCAGACTTAAGAAGGAAAAAAAAATTAATTTCTCTGTATGCAGAAGCCACTTTTGATTCTAAAAATTATGGCTATAGTCTTTTGACAATAAACATTTAGGTTCTTCAGCCCATCATTTCTTTCAGAATAACTACACAGGGAAAGGTAAACTAGTTTTCTGTTGGGGTAAAAAAAGTCATACAAAGTTTTTATTTATGTTTGCCTCAAACATGAAACAGAGAAAAGACATAAAGCTTAAAAAAATAAAATTTTTAAAATAAAATCCATCAAAAATCAGCATCCTAATGCAACATCAATAACCCAGCACCCACGCTCAGTTTGATGTCCAGCACACAGACATCCTTTCATCACTTATCACACTCACCTCTACAGAATATGACATTTCTTCATTGCTGTTGTCATTGATTTTCTCAAACAGCTCCTCACACAGCTGGGAAGAAATTAAACCCAAGTCAGAAATCAGTCCTTTCTGAGGAGTAACAAGTAACTACTATGACATGTCACTGAAATGGTTTTAGAATGAGGGCAGGGGAAGAAAAAGAACCTAATGCATCAATCCCATGCAGCCTCACTGGGAGGATAATTAATTTCAATTCTACATCACTATCAACGTTATTTTATCTGGGATCTCAACAACTGCTCTGGGTTTCACCAATATTATCATTCTGTGCTGTAAATAGGAGTAAGCTGCAGTTCTCTGCTAACTGTTACTGCAATACAAAAATGGCCTATCAGCAAGTGTGTGTCTGAAGATGATGTAGGAGAAATTTGGATTAGGTTTTAGGAAGGACTTCACTATGAGGGTGGTGAGGCCCTGGTACAGGCTGCCCAGAGAAGCTGTGGCTGCCCCATCCCTGGAAGTGTCCAAGGCCAGATTGGATGGGGCTTGGAGCAACCTGGGCTAGTGGAAGGAGTCTCTGCCCGTGGCAGAGGTTGGAACGAGATGATCTTTAAGGTGCCTTCCAACCCAAACCATACTGTCATTCTGTGATTCTAAAAAACCAAATGCCCTTCCTGGGCTCTGTTCTACCTGGGGGATGATGCCTGCTTGGCTCTCCTCCTGCTTGCCCATCATGGTGTAGGATTTCCCAGCCCCAGTCTGCCCATAGGCAAAGATGCAGACGTTGTAGCCCTCGAAGGCGTGCAGGAGCATCTCCTTCCCGATGTCATTGTACACACGGCTCTGGGATGCAAAGCAGGGATCTTCAGGCTGGAAAGACATGGAAACAGCATAAACACAGACTCAGCCACCATTCCAGTAAGATTTCAAAAGCAACTGGGTTTTTTTTCAACTTGTATCTTGTGGATCAATCCCTCAGCAAGAGGTAAATCAGTTCATTTTTAGCACAAGCTGGAGAAGAATGACAATGACCATGTCACTGCATTGTTTGTGGGGATATCTTACTCTAAATCTGGCATTCTCTTGCTTCCTGAAATGTTGGACTTGAACATTACCTGCTCCCGAAATCAGGACAAATTTAGCTGTGTTACCATTCTAATGTTGGGATCAAGATTTTATCAGACCTCCTCTGTTCCTTGATGCTGTTTATCTGCTTATTTTCAGGCATTATGTTCACAGTGTTCCTGTGACTGGTCTGTAATCAACTCACAGGGCTGCTCTAAGGGAGCAGTAAGGGAGGTGAAGGGGTTTTTGTCTTGAAAACAATCTTGTTGGCCACAGATTTGCTCAGAAATATTAAGTCTTATTTCACCACACGAGTTACTAAAATTAATCCCAGAGAAATGTATTATCCCTTCTTTATATATCTTTTAGAAAACAGTGCAGGGGAGGAGTAGGTGGCAGAACAACAGAGTTCTGCTGGAGAACAATTACTGGAAGTCAGTGAGAGCTGAGTACCGATTCACAGGAGGGTGGGGCAGAGGAGCCAGATGAGAATTTATTGCTTTTGCAGCTACTGAAAACATGGATCACCACACTGCCTCTTCAGATATGCCAAGGGAACACAGACAACATCCCTCCTCGAGCTGCAAGAACTCGAGCAACTGTCACTTGTCTAAGAGGACAACTGAATTAACTGCGGCTCACACAATCTTTCAAATATTTACAGCTGGTTGTAGCTTTCTGCTCTCCCCAGAGAGGGCAACACAACACACAGTCACAAGCTTTTAACCTGAATGAGGGTGAGAGAGTGCAGAAACATCTGACAGGGGTGCCTTGATCAGAGGGAATGCAGTTAAGTCACACCAAACAACAGCAAAACCAGGTTTTCTTGGAAAAACACTCACCGATGTGTGGGACCAATAAGAGTAGTCAAAGCTGAAGGACTTTGGTGCTTCCTTAGGGTTCTTTGGGTTGATAATACCTACAGGAAACAAAATTCAAACTCTTAGTTAACTTGACATTTAGGAGCACAGTTGATGAGCTTGCTGACCCACAGTCTGTGATTCTGAGTATTCAGAGTTGCCTCACTGCACAGGAGTAAGAAGGCTGAAGCAAAAGACTCACAGCTTCCTCACACTGGATTTCTGCAGGCCTTATTTCAAGTAAGTCAAGGAAAAAAAACCTCCCAGAAGGAATATGTGGTTGCTAAACAAAATTCTGTGTATTCCCCACAATTAATGAAAGCTTTGCCAGGCACCTTTAGGTTGGTGTTTTGGTGGTTTTTCCTTCCCAGCTACAAAGCACCTTCCTATAACCTTTGCTTGGAGGGGAGTAACGATGGATCCAGCTGTCATTTTAATGTCTGTAGTCTCTGTATTCCAATAATTTATAAGCACAGCCCTTGTTGGAGAAGTGAATCTCTACTGCTTCCTTCTTTTGGGTACTACAGTGCTGGAAATACTTAAATCTGTTATTTCCAGCAGCTGTTTTCAACATCATCTGTGTAAGGACTGTAAAAAGGCCCAGTCCTGAGGGTGCCAAAATTAGATAAATCACCTTAGATTTACACACACCCACCTGCACCTAATGCAGCAATCTGCCTTTGGGGATGAGACACCAATTATGATAAGTGCAAACGAAGTCCACAAAAAAAGAAGCCATGCAAAGGTGTCAGCAGCCTTCCTGGGGAGGATTTACATCCTGATACCACTCATCCTCAACAGAAGATGCTTATTCCTCACATATTCATGTCAGTTAGGCTTTTCTTTGAGAAACAGGGGCTTTCCTTCAGTGATAAACAAAAATTCCCTCCCCCACATCTCTTACCATTCCAAACACAAACTCATCATCTTGGTTCACCCAAGCCTCTGAAATCATGGTTACAGAACCCCCACTAAAATCAAATCACTCCTCTACCAGATGCTGTTTCCCTGAGCAGGGCTGTTGTCCAAAATTATACAGTGTGGAGAAAAGATCACTGTCTGGACTGCAAATAGCAACAGTTGTTACTCTATTTCTCGTGGCCAACTCCGTTTCACTTGGATGCACCTTGTGCTGACATTCTTGCCTTTAAAAAGCTGACAGACAGGCAAAGCCAATGAATCATTTGCACCAGCACAGTATCAACTTGCAAAAATGCCTGTGGCTTTGGGTAGCAACGTGGGCACCAACACAGAACAGACTGTAACCCAAGAGATCATATATGGCTGGAACTTCCCTTTATTGGCTCTGCCCAAACAGCAGCGCAGCTACAGCTCACAAAATTCTCCAAAGAGAACAAAAAACAAAGCCCACAAGCCAACTTCCCTGCCCCAAAGTTAAATCAGCTCTCTCCTTGCAGTGTGTTCCAGACTGCTACTATTCAACTAAGGTAAGGTAAGGAAGAGGCAATGCCTTGTACCTGGAAGTTCCTACCCAAAAAAAAGCAGTACAAATAAAAATCAATCTCCAATTAATGCCTGCAAAGGCACTACAAGCTTGCCATTACTTCACCCTACTTGCTTTCAGCTTAAATTTCATCCATCACATTTGTGAAGAGTAAAGTTCAGGCTCTGTCACTTATGCAAGTCATTCCACTCTGCCCCATTTTTTTAAATCATTATTTATTATTATTGTTGTTATTTTCTTAGACAGGCTTTCCTCGGCTCTTCAAGCCAAGCTCCACATCCAGCTCGCTGTTTTGAAAACCACTTTCTAGGATGTATGTTTTTGCAAAGCATATCTTGAGAAGTGTATCAGGAAAGGGAGTTTAACTGCAAGAAAGCAGTTCTGTCAGAGGTTGGGAATGCAGCTGCCTGGCCAAACCCTTCCACTGCAGCAGGAATGGGCCAGAGCAAAGCTCCCTGCTGCCAGGAACTCTGCATGCTGTCCCTCAGCACTGGGATCCAGCCACAGCCTTGTCACTCAGCTCCTGGGCCAAGCCTGGAGCCTATTTATCCCTCATTCCCTGCACACAGTTACATCCGCCACTTTCAGAACCACTGGTTTCACAGAATTCCCAGTCTACAAATGAATCCAGCAGAGCTGACCAAGGGAGAAGACATGAGAGTATGACCTCAGCAGCTTTCAGCTGGACTAAAACCCTCTTCCTTTGGGACACGGAGCACCAAGTGAGTGCTGCCAACATCAGTGATGTCTGCTGTGGTCCGAGTTTGAAACCAAGTGCTCAGGGATGTAACAATGTGAGATAAAACCCCTGGAGGAAGATGGTGAGGCAGCTCAGAAACCAGGAATTGCAAGTGAAGTAACAGTTCTAACCTGAAGGGGTCTTTTGCACCAAGCATCTCCTTTGGAGGGACAAGAAAATCCCTGAAATCTGTGTCGCTGAAGAAATTAAAAGGCTTCTTATAGTACAGGTAAGCTTTGTCCTAAAAGTTCATATGCCAAATTGGGGAAGGAAAAAAAAAATTGAAATGATGCTGCAGAAATTAAGACTGAGTCAGCAATACTGATTATATGTACTATGTTTCTCAGTACACTGTGTTTTCAGCTGAACAAGGAAACAAATAGAAATAAAAGAGGAAGAGGAGTGTTTCCAATGTCTTTAATATCCACAAGAACAGTAAAAGCTTTTCAGTTACTTTGTTTGGTTTTGAAAGCAGGCAAGGCCGAGGTGATTTGTATGAGTGAATGATGAAATAGGTCGTCCTGTATCTCCTCTCCCCACAGCAGCCTCCCCGCATGGTCCTCACACTAATGGTTTAATTACAGAGCCCCAGGAAACGAGGGAGGCAATAAGGCAGCGGATCACAGCAGGAACACATTAATGGCCTTTTTATCTTACAGAATAAATTTGTTTATCTGCTATTGCAAAGGTCCAATGTGGCAATTAACTCTTGTGTTTGCAAACTGACACTAAAGCTTTGTGCTGCAGCTATAATTGCCATCAGCGTGGCACCGGAGCAGCCCGGAGCGTCGGAGTTAGCCAGGTCCTGGGAAACTCAACCCCTTTTGCAGGCCCCTTCCTTCACCAAGAGCCAACTTAGTAGGTCATGGGGAATCTTGCAGTTTTCCACAAGTTAAGTTTGCTGCATCACAGAGAAACTGGAAGGGATATTTCCCCAACTCGCTGTCTCCTGTAGCACTGCTACTGCAAGGACAACACATGGCCCCGGTGTGGGGAGGATGGAACAAGCTGGAGATCCTCTTTTCCTCCTGCAGGGCCTGAAACCTCTTCCAGGATCAGAGCAACAAGCACGGGTGGGTTAATGTCCATCCTTTACATTCAGCATGGAAGGCCAAGGAAAAGGCAAGGGAATGTTCACAGTTTCAAAATATCAAATCATTGACTTGGTTGAGAGAGATAAATGCCCACACTATTTCTTCTTTTTATTTGAATTATGAATTTCTGAAAATTTTGAATAATAAGCTTCACCTTAAGACATAATATTTAAAATCTGTTTTCTACCTTTGTAAGCAAATAGACAAATTAATTACACGTCATAAATTGGCAGAACTAAAAGCACCTTGTATGAACAGCAGCTGATTTAATACCCACTGCCATCCCCACCAGAGACACAGTTTGTATTTTAAAAGCTTATTTCTCCTTACAGTTATACAGGAAGCCATGCAGAGCTGCCTCATGCCATCTAAAGTTCCTCTAAGCAGGAGTAATCCACATATTTTCTGGAGCTCAAACAACCTAAACACTTCTTTTTAGTTCTTCAGCTGTTTAAGTTTGGTGGGGTTTTGATACCTGTAACTACAAATGTGAGTTTTATATCTCACTGACCCAATGGTGAGGAAATGGATCATTTTAAAACAAATTTCCTCACACCAAATAATCTAAATTTTTTTAGCATAAGATCCAAAAAGTTTTACTAATTAGTCCTTGTACAGGACAAGTACATAGGAGGAGCAGTGCAGCCTCATAAAAGGAGAAAGCAGGAGCACAATCAATGAAAATTATAATTTTAGATGTGCTATACCAACAGCAATAGAGCAAGCTCCACAAAGCATTTGGATTTTAACTTAAACAGGCAACTTCATTCCTTGGCATTTTTACTGCTACAGTCCATCCCACTTGTTCCTTAATTAACATTTTCTATACCATCCACCATCTGCTTTATCAGCTAGCACAAAAATAACAGACATTTTCAACCTTTCCAATCTATGAGCTCAAATTCACCCCTGGTTTTCAACTTTAGCAAAAACTGTAGCAATCCTTGAAGAGCCACTTCACCACTGAAACAGTACCCATATATTTTGTAATATGCATTAGTTTGCATTCCTATTGTCATTTTGGACATTGAAATTTTTTGCCTTAGAATCCAATCTGGATTTTCTGAAGCTGAAATTCAAAAAGCACAGGTCAAATATGCACTTTATTTTACAATTATAACCAGAGTGTGGAGTACAGCTGAGAGCTGATGCAAAGTTAAATTCTTCCAGGGTATTTCCAACTGGAAGCAGCAATCTCTGTCTTCTCACCCCTTCCTAAACATACACACAAACACATTCCCATTTCAAGCCTTCATTTCTGGACTTAACACTTCCATCCTCCATTAAAACTAACCAAGTAAACAGACAGTGGGAAGCCTACAGAGAGGAGGAAAAAAAAAAACCACAAAAGCAAGGAAACTTAGCCAAGATCAGCCCCCTCATTCCATTCCCATCTACTCAGCCACATAAATATTTTTGCAGGCACAAAGAATGACTAAAAGTGCTTCTTAACCACTCCAAACTCCTATCAGATTATGACACTGAATTTGCAGTCCAAGCCTGATCTGCTTTCATCCCAGTCAGCTCTGCTCCTCAGCAGTCACAAATTTGGCAGATTGGAAATTATCTGCAGTCCAGGATCTGGGGATCCACACAATTCCTTCTAACAAGCTCTTGGAACAGAGAGACAAAGCACACAAGAGGCAAGAGTTGAAATTATTCTCTTATCCCTCAGAGCATTTAAAGTCAAGTCACTTGAGTGCCCAGCTCCACCCCTGCCAGTGCCCAGAGTCATATTGCAGGGCACTCTGCCATCAGACATGCCAGGCATTAGTCACCCTGGGCAGCTCCAGGAGAACTGCCTGCTGCAGTCTGCCCTTCACAGAAACACCAGCAGACAGAATTAACTTGGGCTAAATCCTGGGATTAGCTGGTACACAGTCTGTGCTGGGAAGGGGGGGTGAGGGGACAGACAGACTGATTTTTTAAATAAAAAAAACTCAAAATAATCAATTGCCAATCAGAAATAGAAGTCAATTATGATGGGAGTCAGGTATGGAACTGGAAAAACCGACCTTCCTGGATTTGTGCAACACAGCCCTGCTTTGTTGTGTACCTTTGCCATTCCCACACTGCTCCCACATCTGGCAGTGCTGAGGGCACAAAGCCTCTGCAATTTCTACATGGGAAAAAAAATTAGATTTCATCCCAGGAAAAGAGGCTTCACAGCAGCCTCAACTATTCCCTCTGTGGCAGCATCAACCCACCCCAAACACACACTCCCAGCAAATGCCAACACCCAGAGATAAAAGGTAGCAAGAAAGGCAATGTCCTGCCATCATTACTAAAGGAATAGGCAGAAATTTAAAAAAAAACAAAACATGCTGGTCTAGACAGAACTTCTGGGGAAATAAATACCCAATAATTCATTTCTGAATTCAAACTCTATTGAATTCTCCAAAGTCTACCTGAATCAATATAAGCAGTTGTTTTATTTGATGATGCCTGAATAAACAATTCAACCCATATAAAAAATATGGGGCTTTCAGAACTGACCCCACAAGACCAAACTCACATTAAACACACGGTCTCCTAAAAACCACGGGTCTGGAAAATATATCTGTGCCATCTGTAGACTGGAATGACAACAATGGGAACATGTTCCTTACGGAGAGCAGGGTGGAGCAGGCATTCTTTATTTGCTGGAACGTGAATAACACCACAAAGACACGTTTAACACAGGCTCCTTCCCTGGGCACACGCTGCAATCAGATCTATGGCCAGAGTGCTTTTAGAAGACAGACTTTCAGGGCTGTTATTACAAGAGATAAATGAAGGGAAATGGACACTTCCAGCCCGAGAAGCAGCGCTGGCTTTTCAAAGCATTGTTTGCATTTTTCAAATCATTAAAAGGGAAGGAAACCAAGCAGAAGCTAAGAACAGCTCATTTGGAATTCAACCGGATTCTCTCCCCACTGTGGAATTTCAGCCCTGTACTGGGAGAAAGGTTGGCTGGGGGAGGGCCTGAGGCTCAGCAGCACCGGGGCAAGGCAAACGCTGCTCACAGAAGCTGCTGGAAAGCCACTCTCATCCTCAGCTGCTCCTCCAGATCCCAGAGCTATAAATACCACCCCTACAGCTGGTGTTCTTGGAGATGCCAGCAGGCTCTGCACCAGGCAGGAGCCACTCCAACCACACTGTTCTCCCTTCGCTGGAGAGCTGACCCAAAACCATTCCAGAGCTTCCACTGCCAGGGGGTTACCTGGGAATGTGCTCCTGCAGAAGGAGCACAGCAGGGCCGTGTAGGGGGAGCGCTCAGGCTGAATTCTGTGCTCACCTTTGCTGCTTCAGGGCAGGTAAAACATCTCCCTTCACCCCCTGCTTTGGTTTGACATCTCTCCAAGAGCCAAGGCCTCTCCAAAGACCATCTTGACCTTCAGACACAAGGCAGCACTACATTAAGAGAACACCCCGGAGCACTGGAATCCCGGGGAATCAGTTCTTAAGCATTTCGGTTCAGTCAGTTCTTAAGACCGTATCTAAAAAGACTTGTGCAGTGAAAATATCCAGTTCCTAAAGTGCTTCCCATTAACAATTTGCATTCTCTTTACTTCCACTTGCACGCTCAAAGGTGGCAGGTTATTTAAGTATCTGATGAAAGGAATCCCCTCTGAAGGCCTAGTCCTGACTCGGTGGCACCATCTCACAGTGAACTCTCACTTGACACAACTGTTCAGGCTCATCAGCAACATTATCCCTCTGCTCTGGTTCCACACTAACTCCAAACATAATGTAGTCCAACTGCATTTAACATCAGCTGGAACATCCCAGTCATCCCACAGTCTTGCTCCAGGCCTGGTATTTGCATCTCTAACATTTAAAGATCATTAAATGTTCATCTTCCCCCATCTCCCCAAAGTCATCTTCCAAAATAAATTTTCTTTTTTTTTTTTTTAAACAGAGCTGAATTAACACTTCAAGCTATTTTTATACCATCATGAGAAAGGCTTTAGAAGGCAAACCAAGCACTTAAGAAATTCCACATTTTTATTTCTTCTCCAAAAAAATATTCAAGACTTGTAGCAAAACACAGGAGCTGTCAACATTGCAGGGCATCCAGAGACAGTGACTAAGACAAGCCACAGAAATCCCTAAAACACAGAGAGCTCTAATGCTCATATTGGGAACAGCACAGTCACTAGAACAGTTTGGGCAACCTCTGCTATTGTGACCTCTTTGACTTGTCTTTCAAACCTCAACCACAAGACCATTCATGCATCCTCCACGTGACACAATTTATCTCCCCATCAGCCTGTTTTGATAACACACCCACCATGAAAGCAGGGCACTATTATCATATTGGACAGGCATTCATTTAGGTTGCACCACTTACAAGGATTTACAAACCAGAAAAATCAGGGTAAGGGTTAAGTGACATTCCTGCATTGCTGTTTATTTGCCCAAGACAACCTCACCCTGCAAGTCACAAGTAAAAAACACCAGAAACACTTAAAAGGAAGAAAAAAAAAAGCTGAATGCTTTAGGAACCAAAGCTTTCTTGGCAGGCACGAGTCATCAGAAATGGGGGATGCTTATTTTTTGAGATATCTAAAAATACTATTTTCAGAAGACAGATTTAGAGTCAAGACTGAAATCTATCTATGAAAATTAATCATCCCACCTATTCTGAACTTTCATTGAAAATGTCTCATCAGGAGAGAAAACCAGTAAGTTTGTTAGGTAAGACAACTACAATGAGCTCTTTTGCTCACTTCTCCTACCTCAGTAGCCCATGCTATTTTTCTAACACATATAATTTATATATGTTCCTTTTCCAGGTTAAGTGAAGGTGGTTCGTCCATCTTGGTCAAAAATGGGTAAAATTTTGTCCCCTCATTTTACTTCCTACATGTACTCAGTCATAAATAAAAGCCAGTTTCTTATAAGGACTTTTTTCATCAGCAATTTAGACTAAATACTATTTCCACAAGACAAGTTCTTCCATGAAACTATTCAAACTCTGCTTAGACAAAAACCCCTCCAAGTTCTTATCTTCCTCAAGGCACACACACCCCCCCCCCCGGGATTCTTTTCCATTCAGTGCCTCATTAAGAAAAGAGTTAAAAAGAAAAATACCAGCAAACCCTATTTTTTTCCCCTTAGGATAAAGCTTTTCTGAAAGAGGTTACTACTTTTTAAAGCTACACAACAATGAGAAAGGCAAAATTTATCAATATTCCCTGTCAATGTAGACCAATAAAGAACTGGCTGGATTACTGATGAGGTTACCTTGCTCTATAAACCTTTCAATAGTTTTGACTTTTGTATTATATTTCAAATACCACTGGTTTAGACAAACATGCAATAAATCAAAAGCCTTTTAAGTTCGGTCCTGCTTTCCCATGCATTTTTAATTTGCTCCAGAATAATTGCATAAAGCAGGACACATCTTAAAAGGAAATAAAAAAAAAACAAACAGAAAATTAACTTAGATGTTTCTCTATTAATTTTTTATTTATTTAAGCATTCAAGTTTAAACCAGAGGTTTATAAACCTCAGGAAGAAAAAAAATAAACCAACCCTTTTACAAAAAATATTATTTTTTCCCTTCAAACTCTCCAAATGAACTCCAAAATGCCTTCCCAAGTTTCTCTGATGCCAAGGATGCCTGGATGAGAACCTGGCTGCCATATGGCCACAGCAGCAGCTGGAGCTGTTGTTGCTGGCAGATGGGACTGCTCCACTGGGCCTACTTTTATTAAACATCCAGCACCTTCAGCAGCCACAAAAGAACCTTCCAGCATTCCTGACACGCAGAGACTATTGCTGAGTGCAAATCCAAACTGCTCATTTTCCATCCTAACCCACGGATCCAGTGGCACTCCCTCCTTCCAAGAGAACCTGGACTGTGCAGGTGCATTTCTGCACTAATATGGTTTGTGGCAAACCAGGAAATACAATAATCTCATATGAACTATAGTTTGAGAACTTTGCTTTATTCTCTCACTGGCACACACAAGATGCTAAAACCTATTTTCATTCATCTATTCATTCATGCACATTTAATGCAACATCAATTGCATAGGACATATTCCAAGTAGG
Source organism: Manacus candei (assembly GCF_025592945.1). Classification (NCBI taxonomy): domain Eukaryota; kingdom Metazoa; phylum Chordata; class Aves; order Passeriformes; family Pipridae; genus Manacus; species Manacus candei. Next base: position 4,256,239 of record NW_026138070.1, read on the forward strand.
ACACTTCCTTATTTCCCTGCTTCATTAGTTTAGTTTTCTACATACTTATTAGCTTTTTAAAAGCAGCAGCTAGCTGGGCTCTCTGCTAGTATGATTAATATCTAAATGCCATCTTGTAGTTACTGCCTTGAGCCTCTGCTTCGTCTTCACTTGTTTTTATTGATGCATTATTTATTTACAGACAGGATTATGAAAACACTTCCACACACCAAAAAAAAAATTAAAAAAAAAAATCAAACCCTCAAACAAACAAAAAACAAGCCAGGAAAAGCACAATACTCAGGGAGTCTTTAGGCACAGAACAGCTTCGCTTTTCAGCTCAATAACCCAAGGCAGCAGCTGCCAACCTTGTTTATATTTGTTACGTTTGAAAAGCCCAACAGGAATGAGCACGAGAACTACTGACACACAAAACACTCTCAGATCTATAGCTCAGCTTTCACCCCAACTATCACACAGCAGAATCTTTCTCCCACTCACCACAAAAACAGCAATTAATTAACTGGACAGGCAATAAGTAATTAATATGCTGTGAGGAAGGTACATTGGTGGAAATCATTCTCAAGAAAAATGGGAAAAAGAAGGACTTAAAGACAAAACATACTCATGCTGAAAACCATGATTCTAAACCAAACTATTCTTGTATTACTGATTTCAAAAAGCTACTCGGGTGTTTGGCCACAAAAAATCACCTATTCAGTAATTTAAGGAACATCCTCTCAGAACAGAACTCCAAATAAAAACAAAGCATTTCAGTCAATTGAATCCACTTGCAGAGCAGGTACTTTTGAAAATAAACCTTATGTTTCTTAAGGTGGTTTCTAAGTGATAATTATAAAAAAAGATGGCCTTTTCTTAAACTAATCCCACTCAGTTACTGTTTTGATATAGTTTTTTAGTCACTAATTTGATGGTGGCATTACCTCTTCTTTGGAAAGTATTTTGCATTCTCAGTTTAACTTAAATAGCAGAATTTTGCAGCTTCTAATTTCTCTTGTCTTTAAGAATTCCTCCATTAGCTTCCCTTCTCCCACCCCCACTTCTCCCATGTCCACTGGAGAACTCCTGGCAGTATCATTCCAACAGATCCCATCTGCAATCAGATCTGAGCTGAGCAGCACAGGCCTCCTGCCAAATTCCAGCCCCTAAATGCAGTCAGCACATGTGACTCCAGCTGGGCTGCACAATCTCAGCTTTGCAACATGGATTTTGAAACAGAAAGACTGGCAATCCTCTGGGTGCAAGGTGCTGCATTACAGATCAGTGCCTTTGCAACCATAAAGGGAAAAAAAACATTACTTTTGTCATGTTAGAAGAGTAGATGAATATTGTGTTTCAAGTACTGGTTTCAAAATTGCCATATTTTGCCTCCTTCCAGCAGAAAAAGAAAAGTCCCAATTACTCCCAGGCAGTGTCCTTAAACATTATGGGTTAAAACCCTTCATAAGAACTCTCTTTTTCTGAGATTCAGACATATATAGAACTGTATTCAGCTCCACTGTCATTTTTAAACACTGAGAAATTATAAAGATAGAGATGTTGACTAAAGGCCTTGATCTCCTACAAGGAAATACCATTAAAGGCAGACAGGATAACAAGTAAATTCTGTAGGAGCCCACAACAAAATCACGTTGTTTTGCTTCTAAGGCAAAGTTAAGCTGTGTAACAAAACTGAGTGTAAGCTTTCTGAGCCAGGAGATGTTTTGCTTTGCTGGCAAGAACACCGTGAATGACAGGCAAGCCCAAAAGCTGTAAACAGCCAAACTCACACAAAAACTGCCAAACAAAAGCAGCATGTCAGGCAACAACCCCCGTGGCATTCTGACTTCAAGAACATACTTTGTTATTATGGATGTCAAAAAACACTCCTTTTTTTATAGTCATTAAAAATGATGTATAAATAGAGAACCCCTGTGACACATTTCATTATCTGTGTCTTTGTACTGTTTCCTGAACAAAATCCTGAGCACTTTGCCTCAGTTTCACCCCAATGCTTTGGTCTCTGCCAACACATTTACAAAACTCAGACTTGGACAAAGTTTAAACTCAGGACCCACAAAGGATTTGTAGAATAGCTTGGCCAGTCAATACCCACAGAATTAAAGTTCAAGTAACAGCCAAAATCCCTTCTTAGCTATCAGACTTCACAGTGTCTCATCAATCCCATATCACAATAGTCCATTAGGCTTTAATTCCAAGATAAGGGAACTTTAACTGTCTTGGAGGCCTAAAATAGTCACTACTCAGCATACCACCAGCCTCTCAGATTTGCCTCCTGTCAACTTGATTAGTGCCCAAATGACAAAATAACCTTTTCAGGGGCAAGATATCTGAGCCTCCACCATTTTGTCAGCACATCTGAGGGTATGAAGCAGGAACCCAGCCCACAATTACTATTGCATTCCCTCTATTTTCAAATTGCTTCATCAGATATGAGTCTCAGATACACTAATGTCCCTTTATGTGCTCGGGTTTTGGTCAACAAGTTCAGCCCTTAATCACGAGGAGTTCAATAACACAACTGTGAGGTTGCAAAAAACTGAGGACCGTGAAAACCAAAGAATTTTTGGCAGAAATAGCAACAGCACTTGTGCCCCCAAATCTTCCACGTAGCCTAAAAGCTCACCAGAAGAATTTCAGCTTGAAGTTACATGTGTCAGACAACTTTGTTGGGAAGATTCTTTGAAGCAAAGATTTCTGCTCAGGTTTTTTCTCCCCACCAAACAATGCCTTATTCATATCCTTTATTATACAATCCTCCTCTGCTCAAACTACTCCTCTGTCTATTGTTTTCTTGTGTTTCTCCTCTAAGAGGGAAATACAGGTAAAAAACACCCCCCAGACTGCAACAAGGTGTAACTATTGCAATTGGTGATTCCTTTCCCACAGCCTGCAATGGCTCCAATGACTTCAACCTGACCATCTGTCACATCAGCCAGCCTGTGTCACAGCCACAGGGCTCAAATAGAAGGCTGCAGATCAGAACATTTCCAGAGCCCAAAACAGATCCAAAACTGCAAAGAAACTGCCAACTAGGTAAATCAGGAAGTACTTTTCTCCTTTTGAAAGCTGATGCATTCCCAATGTGTCATTGTGGTGCAGCTCCAGGACCCAGAAGCAGAACCAGTGTCTTTGGTCTACACCACATCTCAAACTCAGACAAACAAATTGCCAGAGATTGACTTGTCACCCTTGTTGTTCCACCACAAACAAGGTGTTTCCACAGGCTCCTGGAATTCAAACACCTCAAGCACCTAAAATGATTGCTGTGATGACTGCAGCAAGAAAAGCTCTCACAGAGGCACCCAGTGGTGCTGCTGGAGCCCAGAGCTGGTGGCATTTCCATAACAAATGGCCTCTGATGGAGTCTGCAGTTCTCCCATTCTACACTGGGATCCAACCATGGCATACAAGCACCTGTTCTACATGAGGTGACTTCAAACGTCCCCCTCCCACTCCTGTCTTACAACAAAACTCTGAAATCCATCCCCAAAAAAGTTTCTTCAGGTAGTATTTCACATAAGGCCTGAAGATAAGAGTTTATTACACTAAAAAACAAGCTCTCTTCTGTATGACACCTGTTTTCCAACGAAATCATAAACACTGTATATAATTTAAGTGATCACAACCAGGACTTAAAATGCCATGGCAGAAGGAGGCTGATGTACAACCTTGGCTAAAAAAAAAGGGAGAGGCCTGTGTGAAACCTCCTTTGTGTTACCAGGCAGGAGTAAATACTCCAGTAATCAGACAGCAAAATAACTCAGTGCTCTTGGAGTGCTGCTTCCTACAGCTGCAGACAAGATGACTCTACTTGATTACCCAACAATGACAAACTCCCCCAAGAAGAGCAGTAGAGAGGCAGAGCTGTTGGGCTGCACATGAGGAACTGTAAATGCTGTCAATACTGCCCTGACTTCAACTATGTAAATACAACCAACCAAACAACAAAATAGGTGTGCCTGTACTCAGTTTCCCACAGAACAGTCTTCCTCTCCAAATTAGACCCACAATAATTATTTAAGAAGCCTAACACTTCTAATTGGTTAGGAAAGAAGATGAGTTTTTGTAGTCTGTTATTTTGCTGTCATTTAGACACCTACTCTGGAAAGCATAAAACTTGATATCCTTTTCCCCTCAGCTTTCTCACTCAAATTATGTTCATAACCACAGGCACAGACTGCAGAATGAGCACACCAAGAACTAAAGCACAAGACCCAAGCAGGACTTACACCACAATTATCATGTGGTGCTCTGCATTGTATCCCTGTAGCTGTCAGTTCACACGATATTCCCACACACTGAAGTCAACAAAAAGGTTTTCACTTCAGTATTCTAATATTTCTGCTGAATTTCCAGCTCACCACAAGCAAACACCTTAAATAACAGCATCAAAATCAAGATATTCATGATTTAGACTTTCTAGTCAAATTCAGAGACAATCCAATTTGTAACGACAACCTCAGAAAAGCAGAATCCCCAAAAGATCAATTCCAGATGATACAAATGCACACATTTCTCAGCCTGACAGAAAGAAAAGAATCACGCAGGAAACGTGGGGAGAAAGAAAAGACTCTCTTAGAAGATTCAAATAAACTTACTGGTTGAGTTGCCTTGCATCTGGATGATACATTTGGACTCCTTGCTGGTTTCCCGGGAGTTGAAGGGCCGGACCCGGACAGCCACCTTCACCGAGGCCCCCGACATCCTGGCTGCTCGTGGCACAGTCGAGGGACTGAAAGTGCTCAACAGCCTTTCGAGTTATCCTTGTGGGTGTTTTCTAGAGAGAAAAACATCATTTAGTTCTTTACAGCTGTTGCATTCAAGATGTTGATTAAACATTGATTAAATTCTAAGTTATTTGATCACTTCAATCTCTGCTCTGCGATCGCCCTCCCTGACCCCCCCCAAAAGGTGTCACCTCAAAGCCAGAACTGGAAACACAACTATCAGCACCCACTCACTGTCCCCCCAGTCACAAGTTTCTGCCACCTGAGGCAGTTCTTTTCAAGTGTGCAAATATTTGTTTTCAATACTTGGTTTTCTTCCCAGAAAGTAGGGATGCCAACACCAAAATAAAGATCTGGTTGCAACATATGTGAGGCTTAACCTAACAAAGATAATTTTAGCAGTAAAGACACAGTTACTTAGATTTCAGCAGGAGGCAGGACCATATACCCCATCCCCAGGTTCCCTGGCTGCCCAGTGCATCAGCAACAACATTCAAACTGCCACGAGGGTCATGGGCCATATCACACTGCCTTTCAATGCACATGACTCCAGAGAAAAGGGTGTACCCTTAAAGAACCCTTTGCAGTCCTGGGAAAGTCCTCTTCTCAAAGGAAATAACAACTCAACAACTACTTGTCTATCTACTGATTAAAGGACACGCTTAAGGAAGAAGAGGAATCAAGAATTATTGCCTTCGAGGTAAATATTACTATCCATCTTCAGACAAATGTCCACCATTAAATTCATCTTCATTATCAAAATCCTTGTTCTAATCCCACCACATCCAAAGGATGGAGCACTTTGGTTGCACGAAACTATCCCTGATAGCCACTATTCGAACTTTAAGGCCCAGAACTATTCAAACACAGGGTTAATAAAGATTGATTTGGTTGTATTTTCCTCGACCAGCCTCTTCCATCAGAACAAGGGTTTTCAGTCAGTCAACAATTCAGAAGTTTCACTTCTTGCCACAGGATGTTGTGATTACTAAAGTGAAACTGCCTCAAAAAGGAGGAAGGTAGATTCAGAGAAAGTCATCAAGGCCTGCTAGAAAGCTGCTCCCCTTGGCTAGGAAAGCCTCCATGGCACAGACACTCACAACCTGGAAGACCACAGTGAGGAAACACAATCCCATCGTTGGTTTACCCTTCTATTCTAAATATCTGCTATGGCCACTGCTGAAGACAGGACTCAGGGCTGGGTGAATCCCTGCTCTGGCTCAGTGCAGTCACTTCTATCTGGAACCTGAGTCACCAGGGGCAGAACTCGACCCTGCCCAAGTCATCACATGTGGCCCAGAAATCCTGACATCTCCTTTTCTGGTTATCCATGCACCACATAGCCAGTGGACTGCTCATTTCAGGGTTCTGATCACAGTGCCACAGAAGTACAAAACTTACCAGAAGATCTAAAGTGGAAGCATTTCAGCTCTAAAGTAAGTTCTACAGCTGGTAAAAATACTCATACGTGCTTAATTCAAGTTATGGCACATCTTCACACAGCACAAGAAGTTTTTAATAAAATTGCATTACTTCATTAATACCATCACATGGTGAAGGGAGAAATTAAATTACTCCAGCAAGTAGGAGTAATTTAAAGCATTCTTTATTTCAGGAGGTACCTGAGGTATCTCACCAGACTAGAAGAATGTCTTTAGGAGCAAGCCAAGTGAATCCCAATGTCAGCAGTACAGCAAACTGGTAGAACAATGATTAATGAGGCAGACACACAGTCAGCTTTGGGTTGGGATGGAATTTTAAGAAGTTTCACTGAAAAAACTAAGAACAGAGCAGAGGACTGATGGGAATGAATTCCCGTGGTGCTCAAAGATTCCAGGCTGGTTTGGAGCGCTGCTCCATTCCCTTTGCTCCGAGGTTCCTTTCATGTATAACAAAGTATCAAAGTTGCAGCTCCATTATAAACTTTCCTCTGGAATATCCCCTGCGTGGATTCTCGCCCTCCCTCCCTAACAGGACCCTTGCATAAGTACCTGTGCCCTCACAGCAAAGCCAAGTGACAGGGCTAATCCTGACACAACCCAGAGCTATTATCCAACTGACCCTGGACACTGCTGCTGGGAACAGGAATGTTACTGTACATGGCCACTCAGCAGCCTGCTTCCGAAATACAACTTCAAAAATCGAGTGCAAAATGTCCCTTTTTATCAAGTTCACGGTGACACAATTTACTTTAACCAACGTGTTCTTATAATATTGTTTATGAAATGCAGGGATTGTTTCCCCTTCGTAATGCAGAGTCCCACGAAGACTTTTTTTCTGATGTTTTCACAGAACTACCCCTCAGAACACTGCACGAACTTCTGCAGATAACTAGTGCATCCAGGAAACTGCCAAACAGAGGGTGGGATCAAAGAATCATCTGCTCTAAAATATATGTTCTCAAGTACCTCTGAACATCATATTCACAATAAGAAAGCATGAAAATCACACCTCCAGAGCCTCCATATGCACCAGCTAAATGACAGCCTTGTTTGAAACAGGGCTGTGAAGAAATTCTCACAGAGCAGGTCACAAAATCACCTACAACACCATGAAAATTGAACTGCTAGCCTTCTGCAATTACCAGCTTTTCCCAACTCTAACTTTTGTGCTGATGGAAAATTAAAGTGGTATCATTTTAAATCTCGTTTCTTCTCAACTCTGCTGTTTTTCATAGCTGAAGTAAGCAAAATGCCTACTTGTAGTTGCACATGGATTTCAGATGTGCAAAGTTTAATTTTCCTTAATAAGAAAATTCACCAAAACCATTATATTTTGCCAAGCTTCCCATAGGTTTAAGCTGTTGGGGGTTTGAGGGTTTTTTCCACTTATCAGCAACTTTAAGTGGCTGTAATGTTTTATAAAGGCAGCATTGCCCTCAGTGTACAGATTGATAAAATAAAGGAAAATGAGCCCAAGTTGCAGAGCATCACAGACAATAAATTGCAACTGGTTTTTCGAGGTTCACAGTTCCCAGTAGTATCACTTCCCATTACAAAATGCTGACTACAGAGCGGAGACACAACTTGAAAAAGAGCAAACCAAAATATGCAATTCAGTCTGTGGTACAGATTTAGAAGAACAATATTCATAAAAGACAGCTTTTTTTTTTTTTAATGTTCATTACAGGCTCAGAAGGCTGCCATCCATGCTGGAATGAATCATTCCCCTAATGCCTTGGAAAGTCTGTGAGCTGTGTCTCTTTTAATGTTCTGTCTGTACGAGTCCAATCAGGAACTAGGCAGGGAACTGCCTGCGTAAGGAAGGCTTTGACGTGATACTCCACTGGCTCCAAAACAGGTGGCAGATGATATTTGAGGTGTTTAGGGAGCTCCATCAGCACAAAGGCAAATCCTACACTCTGGTTTCACACTTATTTTAAGCTGTGATTAAAAGATATCCACCCTGTAAATCACACAGTGAGATTTTAATATTAATGCGTGTCATTAAACAAATCATTTAAGTATCTTGTCTGTTTACTGGTATTCGAGCTGACAAACCTAATTATGTTGATCAATCACCCTTCACAGGTTCAACTAGATTTGGACTTTCACACAAATATTTGAAGAAACATTAAGACTTGGATCCTTGGATGTATTTGAAAGTTTAGGCAAATCAGTTTTTATGCAATGTCAAAATACAAACATATTGTGGGGTTTTTTTAAGTAAAGGTACAAGCTGAGTAGGGATTTAAAGTCAAATTATTATTTATATGTTCAGAGAAGTTTGCTTTTGCAACCACTTTGAGCTTGTTGCAATGTTCAGAATCTGTATCTCTACACTCAAATAAAAATAAAAAACCCCACTATATATCACAAATGAAGAAGAATCACTTTTATTTACAATAACCACCCACTGTGTCATATTTGCCCAGGGTTCGCCTACCAGAGACTGTGCTAACTTTTAAACAAAAAAACTGCTTAACCTAATCAGTACAACAGCTCTAAAGGAATAAACCGAGCCCAGGGATTAGTATGTGGAAAGTTAGCAAAACAGCTGTTCAGGGCAGCAGAGGTTTAGGAACAAGAGGTCCACAGCCAAGCCAATTTTAGGTCCTGCTCTGAGGCTCAGTGATGACACTGTGATCCCTGAGCTGAACTCACGGCACGCTCTGCTATCTTTGGACCAGGTGAAGATGCCAGACCAAACTGTGCTGCAGAACTTGGCGATGCCCTGAAACCCGATCACATGAACACATGGCTATTTACCAACACACCGACACCGCATTGTGCAACAGCAGAAAGAACTGAGCTAAGGCGGCGCTGGAAGTGAGGAGAAACATCCTTTTAAATCTGGTACGAACGCGTTTTTTCCATTCCGGAAAACAGCTGTAAATCCATCACCCGCTTCTGGCGAATTCTCCGCCCTGAACTGAACACCCGCGTTCTGCCAACGACCCCAAATCCGCCAGGTCTCTCATCCATCCCTCCATCCATCCATCCATCCCTCCATCCATCCCTCCCTTCTCCTGCCTCCCCGCGCTCCCGGGATTGTCGGCTCATCCTCCCAACATGGCTGCCTCGGGAATTGTGCCGTGCCCAGCCCGGCCACGGACCCGCCGCTCGCAGGGCCGCAAAAAACCGGCCTGGAAAACACCGGCCCTTCACATTCCCGCATCTCCAGCTGGAGGAAGGGCTGTGCCTCCCCCTCCCTGCACCGGCGACCGTCGCCTCCGCCTCATCCCAGCTGGAAACGGGGGGGAAAAGGACGGCGGAACGCGGCGCGGCGGGAGGGATCGGCCGAGGGAAAGGCCGGGAAGCGGCCGCCCGGGGGAAAAGGAAGGAAAGGGAAGGAAGGGAAGGGAGGGAAAGAAGGAAGCGTCCCGGGGGATGGAGATGCGTCGGGCAGATGACAAGGCCGAGTGGGGCCCCACGCCCTTGCGTCGCTGCCCTGACAGCTCCGCATCCCTCCATCCCTCCATCCATCCACCCATCCATCTATCCACCCTTCCCCCGCTCCCCGCTCCATCCCTCCGCGGGGCCCCACAGCTGCGTACGGCGGCCCCGCCGCCTCCCCCTCCGCATTACGGCATCGCCCACCCCCGCCCCGCTCCGGCCCCCGCGCCCCCCTCACCTGGCGCGGGGTGTCCGCGGGAGACGCGGGCGGTGCGGGGTCAGCAGCCGGCGCGGCAGCGCAACGACAAGAACCCGGCCATCCCCATCGCCGCCTCCACCGAGGCCGGGAGAACCCCCCCCGCCGCCGGGAAAGGGAGCGGGAAGGGCGAGGGAGGGAAGGAGGGAGGGGAGAAAGGGGAGGAGGGAGAGCGAAGCCGCGCCGGGAGGAACGGACGCCGCGCTCGCCTCAGCGCCGCTCCCGCACTGAGGGGCCGCGGACTGCGCGCCCGCCCCGCGGGGGGGATGCCGCCCGCTCCGCCAATCACCGCCCGCCGCTCCGCCCACCGCGCCGCAAGCCGCCAATGGTACGGCGAGAAGCCGGCGACAGCCCGCCCCCCCGCGCTGTCAATCACAGCCTGACAGCGCCGCGCCTCAATCACGGCCCGACCGCAGCGGCACCGCCCTCCGAGCGGATCCCTCCGCGCCCCTCCCCCGGACGCTGCACCGCCCCGCCGCGGTGTGTCCCTGCGCGCGTGAGGGTGACGTGCGGCGTTCCCAGAGATGCGAGGGGAAGCGGGCGCTTCTAGCTAAAAAAAGCAGGGATACTGCGTAATATGCGGCGAAACGGGCACTTGTGCCTGAAAAAAGCAGGAATACGGTGTGATGTGAGAGCTGGTTGGCGCCCCCGGCTCGAGGGCCCGAAGTGGGTGGGCGCTGCAGGAACGCGGGGTCTGAGGGAGCGAATTCCCCAGCTCCCGAGTTCAGTGTGGTTCAGTGGCATTGGGAGTCCTAAACTAGGCCTAAGGCTTGTAGCTCTGAGGGGAGGGATTAATTATCCCCTCCCCTCCTGTTCAAAACTTTTTTTTGAGCAGCCCGAATTATATTTGTAGAGCTCCTAATGTATTTTTAAGTAAATGATTACATTTAGTCAGTAGTGCTGTGTTAGCTCTCGTACTTTCCATAATTTCATGCATATTCTCATAGTAAATTTTTATTTTTGTGGCAATTCTTAGCTGTAAAGTTCCTCCATTCCAGTAGCACTTTGATAATTTCTCCTGTTAGAAATAGGCTTAAGTATTTAAGCATTTTGAAAAAGAACACATTATATGAAATACTTTAATTACATATTTTTCATATATCATCACGTACAAACTGGATTTAAGCTGTGGAGAACATTCAGGACCTGGGATTCGTGGTTTCAGAACAAGGTTTATTTTTGTTCACAGGCTCCTGGCTATTTGCTGTGTTAATCTGCACTGTGTCCCTTAAGTTTCAGATTTTTGGGAGAATGTGTTACTTTGTTTGGTGAAAAGTGACTATTTCCCCTTGCCAGCCTCATCTGCAGTTACACCAACATATGCAAAAGCCAAACAATCCATGGCTGAACAGAGGTTTTAGGGAAATATTGCCACAGAACCAACAAATCAAAAATAGGTGGCTTTCCTCTGTCCTAGAAAATACCATCATTTGAACTTTGGAATACTTCCTACGGAGAGAAAAGATGATTTAATGGTGTTTTTAAAGTGGTGTAACTGTGCTAACTTCCACCTGGGGCTGTGCAGAATTAGGTCAGCTATATATTCCCTGGGGGAAAAAAAGGCAAAAACGCCTGAAAAACACCCAAAACCTGTTTTAAAATCCCCTGCAAACTGTTCAAATACCGGGTGTGTGCTGTAACCCTCCGTGGCAACAGACACTGTGATTCATTTTCCTTCAGCAAAGTTTGTGTGGTGTCTCCTAGGAACAGCAGTTCCTGCATCAGTCTCATGCCCAAGTTTGGGGAGGGCTTACCCAGAACAGCTCCAGGACGTTAATTCAGTTACTTGATCACAGGGGCTTAAAAAAATCTGCCAGAAACAGTCAGAGAAAATCAAGTTACACGTTGGGAAACAGCAAAGGGCAGGACGTGCCGTGTGGCATCTGGGAGGTCACTCACCGCGGAGGGAGCTGAGGAAAATGCCTCAAATATTCAAGTACAGAGTAGAAAGGTGCTCAAGTATTTCTCTAACTGGTTGTGATGCCTTTTTAATTATGGAATTTGGCATTTTTGCTCAATTTAATCAGAATGGCCTTCTCAATATCATTTTTGAAAATTAGGTATCCTTGGGTAATTTAGAATTATCAAAAAATGTACTTAAGTGGAATTCTACTGCATTGTTTTGTGAATTCTGTTTAAGGAGTTCTTGTCAAGTCCCTTACAGGAAAGGGGCCATTCTTACTCCTTTTATGTTTCTGACACCACCACACAACCCTGAAAAGAGCAGAAACATCCAATTCCCTGTAAGCAGGTGTGTGCTTAAATCTAGAATTTAAGATACTCCTTTTCAAGACAAAGTCACACAACGAAGGCCCCCAGCCCAAGAAGAGTGTTCTTGAGCATTATTATTCCAGAAAAATGAAAGTAAGTAGTAATTTCTTGCATTTATTACTACAAAGAAATATAGTTGATTACTCAAATGCTACCTAAAACAGGGAAGCTGTTTAAATACAGGCAAGAGGGGAGGTTTAAGTGATAAGGAAAAGAGAGCTACACTGTAGAGCAAGGCTCCTGGGGGCTGGTAGAGTAAATCTGTTGCTGGCCCACAGCAGGGTTGTCATCCTGCTATTAAACAGCATTAGCTGTCCTTGCTGCCAGCAGGGGAGAGTTGACAGAGATGTAAATTGTGCCCTTACATAAGTATAAATTGTGATATAATAGAATCAATTCTGCTGAACTGTATTGCTGTAACATCAGCACTTGCCCCAGGAATTTTTCTAGTCTGGAGCTGGAGCACAAGTGGAGACCAGTGATACGATCTTATATTAAAATTTTCTGAGAAAAGCCCATTTTGCAACATTTGTATAACGTTACCCATTCCTGGGATGAGCCATTCCCAGCTCAGATGTTCATATTCTGCAGATACAGGGCAGTGTCAAATGTAACTCGACCACTGATGGTTTCTGTGATCTCTAACACAATATCTCTGTATTGTAGTGAGGTTACAGTTGGATTGAAGAAGGGAAATTACATGTTAATGGGGAAGGGAAATCACAAAAAACTGCAGGTAGCATTTAAATTAATTAAACTAAGAATTGTCCCACAACTGATACGCTTTTGTGGGAGATTTATTTTTAATCCGGCGTCAGCTTTGCTTTTCAGTTCCTCAAATGTCCACTGAAAGAGAGGGGTTTGGTTCACTTTTGTGCCTGGACAGCAAGAGAATGGCACTTCCAGCTGCTCCTGTTAAAGTACATTCCATTATTCTGCCCCTGAGAGCTGAATTTGGGAAAGCACTTGTCTGAGCTCACACCTTTGAAATACTCGATACTAGTTCTCCAGATAAAATTGTTTGGGCCACTTATTTCAAGCCTTTGTGTCTTGTGCAATATCTGCATTGACATATTTTCAAATGATAGATGTGTGCCATAATTAGACAAAACATTCCAGTAATGCACTTTGCTATTTATACTCCTCAGGTCAGAGCCTGACACAATGGCAGAATAAATTCGGACTCTGAAGGGCATTGTCTTGGTTAATACATCCCACAGCAAAGGTAAATATTTCTACTTCCTCCTGTCAAAAAATAAAAATATAGAATTTTCACTTTATTGAAAACAGCTACCCATACAGAATTCCTGGTAAAACATTTAAATTCACAAACCTCTTTGATATTGGTTACAACATTTCAAATGTAAAATATCCAGAACTCTTAGAGAGCAGCAGACCTCCAGCCCTGTACAGGCTACACTAAAGCAACCAGCTGGTTTTAATTTAAGGCTGGATTATTTCTGCTTGTGCTCTTCTCATTTTATTAGACTGCTCCTTATTCACCAAAGGTGCTGGTGTGTCTAATTGGTAATAGCTGGAGAAAATTAGAGAAGAAAGCATTTCTTCCATCTTTCCAACACATTCACAGTCTGTCAATAAAAGTAATATATATTAACATGCAGGAAAAAAGCCATAATGTGAAACCATAGCAGTTCAATCATTCTCCAATAAATACAAATATACACCGTGGACAGTTGCCCTCCATCAAAGAAAGAATAAATTTGGGGATGTTTCTAGAGATTTCTTTCAATAATTCTTAATAAAGAGGGGACAGTGAAACATGTAAGAGTTTTTCTTTATACAGAAAGAAATTCCCTCTTCCCCAAAGAAGAGCTCACAGCTCACCACACCCACAGCACAGCAGAATCCAGGCTGGGTGTGGGTGCTGAGGGACAGCCTGCAGGTAAAAGCAGAGCAGGCTTTGTTCTGTGACTTTTGAAAAGGGAAGAAGAGGGGGATTTGAGTTTGTGGAAGGAGTCAAGGTTATAATTATAACACTGTTCCAGCAGTCCATGCAGACACAAGCTTTGGAATCCTCCTCCCGTGGAGTAAAGACACACACGTTCACACTCTGCAAGGGGAAGCACCACTGAAAAAACCCCCACAATCAATCAAACAAAAAACCCCCAACCCCCCTCCCACTATATCTTCACATTTAATAATTTAGAGTTAATTGCCCAGCTCAGAGGTGAACCCTGGATTATATATAACCTGCCCCAAAGTCCCCCTGGAGCTGTCAGCAGCTGTCCCGGCGCTATGAATAGGTGTTCGGTGGCACCTGCCGGGAACATTCCTGAGCTCAAAGTATTGCTGCTATCTGTGTGCACAGACATTTTACACAGAATTTACTAAGTCATCTCCAACCCTAAACCACAAACAAAGCCACCCAACCATTTGTATGTTTTATATTCTCACCGACACGCTTCCAAAGAAAGAGCCAGGAAACATCCTGTGCGAGTGTGTATCATTTATTGTAGTTCAAGAGAGTCAGGAATCGAACAGAAGACACGGCGAAAAAACAAATAAAAGAAAAACAACCTGTTTTTTCAGACTTAATTTTAAAACACTGTGGTTTCAAATCCTTTTTAAAAAGGAAATTCAAGTATCATATGCAGGGGGCAGTAATACAAAAATGTTTGTGAATATTTTTTTTTTTCGTTTTTTTTTTAAAAATGTAATTCTACGTTTCCTGCACCCTTTCTGCTTTGGTAAGGCCAAGCCATGGATACAAATTGGTAGCAACATAAAAAAAATGACCCCTGCCCCAAACTGCAGCCTCCAAGGATAAAAGTATCTGCTCTCTGTGGACAAGCTCGAATGGCTCAGAACTGTCAGTTAGCATATATCATATCTGCAGCATTGAAAGAATGTATTTCTTTTGTTTAAAAGTCACTGAAATCCTGGTATTCCCAAGCATCTCATTCATGGCAGCTGTTTTAACATATTTCTATCTCGAGGCTTTTCACAAATACCAGAGCATCTTGATCAACGTAAAGGAATGGAAATCAAAATCCGTGTGTGAAGTCTTTGCTTTTTTGAAATGATCCTTGTGTCTAACACCAATTAAAACCCAAACAGGCGGATGAGTGTAATATAAAAATACGATCCCAAGATGAACACTTTGTTGCAGGCACAGTTATCGCACAGAATATGTTCTTTTGAGGGCAGGGGAATGATTTTGATTTTCACAGGGTTTGTTGGGGGGTTTTTTTTGCATTACAAAAAAAAATAAGAGAAAAAAAAAAAAAGAGACAGCAGTGCAGGTTTGATGGGTGGAACAGAAAGAAGGGAGGGAAAGAGGAAAAAGTTACTTTAGCAGCAAAATGTCCAAGGTTCTAACCACAATCAAATTAACGGATATCTGGCGGTAAAAAACAAGGTTGAAGGGATGCTGCCCTGATCCATTCGTCTTTGCTAAAATAATTCAGCTGTAAAAACTCCAAAATGTGACATATTGAAGGACAGTTTTGTAACATAAGCAACTTCCTAGCTTGTCCTCCATGTTATTGACCATCGTTATCACTTAAATATATGTACAAGAATTAAGCTGCTTTTCTCCTCGGCCACATGCTCCTGGTCACTACTGAAGTCAGTGCCGTGGGCGTGCTAATCCCATAACAGCTTCCAAGGGTTTCTGCTCCACTACTGCCACAACAGCCCACGCCCTGCTCTCCCCACTGCTGTTGGCGTGCACTGCAAGGGAGTTCCTAATGGTCATTCTGCTTGTCTCTCATCCAGGCTTGGATTTGCTCTTTAAGTTCTGGCACTGAGAGGGTAAAAAAAAAGAAAAAAGAATGATTAAATTACTTAGTAATACAACTACAAGAGAGCTCCTCATGACCAATGGAGATTTCTTCTCTAGTGACCTGATCAGGACTATCTGCTACTGTTGTCTTCTCTCTCAATGCAGTTTCTGCACAGCTTTGGGTAAGGGAATGATTCATTTATATATCCTAACATTTCTCACCCAGTAGTTATGAAGGGTTGTGAGGGTTTTTTCCCCCCATAGAAAAAGGGAAAGCAGAAGGAATGAACTCTTCTCTGCAAGTTGAGATGAAAGAACTGTTGCCTCTACCACTGTCCCCTGAAAGCACAGACCTGCCCACAAAGTGCTTCCCCCAGCCCACAGTTCCAGCTGCTCCACAGTACCTGGTTCCAGCATGTTTTCCGTCAGCGTCTGACGATTGAAAGGATCAGTGGATGAGTTCAACAGGTGCCTCAGGATGATCGACCTGTCCATGATAGTTCCAGATGGCAACCTCACAGGGTCAGTCATCAGGGTGTCCATGAGTGGATCTGAGGGCACAGGGGTCTCCTCATTAGCTATTTTCACCCCATTTTCAGATTTGGGTTGTTGTTTTTTTCTTTTTTTTTACTGTTTTCAAGTACATCCAAGCAAAGGATGGCTAAGACTGGACAATCCCAGGGAAAAACAAAGGAACTCTTAGCTCTCTGTATTTACTTACCTATTTAGTTGAAATAGGGCAGGATGCAAGGCTTCATAAATAACACCTAAGTTTCTATTAACATTTAGAATTGAAGTAACAAACCAAATCCCTCTTCCAGACAGTCACTATTTAGGAAACTCCACTTGCCTCTGAATTCATCCGGAGCATCGCTGTAATCAATCTCTGCACGGGCGTTCTTGGCAACAATTTCCTCCACTTTCTCTGCCAGCAGTTTGAATTTCTCTATTGCTATGGTGGACTTGATTCCAGCCTTTCTCATCTTGGAGATAACCTCCTCAAAGAGCTCTTTACTGTAGGACCTCTACAAGCAAAGCACAAAAAGACAACTTTGCTGAGTTGTAGGATCCTCACCTGCCATAAAAACGCTGAAGATATTTTAATGCACTTTTAAAACTGCAGAAGAAGGGATCAATGAAACCTCAAGCTGACATCAGACTCAAAAGCAGTATGTGGTAACATTTCATCTAGCACCAAAAGGTCAACTTTGGGGTAGACTTATGATTCTTTTTTTTACTAGTCATCACCACTGTAGGACTGTTCAGGACCAAAAAAAGGCAACATCACCTAAAGAAAATGAGGAAGTCACTCAGAGAGGCTGACTATGATTATCGGGATTATTCCTCACACAAAACATCTGTCTTGCCACTCTCCTGTCTGTATTATTGTTCTCACAAGTCTTGGCTGCAAACACAGCACAAAATGAATTAATTTTTTTAATTTCTTAATTTCTCTGTTAATGTGCAAGGCAGCACTGGGAAAGAAGTGATTCTTTCTCCTAATCCAAAGAAGAACCAACAGAAAAGCCACCCCATGATGTTGCAAAAATAGTAAGGCAGCTCAGAGGGAGCAAATGCTGGAGATTTGCCAACCGGTGCAGTAGGAATATCCAGAGAGACCAAATGCATATCCTGTAGTTCCTACAAAGCAAGTATTGCTCTCATGTGAAAAATCGAGTTAGGGAAGGACTTTTGTAGCTGCTTCTGTTCTACAGACACCATTTCCTTTTAACTTCACAGTGCCGTGTTTTGATGTAAACCTTTATTTGTAGCTGCTTCTGTTCTACAGACACCATTTCCTTTTAACTTCACAGTGCCGTGTTTTGATGTAAACCTTTTAATAAAAAAACCACTATTTACACTGCAGTGCAAGGTTGAATTACATGACAAAACAAAACACAGTGAGTCTCACAGATTTCTGTTTCCCTTGGGATTTCTGAAGTGTTCAAGGCAGCCTCACTTCTTTCATCTCCACCACATGGCACCAAGCAATGCCATTCAGCACTCAGGACACACAGTGCCCACCCAAACTCCTTTCTAGTGCAGAGAGAACAGAGCTGTGGCAACATGCCCGGGGCTGCAGAAACCTTTGCAGATTCCCTCTCCAACGTGCTGGGATTTGCAAATGGGACACGGCTCAAAATGCTTTAGAGAGCCCCCGCCATGATCAAGCAACTTTTTGTTTGTTTTGTTTTGTTCTCCCAGTCCCAGCAGCCATTAACCAGCCACACATTTCCTTGGTGGTTCTTTCCTGTCACTGACAGTTTCCAAGATACTGGTCACTCCCCCCACTCCTTTTTTCTGAAGGGCCACTTTGTTAATGGGGCTTTTTTCCAGTTCCCACACCCGCAGGCTTCTTTCTTTCGAGCCCCTACCTCAGTGTGTGTGTTTGCTGTGGCTGCCATGGGTGAATGATGGATAACACCCTCACTTTCTCATATACTGACCAGCATCAAAATGCACAGAATGCTCATTATACACATGCAGATGCATAAGGGCTGTTTCAGAAGTGTTCCTGATATTATCTGCAATTATCAGAACATAAATAATTACAGAAAAACGATCTTGAGTTACCCCAGTACTGCTGCTCACTAGACATGCAAGCACAGCCTCCTGTGCTGTAAACCAGCTTCCTCTAGAGCTTCAAGGAGCCACTGAGAACACTTTCCCCCCTCTGTATTTTGAAAAGTTTGTATTTTAAGACACAGGCATGGACAGATATAATTCAGTAGTTGAGACAACTCTGCAAGGACACAGAGGTGAGCAATAGCTTATCTTGCTGTTAATGGTACCATGAGGAGTTCAAAGGTGTCCTTAACTGTCTCATTCATGCTGGGCTTTGTCAGGTTATTACACAGCCATTTAATAAAGTGATATCAGAGGGGATACAATTTGCAAACTGTTAATCTAGAGAATGAACTTTGATGTGTTAAATGAGACACTTTGTCCCAGCTGTTTTGATGAGGAAGGGGGAGGGAGTCAAAACTCCGTGTGCCATCTGCAAAGGGACAAAGTACTTTGCTAATTTACAACGAGGCTGTAGCTAATAAGCAGCTCAGGAAATTTCCTCTGTGTGTGAAGTGCTATAGATATTTATGTATGTTTATAAGTTTGCAAAACACTGGGAACATCCATCTACAAAGAGCAGACAGAATACAAACAGAAATGATCTGCTGAAAGAAAACAAACTGCAGATGTAGAAGACAGAGTGGCTGGCAGCACACAGATGAAACACTTCTAGGGTATTCTGCAGAGTCCTGTTTGTCCACAGTGCTTTTGCCCTTCCCCTCATCCTTCTGGAGCCCACCTGATCATCAGCAATTGCTTTAGCAAAGCGAGCACAATCCAGCTGCAGGTAAATGTCCGTCAGTTGGTCCAACAGCTTCTTTGGTTCAAACCCATATTTCTCTGGGTTTTCGACTTTCAGGTCACGGCACTTGGGGCCACACAGTTGCTGTAAGTTAAAGTTCAACATAGCAGCCAGTCGTGGTCCAAGCTCCTACAAAGGCAAAGTAAAAGAGATCAAAGTGTGAAGGCAGTGACAGTGAAGATTATCACTGGATTTGCACACAGCAAGATCAGGAATTATTAACCAATACACTTTTCCTTTGTAGGCTTGTAGGAAGTGTCTGCTCTTTATGCATGTTTGCCATTAAGAAATGCCATGCAAACAGCTTCTGCCTAGAAGGATGACACCATCCCAGTGACTCAGGTGATGCTCTCACATCAAATAACATCAACAGCAACTAGGCTTTAATGAGTTAGAGAAAGGGGAGGAGAAAAGAATGGAGACAAAGTGCTCCCAGACACTTCCAGGTTATTATCCAGAGATGTCAGAGAAGCAAGAAACCAACTTAAACCTGAGAAGGACTTACAGGTCTGAGAAAAGGCTTTTGGACCTGCTTGGTAAGGATATGGAACATATCAACAGTTTCTGTGGCCAGGGCGAGATATGAGCGGGACACGCGCTCGTCCTGCGCCAGCTGCGACTGCCGCGCCTGCTGCTGGTCCTGCAAACAAACACAGAGCGGTCACAGCTCCCCCAGCAGCACCCACAGCCCCTCACAGCCACAGTGCCAACGGCATCTAGGCAAGAGAACAGGCAGCAACTCAAACACAGATGTGAGGCACCTCTGAATCTAAGGTACAGCTGCTCGCTTTTACTACCCAGTCCTAATGCCTGCACCAATCCTGCTGCATTCTGCAACTCTAGAGGATGAAAGCAAATGGCATCACAGGCCCCCACGGTTATTGAGTCTGTTTACATTCTCTAACTGCTCCTCACAGCTGCAGAACTGGGTTATGCTTCCTTTCCATCCAAATGCCAATAACTTCAAAACCAGCTTGGGATCTGAGAGTCAAATGAGGTTCTCTCTAATTTATGCACCACCATAAATAATAAACACTCCCCGGTGGAACAATCTGTAGATGATGTACCAGCTCATTTTGTAACTACAGTAATGGCTTTACCTTGCTGGTAGGCACAGGCAGGAAGAAAGGCTTCAGAAGAGCAAACCAGAATATGTTTAACAAACAGGATTTTATAGCTTTTCTTTTTGTACTTTTTGGTTCGTTTTTTTAAAATCGATAACCTTAAAATAGAAATACCCAACATTGGTGGGTCAACACACACAATTATTGTTTAATCAGGCCGAGCTCTGAGGTACAGGACTATAATTGTCTGCATCAAATCTACCAAGGATCAATGCATTAACAAAATAAAAGCTTCTACTCCTTGAAGTCAATTCAACTGGCGAGCATCTTCCCAAACCTCCTTCAGGAAGGTTAAAGTCTCGGTTTCTCCACTTAGAATTAAGTGCACAGTAATTTGAAACGTTACACTATTTCCACTTCACACCACTCTCTTTGCCAGGCACAACATAACCAGGCAGAATGATGGTTTTCTGCAGAATGTCATCCAGAGTGACCACGGCCATACTGGCAGCAAGAAAAAGCATCGAGAACCGCTTCTCACGAGCAGCTCTTTGGTGCTGCCCCTCATTAAAAAGTGGGTTTTAATGGTCTTGTATTAAAAAAATTAAAAATAAGTAAAGGGCACTTTGAAAAACAGCTCTGTTCACCCTGGGCAGCAGGTCCCATTGCTCTTTATTCTTCATCTCCTCTTGCACTTCATGGATACGTTTTAGGGACTCCAGACTCTCATCCAGCAAGAAAGTTGTGTCATTTATCAGCATGTTGATGTAGCGAACAAACTGCTTCCCAGAGCTGAAAACATCGAAACACAGGTATCACGGCAGAGCAGGTGGGCCTGCAGAGCAGACTGCAACCCCAGCAACACTCCTGCACTGAATATTTCCAACAACGCTCCCATTCCCCAAGCCAAGGTGATTGTGGTGTCCAGAGCTCAGCTTAGAAACACTCCAGTTCTACTGGGAGGGGTTGCCATGTACAGGACAATGGAAAGCAGCATCACCCATTCCCAAAGGCAGGGACTCCTCAGGTCCCTGCCCGAGCAGCCTGGTGGCAGGGAGCAGTGCTAGACACAACCTCTTACTCACTTGAACTCTTCCATAAAGGTACCATGGTGAGCAATGTTTTGCCAGAGGCTTTTGAAGATGGTGCTGATGTGGTAGCGGATCGTGAACTTGTCGTAGAACTCGCTTGTGGCTCCGGTGTGTTCCACATCTGGAAAAGAGCACAAATCCCAGGACTGAAATCCCAACTCTCCCAGCAGGATTCCCCTGCAGCACACATCTCTCCCCACTGCCTCTGGTGGGATGAGCTGCGAGCACCAAGCTTTAAGAGATGGAGTTCAATTCCCATTCAGAAGTCTTCATTGTAATCCCCATTAAAAGAAGCAGCACTGTACATTTTCTAACCCAGACCCAACCTCATTTCTGAAGAAAAACCCTCAGAACCCAAAACTTTCTGCTCTATTCAAGTCTGCTCTTCATCCCACAGTCTAAAATTTCACTAAGAAAATTCTGGGAACAGACAACAGACCTGGGAACAGACCAACAAAAATAGTTGGTTTTACCGGTGCAAAAACTCTTCTGAAGCATCTGAACCTACAGGACCAGCAACACTACAACAGGGAGTTCTACAATCCCAGTGCTGCCTTACAAGTAAAGCAAAAAGCAAACCAAAAGCTTTAATTTGGGAATCCAAACACCACAAAAGCAACTGTCACATCGATCTACAGTGCTGCAGCTGCCAGTGCACAGCAGCTTGTGGAAGGACTGGAATTCTCAAGGTCCCATCTAATGCTGTTGCCCCCAGTTCCTGAGCAATAAAGCCTCGTCTTCACAAGACCCAAGATCTACCAATTTTTGGTTTTGTTGGGTTTTTCTGTGCTTTTTTTCTCATGGTTACCACATCAAACACAACCTTTGGCCTTCGAGTACTCACCACTGTGCACTCAGTGAGCTACAGACAAAGCACTTACCTGTGTAAAACTTCATCAAGGAGGGCACCAACAATTTGGTGGAGAGAGGGTGATTCTCAATCATTTCAAAGAACTTCTGTGTCCGGGGCTGCACAGCTGGATTTGTCATGAACATCACCTCCACCAGCTTGGCCACTAAATAAGGATTTCGGATGTAGTTCTGGTTGCACAGCATCACAACAAGGAACATCACTATGTCCTGAGTGCAGGGTTCATACAGCACCTGAGGAGCATATCTGGGAACAGGGAGAGAAGGAAAACTAAATGCCAAACCCCAACCCTCATGTTCTACTCCTTAAGCTCTGGCTTTTTAAAAATACTATTCTAGTGATGATTTAACATATCACAAGATCAAAAGGTCTCACTGCAAACCATAAAGAAAATTCCTGGGGAGGGAACCCAACTGTCTTCCACGAAAAATTTAGGTTAGAAGGGACTCTGGAGCTCATCTAGGCATTAGAGCTGCAGCAATGCTGCCATTCCATACTCTTATGGCTTCTGTTCAAAGCCAGACCATTAACTACAGAATAGCTATAAAACCACTTTTGCACCCTGAATTTATGCATGTGCCACCTGCTACAGGGGCAAGTGACAGTACAAGTTTCCTTCAGATATAACTTTACTTACTGTACAATAAAAAATAAAAATTCGGCGACATCTTCCACGTAAAACTCTGGCAACGCTGCAAATACCTTGGGAACCTCAGGAGTTAAAGGCAATTTAATGCTGTAGAATAAAAGAGACAACAAACAGGACAGTAAATCAGCAGGGTTAAGCAGAAAGTGCCCTGTGGTGTCCTATGGAATTATCCTATGGGAACACTTTATAATTGTTCCAAAACTGACTTCTTAAAATTCCATGTCAGTGCTTCAAGGGTCCCAAAATACCTGAGGGTGCTCCCCCAAACCCAGCTGAGCTTAAACTCTACTAAGATACTCTAATAAGAATGTATGTCACTGACATAAATAAAGTAATAACAAAATAACAGTGGAGATACTGTAAATAAAAATTGTTCTACAACTGCTAAATTCAGTGAGCAGTCAAACATGGGCTGGAATATCTTTGATACAATTTATACAGGTAATCCCAACACTCACTTGGGGTAGGCAGGGTCTAGAATGCGAAGCATCAGCTGGATCACCATGCCATAGAAATTCAGGCATCTCCTGAGAAAGTTTTCATCCAGCAAACCGGCGTCTGCACAGGCCTTGCACCTCACCAGTTTCTGCAGAACAGGCACACAAAAACTAATCCAGGGCAAGACAACATCAAGGAAGGTCAAACCTCTCCCAGCTAATCAATACATGTGTGCATCACGACAATTCCCCAGGGGTTTTGTTCTCACAGCACACTCAGAGCAGGGGACACAGGCCCCAGCACAGCCAGTCAAACACAGGTGACTCAGAGCTGCAGGGGCAGAGGTGCCTTTTCCAAGCTTTATGGGAACAATGAAAGATGTAACAAAGGTATCAAAGCAGGAAAATGTGCAATTAAAGTAATTTTGGTGCTACAGCTCAGGAAATTTGTGCCAATTTGTGCTAGGAAGACCTGAGCAATACAGACCTCCAGAAAAGGGCACCCCAGCTTACTCATCTGTGCAGGAACCCTGAGTGAGACTGGGGACTCCAGAGTTCCTGCTTGGGCATGGACTGTGCACACACAGCTGCCTCTGAGCAAAGCACAGTCCCTTTGCACTCTCTCCAATAAAAAACATCCAATTTTCTTCTTTCTGAAGAACACTAAGTGAATCTTGGTGTTACTTTGAACCTTAAAGTCCCCACTGATGTTATATTGTGTCACCTCCTGCAGCTCTCAGGTGGGTCATGGGTTCAAACCCAACCACTGTCAAGCCTCATCAGCGAGAAGTTGCATTTAAACATGAAAGTCAACACACTGACAGGCTACAAAGGCATTTAGCCAGGAACAGAATCACTTACAGACCTTGAGCTGTGTCTTGCACCGTTTCAGCATCTCTCGATGCCTGGTGGCCAGAGGGGAATCCTTCCACTGACTTTCGTTGTTTTTCAAATCTTCCACAGTCCTGAAAGGCAGAGGCTCGTTATCACACAGAGGGGAAATGTGCTGCCATTACCAGGCATTTAACCTTCCTATCTGTATTTAAAAGAGCCCATCATTTCCATGGAAGTTACCCATCAGCACGACAAGAAAAAGAAACTGCTTTTGTAAATGCAGATTAAACATCTGCACAGCCTGCACTCACCACACACACAAGCTCCAACATCCAGGCCTTTCAGGGACACCAAAGGGATGGAACACACAAGGGCTCTATCCTGCCTCACAAACTAATTTTACTATTAAAAAAAAAGGGGAAAAAATTGCCTTTTTTTGGTTTGGTTTTGGGTTTTTTTTCCCCCCGCTGAAGTCTGCGGTCATGCTAAAGGAAGGTTAAAATAGTGTCATGAAAATTAAACCTAAAATTTGCCATACCACAAGGAAGGATTGGTCCAGCTAATAATGAGATATTTGGAGATTTCATTCATCTTCTGGTATCAGAAAGGAAAAATGGAAAACAAAATCAGCTAAAGAAGGAAAAGGTGGCCAACAGCAGGTCTTGTTAGAAATAAGAAAGGTAAAAGTCTGCATCCTGTGTAACTTCCCACTTTCTAGTGTTGCCAATGACTTTTTGGAGTTCTGTTCTACCCTTCTTATGCTCCACTCCTCAGAAAATTCAGGTTTGCAGAGGAGCACAGTATGTGAACAATCTACAGTCTCCCTGGCAGTGTAAGGACCAGGAAATCAAGGGGGTTGACATTCCTCCCTTTTCTTACCCATCATCTCACTCTGCCCAACAGAAGAGAGAACTCAAATGTACATTAGACACACCACTTACACTAAAAAAATCCTCCATATGTCCATATCTGAATCCTTTTTAGGAGGGGCAGCTGATCAGAACAAAGCTCATACACTGAACTGCATGAATACAGCCCCTTTTCATCCCTGCTCTAAACACAAATCCTCTTCTCCACCAATCTCTGGCTGAAGCAGACCAACATCCAGTGTAATTTCTTTATTAACAACACCTAAAGACGCTGCCCAGTGTTGCAATTGAGCAGTTGATGGAAAACACTGACCCCTGAGCTCCTGCTGCTGCCAGGAGAGCCAAGAGCTCCTCACTCTGCACCCTTGGACAGGGAGTGCTGCATCAGCAACTCCTGGGCAGCAATTCTAAATAAGGAGAAAGCAGCAATTCCTTTTTCAAGCCAACATATGGCTGTTTTACAAGTAATCCACAGGCTGTTTATAGGAAAATACTCTTTCCTTTAAGATAAGCTGACTCTTCCCGCTCCGCTCTCTCTGCAGCTTCCCAGGTTCTTGGCCTGCATGTGCCTTAAAAATGAAATCACTTCAAATGCAGTCCAAAAATCCAGTAATGAACTCATGGCATGACTGCCAAGGAACATTTACCAAAATGCAATGAGTGCAATTCTAAACAATGGAAAATACTGATGATACAAAAATCTGTTCTAATTTTAACAGAGGATTCTTCGACGTTCAGCAACTACAAAACCCTATTTGAATGGATGTCAAGAGAAATGGAAAACAGGAGTATCCTCATGCCAACATCATAATGTATATGTGAGTTATGACTTTTAAAACAGTAAACCCTATGCTGAATTACATGTGCACAAACAATATTAAGAGGTTGTTGCTGAAGGTTTCTCTCCCCTAAAGTATGATGAGTTCTCCCACCTCAGGAGCTGAGAGGAAAAAGGTAAATAATGTCTGGGACATTCAAAACAGCTCAGGCAGGACTAACAAAGTCTTGTTTCTGAAATCACATCACACATGGAACTTTACATGCACTGCTCCAGCTGTCAGAGAGCCTGAGGCACTGATGACCTGCCAGCTACACCACAGATTACTTGTAATAAACAGTGTTAAGTATCAAAATGATCTGAACAGAGTTATCTTTTAAAGAGAATGGTCTTCTCACCAACCTGAGCTGCCTGGTGTAACCAACAGCCTCCACCTCACTATTATCTGAATTCCTGATCCAAGCCACAGTCCCTCAACACACCCAAAAATCCCCAAGGACCAAAAGCAGCAGCGTAACAGATGCTGAGGTGATCTGTACTCAGCAACAGTTCCTTCCAAACTGGCCTTCTAATTCCATTTAGTTTACTGGACTTGGTGGGAAGAGGACATTGGGGGCTGCCAGGACCCTCTGAGGCAGCAGAAAATCAAACACCCAACCTGTTGAGCTCCCTGATGGCTCGCAGCCTCCGGATGTACCGACGGCAGCTGGGCAGGATGGACAGGTGGTGGGCGTGCAGGGTGAGGAAGAAACATTCCGTCGGGAATTTCGGCTCAGAAAATGGAGACGGATCCCTGTCTAGAAAAACAAACACACAAAAAAGCAGCAGAGGTGAATAAGTTAAAAAAATGAACTGCCTCATCTAGGGGTGAGACCTTGAACTCAGCTTTCTTCAGAACAAGGAAGAGCAGACTGCACCAAGAAAAGGGATTTAGGAATAGGGGAGTTATTTGCTGGGATCAAATACTTCCATGTACCTCCACGGCAGAACCAGAAGGCACAGTAAATGCTTAATAAGAGTACTAACAAAGTTCAGCAAGCCAGGCTGCAACATCCTCCATCGTTGCTTTCACTCTTGTCTCATCCGTGGGGAGCTCGATCCGACACCTGGGGTGGAATATGTACATGGGATCAACCGTTTCCAGCTTTATCTTCGTACTCAGCTGCTGCAGTACCCAGAGGAAGTTGAGCATGAAGCCATCTGTGGACACCAAACGATCGTCTGTCTGTGGGGTGAGAAAGCAAAGGGCTGAGGACAAGCTGAGAAGCACAAGGGTTCAGTTCCAACAGCCCCCAACATCACTGTGCCAGTTCAAGAGAAGGGAGGAATGAAGAAGGTGGCTCTGCCAGGAGAATTCTGTGGCAATGGGCAATCAGCTACTGACTTACAGATCTTCCTTCTCTATGGTTCAATAATCACCCTCCAGAACATCAAACAAACATATAAAAAGAAGCAGAAAATGATCTAAGACATTAAAAGGGGCTCTTTGGAGAATGGTTGGCCCACAGGTACAGAGAGCAACAGAAGAGCTTCAAATAGTTGCTGAGCATCAGTTCATCAGTTTTATCTTAAGTGTAGTTTCTGTTACTCCTTCACTGGAATTTCACAGAAATACTTCTAGTAATGGTTCCAAATGTTCACTTTTGAAAAGGAGACATGAAGACAACAATGAACAGCTTCAGCTGTTCAAGACTCACATGCAGATTTTATCACAGGAAATGAGTGCAATGCACTAATTAAACAATGGCAAAATCCCATCCCTGGTGTTTCACTGGAGCCAGGTCAGTTCAGACCTGCCCTGTTCCTTCTGCAGACACCCCATTCCAAGCCCAGCACCTCCCCAGCTGGGAAAGCTGCTTGTCAAACACAGTCAATTGGGATGAAGCCCTCAGAGATGGGGCAGGAGGATTACAAAGCTTTGAACACCTAATATAGAACCTCTGCTGATGAAGTGACATCTCAGCCCTAAGAGAGGAGATAAACTGATAAAACAGATTGATTTAAGAAATGAAAGATGTATTGCAAGGGACAAAGACTGAGGACAGGGCTTCTTGCCTCTGGTAGCAGGCACTCAAATTCTTTTGTCCTCCATTCTAGACCACCAAGGCATGAGCCATCCAGAGCTATTTGTGGGTGGATGAGGCCAATGAATCACAGGAAGAGCACTTCCTTTTATTTACCTGCATTTGGGCCTTTTTCATGTTGGCATTGACAACAGCTGCCATGTAACCCAGAGCTGCCTCCCGGGTCTCCCCGTTCAGTAGGATACTGTGCAGGATCTTGAACAGCTCTTGCTGGAATTTCAAACAAACATCCTTGTCAGGTTGCACACACTTCCCAACATCACAGTCCTGCCTTCTGTTTGCCTCTATTTTCGTGTTCTTCAAATTCCACAGAACTCACTAAAACTTCTGTTACTGTTACTGTCAACTTTCTGTGCATGTGTTAGTTCTGATATTAGTTACACAAAAAATGCAAATACAAGATTAGTGTAGTGACACAAAACTAACACAGTGTTTATTTACTCATCCTTTCACATGAACTGTAGCCCATGACTAACTGATCTGATATTTTCTGAATTGGCTTACAGCCCTAGAGAAATATTTGTAGCACTGTATTTTTTTCCCCAATTCAGCCACATCCCAAAACATGTGTGGTTTAACACAGAAGCTCATTTTTTTAGATTATATTCCTCATCTATGCCAAGACCAAAACCCCCACATATTATGCATTTCTTTAAAGAAATGAGCACACTCACCCTTGCTAATTCCAGGTAATGTTGCAGAGACTGGCTGACGACCCGGGTGTTTTCAAGAGTAATGGCAGGCCCTGAGAAGTACTTTTCAACTACTTTGTTCTGAAAGGAAATAATGGTAAATGTATCAAATGTATTGGGGGAGTAAAAAAAACCCTCAACAACAAAAAAAACCCCACCATGCTACTACAAACATCCTCCAGTGACACTTACATCATCTTCAGCAAAGACAGAGAGACTGAAGAAGGCTCCAAGGTAGGAAAGTCTTTGCAGTTCTCTTCCTGCACCTGTGCTTAAAGATTTAGGCAACCACAAGGGCAAAGAGACAACCTAAAAATAGGAGAAACAGCAAGTTCTTCAACGCTGCCGTGTCAGCCCTCCTGCTTTGTCACCTTCCCGTGTCTGCCACACGCCCCCGGCCCTTCCCCGCTCAGTCACGCTGAGGGCTACATGGAAACAGCTCCTCAGCCTTCCAGCTACCCAGCAACTCCTGCTTGTCCCAGTTTTCCTGAAGTCTCAGGGGAAAGGATTCCCTTTACCAGCTTAATTTAAACCATTGTTTCGCATGAGATGCTCCAGTAGCCCTTGCTTGGAGTTCTGGAGAACGTTCTCAGTGTGGACTATACAACACCACAACCGCCCTCAGTGGTTCTTTTAACTGGGTCCACTTACCAAACTGCACATGGGGTGTGTTTTCCCAAACTTGATTTCACAAAGTTCACATAGTGCCTACAAAGAAATCCCAGTAAAAAGCACTTTTGTGAGTAATTCCTAAGCAACCTGTCTGCAAAAAACAAGCTTAACGTGGCAAACTGCTGCAAGAGCCCAGCCTTTCTCTCTTGATCAGTGGGAAAACCTCACTCTTGTGGTGAAGGGAGGGAGAGCACACCCTGCTCCCATTTTAGCTTTTACATCTGCTCCAAGTTGTCTCAAAAAGGCCAACGTGTCTCCCAGAATAACAAATTATTGCGCTTATTTCAAAAATTAGCTGTGCAAATTGTTGTTTGCTCAGAACATGACAATGCCTGTGCTGGACTCCTGAGCCACCACATTAAACTCAGCAACAATAATAAATAGAGCAATTGTTCTCTCCATACACCAAGGCCTTTGTCTTCTGAATCAGAGTGGAAAAATGTCAAATGAACACAGAACCCAGGAACAAAGAACCCTATCCAAGATCTCTAACTCACTTTCAACTGCAGCACAGAAAGAAGAAAGCAGTTGTAACAGAGAATTCTGGAAACACAAAAATGCTGTTGGCCTTCCCACTTCTCCTGTATTATGTGTTCTCATTCTTCAATTATACTACAGCTACCAACTGCTATTCCATCCTCCTGTTGCAAACTGTGCCAGTCAGAGATAATGAAAACACAGACTCATTTTTGAGCAGCCCTTCCTTGTAGCCACACAGCCAAGCTTGCAGCAGTTCACATTTTAAATTGGGGGAATAACAGCAGAGCAGGAAAACACAGAGCCACAAAAAAATTATTGGTTTTTTGCAAAAGTACCAGAGTTACTTAATCAATTTTGACTTGCAGCCCCCCAGTCCAGCTGATTTGCTGAAGGGCAAGTTAAAGCTGAGGTGTAACAGCCTTTTTTGGCACCACACACACAGAAGATCCTAAACTGTGAAGGTGTGAGTTGACAGTGCTCAATTTCCCAGGAATCCAGACTGCTCCGTGGTGGCCAAACACACTTTGCAAAGAGTGGTTTGGTTTGGCAATAAAAGCAGCAGGAGGGGAGCAGATCTAGGACTGAGAATGTACTTTAAAAAAAACAAAAATAAACCCCTCAGCTTTTCAGCCAGGGAATACTATGATGTTTTCCTCAGTAAATAGTCCCCAGTTCAAATATTTTGGGTTTCATGCAACAGATCTGAGTTTCCCACAGACAAAAGTGAGTCCAACATACACTGGTATGGACAGTGGCTGTTATTCCCCAGCCCTAAATTGAGAGGAGCTTACCAGGATTTTATAACCATCCACAGTATTATAGTCATGCATGATGAAATTCATGCATTTGATCAATCTTATATCAAGCAATACACACAAACATTTGAGTAGACCCCTATACAAAGTGTTCATTAATCTTAAGCCATTATTGGCCTCACACTCTACTAGATTTTTAATGTTCTTTTACACATCTCATACCACATTAAGCTTCCTACAGAGTTTAACAGCAATCCACCAACCAAAAAAAGCCCCCAAAATGTTGAAGTCCATTATCTTGTATAGAATCTGCATGTTATCAGTGATTATAAAGAAAATGCTTCTAGCAATGGACAGTCCTTACCATAAGGGGATATTTAAAATTGTCACTATCAAGGGAGCACTCTTTGGAAGCTACAGCCAGGCCTTGTAAGATGGGAATAAAGATCTGTAAAAACACAAGTAGATTAACTTTATTCAAGATACAGGAAACAATCAAATTACTCCATTGCTGAAGTGCCTGTTCGTTCTCCAAATACTGCAAGTTACACAAAAGCAAAACCAAGATATCTTCTTTAAATTTCTTTCAACCTTTAAATAATCAGTTAAGCCTGAAGGCTTAAGAGATTATTCAAAGGTAAAAAGCAACTTGTTTGCTGTAGGGGATGTGCTCAGGTGTTGTGCCCTCGAGTTCTCTGCAGGCACGTGTGTTAGACACGAAGCAGAGCCCGAGTTCTGCCCAGGTGCCCAACACCCTGACTGCCCAAATGGGTAATCACTGCCCTGCCTGCACACTGGGGGTAATAACCCAGCTCTAATTTTGCAGGATGTGTAAGTTGGGAAGGATAATAAGCAGCAGTCAAGGGTTGTTAGGAAAGAGGAAGTGACTTGACAGGAACTTATTAATCAGAAGTAATTATAGCCATTTAGTGAGTCCCAATCACACAGCTCTGACAACTATACCCTCACAACATAAACCAACAGGAATTCTCCAACAGCAACAAGAGATCCCACTGAATTCTGAATTTAAAGTGTATTGTGTTGCTTCTATGAAGAGACAAAGAAAATATTAAATCATATTAGGGAAAAGGACTATAGAGGTGGCCATGTGCTTCAGCCAGAGGGAGGGTTCTCCTCTCCAGGGCAGGTGACCTTTAACACTTTTATAACCACTTTCTGACAGTCTTAAATGTACTTGCAACTGCATGAAGGTCTACTAAAAGGAGTTCAGACAGAAATATAAATTATTAACAGGTACTTGCACTACATATCAAAGTTATCTCATGTCATTCTTTTCAAAACTGGAAGGATCAAATGCCATTCCAAAGGCTCCTTTACAGCCAAGTCCCACAATATTACAGTGCTAATTAGAGACAATCTTACTGATCTGCTCTACAGTATATGGACTAGAGGTCTGATAGTTTTGTGTCTTATCATCACCTCAGTGAACTGCTCTGACACACCAAATAAACCATTTTCAGTCATTTCCTCTGCAAAATATGAATTACTGGACTGGGACTTGTAAAGTGCTGTTAACACCTTAGATGCAAAATATTAAAGATGCAAAGAGGGCTAAAGATTGCAAAATGGAAAACACAATAAATCTTCCTGAGTAGGACTCCAGCAGATTGCTTACATGTACATTTTTTTAGGGATTTTGTACTAAAGGATGAAACCCAGGATCAATCTTGCAATATCCCACTTCAGCATCAGTGTGTGCTGCTTATTAACAAATGCACTTTTCATAATTAGAACTAGCAAATAATGGAAGTCAGCCTTTTTCACAAAAGGAACAAAAGCAGATTCCAACTGTTTGGGAGGCTGACAGCCCCTGAGCTGCAGGATAAACCTCTGGAAATCTTGGATACTGCAACTAATAGAATCACATGCTATAGCTATTTATCTTTGACCTGTGCCTTACCTGTTTGAACACCTCTTCATCCTGATAAGTTGTCCTCACCAATTCTTGGATGAAGCCAAATGGGAGATTCCTACACAGCATATATGGTACCAGCAAAGACTGCTGCTGCAACGACCTTTATTTGCATTAAAAAAAAAAATCCAAAACTACTGATTACTTGCAGTAGTATTTGCAGAAATTCAGAGCAATTGCACATAAGGATGTGTCTGAGAGCACATTATCAATGTGCAGATACACCTATTCCTTCCTAATCTTGTCTGCCTGGGGAAAGGTTCCTCTAAACCAGGTGCTGCTGCCAACCCCACACTGCAGTTAATGAGGCTGGAAGGAAACAGCAGCTTCTGTGGACTAACTGGTTGCCCCTTCTACCCCTCTCTGATGAAAAAAACACTTTATTAGGCTCAACTAGTTAAGTAACAACATTTTATACAGGTGTTTTTCCAGACTAAAGAAGAAAATTAGTCTTTCCTGAATTAATGCAGTCATTACTTTTAACTGCTCCCTAGGATTTTTAAAAGGTATCTTTTTTTCCCCTTATTACATATATAAAACTTATCCTAATGCCAACATTGGTTCATGTGAAGACAAAACTAATCTCGAAGCACAGGGTGCACCTTTGAAGATCATAGAAGTGTTCTCTGGGGACACAAATATAAAATCATGCAGATTTTAGTACAAGTCACATCTTTTTAGTGTTCCAAGTAGCCCAGCTGCTGGTTAAACAACTGCACTTGGAATCTCAGAGTGGAGATGTAGTGTAGAAAGCCCACAGAGAGCTTGACATTCCCAAACCTGCTGTGGTAACTCTGAAGCAAACAAGTCCTATGTCCCTTCAGCAGGTTTTCTTACACATTTTAAGATTGTTGGTCAGGTGCAGCTCTACTGGGTAGTGCCTTCCACAGGAGGAGTGCCCCAGCAATCTGTCAGTAAAATAGTTTAAGCATAAGGCAAGGCAAAAACCAGCTTAGCTAACTGGTTTAAACCCCTTCAAACTGTTCTCATCAACCTGGAGAATTTTACCCAAACACAAACAGGAAATATTCTCCTTTCCACCATCAGTGAAGCAACAAAGGATTCCTCTGGCACATAAATATCCTGCTCTAAAAACTGACTTAAGTGTTCTTATCTAGTCCTCAGAAGAAAGAAAGGATCCTGGAACAGTCCAACCTCCCTGATTAAGCCCAGCTTTATTTACCTTGGTTGTGTTAAGGATCCCTGGAGCACCAAAGCAGCGTGAGAAATGCACTGGGATCGGATGTTGCTCAGTAACTGGCTGACTGTTGGCTGGCTACACATCTGATAAAAACAACTTGATCTTAATACAAACCAGAATTTGGATACAGAACAGTACATTTCTTTATTTGTGCAGTATAACTAACGTGCAAACTAAGTTCAGCACTACTCCAGCTAAAAACCTGCCAGATTATCTGTAAGTAATGTTGGTTGGTTGTTTTTTCCCCCAGAAGTAAAAGCTTAGAGCAGAATACAGACCACTGACAGGGAGCTGGTCTCTCAAAAATATGTTTTATATGGCATAAACTTGGATAAAATGCAGTGGATCAAAAGGGGAAGGATCATTTCTAACACAGTGCTTATTTAAGATATAAAATATGTATGTGATGCAAATATGATGAATTAACAAGAGTCAAAGGTACCTAATAAATTCTATAGATCTGTTTCTACAGAGCCATCAGGAAGGAACTCTCAATTCCCACCAGTGAGTAAAGAGGAGTGTCTGGGACAGCACTGATACAACTTTACTCATCTGAAACATACCTTTGGTGCTTTTCTCTCCTCTATTCCAACTCTGTCAAAACACTCAATGAGGTAGTTCAGCATCTCTGTCTCCTTACAGTTTTCAATGGTGAAGTGGTCACTGCAGGAATCGGAAACACTTGAGCTGCCAGAGCCTCCCATACTTTAAAACACACAAAAACCAGAAACGAGGCATTAGGGACAGTTCTTCACTTGTGCACAGTCAAACAATTCACCAGCTCTTCCTCTGCCAGTGCTCTGAACACTCCATCCCATCACACACAGGGCTCAGCAGTTCAGGGAGCTCCTGTGAGCTGTGAAGGGCTCTCCAAGCACCAGCCTGGCCAACCCTGGAGGTTCAGAGCTGTACCATGACTGAAGAATCAACCTCATTAACTAAGGAGCTGAAGACAGCAGCAAAGAGCATGACTTTAATGGGAATCAGTCAATCTCTGAATTCTCTGAATCAGTGAATTCTCACCTGGCAACACCAAAAATGGACAGGCTTTGAGTTGTACCTGAACTGTTGGCACACTCAGGACACCCCAACACTTCCAGGCCGTGGTGCAGCCTCTGCACAGGTTCCACAGCCAGCACTAAAAATGGCAGAAATGTCCAAATTCTGTTAACACCACCAAGCCATGGAAGGCAGGAGCCTCCCACTGCCAAGGACAGACCTGGGCTGACAGACAGGGCCACAGACACTTGATGTGCTCTGAGGAAGGAGAATAAATAAACCAGGAGGCAACACAGCCAACCCACTGCTCCCTTTAACACTCCCACATTAGAGATCATTTCAACTCAGATCATTTCAGTTCCCTCACAGTAAAATGCACCATTTCATTAAGTAACACAGCACTGAGGGGGGGGAAACCCACTGATATTGTAAACACAAAAACTAAACCCACAAAACCAACACCATCCTTGAGAGCAGAGAGAAAGGGAACACAAGTGAGAACAGCCCCACGACTCTCAATCTCAGACTTGTTATCTCTACAGAATTCTTCTCTACACACCAGCTTGGTAAAGCTAATTAAAAGCAAAACCCTCATTTTGCAGAAGAGAATTAAGACATGATGTAGTCACTTTATGTAAATGAAATTTTAAAAATAGCAATTACGTGGATGAGCTGCTGCAATTCTCCAAGAAAAGCCTGTGCACAGTCGGGGTGGATTTAAATGAAAACCAATTTATAAGCCCCAGATCTTAAACTGGAAAACATGAGTATTTGTTTCCATAAATGCAGCTTTCTAAAAATCACATTTAAACCTACAAACTCTCAACACTGGAATCTCCTTTAAACTGTAAAATAATTTGCATTTTTATCATCAAGCTGTACAAATCTGTTGTGCAAACTCCACAGTCCAACCAATAAATCAGGGAAAGGTTATTACTGCTCAGCATCTGGGAGCTCAGCGTGTTAAGAAACACAACATTCTAATAGCAGCAATCTCTGTTTGCAGAGAGATGTTTTCAGTTATTCAATTAAAACTTATCCATGTCAAACATTGCTCAGTAACCACAAAATTATGCCGTTTTTTTCTACAGTCTCTTTTAAACCTCTTGACTTCTCACATTCAGCTTAAAAAAAGACTCTTTTAAGAAAGTAAATTTATATGAAAACCTACTAGTTCTACAGTTAGTATTTCTGTTAATGATTTCACTGCAGCAGCAACTCAAATTATTCCAACACAAAGCTCACACATCCTTCACACACACATTGAATGCCTTGGTGTGTCCAAAACACAAGTTGTTGCATAATTGTACAGCCACTGTGTTTATAATTTAACTAACAACTTACTGCTGCCTGCAAAATGCCAGGACAGAATAAACAAATGAGAACCCCAGAAGCACAGCAGAAACCCTCTCCAAAGCTTGGCAACTCTGTCCAACATTTGGATTCAATCGCCAACGGGATAAATATTAAACAAAACAGAGGGGAAAGATAATCCTAAATTCCACATGCAACAAATCCCTACACCCACGTTATCAGGTTCACTCCCCTGAAATCAGACTGGGATGGAAAAGAGGAGATGCTGCTTGGAAGGTGTTCCAGGTGCCAGTGACTGCAGCAGCAGTGTCCCAACACACCACAGCAACAGTCAGACAGAGAAACTGCCTCTGTGTGCAGGGGGAGATCTTTCACACCAAGTGCTTTTGGGCATTCCTTGACACCCAAAGGGAGTTCCTAAAGTCTTGTTGGCTTCGTTTTGGAAGGCTCAAGCAATGAGAATTCCCCTGTGTTTTGCTGTAACTAAAATCCTTGCAGGGGACTGGGGGCCTTGGAGGAGCCCTTTCCTCCCAGTTGTTCCGTGTGTGTGGCCTGTAAAACTCCCACCTTGCTTCCCTTTCCCATCTGGAAGTGGTAACTGCCTCCCTGGGCTTGAGGCCAGGCACAGACCCCTCAGAATCACCCTCGGGCATGACCTGGGGTCTGAATGCTCACAGATAATGTTCAACACTACCAAGACTACAGAAGTATCATTTTTCAGAAAAATCTTCCTGAAATACACGGGGTTTATATAAAATATTTATTCCTTTCTCCAGTTTGGGTTGATCCAAAAGAATGGGGCATTTCTTTGGGAAAATATTTCTGTATCAGCCAAGACACTGAAGGATTACTCCACAGTGGAATGTAGGAGATCTGACCCTGCACTTATATTTTCTAAAGCTTTTTCCCCCCTTGGCATATCCAGTGTTCTGCAGGTTTTTGCATGGCATCTGCCCAGCTCCAAACCAGATCCCACCAGTATCAACTCTCATTTGGTTTTCACATATCTTGATGTCACACAAATGAAAGGGGTTTGCTACACAATTCACAAATGTCTGTTTTACAGTAAAATAGTCAGTTCTTCCCCCTCCTTTCTTGGCTGTCCCAGCTCCATCAGCCTCTGCTAAAACCCTGCCAAAGGACCAGCTGAAGCTTTCAGGTGTATTTTGTCACAGGCTAAAGGGGTGATCCTCAGCTGTCAAGCAGCAATGAATCTTCAAAGTCACACTGTTTGCATCAGCTGCTTATTTGTCACTGTATCTTTTCCCACATGTTAACCTCTGTCCTCCTTTTCCAGGTTTTCATGGGAAAACACACACACCATGTACCAGCCACTGAAAATTACAGCCAAGGGCAAATGCTATTCCTTCTACTCACAGAGCCAGTGAGGAGCTGCACTCCAGCAGCATGGCAGAAACCATGCTCATTAAGCCTAGAAGACAGTATGATGAACATTTACCTTGGTCACCTCTTCAAAAAGAGCTGACTAACTGCACTCATTACACTTGTTTGTACACCATCCTAACGAGGCAGCCAAGTCACGTCCCTGCTTCAGTTCTCCACGTTACTTTGAGGATCACTTGACACTACACAGGCTGTTAGTTCCTAAACAACCAAACATGCAGGTTACATTCTCTTTCTCAGATACCTGGACCCAAACTGGACACAAGAAAAATCATCATCTTCATTGTCTTCATCACTACTGTCCTCAGACACATCAGAAACGGCAAGGAGGAGGAGGGAGAAAGGGTTGTCGTACAAACTACCACAACAAAAATGGAAAAGGCCATCAGATTCTTCTTAAGCCAGAAGGAAAAGTAAATGGTAGCTTTTAAGTCTGTCAGAAATCATCTTCTGTAAACATGCAGGCAATGGATAACTCCACGTTAGTAAAACCAAGACCATACTAACATGCTCTGTTACACTGCCACGAGTTATTGAGGTATCAAAAACACCACACATTTACAACCCAAAAATTGAAAAAGAATTTTTCAGACCCAATAAAAATTAAGGCTGAAGTGGAATGCTTAGACATGACTGAATAATGAGTATTACAATTCTAAGCTAGTGAACTTTAAAGCAATGATCTCAAAACCTTGTGTGCTTGTTTCTCCCTCCTGCAGGGACAAGGGATTCCAGGAGCAGCCAACAGAGGAAATGCGGTGGTACTTGGCCTGGCACTCTGAAATAGGCTGATCTGTAATTTAAATCTGTGCACCAGGGAATTAAATCTAACCCAGTCCAGCAAGTAACAGCTTTCAACAAATTAACTAAAGCCCTACTGAGAAAACCTCCTCAGAGCAGGAGGTTTGTCTGGTTTACTATCCAGCAGCAGCAACTGAAAGGAAAGCTCATAGTCTAACTGGAATGGATGCACGGAGAGGAGGAAATGAAAACCATATTGCTCCTTTTGCAGTCATTCCATCAGCCCTGGATGCTGGCAGAAGCAGGTGTCACGTTTTGGCACAGACAGCCGGTTAGCGAGTCAAGGGATTAGAGCAAACCAAACACAGAAATCAGCTCAGGGTGAGTGGGGTGAGCTCAGCACAAACAGCAGCTCTTCCAAACTGCACGATGATGCCACACCCTGCACAGCACACACCAAGCACTGCTCTGTGCAATACCTAGGAGGGATCCTGCTCTGCAGGGAAGGACGCCTGCGCAGGGCACCGGGCGAAGCAGGAAACAAAGGTGGGCCCATGGCTGTGGGCCTCTGCCTGGAGGTGATGACTGGCATGGCTGGAGGGCTAGCAGCCATGGCTGGAGGGCTTGGAGAACTAGATGGGATGGAAATACTCAAGGAACGTGGGGTGGAAGAAGCGGAAAAGCCTCCAGGATGGGCCACGGTGTATGGCCGGTACCTCGGAGAAGGCGGCTGTGTCCAGGAAGGGCTTGCTGCTGTGAGGTGAGAGCTGACAGGAATGGGAGGCACAGCTGTGCTGGCAACTGAACTGGCTGGTGGGGTAAGAGATGAACCAGTCATTGGTACATAGCTTGTGAAATTGGTAGGAGGAGCTGGACTAGTCCCATAGAGACTAAACCAGTTACAGGGGAAAAAGAAAAAAAAAAAAAAAGCAATGATTTAGGATATGCAGAAAAAGAGTGAAAAAGATAAAATGAGCAAGAGAAGTCCTTGCCCTTCTCATGACTCTTCAGCAACATTTCTGCAGCTCACACACATTACTCCTTTCTACTGTTGTTGAATAAAACTACGTCACAATCTATACACTTTAAAGAGTCACGGCCTTCGAGATGCAAGGTGGGGATACTCCTCAGTAGGAAACAGTTACATGGCTTGACTCTATCAAATACACTTCTAGCCATGGCAGTGTAATCAAAAAAGGTGAAATGGAGGGACATTCACACAAAAAAAGAGTGAAAAACTTTAAAAATCGATTCTATTTATCGTTCTTGGGACACTTCTAGGCCCCTCTCTCTCTTCTAGTCTAGCAACCAATATTCAAGTGAAACCAGCATTCAGTTACAATCAGAAGTCACCTGGATAACGAACTGGAACCAAAGGAGCCCACATTACAGAACATGGGGCTGCTTCCTGGGTTGGAGCCCATGTTTAGGATGAGGCTTCTGTCGGGAGAGCGGGCGGCGGCAGCGATGGGCTGGGATGTAGCTGTCAGGCTGGCAAAGGGGTTCTCATCCCTTGCCTGGGTGGACATCATCAGCACTTCCATCAAAATCTGCCCAATCAAGTCCTTAAAATCTGAAAACACTGTTAAGAAGAAGAGAGTCAGTGTCCTCATCTCTGTCTTCAGCTACACATTAGTCAGAGACGTAAATATTAGCAGAGAATTCAAGGAAAAAGGACAGAGAGACTTCTGTGAATTAAGTGCTGCTTTTGGCAAAACCAACACACTGACACATCTATAATTATCACTCTGCTTGTATTAACCAGGTTCTGGAATCACAGCTACACAAAAATACAGCTTTTATGGAAAATACTGAAGATCAAAGATGACCTCATGCTGCTATTGTTGGTTATTGAAGTTGTGTTGTGTGTTCCACTCATATTTTCCCACCCTGCTGTTCAGTTGGGCAAGTTATGTCATAAAGAAAGGAAAAAAAAATAAATAAAAAAATGCATACACACCCCACACATAAAATAACCATTTTTAATTGGGTCATATTTATAGCTAACACAGAAAACATAGTTTGTTATATAAAATAATCATGACTCCTTGGCTTATCAAATTAACTGCCAGATGTCTGTTATGATGCAAGATAATTCATTGCAGCAAAGGGAGAAAAAGGTGAAAACAAAGAGATGGGAATGTGGCACTCCAGTGAAATAAGCCCTGCTCAGGTGCCCACCTTCCTTTGGGTTCTGCTTGAACTGGGCAGAGAGGGAGTTCAGGAAGATCACGTCTCTGTCTCGGTCCTTCCAGGACACTCTGAAGATCTTACAGACCAGCTGCAAAGCTTGTTCCTCAGACACCTCCGACCCAGACAGGGGCTCCTGGGGGGCAACAAGCCAAGAATCAACACCTTGCTTGCCACTGTATCAGTCAGGTCACAGTCGGGTACAGATCTCCTTTAAATGGCTTCAGCCCAACTCTTAATGGCAGATTTTGCATGTTTATGAAGGAATGTTGATGCATTTGACAAAATTTGGAGAAAACAACCTGAAGAAACGCAAGGGATGCAGAAAAGATGCAGCAGAAATACCCAAATCCAGCAGGACTCCCAAAACACATTTGAAAACTATACACTAAGAAGGGAAATTTAACCCAGATACCTATGATGTCTGCCTTAAGGAATTAATTGGGGATTCAAATTTTCATTATCCACAGTTATTTTAAGAGTTTCTTGTAAAAATGAAAGCACAGGAAGAAGCAAACTTCCCCCAAGTCTTTCCCAACTTCAAATCTTGCCCAAGATAGAGACATCTTTCACTTGAATGAACTCAGGACAGGACTAAAGACTCAAGAATTTGCCTTGTTTCCCTTTCTTCCAAAAAAGAAAGGTGATGTAAACTGTGCTCAAAACAAAAAACTAGTTTCTTTAACGAGAATGGTCCCACACAGAGGGTACCAAAGGTTACAGGGGAGGGCTCTTGCAACCCTAAGGCAGCTCTGAGTGTGCATCTGAAAAAATGATGGAACACAAAGGAAGAACAGTGAAGTGATTACCCCCATGATGTGAGGAGAGGTGGCTTTTAAACATTTCCAGAACATATGTGACAAGCCAGTCCCATCACTCTGCCCTGCCCTCCTCTCTGCTCCCCACACTGTAAAAGCAACATGATACACAAACTAGAAAATTCAGCTCCGTGGCATTTCAAAGGTTGGGCTTTGAGGCTACTTCCCTGCAAGAGTTCTCCTGTGAGAGTTGTACATGTTCACTAGAGCTAAAAAAACCTTCTGATATTTGACTAATATTAGTGCAGCTTGCACTGCAATGCATCTTGCTCCTTCAGACAGCAACACTCTCTTCCTTTAGAAAAAAGAAGTCAGTGAGGAAGAAAAAAACACAGATTGGAGAAAACTAAGGTTGCCACCAAAAATCTCTCTTTTTTTCTTTTAAATTTGAGACCTCAGGATGGCTCCCCACCCCCCCACTGGAAGGCTGTCCTTGATTCCAGGCTATTTATTGCCCAGCAAATAATGAAGCTGTCCCAGTGCCCGGCCTGCAGCTCGGGGTGGTTGGGAAGGATCCTGTGGCAGGTTATTGCTCCGTGGCTTCAGGCCAGGCTTTTACCAACAGACCTTATTACTGACAGGGCAGGAATAAACAAAGACATCTAATGAGCACTGCAAGTATTGCTGGAGAAACTTCTCCCCACTAAAATCATGTCCCATTTCTTTATGGCTCTGTTTCACACAGGCCTTAAAATCAAATGACAAAGAGGACAATTCCAGGAGTGAATCAGAGCTTTGCTTGCTTTCTTTTTCTACTTTAAAGGG
The DNA here is from genome assembly GCF_025592945.1 of Manacus candei. Taxonomy (NCBI): domain Eukaryota; kingdom Metazoa; phylum Chordata; class Aves; order Passeriformes; family Pipridae; genus Manacus; species Manacus candei. The sequence goes on from NW_026138070.1 coordinate 4,298,087, forward strand.
TTCTACCAGCTCTCTAAACCTCGATAGCTAAATCTTCTTATGTATTTTCTTATAATATCTGAGGAAAACCTTATTACACAGCATTACTCCAGCACACATAACACTTCAAGCAGTACTTTTGTGAGCAGACCACCAAGTGCTACACAAATAAGATGCAACAATCTTCAAAGTCTCTTAAGAAATGGTTCTTCAGACCTACTGTGTATTAAAAAAATAGATATGGGGACTAATAGTTCACTTTGTTTTAAGATATAGAACAAAACATTTTCTTTAGAGTTTTCAAATATCATCTGTAAATCAATCCGAGACATCAAAATGCAGCTTTGATATTGGGACTTTTGCCTTGATATTGGGACTTTTGCCTTGATATTGGGACTTTTGCCTTGATATTGGGACTTTTGCCTTGATATTGGGACTTTTGCCTTGATATTGGGACTTTTGCCTTGATATTGGGACTTTTGCCTTGATATTGGGACTTTTGCCTTGATATTGGGACTTTTGCCTTGATATTGGGACTTTTGCCTTGATATTGGGACTTTTGCCTTGATATTGGGACTTTTGCCTTGATATTGGGACTTTTGCCTTGATATTGGGACTTTTGCCTTGATATTGGGACTTTTGCCTTATTTTTCCTTTACACGAATTTTAATGAGAAAATGCAGTGAAGAACTTGTTTACAGATGACACCTGAGGTTCCACCCTCTCAAAAGCACGTGTTCAAACCCTGGAGATGACTGAGCTCATCCCTGCTCCCTCTCCATCCAAAGCAGACCGACCTTGTCCGTCAGGCTCCGCTTCTCTCTGCGATCGTTCTCATCCACCTCCATGTTTTCAATTCCTGAATCCACATCAACCTGGGACATACTGCAAGTGGAAATAAGAGAAGAAGCCTGTAAGATGCTGACTGAAGGAGTGCCCCCTTAAGTAGAAGCAGCAGAGAACCCAATGCACAAACAGCAATTAAAATCACTGGTTGATAAATGCTTCTCATGTTACATTTATTTTGAGTTCAAGCATTCTAATTCCTTCAGCAGGCAATACACAGCCATCACATCCCATAACTTTTTCTTTTTTAAGCAGAGCAGCTGAATTATCCCCACTAGACATGCTCATCTCTTAATGTCTAAGATAATGCTTTATCTTTTACCACTTTAGGTCAGGAATTCCCATTAAAGCCAGACTAAAACAAGCATTACAGTGGTCTAAATAGAGTGTGATTTTTAAGCATTAAGCCCTCCTGCATTAACACAGCTGGGAGGGAGAAAGGGCAGAGCCTTGGCCTGGGAACAGGTTTGACCATCAGCATTGTGCCATGTTTGCTGGCTTTTACAAGCTGCATTTGTTACCTTTTCTCACAGGAGACACTATCAATATCCATGCTCTGGGACCGAGAGAGAGACTGGGATTGGGTTTCAAGGCTGTTGGATGGAGAACTGCTGAGGGAACTCACTCCTTCGCTGCTCTGGCTTCGGTGGGCTACTCCTAAAGAAAAGGCACCACCAAGGTGTTACTACAGAGGTGAGAAGGCAGCACATGTTATTGGGATGGAAAAGGAGAGGAAATGCTGTTTTTCAATCCAGCTGTTAAGTGTTATTAGTAATGCATTAGGAAATAAATGTTAATAATATTCAGTTAACTACAGGTAATCATATTTGCTACCTCCCCTTGCAGCAGCAATGTAGGAATGCTTACCTGCATTAAACACAAAACAAAGTTAATTTGCATCCATGGAGAGCTCAGAGACTCACTCCCTTAAAAACTCATCTTTCATAAGATTGCTCTGTCTACTTCAGACCTTGTCAAAGCCCCCTGAACTCTGTCCTATCAGAACAGGACTTTGGGCCATTACAATGGAGTTAACTGGGGTTAGGGTACAGGACACACACACTAAAACAATTTACTGGGAAATTACCGTTACTTTTCCTTCTCCACAAGAATAAAATAAGCATCCAAGAAGTCCTAACAACATGCACCAAGTGTAACACCACCACCATCATGACTTTGGAGGAGGGCTGATGTGTGTCAGGGGATGAACAGATGGACTCCCTTTGCAAGGGAGACTTCTCCACAGAGGTGTTAGACACCAGCATGGGAGGAGGGAAGTTATAGCTGTAACTCCAAATAAAGCAGAACAAGCCTGGCATTCAGTAACAAGGGTTATTGGTGAGTAACTTCAGGGCCATAGCTGGGTATTATCATTCATAAACAACATTTTTGAGCCCACTGGGTGTTCAGTGTGAAAAGAATAGAGATTGAAACTGAGATCCTCCATTAACTACCTATTTGCCAATATTAAATGTCTGCAAAAGATTTCACCCAGACAGCAAGGAAGAGTCAAGAAAAACCTCAGTTTCAGTTCTAAATGCCTATTTCCTGCAGTCCTGGAATTCTGGAGATGCACACTACAGCTGTGACACTGAGTCCTTGCAGGAGGCACAGCCCCAAAGCTCAGCACCACTTCTCCCTAACACCAAGGAGATCCAGACACCAAGGGCAGTGTCTGAGCTGAGCAAGGCTGCTCAGATCAGTCAGGTTAAATAAAAGCAACTTTCAGCAGCAGAACTTTAAGGATGCAGATTCCCCAGGGATAACACCCAGCAGCACTACACTGCCAGTGGCAAGGAAAGGCTGAAGTCAGCAGGGAATCCCAGCATGCAGCTGATTTAAGATATCCCAGTTACAGCCTTGTTTTACTTCAGGACATCATCGATTACAAAGGGACAATATTCCTGGAGTTCTTCATCTCTCCTCTTCCCCCAAAAATCTGGCTAAGTCAGTGGATAAAGAGACCACAGCAAACATGGCTTACCAGGGCAAAGGACTGCATTGTTCTGCATTCCCTTGGGGTCTGACTCTCACTGCCAGGAAAATGTGCTTTAACAGTGATGCTGCAGCTCTCATTACCAGGCCCCCTCAATCCTACCCACCACCTTTTCACAGAATTTACTTGCACCTGAACTTGGCTGGATCAGGTACACAATGAAATACCTGACACCTAAAGTTCCAGTTGTCACTGATACACTGTCTTTAGGCTCTTCAAAATATTTCCAAAACACATACAAAATAAGGATCATCTTTTCCATTAAATTGGTGCCTAAGTCTGATCTCACCATGACAGGCAATCCTTGAGAACAATGGATGCTTACAAGGACACCATTCTGCTGGGGCTGCTCTGTATGTCCAAATGAATTAAAATCCTCTGCAGTCACTTTATGCTGCTGAAAGGAACTGCTGCAAACCACACAGCATTAGCTGAGTCTTCATTTATGCTACATAAACACAGTAGATAATCTGTTATGGAGAGTTTTCCCTCATCCATTCCCCAGTTTAACCCCATCTCTCACCCTGGTGTGAAAAAGGACACACATTAGTAAAAAGCTGCAATGAAGGCACTGTAGGAAGCAAAAACTGTAACTTCTGTTTCTGGTCATCAGCCAATTTGGGCTGCACAGTCAGGAACTGCCCAGATGGTTCTTAAAACAGAAATCTCCCAGATCTTCAATATCCAACCACCCCAAACCTGTCAGCCAACATCTGGGCATTTCTTCCTTCACATACACCTTTCCACACCTCCTGCTCTGTTGGCATTATTGTTTATCCAGTTGTGCACTAGGATGGATCAGGATCTCATCTATTTGAAAACCAAACATTTATTTTTCCTGGGTTAGTTTTCACTTGGATTAAGTCCACAACCCACCTCGCCACAAAGCTACTACAGACAGCAGAGCAAGAAATACTCCTTTCAGCAAGAATCCAACCTAAGATGGATTAAAACAGTCGTGTAACCACAGGCTGAGGGAACACAGTGAGTGAACTCTGCACTGTTCTTAAAAAAAAAAGTCACCTCTGCTGCTGGGTTGTTGTCTGTAATCATGAGGACAATACAGAGTGTTAAATTCCATCTGCAATGAGATTTTCCTCAGGAAAAGCTTCTGATAGCTTTTCTCTGTCCTGCTTTGGATACAAGGCAAGAGAACAAGCAGGAAGGAGTCACCCCTAGGTATTTCTGAACAGCACAGTAACTAAACTACAAGACTTCAGCTTGTAAATTACCCTATTTGCCAAAGGGAAAAACATGGCATTTCAGAGAGCAAATAGGTAAAGGATAAAGAATTCTGCAAGCTTATTAGAAATCATATTGAAAACTTGGTTAGAACAATCCTGATGTTTGTTTTGTGATTGGTTTTGTGAACCTCTCAGCTGAGAAACAACAGGCAAAACAATTTGGGTTTTCAGATAAAGACCACAATACTGGCAAACGTGCTAATTTGTTCTGATTTTTAAGACAGACGACCTGAAATCAAAGTTTTCTAAGTCAAATGTGTTATAAGAATATTGTCTTCACCTGTCTGCAGAGCAACTCTCCCAACTTCCCCTGCTTGCTGCATTTGTCTGATTTTAATGGATCAGCTCTTATTGCATCTTCTGAAATAAATACCATTTGTAAGCATCCTGCTTGTATTCACTCCAGTAAACAGTGAATTGGCAAAGTAATACAAAGCAGAAAGCAAATACTTCGTTCTTACACTGACCATGCACAGTCACAGCCTGCTATTTTTAATTGTGCCGAATGCTCGTAATTAAAGATCAAAAATGAACTTGGGACTGATTGCTAAAATGGACCTAGAAACCAATCAATAAAAACTGTGTTGCAAAACCAGAAAGGGATTTTTCCTGTCTCCTTGACAGATCTTTTCCCTAACATTGTGCAATATTAAACTGTATCATGAGCTTTGGTAACCCACATTTTAAATGCCACGAGTTTATTTACCACCTGGAAAACAACTGTGAACGGAATAAAATAAATGGAAAACCATTTGTTAATTGGAAAGGAAAAACAAAAAGCACCCTCAATCACTGCTTCTGAGAGTCCCTTTTAACAGCAGCAGAACTGAGGCCAAAGCCAGCGTGTGCTCTGAAGAGAAGGGGGTGTGATGAACGTGAGCAGTGAGGTTTGGTCTGGAGGTGCAGCCTCACCTGATGCACCGATGGGAGAGGTAGCTGGGGTCATGCTGTGGACATTTAGGCCCAGGCTGTGGGAGGGACCCGGGGCTGGTGCCACCACGGGAGGCCCCGGGGGGGTCTCTCTCTGCGGGGACGTCAGGGGGGTGGTGGGCTGGGACGAGGACCCTCCTGCCAACCGCGCCAGGCGCCTCCGCCGGATCTGCACGGGAGAGAACAGACCAGATGAACCTCTGGGTGCCCCCACAGCTGCACAGGAACAGAGAAAAACCAAATAAACACCTCTGGGTGCACCCACAGCTGCACAGGAACAGAGAAAAACCAAATAAACACCTCTGGGTGCACCCACAGCTGCACAGGAGAGAAGAAACCAAATGAGCACCTTTGTGTGAACCCACATCTGCACAGGGAACAGAGAATAAACCAAATGAACACCTCTGTGTGCACCCACATCTGCAGAGGGAACAGAGAATTAACCAAGTGAACACCTCTGTGTGCACCCACATCTGCAGAGGGAACAGAGAATTAACCAAGTGAACACCTCTGTGTGCACCCACATCTGCAGAGGGAACAGAGAATTAACCAAGTGAACACCTCTGTGTGCACCCACATCTGCACAGGGAACAGAGATTAAACCAAATAAACACTTCTGTCTGCACCCACATCTGCACAGGGAGAGAATAAACCAAATGAACACCTCTGTGTGCACCCACATCTGCACAGAGGAGAGAATAAACCAAATGAGCACCTTTGTGTGGATTCACATCTGCACAGGGAACAGAGAATAAACCAAATTAACACCTTTGTGTGAACCCACATCTGTACAGGGAATAGAGAATAAATCAAGTGAACACCTCTGTCTGCACCTACATCTGCACAAGGAGAGAATAAACCAAATAAGTACCTTTGTGTGCACCCACATCTTCACAGGGAACAGAGAATTAACCAAGTGAACACCTTTGTGTGCACCCACATCCACACAGGGAACAGGGAATAAACCAAATGAGCCCCTTTTTGTGCACCCACACGTGCACACCCTCCCCAGGCTGCCCTCTGCCCTCCCTCCCAGCAGGTATTGACTCCTGGAAAGGCAAACATTGCAGCTTTACCTGACAGCTGCTCAGTGGGCTCAGTGCTGTGTCACACCACCATCAGCCCCTCCATGCTAAAGCTCTGAGTGTGGATCTGCTGCCCTGGGAAGCCCTTTGCACTGGGGAAGGCCGTGCCTGTCCCTCCAGGGGTTGGGTAAGACACATCTAACATTTACTGCTCAGCAACCTCAAAACCTGCAACACTCCCCCTCATTCATTCTGGCATTTGACAAACTGCATTACTGTGATAAAAGGGACAATATGGACACGACCTTTAACTTCTCATGACACCAAGACACCTGTGCTAAAGAAGGTCCAGCTGAAGGTTATGCAAGACCACCACTGTCCAAGTTAATCCCAAACAGAACTGCAACACCAAAAACATACAACTCATCTGCTGGACAGAAGCACCTGGAGAAGTGAACACAGAGTAAAAAACATCCTCTCGTCACCTACACACATTCCACCACACAGAATCTAAAAACCAGTATTTTATTTTTAAGACAAAGAAGCACCTGCCTTCAAAATCCAACTTCACAAAACTGTTATGAACCTGTTTATTAAAAATTGTACGTGATGGCAGAACACTGAGGATATACACGAGGAATAAATAGGCAAAATATAACTTAAGAAAACTCAATTTGTAAGTGCTTCAGGTTGCCATAAATGAAAAACAGGATGTTCCCAAACCTTACATCTTCAGCTTGAAAAAGGCCCAAAATAAAAGTATCGTATTTGAGGGTGTCAACTCCCTGCAAAAATGAGCAATTCCTGTTATTCTCTTTGTATTATGACAGTCAAGCATTGCACACAACTTAACAGTGCTCATTTCTGCTCATAATCCTAAAGAACTGCCAAGCAAGTGAAAGGGTGAACAAAAGATTTGTGTCAAGTCGATGTCTACACTCCACTCCTGTACCATTTAATGGCCTGTGAAACCTCCTCCAACAGGAAGAAAAACAGATCAAATTAAATCAGACTTCAGAAACTGTGGGAAAACACTGTCTGGAACTACATCTCCCTCCACGACAGGTGTCACCACATGAACATGGAAGGCAGCTGGGATTTCTTTTTTTTTAATTTAAGATCCAAAAAAATGCCTGTGAATAGAAACTCTCAATCCTTCCTCCTTGTCAAGCAAAATAGGGGAGCATAAATGAATTGTTCAGCTTTGCCTTAAGTAAAAGTAACACATGTTAGGGTCTTTCTCTTCTCCACTTGTACCTTACATCTTAATTTTTCAGCTGTTCATCCACCTGTTTATCTAAAATAAAAAAATTACAGAACTACCTCAGCCCCCAGAGGTATAACTGAGAAAATGTCAGCTCTGTGTCCCCATATCTGTTTTCCCTACTGCTGAATCCAAATGAAGTGCTCACAGCTCACAAAATACCAAATTAAAAACAACCCAGCTGAATTGAAATCTCTCTGAATTGGGGGTTTGATTAAAAACTTTAAAAGTTCCTTCCTCTCCCTTAAGCAGACCCATAACTATGTATTTCAGATAAAGGGAGGAATGGAAAAAAAATACACACACAAACAGTCCATATATGCAGCAGTGTCTGAAGGAGAGAGATGAGGATTTATTTTTCTTGGGTTTTATATAATTAATGTGATGTGAAGCTCTTCCACAACTGCTCATAGTCATCCTTGCTAGTAAGTCCCCAATCTGATGCTAGGAAGGAGATGTGTGAGGATAAAAAGGCAGAGATAATAGCCAATATATTTATCAATTTATTCTCAAGTGCAGCCCAATGTTGGTTACTCAAACAAGGTCACCTCCCCATCATCTCCCAGTCCCAGGCAGGTAACTGAGGTCACTCGTGGTGCTCAGCATCCCTTCCCCTCCAGTGCTGGGCCAGGTCAGTGCCCAAGTCACAGCAAATCCAGCTGCAATCAGCACTGCCCCAACAGGAGGGCACCAAGACAACCCTTCTGTTACTCTCAGTCCATCAACCACCCACCTTTTTTAGGGGCCAATCCCCCAGACTGACTTGCCCTGAAAAACAGTCTGAGATGTGCCTGGAAGGAGAAACCTGCCCAGACACTGAGCTACTTTGAGGTAAGACACTGCAATTGAAACTAATACAATATTTTTCCCTGCCCCTTTAAGGATGGTAAATTATATTTACCTTCCTTACTGCTGAACAAAGGAACATTACAACATAAATAAACTCTGAATATTTTTCCCGCTGACAGACACAGCTTTCACAACTGAGGGTACACTGAGCAAATAAAGGACCACATCTGGATCTTGGATACTCTGAGCTGTCATATTGCTTTAGGTTTATATAAAATTATCAAGGGAATTTGAAGTTTGATCTGAAGATTAGGAAGTTTTAAGCAAACAAAAAAGGAAAAGAGAAACAAAGATACTACGCTAGAAAGGCAAAGGTACAGGCTGAAAAAGAAGTTTGGAAATACAGCATAAAATTGGTAGAGACATTCTATCCAGTTAATTCCCTGTGTCCTCAGACACAGAGAGGAGGGAAGATGGGCTTTCTGCTGAGGACATAACACAGGGGCTCAGGAGATGGAGTTTGTTTGCACAACACAAGGAGCCCCCAACCTGTTGCCTTCATGTAACCCAAATAACGGGTCAGAACTGGGGGAGCTCCAAGTGACCTGTTCCCATTCTGGACTGAATGACTCCCCAAATTACCACCAAGCAGCACATGGCTGGGCTTTTAAAACATTTTCTTAGGGAAGTTCAGGGCGTTTGAATAATCCCCAACCCTTGATTTCAGCAATAAATCCCTGCAACAGGGACATGACAAAGCTGTTTGTGTCATTGTTACCTAACACTGACAACTTACTTGGGGTTGACTATTACAAGGGCATTGTTTGCTCCACAGCCCATCTTCCCTACAGAGCACAGCTCCAGAACTCAGTTTAACAGCTTAATTGAAAAAAAAAATAAATCTAATTGGTTGGATGGAAAGAGCACATTGGTTTTTAACCAGCACAGCCTTTGCTGGACAGATCTGGACTGTGTCTTTGAACAGGAGTTTTCAGAAACACATTTTTGATCTTAGTGGACTTCTTAAAAGCTGTTATCTGGATGCATCACAACAAAGAATGTAAAAATAGCACCCTGTTAGAGCTGGTTAACTGATAATGTAATTCTGCAACAGGCCAGTAAAGATGTACAACCAGGAAAGTTGTACCTCACTCACTCCCAATTAAAAAAAAACTGCTTTAGTGGTAACTGCTTAGTGAGACCCTAAAGAAATTTCTGATTCTACCATCAAATAGGAGAGTTCCAAATCTGTACAATAAAGAGTAATTTGAACAGATAACTTCATTTTGCTTATATTCCTTAGAGCACCTTAAACTGGTGATACTGGTCATGTTCTGTGCTCAGAAAATGCTACTCAAAAATCACGTATATGCTGGAAGACAATAAATTAACATCATTCTTTCCCACCTTATGCCACATTTAGCTTGATTCTGCTTTTTTATTGTGTAGCCCCCATTCTCATCTTGGGCTAGCTATTGTGATAAAATTCACACACTAAAAAGGAAATTTCTTTTCTCCCCTCTTAAAAAATTACTGGTCCATACAGAATGACAACTTCTAGTGCTCAGCAAACACTGAGAAAATTTCAGTGAGAGACACTTGATAGCAGTGGAAAATACCTCCTTGAAGCTAAAATACATCCTATAATCCCAAAGCCATTGTCAATTGTATCTATCTCTCTTCTTTTTAAGCTGCAATCCCTCAGTGTTATAACTGATTATGGTTTGATAGAAGATAATCTTATCTGGAAGAGCCTTGCAATTACTTTAAACTGCCATGAAGTGTTTTTTCACCTTTAGTCAGGGCCTGATAAAAAGTTTGAATCTAAAGAAGTCACAGATAAGGTATTTTAGAAGGTGATTTTTCCATTTAGTCTGATCTACTGCGCCAAAGAAGAGTAAAGTGGAGATGTGGAGGAATATTAAAATAGACTTGGCTCTGACTTTCCAGTGAGGGATCCATTAATAACAAGAAGTGACATTGTGACTCTCCTAAAATGATACAAGATTGTCTCAAGCAATCACCTAAAAGTCCAGTCAGCCTGATCCTTGCTGAATTGGACAAGAAAGACCTGGAAAATTTTGAGTCACTGGAGACAAACGTTTTGCCAGAAAAGGTGGATGAGTCCCCCCTGGAGAACTCCTGTCCTGCAGCCTCAGAGCCACGATGCAGTGGTTTGGTGATGTCAGTGCTGAGGCAGGGACACAAACCAGCTTCCTCAGGTCAAATAATTCTGAAATTAATCATAAAACACCTCACTATCAGGGCAGCTCAACAATGAGAAGAACTGTCTGTAAACAAAGTGCTCCTGAAATACACCTGTAAAACTGGAGATCCCTTCACACAGCAGGAACTACAACACCACTGTCCCATCCCACTCCTCCCAATGTGGGAATTGTACTCCTTTTCCCAGGGCTGTCATACAGTATGAGGATGTCCATCAAGTAAACAGCACCAAGTATTTTCTCTTACATCGTGATGCAACACAGCAGGATTGCTAAATCATGATACACAACATGATCCAAACCATCTGAACCTTATGGAATGCAAACCTGAGGGACACCAGCAGCCACTGCTCCACAATCCCACTATGAGATATAGCACAGAACAAAAATAACACCTTCTGATCCTCCCTGGAATACAAGCACTGAGGCTGCACTGCAGCTGGTTCAATACAATCTATTTTACATGCATGCAATACACATTAATGTGAAATTATTATTTTTAAGTTATGAGAGATTTCAAGTTTTACGTGATTTGGGTATTACATTGGGACAGTGGAAAAGTCTCTATGTCCTGATCAGTACCAGGACATAACCCATTTGGAAGTCCTCTAGTACATGAGCAAAACATAAAACCTCAGTCTATATTAAAAAACAAAGCAAAACAAAAAGGAAACACCACCTTTTAAAAGGAAGAAACAAGAAACAGTTCAGGTTATTCCATGGCACAGGTTTGTCCATTACAACCTAACACTACAAGGCTTCAGTGAAAGAGCAGGAGGTTGAATAAATACAGAAAAGGCAATCAAAGGAAGCACTGGAAAACCGAGAAGCCTGTTTCGAGAAGAAACGACATTAAATATAAGGCCACAAACACGCCCATCTTGCTCCTCAGCAAAGAGTCTTACAGGCAAGACGTTAAGTGTATTACTACGCTAAAAGGCTGGGTGTTTTAGATCACACAGAGAGCACAGCGAGGGGACACGCTGCACACAAAGGCCACCTGGCAGATGGGAGAGGAAAATAAACAATTAACCAGGAGAGCAGCCACCCAACCCCAGGGCCGAGCCGGGGGGCCGCGGGTCAGGGACAGAGCAGAGACAGGGGGACGGAGAAAACGCCGGGGAAGGACAGGGCGAAGGCAGAGCCCCCCAGGATCGCCCCCTCCCCAGCCCAGCGTCCCCTCAGGGTCCGCACAGGGCCCGGCCCCGGCCGGTGCCCCCTCCTCGAGGCCCGCCCGCCCCTCAGGCCCCGGCCCCGCGCACTCGCCTCGTCCGCGCTCAGCTCCTCCATCGCCTTCCTCTTAATGGTGCCCGGAGGGAGGGCGCGATCCTCCGCCCCGCCGCGGGGCCGCTCCGAGCCCGCGCTCTCCTGCCGCCGCTGCCCCCCGGGCCGCCTCACAAGGGCATCTCCGGGGCGACCGCCGCCGGCCGAACCCACCGCCGCTGCCGCCCCCGGCCCCGCCGCCCGCCCGCTCGCCCGCGCCTCCGCTGCCGCCGCGGCCGAGGGGGAGCCGCCCCTCCGCGGTGCCCCTCACACACCCCCTGAGGCCCCTCAGCCCCGGCCCCCGCCCGCCCGCGGCCGCTGCCCCGCGCAGGGATTATTCATCAAAACAACAGGGCGGCGGCGGCCATCTTGGGGGGCGGGATCACGTGACCCACCGCACAAAGGGGGCGGGGCCGCGCCGGGGCCGCGCGCGCGCCGAGACGGGCCAATGGCGGCGCGCCGAGGGGGCGGGGAGGGGCGGGGCCAGAGAGGCAGGGAGGGAGAGAGGGAGGGGCGGGGCGTCCGTGAGGGGTGGGAGAACGGCAGGAGGAGCGAGGAGTCCGTGAGGATTCTAAGCAAAGCGGGTGGGGGTCCGTGAGGGGTCCGGGGAAGGTGGGTTCAGGAATCCGTGCGGCTCTAAGGAAGGCGGGCTCGGGGTGCGTGAAGGGTCTAAGGAAGGCGGGCTTGGGGATCCATGAAGGGTCTAAGGAAGGCAGGCTCGGGGGTCTGTGAGGGCAGGGAAGAAGGGCAGGAAGGAGCAGCCCCTGGGGCGTCGCCGCCTGCCCGGGGTCGGCTGCAGCCCCTCAGGGCCGCCGCGGTCCGAGCAGGGTGAAGCCGCTGAAGCCTTCCCCGCTCCGGTGGGTCCGTGCATGTTAATCCCTTCCCAGTGATGAGGGAGTGAGAATCCCCAGGAATTTTACCTATTTACTGCAGTCTGTGTAACACATCGACGGAAAACCGAGGCACTGAGACCCTGTTGAGCACTGGGCCCTCAGCCTTTCCTAGATGAAGTTTGAACCTGAAGCATTTTTTTTTCTTTATTGCCAACTTTTCTGCACCTGGTTTTTTCATTATACCACAAAATGGTATCTTTGTGAAAGATATTCATCTTTTGCCTCGAGGAAACCAGTCAGATTAGCTGTGAGTGCATTGGAGGGTCACCGCCCCCAGCTTGGGTTGTTTGATCGGTTATAAACAGGTAAAAGGCAACAGGATTTTTAAAAGCTGTGATTTGGAAGGGGATAAACAAATTGAGAGCTGCATCAGCAGATTTTTAGCCCAGGATGAGCAGGCACTAATAACAAGACCTGAACAGGGCAGCGGGGTTGAGTCAGAGAGGGAAAGAATCCCATAAAAGCTGGACAACAGGATGTTCTAAGATGGAACTAAACTGGTCTGTATGAGCAATTAGGACATGGTTTCATACACACTGCAAAGAATCACGTAGCAATAAAATTGATTCGAGCTTTGAAATGGGTATATGAGGTAGGTAGGATACTTGGTCTTGTGTTTTTATGCGCATTTTTAATGTATCGATCTAAAATTTTTTTGAACAAAATCTTTTTGATGACTTAACTGAGGTGCTCAGAAAGGAAAAAAAGAATTTTATAAATAATTGGATCATAAGATATATTGTTGGTCTTTTTATAGGACATATGTATATTCTTACCTTTGAATTTTAGATTACACTTCATTTTGTGTTTACCTTCTTGGGATTTTCTTTTTTTTTAAGAAAATTGAAGTGGTCTGAAACACCTTTGAATAAAACCCTTCAAGTGCTTCTCTGTCCTTCAGTTCAAGTGCTTCTCTTGTCCTTCAGTTCTTTAATTCAAGTTCATATCTTTTTGGCAAAGGCTATATTAATGCCTTTATTTGCCCCCACTTTCAGAACATGTGACTACTCCCTTCCTTTTTTTTTTCCCCACGAATTTCAAGGTGTTTAATTTGTGTTTTATGAAAGCATGTGGGTCGGTTTGCATGGAAATGAAATCAGAATAAGCAGTCTTGTCACTGTAGTAGCTTCTCTCAGCCCTAAGATCTCCAGAGCATCCTCAAGCAAGTTCTGCCTGGCATTACCTGCTTCCAGACCAGCAATTTGAAGCAGGAAGGCAGCAATAAAAATAACATCACTCTGCCGATAAAAACTCTTCTATTTTTATCAGGAAGGGCTTCCTAACAGCAACCCCCTTAAGGACTTATGACACTTCCAGTCATGCAGGTTTCTAAGGCTGCCTTTTTCTGATTTCTGCTTGGAGCCTCTCTCTGTACCAACAGAGTTAAGGTCATCGTTGCCTTTCTGCGTTGCTTTTACTGGAAGGCACAGCTTGAAAGCTGTAGGGTTTGAGAAGATCTGCGCAGTTAAACACTTAAAACGTTTACGAGTTCGATGTAGGTACAGCACGTTGCAGAAGCGCCATCCAGTGGAGCAGAAAACTCCCTGTGGCTGCCGCTGTATTTCATTGATGGATGCTGGCAGGGCTGCTGCCTGGGTTTGTCATTTCTGTTCCAATAACGCTGTAACAGCAAGTTCGTTTTCAAACAAATGAAAAGCTACTCAGTTCCAGAAGGAAGACACTGTCAGGATCCATAGAATAAACACCAGGTGTTTTACTGCTGGTCCCCACATTTCCTTAACTGTGTAAAGACCATTAGTTCTTTTCTTCTTATTTTGGAAACCAGCTTATATTTACACAGGCCTTTAGTAATTATGGGGAGGTCAATCTAACTAAAACCTTTATAGGCTTCAACAGATTTTGTTTGACTTTGGTGGTGGCTTTAAACCTTCTGAACTGATGGGAAGTATCAGGAAGGTGGTGCTACTCATGTTTCAAAATGTCAAGGACTATTTTTTCATGTAAAGTAATTAAGTTGCTAAGCTAAAGCTAGAAGTTAAAACTCTTTTTCCACTCCTGATACACTGTTAGTGTTACCAACAGTGCACCAACTCATTTCACTTGTACCTGCCAGGTTGAACTCACCACTTCCCTGTGTTCATACAAGGCAGAATAAAACCTGCTGCCCCACGACCTTCTGTAATATTGCATAAAGAAAAATATTTAACCTAATTGAACAGCTGGATGCAAAATAATCTGAACTAAAGGAGCATCGTTTTCACTCTGTTTATGTGCTTACAGAGTTCACTTATTTTGCAGAGTGGAGTCTCCTGGATTACTCACATTCTGGGATTTGACCCCAGGCTGGTTTCCTCTGGCAAACTCAGCGTAATTATTGAGGAGGAGGAGGAAGCAGCTATGGCACAGTTGGGACCTCACACACACATGCAAGATACAGGCAAGTGAGTTAACTACTACTCTGCATCTTAAAGAGAAACATTTTGAACAATAAATCCGTGTTCTTTGTTGTTTGCTTCATTGTTTATCTTCCCTCCCATCATTCCCCCTGTTTTGTTTGATGTTCACATGCCCCTTTAGAATTGGGGTTCTTTAGAATCCTTGTTTTAATGCAGACTCTTAGTCAACCAGAGACCCAGGCCATACCACTTGTTTTGAGTTGGACTTTTTCCTACAGAAACACATTCAAAAGTAAGGTACTTGAGGTGAGTTTGGTTTGGGGCATTTATTAGCAAAAATCAGATTTTTGACACTGGCAACAGCACACTTACTTCCTGAGCCAGAAACATCAGCCCATTCAGGTTAATAGGCACAAGGGATCTGATCTTGTCTGTAGGGCCATCCCTGGACATGAAGTGTGGTCTCCTGGGTAGAGCTGTCTCTGCAGGGAGGAGCCAGGACAACACCCAGAGTCAAGCTCTCTTGAAGACCTGTCTGCACACTTGGTTCTCACAACGGAGCTCCTACCAAAAAAAAAAACCAAAGAAACAAGAGTATAGATGTGCATAGTAATCAAAGGAGCTGCTTCCAAAAATGAACATGAATTCTTTGACCCCACTCTGGCCACGTATAATAACTTATGCTTGACATTACAGTGAAGTTGTTGCAAAGCAGAATGTGCTTGCCATGTATCATCCATTACAAATACTACAGAGCTAGGAGACTTGTGCACACTGTGACCACATTATAGACCTTATTTTGGTCATGTAGAGACAGAATTAGTAGGAATTCAAAGTCAATACCAGGTGAAGGTCATCTCCTTCAAGCCAGTGAGTCCAGCCCCTGTTCTTCTTCTCCCCAGTCTGGACACAGACAAGTTTGTCATTTTCCCAGGTAACCAGGCTCTGTGGAACAGGAAACAAAGAAGTGTTTCTGCAAAATACTCATAGATAGTGTCTATTTTCCTACATAAAAGAGGACCTAAATACTACTCCTGAGTGAAAGTGAAACTCCTTGTCTGTAACTCAGGCTCCTACCTCTGTGCTGCATTACAAAGATTATTCTTTAAACAATTTCAGCTCAAGTATCTGGATTGATCAGGGCATCTTAATTTTGTAACAGCCTCTTGATTTTACATATGCGTTCTTACCTTGCATTTTCTGTTATCCAAGCCTTTATTATCCTCTTCAAATTCTTGTCCCACTTTGAACTCCAGCAAATAATCTCTGAATGTGCTGGTGGTGTGGATATGGAAGGAATCACCATCTTGTTTGATCACCTTCTGAGGCTTCAGCACTTTGGCTATTTTGCGGGTTGCAAAGTCAATACCTTGGACAGGAGGTAAAAAGGTCAGAGTCATATTTATTACCAGCCATTTGGACAGCCAGCATTTAACCTGATTTACTACTAGAAGCATCTCTTAGGTAGTTTTGTTGCTTGGTCAGAACCTTTTTTTCTGTTCAAAGCTGCACATTACACAGATTTAGACATCCTCTTGTACATTTTACTCTTTGGAAACCAGTTTACTTGTTACCCAATTCCTACACAAGATTTATAGGACTTTGGGTCAAAATACTTGGTTTGCCACACACAAACACCTCAAGCTTGGTCTCAGACTTACCCCTTGTTTAGTTAGAGGGAATAGTTAGTGCCTATTCTCATCCTTTGTCGAAGGAAAGGAAATGTAAGAGTTAACAAGAACTATCTGCACCCTCTACCTTAAATAGGACTAAAGGAAGGGCAGTCTCAAAATTAATTCCTCAGGCTTCTTTTAAGGACATGCCACTTGCTATTAGCACTTTTTAAGTACTAATATAAACCATCACACTTGTCAAAAGATTTCCTGGTTGTCTGTAATGACCAGTCAGTGACAAAATCCTGATGTTCCTGGTAACACTGAGCTCCAGGCAGTGCCTCCAGAGTATTTTCCATTCCTCCAGTGAATGTTTCCTTAGAGGAACAGGCAGGCAGCTGAAGCACATTCCATCCCAATAGCATGCTCAGAGTTAGGGTTTCTGGCAAGGGGATGGGTAAAATGGGGGCTGTGCATTAATTTAGTTAGTTGCTTTTGCCACCTAGATTAAAACTCTCATTTTATAGGAACACTAGAAGTTTCTCACTTCATGCAGGCTGGGGTTGTGATCCTGCCAGGGTGTGTTCAGCGACCCTGTGTTGGACCATATGGGCCAGGAGTCAGCCTGTGCCACTCTGGGCATTCCAGATGTGCCAGCATCTGAACCATATGGGCCAGGAGTCAGCCTGTGCCACTCTGGGCATTCCAGATGTGCCAGGATCTGAACCATATGGCCAAGGATCTGAACCATATGGGCCAGGAGTCAGCCTGTGCCACTCTGGGCATTCCAGATGTGCCAGGATCTGGCAGGCACGTTTTCACATGTTACCAGTTCATTTCAGCACAGAGGGATTTTGATTCAGCACTCACAACAGCCATTCCTATTAACCCTTAACAAGAACGTGTTATAAAAGCTATAAACATATAAACTACTTACAGATCTGTTCTTTAGAGGTGGATATAAATGAAGGGAAGGGCTGGGCTTGGCATAACCACATCCTTATCCATAACCCTCTAGTTCTTCAGCTGACCAGGTATTAACCTCCCCCCTCTACTTGCCCTGGCAGACAAGTGTCCCATTCTAGCTCTGCAACACTGAGTTCAGCCTTGTTTTGCTCAGCATGCTGGAAACCAAGCAGGACTGATTAAAGGCAGGTTGGAAATCATCAACAGGATCTTCCCCTCTACTTTTAAGTAAGTTCCCCCGATCACATGCTGAAAACTAATTGCATTTTCTCACAATATTGGTAGTTATATTTAGTTTCAAAAAGCCCTTTATTTAGCTGGACAATGTTTATCATCAAGGAACAGACAGAATCTCTCTCTGATTTGAAGACATTAACACATTTAGAGTATAGTATTTAGTATCCTAACTGAGGAATAATTACTCATGATGGGAGCACACTTCCTCTTTTTTTTTCTTTCTGCTTGATAACACAGCAGGATTAGTAACAGAGAAGGGTCCTTTCACTCTGTTACAAATACCAATTAGACAGTTTAAGTAGATTCCCTGGTATAGATACAGCCAGAAAATAGATTTCTTTCTAGTTGTGTGAACCATAACCACCAAGGGACAGTGCTGGTCACCAGCTCCCACAGGTCACAAAGGTAGGGAGGGGTGGGAGAGGCAGGAGAGGAGAGGGCAGCACAGGAGGTTCCTGCTGTCACAGTCTGTAAAGAGCTTTGTACAAGAGAGCTAATGAAGTCCTGAGAACTTTCTTAGCTCCCCATTAAAGCACTGTTAATCTCTCTATACATCAGGCTTAGAAAGCCCCCAAAGCTGCAATGACAGGCTCTAGTAATGGTCTGTTTATCAACAAACAAAGATCCTTCCACTGTTTTTCAGAGAAAAGAAAAAAGTTTAAGCAATGTCTATGTTTTAGAAGAACTTAAGACTCTTAAAATTCAGAAGGACCCTTATTGGGGGAAGGGAGGAAGGACAGAATCAGGTATTTTCACCTACCTAAGGCCACCATATAACCTTCAAAGTTGTCATTGCTGACAAGGTTCCAGGTTCCACTGAAATCCACAGGCATTGCCAGACAGCAGAAGGAAGATCCAGTCAAAAAAGCAAAAATGAAGAAGTAATTTTCTAACCAGACCTTATATAAAGCAGATTGTGGGTGGGATTATATGCCAGGGCCTTTCCTATGGAGGGGAAGGGTGCTACTGCTGGGCCAATGGGTGAGAGGGTGTTTGTGGAATGGCTTCAGCTGTGCTGGAGGGAAAAGTTCACCGTGTCCGAAATCTTTGTGTGGAGCAAATGTTAATAGCCCAAGAGCCACAATGCCAGCCAAAAACTGGCTTGTGTCCATCTTGTACCCTTTAAAGGGACTGATTTTATCATTACTAAAATTTCCTGCATGTTTATGAGATCTGTGGCCTTATGACCTGAAATCTGTGTCTTTGTTGAGAAGCTGAGCAGCGACTCACGACCGAAAAGGTGACCTACCCCCTGTGAAGATGTGCTGGATTTGAACAGGCAGGGATTGACTGCTAAACTGGAGAGAGTATTACACCAATCCATTTTAAAGCAGTGCCTATGACAGTAATAGAGATAAGAATTTTATCTTGTTGCCTTATATCTGGAGTGAACAGGAGGCACATTCAAACAGTACTTTCATGTACATAAATGTAGCTCTCCCCTTTGCTTCCTACTCTTCACACAGACAGGAGAGCTGATACAGGAGTTGTTCCACTGATAGTTTATGAGATGCTTTGCTTTGTGGCAGAGCACACAGGCAGTGGAGCACAGGATGCAGCTTCAGTGCTGGACTTCACCTTCAGCAAAGTGATAGATGCCTCAGAAGTGATGACCCAGCAATGGGTTTTGAAAAGAGAATAAAAAATGCTTGACTTTTGAAGAGAAATGATACAGGGAATTTGGAAGTGAGGAAATAAGGGATTTGGAGGTGAAGAAACTCATCTACACTTACTGTATTTATCTATTTGCTGACTTGTGTTAGGCTGAATAAAAAGGATAACGTTTTGCAGAGAAGTTTCCCTGAACTTTAGCTCCTTTTCTGGAGCTGGCAGTGTGACCAATGTGACTCACAGATGATGTGAGGAGGAAATCAGGACGTCAAAGCTTGTTTCCTGTTTGCAGCTGGATGTTCTCTAACCTACACTAAACCAGGAATGGCACAGAGAAATGAAAATGAATGTGTTCCTGGACTCAAATAGTAACATTTCACCCACTACTTGGTGTTATGAGGTTGTGGTAGTAAAGCACTGTTGCAATACAACTGACTCTTGCAAGAAAAGAGAAGTGAGTACTTGGGTAAATCCTGTGTCAAAGCCTGGATATAACATTTTAATTGAAAATTAAATTATGCAGATAGTCAGGGGTGTGGTGCTTCTTCCTGTAGATCAGTTCTCTTTGAGATCTGAAAAGAGTCCACTCCTGAAAGTTATACCTGTCTGACATCTTTGAACAGCCACATCACTGCTTGTGGTGCTGGTGCTTGTAGCTGATGGGAAGAGGAGATGGTGAGTGTGCTCCTGGTGCTGGAACAGGCAGGTTTCTGGATCCCACCAGTAACACAGAGGATCCATACTCAGCACTCAGAGTAATTTTTGAACAATATTCTGGTTTGTATAGACCAAACATTGTTCTACCTCTTAAAAATCATGCAGTCGTCAGACATCAGATATGGTGAACAACAGGATGACTAAAATTAGCATATTACATGCAATTTATTTTATTGAAGGACTCACCACACATTAAACTCCAGCGAAATAAAACTGAAGACCAAGCTTTATAAAAAAATCCTACTGAATTTGCAGTTTCTCTACAATTACACAAAGAGCACCAACACACATCAGCATCATTAAGAAGAATAAACCTAGACTTAAAGTGCAGTTTTACTCTGAAAAATGACCACCTCAACAGGGTGCTGTCCCATTAGAAGGATCTGCTCTGTTTATTCAGCAGCACACTGCTTGACTTGAGGGCTCAAAGTAACTCCCTCCTGCCCTCTGTTCTCATCAGTCCTAAAGACAGACAGTGAGCAAGAGAGGAAAGGAGATGGGCCCTTTCCCAGGCCCCATCACTAGGACAGGTGTCTGCAGCCAGCTCAGGCAGTTGGATTGCTGAGGGATCACAGGGGCATCCTTTATCCTTCCTTTATTAGTACTGAGCTTAAAAGAACCCAACCTCATCACCAAAGGACAGTGAAAACCTGCCTGAGCTCTGGGGGAAGAAATGGCAGCCAGCACATTTAAGGAGGAATCACCAAAAATACAACCCTAAGAATCCTTGGTGCTACTTTCTGTCACAGATGCACTTCTAGGGTGTGACTTGATTTTATTACACCAATCTCTTTGTGGATTCTCCCATCTTTGCAGGCTGGAACCAGCAGAACACAGATGTTCTGTTGTCTGGTAAAGGCAGAATTTCATGTGGGGCTCCCAGTTTGCATGTTCAACACCAGCCCCACTGCAGGATACAGGTTTTCCCAGCAGTGTCCCAGCTCCTCTGCTGGGCTTTAGACAAGCCTCACAGGGCCTAGGGCCACCCACAATGTTCTGTATTTGGCTTCTGTCTCCCAGACTCTCCCTGAGCTCTGAGGGAAGCCCAGACCTCTGCCTCAGCTCCCAGGGATGTCCTGCCCAGGGGGGAGGGTGATGGGTTGTCACAGTTATGACCCTGGAACGTGTCCCTGGTTCTAGACTTGCCCAAGAGCATCTTGGCCTCCTGCCCTGAGAGGCTCACACTGGGCTGGATTTGTTCATCTGGAAAAGGTGACCAGAGTCATCTTGTGGAGAGCTATGAAAGAGCTGCTGACCCATTAGAGAGTGGCTTGGAAGCCTTGACATTTGTAATAAGGCACCTAATCCAAACAAAAATGGGATGGCAGCAAATAAAGGGAGGTAGAATTCTATCACCACATCATTCACAGTGCCTCTCCAGCTTATATTCACATAATACAGGCAATACACTGTCAGATTCAAACCCAGATTTCCAGCAAAGAAGAACATTTCACTTATGTACAGTACTAATTTCCTACCATTTCCTCTCAACTGCAGTAACAGAAAACAATTCTGGCTATATACCATTATATTGTCCTCATGGCTCAAACATAAAAGATATTATTTGAAAGAAATTTCTTATTTGCAATAAAGGGACAACCATCTGAGAATCAGTGCAATGGCACTATTATTAATTTCTATCTATCAAACCAGTGGCTATAAATCAGTTTCTGAGGTCGGTTTGTCCCTCCATCAGAAACAATACTGAGCTTAACTACAGCCCTGGAAACATGAACAGAAGAGTGAAGCACAAGACATTTCTGGGAGCAAATTGCATGATGGCAAACAAGCAGCTGCATATTTGAAAATCAGGCAGCTCCAAGGAGGCTGCACCCAGCACCACTTCAGCCAGGGGGAAATTTGTCCCTGCCAGAACAGAGCTAAATAATTTCTTTAAGATGAACCACATGTTGGCAATTGCAGCTCCACAGATTTACTACCAGTAAATGGTACCCTTAGAAATTAAACAGCTTTGTTAAGACGCTGTAAGTTATCAAAAATATTTGTGTTAGTATTTTATAAATAGCAGTCGGAGCAGCTCGAATTAAAACCAATCAGAACATTTTCATTTGTTTTGCTTATTAATTTGCAATTCTCATATGCCAGTGTGGATTCTACTCACTTCAGTGCACTGTGACTAAATGTTTAAACGTGAAAATCTTACTATGGGACTTTGTGGAGGTCCAATCATTGAGTGCACCAAACCTCAACGGCAACTACAGATGTACTAAAGCCATGGAATTAGCCCAAAATGTGGCCCGTATGTGCCAAAAAAAATGAACCAACCCCTAGAAAACACTCTCCTGCACCGAACTGTAGCTTTTTTTCCCAGCAGACAGTGAGTTAGTTGTTCAGTGCCTGTTAGTTCTTGGAGTCACTTGCATTTTTCTGTAAGGGAGCCAAGACCACCCCAGCATTCCTGTCCTCACTCTCGGGGCTGTACAGGTTGTTCCTCTCGATGTAAGCTCGAACCACATCGGGCACCAGGTAGCGGATGCTCTGCCCCCTCCGCAGGGCCCTCCGGATCTTGGTGGAGGAGATGTCGTTTGTGATCCACTCCTCCACCAGGTGAATGTTGTTCTTGTGCCTCCACAAAATATCAGACTCGTAGATGAACTTCTGAGCGTTGTTCCCAGCCCTGCTGATGCACACCAGGCCGTGCTTTTCCACTATTTCAGTGATGTCCTCCAGCTTCCACAGATTGGGGATCCCAAAAGACTCCAGCATGTCGCTTCCACAGAGCAGTTTAACCTGGGGGACACCTTCAAAAGGAAAAAAAAAAGTGAGAAACAGGGCTTGGTCACCAGATTTTAGCTAACTTGACAGGGACATTTGATTTCTAGGCTCTCTCTCTGTATCTTTGGTTAAGATGAGACAATGGAACGAAATAAAAAAAAGATTCAGAGTATCTAATTTATAATGAATAGCCTCAATACAGGATTTTTCTGAATAAAGGTTATGGAAGTCCCTTCACTAAAAGGATCTACTGCCTTATGCTGTGAGATCTAAGGGAATAAACGTACTCAGTGGCATCAGAACCAAGAGCTACCACAAAAAAGTGCAATTCTCTTGAAATAACAAGTATCATTAACCATTTAATTTGCAAACAGACTTAACTTTTTATATCTGGACTCCGATTTTTCTTTTTAATGGGTTCGTGCCTATTGGGTTCCTGTTTCCTCTTTCGCCCCAGCTTTGTTAAGGGCACAGCATCCTCCAGACTGTTAGTGGCATCAGGAGGTAAAAGCTTTTGATGATGGTACCTGCAAAACACAGATGTATTTTAGGTATTTTAAAGATGTAGGAGAAAATAGGGATATTGTGGTCTAAAATCATCTCTCACACTTCCTCCTGCAGCACTTTCACAGACAGTCCACCCAGGAGCTGATCTGCTGAAACAGGGACTTGAGAGCTCACTCAGATGGTGCTCAAAGGGCAAAGATTTCAAAGCAACAATCAGGTTGGTTTGTTTCTTTTTTTAATAAAAATTCGTTTCAATAATAAGAATCTCAGTGAAGTAGCAATGACTGAAAGAAAAACTCAGAAAATTCTCCTTCAGACAATTCTCATGCCAGTCTTTAAACACACAAATGTGCAGCACAGCTTGTGTCTGCCCTGTTCCAGACTCTGTCCCTCCCCAGGGACACCTTTTCAGCACAAAAACTGAATAAGGCCTAAGGAATTACATATCTTCAGAATTGTTCCCAGGCTCATTTTTGACATGTTTAGGACTAATGGTGCAATCTTTCATTTTCAGTGCTCGTATCAATAGTCCCTCTGAATTCACTGAGTCTCTTTGTAAGACTTGGGACTAGCCTGCCATTATCTAACTCGTTAGGCTAACACCACTGCTTATCCTTCTATAGGTTTGTGAGACTTTTTAGAGCTTGGCTGAAGAATACCTTAAAACTTTTAGTGTTTCCAACCACTCACTCTGGCTGCTTTCCCAATCATCAACTTCCACCCAATCCGAGTTTTTTGTAGCCAGTTTTGCCATTGTCACTCGGTGATTTGCACTGATCAGACCTTTCTTCTTATATGCATCACCCACTGGTGAAATGATGCCCTTGATTACTTTGTATTTTCCTGGGGAAAAAAAACACACCACACAAGAACAGGAGAAGTGGTTGAGCAGATGTTACTTCCTCTGCATTGTATTTAAACTATGACATAAACATTATTCAGGGCAATGGCAGCTCTGACAGCCAGCCCAGTGGAAAAGTACAGTTCTCTTCTTCATTGTCAGGGCAGCACAAAGAAAGAGTTGGGAAGATAGAACAGAAAGACAGATTTCTATAAACTAACTGTAAAACTGTGCTTTAGCTCATTAAAATCAGTAATAAGCAGCATTTCTATAAGACAGTTGTCTCATGTTGGCCTACATGATTTTGTATGATACATCCACACATAGCAGGCTCAACATCTAACTAGGATTTCCAGAAATATCTGTCCCTGTCAAACAGGCACTCACAGACACAAAATATTCACCTTACCACTTAAGTGTCTAGTTATCAAAGCTATTCTGAATGACACAAATGAGCATCCTACCTGTTTCATGGAAATAGTCTTTAGCCAGCTCAAACAGCCTCAGGTGCATGTTGGTGATGGGGTTGAAGGACCCACAGGCCAGCAGCACCACTTCAGTCTTCCTCTCAGGATCTTCCATAGCCATTCCTCACAGCCAGAGCCAAGGGGAGAATGCTGGTGCCAGGTACCAACTACAGCAAGAAATGGGATTAAAAAAGAGTTTGTTACTTATTTATGCTGCCAATAAGCAGAAAATAAAATGTCACGATCAAATGGAACACTTCCACCAACACTGAGCCCGTGATTGTTCATGTGACACTGCATTTTTAAGAGATTAAAATATGAAATCACTGCAAACAGGTTGCTTGCCTAGAGAGGACAGTGTACTGCCTACTCTGAAGAAAAGCAGCTCATGCTTTTAAATTTCACATGGAGAGATGATCTGTCCTGATTGCAGGACAAAGTTTATCAAAACTTTGCACCTTTTTCATGATGCCAGTGCCAATCAACTGCCAAGAGACCCATGGGCAGGGAACCTCCTTGTTAAGTAACTTCCTTCCAGTGCTTACAGGGAGGAACAGACCTAGGGTAAAGCTTCTCTAAACTGCAGTGAACCTTTCCAGCAAGACCTATAAAATCAATATATTAAATATTCTGGAGGAGAATAGTGTTAACACTTCTTCACTCAAGACTTATTTACATTTTCTGTAATATAAAATGTAAAGGGTGGTAATTTATATCACTCAGAATGGTATGTGGGAAGAGAGTGCTATGGACTGAACCTGAAAAGAATCAGCCTGCTTTGTGTTGCAGAAAGTCAGTGGTAGGTGTACCAGTGGAACAGGTGATAGAAGAGTGAATTAAAACAAGTTTAGTAAAAGCTGCAATTAAATATTGGAATTTTTTCCCCCTTTTCTGAAGTACAACAGCACTGTTCCAATTCTGAGCTTCAGTTTCAGAAAGCTGCTTAAGAATTGCTGAAAATCACTAGGAAATTTCACTAGTTATCATTTCATTTCTCCTCAAACTACAGAGATTTTTGTTTCTGTGTTCTCCCCTGAGGATACTCTGGCTTGCCAAGATGGTTTTCCCCAGCCTGGCCCTAACAAACAAAAACTGGGATATGGCACAGGCCATTCTCCTGCTGCTGCTGCTCCTGAATTGTCTGAGACATCCGTGAGGATTGTCTGGAATTGTCTGCCATTGTTCCTACAGCAACATCCCTGCCTGGAAAAATCCCCCAAGGTCACCCTCACATCCAGTCTCTGTTGCAAAGAGGCTGAGTGATGTTCACAGCTCTGAGACACCATCACAGCCAACCCCTGCAACAGCCACTGTGTCCCAACATCAAAGAGCCCTCGGATAAAAGCAGCTCTGCAAGGCTTCACCTCTTGCAAGTGTTAGTACTTTTCTGTGCTTTCAAGAGTTTCACAAAGTTTTAAAATATTCTTTATTACTGCAGAGTGGCTCGGCAGAGGAAGGGCTGGAACAGCCTTCACAGGGACATGGCTGGGAGAGTTACCATGGGAACGGGAGGAAAGGAGTTACACCGCCTTTGTAATGTGTAAACCCTGCTTTCTGAGGAGTGACTCGTGCTGCAGAACTGGAAAAAGGTCGATTTTTTTTTTCCTTATAAAACAAAAAGCGTAAAAACAGTAGAAAATTTTCAGATGAAAACACACAGTGCCTTTTCAGGAGTCAGTCAAATGTCCCTTTCCATGCTGCTAATTCTACAGTTTTCAGAGGGAGACAATTATTGCCTCCCAAACTCACCTTGCAGAGCTTCATAGCTCTTCATTTCTACATAGAAATGAAAGTATAAATAGAATCTCATAGTTTGCACATCCCCTCAGCCTCCTAATTTGACACCCTTTGTCTAGCACTGTTTGCACAGAAAACAGCTGCATGGGTGCTGTGGGGAGGGGAGGAGATCAGGGGTATCCTGACACGATTACCTTCACTGTTACATCATCCTGGAACCCCCACAGCACCCTCACAGCTGGGATCTGCTCTGTATGGAACCCCCTTCACACAGCCCTAACTCTTTGGGAAAAGCCATGCAATTTGCACACCCCAGGAAAGGAGACTAGGACAAGGCATGACTAAAGCCTGGCCAGTGCCTGTGCGGTACATGGAACTAGGCCTGTTCTTGTTGTATAGATTTGATGAACTGTCACTGCTTGACACAAATCCCATTACTGCAGTTTAACCACAGGATCCAAACCAGCATCTCATCTGTACAGAGATGAGAGAGGTCTGCACACAGGCGTTTAGCTCCATAAAACTGAGACCAGTCTTAAAATAATTAATGCTGTCTTATGCCAAATAGCAAATGAAATATTAGTAAAATCTCCCCACAAAGACTTAAGATGGGAAAATAAAGTAAAATGGCCTTCACTTGGGTATTCTATAAGTGTAGGACATCCTGGATTATTTTCCCTGTTTCTTCTGATGGAAAAATGAGGTGCCCTGTGATGTACTCCTTACACAGATTCTTATATATAATCTCATACATAATCCTACCAGCATTTAGTGTGTGCTGATTGCAGCCCTGCTATTAGCCGGATTGGACACGTATTTGCCCTAAAAAACATCAAAATACACCTACAGCAGGTCTTGGGATCGTTCTGGAGCCCAACCTGCCTGGGGACAAAACAGGTAAGGATGCTTTGCTCAATCTCATTTACAATTCAGAGCCAAACGTTTATCGAACCTGTTTACACAACTGTATTGTATATTCTGCATAGAATTTATTATATTCTACGTATAGAGAACAGAACCACCGCTAAACATTCACGACACGTGGGCATCGCTGGACGCTTCAGCAACACCGGCCCGCGGGGGTCTGCACGGGGGGGGGGTGCGGAGGCTTCGACCCCGCACAGCGAGTCCCAGCGAGCTCCCCCCAGCGCCGGCGGGCCCCGGAGCCCGCACTGCCCGCCCGGAGCCCGCACTGCCCTCCTGGCCCCAGCACTCCCCTCGAGGAGCCCGCACTGCCCTCGAGGAGCCCGCACTGCCCTCGAGGAGCCCGCACTGCCCTCCCGGCCCCAGCACTGCCCTCGAGGAGCCCGCACTGCCCTCCCGGCCCCAGCACTGCCCGCCCGGAGCCCGCACTGCCCTCCCGGCCCCAGCACTGCCCTCCCGGCCCCAGCACTGCCCTCCCGGCCCCAGCACTGCCCTCCCGGCCCCAGCACTCCCCGCCCCGATCCCGCACTCCCCGGTCCGATCCCGCACTCACCGCGCGGCCCCCGCGCCCCGTCCCCGCCGTCCGCCCGTTCGCCGGGCCCGGCCCCGCCCGCGCTCATTGGCCCGGGCGCGGCGGAAGCGGCGCCGGGGGGACGGTCCGGGCCCGCCCCGCCGAGGCCTGGCCGGGTGAGGGGAGAGGGGGAGAGGGGAAGCGGGGCCGGGCGGGTGAGGGAGAGCCGGGCCGGAGCCTCGGGGCCGGGCGGCACCCGCGTAATGTCGAGTTCCGCCATCTCGCCCCTCCTGCCCGGGTCTCCCCCCCTCAGGCCCGTTCGCCGCTTGCCGGCGGGAGGGTCGCGTTCCCTCGTGGGCCGCCGGCGGTGGTGCAGCCCCTCACCGCCGGGGATGCCCCGCTGACCGCGGGCTCTGTGCCCGCTCCCCCCTGACCCCCGGCCTTCCTCGGGAGTGCCCCGCGTCCCTCCCGGTGCTGCCGGAGGCGTTCCCGACCCTGGGACACCTGCGGCCGCGGTGTCTCCTGAGCAGTGCTCGGGGGGCCGCGGGGGAGGCGAATCTGCTGCTTTACATAGCGGGGCCTCTGCATCTCAGTAATTGCTACTTGGTTTGACCCTCGTTTGGTTGTATGTGCTGTGGCTGAGTTATTACCCTGGTGAACTGCCTCTTGCCGCGAAGATAATCCCGTCCACGCAGCCCGGCATTTCTGTGTTTCCACTACAAGGATCTCTAGGTGTTGTGGTCAGGCATTCCATCAGCAAGATGCTGCATCGTTTTCTTGCTATTTGGAGCATTTTAAATAGGTTGATAGTTGTTGATACAAACAATAAAATGTACTTTCTCCTAGGAGTGCCACGTAACAAGTGAAAACTTTCATGTGAAAACAGAAAATGGCTTCAAGAGGAACAACAGAGACCAGCAAACTAAAACAAAACTTGGAGGAGCAGTTGGACAGATTAATGCAGCAGCTTCAAGATCTGGAAGAATGCAGGTAATAAAAATAGCTGCTTATATATGGTAATAATTTTCTTAACTGGTTGGCAGAAGAAAGGGGTACTTTTCAAAAATCTTGTGGGTTTTCTGGGGGGTTTTTTGTGTTTTCTTGTGGCTTTATATTTTTTTAATTAGGTAGGATGTTTGTGTTAGGTAGTAAAAATTATATCTAAAAAGAAAAGATATTTTTATTTCTCATCTGAAGAAAATGCAGGCAGAAATACTCAATGGTTTCTTTATATCTCAGTGTGACTTTTTAGCTTCTAATACCTGTTCACATAACTCACAACTTCCTTGTGGGCTTTTTTAATATCAGTTAGCAAATAGCTTTTGTGTCTGTTTTGGTTTGTCTTATAATTATGGATGTTTGGGGTTTTTTTTAGCACAAATAACATGAAAAGTTAGAAAAACTAATGTGATTTTATATTAGTTTTCTGTGGGCTAATAAAATTTAATTCATTGCTGCCTGAAGAGTTGAGCTCTGTGATACTCCCCAATGCCCTTTTCTCCATATGACATCTCAGGTTAAACCTTGTGAATTAATGTGTCTTCTTGGATCCTCTTTAGAGAGGAGCTGGATGCAGATGAGTATGAGGAGACCAAAAAAGAAACTCTGGAGCAGCTGAGTGAGTTCAACGACTCCCTGAAGAAGATCATGTCTGGAGATATGACTTTGGTGGATGAGCTCAGTGGGATGCAGCTGGTAAGGATGATGGGCTGCTAAAAATGGTTTGTATTTTTCCTGGAGTTGATGAAATAGAAAATAGATCCAAGTGGTTCACTGTAATTTTTGTGTGAAACCTAGATCTATGTAACTGATGTTTTTATTATTTGGTACACGTGTACATGTAAGAACTTGCATAGGTCTCTTCATTTTAAAAGGCAAAAAATATTGAAGAATTATAACCACAATACTGGGTAATTGCAGGGACTAAATATATGAAAAAATAACATAAAATAATAGAAATTTAATATAAAAGGTCTAATGGACAGTCCAGGCTAATATATATCATGAGAAGTACAATTCATGCCTGTTTGTTAGAAAGCATAAGATAGCACTTCCTGTGCTCTTCTTGCTGACTTGTGTTTCAGATTCATACCAGTCCAAATGAAAAGGCTGTAGGAATGACTGTGTGACTTTAAGTTATTATTATATATTTATATATTTAATATTTATATTATGTTATTGGTCTTATGCTGACTTCCAAACTTCTGATCTATTTTCTCTCTTTTCAGTGTTTAATTAGAGCATAATTTGTTCCTTCTAAGCCCTGTGTTTTAGGATTTTGTTTCCAGAGAGGTCATGACTTGTCCAAAGATAACTGTGGGGAGATCTAATAATGATAATTTTGATAATCCACAAAGGATTTTGTGGATTCATCATTTACATTATGCTTATCCATAGAAGAGCTGTAATCATCAGTGTTGGCATGAAGACTGTGCTAATATCAGGAAAGTGCTGGAAATTATTAGAAAGTAAGACCTGGACTGTAATGAAAAATTTCACAGCTCTTTCTTAGTGTGGTTGCACTAATGAGTGGATTCTTCAAGCCCTGCATAAAGGTCCTGTATTTTTTTTCATCTTACTTCCATGGTTATACAGAAAAAAGAAGAGCTCTGTATCAAATGGTACAGAGGGTACTAATGATGCTCTCCAGCCCTCCTTCATCTTGTTTTCAGCTGCTGGTTGTGAGTTAGTCCTGCTCATTCTTGCTCTTTTCCTTGCAGGCAATACAAGCAGCCATCAGCCAAGCCTTTAAAACCCCAGAAGTGATTAGAATGTTTGCAAAGAAGCAGCCGAGGCAACTGAGGACGAGGTTGGCAGAGGTGAAGGCTTTTTGTTTTACTGCAGAATCTGTTTGTTTGGGCCAGACTGGTTCAAGTGTGGAATGATTGCAAGGAGAGCACCGAGTGTGCTGGAAAACTTGGTGTCAGCATCATAAAGAGGTGGAGAAGGTCTCTTTCAGAATGTGTTCAATTTTAAATGTTTATTGAAGTAACAGGGACAACAATGTGTATTTCTTGAATTATCTTCCTTGCTTCCAAACAACAGTGGGATTGACACTGAGAGTGAAGTGAGTAAACTGCAAATAGAAAATTTGGGGTTGTACTGAGGGCTGGAGAGTGCACTCAGAGATCTGACTGAACTGAAGATGCAGATAAAGTGAAATCAAACGTGATTGCTCCATGTGCCAGTCATGTGTGAATCCATAATTTTGAGTGATTATCAGTCTTTGATGAAAAAAGATTCAAGTTTGGAGAAATCAAGTAAGCCAAGGTCAGGTGTAAAGAGTATTTGCAGAACATTCAGAAAAGCTTAGCAGCCATCTTTTAAATCATAGATAGCTCTGTCCCTTCCTGCTGTGGGTCTGTGCTTACTGAGGATATTTTTAGGCTGTTGCATTTCTCATGCTGTTGTGTTGAGTGAAATAGTGGGAAGATTATATATTTTGACTTATTTCCCCCCCTGATGTGCAGATGGACCGAGACTTAATGGTTGGGAAGTTGGCACGAGACCTGTACACCCAACAGAAAGTGGAAATCCTGACTGCCCTCAGGAAGCTTGGTGAGAAGGTAAGGTGGTGGTGGGAAACTCAGGTGGATAGAGTTCTCTGTCTGTATATTTAAGAGGAATTTGAAATAATTAAAATAAGAAATTATGACTTTTATGAGCAAAGGGTAAAATGCAACTTGTTTTTGTAGTATATAAATGTCCTTCCCTTTTAATGCCAGGCTTTCTGAAGCACTCACTGCTGAACGTGTATCAAATAGTTTTGTACATTTATATAAGGCTGTTTCTACTTTTAAAATGCTTTCTTTGGGCCATATAAATGAATCACATACAAGCTGGCACAAGAGGATCATGTTTATAAAAGCTCCCAACTATGTACCAGGAACTATCCAAAGCTTTTGACACACATCCAGCTTCACTTATTTTTATACTGTTGATAATACAATATAATACAATATTCTTTACCTCTTGGTGTGAGGTAAAGGAATTGGAGAGAAGAGGGATAAGGGATTGTTGCCCCAGTGATCCATAAGTAGCAGAACAAGCCCTGGGTTTGCCACCAGAGGGAGGAAGAGAAGTTGTTATTTCTCTCTGTGGCTGGCATATGAAGAAAATGAGTTGCTGTGTGTCTCTGTGCTTAAGGTTTCTTAGGAAATGAAGGAATGTAATGGAAAAGATGAAGTGCAGTGCTTAAAGGAGCTGCAGTTCAGGTAGATTCCAAAGCAAAGGCTTTCCCTCAGAATATTTTTATTGCTTGACTGTCAGAGATAAAAAAGCATGTTTTGGAGATACATAAAAGTCTAGTTAAGGTTGTGAACTGAATGCATGAAGATACCTAACCCTCCTGGCATGAGTTCCTCGGATCACCACATGGAGCCACTTTACCACACTCTGACCTAACCTCTGAATCTTTTAAAATGATCAACAACCTACTGCACACAGGACTTGCTAGGGCAGTAGTTTCACATCTCTTCTGGATGTGAACCATGAGAGTAAAAATTACATGTTTCCCTGCACAATACTGCAAAATTTTAAGTAGTTGGATGCTTGCTCACAAAGCTCAGCAAAGGCAGGTAACTAATATGTTTTCCTTCATTCCAACACCATCCTGAATGCCTGTACCTGACTTTTATATTTCTAACTAATAAACTGATGCAAACACTGTGAACAGTTTGACACCCTTATGCTTTGCTTTAATAAGGATGTGTATCTGAGGCTAATTAAATGAGTGACTTTTAACTTAGAATATCTGAACCTTCCAAATGTAGGTTACTGCTTCATTACTGTAAATATTTTATGGGCATCTGTCACAAGGCATCAGAGCACATACATAAAAGCAAAATATACATGTGCAAATGTCACTTTAAAGGCAGAGAACCATTTCTAGGTCATTGGCCCTTAACATGGTCAAAGCTGGCATGTTTTTGCTTTCCTCAGTAGGTGATAGGAAGTGAGCTTAGACCTCAGTTCAGCACTGTACTGACCACATGACAAAAAAGTTGTTGCTATCCTCTGCACAGTTCAGGTGCTCAGGTACAGTGTGACCTTTCCATCACAAATGATCACTGGAGGTCAGCTGGAAACTTTATGGTGCATGTGGAGGCACTTCTGGCACTGCACATCCTGTCCTGCCTGGGCTGGCAGGAGCCCTGGAGGGAAAATTCAGTGGCAGGGGAAGTAGGTTGTATCTTTAGTTTAGGTTTTAGTTTTGTGTTAGGTAACACTGCCACTTAAAAGCTGCAAATGGACAGATGCTGTAACCCATCATAGTTCATGTCCATGCCCATGGAGATGGTGGGAATGTGCACAGTTAAGGTTTGAAGTTCACAGTTGTGACCTTTTTTGATTTAGCTCACTGGGGATGATGAGATGTTCTTGTCAGCAAATGCTGGTACAGCCCTGAGCCAGTTTGAGAGAGTCTCCACTGACCTTGGTAAGTTTTCATTCTCAGAACTTCCAATCTCTTTGCCTCATTGAACTCTGATTAATAGAAATACCTCTGGTTTCCTGTGAAAGAGAAAATGTGAACCAAACATTCATACCATTAAATGTTGGTGTACATTTTCTTAACAGTGAAGCTCTGATACACTATCCATGAGGAAAAAGTAACACAGCAGGTAAATCCAGGGCCAAATGCCCACAAAATGCCAAGTGTTGCCCATCATCTGAAGGCTTGAATGGTCTGTCTGAAGCAGAGGTGCTGCTCTTACATTTGAACACTGATCTTTTTGGCATTAATGACTTTCCTCAGGAGAGCCTTTTCCTCTGCTTGCTGCAGAGAATTTGGCAACTATTGGCACGTTGTCAAAATACAGCTTTAAAGCAGCTCCTTGCTGTGATTGTCACACCTCTAACCATATTGACAGGATCAAAAGTTCAGTTATAAAGTGCATTAAATCAGCACCACAGTTCATTCTGGCATTGCAGTCAGAACTGGGATGAAAGAACTGTGAATGGCAGGAACGTGCCAGACTAGGTCAGGGTGCAAATAAAGTGTCTCTGACTTAGCTTTCAGCACTCCTCTTCCTGAGAGTGTAAGTGAGGTGAGAACCCTTTTGTTCAAAAGGGGACTTTGTGAGGAGCTCTGGGTGTGCTGGGTTGCCCTTGGCTGGCCACCAGCTGCCCACCAAGCCACTCTTTCATTCCCCCTCCTCAACAGGATGTGGGGAGAAAACAGAATTAAAAACTCATGGGTTGAGATAAAGGAATTTAATAAAAGCAAGGGCTGTGCACAGAAGCAAAGGAAAACAAAGATTAATCCTCTACTTGCCAGCAGCAGGTGATGTCCAGCCACCTTCTGGGGCGTGGGGCCTCAGTGTGTAACAGTTCCTTCAGAGGACAAATGTCTCCTCAATGAATTCCCCACCTTGTCCTTTCTCCTGGCTTTCACTGCTGAGTGTGCTGTGCCATGGAATGGCCCCTCAGCTGTCCTGGCCATGTCCCCTCCTGCCCACCCAAGCCCAGGGACTTTGGGGGTGTGACAGCCTGGCTGCTGGGCCAGCACTGCTCAGCAGGAGCCCAAACCTCGCTGTGTTCCCCACACCATTCCAGCTGCAAACCCAAATCCCAGCTCTCCAAGAGCTCCTGGGGGAAAGGGAACATCCATCCCAGCCAGGCCCATGCCTGCTTTACACCTGCCAAGTCAGTCTCTTTTATTTTTCTACATTAGCTCAAGTGTTCTGGTTTTCACAATGTAGGTTTGATTTCTTTTCATCTCAAATGTTCTGCTTGATTTAAATCGTACACAAGGACATTCACAATTTCTACTAATACTTACTGAAAATGTTTTTTTCCCCCCCTCATAGGATCAGGAGACAAAGTCTTTGCTCTAGCAAGTGTTGAAGTAGAAAAGGCAAAGCAATGAAAGGGTGTGTGAGGCTTGTGTCTCTCCAGTTATCAACAGCATTGGACTTCTGTCACACTGCATTTGGGTTTTCTATTTCCAGCATGTTGTAAAAAAAAGCAAAGCAAAACAAAAAAACTCCAAATCCTAAAACCTCTTGGGTTCTTAACCAGAAGATATGAAGTAAACAGCCTTAAGTGCACTTTGGAACCTTGGTGTCTGTACCCCTTAAGTAATACAAGCTCTGAGGCTGAACACTGAGTGGAACTCTAGAAACAAAAGCATGGTATGTCTGTTTTGGGAAAGAATCAGCTGTTTGGAACTTTTCTGAATGTGTATTTCTCTAACTATTAAAAACTTCATCTTTTTGCATGTGGTTGTGGCAAGCAGATCTTTTTCAGGAGCAGTCCCGGTGAGTGGTTTTTTGGGTGATTCTTCACATTGTCTTAATTTTTGTCTGGACTCCCCACTAAGTAGTTTGTACTAGGACAGCACTGAAGCTTTGAAAATGGACTTGGTTTATTTGGAATGCCATCTTCCTACAAACTGTTTGCAGAAGACCCCAAAGGAGCCTGGATGCTGATCACTGGCCCTTGGCTGCTTGTTTGCCGTGCACATGAATGAGCACTTTGTGTCCCAGCCCGGCCCGACAGACAATGGCAGCCCTGTGGGGAGTAATTTAACCTTGTGTATGGAAACGACAGGGAACTGATAGGAAATGGCAACGAGAGGCTCTTTCTGTGACCTCTTCCTTCAGCTCTGGTGTCCAGCCACCCACTGCCCTGATTTCCCGGGGTTGCAGAGGTGCCAGGAAATAACTTGCAAGTACAAACGGGTTTTAAAAGGGGGGAAAACTCCCATTATGTGATCAGTGCGAGTGTTGCTCAGTGTATTGATCAGGTGCTGTGGAGAGGGGAGGGGCTGTGCCTCCCTTAGGAGTTGGAATCCTGAATAAACTCGGTGTAGGAGGATTTAAGATCTCATATTGTTGAACCTTTAGCTCAGAGGGTGGAGAAACTACTCTGGATGTGTGCTTAACTTCCTGACAAACTGTAATTTGTAAAATCACTACTAGGGACCTAATTCCCTAAGTTTTGACTCCTTTACACTTCAGTTAAGTGCTTGTTTGCATTTTGTCAAGAGCTGGTTGGAAGCCTGGATTTCCCTGAAGTTTTTCAGCTCGAGAAATGTACATTTTAAGGTCTGCTATACCATATGTTCAAGTGCTGAACTAACAATACTGGCAACAACAAAACCACACTAAGGGCATTTCTTACCTTAATTTCAGACCTGTTCCCCTTCTTATTTTACCAGTAACTAGAGAAAAGTATAAAGCTTCTATTTGAAAAAAAAAAAAATTAGGAAAAAAAGTAGCTTTATTTTTGTGCACAAAGAGTTCAAACATCAGCAATTTGGGGGTTCTCTGGACTATGTGTTTTAACAGGGAGTTGGCACTTCCTTTCTTTAGAGATCTTCCAAAGGAGGGGAAACATTATGAGATCTCCACCTGTATGAAGGTGATCAGTGTATCCAGGGCAGATTTTGGGCTGGTTTTAGTGACTGGGTTTTTTTGGGGGGCAATGTGTCTTATTTAAGTTTCAGTCATGTTTCTGAGCTGTAAAATGTGTGACTGCCATCACAGTAGGTCTGTTGCTGGAAAGAAAAGGATGGGTGATCATATTCGAAAAATGAGAAGAATTCCTAGGGGAAAAAAAAAAGTGATTCTGTTAGTGCTTGGAATTATAAAAATGGAGAAGTAAATGTACTAAAAGGATGACACTCAGTTATTTTAGAATTAGTAATGGTTTATAAAACAGCTTTTAAACCCAAGTGTAGGGTGAGTTTGGTTCCAGTTTATGGTGGTGTGACTGTTTTTGGACCTGTATTTGTCAGTGTTTAATGGAGTAGAACATCATGTTTTGCCTATCATATAGATGTCTTTGGCTTGTACAGCTAGAAATGAGCTTCAGTGGGAAGTGCCATTAAATTGAGTGAGTGGAAATGGTGTTAAATTTGGACAGCTTGTTGCAGTGTTAATCCCATAGCAGTCACTTGGAGACTAAGTGAATGGCATGGATTATAAACAGAACATGAACATGGTCAGTCCATGTACACTTACAGGGCATAAATACCCTATAAATAAGCAAGTTTGTCTAAGTGTAAACTAGGAGGAGTAGACTAGAAGATGTGTTGCTTGCCTGTATTTTGCTTTAATAGATACCTTTTGGAAATGTAGCATTTTAGAAATGAAAGGACACGTGGTACAGACCAGCATAATTTCTGTTTTTCACTGGTGGAACTTTTCCCTGCCTTTTTTTAAAGAGGCCTTTATTTAGACTGGGGCCTTTTGTCCATTCTGTCAGAACTATTTTCCTGTCTGGGGCAGCATTGTGCTCTCTGACAAAGGCTCATTGCAGCTCCAGAGCTGAGAACAGCTTATTAAAAGGCATTATTAGAGAGTCTGAAATTATTGCAAACAAAACAGTCCATGGGGACCGGAGCTGCCTCCTCTTCCCTGCTGCTCATTACTGGTGCTAAGGAACTCTCTCCCCCCACCCCCCAGCCTGCCTTGCAGCATTAGGATGTAAATGAAATCTCTCAGCACTCCAACTGTGAGTTTACAGCCCAGTGCTATGGAAATCTTCTTCCTCTTCCTTTGAGAGGTTTATGTTTCCAGGAGAAACTTTCTTTTTTTTTTAATGATTTGTAAATATTTCAGGATTTTTGCAAAGCTTCTGTACTGCAGGCAGTTGGAACATTCCTGTTAAATTCATCCTTGACTGAACATCTTTTCAACGTTGTGCTGCTTCTGCTCTTGGAAAGTTCTCTGGTGATTGAGATGGACAAAGGTGGAGAATGAGATCAGTGACCAGTACTGGAAGACTCAGTGGCCAGGGCAGAATTCCCTCCTCCAAAGCTGTGCAGAGTCAGAAATCAGAGACTGGCTGTGTCCTGCAGGAGGCCCTGACCATGAATGTGATTTAAAAAGGAAGCTGTTGCTGGTGTGAAGCTGTTCATGTGTTGACCCTCACAAATAGTTTAGTGGCCTGCTTGAAGTGTTAGGTTGATTTCAGTCATAGTAAGTTAACTGGTGTGTTGTGCTAAGTATTTTGATAAATAATCCTGGGATGTACCTCCACCACTGTCTGAAATGTTTCTGCAGGAGCTGGGGAAAAAAATCCATTATTTATTTATTATCATAATCATTTTCTCAAATAAAAACTGGTAACAAAAGAACAACTGCTAAATGAAAGCATGGATTTGTTGTTTAACAAACGAGCTTGTGATGTGTGAGTTCCATCCCCAGTTCAGTGTTAGACCCTGGCAGATCACTCCTTCTGTACACATCTTTCCTGGAGTAAAATACAGATTATGATCCTTGAATATCGAGTGCTGTGAAGTTGTTATTGATCATACATGGCTTTGAAGATTAAAATGTGCTTTGTTTTTTGTTTATCATTTTATTTCTGAAGTAAGAATTGTAAAGTACAGTAGCTTTAAACACATCAGCAAAGTTCCCAGAGTCCTTTTTTTTTGGCCATATGTAACCTCCCTTTTTTAATCTTCTTTTTCTATAGAGTGAATTCAGTGATTGTACTGATCTGAAAGGAAAAGCATTTGAGAGAAAATTGAAGCTTCAAATGCTCTGTCTCTCTTTCTTCTGTCTTTGTCTCCTTGTATTATTTCCCTTCTTTGATCTTGAATGGAAAAGTAGCAAGTTATCTTTGTCTTGAAGGAAAAATACAAGATTTCTTGAGAGATCCCTTAGTTCCTCGTGTTACCTTGCCTGTAAAAGTCAAATTCATTTTGATAGAGAACTCTGTGTTAATGATACCCTACTGACCAGGCAGTGAAGGCTCTGTCATTAGTGGCTGAAATGGGAGGCAAATTCACATAGAACCATTTGGGTTTGTTTCCAGTGTGGCAATTCCCTCCCCACAGAAGGACAAATAGGATTTTTACATTGTAAAGAAATAGAAGTCAGCCTGCAGGCACCTTTTTAGTTTCCCCACCTCCATCATTTTAAAATTATCCTCACTGAGTTCTGGGGAAGGATGTAACTCTTATTTAAATTCTGTCTGCCCACAGGAGAGGAATGGCAGTGCTCACATTGGAGTTTTCCTTTAGGAGTCGTGGAAAATGTGCCACCTGGTCTTGCTGTGAGGTTGTAGTTTTTTTAACTTTACCTTAAAAGGGGTTTATGCCTGTGAGGGTGAGGGGAGAATTACTGGAGTTGATGTTGCCCAAGATTTTTCTGCTCTTACTTTTAAACACCTCAGTGAAACAGGAGGTGCTGATGTTCAGAGCATCTCTAAGAGTGGCCCAAAGTACCTGACACCATCTGACAGGATAAATAAAAATGTTTCAGAATAAGTAGTCCCTGAAATAAGGTCTCCAAAGAGGAAATACAGACACAAGGTTGGTGGATACAGCATTGCTGTATCATGTACCAAAATAATTTAACTCACTCATGTGTAAATGTTATATTTAATAGCAGATTTCTCATTTAAACAAGTACTAATCACGGGACATTTTTTTTATCTTGCTATCACAATAGTTTGCTGCTTGATAACATTTAGGATGATGTTTTGAACATGCCTCCAAAACTGGGTCAGTAATAATTGAGATGTGCTGGAAACCATCAGATCCACCTGCAGATCCCGTGGACAGAGGTGTAATGTCTGGGTAAACAGCTTTTCTTTATCCTTATAAGGTGGAGATGGAAATTAAGTTCTGTAGTGTTATTGTAAAAGAGTGTGGTTTGCAACTTTGTAAATACCAAATTTAATCTGGGAACACTTCTGGTTTTGAATAAAACACGCAGCTGAGAAGGTTTCTTGCCACACAAACTAAGCCTGGATTAACAAAAAGATGATTGTCATAGCCTTTCTTACAGTAAAGGGCTTTTTTGTTCATGCCTTGAAAATCTCTCTGCATACCTCCTCACTGCACAGCCCATGTAGAATCATAAAATATTGTAATGAAGACAGCTGAACCATTTCTTTCTTTTTTTTTTTTAATATAATCTCTCTAATCTACACAAGTTTTGTTTGCCCCTAGTCATGGAAAGTTCACCTGACTGCTGTGCCCTCCACCATTTCTTAGTGTCCCAAAAGTACACCGGGTTGAATGGTTGAACTGCATTTAATTTTGAGGAAACACTGCAACATTTCTGCATCAGAGCTTGATTTTGATGGGTGGGAATTGTCAGGCTAAGTCTAAAATATAAGAGATTAACAAAAGAGATTCCAGACTAAAAACAAGTCCCTCATTGGGTACCACACATCTTGGAGAGAAAGAGTTTTCCTTGTTGTTGTGTGTGGCTGGATCAGGGATAATGAGAGCAGGGCCTGTGTGTGCAGATGCTGCTGGAAGCCCATAATGAGGGGGACATGCCAACAAATACAGGGGGACCTGGAGGGTGGAAGCAGCTGTGCTGTGAAGGAACCCTCAGTGATTTTCAGAGCTGATTAAGAAAGCATTGGAGATCAGGAAGGACAGGGTGAGTTGAGAGAATTTTTCTAAGTCAAGCAGGGATTCAGTGAAGGTTTCATGGAGTTTTGGCTTACTGGAACAAACAACAGCCTCATTAAACGAGAGATTAGGAGTGACTGAAAAGAAAAATCCATTTAATCTGATAGATTTTTATAAAACAATATCAAGCCTTTACACAATACTTGTAAAAATGTTAGAAAGACTTAACCTTCAGGTAATTAATCTTCCAAACATTGCCCTGCTGAGGGAATGTGGTTGGGGCAAGCGGGGTGGGGATGGGTGAGGTGATGGATTTGATCAAGTGCAGCTCTATCCCGTGTTTGCCTTGGGAAGGTCTGTGCAGTCCCAGGAGACATGAACAAAATTCTACTAAATGTGTTGCAGAACTAGCAGAGTTAAGAGGCCTCTTGAGCATCTGTCCTGTCTTGTGATGATACAAGAGACCCGTGGCAAGATGTCACTTTGCTTGGTAGCCCAACACCTCGGTAAGCTGGAGGGAACAAACTAAGGTGGGGCAGGAGCTCAGTTCTAAGAAAAGAAACCTCAAATCCTCCCGGGGTAGAGGAAGCCTTATGGTGTCCCTCCCCGCTAAAACCCTTTCTAAATAAAGGCAGGATGTTAAATTGATGCTCTGTGAGATTGCATTGCACTGCTGTACAGTCAGCCAGCTGAATTGGAACAGGAGAGCTAGACAGTACTTAGTCATAAGATGGTGTTGTGCCATGATGTTATCAGTAAGGAAATTCATACTATTGCAAAGATGCAAATGATGGCTTAATTATACGCTCCTACCAGCATAAGATGCTTTTAGATCTTTCCCTCAGACTCATGTACTGTGCTAATTAACAGTAATCCAACTGGAGGATCCCAGAGCAATGCTTCTGCATATTTTTTTCAGCTTACGCTGGAGCTCTTATGTTCTTTTCTTAAATAATTAATAATCATTACTGCCTGCTGTGCTGTGGGTATGTGCCAGTGATCTCAGATCCCAGCACATTTGCACCATTCCTGTTCCTGTCAGCAGCTTGGGTTTGCTCTTTGCAGAGGCTTTCATGTTAAGCCCTTCATTAGCTGGCAGTGGGGTTTGGATTTCAGTGGCATCGGGCTTTGATGTCATTAAGTAGCAAGCTGTTAAAGGAAGTGCCACCTATTTCATTACTGTGACTATTTTTATGCAATTAAGTTAAACACCGAGTAGAAAACAGATGCATTTTACTAAATAACACTTGGTACACAAAGCATTTTTATCTCCAGGAATTTTGTACTTACCTTTCTGGCCCCACCAGTGCACACTGTAGGGAAGCAGAGTAACTGTTAACCTAGTGGGAAACCACAGTGCAGGTGAGCGATGGGGCACGGTGAGGAACCTTAGGTGCCTTCTGTCATCTTTTTTTTTTTTTTTAATTTTAATTATTATTATTTTTAATTAATCCCTCTCTGTGTCCACTGGGGTTTTACTCTGCTTCAGTCTAGCTAGGTGAAGGATCACCTTACTTTCGATGGCTTCAGTGACCAAATGGGAATTCACTGCTTTATTTTTGAGTGCTTCAATGACCAAATGGCGATTCGTTATTTTCGAGCGCTAGTTCTAGTCGGAGGTCGGCATTTTCTGTATTTGCCTGAATTAGCTTTAGTTAAGCTGTACTGAATTTTGCAGCGTCTTTAACTTTCTCAGCACAGTGCTATGGAGCAGCAGCCTGTGCTAACGGAGCTGCGCTCTCCCTCACGCGGCTCGCTCGCTGTGAGCTCCCTGACACAGCTCCCTGACACAGCCGGGCCCCGCCGACCAGGACCGGGAGGGCAGAGCGGAGCCGCGGGAGGCTCGGACCGCCTCAGCCCAGAGGATGTTTCTCGAGGTGAGCCCGTGGCCCACCCCCGGCACTGTCCCCCGTCCGCAGGGACGGGCTCTGCCCCAGAGCGGCCCCCGGGGATGGCGGGGCGGGGTCGGGCCGGCCGAGCCCCCGGAGCGGCTCCGCGTGGTCGCGCCCCTTCCCCGGCCCTGCCCGCCCCTTCCCCGGCCCTTCCCCGCCGTCCCCGCCCCTTCCTCCCGGCCGGCTCTCGGGTGCTGCCTGCGGCGCCGCCGCTGCCCTGGGCGCCGGGACGCGCCGGGTCCCTCCCCCGGAGCCGCCCAGGCACCTCCCTCGGGCCGCCGCGGTGAGTCACGGCGGAGGAGGAGGAGAAGGCTCCGCTCGGCTCTGCTCGGCTCCGCTCCGCTCGCCGTGCCCAGCGCCCGCCGCCCGAGCCGCAGCAGCGCCGGGGCCGCCCGGCCCCGCACCAGGTGAGCGCCGTGCCCTTTGTGCGCGGCCCCAACAAAGGCGCCCGCCCGGCCCGGGGGCTCCGCTCCGCCCGCCCGGGGCCTCCCCGCTGCCCGCGGCCGCCCCGCCGGGGCCGGCTCCGCTCGCCCTGCCCGGCCCGGCCCCTGCCAGGCCGTGGCCCCGCGGCGCAGGTACAGGAGGTGCCTCTCGGATTTTGTGGCATCATCCCTGCACGTCACGAGGCTCCCGGTCGCGCCGTGTCCCGGCCATGGCCGCAGTGCTGTGGCAGGTGAAGTCATTCCCCCGCGGGGGGCTCAGGGCACGGCCCCGTGTCCGTGTCGGGGCAGCCCCTCTGCCTGCGGTGCTCTCGGCATCCCGGCCCTCCGTGGGAAAACGCCTCTCGGACAGTGAGTCCCTCACGAGTAATTCCTGCCTTGGCTAAAAATTGCGTTTCCAGAGCCTCTGGGGCAGCACTCCCTAACTTTGAGCCCAGACGGGCAGGATTTGTTGGCGCGGTGCAGTTGTGTGTGTGCCGGGGAGGTACGTGAGGGAGGGACAGGGACAGCATCGCTGCCCGGCTCAGGGTGCATCAGTGCTCCAGGGCACAGATGAGGGATGAGCCTCCTCTCTGCTCAGCAGCCAGATGTGCTTCATCAGGGCACATTTGCCTTCTAGACTCACATTTGCCTTCTCTTCAAGAAGAGACTGTTTTGCTCTGTTGTATATCATCGTTTATTTGTCCATCCCTCATCTTGGCACGTTGAACAGGATAGGCTTTGATGCTCTGTGAGATGACTGGGAGACATTCTGCAGATGTGGGGATTTAAAAACAAACCAAGGCACCGAACTCCAGCAGACTTTGGAGATGGGTTAGGTGTGCTTGTTCAGTGTTCTGGTGTGAGCTGGCTGTGGTGTGGTGAGAGGCATGTTTAGTGAGTATTTAAGAACATACTTTTAAATACATTTACAAAATCTTATTATATTTAGTTTTTTTTGGCTGCTGAACTTGCAGGCTTTTAACTTCTTTTGCCCTTGTTATTTCTGGAGCTCATGAGTGATGTGAAATAGCTGCTGAAGGAGAACCACTATGTAAATGGTGAAAAATGAGGCTAAACATGTACTTCAGGGGGGTTTATTTTGAAAGTACAGGTATTCAAGGTGAGGGGGTGTACAGAAAGCTACATCTAAAGTACTACTTCTAAAAATACAGGCTTATTTTCTTGCCAGTCTAAAAGCTACTTTTGCCTTGACAAACAGATTCTGCTGGAAAATGGTGACAGGTGTAACTCAGACACATTGGAGTTCCTTTGCCTTAGCTGAAAAAACATCATCAATTATTGTATCTCTGGCATCTTGGTAGACTCTGGCAGCTCCCTCAGGGTGATGTGGAGTTGTTGGTAAGTGGATTTGTGTGCTCTCTTAGTTGTTGGGGTGCATAGAAATAGTAAATCTCCAAAGAAGGATGTAGAATTTAACAAATGCAGGAGCAAAGGGCACTTTGGACAATTAACTGGTAATTAACTTTTGGACCCAAAGTCACTTCAAAGCAGTTTTCTCTTTTAGCTCATTTTAAGCATTGCAACAAGTTATGGAAAAGTTGTGGAGGACACAAAAGTGCTTTCAGGATTCTTTTCGGTGTCCAAGTGGTAGTGAAATCTTCACCAGGGCAGTGATCCCAGAGCCTGCCAGGAGTCCTGGGAATAAATCCTTGTGGGATTTATGTGCTTGCCCTGCTGGAGCTGTGTGTGCTGCACAGGCAGTGCAGGGTGTGG
This sequence comes from Manacus candei, assembly GCF_025592945.1. Taxonomy (NCBI): domain Eukaryota; kingdom Metazoa; phylum Chordata; class Aves; order Passeriformes; family Pipridae; genus Manacus; species Manacus candei. Next base: position 4,342,135 of record NW_026138070.1, read on the forward strand.
GCAGGGAGGGCTCCCACCATATGAACTGAAGCTTCTGTCTGCTAACAAGAATTAGTTAATGCTCATAAATCTCACCAGACATAAAACATCATCATGACGAGTGTTTGGGCTGCACAGAAAGCAAGTTCTGAGTCCCAGTTTTACAGGAAATCTGTAGCTGTACCAATTTCTGCTCCCTGCCTTTTCCCTCCTTCCCCCATCCACAGTTTGAGAGTATTTAACTTTGCGAGAGGAGAGAGACGTTTCCAAAACAACTTGTGGTGTTTTCTAAACAAAACCAGAAGTGAACGGAAACAAAACCTAGATTTTGTAATTGCTGACATTGACTTGTGATGTCTCTTGCCAAAATTTAAAAACCATCCTGCAGTTGCATATGGGCAAACAGAGGTAACACCTGAAGGTGTTTGATGGGGTGAAGCTCTTAAAGGTTGATGCTTTGCCTGGGAAACAACTTGTGAGAAATAGATCTATTTATACACGTTTAATATGAGCTTTTTTCCCCTCCAAAACGTTTGTCATCTGTAACCAGCATAAACATTTATGATTTTTACTAAGTATTTCAATTCCTAGGTTGGTTGTTGACTACAAAGCATCCCTCCTGAGCATCTGACCTAGTTTGAAGCATCAAAAATGCACCCAGAGAGGCAACGGGCTTTTGGAGGCTGCTCTTGGGTTTGCTGGGAAAAACTTCCAGGAGAGTTTTTTCCAAAAAAGAAGGATTGGGTATCAGAAATATTTCTATACATGCAGAGGCAAAACTGTATTTTTTTTTATTGCAAGCTGTCATCAGATTGGGTTTCCTGCTGAAATGCAGCAGGGACAGAGGCAGCTGTTACAGCTACACCACACCATGGGGGGTGCAGTGCAGAAGGGGTGGGAAAAAGTGCAATCCTAATTAATATGCCAATTGCTTATATTCTGGGAGCTGGCATAAGTGTTAGAGCTGGAAGGTGCTTATAATTCAGTGTTCAGATAGTGAGGGTAAATTACTTTGTTTCTGTATTTCCAGATATGTTAATGGTCACCATGGTAAAGCTGGTCAGTCATGTCCTTTATTTAAACTGTCAGTGTGGTACTTCTGGAACAGTATGGTGGGCTATTCAACCAAAAACAAACCTTGATTTGTCACAAGAAAGATGTCAAAAATCACAGTGTTCAGTAGTTTTAATCGAACCCTCCTTAAAAAGCCACTTAGCCCTGTTCGTTTTTCCAAGAGACTGACTGAAGTCAGTCATGTCATGTAGGATTCTCACTGAAAGGGTGTGGGTAGCAGGTTTTTTGTCTCCTGTGTTAAACCAGATAACCAGAAACCATACATGAGTCATATTCACAATTCCTTTAAAAAGATTCTTTTCAAATAACTCTGCACCACGGATATTAGAGATTTTTTTGTTGTTGTTGTTCCATTTGAGAGTTCTGATTTGCTGGAAAAGTAATAGTATCCATTAATTTAATTCCAGCAAAGCTACTGCATGTGTACAAAGGTACAAATAGTCCCAGTTTTGATGCTGATGTGCACCAAAGATGTAAATTATTGGAATGAAAACATTTTGCCACCTACTCCACGTCCTAAGCAATGTTGGCAATCGAGGGTCTGGCTTCTAAGTATGAGGGAGAAACGACACATAAATAGATTTTAAATGTGCTGAAAACTTCTACCAACTAACTTAATTTCTCTTAAGATAAAAAAAACCCCAAAGCACTTTGTTCAGTGTTGTTTTACCTCAGAGAATGGAGGACACTCACAGATCTTTTTCCCTTTGAAGAGCTGTGACCTGTCCATGAGCTTGCATTGGCATCAGAGAGCAGATAGAGCAGGATGGGTGAAACCATAGGTGAGAACAAACCAAAGATCAGCAAAATAACCAAAAAACACATTAGTGGGTACTTGAGAACACTCCTCTGACTCTAGGATTTATTTTCAGCCTAAGTGTTGGGGAAGCATTATGTAACAAATCCTCAGGAAAGTGAGGAATGCTAATTTTTGTTTCTGCTTGCTGGGGGTGATGTGACAGAACGTTACAGAGCTCATGTGTGGCTTCAGTGTCAGTCTGAATTCAGGGAGTGTGGTCATACTTCTTGCTTTTCAATAAGTACTCCCAAGGCTTTACAGACTATCAAATCTGCTAAGCCTAGTCTTTTTTTAAAAAAGAAGATGTAATTATTAATGCTATTTTAAAAACAAACCAAAAGAAACCAGCCTGAAATTCTCAGTTGAAGATAAACTGCCATGAAAAAAACCCTAATAATTTCAACTTCTTGCATGATTGGGATTCCTGTGACTGACTAAATTAGCTACTAATTGGGGAACAGAGATGGAGCCAATAGATTTGTACAACCATTCCTCTTGTTTCAGGATGTTCTCTTTTATTTCCTGCAAATATACAGTCCAGGAATTTATTTGATTTTTTCAGCAAGTCCATTTTCTCAGTGTTCCAAGGGCAGCTCACAAGTAAGGAAGCAACTTAAGTAATCAACTCTGTTTATGACCACAACCAAGCTCTGAAACCTTCTGACTCAGTTTATGCTTCTATAAAATTAGTTGACTACTTCACAGGAAGGTGAAGATGTTTAATTAAAGTGTAATTGTTTTGCCTCTGAACTCATCCAGGTCCTGATTCAATGCACATTGAAGTCAGTGAGGAGCTTTTAATTAATTTCCTTGAGCTTTAAATAAGTGCCCATGTACGTGTACCCTTGAAGGAATTGTGACCTAAATTTTTGCAGCAGAGTTGCTGTGAAGGGGCAAAATAAATCCTGAAGCAGCTTAAGGTAAACTCCTGGTGGGAGGCTTTTTGTGGCCCTGGGAAGGGGATGGTGCAGCTGCAGGGACCTCTGTGCCTGCTGCCATACTGAGGTCATGTTAGTGGGGTCTCCCAACTTTGGGTGTGCTGGATCTTGTATGGAAAACTGGAAATTTCTCTGTGCCTTGGCAGCTTTCTCAGTTGGGCAGAGGAGGCAATATCAGACTTCAAGATAAACACAGTTAACCGAATGTTTATGCAGAAACCATCAGCAATAACACTTAAAATATAATTAACGTTAAGAGCTGATGCCAAATGGAGAAAAATAGGAGCATTCACAGCTTCTTAGCTGCTTTTTTTTCCCAGGAATGTCTGTGGATGCCAAATCATACTCTTTGGTTTATGTGGAATTCGTGAAAGGTTTTGCTTAACTTCAGAGGTCAGAAACATCAGGTTTTTGCTAAACAGAACTTTATCACTGGAAGGTTGGTCAGCACAATGAACTTGGTGAAATAAACCTTTCCCAGTTCACGTTAAACTGTTTGCAGCTGTTCTTTTGCTGTTCCTCTGTCAAGTTCTTAGTTCACAAACTTTTACAAAACATGTTTTAAACCTTAAAGAAAATTCTGTATGTGAAGCAGCGTGTGAGGAGCTACAGTTTTGGGCCCAGTTTGTTTTTCATACATTCATTTCATTGCCCTTTTCTTGGTAGCTGCAAGTTTAGCCATAAGTGCTTTCAGCTCCTTCCTTTTGCTGAGAAGCTCTAACAGAGGTGTTCTGTAATTGTACAGAGTTTGGGAGGTGCAGAAATCTGGCTGCAGTTCCAGTCATTCCCTTTGCCCATTCTGCCTTAAATTGGTGGTGGTTGGATGCAAATCCTGCTCGTGGAAAATTCCTGAAGTGATCTCAGTATTGGAGTATGATTGATCTGGGTAAGTATTGCTTCATATGTGAGCTGAGGGTCGGTCTCTTCTCCCTGGTGACAAGTGACAGGATGAGAGGGAACGGCCTCAGATTGTGCCAGGGGAGGTTTAGGTTGAATCTCAGGGAGAATTTCTTCATGGAAAGGGTTGTAAGGCATTGGAACAGGCTGCCCAGGGAAATCACCACCCCTGGAAGTGTTCAAAGAACCATGTGGGTAAGTGTGGCACTTCAGGATACAGTGTAGTGATGAACATGCTGGTGGTGCTGAGCTGGTGATTGGCTTTGATGATCCTAAAGGTCTTTTCCAGCCTTAACAATTCCATGATTCTGTGACCTCACCATGCCCCTGTTCTTAGGGAAGCAATCACCATTTATCCTGTGAATTTTACATGTATAGGAGATCTTGAAACAGTCAGTTTTAATCATTTAACTAGTGTTGATCTCTGAATAAATCCCAACTTGCCACACAATTCCACACACAGTTTTCCAGCAGCTCAGCCTGGTTGCCTTTAACTTATTGTGTTCTCTGTCTTGCCTGTGATTCCTGCAGCAGAAATTCATCAGTCCCAGCACTGGTGGGGACTTGATCCTAACCCTTAAACCCTGCAGCCTGTGGTTTATTCCTCTCCAGCCCATGAGTGTTTGCACAGTGGTGCTAAAGGGAGATTCCAGCTGTCAAACCACTGACCTCATCCAGGTTTGTGTCCCAGTTCAAGGCCAATGGAATTCAGGTGACATTCAGAATTGTGGTGAGGGAGGAAGGAAATTGCATCCCTGTTCCTGAGAAATAGGAAGTCTCTGGAAGGCAAGATTTCCTTCCTTGTCATCCTATTTTACCAAAAAATACAGATAGCAAAGTGTCCATGGTAAAATCAGTGTATAATGAGGGATTTGCTTTAAACTTGTGAACACTGAAACTCCTCTCTTAGAATGGACAGGGATTTTTTTTTTCCTCCCTCCTCTCTCCATCAGACATCTTTGTATCATGGTTTGGTGACCTCAAGAAGGTGAAAAGAAATACTTTTCTTGTGCTTTTTGTTGTTAATAAGTCCTTCAGGGGAGAGAGGAGCTGGCATACTGTTGCACATGTAATTAAAAGAGATACTCAGACCAATGTGTGGAACACTCTCCAGGAAAGCTCCCAAGGAATATTATTTTGGGAAGGTCCTAGGAGCAGGGTCTCTTGGCAATATTATCCAGTAACATTCCTGATTCTCACAGATCACTGGGGAGGCAAAGGCTTTGTGTTCTGTTAGTACCAAAGAGGTGATCAAGGAATATATTCATTTTAGACAAACAGCCAGTGATTCATAGTTCAATTCTCAGCAAGAGCCATTAATAAAATATCTCTTTAAATGGCTTTAAAAATTAAACCTTCCATTGGTTCAGAACTGAAACCACTTCTTTGCTTTTTTGGTTATCCAGAGCATCCAGAAGAACAGCAGAGATGATTTTATTTATTTATTTATTTATTTATTTATTTATTTATTTTCTCTAAAGAGGCAAGATAAGTAGGTGACATAAAGGGATGTGTTTATCACATTTTACAGCTGATTTTATTGATGTGTGAGGCCAGAACAACATTTGATGTTGTTGTCCAACAGTTGTGCAATTTTGGTAGCCAGGGACTATTAATCTAAGAGCCTCTGGTCCTAGCACTGTGCTTTGATACAGGATTGCAAAATACTAAAATGCCAAGTAGTCACCGACCTAATAACAGCTCACATTTTAATTGCCTTTAAAAAACTCCAGTTAGCCCTAATCTCTCTGCTATAAAAGATTCGTAGGCATTTTCAGTGTGAAATGTCTGTGACCTGGCAATAATGATGTTCAGATGTCAGTAAAAATTACAGGGCAGCACAGGGCACGTTTTAAATTGAAAGCTCTTGCTAATACCTGGGTATCTGGAGATCCTGTGTTGATGAGTACCAGAGAAATGCCTATAAATACATATATAAATATATATACATACAGTGGAGAGAGATCCTTTTGGTGGCATTGCTCATGATTTCTATGGTTAAATGCACCCAGCACTGTGAGAATTTGGTCACTGCACCACAGGGAGTTTTGACTCCCAAAGTGGCACTTCAGCTTTTTGGAGGCTTTTACTGTGTGACTGTGAATTGAAATTCAATGTTATTGTTGTTTTAACTGCTTGCAGATACTTACTGGAATTCTGCCTGTTGTCAATTAGGGTTTTGCCTGCTCTGGGTTAGGGATTTGTGCTCTGGGGATGACCCTGCTGGAGGGGGTTCCAGATGATCCCACTGTGGTCCCTTCCAGGCTCACCCGTTTTGCAGTTCTGTGGTTTCACACTGTTCTGGAATGTTCCTGGTTGGTTCAGTGCCACCTGCCTTCTTGTTAAAGTTGCCCGAAACATCAAATTTTTGTGCTAGACACAGCTTAATTTCAAAAATCTGCACACATATACAATATTAATGAAGTGTTTGGGTGGAAACACCCCAAATGTTGATGTGCTTCTCCGTGAGCACTGCCGGGAACACCAACATCTGTCCTTGCTCATGTTTCTGTTTCCTGTTCCATTCCCAGCCACTTGAGAATCGCTGAAGAGGCAGAAAAAACATCCTGCACCGTGGGCATATCCCCACACCTGCATCAGTTTGGGCATTGGCTCTGCTGGGGAGGCCTATTTTGGGTTTATTATGAAGACTGAACCAATTTCTTGCTTCTCCAGTCAGCTCACTCTTTAACAGTGTTCACGTTTCACAACCCTGGGGTGTTTATGCCCCACGTATTAAGTTATTTTTCAGCCTGTTGGCTTCAGTTTTTGTAATATAAATACCAGCCTTCAGCAAACCCCAGATTTAATACTAATGATCCCTAAGTCCTCAGAGGATTGTGAGTCCAGTGTTGCCTCTTCTTGCAGAGCTCCTTTGGAAACGTGACTTTGGTCAGAGAGCTGATTGACGTGACCAGGGAACGAAGCGACCCCAATTAATGACTCTGTCATTGGTGTCAATAATTAATAGTCAGAAGCACCATACCTCACAGGTGGAGGTGTTACCTGGGTACATATCTGGGCAGTGTGTGGCATGCCAACCACATAAAATGGGATGGATGCATTGAAAAGAATTTGATTCTTGTAAGTGGTTGATAATTTTTACCCATTATTGGTGCTCCATTTTTTTTTCACTGTTCTGTGTTTCAAGTTAAAACCCAACTATGAAAATAAAAAGGGGACAAGAAAAGGCATCTCAGGCTTGTGCTGCAAACTTCGTTTTCTGTTTCTGAAAATACAAAATATTTACAGATGGCTCCACACAAGGCTGTGCTGCCCAGCTTTGTTTTGATGATGGATGTGTAACACTGTTTTTACAGCAGTAATTCTTCAGCGTGGGACACCCGGTAGTTAAATCATTGGCTATCTGTCATTAGTGCCCAATTTCCTGCCTGGGAGATTTGTAGCTTTGTTATAAATAGGGGGAGAGGTGCCTGAGCCTCAGTGAAAGATGCCCGTGGTCAGGACAGGAGCAGCACTCCTCCATCCAGCTGGTGAGGACCCTCTGGAATAAAGTACTGTAACATTCTTCTGGAATTGTTTCTGTGGCTGGGATAGATTTGTGTATAAAGTGCTGCAGAGAGTGTTGTCACTTTATAAAGAATTTTTGACACGTTCATCTTTGAAGTGTGAGTACCTTGGGGAAATGAAAGGCTTTTTTCAGGTTTTGTTGCTGTTACTACATTTAATTTCAGAGGCTTCAGGCTGACTGACGTCAACTACCTAAAAACCTGTGCTGCCTTTTTTAACTGGATGAGGTGTGATAGGTGCCTTCTCCTTGAAAGAAGGGGGAAAATCATTTGCTTTGTGTGTGCTTGAAGGTCAGGAGGCAAATACTAATTTCATAAAAGTGGTTACAATGGTAAGATTTTTTATTTATTTTTAAATTAGCTTGAGCATTGATGTAAGAGCTGTTTTGATATATTGGGAAGCTTTACTGAATGCACTTCATTACTACTTTTGAAGTCCATATTGAAGCTCTGAAAAGTGATGCAGCACTGGGGAGAAAAACCCCCTGCTTGTGTTCAGAGATGTTTCATGAGTAGATGGCAGCGTTTGGGGTTGGCTCCTGTCCCTCTCCAAGAAAGTTTCGTTAAAAATTTAAATCTAACATTTAAGAGATGCAAACCTACCACGGGAGTTCCAGCAGTAAATTGACCTGAATCTGACACTGGGGTTCAGATTCTGAAGTCAGCTAAAAGGCAGTACTGAACATAGAAAGGAAGACAGAAAAAAAAAAAACACCTATTAAATATTTCAACTCTTACTGTTCACCTATAAATAGGTAGCTGTTATGAATTCTTCATTGTGTCCCTCTGGAGATGGGAATTAATCCAGTCTCCAGCTGCCTGTGACTGAAGGTCACCAGTCAGAATGAATTAGAAGAAAATCTGCAGCAGGATTTTGCAGACTCTGGTTCCTGACTTCAGGTTTCAGGCTCCAGCTTGGAAGGTTTTTCAGGCTCTGGCTGTTCTCTGTAAAAATGCCATTTGAAAATTAACAAGGCTTAAATTAGGGGCAGCATCCCCTTGCACTTAAAGCTTCCCAGTGTGTCCGTGCTTTAAGCACTGAAGTGCTCCGTGGTGGAACTGTGGAAGGGAATGGCTTAACCTTGGATAATGATATCACAGGGCTGAGGGGACCCCTCATGCTGGCTCTTAACTCCATTTGTGCAGTGCAAAGGGAACCTGCAGTGCTTGGGTTTATTCTCCACAACTCCTTATCTGAGCTTTCATAATCCTATCCTGTTAATTGAGGTTTTTAACTGCCTTGAACAGAACCAGTCGGGTTCAAGGAAAAGAAAAATAAATTGTAGCTGAACCCGACTCCTGTTGGGTTTCTTTTGGCTATAACTGGAAATGCCAAAAGATATTAAAGAGGTAGTCAGCTGAGTTACATTTGAAAGAGCTTGCCAGATGGCTGCTCTAAGTACCCTAAATTATTAAGGCTGAATATGTAAAATGTTACATTTTCTGACAGCTTACTGCCTTTTTATTTTTCCCCCCTTAATGTAGGCTGTGCAGATTCCTCAGTTTCACTTTGTTTTTTTCCCAAACCAGTCAAGTTGTTAGGATTTTCAGCATTACAGAGGACTGCAGTGTGTGTGTGTGGGGGAATATGGAATTTGAAGGAACAAAAGCTCATGTTGCTTTCTCATTGCATTAAATAAGCATGTCTTTAAAATTGAATGGGATGCTTAAGTGGTTTCCCTTATGCAAAATTTATAAGCCCACATTTTTGTAATGTGCCTTTTTTTTTTCTGTTGGGATGTGAAATATTTCTTTCTTTATTTAAAGAGAGGGAGTCAGAGTAATTTAGAAGTTCTGTATTATGAACCCATCTGTGGCCTTGTCCATCAAAGAATCCCATCCAGGTTCTGAATTCATATGAATGTGGGTGGAAGTGAGGGAGATATAGTTACAAATCTGTGATTTTCAGTTGCTGTGTGTTGGAATCCTCTGCTGAAGGTTCAGTCAAAACAGTTCTTGCTGCTGAGGCTTGAGTTTCCTGAGGAGCCGTTTCCATCTGTTGGTAAAACAGACGAGTTAAACTGAGATGGAGTGCAGATTTCTCCTGTCTACATTTTTATAAAGTGAAAACCCACTGATGTTCTAAATCTAGGCAGGAAAAAAAAATAAAAGGTGCAGCTAATGGCAATTGCAGTGTTTTTTCATGATTTATTGCTGTGTCCAGGGGCAGTAATTGAAGAGAAAGCCCCTGCAGTCTTTCAGTTCACTTTTGGGGAGGAATATATTGTATTTTCATTAAAGCCTTTTGGGGACAAGTAACAATGTGGAGAGGTAGGGAAGCATCTCAGGGCTAGTTAAAAATACTGAATCCCCTTCTATGTGGGTAATATAATTATAAAGTATCCTAGATGGTTTTCAGTGAAGTACCTACATCTCCTGCTTCCAAATGCACGTTTGCTTTACTCTCATCTTTTCCTGCCTTGCTAGAAAGTGTGGCTTCAACCCGGAGTGGTTTGGATGCAGGTGATGCTCAGAGCTCCTTTTGCCAGGGGATTGCACATCCCCTTCCCAGAGCCCAGAATTCAACATCCCCTTCCCAGAGCCCGGAATTCAACATCCCCTTCCCAGAGCCCAGGACTGCACATCCCCTTCCCAGAGCCCAGGACTGCACATCCCCTTCCCAGAGCCCAGGATTCAACATCCCCTCCCCAGAGCCCAGGACATGAGTTTGGCAGCAGGCACGTGGGGATGTCAGGCATGCTTGGCTCTGCCCACTCCACATGTTGGGCCTTGCAGAGCAGAAGGAATTCCTGGGATCCTCACCCAGCCCACTGCAGGAGTGTGGGGAGGGACGTGCTGAACACCAGCACAGCTCTCCCAGCTGTTGGCTGACCGACCTCCTTCCCTGCCTGGGAAAGGGAGGGAATGTTTGCAAATTCACATGTATTGCTTGGGCAGAGCTGGGCTGGCAGTTTGGGCTGTAATATTTAGATCGTTGTTGTTTATTATTCTGTCGTGTGAATCATCTTAAAAATAAATGAGAACTAAGTTTCGTTGCCTGTGCCTGGCAAACAAGGGAGAATGAGGTGACCCAATTATGTCCATTTGCAGTGTGTTGGATGCAGCAGGACAAGCTTGAAGGATTTAGTCTTTTAACACAGTTTAGTGAAGAATGTTGTAGTTTCAGGCTCAAACTGCAGCTTCTGAAAGGCACAGGTTAATCCTTTTTATGAGAAGGGAATTGAAAAGTGGCACAGGGGAGTAGAGCCACGTTTGGCTGTGATAGGGAAGTCCTGGCAGCCCAAACTTTCCTGTTGGCTCTGCACATCTGCCTCCCCCTCACCTGGAGAGACCAGTTCCAGAGCTGACAGAGCAGTGAATTCCCTATGGCTTCACCAGCCTTTGGCATCTCTTCCTTCAGTGCTAATAATCCTGCATATGATTCCCAGAAATTCAGCTGAGACCCCAGGATTTCTTTGTTAGGCCAGTACATATCAGTGAACGTGTCACTGGGCTTTGGAATTGCTTTGCCTGTTCATTCCCTTGGATGAACAGTTTTCCAGTTGAGCTCTGTTGATGCTGTGGAGATTCCTTCAGTCCAGTACACAGCAGTTCTTGTTTTTCTATCTCCCTGTCTGGCTTTTTGTGCTGAAAATACAGATTGAAATGTTGATTTTCAGCGACTGTTTCTCATGTGCAATATAAGATGCCTGAACAAGAATAGGTAAATAAATTAACTGTGTGTTTTAACTGTACACAGTAGGATTCATTAGTGCTGTTGATGAGTCTGTTGGTGATGGGTGGGATGTGCAAAATCAGTCTTTATCTTTGCTGATCAGCTGACATTCCACTCCCAGCATCCAGCCCTTGGCATCCCGGTGCCAGCTCACTTTCCTTATGCTGTTGTAATTCAGTGACATGTACTTTAAAAACATGTTTCTTTTCAGTGATTGTGCCTTATATTTTAGCCTAAAAACTCCTTTATCCTCACAATGTGGGGAAGCATCGTGGTCTCTGAAGTGACAGCACTTAAGCTGACACTTTGACCTTTGTCCATCTCCCAACATCTCTGAACCTTTAGTTATTATTTCTCTGCTTTTAAATTTTTCTGTAAGTTAAATACCCTCTGTAGCAGTCTCTGGCCCAAGTGTAAACCATTGTAAAGAAGTAGAATTATTTAGGATGGAAGGATAAGCATGAATTGAATCTGGGGTCTTTGTGCTTAAAATAGTTTTTTACATTTCATTTCCATGGTAAAAAGCCTTGCATGGTTTTATCTCTTCTTAAATCCAGTCTAGGAAAGTAAGCCCATTGGGGCAAGAGCAGCTTTGATTGTCATTTGAGAAATGTTTTGTATTCTAGTGATGCCTGAGTTGGAAAGGGTTCAGTTATTTCTTTTCTCCTGCTCCTGGGAGTACGTGGTGGGAGTTAAGCTTTGACAGAATCCCGTGACCAGGACAAAATGTGAATCTTGTGAATCATGGAGGAAGTGCTGATCAGTGGGATGAGCCCAAGCAGCTGCAGACAGGGATGCTCAGCCCCACCTGGATCTTGCAAAATTAGAAGGTAAAGGGAGCAGCTGACACTTGTTTAGACAGTGACAGAAACTGGGAACTGAGTGTTAATGAAGTCCAGATGAAATGTAGCAAACACACTCTCCCTTTTTTATCCTTTTCCCCCCCTCCTTTCTGTGGTCAACAAGTGAAGGCTGATCTACACTAATTCCATTTTTCCATGGCTGTTCAGCACTCCATGCAGATGCCATCAGCAGCAGGGAAGCAAGACAGGAGTAGCCAGAGCTACTCCACTGTTCTGTACTCCAGAGAAAAGCTGAATCCAAGATCCTGCTGGAGCTTCACCTGGAGGTTCTCTGCAGTGTCTCTCAGGAAAAGGTGTTGGGAGCACCTGAGCTTTATCAATGGCTTAAAAGAAGCCAAAAGTAAACAATGTTCTGACCTTGCAGGATTAGAAAGGGGATAGAGGTGATCAAAGAAGAGGAATTCAGAGCTGGGAGTTTTAACTGAAGCAAAGCACTGCCTAACCTGGGAGATCCTTAACGATGGATCGTTGAGGCCTCAGGTCTGTCAGGACTCTTAGGATGGGGAGCAGAGCTCGTGCCAGCAGTGATTCAGCTGCTCCTCAGCTGTCTTGCTAAACTCTCTCTCCTATTTTGCACTTCTTCCCTCCCACCCCCCAAAAATACACAGTTGTGAAATATTTTTAGATCTTATTTCTTAGGGTTTGTTAGAGATGAATCTGGAAATGCTGGTGTGCAGTTGAAAACGCTGGAAGTGTGAGCTGCTCTTCAGAACAGATGGGAACAAGTTGGTGAAAGAACCTTTATTCTTATTTTGTTCTCATACTTAAGAAAAAGTAACGAAGCCTAATTTTATTTACTCCAGTTATTTTTGGAGCCTTTAGCAGTAAAGGTGCTTGTTCTTCAGGGGATGTGCCCTGTGGTTTAGCAGAGGAGTTCCCAAGTTCTGGGGTGCAAGGTTGATGTCCCACCCACGTGTGTGGTGTCAGTGGTGAGGTGAGTTCAGCTGGGGACAAACCTGGCAAGTTCCCAGTGCTTCCCATGCCCTAATCCTCTCCTTTAGGAAGGAGCTCACACAGTTGTGGTATTTGTGCAGTGGTGGGTGGGTCTTTGAAGTCCATAGAAGTGGGAGCAGCAATTAGTCCCTGGAATAGGTCCCATTGTCAGTGCTGGAGATAATCTTTCCTGGGACCCTGTATTTAGAGGGTAAGAACACTGGGAACTAATTAGTGAGGCCTGGCTTCAATATTCCTTTCAGAGCAGGCAATTCCTCTCCTCTGGAGAGGTGCAATGCTTCTTTTAAGCCATTGATAAAGCTCAGGTGCTCCCAACACCTTTTCCTGAGAGACACTGCAGAGAACCTCCAGGTGAAGCTCCAGCAGGATCTTGGATTCAGCTTTTCTCTGGAGTACAGAACAGTGGAGTAGCTCTGGCTACTCCTGTCTTGCTTCCCTGCTGCTGATGGCATCTGCATGGAGTGCTGAACAGCCATGGAAAAATGGAATTAGTGTAGATCAGCCTTCACTTGGTGACCACAGAAAGGGGGGGGGGGAAAGGATAAAAAAGGGAGAATGTGTTTGCTACATTTCATCTGGACTTCATTAACAAATGGTGACCATATCTACCATATCAGGTGTGCATATCTACCCTAATCAGAAACCTTTCATTAAATACAGCAATTTATGCCATTTTTTACCTGGTTCTGGCTGTGATGCTGTCCTGGGTGGTGGCACTTGTTGTTCCATTGCCTGTTACAGAGGGTTTGAACTGTCACTTCACTTGTGACATTGAGCTGCTTGTCTTAGAGGCTGATGGGGTGGGTAGGAAGTACTGAATTCTTACCATGCCCTGAGACCCAGTTGTAAAATATGTTCAGAAATATGTCACAAATCTGAAAACTAGAAGTAAATAACTGTTTCTGGCTGCTGGGGACTGAACAGTGAAGTTGGTCTGAAAAACTCTGTGCAAAGGGTTTTCCAGCCCAGCTTTCCAGTGCCAGTCTTTGGAATTGCTGTATTCAGATGACACAGGCAGAGTTGAAAACAATAATTTTGGTCAAAATCAGCATGCTTTACATTTCTCCCTAGTTCTCCTCAAATCCTTGGTGAGATATGCCTATTTTGGGGTTTTTACTAGAAGAAACTCCATGTCACAATGTCTGTCTGTTTTTCCAAGGGATTGGGGTTTATGCTGAAATCTTCCTAAAGAATGCAAAGCTTGAATGCATTTTGTTCTTAAGGGGTTGGGAACGTCACTGGTATGGTCAGGGTGGAAATCCTGCAGATGAAGAATGGCTTGAATTTTTAAAAACTTACTCTTTAGACAGAAAAAAGGGTCTCCAGGCTCCAGACAAGCTGCAGTTGTATGAATTTTACCTAGGCCGTGTTCTGAAGCAGACTGGGATTTCAGGGCTTATGGAATTAAGGGTCTTTCTGGGGTTCAGCTGTGGATATTTCTGTAATGCTTTGCTCATTTGTTTTCACAGGGCAGTTTCCTCATACATTTTTCCCAGCCCCAGTCACTAATCAGGACTGAACACGTGGGTTATCTCATCTGCTGTGGTTTTTAGAAGCAGGTACGTTGGCAGGGAAATCTGATGGTTTTGTTGGTTGGGGATGGGGCAACAACGACTTCATCCATGTGCCAGAAAGGATTGTAGGGCCAGGGAAATGCTGCTTGAGTAATGTTTCGTTATGTAGAGCATATTAATGTAGCTTTCTTGAGAAAACAAAGCTGAGAAGTACTTTGATAAGATTTTTCAGTCCGTCCTTTGTAAAGATGGATCGTGTTGTTGTCTGGGCATGGAGCAGCTCTGTACGTGGGTTTGGAACTCTGATGTAATATCTGCTGGGTGCTATTGTCATCCTAAACCCTGTGTTATGAAAGCTTTATGTAACAGGAGCAGAGACATGTTCAAATTTTTCATGCTGGGGTCTCAGTGCTGTTTAAGGACTCTTGTCTTTCCACTCTGATGTCACCAAATATGAAGAACTGTGATGGTTGAGGCTGTTGACCAAAATTACTGTGTGGTGAATGAAAAGCAGCTTAATTTAATCTCTTTATATATATATATTGGGCCATATTGAGTGCTTTTTTCCCCCATGTTGCTCACCATGTGGAGCATTCAGGCTTCAGGATCTTAACCCTTCCTATTAAATAGGTGGGTTTGTGACAAATCCATTTTGGCTGAAGGTTCCTTTAGAAAAAGCAGGTTTACAGAGGAATTTCCATCACCCCCTTTTTAAAGTTTGAGAATTAATAAACAACTGGAAGATAACTATGATGGGAAACAATGAATAATAACATGTACAGGCTGCACAGTGTCTGATGTGTAGAGGAGTGTTGAAGTGGACGGATCTTCCTCGCTGGCACAGGGGCAGGCAGGGCATTTTCTTGGTGCTTGTGGATGGTGCCACCTATTGATATCCCATATATTTTGTTTCATTTTTAAACCACAGATGTGTTACTACATTTCAGGGTTTTGCTGTCATGGTTTTTCTTTCCTGAGTTGATTGGTTACTAGTACAGCACCTTCCCTTTTCAAGTAACAATATTTTTTTAAAAAAATTATTTATAATATTAAGAACCAGTCACAACCTTTCAGCCTGACTTGGTATCTTGATAAATGTTTATTGTTTTATCAGTCTCTGGATAAACATAACTTAGTGTCTCTTGCCCTGGTTTTGTTCATTGTCTTACTGGTGGCATCCTCAGTAAATTGTACTGTGGAGTATGTGCTCAGTAACATAATCCAATTTACTTATTTGAGTTGACACTACACAGAAATAGGGGATTGTTTTATTCTTCCTTCAGGGAGCAGTTTGCTGATTATGGCCAAAAAAAAATAAAAAAATCACCTTGCACATGTACAGGCTGCAAGTTTCCAGGCAGAACCATCAACAGCAAATCAGCTTCATGCAGGTCTTCCCACTGAAACTTGTTCAGGAAGGGCTGTGGTGGATCTTTCTCACTTTTTACTGCTGTTATCTCCATGCTCAGTAATGTGGGTGGCAAAGCCTATCCCAGCAGCTGCTGCTGAAGTTTGCATTGCTTCTGACTCACTCAGGAGGGCCTATGTGTAATTTTAAACTGTTTCCACACCCAGATTACTTTCCCTTAAAAGTCATAATGAAAATGAAGTGAGAGGAGAGGTTGGTAATGACTGCAGGAAAACATTACAGGGAAAACAGTGTTTGAACCTGCTGGGGTAGAGCCTTCACTAAGGCAGCCTTGGGTAGTGTATTCCCTTGGTTACTGAGGTTCAGGAAGTCAGATTTATCGCTTGGTGTGGGACCAGACCCAGTTCTGGGGATGAAAACCAATTGGAGACCTGCTCTGGAGCCACTTCTGTGAGCTGTGTGTGGTGCAGGAGGGGCTGGCTCACACCTCCATCCACAATCATGGAATCACAGGATGGTTTGGGTTGGAAAAGACTTTAAAGCCCATCCCATTCCACCCCCTGCCATGGGCAGAGACACCTTCCACTGTCCCAGGTTTGCTCCAAGCCCTGTCCAGCCTGGCCTTGGACACTTCCAGGGCTGGGGCAGCCACAGCTTCTCTGGGCAACCTGTGCCAGGGCCTCCTCACCCTCACAGGGAAGAATTTCTTCCCTATATCCCATCTAAACCTCCTCTCTCTCAGTGGGAAGCCATTCCCCCTTGTCCTGGCACTCAGGATTGTAAACAGGCTCTCTCCATCTCCCTCCAGGGCCTGGCAGGGGTTACATTTTCCCAACCCACAGCACCTGTAAGAGTTTAGTTCAGTTTGTGATGCTGCTCTAAAAGTGTGTTATTTGAAGCACCATTATTTTCTAAATTTCAGTTTATGTTTTTGCTATTGTTGACTTAATAAACTTTAGGATCATTTTTAAGAGCAGCTGAAGAGTATCTCTGTTGGTTTTGGGTTTTTTTGTGTTGGTAAACACCCTGTTGTGGAACTTAAATAATGACCAGATACATAACAAAGTATAATCATGCTTTGTGCTATAGAATTCAGATAGCACAGGCTGTTTATTCCATAACATCATTATTTTTTATTAAAATAAAAAAGCAAAAGTTCACGTTTGAAATGATACAAGAAGGGATGATAAACTCTACTCCTTTGCTGCTCCTCTTGGCTCTTCTTTCTCTCCAAAACCATTTCATAAATTGTAGTAGCTTTTACAGAAGTGCAGTGGCCTTTTTTACATGATATATAAAGGAAAAAATAAAAAGAGAGAGGAGGAAGACTTAAGAGCTTAGATTTCACACAGCTTTTGTTTAGCCATTGCAGGCTCGATGGCTGTGCTTTCTGCATCCTGTTTTCATTCTGGTTGTGCTTATTTATGGAAAACACCCCAAACCACGGTCTCTTCTGTCAGGGTGAACCTTTCATCTGGTTGTTAGAATTCTCCTTCTGCTCAGGCAGTAAGGTAACCACAGATAATGAGCTGCTGGGGATGTGAATGTTTGCATATGTAAGGCCCGATTTAGCTGTTCACAGTTTTAAGGATTTCTCCGATGAAGGATGTGATTCCTTGTTCTCCCAGGATATTCAGTGATCTGCCAGCTGGTGAAAAACAGGTAAATGAAACTTCTCTTCCTTTTGTGCCCCACTAACTATTTTAGTTTGTCTTCTTGTGATCCTCAGGAAATCCAGGAGCTGGCAGGAGGGGAATGAACCGTGAGGGCGTCCCCGGAAAGAGTCCGGAGGAGATGTACATCCAGCAGAAAGTGAGAGTTCTACTCATGCTGAGGAAGATGGGATCAAATGTAAGATGCACTTCTAGCCCATATTTTATGGCCTTCCAGACATTTTTGTACTAACTGGGATAGTGCTTGTAGAGATGGGCAGGTGAGGGTCTGGTTTTACACTGAGTTGTTTTAGCCATCGTTGATTTAACCATTATCTGCAGTTAAACACAATTGATTTTTGCTTAAATATTATGAGACTTGTGATGCCTGAAACTGCCATGTATGGATAAATGATCAGATGTTTAGATTTAAAGCTTTTCCTCATTAGAAAAACAGCAAAGCAAAGTGACAGTTTTAAGGTGACTTTGAGTCTGCCCATGAATTCACATCTCAGTTTGCTGAGGGTAGAGCTGCACAAATAACAGGTGATTAAAGTGCTGGAAGGAGAACAGAGGCAGCTGTGATGTTTTCTTGGGGAGTGGGAGATGATGTGTCCTGGTTTGCCCTTTGCTGACTGCCTGTCCCCCCCAGCTGACGGCCAGCGAGGAGGAGTTCTTGCGCACGTACGCAGGGGTAGTGAACAGCCAGCTCAGCCAGCTTCCCCAGCACTCCATTGACCAGGGTGAGTACTGACCTTCCTTGCCTTGGCTTTGTTTAATCTGTGAGGGCACTCTCATAAAACACCAAATTTAGGTGCCTGTGTTTCTGCATTAACCCCCCTGCAATCTAGGATGTGCAAACTGTGGCTTTGGGAGAGAACGACAGTGAGCTGGTCAACAGGTGGTTTTATTTTAACAGGTGAAGTCAGTCTGCACTAAACCTGAGATTAATTAGGAAGAAGAGCATTTTTAAACACCTTATTCTCCATGATAACTCAAAACACTGATGGCCAAAGTCCTGTGAGCTGTAAATGCATGTATAGAGCTTCCTGCCCTGTCTAATACATTAAACAGAAATAGATTTTAATCTCATAACTTGATTCTTTTTCTCTGTGTGCAGGAAAATTTGGTTATGCAAAGGTCCCTCTAGTTCTTCATCTATTCAGTATAGACCCTGTGCATAAGATGTAGATCATCTGAGTTTTTATATTTATTCTTACACTGGACATCTGTGGTTAAAAAGGAACAAGGCTGGGGGTGGTTTGCAAGCACTTTCTTTGTACTCTTCAAACTGGGAGTTTCATAACAAAATAAAATGCAAAGTAAATACAGATTTCTAAGGTACAACAGCATGTGTTAGGCGTGTGATAATTTAGTTACTGTGACTCCAGTTGCTTGATAACACTATTGTCACAAAATAAAAGGGAATCATCTGTCAACATCTTTGCTTTTTCACATTTCCATGAGTGTGAAAGTGAAGTGCAATGTTACTATTTCAGCAGAGTGAGAGGGAAAGATTGACAATAGGAGGAATTTGTTTCCCATTGCGTTTCTTTAATTTGCACAACGTAATTAATTCCCAGACAGGGGCAGCAGACACGTAATAAGTTTGCAAATCTGCTTTGGTTTATTTAGATTCCCATTAAGGGGATGAACTACGTGCTGGTTTTGTTAATTCTTTGCAGAAGTCTTGGTAAACAACTGTGTGGAGCTGCTGTGAGTTCCACTAATCTCTCGTGGACCTGAATGTTTCTCACTGAATTTATTTCCCTCCCCTGCCCAGGCCTGGTGCCAGATCACGTTCATAATGCACACTTTGCTACTGAAGGAAGATTGTGAGGCTCCAATGCCAGAACTGAGCTGAGCAGAAACTTAATATAGATCTGAGACATTTAGAAATGCATTAGAAACACAACCTGCACAAACTTGCTGTTCTGTTTTAAGCCTGTGTGTTCATTCCTCACATAGCTGGGGGTTGGTGGAGGTAGATACACTTGAATGTTTTGGCTCAGGATTCTTCAACTCTCCTGCCAGTGTAAAGGGGAAATCTGGCAGTTTCTTGTCAAGAACTGAGGTAGACACATTCAGTTAAGAGAGTGCCTTAGTTGCAGTTGGCATTTTTCAGTGTTGTCCTTAGAAAAGTTTCATTTTTAACAGTGCAAATCCATGTGGAATTACCTGCACTTTGGCAAAGATGAGAGAACTCCAGCCAGGGGACACAGATCCTTCCTACAGCTCTGCTCCTGCACACCTTGATCCAACTCACTGTCTAAATTGTCTCATTTTACTGTCTGTGAAATTATATTTCTCCCACCTTGCAGACTGAAAAAATTGAATTTTGATGTGACTTTTAAAATGTTACTGAAAGAAAGACCAAGAATTCCTTAGTCTGCTGCTCAACTCACTAATCAGGCAATGCAGGAAATGTAAGAGCTTCACATGCTGTTCAAAAAGTGGTCTTTGTCCCATATTTGAACAGTTGGCAACTGATTCCTCTGTCATCATTTTCATGAAGTCCTTGAAGATTCTTAAAACTTTGTCCATAGGGAAGTGAAACCCTCCCTGGGGATGCTTGCTTGGATCTAATCTGAGACTCTCATGTCTTTCCTGGGAGATTTGACCCCACAATCTACCTTCTGTCCTCCCAAATTATAATTAAACTGGTGGCCTGACCGTTAAGATTTTTCTTGATGGTGGGGGGAAAACAACAAAGGAAGAAAATAGTTAAATATTTAGAGAAGTGGGAAAGGATGTTGGTTCTTTTCACGTTCAGAGGGGCCATCTCTCCAAATGAAGGAGAGAAAAGCATGGAGTACAAATGGAATTGAGGAAACATAACCAAATACTTTCGGAGAAAGACGAGCTGCAGCTGCAATTTATTGCTCAGCACTTGGATTTCCTCAGAAATCTCTCCAGGTTTCTCTCAGCCAGTGCTGCTGCTGCCCTTTGTGGGGGCTCCACAGCAGCAATCTCAGTCTGTCTGTCTGTCTGTCCCTTCTGCTGCATCCTGGGCTTGGTGACACAGGAAGGGGCCACTGTGAAATGACTGGAAATCAGGAATACAGTCACAGGAGTGTCCAGTTTTCCACCCTGAGGGAGATTCCATCTCCACTAGATGGCATTATCTTGTGCTGAAAAACCCATGAGTCCTCACACCGACTGCTCCGTGTGCTCCAGGGTTGCTCACAGGAATTTTCTTCCCTGCTTTTCTGCTGTTTCCACTGAATCTCCTGTGGCTTTTTGTGTTTTTTTTTTTTTAATGCAACTTGCCTTAACAACAAAAGGTGTGTTATTTAAGGAGTAACTTCCAAGGAGTTGACCCTCAGAGGGTTTCACAACCCTTTGTTCCACAGCCTGACTTGTCCCAGACCTATCTTTAGAGCCACTATTCTCCAGCAGGCACAAAATACACTGAGCTGACTTCACATCCTCATTTTGTTCCCCCCCCCAAAAAGGAATGACATCCTTGGCATTAGCACTCTGAGAGCTTTGTTAT
Source organism: Manacus candei (assembly GCF_025592945.1). Classification (NCBI taxonomy): domain Eukaryota; kingdom Metazoa; phylum Chordata; class Aves; order Passeriformes; family Pipridae; genus Manacus; species Manacus candei. The sequence continues at coordinate 4,362,876 of NW_026138070.1, forward strand.
GCACCTGCAGGTTTCAGCTCCAAAATGCTGGAGTCTGGCTCCAGAGTTACAGGAAGGTTGTTTGGGATTGGTTTGGTTTGTTTTTTGCTTTTTTTTTTTTTGACAAGAGTATAGAAGATGGATAGTCTAGAATTTGTTAAGTGTCTCACAGCCTCTATCACAGTTTTGATGCTTTTCTTTGTTGTGCATCCATGCAGTGCTGGCTCAGAAGGGCTGGCTGGTGGCCTCCCAGCAGTGACCTGAGGCAGGGGATGAGCTTGGCAGGGGATGGTGCTGCCCACCAGGATTTCTGATACAGATCTGCCAGTCCTCTGTGAGAGCCTGTTTGACCACAGGGAGTCACTGCAGCCTCTGTGTCCATTTTTGCAGGGATGTGCCAGTGCCTTGAAGAAAGAAGTTGACACTGTCCCTGCTGAATTCAGACTTGTGCCATAAACCCTCAGTGAGCCACTGTTAATAACAATATCTCTGATACTTGAAGTTCCTCCCTGATACTCTGCTTGCTGTCTTAGGGGCCAGCAGTGGAAGTTAATGGCTAATTTTGATCAAGAAGCATCTTAGAATACCTCTGTAATTGCTAAGTGAGCCTGAAGGCTAAGCCTCTCCTTGAGTTTGTGGTTATTTTTACTGGAAGAGAAGAAATTTATATTATTTATCTCTTTATTTCTTATCTTGCTTTCAAAAGGAATTCATCTGTTCAGATGTTTACAGATTTCCCTTTACATCTGGAACACCTCCACTCCTGAAGAATTGCCTGCTCTTGGAGTGAATCTTGTTTTCCTGACAGGCAGTTCAAATATTCAGAGTATCTTTGTGTAAATCAGGTAATGAGATATATCCCAGCCTTTCTAAGGTGTTGGAGCAGATATCAAGTGGAAATCAGTGCAAATCTTTCTAATTTGTGTTCTAAACTCTTCACATTTAGTGCTGCAACATGTATTGGAGCAACAGATCCGTGAAGGGATTTTGAATGACCAGAAAGTGTACTCCAGTCTGAAAATAGTCTTTTTTTTTTTCCTTTCTTTTCAATTCCAACTCTATTTGCCCTTTCTTTTCAGTGTATTCCAGACTCTCAGGAAGTGCTGAGTCCCTCACTGTGTTGACTTTGATACTCTTCTCTAGAGAAGGCTTATCTGATGTATTAAAAATACTTTATTATCCATTGCAAGGTGAACTGGTAGCAGAGGGGATGAGCTCTCAGTAACCCAGCAAAGCTTGAACAGCAGTTATAAACATCTAAAACAACAGTTATAAAACTCCAAAATAAGGTATTTAATACTTAAATGTAGTATTAATTAAGAGTCTGACATTAATGTCATGCTCGCGTTTTTTTATAACCATTTTAGTGTTCAGTCATTGCTGCAGTGTTGTTAACACCTTTAGGAAAGTGTAAAATACAGGGTGCTTTTCTTTCCTTGGGGAGCTTTTTATCTGGCATCTGTGGGTTGTTTGTTGCTTTGTTTTTAGGGCACCAGGAATAACTGAGTAACCCAGAGGCATCTCTGCTCAACCAGTGTGTGTGCTAGAGAGGGGATGGAATCAGGAGCTGTTTTGGGATATTAACATATTGGTCTTGCCTGCATTGCAGCAAGAGCTAAGGCAGCTCACACTCCTTAGGTTTCTCCAGCTCAAAATGGTGAAATTCAGGCTTTCTCACATGTTTTTGAGGACAAGCAAAGTGCCTCTCGGGAAGTTTTCTGCTCAGGGGCATCTCCTGCATGAAAGCCACGTTTCCCCTTCCCCAGTTCCTTCCATTCCTGAGGGGTGGGCTGGCACTGGGCTCTGGCAGGTCTGGAAATGGAAGCAGTGCAGTTTGGAAGCAGGAGATGGGAATTATGCTGAGACCTGGGTGATTGCAGCTCTGGTGTTCCTATAGCAACAGGAGTGTGGTGCTGGCTCTTGGAGGAAGCTGCTCCCTTGGGGAGGGAGGGCAAGGCTGAGCTGCAAACACGTGCCCTGCTGGGTGCTGGGGCACCAAAACCCACCCCAGGCTGGCTGTGGAGTGAGGAGGGGACCCTGCTCATGGAATGGCAGAGGGGGCTGGAGGAGTGGAGATCAAGCTCTTCTCATCAGCGTGGGTTTATTCTGTTGAGCACGAGGCTTGTTTTACTGTGCTGCTCCTCTCAGCAGTGCAGGGTGTATTTTTAGCATGCCAGACTAGGATGCCAACACTGGGAATTTCAGGGAAGAGTTAATGTTTAGAAGGTTGTTGCTTGAAGGTGGTTGAAGAAGTGTGTGTGTACAGGAATCTTGGGGGAAGTGAAGAATTTCTTTTTTTAATTTGGCAGCGTTTAAAAATTCACAACAGGCTAAACCTTCTGATCTCTTAAAGGCTTTTGGGGCTTAATTAATTCTGCAGGTGACTACAAACAAATCAGGTGTCTATTTATCATTCAGAGAGCACTTGCAAACAGCAGCTGTAGATGTGTCAGCATCTTCCTTTGTGTTAAGGCAGTGTGGTTTTAATCCAGCTTGTGTCCTCCTGGCTTGATGTCCCTGTTCCCAGGTACCTGCTGGGAAAACATCAGTGTCAGTCATCCTGGTGCAATTTTCTGGAATTTAGGGGAGCTGATGAGCAGTTGAACACACTGAGCTCAGTGGATGTCTCTGGTCTTCTCTGCTGTGCAGCAAAACCGTTTGACCTTCAGCTCATCTTGGCTTGCCAAGACTGAAGTCCAGGTGGTGGAAAAGAACTCTGAATTCAGCAATCCCAACAACTGCAGTGGGAACATAATCACAGCAGGGTTTTTTTGGAAGTTAGTGGGGTAGGACTGGCACTATTGCCTTCCAAGACAGGACATGTGCTGCCAGCTAATTATTGGTAATTTCTAGGAAGGAGGAGGGTGGGAAAGTGGGAAAGGCAGAAGAAGTGGGAGAACTATTTGCATGTCTGAGAGCTTGTGGCAATTAATGCTTTGCTCATGAAAGAAGGCGGGGAATATTTAATTGGGTTTACGTGTAAGGCTCTATTTCAGTGTGGAAATGTGTGCCCAGAAAAGGGGCAGCTGTGGAGAGAGAAGCTGTGGAGGTGCAGGAGGTCAGGTATAAGTGGGCCTTCGTCATTGTTCTATACATTAATTACTGGAAGTGAAGGATGTGCTAAAAGTAAACCTGGTTCACCGTCCTATTGTCTCAGCCACAGGCTCTTGGCAATGTGCAGCTTAACTTTATAACCTGTGCTCTGCTTTTTACATTTATTTTACTTGATTAGCAGGAAAACATCCGTTGTTGGAGCCAAGTGGGACTGCAGGAGCAGCTCTGTGCACTGGTACTTTAATCCCTGCTTTCCTTTGAGCACACAGAAGCCCCAGCCCGGTTCTCTGCCAGTGTTTGTGTTTGTACATGAGCACAGGCACTGGAGAATTGCTTAATGAGCACCTCGTTAGCTTGGTTTCATTTAGCTCTGGGGAGCTGGGGTTGTAGGACTGGGCTCCAACAAAACCTGCTTTTGTGCTGAGAAATGTGGAGGACGTTTCTGTGGACAAATGTCACCCAGGTACTTTTGCTCCAGGACATCTCGAGACATAACCCTGCTCCCTCAGTGGCTTTTTTGGGAGGTTGGGAGTGCTGGGGGGTGTCCATGGCATTCCCACCCTGCTCCCTGACCCCGCTGCCCGTGGCCCCATCAGCTCTGCCAGCCTGCAGGAACTTTCTGTGTGGCTGCTGTTGTTTGGCCAAAGTTTGTCTTCCCCTGTGTAAAAATTATCACCTCACCAAGGGTAAAATTTGATCTTTAATGTGGGAATAAAAGACCTGAGCACAGGCTTGAGTCTTTACTGCAAGATGTTTGCTGTTGGGTGTTGTGCCCTCGGGTTACCCACCCACTTACCTGTCTACCTGGAAGATATTATTATCTTCTGTATGATAGATCAAATTGTGTTTTTAAAGGCAGTTGCCTGAGGCTCTTGCAAATGCTGAGCTGCACGTGATTCCTGCAGATGAAAACATTGGTGGTTCTACCAAATAACAAAAGCAACCGAGGAGGGGACAGGAAATAAAATATCCAGAATTGGGTACAAAATCTGTCCTTTACTCATCTGGCTTAAAACTGTACCTAGAGACACAGAAATCCATAACTTCTAATCTTTTTCTTCCTTTCTGAGATGAACAGCTAAGCCCCTTCTGCCACCTCTGGTCCTCAGTGCTCTCCTGTTCCTTCCTGGGCATTGTTTCACTGCTCCCTGGTGTTCTGGCAGAACTTTCCAGCTTTGTGTTGCCATCAGGTTTCATTAGTTTATGATTTACTCTTCTGTTCCGGGCTCATTTGTGAAAGTACGAAGTAGAATTGCCAAGCATTGAGAAAGTACAGTTGTAATCCCTTTTGTCCCAATGATTTTCCTTTCAAACACAATCCCTGACCTTTCCTTAACGAATTGTTTACCCGCCTTGGTCCTTGATTGAGATTGCCCTTTATAATTTAAAAAGTACCACGTGGGAAGCTCTGTGTTATAAAGTGCTGGAGACCCATCAGAGAGGGAGCAGCTTTTTGATGATGCTATGGTTTAAAAAAACACCTGTGCAGTGAATTCATGAATTCAGGTACAACCTGTAGTCATTGTAATTCCACTGGTGGTAAAACTGAGTGTGGTTTGCTCTGGCTGTGAAAGGCTGAAATCTTGAATTCCAGACCCACTCTCCATCCACTATTCTTTAGGATGCATGTGATAATCCAGTAATCCTATAGATATTCAAGCATTTCCCATACTTTTACACTGTTCTTTGTTGTGCTTGTGCTTTGTCTTCCAAATAGAACAAGGCTTTAAAATTTGGCTTTTTCACCGCTCCTGGATTTTTTTTTGTATTCCTTTCTCTTTTTTCCCATTGGAAGTCGAGGGAAATGTCCCAGTGTCAGAAGTTCATGCTGACAGTGACATTGGCATTGAGGCTGTGCCAGGTGTGCCCAGGGAATGGGAATGGGAATGGAAAGGGGACTGAGGGTGACCCCGCTCCCAGCAGGGGCTGTTTGGGCCGTGAAAGCCAAACTGAGCAGCAGCATTCCCGGCATCCCCTGTGCCCAGAGCTATTTCTGCTCATCATGTGTCTGAAAGGGCTGTGCTGTGCCTGGGAACGGGGCTGGGAGCTGGGATTTCGGGGCAGGAGGGAATTCAGACCCTCTTTATTGCGTGATTATCGGGACGGTGGGGGCACTTGTAAGGATTTAGACACCAGAAAGGGGAGACCCCAGGAAAACAATCAACATCTGTTGAGTAATCCAGCTCATCCCTGGGCTGGCCTGACGTCATGTGTGATTTTGTGGTTGCCAGGCGACTCCAGCTGCTCCAGCCTCCTCCTTTCCAAAGAGGGATCCATGGAAAACACACCACGGGCTGGGCTTTATCTGCCCCTGATTTCTTAAACGTTCCTCCTCTTTCAGCAGGGAGGTGTTTTTCAGAATCCTGGCAAATAAAATCCTTTTTTATTTTTTTTTAATTATTATTATTATTATTATTTTAGAGGGCTGGTGGTTCTGGTGCGTTTTAAAAATCAACGAGGCAGCTTGTTAACTCCGAGCTGGATCCTGGTGCTATATATCATTTATGTTTTGATCAAGGAAAAAAAACAGTTTGTGGAGGAGATGAAAAGGGAGATGACTGCAGGGCTTCTGAGTGCTGGCAGGAGGGTGCATCAGAGCAGTTTTTGATGTAGTTTTATATAAGATAAGGGTCCTACATATGAAAAACAAACTACTCTTTGGTCCTTAATATTTCCTCCTTTAAGTACATGTAACAAATAAATTGTGAAGTGTATACAAGTAAGTGTGGCTGCATTTCCTGAGCATTGATTTAGCTTTTAAGGACATTAGCAAGGGGAATTTACAACCATTTTTGGCCACTTTTCCTGCTGTATTGCAACTAAAGAGCAGATCAGATAACTGGGAAATGGAATCCATGTAACTAAAACAGATGAGGAATTTTTATTAGTCTTTTTTTCCCCCTTTATGCAGGTGTAGAGGGAGAAGTTGCTTGGGGCACCAAGCTGAGATCTGCTTCTTGATATGCTTCAAGTAAAAAAGGCTGGAGGAATTTTAGGTGCTGATGCTCCTCCTGAGTTGAATTTGAACTTTCCAGAGCCCTGTAAGAGGATTCTGTGGAGCTGAGCAGTTACCTGGCTGGGATGGGCAGGCTGGGGTGCTTTGGGCATTTCCTGGTTTGTCACCTTATCCCTTCAGAGAAGCTTTGAAGAAAAACTTCCTAAGTAAAATCATCCCAAGCAGACCAAACTAGTTAATGAAGGCCAGACTGGTCCTTGTTGCCCTTAAACACTTGGGATCCCTTGAAGGGAGGACATAATTTTTAGAAATTACATGGACACTGACTGGAGGATTCATCATGTTTTCTAATCAGATAAATGCTGTGAGAGGATCTACAGATGAAAGAAAGCTTTTCCTTTTATCTGACTTTCTTGGGGATCAAATTTTTACCAGAAAAATTAAAAATACTGCACTCAGCCCTTCAGGGGTTGTTTTCCAGGTCTTGTCTAGACTGAATATACTGATTTAATCCACTGCTTTGACACTGCTGTGTGATGTACTTTTATTTCCATATTGTCCTGGAGACATTTCTCTTTAATTGCCTGCTGGGCCACACTCCAGAGCTGGGAAGTCCAGAGAGCAGATTTCTCTTCTGAAGATCTCAGGGCATCTTTTTGAAAGGAAGAGAGCTCAGCATGGAGTGTTTTTACCAGCTTTTATCAGATGTGTTTCTCGAGCCATTCAGGTCTTTCTGCTGTCAGTGCCCACTTGAAAGGCCACACGAGTTTGCAAAGACTTGGAGATGGTTCTGGGAAGGTAATTAACCTCTTTCTGTGCTTAGGGACACCAGTTTGGATGGTGATTACACAGAGTTGATGGCCTCCATTAAAAATAGAAATCCAATGACTGAGGAAGTCCACACACTGAATTCTTCTGGAAAAAGATTTCTGCAGGCTGGGGATGAAAGCACTGCTTAGCAAAGCTGGATCTTCTCCTTCCTGGGCAAATGAAAGCCTTCAGTGTGACAAACATACTGCACTTCTGTTAGGAACATTTTCAAGACATCTTAGTTTATAAAGGATGTTTAAGTGATTTTTTTAGTGGGGGGAAAATAGGAAAAAACCTTTCAGCTGGGCTATTAAAACAATTTTTCGTCCCTTAAAAGCAAAGAGTAATGAGTATCTCTGTGTAAAGATACAGTAAAAATGCCTAAATGTCACTTAAAAAGGGCAGTGATGCATAGGGAAGTACAAATGTTATTGAGCAGTCAAGGTCCTCGTGCTTCAGAGAAGCTCAATAAATTTCTTATGCAGTGCTGGAGTTTACAAGGCAAAAAAAAAATAGTATCTCAACATGCCTGTGGTGACAATCCTCTGAACACTTTAAGTCTTGCTTCTTAGAAATGTGTGAAAGCAAGGAATTCTTGGTTTTCTTTAAAACCAGACTGATTTCCTTAGGCTTGCAAAGGAAGAACACTTTAAATCCACTGCTGAAATGTTTAGATGACTTTAAATGCCGGTCCCTCCCCCCCCAAAAAAAAAAGAAAATGCAGCTTTCTCTTCATCCTCTCCTCTTTTTTGCTTTCCTGTTGATGTTATGGATGTGTTGGAGTGACAGTTTGGGCACTGCATCTTTGAAGGAAGTAATTCTGGTGTGTTTTCCTGTGCCCTTTGTTGTTGCAGGTGCTGAGGACGTGGTGATGGCATTTTCCAGATCAGAGACAGAAGACAGAAGGCAGTAACTACAGGACACCTGAACAACACAGAGCTGGAGAGGACAGTGAGATCCCTGAAGATAGAGGAGGATGGCTGAGCATTAATAAGTTCCTTTGCCCACCCTAATTGTTCCTTGGTATTCCTTCTCCTTTGTAATGTTGTTTCCCTTTGCCCAACCCTCAGGATGCATCTCCCAGCCATCCATTCCTGTCAGATTTTGCTCCTCAGCCAGGCTGTGTTCATTAAGGACAGACCCAGAGGGGTGGTTTTGGTTGGCTCAGAGGGACAGGCAGTGCTTGGCTAAAGGAAGGCAATTTTTTCAAACTTGACCAATGGAAAACCTTTTATCTCACGTTTTATTTTGTATTTTAAAGAAAAGTCTCTCGACATCCTACTTCTAAAGAAGCTTTTCATGCTGTGGTGCTTATTTAGGTCAAACTTGTGAACTTGAAGAGGGTTTGATTTGGCTGCATAGAACTGGAAGCAACTTGTGATTTGGTGACAATGCAAATGCTTTCCCTTCAGTTGGCTTGCAGGTATTTTGCTGACTCCCAACATTTTCATTGCAGGAAGCTGATGTTTTGGTGCATTGGTTATTTCTTTACACTCACTGACTTGCAGAGGGGGGTGGGGGGGAGGGAGACAAATGTGCTTTGCAATATTTATTACACCTACACACATATAAAGGCTTGCTTTTGGGGGGTTGTTTTGGTTTTGTTTTTTTGGTTTTTTTTGATTGGCTTTGGAGTCATGTTTTTTGATTTCCTTTTGGCTGCAGTGTTTCTGATGCAATCAGTTTTTCCACACTCAGCTGCTCTGTGGCCTCGAGCTCTTTTTGGGAGCATGTGTCGAAAAGCAGATTTGGTTCAATAAATCCACCTGTTTAGGCTGGAACATGGAGATTCCCAGCCCTCCTGGGCTGTGCCATGAGCTCCTGGCACACCTGGCTGCTCAGGTGGCCTCTCCCTTTGCTTCTGACAGAGGAGCTGTAGATGTTTTGCAGGAATTGCAAGAGTGAGATCTATGGCTGTGACATGAATTTGCCAAATTTGTATAGAGGATATGTGAACTTGTTTAAAACAGTACAGAGAGTTCCACTTTAACCCTTTAATTGCTGCACAAGACTAACTCTCACATTAGGAAAAATTAATGATCATTAACTTAAATCCAGCTTGCACTGGGGTTTAATAAACTGAGTTTCTGGTCGCTTGAAAAATTGTACCTGGTTTGCCTCCTTGCAGCTGTTTGGTGATAGGGAAATGCTGTGGATCCCAAGATAATCCCATTTTCTTTAGGCACTATTCCAAGAGGCAGGAGCTGCATTAAGCTGTCCAACACTGAGTGTACAGGTGACACTCTCAGGTTTACTCTCCTTGTAGCTGCAGGGCCTTAAAACACACACACACAAACACACATTTACAGACTGAAAAACCTGCAGTGGAATTCCTGAAGTGCACTGACTGTCCAGGAATCTGCACATGGTCTTTAGCACTGCTGCCTAAAACCAAGCACTTCATTCTCTCTCATGTGTGTGCAGGTGGTTTTTACAAAACTTCTGGATTTTGCTGTGGGTTGCACTGACTTTGAGATGTTTCAGAATCTATTAAAGCTGAACTCCATTCACCTGACCCTGGTTCCTTTGGTATGGTTAATTACTCACAGTGACAATTCTAGAACCTGACTGTGACAACATGACCATTTTTGTGGCAGGAGGTTCTGCTGACAGGATGCTGTTCTGGCAGCAAAATAGGGGAGAAGCTGGAGAAAACCATGGACTGTGTGCAAGTGGAAGAATGGACTTGTGAGCAGAAGGAGGAAATTGTCTTGAGCAAATAAATCCTGTGTAATGAGAGCAACAGTACATCTATTCATGAAAACACTCCTTTTAATTCAGTTGCAGCTTTGTCAAGTTCAATGTGAAGGTAAATCTCTCTCCCCTGTTCATTGGGGCTGGATAAGAAATTTCTTTATTAAAATAAACCAGGAATGAGCCCAAAAGATTCTTTAAATTTTGACCTGGTTGCCTAAGAGGCACTTTAATGTTAACTTTTGGTGCAAAGGGGGGCAGCCCTTAAAGGGTTAATTTAGGGGGGTGGGGGTGTTTCTGGCTGGAAGGGATGGGCCTAAAAAGAATCCTCCATGTGTATCTGTGGCATTCCTGAGCTGGTAAATCTTTTCAAGAAGAAAAGCAAAGTGTTTATGTGGTTTAATCTTTTCACTAAAAATGTTACTGTTGGGGAGGGAGGGGAGAAATACAGTTTTTAATAGCTACTCTTGTTTCATATTGATTTATTACACTGTTGAACTGCCCAATGAAAAATTGCTTCACCTTTGTTGAAGGACTTCCATAGACACTCCAAACTTGGGGTCTTGAGTAATTATGTTGAGAAGGATATTCTGAAAGAAGCCAACATGTTTTATAGTCACATGATATGGAATCCAGACACTGGAGGAGTTGTAGTCTCTTGAGAATATCTGTGCTCTGCCCCTTCCCACTGGTGATTCCTTAACTTTCAACCAGAGCTGGAAGATCTGTAATAAAGAACTCACATATAAATCAGGGAGAAAGCAGTGACAAAGAGGGCTTTCCAGCATTCCTTTTGAATTATATTTCTAAGCATTTATCTTCTTGATTTCTTCAGTGAAAACAAAATCCCCATTCCAGCTGTGGAATCTGGATTAGCTGGGAGGTGGAGAAACCCCCCCACAGAACATGAGCGTGGTAGACTTGCTTGTTGCTTGTACAGATTTTTCAAGCTTGACCTTTGTGTTTTGCCTTTTCAAGCAAATCATTACTAATAAAACTAAGAACTGCAGTGGTTTAGAGGTCAGAGGTGAGCACAGATCTAATTTGAAATGTGTTTGTGAGTAGAAAAGGCTTTGTGGCCACTACCAACCAAATAGTGCTTCAGGCATATTCAGCAAGGGAGTGTAAAAGCTTCAGAGGCATCTTCCAAAAAACACTCTTTGGGTGGTCTTTTTGGGAGACATGTTCCTTTAGATACTCAAAATGTGCTATTGTTCTGCTTCTCTTGCCAAGCTGATCATGAACCTCTCCCAACACAGTTTCCCAGAGCTTGAGGAGAAGGTTCAGAGCTGAACCAGAACCCTCCTCTCTCCCCACATGGGCAGCAGTTGCTGTTTGTGGCTTGTTGTGGCTGAGCTTGGCCCCTTGTAAATGAAAATGAGACTTCACCACTCACACAGACCTTGAGTTTGATTCTCCCAGCTCCTAAAACAAAGCCTGGAGGAACAGAATGTGTGAGCTGGAGGCACAGCAAGGCTTTGGGAGGAGGTACTGCCTGGAAGAAGCTTGGACCACTAATAAAATAAAATAAGCCCTTTTGATTTTTTGTTCCTGTTCCTACCTAAGGTAAGTAGTTACTGGAAGTTGTGTCCTCTTGGCTGGTGAAAGTTTCTAAAGCTTTACCATTAAATCTGGTTCAGTTCCATAAAGTCTGTGTTTCTAATTCACCAGCAGCCCGAATAGTTCTGGTGAAGGCTGAGGATTAAATGGCCCATGGAATGCAAAGAGCCATCACCTGGAGCAGAAATCATCCTAAATAAGACCTCAGGGTCATATGTGGGATAAATTTCTATAGTTATTGAGAGTCCCTTACAAGAACAGAGCAGTGCCATGTCTGAAGTTACCAGTGTTTTATATTATTTTATATTTATATTACAAGGGGAAAAAAGGGCCAGAGGTTAAAAGCTTTGAATCAGATACATATATATATATAATGTGTTAGAAATTATTTTATGAAGGATACGGAGTGCCTGGGCAGGGAGGGGAAAATATGATTTGGATTCCTTTAAGATCAGTCCTTCAGCTTTCTTTTTGGTTTCTTGCCTCCTCAAGGACTGTGGCAGAGCTGGCAGCACAAAAGGCTGCAGGGTACTGGGAGCAGCAGGAACCAGGAGTGCAGGAAGAACAGCTTCTGGAATTTTAAGAAATCTTGAGTTGTATTCAGTGTCTCCAACACAAAGAGTCCTTAGTGAGTAGCATCTCTTCCTCACTGTAACCCACCAGTAACAAAGTGTTCCAAAGCTCAGTTGTTAATAAAGAGCTTTTAAGAAGCTTTGTTAAAGCTGCACAATAGTTGTTTTAGGTGTAACAGGAGCACTAAAGTGCTGCATAGTTGCTGCCTGGTGGGATATTTGCTGAAGGCAGCTGATTTTTAACCCAGCTGACAGCAATGTGGTACATCCAGCATCATCCTCATCCTCATCCTGCTCCACATCCAGTGGGTCTGGACCTGTTTGTTGCCCAGTGCTGCAGTCAGAGGTGCAGGTTCTGTGCAGGGCAAATCCCTGCTCGCAGCATCCCCAGGAAATGACATTTATTGCTTAATTTCTTTGAGGTGAAATGTTTTGATTTGTTTTATTTCATCTTCTGACAGTTGTTTTATTTCTGACAGTATTCTTATAGATCCTGACAGTTAGGCCTGGATGACTTATTTCAATAAAGTTAGGCAATATAAGTGGCCTCACACCAAACTAGCTTTTAAGGGTGTTAAAATGTCAGATGTCTGTAATCAGGAGCCAGGCACAGCACTGATGGGTGATGGGTGGACAGACTTTTTCTTGCAGCCTCAGGTGATCAGTGATTTGCATCCTGCAAAGTCTGTTCCCTGTGTATCTGTGAATTCTGGAGCAGTCAGTAAATAGGTCACTGGCTGCCGTGGTGGCTCTTCCAGGCCTGCCTTGGACTTGCTGTATTTACAGACACTTTGCACTGCAGTTTCCCTTAAAGCTCCCTGTTACTGCTGCTTTTCCCAGTTTTACAGGTACAGCAGTGCTGTACAACAGGGAGGACTGTTGTTACTTACCAGGGTAGGAACTTGGATCTGTTCCCTGTCAGACAGAGGTGGGTTCCCATCCAAAGACAGAGAAGAGATCACCTCCTGCCTTCTTAGCTCTGCTTTCATTTGCTCTGCAGCTGATTTGCCCTGAGCAGGATTCCTGCAGTACGTTGTAAACAACCTGGCTGGTTTCCCTTGTAGCCTAAAGCACTTCAGTTTTGGGGATTGTTTATTTTGGAAAGGAGAAAAAGTTAGGGGTTTTTGATGCTTTATAGCCTGGCCTGCTTAGAAGTTGCCTCATGTATCAGCATGAAGCAGTTGTGATGTTCTGTGCTCTGAGCTTTTTGCTGCCTTGACGTTTTCCAGGTTAACTCTCCTTGCTGTTTGATGCTGGTCTGTGACAGAGACCTGTGAGAGCAGGAAATAAACTTTCAGCCTTTCTTTAGCAATTACAGCACTAACTCCAACCCAGATGGGGACTGATGCATCTATGCTTTAGTTTTTAGCTGTTACAGGTTACTGCTGCCCTTCTCTGGTGCAGTTACAAGTGCAGCAATCCCCCCAGGGTCAGCAGAGGGTCCTGGCTGGAGCTGGAGATACTGGAGCACCTCTCCCCATGTGCTGTGCCTGTCTCTGACAGGCACCTGATGAGCTCTTTGCCCACCCCCAGAGAAAAAAGGCCCTTTACCCACTCTCTGAGTAACACAGGTGGTTAACAACTATTTCCCCCCCCCCCCAAGGTTGTGAAATATGTCAGATTAACCTTGGTACTTAACTTGGTTCAGCTGAATCCTAAGGTTACATCTGCATACTGAGTTGAGGCTCTTACAATATTAGGGACCTCTTCAATTAGATTTATATTTGAATGGGTATTTAATAGTGTTCTGGGCTTAACTGCTGGGGTTTTAGCCCCAGATGGAGGGTTAGTTCCCCGTGTCTCATTTGCACTGCACACCTCTTTTGCACAGCTGATTTCAAATTTCAGGAGACACAGATCATCATTAAGCTGTACAAGCATGTGGGTTTGCACCACAGCCCATGTGTTGTCACATAACACATTCCCACTTCCCAGTGAGGTGAAAGTAATTTTCCCACTCAGACAGGGCATAACTCAGTACTCTCCTGGTGCTTGCAATGTTTGAAGTGATGGCAGGAACAAGGTTGACTGTTCTGCAAATACGTTTCCCCAGATGAGGGGAATTGTGTGAGATGAGCATGTATTATATAAATTCACATCAAGGCTGGATGCAGAGACTCACCTGACCAAGGATGTGGCTCCAAACCCTGCTGTTCTACCTGGGGGAGGGGGATTGTTTTAAGCTGCCAGAGGAGCTCAACAGTTCCTCTTGTTTCCTGCCCTTAGTCTGTTCTTTCAGAGAAGCTCAAGGCATAATTGTGGTCCAAGGCTGCAGAGCAACTTGTGACTGGAACTGAGACAGAGCTGAATAGTGCCTGGGTGGCAAACAGGAGCCCTGTGTTCAGCTGCAGGAGCAAGGAAGTGGCACTGGAACTGTACAGTAAGAGTGTGGCCACACTGATGGTTTTGGGGTTTGGTGTTGTTTAGCTGTGAAGGGATGGAAAGTTTCCATGCCTTCAGAGGAAGGATGCTGCTCCAGAAGAGAGCAGCTTGGGATGTTATTACTGTGTACACACGTTTGGCCCATGAAATAGGAGAGTGCAGGGAGTTACCTGATCAAGGAATGACACAGGAGCTCGTGGTGCTGCTGCTGACTGTGCACTGTAATCCCTGCTCAGCTCTGCCCGTGACCTCCTAATCACAGGGCACGGTGTAGATTGCACTGAACGTGATTGGAATGGACAGTGGTAGCCAAGCATTTCCCTTCAGCCTTTTGTCCTGTACCTCGAGTGCCTGGAGCAGCCAGACACTGCCTGTGTGTCCTGATGGATGTGAGCAGCTCCAGTGTGTGCCTCTGCCTGGGCACAGCCAGGCCTGGGCTCCTGCAAGGAGAGCAGTTCCCAGCAGAGTCTGCACTCGGGGGGTGTTTTTTAATGGCTTGATTCTGCTGAATCTCGGGGGTTGTGAGGAGGGAGATGGGGCAGGGCAGCAACGGATGAGTTTCTGTAGGTGGAAGCACAGGGGGACAGCTCTTCCTGGCTGTTGTGTTCTCATAAGCCTCTTTGAGCCTGCAGAAAGATGGTAATTAAACCAGACAGAATCTTAAGCTTTTGCCTTGCCTCGCCAGCAGCACCAGACTTCAGAGCCTCCCTCTAAAAGGAGCTGTGCCATGTGCTGGTTCTGTACATGCTTAGCTGCTCACACCATATGTGCCTACTGTGGGGCCTTTTGTTTTAGTCTGACCTTGACCTCGAGGTCACAGTCTCCTGAAACTAAATGGGGCGTGTGGACTCACCCTGGCTGGTGGAGCCACGGGAGCATTTTTACCTGATTTTTTTTTGTTTGCTTTCTCTCTAAATGTAGCAAAGTGTAGATGTCAGAGGATTGGAGCAGTGCAGGAATTTAAATGAAATCTTTTTACTTGCTGTGCCATTGTCTTGCTTCCCTCCTTCTGACCTGGGTAACTGAGAAGTGTTTAAATGAACTACATCCCACTAACAAACAGGAAAGGCTTCCTAAGGGTTTTGCAGACACCACAACCAGCAGAGCTGCTCTAGTAAATAGTAGTCTGGGCACTGTGTATGCAAAGATTCCCAGCTCATACCCTTCTGCAGAGAACATCCTTTCCTCTGTTCTTGGAGTTTTAAATAGAGAATTTGTCAGGAGCAGCACCTTGACTTAAGTACTGGTGAGATGGATCACAGAGAATGAGATCTTTGGCATAGTAAGATCCCAGACCTGGTAGTGCTCACAGCTCAAAGTCAACACCTTGAATTCTGCTCAGACAGAAGGAACAAGAAATTCAGCTGTGTCAGGTTGCTGCAGAGCAAAGCCACAAAAATACCTTTGAAACACAAGTACTGTTAGATATCACTGAGGGATCATAAGCAACATTCAATCTGCAGGATTAGGTCATGGCTGAGTTGAGCTTAAATTGGTTCTGTAATTCTAAAATGACATTTACTGACATCTTTGCAGGAGAGGCCACACTGCTTTAGTGATCTGATGGAGAGTGTGTTCTGCCACCTGGGTAGAAAGAAGAGGTCATGTGTGTTGTTTCTTTTAGTCTCCTGTCTTGACAGAGTGCAGAGAGTTGGTTCTGTCTGGACCTGAGTAAGTCTTTGTGAAGGTTGTTAGCACCATTCTTGCTTAGAGCTACTAAAAAGAGGGGGGAGCAGTAAAGGGAAAAAGAAAGAGATTAAAGGGGAAAACCCAGTAGGTTATAAATGCATTTTCCTCTGTGCTGGAGGTTAAATAATATTTTATGTGTGTGACACAGATACTGTGATTAAGGAGCTGTCAGGCAGAATGAGAGCTGGGCAGCGAAGGGAGCAGAGATGCTTGAGGGAAAAGGGTATGAAAATGTTCTAATGCTGAATTCTCTTGTGCATATCTAGTGTGTGATGTGTGCCTTTCACTCCAAAAAAAAAAAGGCTATTCTACAGATATTTAAGGTGTTTTTCTCCTTCATTTCTTAGGCATCTCTTCTGTCTGAGATGTCTTACTGGTTACTAGTGACATTACTTTAGATAACGGTCAGAAGCTCTAATCTGTGCTGCTAC
Organism: Manacus candei; assembly: GCF_025592945.1. NCBI lineage: Eukaryota > Metazoa > Chordata > Aves > Passeriformes > Pipridae > Manacus > Manacus candei. The sequence goes on from NW_026138070.1 coordinate 4,379,003, forward strand.
TTCAAGGTCTAGGATTAGGGCTGTAGAATGGCATATGATAATCTTGTACATAAATCATGGCTTTAACGAATGGGGGAGGTTTATCCTGTTTACTCAGTTGCAGACAGACAAGCTTCTGTGCATCTTGCTCAGTTTGAGGACTCCTCAGTCGCTGCAGAGCCTCTGGAATTCCAGCTGCCATCGTGTAGCCCCCGTTCAAATGGGTGAAACCTGGGCACTCAGACTCATTTTTAGAGCAGGTCAGTAAATACTTGACCTATCCCAAGTCGTATTTTCATGTTCCACAGATGCCTGTCATTCCCAGAGGCTCTTCCTCACGCAGGAGCTGCCTGTGTAAGCTGGGCTTCAGACAGGATGATATGCCTGTCTCATCTCATAAGCTTTTTACTTACACTCAGTGGACAATGTCTCATTGAAGCAGCAGTAAACAGGGAGCAGTGGGTGCTGGTAGCATGCACTACAAAGCACTGCACTTCAGTCATTTAACACAACATGGGGTTTAAAGCCCCCCCCACTTCCTTTTGCAGAAGACAGTGTGTCATCCCACTGATTCAGCTGATCCACTTCTGACAGACACGGAATACTGGATGGAGCAGAAGGAGAAGTCTCCCATCAGAGGCTTTTTGTCCAGACTGAAAACAAGAGGAAACCTGAAATGCTAAAAGGTGCAGGTGGAGTGGAAATTCATGGCTGCTGAGTGTTTGTCTGAGTAGTGGGATGGTCCTTGAGATCCTGTTGGGTCCAGCAGAAGCAGATCCCACAGTCGAAGTGGGCACATAAGCTTTCCAAAAGAACTCAGGAGAAATGTTTTATCTTCCTACACTGAGCAGAGGAAAACATGGAGTTAACAATCTAATGGATACGTTAGAGCAGTGCAGGTTGGGATGGGGTAATTACTCTCAATCACTGGGATCCACTTACATGTATGGGGTGGTTGGAGGGAGGACACATCCTCACCCTGGTGTGAGCACAGCCCGTGCTGAGGTTGGTTCTGCTGGTACCTGAGCCTTAGCTCATTGTTTGTTTCCTGCTTTGTTAAGACAAACCGGCTCTTTGCTGGCTCCCTTTAGGGTTAATGTGCTCAGAACACCTCTGCAAAAGGCACTGAAGAGAATTCTGCTGTTTTCCTGCCGGTAGGAGGTCAGTGGCTGAGTCAGTGAGAGCAACACCCCTCTGTCCATCCCCAGAACGCTATTGCACTACTTCAACACACCCTTCCCACCGCAAGACAGCTCGCTGTCAGCATTTCACCCTCCTCCTATCGCAGAACAGCCAAGGGAAGCAGCATCCAGCTTCCCAAAGGGCAGACGACACGTCCTTGTAAGGGAGACTGTCTGCCTGGGAGCTCCCCACGGGGAGGCAATCGGGCCCTGCCACTGGCAAGGAGCTCCCACTCCCTCGGCACATTAATCAGGGCTGACTGTTCCTCTTAATCCCCTGATCCTTTCCATACGGCCGAGAACACAAGCGGCGCCTTTGCGTGTTGTGCCCTTCTCCCCTGGAAATGGGGCCGGCCCCTGGCGTGCGGCGGCGGCGATTAGATGGGTGGGTGATCAAAACATGATTAGCAAATCTGCAATTAGAGTGGAGGCCAGGAGGGCAGTGGCTTTGCTGCAGGAGGGGTCACAACTGGTATCTGTCAGAACAGAAATAAATATGGGAGATGACAAAGGATTTAGCTGCGCTCCTGTCTGATGAGACTGACTTAAATAGCCGGGGCACTGTGAGGAAGGAGCTGGGAGCACTGGGATCTTAGAAAAAGAAGGGGGGGAATAAAAGGGTGTTTTCTTCCTGACCAGATAATTTCAAAAGGGACTTTTTTGAGGCACCAGAGGTAGTTTATGTAGGTAAAACACAGCCTCGGAAATTGGGATGTCTGCATCAATTCTAAACCGTGTCCCGGACACTTTTTGTGGCTGATCTACAGGACCTTCATCATGATTTCCTTCAGCAGCCAGGTGGTTACAGGTGGTGCAGGTACTGGCCATGCCTGGCTGAGGTTTGGGAAGCTTTGACTATGCCCATGTGTGAAATGCTTTGGGATTATGTGGAGAATGGCTGGGGAAGCTGCAGCCTCGGTGCCGGGCGTGCCTGTGGGGTGGCCTGGAGTGCAGAGGAGCCCGTGTCCCACCCGACACACTGAGGAAGGACAGCAGGTTGTGTGAAGCCATTTTGCAGCACAAACAATGCATGTTTTCAGCTTATTTTTGTGGCCTTTAAAAAAATCCTACGAGATGGGGAAATTATGGCAGCTAGAACTCTGTCTCAGAAGAATCGTTTAATAAAATTGATGCCATTTTTCCCTGTGTAAATAATAGTGTTCACAGCAGGTTCAGAGACAGCAAGGTGGGGCCCATTTACAGAGTATTTACCCCTTCTTTTCCCCCTTTCCCAAATAACCACTTACAGAAGAATCTTTCTTTCCCTAGTGGGGCTTTTTTAGCCATAGTGGTGTATGAGGCCAACGGGAGGTTCCAATGTGCTTCTAGAGAAAACTGTAAATAGAGGAACAATCATTTGTCCTTCAGGTAAAAAACCAAATCTTTGAGGTGTCTGTGCCTACTTATTTTAGTCAAATCTACCCACCTCAGTGTATTACAGTAGCAAGAGTGCTTGTTTTGTTTTATTCCTTAATGTTCCTGTGGAATATCTGCCGAGTGTTGATTTGTGGATGATCTGTGCAGTGATAAACCATCCTGGTTGACCCTTTGGAACTTTTTTTTTTGCTAAATGTCGCTGAGTTTCATGGCTGGCAGTGGGAGAGCAGAGGTGGTGGTGACAGGGAGCCTTTGAACAGCCCTGTGTGGCAGTGCCAGCACAGCCCTTATGGCCCTGCTGCTTCAGCCTCATTGTCCTGCTGGAGACAAAACTGGAGCTTTGTGATTTGGGTTCATTTTGGAAGTCTCTGAGATACATTGCAGCTCAACAGGAGCATCTGCTCTTCTTTTTGCTGAAGAACATTGCTGGATCTTCTCTGTACAAGCCCATTTAAAAGCCCCATTGCTCGATATTATTAATATGTAATGATTTGGCTCCTTTTACCTACAGAAAATTACTTATCAGAGTAAAATGCAAGAATATTGGCTAACGAAAGGGGAAAATAAAGAGCATAATTGTGTTAATTATCAGAATACCAGACATGTAATTAATATGCCACAGGAATAAAGAGCAAATGTACTAATAGCACATAATTGGACTTAAACTACACCCTTGGTAGAAGCCTCTGCAATGGAACTGTTGTGTTTGTGCTCCTTTTCAAATTAGCAATAAGGAATAAATTAACATCCATTTCTTGCCCATACAAAGACAGAATCATATTGTGGGGCCGGGTAATGAATTCAGAGAATGCCTTTACATTCCCATATGGCTCTTGGGGAGGGGAATACTCATGCTCATGGCTCTGCTCTTCTCCCTTGAAGGGAGGGCAGGCAGAGAGGAAAACCTCATTTTATGACCAGATGTTTGCAGAATATCACGAGCCTAAAGAATACAAAACATCTGTAAGCTGAGAAATTTAAACCTTGTTTTATGAGCTGGTTTATCCATCTGTCCTTTTTTCTCCTGGTATGTTACTGGACTGTGTTGTCAGATAAGGAAACAGGATAGAGGCTAGGCACTGTCCCAGAGGGAGATCTGTGAAAAAAACCCATAGTTCTTCTCTCTTTTTTAAAATCTGTATATCTTCCCCCAGCATAAATCACTAGCTCAGTTTTCTGTATAAATCAGGGAGTTAAAGCAGTTGTTGACATAGGCATGGCCCACTGTGCTGCTCTTCAGAACAGGTTAATACAATAATTGATGAAATAATGTATAACCACTGGAATCCTCACTTTTTATGGGCACCTGACTGTAATTCTTATTTTATTGAGCTAGAGGATGATTAGTGAAATAACTTATTCCTGGTGCTGCTTCACTTTCTGCGCTCTCTCTCTTTCTTTAGTGGTGTCTTACTAAGCTTTACAAATAATTTATTTAACATTTTTCAGAGGCCACAGTGGTTTCAGGGACTTAGGAGACCTCGGTACCCCTTCACGTAGCAAAATAATTTTTTAAGAAACAGGTCCAGTTTCATTCAGGCTCCACTTCTATTTATACAACCCAGCTCAAAATAGCCATTGTGGTACTGGATGCAAAGACTTGTGTTAATAAAGCCTAAATGTTACTGAGGCCCTTAATGAGTATTGCTTTTTAAGTAGAGACTTGAAAGCCAGTCTGTTCCAGGTATTTCAAGGTATTACAGCATTTCTTGATTCCAGGTATTTCGAGGCATTGCAGTACTTGTTAATTTTTCCTCCCCTTTTTTTGCCTTGCTTTCCGAAATATGCAAATGGAAAGCCTAGAAATTCTGTCTTATTCAATTGTAATGCACCTGTCACCACAATATCCAGACACCTGCCTTTTACTTTTCACAGAAGTATTGTGAGGGTGCATTAATTAACGCTTGTAAATGCTCGGAGGTCCTGGGATGGAAGGTGCTAATGAGTTGTAAAATATTATAATGATGATGCAGAATATTCAGTCTCTCTTTGTAAGGCAAGACTTGCATCTTACCTTCATTGCTTTCATGTTTCTGGATGCATATTTTGCAATAGAAGGTAAGTCTGAGCAGGAAAAAAGGATTGAACAAGGTGGAAAGATTGTTAATGCTGCTGGTTTTCTTGTGAGGGAGCTGGTTGGTTTTATGTACTTCTTTGCTTATTGAATTTTCTTTTTGTCTCTCTGATGAACCTGTACTTCAATGGCTTGTTGAGAATTCTCTGAACACTCAGAAATGTCAGGGGAGAAGATTTTCTTCCTCAGATTGCCAAGGCCTTCATTTGCATCCCCTAAATCAATTCTCATACATGATCAAAGCACTTCTGGAAATTTTCAAGTGCGGGGAAAACCAGTCCTCTAATTCTTTCTCCTCGAAAATATCCAGTTGGGTTCTGACACATTAAAAAATAATAATAACATCTTCATCTACTGAATCTAAAAACACATGAGTTTTATGCCTTTCCACGTTCAGAGTGTGTATATTAGGGACAGCAAGACTAGAAAAGATCTAACGGGTCATCTGTGTGTGTTTTGTCTTCCAGCTGGCAGGAGAACTGCTCTGGCATTTTGTTGTGGAGTTTTGTTTGGAATGACCCAAAAGATGCCACTTGTGCCTGTTGCCTCACAGGAGTACTCTGGGGTCTCATAGACCTCATTGTGCAGAATTGATTCTTTATATTTACCCTGAATCATCTTTTCCTTAGTCTCATTATTGTTTGTTCTTCCTGCTTGCCTTAGACTGATAAAGCCATGCCAGAACCAAAAAATACTAAAATTCAGATTCCCCAAATATTTTGTGATTCTCCTCTTGCTTTCTCTAGTGGGAATGGGAGCAGCAGGAGTGGAGCTGTGATACAGCTTCTCAGAAGCTGCTCTGTTCTTGCCCTCATCTAATATTGTGCAGGCAGCTCTCTCATGAGCTTAATTACTGCACAGTCTCTATGGCAATTGGTCCCCTCTCAGAAGTGGTTTCAGGGCAGCTGTGATAAACTGGTGGAGGAGATAAAGCTGGGTTCTAACTTCTTGTTAAAAGAGATGCATCTGCAAACAAACTGGTGTGCAGTCATTAAATTGCACTGAGATGGAAACAAGCCCACACCCGGTTCTGGCCTCTTTAGTTAAAGACAACTATTTTCTCAGTGCAGTTCTAGACTGTTTGAAGTTTGGGCCCTTTCCCTATGTGTGCCCTTTTAAACGAGTCCAAGTCTAATATCCAGAAGTAACAGTGCATATTCTGTGTTTATTCAAAGCCCTGTATGATCCTGAGCTCTAAGAGCCAGATCCGGATCTGCTGCTGACTTATCTGAGCACGTCTCTCTGCGCCCTGTATTTGTGCTGTGCACTGCCTGCCTTTCAGTGCCAAGCAAATGCATTCATTTTTACCTCTCACCTTATCTTTTCTGTTCTGGCTGCTCAGCTCCATTCTGACAAGTGCAATGAATGTGTCCTCCTGGGTCCTTGCAAGCCGGGCATTAGTCACACTGTGCATTTCAAGGACATCAGCCCGATAGGTTTTCAGCTGAAACAGAAAACATGTTCTGCCAGGAGCCATTTGTTCCAGTTTTGTTGCTTACCAATAAAATAAAAATCAATGGTTTTTTGTAGCTTGAGAAGCAGGTCAGAGAGTAGGAGGGAGATAAGTGGTAAAAATGAAGGTGCTGAAGTTGGTTCCCTGAGTTCCTCTGAAATAATGGCATGTGGCATTTGGGATAGAGTGAGAATCCCTGTCAGCGTGGGAAAGGCAGTTCCCTCTGGCAGACAGGAACAGGACAGCCAGTGCTGAACAGCACACAGGGCTGGAGCAAAGCAGGTCCCACACTAGGCAACTTAAATCAGATTTAGTTTTGAAACAAGAGGTGTTTGAGGGGATGTTGTATTTGCTGAACCATCACAGGAAGTGCCAGTGGAACATCAGTGGTGACAGGGATGGGGGTTTCATTTGTCTGGCTCCCCCCAGGTGCAGAGCCCATCCTGTCTGAGTGCTCAGCCCCTAAACTGCCCCTGCAAACCACTTAGTCATCCGATGAAACAAAGCCATCTAACTGATCCTAAAATACAGACCAAAGAATTGTTTGCTTTACTGAATCAGTGCCTTAGTCACAACTGACTCGGAGGAGTTTTGCTTAGAGAGTGAAATGCCATCGAGGCCTTCTCCTTCCTTGGAAATTTCCCAGCTTCAGCATGACTGATTCAGCTGATTAATTCATCTGAGCTGGTAGGGTCATTGTGTCATAAATAAGGTTTACCTGAACATAGCATTTCTTCTCTTAAAAATGTCTCTCCTTCCTAATTCTGCAGGATCAGAATAATTTAAACGAGTCCTGATGGTAACACTTGAGTCCCCTTCTCCCTGTGGTCCACGGTGCTGTGCTTTCTCCTGCTATAATGCATGATACAGCCCAAGGGAAATGCAAAGCTCTTTAAAAATGTGTTTTTGCCACACCTAATGATAATTTATTTTGCAAAAATGTTTTATTAGAGTATGTGTATTTGCATGCCAGCTGCCCAGACTTACAAGCCTCTTCAGATACCTCTATATTGACATTAAAGCTCTGTCCACAGTTAGATTCCTAATCAAAATCCAATATTTGGGTGAGTATGGGGTATGTGTTATACCATGTATTGATCAGTGGGTGATCACCTTTTAACTGATGATATCTTGCCTTACAAATCTTTACTAATGGGCTGGTTCTCACTCAGGCATTACCTTAGTAAGCCTCCTCTGAGAGTCACACTGAGCTGGACAGTCCTTCTACTCTCCATACAAAAGGAAAACACATCATGTAGCAAACTGTCAGCTGAAGCTGCGTTGGCAGAATGTAAAGACTCAGCTCTCTGACAACAGATGGGCTCCAGGCTTCTTCTGACATGATCTGCCATCCAGCATATGTTAGCCAGGCTGAGAAATCAAGGGGGTTTAGGCTGAGGCTTTAGCTTTATTTAAAGAAAGAAAGATGTCTTAGCTCTTGATAGAGCAGCTCCCTACAGTCAATGGAATAAATGTGGAGTAACTGGGTTGGTTAAGGGAGAGCCCCAAAGCACAGGATGGTAACTAGGGGGGTGTTCACTGTGTTGGGCCACAGGATATTGCTCTTCAAGTTCCTTCTCTGCTCTGCAGACATTCGAATACAGCAGGTAAAGGTGGTTGTTTTTGAGGATGGAAGAGGCAGAACATCTTGCCTTTGGATATCCAAATGCACTGGCTTGTGCAGACCAGATTCTATCACCTTGTGAGGCCTCAGACTGCTCAAGGGCAGTGAATAAATTAGTTTCTCACCTTTGGTCTCTCAGCCCATCTTGAGTGTGGGGTGAGCAGGGAAGGGAACAGCACTGGGCTTGCCTTGGGAGAGAGGGGGAGGCTTTTCCAGCACAGATCAATCTTGGTATTTAAATCGCACAGTGTTTTAAAATAAGGAAATACCACATCTCTAGGATCCTGAACATTCTGGACTTTATTTTTATTTCACTGTGGGAGTGAAATGGCTAATAGGTACAAAGCATGAGTAGTCAAATCTAATTATAAAACAAGTTGGTTGTCAAAACTCTGATCATGGTAAGGTAGGTTTTTTCCTCTGTTGAAGCATTTTCTAATTGAAATCTTTGATCATAGAGCAAAGAACTTTTCTATCACAGGGCAAGTTTGGAATTTCTCTGAACGGGATTAATAGGCTTTTGCCTTAATAAAAGTCACTAAAGCTACACTGGACAGGTTTCTCCCTGTGCAGAGGGTTTGTCTGAGCTGTGGATGCTGCTGTTCCTCCATCTGGGCAGGTTAATACCATGTCACAGCACAGTCTGACTGCAGCGGGTGCACCTGGGGAGCACCAAGGAGCCCCTTCCGTCCCTGAGCATCAACTCACGAGGCACTAAGGGGCATTTGTGTTCAAAGAGGACACATTTCTGCAGGACTGCGCTCCTAGAGCTAGGAAAGTACGTTGAGAACGGGGTGCTGGGTTAAGGGTTGGACTTGATGATATTATAGGTCTTTTCCAACTAAATGACTCCATGGTTCAGTTTGTTCCTGGTGCTTGTTGGAGGCAGGTGTTGGCAGTTTGCTGACTGAGTTTGTGCCTCCTGCTCCCAGCCCCTCTCTGGGGTGCCTTTGGCACCAGCGTTGGTTAAAAACCAGCTCTTTTGCCTTTTTGCTGAAAAGATCTATGAGCGTTAGGGCAAAAGCACTTAAACAGCTTTATATGGGGTTTAATTGTTTCTTGAAACAGCTTTATACCGGGTCTAACTCAAGTTGAGAGGGGCTTAATCAGCATTTATTAAATCAGCTGTGTGAGGGGTGGCGGGGAGGGTGTGGTGGGGTGGTGGTGGACCAGTCTGTGTGAGGGCACCAGTTTAAGTCAGCTGTGTGAGGTTTGGGAGGGACACACCAGTTTAAATCAGCTGTGTGAGGTTTCAGGTGGCACCGGTTTAACTCAGCTGTGTGAGGTTCCAGGGAGCCCCGGCTCAGCCCCTCTCCCTCCGCCCCGCACCTCGGTTCAGCCCGTTAGAAGACACCAAAAAACCCCCCCGACTGGCCCCCAAGCCCGCGTTCCGCGGTGCGGGAGCGGCGGTGCCGCAGTGCCCTCAGCGCCCTCAGCCGCCCGCGGGGCGGGGCGGGGCGGGGGCGGGGTCGCGCCGCAGCCCGCGGGGGTTCGCAATGGGCTCTCCCGGCCCCCCCCCCGCCGCCCCGCGCCGTTGGTTCGCTCCCTCCCCCGCCTGGTCCCCGGCGCGGGCCCGGCCGCCATTTTAGGCGCCGCCGGCGGGGCGGGCGGGGGAGGGAGGGGAGGGACGGCAGCGGAGCGGGGCCGTGCAGCGCTTCTCCTCCCTCCTCCTCCTCCTCCGCGGGGCCGAGCCGAGCCCTCCGCCCGGCGCACAGCGGAGCCCGGACCAGCGGGGGCGCCAGCCGGGGCTGCGCGCTGCCGTCCCCGCTCCGCGCCGCCCGTGTCGCCGCTCGGCGCTGCCATGCCGGCCCCCGCCGCCTGCCCGCCGCTGCTGCTGCTGCTCGCCGCGCTGCTCTGCGGAGCAGCGGGGGCCGCCCGAGGTAACGCCGCCGCGGGCGGGCGGGCGAGGCAGGTCCGGCTCCCCCCGGGTCTGCGCCGCGGGCGAGGGGATGGACGGTGTCCTTGGCTCCGTGCGCGGGGGAGGGAGCGCAGGGGCGGGAGGGATGGAGGGGGGAGGATGGCGCGGGGGTGACCCCGCCGCGGCCATTGCACCTGCAGAGGGAACGGGGGGGATGGCGGCTCGTCCTCCGCGCTCACCTGCGCCCGGAGCCCCCCGGGCCGGCCCGGCGGGGGCCGCGCTCGGTGCTGTGCCCGCCCGTTACATAACGGGGCCCGCGGCGGGCGGGGGGCGGCACTTGTTGCCGGGAGGGTCCCGCGGGCGGACCCGGCCGGAGCGAGGCCGGGTGAGGCGGATAAAACCCCCTCAGAGAGCCCCCCCGGGCTGCCCGGCCCGCGGCCGAGCCGGAGCCGGTACCTTGGCCAGACCTTGAGGGTTCGGCGGTGCGAACGCGGCCTTGTGGCTATTGATTATCCCGAGGAGCAGCAGCAGCAGCATCATACGCATTGCGGGGCTGCTCCCGAGCACGGCTCAGCGAGAGGCTCGGGGACGCTTCCCCACCTGAAGGTTACCCCTGGCACCGGGGGTGCCGCTCCCGCAGGGCTCGACCGGGCTCCTGCGGTGAGATCGGAGGTCTTGGCGTTGAATCGGAGCGTGGGTTGGAAGCGCGGCCGTAAAACGGCTTGTAAATACATTGAAGGGAAGTTCTTGATCTAAAACGCAGCTCGTTAAAGGCACATCTTGCTGCGGTTTCCCCGTGTGGGATCCAGAAGCTGCTGCCGTAGTAAGTCCTCTGCCAGCTGTTCAGGCAGTGGCCATCATTTACCTGTCTAAGATCTCTTTAAGTACAACCTATTCCCAAACGCTCACAGGACCATTAAATGTCGCGTTTACCACACCAGTACAGAAGCACAGTGTCATTGAATTGCTGGGCTTTTCCATCCTTTGAAATTAGGAATAAAGCTAACACCAACAACCATTTTCAGAGAAAGCTGGTGTGTGCTTGGAAATGGTCAATTTAGGCAGCCTTACCCAGGACAGCTCTGTTAAGGGCTGCTCTTCTGTAGCTTGTTACAGCCTGTACCTGCTTTCAGTCAAATCTACAGAGCTGCTGGACTGCAGGTCCTGATCTGTTAAACTTCAGCACACGTAACTGAGTTACAGAATGAGGTCTGGTTTGGCTTAGAGTGTGCAGTTGCCTCAGTCCCTGTGACGTTTTGGCTGCTGTAGGTAGATCTGTTAATGTTACGTGAAGATGCATTTAGCGACAAGTAAGCTCTGGAGAACACCTGGAAACCTGCTGGGGCAACTCTCTTCCATTTCCCCGTTGGTAGGAGAGGCATTTGTTTGGAAGCTTTTTTTGGTAGGCTTTCCATTTTGTGCTGTGTTGTCAGGTCCATTTTTTTTCAAGTACAGCTTCATCTCTTTCATCTGTGACTTTAAAAGTCCTTGTTACTGAGGTCGCTGAGATCTATTGCAAGTGGTGAAAAGGGAACTGTGCTTGGTTTAGTAATGGGCAGGGAAGGAAACACCGGAGTGGTGGGTTCTGCTCTCCAGTCTTGCCATTCCTGTGGCTGGAACAGGGAGTGAAAAGTGATTTCTTTTTTGATGATGGAAAGAAATGGAAGCAGCGTTTGGGGAATGTGATCTTGCACAAAAGACAGGTGTGAGCTACCTGCCCTCTAGTTAAGGGGTGCAGAGAGTGGTTTCAGGTTCTGAAGAGGCATCTTCTACTCCAGCTGATGCAGGCTCTTAATTCACCTGAATTTATTTTGTAGTTGATCAAGTTGACCCAAATATTTCTAAGCTTGTTGGGCTAAGGTTGCAGTAGGAAAGCAGCAGCTGCAGTGCATTCAGTGTTTGTGAGGGCGAAGGATTTGGATGTTTCTCACCAGAGCTGGATGGGGAGTGGAATGGAGGGAGTTTCCAGAGGAGAAGGCAGTGATGGCTGCTGCTTCCACAGTTCCTGACCAGGTAGCTAGACCTCTGCCTTGGGCCCCTTCCAATTTACTATCATTTAGGAAGGGTATTGATGAAAATCTTGAGGGAGCTTTGCTGATCTGTGATATTTCAGGAAGTTATGTGGTGCTGTGAATGCCTTAAATCCAAACCACAAACCACTTTGTTACTACCACAGTCTTACTGCAGATGTTTCTTTGACACAGGAACAGCCTTTATAATACAGGGCTGGAGATTAGGTTTCTATCTCCTTCCTAGAGGCAAGGAAATGTAACACTGCCCAAAGCATTATGAAGAGACAATTTGGCTATTTATGGGACCTGGTTTTTTTTTTACTCTCCAAGTATTTATGAAAGTAAGAGACCACTGAGAAGAGACAGAATTAACCAGTGCTAGACCTTTCTCTGGTACACAGTGATTGGGAAAACATTATATACAGGCATCTGTTCATGTAATCAGTTTTAATCTCTTCTTCTGTGTATATTATTTAAAATAATACACTGCTGTGGAAACTGAAATGGGGGAGAAATGATGTGGGCAAACATGGTTTGCTTTGTGTGTTTGGAATACTCTTGTGCTAGTTCTCCCATGTTATTGGGCTGCAGGTTGTGCCAAATTAACAGGAAAATTTATCCACGGAAAGTTTTTAGGCCTAAAAATGTATCTTTGGTTTGAGGTGTTAATGTTTCTGCAGACACAAAATCACCAGTTTGAGATTGTTGCAAGCAGTTGTTTTTGAGGAGAAGGACAGAAGCTGAGCTTGTGGACTTCCACTTCTCATGGAAGTCAGGAGGGATGAAGTTAAACCCAGGTCAGGCCACAGCTCAGCATAATGTGAACATCCCGTAACTCAGAACTCTGGTATTCCGGGTAAAGCAGCATTTCCTGCCATGAAAACCCAATATGGGAAACCTTAGTGGCTTGTGGCTCTGCAACAGTTCTGCAGAGGAGAAAAAAACCCTTGTGTAGTCATTAATTTTCTCTGAATAAAAAGCACTTCTACCATTTTTCTGAGCCTTATCTCATTCTCTAAAGTTTTATTTGGAGAAGTCTCTCTGAAATGTGGTTTATGGCATTAAGGGCCATATGTCTTGTAGAATTATCACTATTGGCCAAGACAGAAGTGATACCTCAAAACATGGGAGAGTTTAGTGAGTTGGAAACCTTCATCCTAAATAAATCTTGTTTTGCTCTCTAATTCATTTGATTTGTACTGATTGACTCCTGTTGGCTTCAACAGGGACTAAACCTCCTTAGGAGCCTTTGGGAAGGATTATTGGAAACCTCAGTGCCTTTGAAGAACTGTCTGTCTGTCCTTTGTTTGTAGCATTAGGTCTCATCTCACTTGCTTTGTATCCCATTGAAAACAAGTTGCAGCTCCTGCTCCCAGCGGGTTTCCCTGGTTTTTAAATGGAGTCAACAAGTAGAGCCAGAAGTGCCAGCTACACCGAGATGATGTTGGCTGTGTTTGTAAATCCTCTTTCCTTTCAGGGAGTGAAGTGTATAAATATGACAACAGTTAGAAAGTAAAGGATTTCCACTCTTGTGCTGTAATTAGCAAAATTTAAGATAACATTTATTAATTTAATGTTTATAGTTAGGGGCTTATGTTTTCTATTTGAGTCTTCTGTTTGGTGTAAAACATTTTAAATTTCACTTGAAAAATTAAGGCTTTGTTGTCTTAATCCTATTTAAACTGTTTTGTGGTGGGATCTTTGTTTTCCCTGCCAGGCTTTTATCCAAATTGAAATTTGGTTGGTATATCCTCTGTTTAAGGTCTTTGGCACAACTGAATGTTGTGGATAATAAAAACTGCAAATAGTTCATAATCAGTCCTTTACATGTCCCTTAGTTTCATCGGGCTTATAGCAAAACTTCCATGTGCCTTTGTACAAATAACATCAGATTTAGGCAACTGAGTCAGTGTAGAACAGGAAACTTTCTGTAAGTGGTGATAAACCAGAGATTTTTTTTCCCTGCAAAAAACATAATTTAATAAAACCTGTTGAATTCTTACAGTTTGCATATGGTGTTTGGAGAATTGGTGTTAGTTGTACAAACTGTAGGCATCTGATAATTTATAAACATTACCTTGTGCTCCAGGGTACAGCAGTTGTGCTCCTTAACTGTGGCAGAGTCCAAGATAGGGATCTGAAGTTGTGGGATGAGTTTGAACCACCTGGTTTTCCTTCAGCTGGGAACCACAGAGGTTGATGTTGGTGGATGTCCATGCCCACACCCAACCCCTCTCCTGGGGCATCTCCTGGAGATTCCGGGTGAATCTCCTGCATTCACCCTCCTATATTTTGTTGCTGCTGGAGTTTTCCCACTAATGGAAATGGCAGTTTGTCCTGGAACCCCATGCCATAGATAAGAAAAGCTCTGTGCTATCAAGAAACTCAGCTTTCAAGCAGAACTTGTGTTTGATTTTACCCCGTTGTTGTCCTGGTTGTGGGCGATGACTTCTGATAAAATTCTAGGTATGAGAAGACCCAATTAAATAAACAAATACAATAAATCCTTTCATTGCCACTGATACACATTTCAGGTTGTTTATATCCAGAGTTAATCCTCAGCCTCCTCTTCTGGAGAATGGAGGCAGAGCTGGGAGTGCTGGGCAGGACAGAACACACATTGTAATCAGGCCACGCTACGCCCTCTCTTATTCAACTTTACTTTCAGGGTGGAGAGGGCAGATTTTATTGTGTAGGTCTTTACCACTTGGCTGGGCTGTGTTTTTCTCTGGTTATGTACAACACAAACTTGTTCTTTTAATGATATTGCTTGAAATTTCATCAGAACAGTACGAAATCATGAATATTCAAGGTAAGACATATCTTAAGAGTTCTTACTGTCTCAGTGAAAGGTATCCTTGTGATCTCTGGCATCAAGAGGAAGACGATTAAAGAAAAGATGTACAGTAATCAATTTTTGTCTGACCTTCAGGACAGGAGTAAAGGGCTGTTTACTCAGTTCATGGAGTGCAGTTCATCTGTGTTGACAGAGAATAAAATTCTGTTTTTATGAGTGTTCCTCTGAATTTTTCATGAAGTCTCAAAGGTGGATTTTAAAAACGAGTGGTTTATGTTTACCATCACTAGATTGAGCATCTGCCTTTCGAACTGTAGTACTTACTGAGTTTAACATGTTTTACCCATTAATTCTCAAGAATTTATTTTCTCATGAATCTGATTCTGATGATATGCAACGTGGCTAAAGAGCACTGTATATTAGAAGTAGTTACGTAGAAGAAAAAGTATTTTCAGCTACAGTCCTTTGTGGTTGAGGTGTGTCTAAACCTTCAGTTGTGTAGGTGCCAGATCCAATTTAAGTCAGGTGAACTGCTGACCACTTGTAAGGAGAGAACGGAAGTCCTCAGAAAGGACTTTGATAAGTACATTTAATTTTAATATTTGCTTTCAGATTACAGAACTGAATTAATTCTGATTGTCTTAATAGCTTCTGATTAAAGTTTCCATATTAGCCCTAAGCCCCATTTCCCTGTTACACAGTCATTTGCATTCATTAATTCCTTTAAACAGCAGGAAAAGGTTGCTGCTGGTTATCTGATGGATTGGATTCTGCAGCATCAGCCGTTGCTCTTGGGAAGAATCCTTGCTCTGAGGCACATTCCCTTTGCTGCAGAACAGTCAGGAAAGCTGCTGTGTTCTGTTTTAGGAAAAGCTGAGCCCGTTTTCCTGGAGCAAACGGGGTTTTAAAGCCCTGTGTTGGAGGCACACACCCCGTCAGGCACCAGTGCCCTTCCCCTGGGGCTCAGCAGCAACTGTCTGTGGATAAACCGAGCTGGACAGGAGGCTGGTGCTCACCTTGTGGGTGAGTGTTCCATCAGGATTGGCAGAAGGAAGGCTCTGGCAGGAGTTTAACCATGCAATTTGCCACCTGGAAAAAGCGGAATGCTCAGCTGTCCTTGGAATTTCCTCCTGCCCACTGAAAGCCGAGAAGTCGGCGTTCTGTGCTGTGCCAGTGCAGCTTCCCCCACTTGACTGGATTAACTGCTCGTTGGGATTTACAGCAGATTCCAGTTGAGGCGCTTACAGATAGTGTGAATATTGTATTTCAAGGAAACCAATGTAGTTTATCCCGGTTAAATGGCAAGAGATTAACAGCTCAGGGCACTTTGTTAGTGTCAGGCTTGGAATAGGCCGGCTGGTTTGGTTTGAACTGAACAGTGTGGCTTTGGACGACTTCCTCTGGAGATTGCAGGAGTTTTGTGACAATTAAACTGTCCTTTCCCATTTTTTGGCCTCTTCTCAGTCCAACATTTAATAATATTGAAGCTGTCTGAGATAGAATAGTGCTTGGTTCAGTGTGGCTGAAGGGAAGCAGGGATGTGTGGCTCGTGAGCTGTGCCTCATATTTCAAATGCTGGCTTGAGAATTCCTTCCAGTGTGTGGTTATGCTGGAGTCAGTAGATCACAAATACGGATAACAGACCTTTCCTGGATATTCAGCAGTAAGTTTGGTGTTTTAAAATCCAGTGATGTTTAGCCTTCATGCACACAAAGGGATTTAAGCTTTATGTTTTAAAATCTGGTGATGTTTTAGCCTTCCGAAACACAAAGGGGTTTAAGCTTTATGATTTTATTGTCTGCAGCACAATAAAAGGACATGACTTTGCTTTCAACCGGGCCTGCTGTTTGAAGGTTCACTAGACTCTGCAGATGCTCAGCATGCTCATAATTCTGTTCATATGTGGTTACAGTACTTCAAGGATTTATAGAACTCCCTACCCAGCAGTAGTGGGATTTAGTAGGTTGCTAAATTAGGAGAAGGTTTCTCAGTGCTTTAAGTTTATTTCTTTTTTTATTGTAATGTACATTCAGAAGCGTTAGAATGGAGATGGAGATTTTTTTTTCTTGCAGAAATCTGTTCTAGTATTTTATACCAGATCCTTGCAAGGACTGAGATAAACCCACGAAAGGACTCAGATCTCATCAGTTGGGGGGTAACTGCCCCAGATGAATGGAGAGAAAATTACACAGTTGTGACCTCCTTGTGCTCCTAAAGCCAAAGCTGTGTTGGTGAGACACTTTTCTTGAGACCAGGTTTGAACTGCCAGACAGGTTTCCATGGGAGCCTCAGGCTGTAGCAGTTACTGGCACCTTCCTTCCCTCTGAGGTGCCTTTGAGCACGACCAGGTTTGTTGTGACACACCAGGTTCTGGGAGGGTTCAGCACAGGGAACCTCTCTGGGTAAATACAATAATGTGGTTGGCATTTAACTGGCTCTTTGGTGTGCTGGATATTCAAAGTGTGCCTATGGAAGCAATAAAGGGTGTGTTGCCATATTGAGTAAAACCACGAGGCAGCAATTAAACAGTTTGCTTTAAAATAGTTTGTTGTGAGTCCTCCCTTGGTGCATTGTTCTGGATGAAGATGATATATCCTGTCTGCTGTTGCTGCTAACCAGTAAAAGATTGCACATGAAAGCATATTGGGAGTATTATGGTTTCCTGTATGAGTTCTCTAGGTTTAATTGTTTATTGAAGTGTCCTTTTATCCCTGCTTTTAATTCCCCTGGGTAGCATGTGGCACATGACATGAATCCATTTTAGTTTGTGGGAGAGGCAGGATTCAGAAGTCAGGGTTAGCTTTACATCTCTGCCTCTTGACAGTCTGTTTATATAATTCTTCAGAGGTGAAAGAGGGGGACTCAGCTGTGTGAAAGTGTTCTGGCTGTGGTGTGTATTTTGCTGTGATTGCACAGGCCTTTATTTCATGAGTTGTAAGTTCTTGATCTCATGAAGACCAAAATCTGGGTGATGTTGCCTATTGAATGCTGTCTGGTGTGTTTGTAACCTCCAGCAAAGCATTTCTAATATTTGGTTATACATCTAAACGTGCTCCTCAACAGTATTTACAAATCAAGAGTAGCCCAAGAGGGTTTTTTAAGTAACAAATATACATTGCTTGACACAATTTAAGTGAAATGGATATGTGTTGAACCTCAGCATGAAGAGACTTCCACCAGGAGAAATGGGATGTTCAACTGTCAAGAGAATTAGTTGTTACACCACATATACTGGTTCTGTGGACTGTGAGCTTTATATATCTTTGGGAGCATAACATAAAGCTAAATATTTAATAATCAAAGCACTCTCATGTTGGATTGTCACCTAGTAGATGGTAACCTATTAGATAATGTCTGATTTTGTCTTGCATCTTTGGTGATGTGCCAGAATAAACTCTTTTTGCCAGGTGACAGGGAGAGATGCTGCATTTCTCTGCAGCAGAGAATTCCAGTCATCTGGAAAGAGGCTCAAGTGCTCACTTTGCAGGTTCTGTGCAGAGTTGAAGGATGCTTTCAGGGGCAGTTTTTTAGTGGGGTTTCCCTGTCTCTTAACTATTGCATAACTTATGTTTGATCTCTTTTCCACCTGTGCTCTTCATCAAAAACCCCATACAGGGCAAAATGCTGAAACTAGAACAAACCTTTATGTTCTGCAGAGTGGTCCAGCAGCTGGATCCCAAGTTTTCCAAGTTGGAGGGCAGCAGAGTGTAAACAAACCCTTGTGTTATCTGTTGGCTGGGCTTTTCTCCTCTGGTGCTGACTGCAGGCTTTTCTGGTGTCACACTTGGCACTGGTGGCAGTGGCTCCCCGTCACTGGTAGAAGGTTTTTGAATTGCACTTCAGGGCCATCATAAATCCCAGCATAGTTAGAAACTAATTTAGATTCTCTGAGTTACTTTTGGAAAACCTACAGGGACACTCAGCTCCTCTGAACATACCTAGCCAGGATATTGTCTCAGATATTTTTAATTTAGTAAAATGCTGATTCAGAATTAGAAAAAACAAAAGAGGAAAACACTGAAATCAGTATTGTAAATAATTTTTTTAAAAAGAAATTATCAAACAGCTTGACTTTGTACTTTGTTTTCCTTTCAGTTAACAAGCACAAGCCATGGATTGAAACCACCTATCATGGCATAATTACAGAAAATGACAACACGGTGCTCTTGGACCCCCCTTTAATAGCCCTGGACAAAGATGCCCCTCTGCGGTTTGCAGGTAAAGAATTCAGCTGCATTTCTGCTGGAAGGAGTGCAAATGCTTTCTTGAGGACAAATGCTGTGTGTTAGTGTGTTTTCCCTAACAGGAGTTTTTAGATCCTAGGAAATGTTTGTGCATGGATCAGAGTTTTATTTCAGATTTACAACTGTATCCAGGTGTCCAAAGCAGAGCTCTCTCTATTGCAGGTATTCCATGCTGCTTCACATGTGCAGATGTTAATTCTTCTGGTGTTTTATTTTTTTCCTCAATCCTCTAGATTCCACATTTCACAGCATTCAGTCTGGGACTCCTGAAACAATGATTTTTCTTATCATTCTCAAGCATTTGGTTTTCTTGCTGTTTTTGATTTGTGTCTTAATAGAGTGAAAATACTAATTAATAGAATTAAGATTGCATGTCTGTGATAGGTTTGCTTAACAGTCCAGGGTATTTCAAAAAATGGATGAATGACCTCTTCTGGCTGAAGAAAAGGGTTTTCTGCTCTAGCAAAGACTACAGAGAATGATGCAAAAGATATTTGCAAAATGTGGGTTAATCCTTCACTTTGAACATAGGACTGAAAGGTGACATTTTTCTTACACACTTAGGCAGTAGATTTTTTTTCTGAAAACTGCTGCTTAACAATACTGAGTTCATGATTTGGATGCAGTGTTGTGGAAAGTACTTTTTTTTCTTTTTTTAGTTTGACCAAGTATTAGAAAGATGTGTTTGAAGAATACCACTGGGCATCTGCAGGTGTTTAAATTACTTGTAGCAGATAACACAAGCTTAAATTGGATATTTGCAAGAAGCTTCCTTGGTTAAGTAAAATTTATGAGCTGAGAATCCTAAGTGGAATACCTTAAGGATGTGACATGAGCCATTTTTTGGGAGCATTGCTTCAAGGAGGAAGGGATAGGAAAGGGGAGTAATTAAATTAAATTAACAGCCATTTGAAGTGTTCAGCACTGCATTGTGTGCTGGAGTGTTTCAGCAGTTTGGTCACAATTTTCTTTGAAGTGGTGCTTAAAGTAACAGTTTTGTTGCCTTGTCATAAGGCTGTAATTATCTCCAAGGAAGCTGGAGATAATGGTAAATTCAGAAGTTCAGAGATAAACCTCTGAAATTCAGACTTTTTCTCATGGATACATATGGCTGAGGCTCCTCAGGGATCTAAGCTGGAAATAAAACTGCTGTCTTTGTACAGAAACCTTTTCCTGATGAAGGAGCTCGTGTTGGGATCCATGAAATCTGTTCAGGAGAAAGAGGTTTGGGAAGGCTGACTTGTGTCCTCAGTGCTGAGGAGAACATCAGTCACCTCTCACAGTTTCCTTTAGTGCTTTAAATGTAGGTGCTGGTAGTTTGGCAGCACGGAATGGATTCTGAAAATGGCAATTTTGTACCTCTTAGATAGTAATGTTTTCAGGAAAATCCTGTCAGAGTATTTTCAAATGTGTTGTCAGGTTTGCAGAGGAAAATCCGATGGCAAAGCATCACTCAAATGAGCCTTTTTCCATTGGGTTGGTCTGAATTGGATAAACCTGCTTTCATTTAATGAACCTTTTTACCACCTGGGAGTTGATTTTATTAACTGTTTGTATAAACCATATATTTTGGCTTTCAAAACCTGACAATTCTTAAGCAACAGCAGCAGCCCAACAGATTTAAAGAAATCAAATTTTGACTATAGCACGTTGAGGTTGTGAAGAAATTCTCCTCAGGACGAACCTGTTGGGTTTGAATTGCAGGAATTTTCAATGCCATGGGGATCTGGAAGTGTTTGTTTGCCATTAAATGGAACAGTGCTTGAACCTGTCCTTGAGGAGCCCAGCTGACTCTGCTCCCAGCTCTGGCTGGGGTGCTCTGCTTGTGTCCTGGACAGACAACAGTGGTGCTGATGTCCAGCAGATCTCTGGGGGTGTTCAGGTGGGAGAAGCCCATTAGACCAGGGTTGTGTTTTCACAGCAAAACAAAGCATTTTCAGGATTAAGTGGACCTATTTCAGCCCTTACTGGTCTAGTCCTACTTATAAACCAAATTTATTCATGCTTCAAAAGGCTGGATGTTTTAATTAACTGTGCCCTCTAGCTGAGCTGTGAAACTTCTGAACTGTGTGCAGGTTTAAAAGATTTTAAGTAGAGCTTTTTGCTTTATTTCAATTTTGAGCATGTCAAAACATCCTGAAACTAGTTCATTGAGGTGCTTTGTGGCACATGAACTGTGGGGCAGGGAAAAGCAATATTTTATAGCTTTGCTCACTGTGTGCCGTGGGTAGGATCCTAAAATTCGAGTGTGCAAAGATAAGTAGGGTTATAGAGACCTTTATTTCTGGTGTTATTTGTATGGTTTTAAATCTGAAATGACACACTTTGGAGAACAGAGTTTGATGTTGTGCCAGATTGCTCTGCCAAACTGCCTGACATGTAGGGACCCCATGGAATCAGCCTTTGCCCCATGATTGTTACAGATCTGCTTGAGGAGACAATGAGCATTCTTGTTTCTCAGTGAAACTCCTGTGTTGGAATTTGATCCCAAGTGGTTTTGCTGTAAAAAATAAAATAAAGGATGGCACATTTTCTATTGTACGTTCGAGTAATTTGTGTCTAAAATCAGTTTGATGTCTGAAGCTCTCAGTGGGGATTTCCCCTTTACTGTGCAAAAAGGAGCTGATTTTTTTTATTGCATTTGAAGCAGACAGTGTTATATCTGGATGCCTCCACAGAGCTGAATGTGTTTTGTTATGAGAGTGTAAGACAGGGTCTCGCTGGCCAGATGTTGGAAATGTTTCCCCTGTGGAAGGAAATGTTTCCTTGGCTTTTTGATGTGCCTGTAATAGGGCTTTAATTCCTCTTCCCCCACCCCTAGAGAAAACCACTTCTCAGCCACAATCCTTTATTTTCCCCTTACTGCTCTGGGATGCAAAAAGTATTTTTGTGGGGGTTAGGAATTCTGTGGCTTAAAGCATGAATATGTGTAGAGCTTTGGAAAAGATCTTACAGAATCTCTATTCATACTTTTAAAAAGGCTCCAAAAATCCAGGAGGCCCTCGGGTCCCTGTCCCTGGGGGCAGGTTCCCATGTTGGGCTGGGACAGTGCTGATGCCTCCAGTTTGTTTAGGAATGTCATCCTGTCTGCAGCAGGTCTGTGGGGAGGGCAGTGCCCAGCTGGGAGAGGATTGGAAAGAAATGGGATGGAGAGATGAATGACACTGGAATCAAACAGATTTTGATCTTGTCCCTTCCAGTGAACAATTCAATTGCACAACTGGGTGGCAAAACTTAAGAGGGAATTTTGTTGCAATAGAATTTCAACCGTTTTTGCATCAAATGTAAAGTGTGCATGAAGTGATGTAACAGTTTTGTGCTTAGAAATACTTGTTTAGAAGGTGATCTGTGCATGTTGAAATGGGAGACTTTCCTAGAGGCTTTCCATGATCCTCATGCTGCTTGGTTGGAGC
Source organism: Manacus candei (assembly GCF_025592945.1). Taxonomy (NCBI): domain Eukaryota; kingdom Metazoa; phylum Chordata; class Aves; order Passeriformes; family Pipridae; genus Manacus; species Manacus candei. The sequence continues at coordinate 4,401,015 of NW_026138070.1, forward strand.
TGGGAGAATATACTTTCTCCTTCTGTGGAATAGAAATGGAGAGAGATTCCCAAGTCTGAAGAGTGTCCAGTCACTGTATGTGTTTACATGTTTAATGTACTTGGTATGTTAAATAAAGTAATTTATTTAATATACTTAGTACATTAAATAAAGTATGTAGTTTAAATATCTTATGAAACTTTTTATTAGCTATATAATTATTTTACATCATTATATCATAACAGTGCAGAAAGATAGAACAGTAAAACTCAACAAAACCTTAAAATTCTACCCAGCTCTCCCTGTCTTTTAACTGTGCTACACCAGAAAGGAGAAATACAGAAGTCCTTTAGGATCCAGGGTTGCTGAATATTTTCTGGGTAACACAAGTTCCTCAGACCTGTGTTATGTGTAAAATGAAATGGTTTTTCACCTGTCAGTAGAACTGGGTGGAACACTGTAAAGTGCTGTCCTGGTTATTTACCTGAACAGTTTCCAACATATTAAATACAAATTAATTTGTGGATTGATCATCGTTCTGGCCCTGGTAGAGGAGAGAATTTTATTTCAGTAACGTATCTCAATTTCAGAATGAAATGAGAATAAACATTAAGCAATTATTCTTCTGAGAAACATGTGGCAGAGCCAGAGTGCCCCTCAGACTGAAGCTTTCCACCTTGAGCAGCACCTGGAGACACACAGATATTTACTGGAGAGCTGATTTCTGTCTTATGCTCAGGAGCCAAAACTGGAATGCCTGAATTTCCTGGCAACCATGTCAGGGTTGGTGCCAGAGCTCCAGGTCACTGGGGATGATAAAGAACTGACCAGTTGTTAAACAGCCTCCCCTTTCCCAAGTAGGTAATTGCCCCATTAATCCACTTCTCCCTCTTCTCTCCATTCCAGGCTTTCTGCTTTAATGTTCCCTTCCAGTTATTTTGTTCCTGTACTTTGTGTTTCACACACAGTGCTTGGCTCTCAGTGTTCCTGGAAGGGAGCAGGGAGGTGGGTGTACAGGAGTGAAGAGATGGAATATGTAAAAGCTTTGCAGTTGGAATGTCACTTCTGGCTGATCAGTGGTGTCAGCCATGAATTTAAACAGTGTAAAATTTTCTTCAATGATCCTGTTGCCAAAACACGTGAAAATCTGGGATTATATTTATATCCTGCATAAGAATAGACTGAAATAAATCATGTGGGTGCCACAAGAGGCAGCGTTCTTGGTGTGTTAAAATAAAGAGCTGATCATAAATCCACGGATTACCTAAAGTGAGTTTCAGGGAGACCCTGTTAAGAGCTATTTCAGAAATTAGCTCCTTTTAAAATGGTCTAGAAATCATGTTAAGGTAATTTTTCTTACTTATATTTCCACTTCAGTATTAAACTGTAAATTTACCTTCAGTAAAATATTTCTCTGTAACTAAAGTGCCTCATTTCTTTCTGAGGCCACTCTGGGATGGAGACTTGAAAGTGTTCCTGCAGGTTGTTGGAAATGTTTGAGAATTAACAGATCTGGTAAAAGTGCTTTTGAGGGTCCAGGTTTGCTTTATTGTACAGGATTTCGGGTTAAAGATGATGGTAATCAGGAAAAAAAATAATGGATCTGCTGGATAATGTGTAAAAGGTGGTAGTTTGGGGGTTTAACAGGTCATGATTTCCAGGGGTTAACTGTCTTTTCATTAAAACTGAACCAGGTGCCTCTCACAGTCATGTCACACCCCTGTAAAACTCTGTTATATCCAAGGGCTCCTCAAAGCCTGGAAGATCCAGGACACTGTGGAGGCTTCTCCTTTCCTGGGGTGGCTGGAGGGGGTGACCAGGCTGCTCTGGGGCATCCTCAGTTCTGACAGAGGGATATTTTTGAGTACCTGCACCTTTTCTGTCCAGCACTGCAGTATTTCAGCAGTAGGATGAGGTGGTTGCTTGTTTAACCTGGAAAAGCAGTGTGCTGCTAGGAAAATACAGAGTTCCCCTACTCCCCATTCTTTTAATTAAGATTTTATGTTCCTCAGGATCACAGTTTAATGTGTGTATTTTTTCATCATGAGTTATGGCAATACTGTCAAGTTAGGTTTGCAATTTTACAAATGCTGGGGGTTCCACAACCTAAAGTGAGAAAAATTTATGTGGAAACACAAAAATCCCATGACTGTCCTAAAAAAAAAAATACCTTTATATCTGGAACTCAAAAAGGGAGTATGAAGTTTTGTAATTGTAGAAACGTGGTGGTTTCAATATAGTAGATAAAACCTGGTTTGAATTATCTGTCTTTTTTAAATAGTATAGTATAAATAAATTCAGATCAGTTCTACTTTATGGATAGTTGTTCATCACCGTGGAATTTTGAAAATATCTCTTGTTTAGCAGGTGGTATTAAAAAAAAAAAGAAAAGAAAAAACGAAAAAACCTTTTGATGAACTTACTAAATACTTCAAAATTCTACAAATGGCAACCTGGAGTTAAAAGATTAAATCATATTTAACATAACTAAAACTCTAAAATTGTAACAGTTGCAGCAAATCACCACTGGAATTTTAAAATACAGTTTTTCCAAAGCTTTTCTGTGTAATGTGTGCATCTTTGCCTTTTCCTTATTTGCTCCCGTTCAACCTTTCCTGTTACTGACTTGGGTTTATCTTTTCTCCCTTTAGAGAGTTTTGAGGTGACAGTCACCAAAGAAGGTGATAAAGGGTTCTTTCTATCCCTTTTATGAATATTAACCTACTAACTTTGGTTATGAAATGGGGAATCAGCACTGAAACAGAAGATCCTGTCATGCACTTTTGTCCCATTTATTCTCCCAGTTTTTTTCTATTTTAAAATATATTGATTAAAAACTGTTATGTAACCAAACCCTTGGTTAGAAATATCTGTAAATCAGACATCCATTTGAACCATTTGGGGTTATTGTACCTTATGTGGACACTGAAGAAGTTGGTTTGGGGGAAAATTAGCATTTTCTGGTATTTTCACTTACAGCTTTTTTGGGACATCTGAAGTTTTTTCAAGTGCTTTGTAAAGTAATATAGAAGTGCTGAAGCATTACAGCCCCTTCCCTGCAGAACATATCCTTCAGTACTTTCTTCATGAGTTTAAATATGAATCAACCCCCCTTTATTTTTTTGAAGACCTCTAGAAATGTTTACAGCAGGAGAGCATTCTTGGTACTATGGTGCCACTGCAACTATAACAGCAAAACAGTGGGGTTTGTTGGTGGAAGAAAATCACCTTCCAAACCTGAGTTATACAGGTAAAAACCCAGTGTGGGTGCTCAGACAGCTTGAGTGGCTTTTGTTGTGTGCTGGGCTTACCCAGCTGTGCCAGCCAGAGTCTTGCAGTGCAATCTGAGGCTTAGATGTGTTTCAAAATGATGTACTAGGGACTGCTCTTCCAACTTTGTAGGATGAAGGGTTTGGATGGAAGCACAGCCTCCTGAAACATTCCACGTGAGAGCTCCCTTGACTAACATTGGCCCGTGTTAGTAGGTAGCTGTTGAAATGGATGCCTGAGAAGTTGGTATTTCTACCTTTCTCATTCAGTAGTTTGTTTTGATTCCCTGATTTTAGCCAGGTACATTGCACAGGAAGACTTTGCCCTTTGATCTGTTGACAGAATTTCTGTAATTCTGGTGCTGAACCTGTACTCGGAGCTTTTTCATCCCTCGACTCGTAACTGTGCATTTTAACCTTCTGCTCTGGTCAAAACGAACCAGCTGCCCAGCTATTCCCAGTAGCTTGGCATAGAAGACATTACCAGTGGCCTTGGCTGTGTGCTCACATAAGATCTACTCTCACCCTAGAGCTATCTCAAGTACTCCTGTGAAATGCCTGTCTACATTTCTCTTTTTCTCTTTTGTCCTCCTGCATGAATGGATGCAAAGTAAACAAGTTGCTTGGAAGGGCAGACGTTTGCTTCTGTTTTTACTAAAGTTCCCAGAAATCACCCATTTTAAAGCACAGTGCTCTTGCTTTGTCCACAGACCCTCACAAACCCTTGGCTGCAAAATATTCGGTCGTTTTATTTTATAAATGTGTCGCCGACTTCTGCCCGTTCTGACCTCTCTCCCTTTGGCTCCGTAGGTGAGATCTGTGGATTTAAAATTCACGGGCAGAATGTTCCCTTTGAAGCAGTGGTGGTGGATAAATCCACTGGTGAGGGAATAATCCGCTCGAAGGAGAAGCTGGACTGTGAGCTGCAGAAGGACTACACCTTCACCATCCAGGCCTACGACTGCGGGAAGGGACCGGACGGGGCAAATTCCAAAAAATCCCACAAGTGAGTCAATCTGGGCTGGGCTGAGGGGAAGTTTGGTTACAAGGGGTCTCCTGCTCGTGGTGGTTTATTGTCTGTGTAGAGTAAATGTAAACCAAGTGTTAATACTGGAAGACTTTGTTCATATAAGCCCAGAATCACAAAATGGGTTGGAAGGACCACGGTGGGTCATCTGGTGCAACCTCCCTGCTCCAGCAGGGTCATAATGGGGATAAAAAGAGCAGCCAAATGGACATGAACTGCTTGGACATCTCTTCATTTGTATTTCATGTGGCACTACTTCATCCCTTGATGTCTCTGAATTTACATTAGAAAATAGTGTGGGGACAGAAGCAGAAAAACTATTGATACACTTAAAATGTGGCTCAAGTTGATGCAGAGTTTGGGTGGGATACTGAGCCTGGATGTTGTTTCAGAATTCAGTTTCTAAATCCCAAAACCTGGTTCAAGAAGTCAATCTGTATTAAACTTAACAAAATGCAAAAGAAGTCATGTTGTTATCGTTTGCAGACAGCCCCACCAAAAGAACCCAAGATCAATAACATGGGGCTCATCTCTGCCTAGATTAAAGAATGGGAACAAAGCAATCTTCAGCTAATCTTTAGCTAAAGAAAAACCACAATATAAAATACCCTCTACAAAATCCACTTGAGAATAACTGTTTAACACCCTGGTGTAAACATCTGCAGAGCACGTGGGAGATGAGCTGCTGTGTGAGGCAAAGAAGGCAGTAAATAAGATCCAGAACAGACTAGCAGAGGTCAGCTTGGTGACAAACACAAGTGTGCTTCAAAATAGGCAGCAGAATGTAACCTCCTAAAGGATTGCACTTATGGAAAATAACTGTGTCCTTAAACTGTTTGGTACTCAATTTGACTTTTGAAAGAAGATTTCAAAGAGAAAGATGGCAACAAATGTTTTGTTGGGTTGGCTGGAATTATATTCTTTGTTCAGGTCCTCCTCCACACTGTAGAATTTATCTGTATTTTTCTACCTGTGCTGGTTGAGATAAAAACTTTCCTCTGATGGCTCTAGTAAAAATTAGGATTATCCAAATTGAGGCTTTGTTGTGAACATCCAGCAGCACACTCTGCTACTGTTCTCTCACAGCAGAATGATGGGTTTTCACAATCTACACCTACAAACCACAGTTCACATTCCCCTGGCCCATGGCTGGCTGTGTTATGGTGGTTTTGTGGTTTTTAACAGTCTTGGAAGTGTAGATCTGCAAGTCAGAAATGTACAGTTTGATTGGTACCTTTTTTTTTTGGTGGTGTTTATTTAGCACATAGGATAAAATAAAACCTTAAAGATCTTTCTCAGCATAATCATTAATAAACTTCTGCTTTTATGGAAGGACTGTAATTATTGAATTCTTTATTAGTTACTTTCCATCATTCATCTTTTCTCCTCGGTCAGTGACAGAAACTGCTTTATTTTTCCTATTCTGGGTAAACCAGCAATCTGTGACAGGCATGAAAGGATGGAATTCAAGATCCAATCTGTTTTGGATTATCCAGCAAGCTGCATGATGTGTTAAAGTGTATCTGCCACTTCTGTGATTCTTCCATTTAAATTGTCTGATTTCTCATTTCTCCATCTAACAAATAAGCCTGTTTTCACTGACTTACACAGCTGAGTACTTTATTAGCCAAAGAAAGCCAATCAAATGCACTTGACTGAGCTCTTAGTCTAAGACCAGTCTTAACTGTCACTCTTGTTCACATAAAATAAAATTGGAGTGTTCATATCAAATACTCTGACAGCAGGGAAGAACTTGGACTATACTGTTTTAACAAAAGTAAAAGCCTATTTTGTCACAGCTCTGTTTCGTTGCAGTTCTGTAAAATGGTGCCAATTTTATGGTTGCAATGCAAGGGTTTGAATGTTATTTGCAAATAAATAACAGTAGTAAACAATAACGTAGAATTGCACTGATTTATATGGCAACACACGGGAAAAACACCCACGGCTCTCCTAGTTAGGGTAGTTTTTGAGGCTGTTGGCTTTATTAGTCATTTCTTCCTGAGGGCTGGAATTCTGAAGGACGGGTTCACGTGGAGAAGAGCGAGCTGTTGTACCAGAAGTCCTGGCACGAGCAGGAGCTGTGCAGGAGCTCCAGGCTGACCTGTGTGTGTGTTCTTCCAGAGCCACAGTCCACATCCAGGTGACCTGTGTGTGTGTTCTTCCAGAGCCACAGTCCACATCCAGGTGAACGACGTGAACGAGTACGCGCCGGTGTTCAAGGAGAAGTCCTACAAGGCCACGGTGATCGAGGGCAAGAGGTACGACAACATCCTCAAGGTGGAGGCCGTGGATGCAGATTGTTCCCCCCAGTTCAGCCAGATCTGCAGCTACGAGATTGTGACTCCAGATGTGCCCTTTGCCATTGACAAGGATGGTGAGTGCAGTGGGAATTGTTGTCATCTGTCACCCAAAAAACGTGATTCCGACGGGTCAGCACAGAATTACAACAGGCTTGTTTAACCCCTCCCCTAAGCACAGTTAAACAGAGGTGTTCAGTCTGAATTAATAATGAACAGTGAGATGTCTTTCATTGCCAGTACCATGTGCTGTCACTGATGGCAGGAGCAGATGGGGGGTTGCATCTCTGTTTCTTGTAAAATGCTTTTCAAACTAAAGGAAATATAGTAATTGTCTGATGTTTTAAACCACCTCTTACTAGGTCTGTCTTGTCTATTCTGTGTTAGGATAACTCATGCTACTTAGCTTTCAAAAATGAGATTCCACCTGTGCTTTACACATTTGAGATGCTCATGTATGGCTGGAGCTTCATGGCTATTGCTTTTGAAGTGCAGTCATTTCTTTAGGTCATTTCCTGACCTCCAGTGATCTGTGGACCCTTCAAAATCTATAGGTAGTTTTAGTGGTTCAAACAAGCTGGTTAAGCAAAGTGAACAGTTTTCAGTGGGCTTTTAGTTTGAGTTTTTTGGGGATCCACGTTGTCAATAGGTTTGCAAATTTAAAAAAAAAGATAGAGAATGCTGGCATAATCCAAACAGTTTATGTATCAGTTACCACCCAGGAGCAGTTTCATTTTGAGATAATATACTGTTAAGAGCCTGAGATGTATATGCCTGCTGTTCTGTGTCTGTGTGCTCATCTCTGGATTAATGTAATTTGTAAGGATCTGGGCCTGATGTCTGACATTGAAAAGTCAAATAGTGAAGGGTAATTCCCTCACAGGGGTGTCTGTTAAAGCCTTGGGTATCTGTGTGAAGCACAGAGCTGGTACCTGAACTCATTTAATGCAGCAACGACCCCGAGAAATGATATCGATGTCTGATCATTGCTTTTTTTGTGTGTGCCAGGTTATATAAAAAACACAGAGAAGCTGAGCTATGGTAAAGAACATCAGTATAAACTGACAGTAACAGCGTATGACTGTGGGAAGAAGAGAGCTGCTGAGGATGTGTTGGTTAAAATTAGCATTAAGCCTACGTGCAAGCCTGGCTGGCAAGGTTGGTTTGCTCTCCTTTATCTCTGCTGTTAGCGTTTGCTCCTGCCTTCAGTTCAACGTGAGACATCTTTAACATTGTTTCTTTGGATAAATACACAGGTTGGAGCAAAAGAATAGAGTATGAGCCTGGCACTGGTTCCTTGGCTCTGTTCCCTGGGATGCATTTGGAGACGTGTGATGAGCCAATAACCTCTGTTGAAGCAACAGTTGAACTGGAAACCAACCATATTGGTAAAGGCTGTGATAGAGACACCTACTCAGAGAAATCCATCCACAGGCTCTGTGGTAAGAATGCCTTTGGTAAAGTAAAAGTGGTCTCTCTTGCTTGCTAGTTTTTCTTTGAATTTTATGTTAGACCACAAATCAGTGAGTAGATCTGGTCTTCATTTGCATGTAGTTTCCTGCAGCTTGTTTCCTAGCAGGCAGTGAAATTGCCTGTAGGTGACTTTTAAAATAATTCTCAAGTGTGGTAAAGAATCTCTTTCTTCTGCCTCTCCACTAGCTTGTGTACACTAATAATTTCCCTCACATGAGAGTCATGTTGAAGAGCTGAAAGAATGTTATCTGGGTGAAGGGTATAGCCATTAAAGGCTCTCTTTCTCTGAGCATGATGGATGTGATGGCTGCAATCTAAGAAATGCATGGTGAAAAACTAGATGAGAACACCACAGAAAGAGTGGTTTGGAAAAAAACCAGTTCCCTTGCATCAGAGAAATTCATACTGTGCTTGCCTCAGGAAGCCCTTGGCACCCACTTGTGCTGCAGTAAAAGGCTTTATGAGGAGTTTATGAATCCTTTGTAGCCAGTATGGAAGAATAGAGATTACGGGACAAATTATCACTGATTTATGTCTTGAACTTCAGTTGAAAGTCTGAACAGTGTGTAACCCCAGAGAGCCAGGCAATTCCTGAGCTGTTCCCTGATTGAGGTCAGTGTGACATTAAGAAGTGGGGAAAGGACAGCAAGCCAAGAACCTGCTTCTGACTGCTATGATTAGACAGTGAGCTGGGAGGGGGTGCTTATGCACTCCCTTCAACTGGGTGAACATGAGACTTAAAGGTGTTGAGAGAAAGGCATCACAGGCATGGGCCTGAGGGACAAGTGGCATTAATGAAATGGATCCTGAGATAGGGGGGAAAAATAAAGTTCTACAGCTGTAGAGACAGTAAGGAAAATTTCAATGAGCTTAGTTGCTTACCCAGAAGCTACATTTTTGGAAATCATCACAATATCAGATGTCTGTAATTAGTGCCACATTATGTCAGAGGAGAATTGCTTGATGTGTGATGGCAGTACATCATCCTGACAGTTGGTGCCGAAAATTTAGTGCTCAGAAAAGCAGTTTGGTTTGAAACTAGCAGTGGTCCTTTAAGTTTTTTATCTGATTCCCTTTTCACTGTAGGTGCTGCTTCTGGCACAGCTGAGCTGCTTCCCCCTCCCAGCAGTGCTGCAAACTGGACCGTGGGCCTTCCCACGGACAACGGCCACGACAGCGACCAGGTCTTCGAGTTCAACGGCACCCAGGCCGTGAAGGTTCCAGATGGGGTTGTCACAGTCAATATGAAAGAGCCCTTCGTGATTTCCGTGTGGATGAGGCACGGGCCTGGAACCAGGGAGAAGGAGACAATTCTGTGCAACTCAGACAAGACAGGTTTGTCAGTATTTCAGTTATAACAGCCTTTTGGTTGGTTGGGTTTTTGTGTTCTGTGGCAGCACATGTGACAACCTTCAGGTTTTTCTCCACCTTTTTTTTTTGAAGTGAAATGAATGGACTTTAAAAGTCACTCTATTGTGCTTATGTATAGATTTGGCTTTAGATTATCCAACTTCAGATTGGGCAGGCTTGGTTTTTCTAATTCTATTTCAGTTTACATTATGCACTTCTTTTGCTGTGCTGGATGACTTATTCTGGGAATGCAGTCCCGAGTTTGCATCTCCAAAGATAGCTCTGTTCTTATGCTGCCTGAAAACATTGAGATACATATATCAGGTCTAGTGGCAGCATTTGCTGCTATATCTTTTTTTTTTTTCTAGGAGGATATAATTTCTCTCTCACCAGTGATGAAATTTTTTTTTCACTCTGTGCATAATTTCACTCTCTGTGAATGCTACAGACACAATAATTTTGAAAATGCTATTAATAAGAAGGAAATGTGATAACCCTGTTTCCATAATTGCTGCCTAATGGGGGCAAAAGAATTCCTGTCTTTGTTAAGCTGGAGCAGTGCATTTGGCCAGTGTATTAGAGACTTTATTTAATTGCTGCTAGGTCTTTCAAAGGAAACTACACTGAATATGTTTTAAATTTTATTTGAAAATAAGAAAGATTTGTCGTAAGAAAATATGAAAGATTTGTCGTAAGAAAATATGAAAGATTTGTCGTAAGAAAATATGAAAGATTTGTAGTACCCCAGAAGCATTTCTTTGAACAGGAGAAAAGTGACAGTCATTCAGAACCAGGTACAAATATTCTCTTTTCCTACCTTCACCTATTCCTCTTAATCAAACCCCAAACCTTCTTCATGGAAATGAGTGAACTGGAGAGAAAAAAGGCAAATTTAAATAGTTTTTCCTGGTTTACAGTGCATAGGCAGCAGACCTTCAAAACAACTTCTCCTTTTTTATTCCTTGGTTTGACCTAACCATGGAATTCTTGTGGCAGGTAGTTTCTGGTAGTATTTGCCTTCATTCTAAGGGTATATTAGGAAATATTGAAAGACTAAATCCAGGTTAGCTGGAGGGAGGCAGTTTGGGCTGTATTGCACTGGAACAGTGCAGTCGGGCTCAGTGCTGTCAGACTGAAAGATTGACATGAGTTTGGTCTCTTTATATTCCCCACTTTCTTGGCTCATCCATGCCATGGAATGGGTGATGCTGCTAAAATATTTCTTTTCCTTATTCTCATTTATTTCTCCAGCATTTCACCATTGTGTTTATTTAAAATGGCAAATCCTTTAGAGCTGTGACTGCAGTTTTCTCTAAGGGAAGTGTGTGTACCTGCACCAAACCAGGAACCAGAAGCTGTTGGAGCTGCTCCTTTGTAACAAAAAAAGCTCTGTTTGCAAAGAGAGCTCTTTTCTTTTTCTCCTGCTGATAGTTCATCTCTGGCTCTTCACTCCTGTGCCCTGGTTTAGATTGGATTTGGAGAGACATGTCTGTTACTCGTGGGTTCTTCAGCAATGTTTGCCCTCACCGCTTCTACAAATGTTTCAGATTCCTCTTACCGTGCCTGACTAACTTCCACATTGGTTTATTCCTCTCCGTTACGTGGAGATTTAAGTGTGAAATTGCAGAACAGGTGGATTTTGTGGAGTTCTGGGGGTTTGCAGGGAATAATGCTGTCCCTAAACCTCTCGTGCAGACATGAACCGGCACCACTACACCCTCTACGTCCACAACTGCCGGCTCGTTTTCCTCTTCCGCCAGGACCCTTCGGAGGGAAAAACCTACAAACCTGCTGAGTTCCACTGGAAGCTGAACCAGGTACCTTTGGAAGGACAATTGGGTAGGATGTTAGAGTGCAAACCACCAAACTCCCTGGTGGTATAATTATCACTAAATACTTTCTGCAGCTCTGAACTCCCGAGGCCCTTTTTTTCTGGACCCCAACGATACTTGTTTGATTTGTGATCAAGTGTCAGGTTCAGCTGCACCTTTTCATCTTGGGTGTGAAATAAAAAGCCCAGTGTCATTCTTCTATGTTCACTGAATACACTGTAAGGGAGAGTGCATGAGAAAATGGGAAGTATTCCAGAGGGCATGAAAAAACAGGAAATATTCCAGGTTGTTTACAGTGTTAAAGTACTTCTGAATGTGGGACCTTTTCCAGAGCTCTGGATCTGAATGATAAAATAACCTTGAATATCTGTCAATGTATCAAGTTCTTTTAGTTGCTTTAGGTTGCTCTTGCAGGTCTGTTTTGCCAGTTACCCAAACAGTGAGTGACTTTGTAACACATCTAATTATATCCTAGTTTTTGTGCAGGGCAATGTGCGTTGTTTTAATGATAAAATACACATATATGTCCTTGTAGGAAAATTTCTACTTTCCAAAACCAGATCAACTTTCACTGTAAATAATTCTGTCATGGAAGGCCTTTTCCAATTCAAAATATTTTTTTTAGTGTTCTCTCTCAGAAAATATCTGTCCTCTGTCAAGTAATGTTGTCTTATAACAGTATTTCAGGATGTGCTTGCATGTAGATATGTATTTTTAGATTGAAATAACGCTGTTATTCAGTATAAAAATTAAAGGAAGGGAAATACAGCAGCTTCCTGTGTTGGCAACAGAAGAAAAGAAACTTTTTATTAATGTTTGACAGTCAGTTTGCCTTTCAGATGTGTGCCATGTGTGTGCAACATCAACTGTGTCTGTACAGGCTCGTGGATGTTGCATGTCTACATGTGTTTATCAGCTCAGTTATTCAGCTGTAATGAATGTTTCCAACTGTCTTTGCTCAGGTGTGTGACAAGGAGTGGCATCACTACGTTGTCAACGTTGAGTTCCCTGCAGTGACTCTTTATGTAGATGGTGTTTCCTATGATCCTTTCCCAGTGACTGAGGATTACCCCCTGCACCCTTCCAAGATAGAAACACAGCTGGTGGTTGGAGCCTGTTGGCAAGGTAACTCTTTACAATATTTACTACTTTAATTAACTTTTTTTAATGATATCTCTGTGGTTATCTAGAATTACATGGCAGATCTTTTTAGTGCCTGAAAGATAACTTGATTTGCCTTCTGCAGGTTATTTTTTGCTCCTGGCTGGTATCACATATTTCCTCTTTTAGTCATTTTTTCCATGAGTGTTTGTTTTCTCGTTGGCCACGGGTGCTTGTGAAACACAAAGCTGCTCACCAAGCTGTATTCCATCAAAGTGGGTTTTGTGGTGACCATGGGAATACAGAGAGCTTTTAATTTTTATTATTATTATTGTTGTTGTTGTGATTCTTGCTATTTTTAATAATAGTTGCAAGAATCCTTCATATACTTCAGATTACTAAGCAGAACACTTAATTTCAAGTAAGTTGAAAAGCATATTGTAGAAAGAGTGTTCTCATTATTGCAACCATGACCAGCAGACAGTTCAGCAAAGCAGCACAGTGCTGCTGTCCTTGGATATTTTACCATTTCTGCTTATAAAAATAGACATCTGCTTTATTGTTTGCACATTGTGGCTTAAAATACAATATTCTGCAAGCTGTGAAGTGCTGATTCATGTGCTTTAATACTTTAAAACCTACTCTTCAGAGCTGGAGAAGAAGGAGGAGGATGCATCTGCACATGGATGCTGATTCCAGAGATCTTGGGAACAGAGCTCTTGCTCCATTGCTGAACTGCAGTGTTTGCTGATTAAATTAGATCCCGGCTGGTGTAAAGCTACTCTTTTTGGTTGGAGATAAAAGTGTTAAATCATTCCTGTTTTATTTAGTTCCCATTATAGGCTGTAGTTGCTGTCTGCAGGAATGCACAGATGTGGCCTGGGAATGAGTGACAAATGAAAAACTTTGAGATGTTTTAATCAAATTAACAGTCTTCTGTCTTATAATGTCTCTTTTCTCTGTGAGTTTTAAGGCTTTGAAGTGTGAATGAAGGTTAAATTATCTGTCCTCTCCATCAAATCTGTTATTTTGTGACAAGTTCACTATCATTCAGTATTAATGCTATTTCAGGGCTAAATTTGTTCTGTTGTTTCTTCCTTGCATCAGTTATTTTGATTTCTCCATAATTCATCTCACTCTGTTTGTGACTTTTCCAGCCAATCTCTTCTATCTCAAAGGGAAGTTATAGTGACTGATTTTAAAGAAACTGGAGCTTGGAAACTCAGTTCCAGCTAAATGTATGGATTGTATAATGCCTTCCATGTATGTTCTGCATCCTAACAAAAACATGTACATTTAATTTAAAAACTCCTGTGCTTTCATATTGGCACCATGGTATGATTCTTTAATTTCTTCTGCCATGAGATTTCTTTTTAATGAAAGCAGACTGAAATAGGAGTATAAAACTCTGAAGTACAAGAACTGCCTTTTAAAAATTGCACCAAAAGCCTGATTTTTAGAGGATTAGAACACATGGTGAATAGAGTTTGCCAGAGGAGTGAAATTAATGGTCATTGGTGTTGTCCTATCAAGACTTCAAAATAAATCAGGCTGCTCTAAGTTATATATACAGCTCACCTCCAAGGAGAGAGATTTTATGCTTTTGAAGAAGTTCTTTTAATATTTCTTTCAAAAGTTAAAAAACTGTTTTTAATTTTGCTTCCATCTGATAAATTGACTGCTTAATACCTGTGATGCTATTATTATGATGATAAAATCTGTGTTGGTAATGGCTTGTTTTGATCAGCTTTTAATACCTTTTGGTGCTTTGCTGTGTTAGGCTGGATTTCACCTTAATTTCCCCTGAAATGGAGCCAGCTGATTTACAGTCTCATTACCAGCAGAGGGTTGTGGGAGGTTTGCTCTCTGGCTTAATCCAGTTTCTACTGGTTTTACTGCAGGGTTGTGTGTGGGGCTCTTTGGGTTGTCTTGCCATGACTTTTTATGTTCTTGTAACAACACAGTGATGCTTCTTCCCTGCATTGCAGCTCTTCATGTTTCAAAAGAACTCCTAATCCTTGAGAAGCTGGGTGGGAGATGAGCAGACTTTTGGGGGAAGGGCCATTTGTATTTTCTGTGAGAAGAGTTTGCCAAACTGTAACGACTTGGTCCTTTCCCTCTTGTCCCTTTCTTTTGTCTTGCTTCTCCACAGAATATACAGGAAATGAGAATGACAATGAAACTGTGCCCGAGACCTCTTCAGGTTGCTGGAGTTTTTTCCCTACTGTTTTATTTCATTTTTAAGCCAAGACATTGCTTCATCTCACACAGAGCATGAAACGCAGCATCGCATTCGGGCCATTGACCTTCACATAATCCTCTCCTAGGCTTGTTTCTTCGTTGTGCTTCTGTTTGCAGAGCTTCATCAGCTGACATTTTGCTTGGTTTTGGGGGTGGGTTTTTTTTGTTTGGTTTGTGTTTGGTTTGGTTTTGTTGGTTTTTTTTTTTGGTTGCATCCGAACGCGCCTCCATGTCCAAATCTGGGGATGGCAGTGAAGTGGTGTCAGTAAGTTGCTGATGTAAAATATCAGCCATCATTTCTTTCACCTAGTTTTGTTAAAACATAAGTACCCCTCATCCTGTATAAGTACATGTGTTTGTGTATAGGTGTGTGTGTTTATTATAGAATTATTCAGTATGTTGGGAAGGACCTGTGGGAGTCAGGTGGCCCTGCTCCCCACTCACAGTAAGACTGATTTCATATTTAGATCAGTCTGCTCATAAAGACAGACCTGTAATTTACAGGGGATACTCATTGATCAGAAATTTATATAAAATTCTGATTACACTGAATGGGGGAAAAAAAGCTCTGGCTACCAGGCATTTCAGATTGTCTTAACAGGGTTGGATTTTCTTAGAAATTTTTACTTATAGTTCAGTTTTGTCTTGAATTGAGACCTTTAAAGTTAGTGTGTATTTCTGAAAGTGAATTCAAGATGTGAACTCTTTCTGTAAAGTTTAAGAATTCCTGGAATTTTTTTAATTTGGCAAGGAGGTAGCAGCATCCAGGGGTTCAAAGCTGGAGCTGTACAAATCTAAACTGCAAATTGTATCATTTGTAACGGGACAATTCCCCACTGAATATTATTTTGAGTTATACCAGGGATCTTTTATCACTTGGAATCTTGAAAACAAGCTTAGACATCTCTAAAAATTAAGTTGCTTAGTGAGTGATGGCCTTGAAATACAGATTTCCAGGTGGTGTTCTGTGGCCCCTGTTAATTAGCAAGATGGACTTAGGTGATGATTGTGATGTCATCTTCAAGAAAACCTGAGGAATAACTGCAACTGAGGTTGCAGTTCATCAAACTTAACCCAGATATCTAAAAGTGAGTTACCTGAGTTTTTAAAATGCACATCTGAGTCTGCTCAGAGAAGGGGCACCTTTAGAGAGGGGCAGGTAACTCTTGGACACCTTTTTCAGAATGAGCTGAATGACTTTGTAAAGTCTCTTCCTGCCCCTTGACTGCCAGGAGAGCCTGCAGGGCTGGGCTTGGGGGTGGATAACTCCCCCCTAGAGGATGGATCCTGATGGGCATTGCCTTTGCAGAGACCCCAGTGACAGGAGATGTCATTTCCTCACCTTGAAACTTCACGTTGTGTGGTTCATCCCCCTGGCCCTGCCTTCCATTCCCGAGCCCCACCTCGCTGGGTGGGATTTCTTTGGAGCTGTTTGTCCCGGGCCCGGCGGCTCCGGGTGGCCCCGGCTGTGTGAGGGCCACGTGCATGGTGGACTGTGGAACTTTCTTTGTGCTTGACCATGATCACGAGGTTTAACCCCCAGATGGGTCAGAACTAACCCGCATGCGTGTCATACTCTGTGCACCAGGAGGCATATTTGTTGTTTTACAAAAGAAAAGAGGAAAAAGAATCAAAGCAAGTGAAGGTTTTTTTTCCCCCCTCGCTCCCTTCCCGAAGGTGGAGAGCTCCGCATGGCACAGTTCTTCCGAGGGAATCTGGCGGGTTTGATGATCCGTTCTGGGAAGCTGGAAAACAAGAAGGTCATCGACTGTCTCTACACCTGCAAGGAGGGGCTGGATTTGCAGATGCCCGATGGTGTTGGCAAAGGGGTGAAGGTAAAGTTGCAGATGAAGCAATGGACACGTTCCCTTTTGCTCACTACTGATGGGTGCAGGTTTTGCTGGCAGAGTTAATAGGGGTGTCCCAAATAAAACAAGCTCATCCCTTGTGGCATTTTGCATTAAAATTGCTTAAAACCTGGGAAATCTTTCTTGTGTGAATATGGCCTTAGTGGAGTTAAAGAGAACACAGTAACTCTCATTCTTAAAGTCTGGAAGAGGCATTCCATATCTGTAGGCCTCTATTTAACCAGCTGTACCAGGGTGTCTGATAAAAGAGATTCTTAACAAGCAGTTCATAAAACGAGATTTAACTTGCCTGGCTTTTTTAGTAGCAAGGCTGTTTGAGCAGAGCTAAATTTCTCCTTTATATCACCTGCCTCTCTTCCATATTACCAGAACCCAGAACTATGTTAAGTGCCTAGAAATTTTTTAAGGAATGAAACACTAAATATATTCCACTGGAATGAGGCAGTGAATAGGGAGGTTAGACTGTGTGCCACAGGGCCAGTAAATAATGCCCTTTTTGCTTTGAACATGGATGCAATTATCCTGCATTTACCAGGCTGAGCAGTGCTGAGCTCCAGTTGGAATTGCCAGACCACGTTGGGTGTTCTCTTATGGTTTTCTTCTGTTGTTTCAGATCCACATGAACCCAAGTCAGTCAACACTGACCATAGAAGGGGATGACATTGAGAGGGTTGACAAGGCCATGCAGCACATTTCCTACCTGAACTCCCGCCAGTTCCCGACTCCCGGCATCCGGAGGCTGAAGATCACCAGCGTTGTCAAGTATGTCCTGGGACTGAAATGATCCCTCCCTGGCAGGGATGGTGGAGCCTGGAATGGTGTCCTTGTGTCTCAGTGGGGAGAAACAAAGGAGCCTTGGTGTATGTGACCATCTCACATGTGAATACAGAAATGTTTTCTGCACCAGCACTGTTCCTTCCTGACAATGGAGGAAGGAGTAAGACAGGAATGTCTTGCCAGTCACTGCCTTCATTAGAGGTGTTATCTGTGGCTGTGAGTCAGAGCATAGAAATGGGGCCAAATGGTAACTGTAAGTAAAAATTAACTGTAAGATTGCTCCCCAGGTGGGGAATTCCTGCTTTCCGATGCAGCTGCTGAATTTATCTGAGGCTCTTGGGTCTGAGACAGCTTTTCAACGATTTATAAAGCAATTATAAATTGTGGAATTGTGCCTCCCTCCCAGCTAACCTCAACTTCTTCTGTCTCCCAGGTGTTTCAATGAAGAGGCCTGTGTCTCCATCCCCTCTGTGGAGGGATATGTCATGGTCCTGCAGCCAGAGGAGCCAAAAATCAGCCTGAGTGGCATCAACCACTTTGCCCGCTCTGCCTCCGAGTTTGAGAGCTCTGAGGGCGTTTCCCTCTTCCCTGAGCTTCGCATCATCAGCACCATCACCAGGGAGGTGGAGCCCGAGGGGGATGGAGATGAGGATCCCACAGGTAACAACACCCTGCTGAGCTTCCACTGTGCCCACCTTCACCTCACTCACTGATCCCCTTGGAGGATCTATTATATCATCTCACATCTCATATTTCACATCATATCTCATATTTCACATCATATCTCATATTTCACATCATATCTCATATTTCACATCATATCTCATATTTCACATCATATCTCATATTTCACATCATATCTCATATTTCACATCATATCTCATGTCATATATCATCTCATATCATATGTCATGTCATATTATATTATATTTATTATATATTATTATATTATATATTTATTTTATATATAGGGTATTTTATATTATATTCTATATTATCTCCTTAATACAGAATCTAGTAGGGGAAATAAGATGTAGGTCCTCTGCTCTGGGCTAACAGAAACTTACTGGAAATGATAGCGAGCCCAGGCCATTATCCTCATTTAAATATCCCTTGTTTGAGTTTTGTGTTTTATTTTTTTAATCATTGTTTCATGCATACTTGCTCTCTTCAGGCCCAGATTTTAATATTTGCTCTGGGAGAAGAGTTTGCATGTGACACTTTGTAGCTCCTGGGCTCCTGTCTCCTTCACCTGTGTTTCTGCTGATGGGTTTGGCTTTTCCTCTGCTTTTCAGTGCAAGAGTCTTTGGTATCCGAGGAGATCATGCACAACCTGGACACGTGTGAGGTGACAGTGCTGGGAGAGGAGCTGAACCAGGAGCAGGAGAGCCTGGAGATCGACATGACCCGGCTGCAGCAGAAGGGAATCGAGATGAGCAGCTCCAACCTGGGCATGATCATCACAGGTGGGGCTCCTGCTGCTGGTGCTCTTGTGGGAGGGGTCTGCAGGCAGCACAGAGGGAACAGTGTTCTGGAGAGGTGGTTTCTAACACCTTACTCCAGATATTCCGTTTTCTTTTACAATTTCAAGTTTGGACCATTTTTAGAATTCCAGACACAACTGTTTCGGTGGAAGGCTGTGATTCTAGAAAACACATCATTCTAGAACCTTCTTTGTGTTCTTTTCTCCTGTCTCAAATTGCAGGTTATCTCTGGACTGTGGAAATGGAGTTACACTTTGCCCCAGAAAAGGCTTGTTCCTTGCACAGATAATCCAGTGCCTGGGAACATCATTCCTTTGTGGTTTATGTTCAGAATACATTAAAATATTCTAAAGAAAGGCTCCCCAAATCCCTTCAAAGACCAGCTGGGTCTAAGATTTTATCACAAAATCCATCCACAGGATTTCACTGGAGCCACATCATGTCTGTGGTGGTACTTTATTTCTCCTAACTGAAAATCCATCACCCAAGAAAACTTCTGCTGAAGAGAGGGTGCGATACCTGTCCAGTGTATGATGGTGCATTCAAATCTTTTGCAGAGTAACTGTTTTCCCTGTGTGTTTTCTCCCCAGGGGTGGATACTATGGCTAATTATGAGGAAGTGTTGCATTTGATACGCTACAGGAACTGGCACACGGTGTCTCTCTTCGACAGAAAGTTCAAGTTGGTCTGTTCGGAGCTCAACGGGCGCTACATCAGCAACGAGTTCAAAGTGGAGGTTTGTGAGCTGAGCTGGGCACTCTGAGCAGCTTTAGAGCATGGCTGGCTTAGGAGGATGGAGGTTGTTGCCTCAGCTGATAGATAATGGATCAGCCACTGGTTTAGATTTTTCTCCTGTAAATAAATATTAGTAAATGTGAGCATTTCAGGTTGTATTTTATATATAAACGTGTCTTAGTCCTACATTCCAGCTGTAAATAAGAAGCTGTAAATAAGGTGAAAGTGTTGTGTTGTAGAAGAAATACAAACTGAAGGTGAAAAGGTTGAATTGAAAACACATTTAGCAAATGGAGTGGGAGTGGTGCTCCCAGAGAGCTTCGTGTGTAACTTCTGGGATTCCACAGATGGACTTGCTGGGCCCTTCACTGTGTGTGGTGCCTAAATTTCTGACACTTTAAGGACTTCTGTAAGAGCACAGACAGGCTAAAATTGCCTATCCTCTGCAGCAGGTTAGAGGGTCATTATTACTTAGTGTGCTTACATCAGATATATGGGAGGACAGCAGAATATGACATTAAGGGCAGTAAAATTTCCAGTGCTGGAATGTGGAATGATTTATATTGGGGAGGAACTGCCACATAACTCGACATCTTTGAGCTCTGAGCTTGAATTTCCACATTTTAAAGCTGACCAAGGGACTGACAGCAAAGCCACCACAGTATTTGCCACCACTGGGGTGGTGGTGGTGGGCTGGGAGCCCCTGGTGTTCCAGAACAGATAGTTTTGTGTTTTGTTTCCTGAGGAAATCCTGTGAGCTCGAGTTGGGATTTACCAAACTCTGGAAGTGTAAATGCTTTCCTTGTGTAGTAAAACACAAGTTCTCCTCTCTTCCTGCTGTGCAGGGGCAGGTCCCCTGTGTCTGTTCCACCACAGGAGGGGCACGTTTAGCTCTGCTGGTTTAGCAAGCAAATGTGAAATATTTGTGATGAGCTTACACTTGTGCCTAAAAGTCAGCTCTGCTAAGTGGGGGTTAAACTTGAAAGAGTAGTTTGACTGTAATAAGGAATTTTTGTCTTTGCTGTTAGCTGAAAATATGCAGCAGAATAAAAGAGATGGGAATGAAGGAAATGGAATTAATGGTTAGATATCTTCGTATATGCTGTTATTTCAGAGTTAAAGTGACTGGCTACCAAATTTGGTAATAAACTGGCTTTATCTCTTTTATTCTGAACTACTGGAGTCTCTACACCAGCTTGCCAGCCTAAAACAGATTTGAGAGCTGTGAAACCAAAGGATTTTGTGACAAGAAGTGGAAAATATGAGGAGCCACTGCTTGGGATGGCTGTCCCCTGAGGAAAGCCACTGCTGTGTTGAAGGAGGATTGGATGCCTGCCCTGGGAAATAGATTATTATTTTGTTGTTTTAATTTTTTTTTCTCTTTCATTTCTGTCTCTTCAGAACTAAACTGTTGGATTTCTGGAGTTTAACCCTTTGTCCCTGTTCCCAGGTGAACGTGATCCACACTGCCAGCCCCGTGGAACACGCCAACCACATCGCGGCGCAGCCGCAGTTCGTTCACCCCGTGCATCATTCCTTTGTGGACCTCTCTGGTCACAACTTGGCCAACCCTCATCCCTTTTCAGGTCAGGATTCTCTATAAAGTTGAGCTGGTTGTATTCTGTTGTTAAAATGTCCAGCAGGCTCCTTGCTGCAGAGAGGGTTTTTTCCAGAGTTTAAACCAGTGTATTGGACTGATAATCCAGGCAACTCCTCGGGCCTGTTCTGTTCTTGCCCAGACTGGATTCCTAGAGATCCAGGATTCCTTTTCCTGCTAGGAGAAGAGCTTTCTGTTGGTGTGTGTGTTGGAAAATGGGAGGGACTTGATAAAGGGCTGTGAGGAACTGGGACAGTGTTTCTGAATGGCACGAGGAAAGAACTGCAGTGATATTCCCTTGATGACTCATGGGGTCTGCCCTTTCTGTTTTAATTACATTAATTTGGCAAGAGTGTAGGATGTGAGAGGAAGAAAAACAGGCAATTTAGAGAGGAGTCCATGTGGTGAAATCTGCTTTCCATGTGCTTTCAGTCTTTCAGATTGATGTAATTATATTTAAAGAACTGAGGTTTAGTTCTTCCTCTCCAACTGACTTTTTAAGTGGCTGTGGCCAAAGTGCCTCTGTAGGATTTGTACAGTGCAGGTGATGGTTACTGGCACTGTGGAAGAGTTACCACTGCCATGTAAGGAACCCCTTTTCTTTTCTCCTTGCAGTTGTTCCCAGCACAGCCACTGTTGTGATTGTTGTCTGTGTGAGTTTCCTGGTTTTTATGATTATCCTGGGAGTGTTCAGGATCCGAGCTGCACATCAGAGGACGATGCGTGACCAGGACACTGGGAAGGAAAATGAGATGGATTGGGATGACTCTGCTTTGACCATCACTGTGAACCCCATGGAGGTAAAACCCTGTGGAGCTGGGGCTCAGCACTGAACCAAAAATGCCCTTTTCTATCTGTAAGGGGTGGGATTGTCCATGGGCAGATGAGAAGAGCAGAACCAACCCCTGAGCACAGAGCAGAGACTGGGAATTTTGAATGAATGTGCTAAATGCCAAGAGCAGTTATATTTGGGATCTTGCAGGGGTTAGAGCTTCATGATACAGGATGGAATTTTGCAGGCCAGTGTCCAGCACGTGCTGCACACTGCCTTAACCAGCCTGGTCTGGTCCAAACTGGCAGGAATTTATCATCAGAACATCTGTGTTTATAATCCTCCTTGATGTGTCCTACTGCAAGATCCTTCTCCAGCAGAATTTGCAGGACTGGATCACCCTTCAGCATCAGTTTGTGTAGAGGACCAGGGTTGACAACAGAGCCACAGAGCCCTTCCACAGGGTGCTCCTGCCTTTGTCTTCTCTGCTTGCCTAATTCCTGCTGAGCTTTGAAAACCAGCAAGGCATCTGAAACAGCCCTTTGTCAACACAGTGCTTTGAATAAAGAATAAAAAGAATTTTGGCAAGTGTGGTAATGACAGTTAATTTTTGTTTTAACAGACTTATGAGGACCAACACAGCAGTGAAGAGGAAGAGGAGGAGGAGGAGGAAGAAAGTGAAGATGGAGAAGAAGATGACATCACTAGTGCAGAGTCTGAAAGCAGCGAGGAGGAGGAGGGAGAGCAGGAGGAGGACCAACAGAATGTTAATAGACAGCAACAGCTGGAATGGGATGACTCCACCCTCAGCTATTGATTCCCGCTGTTCCCTTTGTCTTTCTGTTCCCGCTCTAGAAGACTCCACTGTAACACACTCCATTGGTACCGAGGATTCATGGTGTTTAAAACAAAAAAAATTCATTCTGGCCAGTAGATTGACCCCCCCACCTCCCGTGTTTGTGTTCTGTCAGTCCCTGATGTTTAGGGTTGTAGTTTAGCACCTCTTCCTTCAGCCTTGCCTCAGTGACTGGATTTTTTTTACGCTCTGTGAGGAACCACCTTGCACTTTTTTCTTCATGTCATCTCAGCTAAGTGACTCTACAGCTCTGTAGCCATTGCACATGAATTTCTGAACTGTCTTTTTTTGCTCAGTGAAACAAACTTGGCTTTGTTCCTTTTTCTCCTCTTTCTAAAAGATGCAAAGATTGCTTGTTGGCAAAGGGTAAAGCTGCTCATTTCAGCCTGTTGATTTCTTTTAATTTTTTTCCCCCTGAATTAGTGCATGTGTAAAGTGGCAGAATGAGGTTAATATGTAGAAGATTAACAAGACTTTTTAATATTTTGTAAATATCTTGGAATTATGTAATTATGTCATTTGTGGTAGTGAAAAACAGGGAATTGGGGTTTAAAACACGCTAAAGTGAAAAATCATGCAGCATGAACTATTACAAGTCTCATCCTACTGCAGCAGGAGCACGGGCACAGTTCTTAGTGTAGATGTTCAGTAACTCTGTCCTTGGCCTTGACTCGATGTGCGCTCCCCGCTCTCCCTCAATTCCTTCCTTTTCTTTAACCCCCTTTATTTTGCAGAGGGAACACAAGCTTGTGAGAAATTGTAAAGGCTTTAGGAGCCTCTGCAGAGGTTCAGCTGCCCTGTGCAATACAGTTGTTGGGGTTTCATTTTTATTTTTTTATTTTTTTTTTTAAATTTTTCTTTTCCCTCTCCAATTAAGTCTTGGCATATAAGGGCTTTTAAGTTATTGGGGGAAAAAAACACTACATGGATGGTGGGCAGATCCATGGGGCTGTGGGGTGTTGCCACAGCTCCTGTTAGTTCCAGGGAGGCTGCCTGTAGTCCAGTGCTGGGCTGTTTGTACTGACAGGGTGGGTGTTTGTAAGTGATGGATTGTAATGAAGCTGGAGAGCCTGAGCCCTGGGGACCTGTGCACCTTGGCTACCAGTCTACATAAATAGGGGTTTGGGGTTTTTTTTAGTTGTTCATTTTTTTTCAGATTTGGCAGGGGGAGGATTTGGGGTGTAGCTGATCCCACTGACCACTCCTGCTCCTCCCCTGCAGCCCCTTGTACAGTAACTCGGACTGTCGGTGTTTTAAGCCTTTGTTTACACTTAGTAATTGTGTTTTCCTGCTGGTGAAAAACTGTAGCATAAATCACCCAACCAGAAAACCTTGGGAATCACGTTGCTGTTATTCCAAGTGGAGCTGACTGGGATTGTTTTCCATCACAGTTCTGACTTGGGACTGCAAAGGACAAAAGCTGGAAGGTACGAAAGTGCTGCTGCCCCGGGGTGGGGAGCGCTGGTTTTTCTGTCAGGCAGGGCTCGTTTAACTTTCTTTGGTCTTATGCAGAGTCTTGAATAATGAATTTCTGCTTGATTTCTATGGAGGTGGATTAAAGAGTAACTTGTTTTGCTTGTAACAGGAGCCTGGGACTGCATGCCCTCCTCAGCACGGTAAGCCAAGCTCCAGTGTTTGCTGGTGGGTGCAGAGCCCACACGTGTCACACAGCAGGGCCAGGGGCACTGGGGATGGTGCCAGAGGAGCCAAAGGGTGGGGCACAAAGGGTCCTAATTAATCAAGAGAGATAAAAGATTAAGGGCTGTTCCAAATGCTTGTACAGTTTGCTTTTCAGAGCAGACCTGTTCTCACCTCGTGGTGTAACAGGACCTGTGGTGGGTTTGATCCGGGGGAGCCTTGACTGTGGAGTGCCTTTACAATAGGAGATGGACCTGGAAGCAGGGAAGAGAACCCACACCAGAGCTTACCGTTTTTTTGGGGTTGTTTTGGGGTTTGTTTTGGGGTTTTTTTTTAAATGTAAAATTTTAGATTTCTAAAACGGGAAAATGGTTTTGACTACTTACGTGGTAATTAACTGCTAGTTTTAAGTAAACTGGGAAACTTTTAACTTATGTCTGACAGTTGTCCTGTGTTAATGTGTAGAAGACTTATCCTTCCATATACTGTTGCTGTAGCTGCTGTATTTTAGACCAAAACTGATCATGACTTAATGGTAATACTGAGGGGTTGTAACGTCCTGATGCAGTTTGTAGCCACTGTGGGTATAACTTTTCAGATGTGTATATTGGTAACAGGTCAGTTTGGAAAGTCTATAAGCTACAATAAATTTCTGGTTCTAAAGGTTGTTTGCATTTATTTTTTCTGAGTGGAACAAAGTAGAATCAATTAATATAAACTGAGTGTTAATTTGCCTCTGCTGGGGGAGGAGGAGTCTTTGTTTTCGTTGATCTCAAGCACAGAAGGACTCGGCTGCATCTGTGGACAATTTATCAATATTTTTTATTTTTTACTTACAAAACATGTACCTAAAGCAACTGAAAAGTTAAACATGTAAACATTCTCTTTTCGCAGAACCACAGTTTGGCTTAAAAAAATACTTCTTTTTTTCAAAGGCAACAGAATAAGCACAATCAGTTTGTACAGGGCGAGTTAAAAAAAAAATGACAGAAACATCTCTAAATAAATAGAAATAGGTCTATCATTCTGAGCATATTTATAAAATGAGAAGCCACTTATTTATGGTGAAATGGAATATTTTTGCAAGTGATTTAAGTTTGAATCTTCAGTACAATTCACTGGCTCAAAACCATCAGGTGAGGAGCTGCTGCTTTGTGGATTTGGAGTCAAAGGCTCTTTGCTGACCCATCAGAGCTTCAACAAAGATGCTCTTCCAGGAGTGTCCAAGGAAGAAGGTCCACGTGATGACCCACTGGATTTTTACTTCTTGGGGGTAAGTCAAGTTTCCAGACTGAGTAACCTCTGTGAAACTGGGCCGGGTGGAGAAAGCCCTGGGGAACTGCTCAGTCCCTGCAGCTGACACTGAGACACCTTTGTCTTATTGCACTTCTCACACTGAAGGACAGGGGACAGGAGCCACTGCTGGAAAACTGTGATTAGGGCCTGAGATTCCTGCTGGGAGCCTGGAAACCAGGCACATCAGAGGGCTCCTGGGAGAGCAGGTTGTGGCAATGCAAGAGAATTGCTTTTCCAGGCACAGAACTGTAGTGTCTTCCCTTCCACAGGAACGTACAAACCTGGTCAGGGGGTGGGTTCAGTGCATCTCACCTTGCCTGGGGCACACTTTTTGCTCTGTAAATTGGTTCAATAAGGAAAGAAACAGCAATATTTATTCTCTGAAATGGAGCAGAGGCACAGGGCCTGTTCTCACTGATCAGCCTGCAAAGAGCTCTGAATCCTGCAGGATTTCCTTCTAGTACCAAAACAGCTGTCAGAGCTTGAGTGCTGCTTCAGTCACACCCAGGATCATTGGAAAGGTGCAGGAAAAAGGGTTACATAAAACTAAAATCAAGTGTTTTCTAGGCCAGAACTGCTGCTTCTACCAACAGGTGCTCGAGAGGGAACTTGGTTTGTCTGAGTAGGTACAAACCAGAACAGACCAGACCCCACAGCTTAACATCTTCTATGAAAAGACACAGTAAGTACTTTAAACCACAATTTAGATTAGCAACTGTAACACTGCTAGTGCCTGTTGGGATATAAAGGTAGAGAAGGGTTTATTCCAGGTGTTTCAGATTCCCCTCACTGACCAAACTGGCATTACTTACTGTTTATTTCTTCTTACAGAAGAAGTTACTGTTTTATAAAGCAATGTTAACTTTGCTCTTTGCCAGCTGCACAGCTGACAGATTTGAACTGATCCCCTTCAACAAAAAAGGTGGACCTAAACAGCCATTCTAGGGCAGTATTTTTTAATTTTAAAGTACTGGGGTACCTGATTATTAAACAGAGCTGAAAGTCAGGAATGAGTTGCACCCATGTGCTGGGTGCAAAAATCAAATCAAATTTAGATCATGAAGGGAAGATTTATTAAACAGGCCAGTTCAGTCTCCTGAACTTGCTGCTTCTGTGGGAATTTTAAAGCAGACTTGAATGCTAAATTTAGGAGAGTCTAGTCCATCATTTGACAACACATGTACCTGTTGTTACCTGAGAACCAGGATCTGCAATGCCTCTATTTTTACCTACATGAGAGAAGTGAAAGAGTTTAAAAAACACTTTACAGTGAGTAAAAGAAAATTGTTGAACCTAATTAAAGGCAAACAAGTGAAGTACAGGATTCAGCTTTGGGGGTGTCTTGAGAATTAGACTTTGCTGTTCCTTGAGAGGGCAGGAATGGTGGTACCTCCACAGGAACCTGAGGGTGTGGGGAAATGGAAGGAAGGACCCAAGGAACTGGCAGAGGAAGCAGGTCCTGCCCACCCTCCTGTGTCCAGCAGTGGCTCCTGCTCCCTGTCCCTGGGCAAGCCCAGCACCCAGAGCTGCTCCTGGTGGGGCCATGACCTGGAGACAGAGCTGTGACAGCAGAACTGTGGGATTGATCCCAGCACCTTGTGGGAGAGGGGAAGGAGGCTGAGGAGGCCATGGGAAGGGGAGGAGGCTGGAGGAGACACTGTGTCCCAATTCAGGCACCGGCACAGCTGAGCCCCCCCAGACCCCCAGCCCTTGCCAGCAGCTCTCAGAGCAGGGCAGGAGTCTGGACTGTGGCTGGGAGGAGGAAGAGGGGAGGAAAAGAACAGGGGGAATACATTTGCAAGAAGATGGGAGTTGAGATGCAACTTGCTGTAAGTGTTTCAGTGTTAAACCCACTCATCCTTGCACATGAGGGCAGTCTGGCCCAACAGCTCGGGCACAGAACGGTGCCATCTGTGCCAGCTGCCTCTGGAGCTGAGTGTGTAGGTGTGGGGCCCTGCCCTGCACACACATGGTACAGGGAGACCAGGTGGCAAACCAGCTCTTAATGTACCCCAGCAGGAGGCACTTGGAGCCACAAACATTCCATGCCCATTTGGAAAATGCAGTCTTACTGTTTTCAGGCTTAAAACCAAAATAAATGCAGGAATTGCTTGAGACTCAACTAAAGCCTGACTTGGGAAAGCAAAGAAACTACCTGATCCAGTGGCCACTGAACCTGCTGTTGTGGCATCAGTTTTGTCCAGCAACAGCTGAGTTCCAGCTCAGTTTGAGAACACTTGGGCCTCTGGAGCAGAGAGAAAGCAATATGACAGTGTGGGTATCTTTATCCTGTCACAATGCAGAGTAAAACCATTTGTCCAAGACAGCTTCAGGGCTCTTTAAACTGATCCCCCCTAGGTGGACAGTGACACAGGGCAGTGCTGAAGTTAATGCCTCTGAACTGTAATGGTGGTGACCTGCAAGATGGGTTACAGGGATTGGGGGGGGAGGTCCTCTGTTCAGCTAAATTCTCAAGAAAATATAAATACAGACATTAGCACACTGGAAGGATGTTACAACTGCCTCAACTCTTCCATTAGAAGATGTATTTGAAGCTTAATGAGTTCTAAGGGTACAGCACCTCTACCTACCTTTCACTGTACGCAGTAATTTTATTGCCTCACGTCTCTCCCTTGTCCCCCAAAGCTCTACAGCAGCCACGGGGGTGTGGCTGAGGACAGGCCAGCAGTTTTTCAGTCATGGAGCAATGTCTGGGAATGCAGGTGGGGGATCTTCAACTCTGCAACTTCCACCAGTCTTTCCTTGCCAGCCTGTCTGCCTGGCTGGGCTCAGAGCAGGTGTTGTGTCCCTGGAGCAGGGCTGTGCTCTGCTGCTCTACTGCCTGTTGTCCTTGGACACGTTGTGTGCCAGCCAGTTCACTTTGGTTTTCCAGCTCTCTCGCAGGGCTTCGTTGAACTTTAGCCTGAAGTGCTTCAGTGCCTCCTCATCGGTTTTCCCAAGAGCCAGGGAGTCCTGGAGGTGAGAGGAACAATTCAGTGTGGCCTCACTGTGAGCAATTAGCAGCTCAACTAGTAAGATGTGTACTCATTAAGATATTACCCCATTGAAAGGAGCACGGAGTAGGAAAGGAACAGCCATTAATGTTTTTTAATGGTTACTTTAGTTGCAGGAGGTTTTTCACTAATAAAATACTTCCATTCCACTCTGCTGATTACAAAGGTGCTGTCCTGCAGCTGGCCAGGGATGTGTGGTTATCACTTATGGGGCAAACTGGGACCAGGAAATGATGCACAGCCAAAGGCCTTTGTCTCCTTCCCTGCAAACTGGTTCTACAAGGTACCTGCTGCCCTCAGGATGAAGAACTTCCAGTGATTTCCTGAGCACCAGTACCTGGCATTTCCCATGTCCTGCATCTACTCCTTCTTTCTGCTTCTAAGACACCTTCCACACTGACTCCTCCTCCCTGAGCCACGGGATCAGGTGTTCAGTGTTCCCCCTGCCTGGGCTCTGCCTCTCTCACCTTTAGGTACTGGATGTCCTTGGAGCAGCTGAGCTCTGGCAGACCAGCAGCTTTCATCAGTGCAAAGAGGTGCAGGAAGAGGAGCCCGTGGCGCCGCAGGATCATGTAGGCTCTCTCACAGTAACCCCTGAACCTGAAAGAGAGATGGCAAAGGAGTGAACACTGCAAACTCTGCCAGTTTATAAAGCAAAGCTACAGATCAGTCTGAACCCTGCTGTCTCCATGGATGATACCAAGCTCTGTCACCTTCTCCAACAGGTAGATAATAATTTGCTTACTTTCACGTGTACAGGCTACATATTGCTGGAAATAAATTCTAAATATGCAGAGATTAAAAAGCTGAAGTGAGTTTTCCACTCCCAGCACTCACCTTTCAAACTTCTCGTTGTTGTTAGTTTTTCCTTGCTGGATGACATGCACAAAGTCGTAGGTTAAGATGAAAGGAACTCGTTCTCTGTTAATACCAAATTTAGTCTTGAAGTTCCCCAAAAAGTGACCAAAATCAATAT
This sequence comes from Manacus candei, assembly GCF_025592945.1. NCBI lineage: Eukaryota > Metazoa > Chordata > Aves > Passeriformes > Pipridae > Manacus > Manacus candei. The sequence continues at coordinate 4,430,600 of NW_026138070.1, forward strand.
GGAACAGCTGAAAATAAAGAAGGAAAAATGTTTTTAGAACAGTATCTATTTTAGCAGATCAGTGTTGAGTTACTGAATTCAGCAGAAGTGACCACAGGATTTTGGAAGGAGAAAAAATGACCTCTCCCTTACCACCCCTTTGGAAAGAGACAATGTTTACTTGCCAAGATACTTTCTAGTGTGATTAGATGTTGGTAAGACAGAAAGGCCACTTGCCTCTTCAGTGCTTGATATATCTGAAGAAATACCTGATTTACTGTGTCACTAGTGGAAGGAGGCAGAGCACTTCCATGGGCACCTGCCAGTGCAGGCTGCAGTCCCAGGCAGTGCAGAAAGAAACTGTCCTGTTTTGAAGTCACTACAAAATATTACTTCCTCAGCTGAGGCTTCTTTTTCCCTCCTTTGGGTATTTTTTTTAAATACCAAGCCCAGTGAGGTCGTTGCACCCCTCGGGCAGCGAGGGGAGGAGGCTCCTGTGCACAGCCTGGGGCACCCTGGCAGTTTTGCAGAGGGGCTGTGACCCCCAAATCCCAGTCCCCAGGCTCTGTACTGGGGAGCATCAGCTCCCTGAGGAGGCTGAGGGAGCGAGGGGCCTGTGCAGAGCAGCTCTGGGAGCTCCAGCATCCCCGGGCAGCAATGCTGCAGTTCAGATGATACAACTGGATTTACACTCTCAATGACACTGAGCTGATCACTGAGCACATTGGCCCAGCCTGCCTCGGCTGGAGGGGAGGTGGGACTGCACTGGGATGTCTCTGTCCACAGTAGGTGTTATCAGGCCCCTATCCCAGCCCCCAGCAGTGCCTGTACCTGTCCTGTCTCCCGGATCATGATGTTGTCGCTGTGCCGGTCCCCGATGCCCAGCACGTACGTGGCCACGCAGTACCCGGCACAGGAGAGGGTGAACTCCTCGATGGCTTGGTCTAAGGCATCCCTAGAGAGGGCAAGGAAGAGATGGAAAGAGAATTTTACTTTGGAAAGCTCTTTTCAGAGCTTCCCCCCCTGCAAACCTGCAGGAGAAAGGAAGGGAATCACGTCTGGGTTCCTGCAGAGCTCTCCCGAGGCAGGACTCCCACCCCTGCTGGACAGAAAGGAGCTGCATAACTGCCTGTAATTAAAGAGGTCTGAATAAGGTTGTCACCACAATCTCAGCGAAAATTATTTAGTCTCAACTAAATTACCTCATTTCTAGATCTCCATGGATCCCAAAGACAAAGAGGGCTCCTAGAGTGACTCCTGTTGGTGGCCCTGCTGCACCAGAACAGCACTGATGCATTGCTGCTGTTTCTCTGTCCAGTAAACCCCCAGGTTACAGAGCTGTTGTGCCCCTTTCCTTTTCACCTTCCAGTTCTGGCACTACTCCTCCTGCCCCTTTTCCAGCTGCCAGCACACTGTGTATGTCTGGGGAAAGTAATAGGACCAGGGTTTGGATCCAGCCTGGGGGCAGTGTTACCTTAGGCTACCAAAGATCACAACGAGCTTGCCAACAGTAACCCAGCTGCCTCCATTTCTGCTCCCAACCCACACAGACCCACAGGACGCCTTCAGGTGTGCCAGGCAGGGAAGCAGCCACAGACACTGTGGGACAGCTTGGAAATGTGAATAACTGAGGGAAACTGAGGAAAGGGGAGCCTGCTCACCCGGGGTTCTTGGACTTGAGCCAGTTCAGCAGCGCGTCCTTGTTGAAAGCTGCCGTGGCCACCATGTTGCTCTTGTTCAGCTGGATGTTGGCGATGGTGTCCGAGTGCATGACCACCTCAATCAGCCCAGTCTTGTCTCCTGTGGAGAGGCAGCCATAAGGGGTCATCCTGCAGAGATGAAAGAAACCCTTCCACTGAAATCCTGCCCAGAACTGGGTGGTGTTGACTTTTAAGCTTTCCCTTGGCTGCCATGTCTCCTCCATCTCTCCTCTGCAGTTCTGTTCCCCAGTACCACAGGACCTGCCCAGCTGCTCACACCACACCAGACAGACCTGCTGGGGGCAAAATGAGCTTGCAGAGAAAAACAGCCTCACCAACCATGATTTATCACTGCAGTAGGACAACTGTGTGCACACCACTCACCTCAGGTCCAGGCCCTCCTGCTTCCACAGGATGTCCATCAGCTGGATCATCTGCAGGGTCAGCATGTCCTGACGCAGGTCTGTACAGGGGAGAAAGGGGCATCAGGACCTCCCAGTGTCCCCTCTCCAGTGCTCCTGTAAGTGGCCCTTGTTCTGTCCCTGCAGCAGAGCTGCTGGAGGGGCCTTTGCCACGTCTGTCACTTGCTGGTCCAGCTCAGAAAGAACACCAGCACAGAGCAGTGTTTGCTGCTGCAGAACAGTGTAAAACCACCCCACCAGCCACCTTAACTCCCATGATTTTACTAAGGGAGGTACAGGCTCACTTTGCCCAAGCTCTTGCCATGGCAGTCACTGTGGCACTGCAGAAATATCTGCCTGGACACAGCAGTGAGCAGCAGCCACCCCAGCCCTGCAGAGCTCGGACTGCTGGAGCTCCTTCACACCTCACATCAGGTTTGGGTTTATTGTTCAAGGGTATCCAGCCACCCCTGCACTAAAATCTACAGGAAAGAGGGCTGCAGGTGAAATATAGAGGGGAGCTTATTATCTTTCCAGATTAGTGCCAAAAAACCTGAAAACATTAAAGGTCCTCATTTCCACAACATCTTGATTGTCCATATTTAGGCCCAATCACCACAGTAAATACTTGAGACTAAAGGATATGTTTTCAGAGCCATTAAATAAAGACTTACCATCTCCATTTTTAAAAATAATGCCCACTCCACCTCCACCTGTCTCTTCATTATTAAACACAATCCATAAAGGTTTCATTTTGGAGTCCATGAAGGTGCATTGATCCACACTAGAGGAAATAAAGATATTACCATCAGAGTTCCCACCTGTTAAAAAAAGCAGCCATCCAAGCTGCCAGTTCAACAGCACCTACAAACACTGGTGGAGTGGGGACTTCCATGAGGAAAGAACCTTGGGATAACCTGAAACCTGGCTCCACTGCCAAACAAAGCACAGGTGAAGGGGTGCAGTTCCCTTCCTTACCAAACTTCGGCGAGGATAATGTTGGGGTTCAGGGGGGACTGGAGGTGGGAAAGTGCTTCACGGTACGTTTCCTGCTTCATGCACACATGCATCATCTCCTTGGTTTGAGGCTTGGTGGCCTTCTGAGAACTCACTTTAACAAAGTCATTCAGAGCTTTCATCTTGTTGAGTGCTTCTCCCTGAAAAAAAAAAAAAAAGGAGAGTTGGAACGGGGTTAACAAATAGGAAATTCCTGGAGGAAGTTTAAAAAACATTAAAATCTCCCGTGAAATGGAAACCTCGGTTGCACCTCTTATTTTCTCTTCAACTTGTAGCAATTTCACATGTTGCAACAAAACAAATTTAGTAGTATCTGCTTGAGAGAGATCCGTAATTAACTGTGGATACTCTGCTCCGGGCACAAAGGCATTGGAAGGTAATGACTGCACTGCTCTGAATCAGCCAATTGTGACCAGCCCCCACTAAATGATAACTCAGCCACTTTATCTAATAACAGCACTGCTCTTTGAGATTTCAAACCATTCTAGACACACAGTGTGATTTGGGGGGTGTGTGGGTGAGTAAGAGATGAGGGAACTCACACGTGGTGGGGATCTCCAGGCTCCCAACAGGATGTGCCAAAACCAACAGAGCAGTTACGAGGCTTTTTTGTGTTGCTGATAATGTGAAGTTGGAAAAGCCAACAGCTGAGAACCAGCCCCAAGCAAGAGGGAGGTCAACCTTATGGCTAAAAGTGATTTTTACCTGTTTCATCAAAACTTTCATGTGGTGGATGCTGCCTCTGCAATAAGCTTCCAGGATCAGCCCAAACCTCAGGGAAACAGCAGGAACGTGCATTTCTGACCTGGGGAGAAGGGAGGTTACAGCAGTGCTGACTCACTGCATGACTGACTCATCCTCCCATTCATACCCACACCAGGAGGGTGCAGAATACTGGCTGCTGATTCTTTCTGTGTAATGGGGAAGGAAAAAAAAAATGCCCCCAACCCCAGAAGGTGATGGAGGAAAACCAATGGGTGAGACATTTTCTGTGTGACTAAATCACTAACCACTCCCTTGAGAACGGCACTTGGGGAGCAAGAACAGTTCAGGGCTTATGGCTCAGAGCTGGCAGGTGGCCATGGGTGTCCAAAGGAAATTCCAGCTCACAGGCTTGTGTGTGTGTGTATACACATATAGACAAAAACCCTGAAAACAGAACCTAAGCCAAACTCCACCAACTACAACGGACAAAAATAAATGAACAAAAAAATGTATTGTCCCCTCTTGGAGAGCTGGACTCGGTGATCCTTGTGGGTCTCTTCCAGTTCAGGAAAGTCTATGAAATAATTCTTACTCAGTTGCCCAAGGTAAAAAGCAGCAGTTTCTGGGTTTTGGGAATCACAGCAAGGAAATCCCATCAACGCTTAGGTGGGAGACACAAGCTAAGGGACAGCAAACAAACACCCTGTCAGCTCCACATCCAGCCAGGCCTGCTGTCCCACTCCACAGCACAACAAAGAAACCAGAGAATGCTGGTTTCACTCAATTGCTGAGAAAAAGCCTAAAAGATTTGCCCTTCACCTCAGGTGCCAGAAGAGGAAGTGGCCGATCTTGCGGTTGGATAACGCCCTGTCCAGCAGGAACTTGGTTAATTCACAGTCTAAGTAGGATTCGTACTTGAGCACCTGGACGAGCTGCAGCAGGTATTGGAACACATCATGATCTCTGTTGGCAGGAGGGAAACAGAAAAGACAACCTCATCTTTCCTGCAGAGACAAGGCTGTCAGGCTTGTTCACAGCCCCCCTCAGCAGCCCTGGCCAGGAATAGAAAGGGGCTCTGTCCCCTGGGGATCACACTTACGTCAGCTTCTTCAGTGAGTTGATAGCAAAGGAACCAACATAACGGTCGGGAAAGCTGAAATCCAGCAGCTCCAAGGCATTCAGGACAGGCAGCTCTGGCCAGGTCTGAAGCAGGGAAATCATCTGTAATGGCCAAAAAAAAAAAAAAAAAAAAAAAAGGCACAAGGTTTTCATGACAATGGATATAAATCTGAAATTCTGCTGATGGAAGAGCAGCTCCTTGTGGTGGGTCACTATTTATAGATGCCTCACAGCAAGTTGGCAAATACCAGGTCAAACCCTGAAGTGCTTTGTGCTGGTCTCTCACTGTCATTTAAGAATATCCAATCCACATCCTATTTTCCCCATGAATTAAACAGATCTTTTTTCCCTTGCCTCCATTTTTTTTAAGGAATAAATAAGACCTTGTTGGTTAGTAATAAATCTGGGACAGCCCACAGAGGCAAACCTCAGCTGGGAACAGAAAACCTTCCTTTGGGGCACCGTGAAACATCCCCCAGCCAAGCTGGGCCCCCAAGCACAACACAGGAATGCAGGCAACTGAAAGATGCATCAGAAAGGGAGTCCTGGCTTGCCAGCCCCAACCTCCTCACCTGGGCAACATCCTCGTGCTTGTTCCACTTGGTGATGATGAGCAGCTTTGCCAGGGCCTGTGGGTACTGGTCGCGGATGTCGTACCTCATCTTCCACACCAGGTCCTTCTCGTGCTCGTACAGCTCCGTGTGGCTCCTCCGCTCCAGGATCTCCCTCAGCTGCAGCTTCTGCTCGTGGGAGTCACAGGAAAGAGCACACACAGGGCTCAGTCTCAACCCAGAGGCTGAGAGACCCTGTAGGACTGGGGCATGGCCCAATTTGGTGGAAAAAACTGGTGGGGTAAGGTGGAAAGGTCTGACTTGACCCATGAAACCAGGTTTGCATGTAGCTGAAAAAGGGGTGCCAGAAGACTCACCTCCTCAGGATCTTCTGGTGCAGCTCGGGGTGGTTCTCCATTCCTCCCCAACTCCAGCAGCTGGGACACAAATAAAGAGTCTGAGGAAGACTGCTCAGTGATTCTAGCTCACCACCACTTCAGGGATTTATGCTGTGTTAGAGGTCAGTCACTTGCCACCTCTGGAGAAGGGAATCACACCTCTCACAGCCCAAGTGTAGGTCAGGGACTCAGCAGGACCCCCCTTGCCCATGCTGCCCCTTCCCTGGTGGTGACAAGGATGAAGGGATGAGTCCTTGCCCCCAAAAGGGCACGTCTGCACTCCCAGAGAGTTCATGAGCTCTGGGTCACTGAGCTCCAGGCTAACACGACCCATCCCAGATTCTCAGAACTGGGGAGTGTTTGCCAAGCAGTCAGAGCTGCCCGAGCCCCCCCTGCACTGGCACAACCTGTTACACCCCCTGAGCCAGACCCTGCACTGAGGGGAGCACACAGGCATGCCCTGGCAGAGCAGAGCCCCCTTCTCCCCTGTAACAGGCACATTTCTTCTTCCACTTGTCTGCCCAGTTGCAGTGACAGATGGAAAATCCCCACCCAACACAACACGTTATCGCTCTGCTGAAAGGCAGGGAGCTGCCTGTTTTCACTCATTTCCCCTTTTATTCTTCTTCCTCCCTACAGAGCTTAACACTGCCTACAGTTTAAAGGCAGTTCAGTTAAACCCATTTTTTAAACAGGTTCTTGTCTATAAGAGCAACTTCACCTCATTAATTCACAGCTCAGAAAACTTTCACCCAAAGGTCCGTTAGTTAAGAGAAAAAGTCACATTTTCAGTCAGTAATATCTATTTATCAAGTCTGCTTGTGCCCAACTGCCCAAGGGACAGTGACACTGGATGCTCCCACCCCAGCACAGCCAGGGAATTCCTGTGTCTCCCAAAAAACTATCCCAAGTGTCCCACCTGCTCGAAGGACGGGTAATACACGGGATGTGCTGCCACGCTGGGGAAGCAGATGACCAAGGCTGCTGCACTCTCAGTGTTGGGGTTGCATTGCACTGTGCCCATGGGGTTCAGAAGTTCCCCTTTCTCATCTGAAAAGCAAAGCACATAAACCCCCTGAACCCAAACGTGAAGCTTTGGTGCAGAAAGCAGAGCACTGCCAGTCCCCAGCACTGCCAGCCCCCAGCACTGCCAGCCCCCAGCTCTGCCACCGGGCACTGCCTGGCCCTGAGCAGCTCCTTCATCGCCCTGACCTCTCCCAGGTGAGGTGCACATGACATCTGCAGGTCAGCAGCCACCCCTTGTGTCACATGTGCAATGCCAAGCACAAGGCCTTCCCCCTGGCAGGGCTCGGGATGCCACCACAGCACAGAGCAGTGACCACACAGGGCCTGCTGGTCTGAACTGGACAGCGAGGCAGGACCTGGGGCACCCCTGTCTTTGTGAAGACACAAAACAAGACAGGAGCTCCATCTCCTGACATACCTGGGAAGGAGGACCACATGTGCAGGCAGCACTCCCCCGTTTTCAGCTGGTCCTTGTAGTCAAAGAGCATGACGTTGACCCAGGCGATGGGACAGTCCTGCAGAGCACAGACAGCAGCTCATTTGGGGCTGTAACTGCTAAAGGGGAGTGAAGGGAAGAGAAGGACTAACAAGGAAGTGAGATATCCCAATCCAAAGGCCTCACAATGTCCAGGAATCCAAAGTTATACCATCTTTTCCAAGTCTGCAAATCCCTGCAGGCAGGGAACTTCCCATTCAAAAGTGTGTGGGGATCCCCTCATCAGAGTTTCTGTAAAAAATTGTATCAGGGAGCCATCCTGTCTGCCTAACTTTTAAGTTCTCTAAAAGTACAAGATGGCATCAAATTCAGGTATTTGCCAAAAACTGAGGTCTTTTGTGTAGCGTTGAATGGCACCAAACACCCCCCACAAATATGGCTAAAAATTCATCACCTGATACTTTTTATAACTAAAGAACCTCAAAGTTTCCAGTAAGGCCTTGTTACTCTACACTCAATGATATTTGAAGGAGCTGTGACGTATTTCCTATATTTCACAGTGTGGGGGGAGGGAGAAGAACCTTAATGTTGAAACAGGGAACACATGACTGCAGAAAACTGGGCTAAGAATGCTAGAAATAGCTCATAATAGGGGAAAAAAGGCTTGGCTCCTTTGTATGAGAATGAACACTATCTGTAGGAATCAAACTTTATGCTGCCAATCCCCCACCACACCCCCAAAATAAAACCCACAAGCCCAAGCCAGGCTCATTTTGGAGGAGGGAGACTCCAGCAAGTGACGGGATTGGGACACGGCCAAGACAAAGAACCTGTCTCCCTGCTCAGCCCAGCTCCCTCCCCCAGAGCAGGCCAGACACATACTCCACAAGTGACCTAAGCTTTCCTGCAGTCAGGTCCCCCAGATGGAACACTTTGCCTCATAGCACGGCCTCAGCACCACCAGCACTCGGAGCTCAGAGCACACCAAGGCTCGAGCACAGAAACCAACTGGAAAAGGGGTTACGTGGCAAAAGCTCTGCTGAGACCCACCCACAGCGAGCATCGTGTGTGAAGGGAACCACAGTGACACGTCTTCTTCCACTGGGGCCTTCTACAGAGCTCAGCAGGCTTACCCCCAAGGCCACCACAGCCTGGTGGAGGTGACAGAGTCCCCACTTCCCTCTAAGGCGACAAAATGAATCACTTCCCAGCGGCCTCTCACAAACCCTGGAGCTGATTTGATTACACTAAGTATCTTCAGCAAAATCCCATTTGAGACATCAGCTCCTAGATCGCGGGGAAAAGCCAAACAAAACACCAGCAATAACCTTTTCTAACAGAGTAAATGGCAGCAAACCACAGCTCAGAGCCTGCCAAAACACAAGGCAAGATTCCTGGTGGATATAAGGCCCAGCAAAACAAGGATTCAGCATTCTAAATTCAGACATCTCCTGCATGATTTAGAGAAACACTGAAAGCCAACCCTCTGGGTGACATTAACCCTGTGACTCATTCAGTAAGCCTGAAAACACGCCTGTTTTTGTGGTAGTAAATGACTTAGTCCCACCTATCTGCTCTGCTCAGTCTGCAGAGAAAACAACATGCATGGCATTAACCCTGGGTGAGGAAAAAGATTAATAATCAAAAAAAACAAAATGAAGAAAAAAATCAGGGTGCACTCTGGCTGTAACCTGCTCTTACCAATCATTTTAAATGATTTCTGAGCACCTCACCCAGAGCTGCAGCTCAATGTGTGGAAAAATCCTTTTGTGCAGAGCTCAGCTCCAGTAAAGGTGATTTTTAAACTAAAAGCTCATCAGAATGCATCCACCTCGTTAAGATCCTTTTAACAACTCAGCTAACCAGACTGGGTTTGTCTTGCCAATCAGAACAGTAAGATTTCCTTCTGACTGCTTCAAAACTGAATATTATTCCAGAGCGGTCACAAACATCCAGCCCGTGGATGAATCAGATCTTCTGTCCAACAAAAGCCTCCAGCAGGAGCTGGGACTGTGCTATTCTAAAATAACAAAAAACAACAATAAAAAGGTTGATCCTGGTCCCGGTCCTCAGAACGTTTCCAGTCTGAATTTTCCAACCCAGAGATTGGTCCCCACAAGCAGGATTCATGAGTTGTCTGCTGCTCCCAGACATGACTGCACAGCAACCCTGAGAACCCCACTGATGTCAGCCCAACAAAGCCCAGTGAACCTCCCAGCAGAGAAAGGGAGGGAGCAGAACTGCAACCAACATCTTCCACGATCACATTTGTCAGCCAGCCCCTCATTTCTCTGCACTCTAGTAAGGATGGCAGGACTAACCCTCTCTCCGGGGCATGAAAACGGTGTTTTTGTGGCCACACAAACAATAATTTGCAGAGGAACAAGTGCATTTGCTGCTCATAAAGAAAATTCTCACATACAAAGAGCTCGAGGCCGTGAGTTTAAGTTACAACTCTGGGAAACCTGGAATTCAGTTACAGGCTGCACTTGGATCTAGTTACTGAACCATTAATGGGCTAGAAGTTTTGGAGTAGAGGTGAGGAAAGTGAGGAATATCCCTACCTCTCCAGTTAAAGAAGCTCAAATCAAGAGCTTCCAAAGTGATTTAACACTTTCCATCCTCAGTTTGCTACACCTGAACAACAGTAACCTTGAAGAACCTGCACGTTCATTTTACCTCCAGCTTTGCCTTAACCAGTGTTTACATTCCTCGGTGTATTCCCCCTTCCTAGCTGCTAATTTGCTCCACAGGGGATATGCAGGAAAGACCTTATTAGAAAGAAAATGCAACACAGACGATGGTTTAACCTCAACTACCAAACAAGGAAGTTGCAGAGCAGTGAAACGGAGACACCATCACCGCAAGTGATTCCTCTTTAAGTGCAGTCAGATGCTGGGCATGTTTCTTAATGGCCTTTCTAGAGGAGAAATGACACTTAAACAACCTTCCCAACAGGTAGCCACTGCTCAGCTTCCCGTTCCTGTTGGAGAAGTTGGCCGTTACTCTGTAAGCCCTTTTATTAATAGAAAGCCTCCCGAGAGCAGAGGGCCCTTGGTTCAGAGCGGTGTCCCGTGCCCTCCAGCCCTGGCAAGCCTGGCTCAGCCCCACACTGGCTTTACTTACAGCTTTCTTGGACTTCTTCTTGGTGGAACGTGCCTTCTTGGCCTTCTCGATGACGGCGTAGAGGGCGAAGCAGAGCCGGGCCATGCGGGGAAGGTCACAGATGTTGATGTCGAAGTCCAGCCTCTGCTTCCACACGGGCTCTGAGCACACGTTCACTTCTGAGCTGGACACTGTCTTGCACAGCATCTCGTTGCCGTGGAACAGCCCTGCCTGCACCACCAGCTGAGGGAAGGAGGAATAAGGGAACACCATGAACCCGTGGGGAATCGCCGTGTTTGCTGAAGACACACGATTAGGAGAGGAGTGGAACTGGGCACCCTGAACAGGATGTCCTGCTCCTGCCTCTTTCCCAAATCATTGAGACATTCAGTTCTTTAGTCTTTATCTTTACTCAGCTTCAGGAAGGGCATTGTTATCTTCTTACTTAATGCAGACTTGCACATTGTATAACGTGATATATTCCTGCCCTATTTGCTTCCTTTCCCAAAAGGCAGCCATTCCCCTGATCCCCCTTCATGGCAAGCACCCTGCATATCCCAGGGCTCTGCTGCATCCTGCTTTCTGCCTTCACTTTGCCAGCCACCACCTCTCCCATCATTCCCTTCTCAGAGCTGCACTTCCCCTCCTCTGCTCTTTGCAGCTTCCCTGTCCCTCCACACCACTGCAAAATGCCATCACCACAGGGCAGCAGCTCTGCTTGGCTGTGCAGAAGCTTTGGCAGGGCAGTGTTTCTAAGGCTGGGCTTCTGCCTGGCCAGTTCCCTTCCCCTTCCTGCTGTGCTGCAGCTCAGAACCTGCTTGCAGCCACTGCTGCCCTCACCACACAGACAAGACAGATGTGACGGGAAAAGCCCAAGTACAAAACCCCAGAGTGAGTCAGTACCCACCTTCATCCTCTCATCTGCATTGACCTTGCTGCCTTGCACCAGCTCGATGTAGAAAGGCTGCTCTAAGGACCAGAGAGAACCATAGTTTGGCTGGAAAGAGAAAAGGGTTCTGATCAGAAATAAATGGAACAAGGACTCAGCTCCCATCACATGATTTTTGCTCCCACAGGAAAGGACATGAAGCCTGGGACTACCAGGGAAGCTGTGGAGGGGGCTGGAAGGCTGCCTGGAAATTCCCATCTCTGAGACCCTTGCGAGGGACTCATCCTGAGAGAGGAGGGAGAACCAGCTGCTGTTCCCAGCCCAGGTCAGCACCTCCATCTACAGACAAGCTGAGGGGACCCCACAGACCACTGTCCCCTTTTTACCTTTTTCTTGGGGAGCGGGGGAGGCTTGGGAGCCATCTTTGGGGGGCTGGCAATGCAGTTGGTCTGCTCATCCCTCATGGCAATGATGGCAGAGCAGTGGACCATGGTCAGGTGGGGGGTCAGCCCTCGGTGCAGGCAGCTGCGGATGTACTGCAGAGACAGAGGCAGGGGGGTCAGAGCCATCACACAAACCACAGCTGGCTGAAGGAGCCAGGAGAGGACACAGCAACAATCAAACTTCAGTTCTAATTTATCTCCTCTTGCTTCATGAGCCTGGGCTCGTGTTGCCAGAGCTGAGAGTATGAAGTGCCTTTCACAGCTGGCATTTCATCAGTGCACTCAAATGGCTGCATTAAGGGAAAACACTGAGAAGGGTTCAGCGCTCCCAAGAGGAGTTTGCCCTGCCAGGACAACACAGCTTACAGGATTACTTGCCCAGATTTCAGGAAGAGAAGCCCCAGCCCACCACACAAGCAAGCAAATACTCCCAGAACCACGGTCTATAAATGTATTTACACAGCACTTGGCACCCAGAGACAGGCTAAGATCACTGGCCCCCAAAAACATAAGGACCTGTTAAGTTGCCAGAAGTACCCCTTGCCCTGAATAGCACCCAGGTCCTGTCGCTGACGTGCTGCACTCCTGTAAACAGCATTGTCTCCTTGCTAACATGTCTCAATCCATGCCCCCAGCGAGAGGAGGCCACGAGGGAACAGATTCTTTGATAAAGCAAGACACGAGGCTCACCTGGAACTGGTACAGGGGGTAGTTCCCGTAGAGATATTCCCACTTCCCGTTCACCTGCAGGGTGTAATCCTCTGGCTTCTGCACCGTCTCGTGGCGGAACACAGTCGCCTGCTTCTTGATGGCATAGCTCATCAGCGTGACGGGGAACTCCTTCGGGGAGATCTGGAAGGTGAAGCTCTCCTGCAACCCCAACAACACAGCACAGGCCGTCAGACACCAGCAAAGGGCTGAGACAGCACACACACAGGTAACAGCCCTCCTGTTGAGGACAACAAGGAGAAGGACAGGGAGCTGGAATCACACAGACATCAGTCAACCAGTGGGGATGGATGTTTGCCAAACTGGGCGGGAGAATGTTTCAGCAGCGCAAGCGTGAGGCTGGAAATCAGGAGCTTCAAGCCCAGTTTAAGCAGAATCACCAGCTCACGTGGTTGCCAGTCATTAAAAACCTTCCCACTGTCACTCCAGCAGCAAGGCACAGGGTGGAAGGGTCACCACGCTCAAACACACTGCTCTGGAAGGCCCTTCTCCCTGGGCATGGCTCCTGCTTCATGCCCGGGCACAACATGCAAAAATAACATTAATCAGGAGTAGCAGGCAATACCAGGGGCCCACAGGCAACACAGGCTGGTGCCTGCAAGCAGTGTGTGCTGAGCATGAGCTGAGCAGACTCGTGAGCTTCCAAAGGAAAGGCATGTGAATGATTTTGTGCTCCTCTCCTACCCAAAACCAAAACATTTCCACCCCATTAACATGCAGCAACCTCAGCTACCAGATAACCAGTACACCCAAGGCATGTTCAGGAAGGGGAACAGCTCCCTTGGTTGGAGGCTCAGTCTCCCTCCCAACCATCTCCACGGGCAGAGGAATCTGGAGAATGAAGATGAACACATGGAAACACTGTCCACACACACATTATTCTGTCTCCAAGTGCCCAAAGGGTCCCAAAGGGAAAGCACAAACCACCAAACACCGGCACAGACAAGTTTGTGCTTTACCCCTCCAGACTGGAACTTGACGTTGACGAAAATGTTCTTGGTGGGGGTTTGTAGAGAGCCAGTCCCAAAGCCCTTGGCCATGGGCTCCAGCTGCAAGGGGAAGTTGTACTCCATCCAGGCTGCCCAGCTGAGCTGCTGCCTCTTTGCTGCTCTCTCCTCACAGAACTGGCACATTTTGGTGCGGAAATCATTCACCTCTGGATCCTGAACGGAGTCGAACTCGTGCAAACCTGAGTGGAGAGCAAGGGGGAAAGGCAAAATGAGCATCTGCAGCCAAGGGGGGAAATGAGCCTTTTACTCAAGTGTCTGTGAAAGAGTCTTCCTGAACACATGCTTAATATGTGGCCAAGAGGAGAAGAGTCAGCCAAGCTACCAGCAATCATTTATTTATGATTTACTATTGACTCAACTACCCCAGCCCTCATCCAGCAGGAGGAATCCCCCGGCTTGGGTCTGCACTCCCACTGTTCCCTCACCAGACCCACTGGAGATCAAACCTGCTGATCCCACCTCCCACATGAGCAGGGCTCCAGCACTGCCCCAGGGAGTCTGGGACAGGAGCAGTCCCACCTGCAGCCCCCGACTGATGAGGGGGGAACTGACCTTTCCCAATGAGCAGGCTGATCTGGGAGTTAATGACCTTCTTGACCCTGTCCCCTTCCCGGGCCACGAGGCGCAGCACGGGCAGGAAGGGCTGGATGTCGCAGAGCCGCCGCTGCTCGTCCTCCAGCTCCTGCTGCTCGGCCGTCTGGTTGATGCAGGTGAACACATAGGCCTCGGGGTCACTGAGCATGTGGTACAGGGGCTCATACTGGGCGTGCTTCCACACCACCTGGGCCAGACAACAGCACAGTGAGCCCTCCCTGCGCTGCCACAGCTGCAGCTTCCCCGCTGCGGGTCGGTTCCAACCTCCGCTGTCACCCACGCCCTCGCTCTCCCAGGATACACCCCTTAGGAAAGGCAATGCACAGCCCAGCCTCCTCCCAGCACTCCTGGGCCTGCAATCCCAGGCTGCTTCCCACTCTGGTGACTCCCAGCTCGTGCTGAACTGCTCTGTGGGTTTATTTTCAAGTGCCTTTAACTGATTTCCTTTTCTCGTGCTTGCCGTTTGTTTCAGGCAAGGTAAATCCCTCAATCTGAGTGTTTAAATAACCCCCACCTGATCCTCACAGAAAGCACCTGTGACTGTGACCCTGTGAAACAGAGGAATTACTCACACTGGAAGCAAAACTGGGATAAGTACCTTGCCCCCAGTAACATGAAATCTATGACAAGAGCCAAGAGCTTTTCTCACGTCTTGTCAAGACTACCCAGTTCCCAAAGATCCTCCTCTCCCAGGGGACAGCACTCCCACGTGATTGTTCATATCCCATTTTTTACTCTCATCCTAAGTGTCTGCTATAGACAAACCTCTGGAGCAGATGGGCCTCTGGCTGTGACACAAACCTGTTACCTAGCAGCTGGAACAAGGCTGTTACCTGCTTGATGGTGCCCAAGCTGGCATTGCAGGGCACACAGAGGTTTAAGTATATTCCTGTGGGCAGCAGAAAGTCCACCTGGATGTTCTGGTTTTCCCCCTTGGACCAAAATTCCGTAGGGCAGTAAATGCCTGGGGGCATCCTGCTCACTGCTCAGCTACCACCTGCAAGAAAAGGGAAAATAGCCTGTTGCTGTTGACCACATATTGTCTGCTCAATTCTGTGCTGGGTTTTGTTGAAAGTTAAAGTGAAAAATAACCCAAAGAAAGGAAGGTCAGCACAGCCTCATAGCTCAGGAAAACATGGACTTTAGTCAACTTCCCAATCCGGTGTCTTTAAGCCACGTGTAACTACTGCATTTGCTTCTATCTCAGTGCAACCCTCTCTTAATCCCTTCTAGACTGGGATTAACATCTACATGTGCATTTGAGGATGAAACAAAAGAATTATCTTGAGAACAAAGGCACTTGTCCCAACAGCTCATCTACAACCAAGCAGCCAAGAGAAACAGTGAGTCCCTACCCCTGGCTGTGTAAGGCAATCCTCAGGCCACATGCTCCAAGCTCCACTTTGTTTTTCCAGAGCTCAGTTCCAGCCTGCAAGAGGGAGAAAGAGAGTTGTTGCTGGTTCCAAGTATGCATGGATTTTTATACACACAAACAAATATTACTCTGCTGTATATCCCCTCCCTCTACAAGCATCAGAAAGATGAAGTTCAGGGCTGAGGCAACCAAAATAAGTTTGTTAATTCTATCTGCAGCCTTTCCCTTGGCAGGGCTCTACAATTTATTCTCAGTACACCCAAGGAATGCAAAGAGGAGAACAAGAATCTGAAGGCTCTCAGGTACAAACTGCTGCTTTCAAACACAGGATGAAACAAAAGGCATTCACCAGAAGCCAGTTGGACATTTCCTCTCTCAAAGACACGTAAGACCAAAGTCAGAGACACCCTCACACTCCATCCCATTTGCCCACAAGCAAAATACTCCAGCAATAAAACTCCAGTTTCCTGCACAGATGACAAGCAGCAGAATGTGGTGTCCCCACGTGCTGGGGGAGACTGGGACTGGTGGAATTGGCTCCCAGCAGGAGACAGGGAGGTGGTTCTAACTAATTCTCTCCAAACACCTCAGCAGAGGAACCAGCTCACCTCAATTCCCTCTCACTTACCAGGGTTTTCCACCAGGTCAGCAGAGGAACATCCCAGTGGTCCAGCCTGGAAGATGCTCCATAGCCAAGGTTTCAGCCTCCTGCCCTGAGCACTTACCCTCAGCCCATAAAACCAGTACAAAATTTGCTCATTCACAACTCAAAATACAGCTTTGCAGCTGTCAGTGTGGAAACTTTGGGAGAGGCTGAGCAATGTGCTGCTGGAGATTCGGGTCCCCCAAACCATGGGGTCCTGCAGGCAGCTCCTCCCGAGCCAGCCCTGTGCCTCAGCACGACAAGGAGCCCAGCAGCATCTTATCTGCCAGGTCCTGGGAGAGCACACCACTTCCCTGTCAGCACTGAGGTCAGGATTCCCAGAAACATGAGCTATGTTTTATCTGTCCTGCTTCCTCAGTGCACAGGCTGTATCACACAGCCACCGGATAGGGAGACCGCAAAAACCACCCCGACTGTGCCTGAAGAGGGAGGGCACAAAAAGGGGGAGGAGGCAAGGTTCAAAGTTTGAATAAAGAAAAACAAGCTGGCCTTGTTTTCTGCTCATTAACAATAAAATCAGCAAGTTTCTGGCATGTCTGCTGCCTCAGCCTAAATCAGCAAACCACCACAACCCTAGTGACCAGCAGAGACAGAAGACACAGCAGTGGCTGAACTGCTTCCTCCTGCTGAGCATTTCTACCTGTCACCACATCCCACTGGATACGAGGTGCCTGTCCAAGCAATGGACACTAAAATGTCAAGTTCAAGTGCAATACCTCATCTTTCCCAGCTCACTGATTTAGAGGGATGTAGAAGGGTTTTTCTGTATCCTAGAGTGGATAAACCAAAGGAAGAATAACACTGGAATTTCACCATCTCTAACACATCATTCACGAAGACTCTCCCCTTCCTACTGCTAAATTCAGAATTCTCTGTTTGTTGAACCTCAGATCTGACCCCAGTGTGACAACTATTACATGAGGCAAGGTCTGCATAGATTGGTACTCCTGCACCACCTCACTTCCACCTTCCCTTTTGCCTTGGGAAATGGAACAGAATTCTCCAGGCTGTAACCTTGTTTGCACTATCTTGACCTCCTGAGTAAAAGTAACTACAACTCCCTTTTCTCTGGGTCATTTTGCCATTTATGAGTAGCAGCATCACCCCTTTTTGTCAGGGTTGTTTTTGAGATACACTCTGTCTTTCACTGCAGCAGTCTTTAAAAAAAACAAAGGATTCTCCATTGTAACTGACAGTTTTTAAAGCCCCAGCATCACCTCAGACTTTCATCCTGGTGGACAAGTGGATTATTTTTAGAAATCCCATCTTGTGGTAGGGTTTTGGCCTGTAGGTCTGGTAGCCTGAGGTTCAAGTTAATCAACCCACACTTGACAAAGTAGTTTCCTGTACAACTTGTGTATCTCTCAGAGCCAGGGCAAGCCAGGGTGAGACAGAGCTTCGTGTTTTAGAGGGATGTAAACCCACAGAACCAACCTCCCCAGGCACACCAAAGACCCCTGCTTGTCAACGCTGGGCTGCAGCCACCCACAATCTACAGTAAGACACCCCCAGTTCTCACTCTTCCTGTTGCAATAAACCCCAAAACATCTTCTTGCTAGAATACTTCCACATTCCCCCACCCACATCTTCCTACGACAGATCTTCCTCCCCCACCGGCCACATCTCCCACAGCCCTCAAACGCTGGGTTTGGGGTGCAGGGCAGGTGCAGGGCTGCATTTTCCACCAGAAGGAAGCCCAGTGGATGGGAACTGGCTGTGAAAATGAGAGGCACGACCAGGCACGAGGCCAGGGGAGGGCCCTGCTGTGGGACAGGCTGTGCCCACCGAGCTGTGGGGCTCTCACAGCTGCTGCTCTCGGGCTGATGATAAACTCTCAAGCTCTCAAACTCTCTTGAGAGCTCTCAAGCAGCTCTCCAGCTGCAGGCACAGTATCTCTTTGGACCTCTCAGACCCTGCCAGAGGAAGGGAAGTGCTCCCTGTCACCCAACACAGGCCCCAGAGCATGGAGTACGTGCCCAGCAGGAGATTCCCATGAGTCCAAACACGAAGTTGTTCCCCACAGTTCCTGGACAATTCAAGTGCACTCCCCCTTTCCACAGGTATTTCTGCTATGTGGAATATTTTTGTAAGGCAAAAGTTAAAAAACTGTGCAAGACACACTTTGCCAGGAAACTAGGGATGAAATCCACGTGGAGCCATTCCACACTGACCCCTGCCTCTGGCTCAGAGCAGCACAGTGAGCAGCAAAGACTCCCAGTAGTGAACAATTTCTCCATAATCCCTCATTAATTCTGAGGTGTGGAGTCACTTCTCAGGGGAGCAATCAGGGAAGAGGCACCCATTGGTACTAATCACGTGCAACAAACCCATCATACAATGCCCAGTCCTCTTCACCACTGGGCAGAAAAAGAGGTGGAGGAAAATAATTATGAGACAAAATTCCACTTTTCAGATGAAGGCAAGTCCACAACTTCCTCTGTTCCCTTTGCCTCAATTCATTATTCACTTTGCTGCAGGAAAGCTACAGGCTGCTTTGCCCTCCTTAAGGTTTCCCCTTGCAGTAATTAGTGTAAAGGTAATAAATGTGTGTCTTTACCATAGAGGAGAGCTGGCCAAGGCAGAGCTGATGTGCACATGGGACTAGGCAATGACTAGCCTGCTAGGACAGAAATAAACCCCCAATTTTACTAAATTTCATGTAGAAAATATAGGCAAGACATCAGTGACAGGAGGGAACACACCTGAGGCATATTTGCAGGTAAAAGTAAATTTATGCAGAGCGTGACAGACACACCTGAGACTACCCAGCCAGTATTTCTGGCATGTTGCCATAAAGCACACTAACACAAATTTCCCCTTGGGAAGTCTGTCAACCACACAGCTCTGGTGTTCACAGCACAGGGCCAGCAGTGGCTGGCAGGATCACCCGGGGAGCAGCACTGCCCAAAGTGCCAGTCACTTAATCACACAGAAAAAAACATGTGTGGCTGCTTCCCTTTGCCATAACTGGCATTAGTAAGATAGATTTTTGCTCTCGTGTCACAGAGGTGTTTCCTTTACAACTTCCACTAATCTTCCTGTGAAATACAGATATATTAACTTCTATTATTCTTCCTGTAAAATGCAGATCTGTGTCCCAGCTGTGCCATCAGGCCATCACTGCTCTCTTTCAGTTCCTGTGACAGTGTTGCACCTTCAGCACAGCCCCGAGTTGCACCAGAACTCTGTCTGTCTCTGGTTCCTCCTTCAACACACACACAAGTGCAAGACTCGGCTCGTGAACTGGGTGAGGAAAAACTGGGACCCCTTGGAAAGGTGTGGAGAAGCATTCAAACACTGAACAACCCCTAAAATCAAAGGCATTGGCTTCTGTACCTGCAGGCTTTGCTTCCTCTAATCCTAGTTTAAAATGTTCTAATCTCCTTTATTTGGTTTACTGTAATATGACTTCTACCTCTACGAAATATAAAAATCAAATAAAGGGTTTTTTCAGATTATCAGCTTCTGTTTGTGCATCGATCTCTCATATCCTGCCACACAATCCCCTGCACTGATTCATTCATTCTTTCAGCAGCAGTTCATTGTTCATCCAGCTCTACATGGCAGACACATAGTTACATTGGTTTGATGATGCCTTTTATCAGATTTCTAAGCCCCTGATTAATCACTTTTAATTAACATAAACAAATAGACTGATGTGGATGTACCATAGACTCTACCCAGGATACCTGGGCAAGGGATGACAACACCCCCCCCTAACTCTTCAGGCCTCTGAGACACTACAGAGCATCCTCTTCCCTACCAGAAGGGCTGATAAAAAACAGCACTTAAGTCCCAAAAATCAGCATCTTCTGTGCATCAAGATCTCACTGGAGAACCATGGATTTTCCCACCTTCCATGGAAGCGTTCTGGCTATGGGGAAACTACAAAGATCAAGCTTTACACAACCGCTGGATCCAAAGACTCCCTTGGTTTGTACCCTTCCCTTTATGAAATAAAGGTTTCTTTGCTTTGAGCTCTTACATTACTCAATACCCGTCTTAGACACACACACACTGCTACAAAACAGGCTCATGGGGAAAAGTAATGGGAAGCAGAAGTACACTAATGTGATCTGAACTGGAGCTAACCTTGTTTGTGTGCAGGGCTGATGATGGAAGGGGTTGTCACTGCAGAGATAGGAAAGCAGAATGGACACGTGGTGATAACAACAGGCTGCAGTTCCCGGGGCTCCCAGCTCCAGAAAGAGCCTCAGAGCAATATGCCGTTGTCCAAGCTCAGCAGAACCTTAGATCCAACCAGATGGAACAGCCAGAGGGAGGGAAAGAGGAGCTCAGGTAAAGCAACTTAAGAGAAAAGGAGATGTAAAGCCACACCTCATCCTGGGATGAAAACCAGTATCACCAAAGAGAGACAGAGGAACATCACGGAGTGAGAAAAGCATCTGATGGGAGACTCGAGAATCTTGCTCTTGTGGAAACTTCCAACCAACTTTTAGGCAAGCTCACAGTATTGCCTGAGGAACTATCTAGTAGGAAACAGTATATTTAGTGGTTAGAGCAAGAGTTTGAAAACCAACAGCGTGTAAAGTTCCATTTCCAACCCTGACAATTGTTTGATGCACAACTTCAAACAACGAACTCCTACGTGTTTCAGCTTTCTCACGTGCTCAAGTACAACCTATAACTCATTAAGGATGTTGTAACCCTTAAATGCTGGCAAAGTGTTTGTGGCATCCTTGCACTCTTGCTATTACTGCTCGTTCGGGCAGACTCTGGGAGTTGGAGGAAGTTGTGACAAATAAAAGCTTCCAGCTGAAGAGGTTGCTGAAATTAGGCTTTTTCAACTGCTCCCATGAGTGGACAATGCCAGAAACCCCCCAGGTGCATCTTGTTGATGAAAACAAAACTAAGTCATGCATTTCTAATGACCTCTACCACGACATTCAACTTTCTTTACTTTCAGGTTCCCATCTCGGGCACATGCAGCACACTGTGTTTGGGTGTTAAGAGACTCTCTTCAGAGAGCTCTTAAGAGACTTCCTCGTGCCCTGCCAAAAACACAATCCAGCCACAGCAGAAACACACACGGCTATGAGCAACTGAACTCCTGCTTCAGGGAAGGGCTGGACGACCAGATGTTGCCACTCCCCAAACCCGGGAGTGACAATTGTGGTGACAAGGTGCCATGAGTCCAAACCTCACCGGTAAAGGCCTGGCAGACACCACAAGCAGGGCAAGAACTCACCACCTCCCCGTGGGGTGGACCACTGGCCAAACCACCCATCCATCCATCCACCCACCCACCCACCCACCGTGACACCGAGCAATCGCTGCCACTGCCACAGCGCTCCTGGGAGGGGGGGACACGGCGCCAAGGGCGACCCTCAAGCAGCTCAAACCCGCGCACCACCCGCAGCTCGCCGGGTTCGGAAAGCCCACATTTCCATAAAGCAGAAACGCTTTTTTTCCCCTGAAGAACAGCGCCGTTCGCTAAAGGAGCCGGGCAGAGCCGGGATTTGCCGCAGCCGGCCCGGCGGAGCCCCCCCAGCACCGGGAGACCCCCGGGGCCGCGGCGGGCGAGGGCACCGCGGCCCCGCTCCCCTCATCCCCATCCCCATCCCCATCCCCATCCCCATCCCAGCGCTCACCTGCGCTGGTGCCCGGGGGGTCCCCGGGGGCTCCCGGGCGCTCCCGCGCTCCCGGCCCGGCCCGGCCCCGCCGCCGGCACCGCCCCGGCACCGCCTGCAAAGGGGCGTCGGGCACCGGCTGCGAAAGGGCCGCCCACCGGGTCCGCCCCGGCCCCCCCGCACCCCGGAACCCCCGCAGGGCCGTGCGGGGGCCGCTCCGGCCCCGCTCCGCGCCGGGGATGCGCTGGCGCGGGTGAGCCCGGCGCGGGTCCCGCAGCGCTCAGTGCCCCCAGAGCCGCTCCCCCCCGGGGCGGGCAGCGGGAGGGGACCCGCGGGGAATGCGGCGGGAGGGATCGAGCCCGGCAGCCGAGCCCCGAGAGTGTCCGGAGCGTGACATGGCTGCCACCCTCCTGCCGCAGCGCCGTGTCCCCGAACCGCACTCGCTGTCACGGGGAGCGGCTGCGGGGGCTGCGGGGGCTGCGCGACAGCACAGCAACCGGGGCAGGTCCTCAACACGCATGTACGCGTAAAACTACTCACACAGCAGATGTGAAATGGTTTGGGATTCACTCCTTCCCTGGAAAGCCCTCCTTTGACAGCCTCAGTCGTGCAACTGTTCTTCCTTCGTCTGAAAAAGTGTTGTGTAACGAGTACGGGGAAGAACCCAGATCCCCAAAGTGGATTTGAGGGTGAGCACAAACACCTCCAAGGCAGGCAGGGAACCCCCGGCTCCGAGGTGGGGGTACCTCCTGGTGTTCCACTACACCTGCTAATCATGGGAGTGGGAACAAACACTTTTATACGCTGGATGCCAAGGATGTACAGGGTTATCCACCCATTTTTTTTCTCCCTCCAACCTTTCGTACAGGTCCCTTGGCCGCAGAGGAAACCCACCCAGGGCCCTCCCACCAGTGCAGCACCCCAAGGTGGCCCAAGGCTGGGCACTCCTCACACCCCCTCGGGGCTGCAAGCACCCTTCGCACAGAGCAGCTCTCCCACTCACCACGGGAAATCAGTGGTTCCAAAGCAGCAGCAGATGGGGATCTGGAATGTTTCTAGTGTTCAAAGACAATTGTTCCTCTCTGCCTCGTTAAATTTTCAGCAG
This sequence comes from Manacus candei, assembly GCF_025592945.1. Lineage (NCBI taxonomy): Eukaryota > Metazoa > Chordata > Aves > Passeriformes > Pipridae > Manacus > Manacus candei. Next base: position 4,453,437 of record NW_026138070.1, read on the forward strand.
CAATTAGATACCCAAAGACCATTTGTTCATTTGAAAAAAAAAAATCTCTGTTTTTTTCACGCGTCTCCTCTGAAGCGCCCACCGTATTTTGGGTCACAAATGAGAGAAGATTGTGAGCGTGGATTTGTGATTTTAATTATTTCACTGCCCCCCAGGGAAACAAACAACCCTGGTACAGGACGTGGTTGGTGCTACTGTGTCACCCTGACTAGTCCTGCAATTTTAGGACTCCCAGCTTCTGCTGCTGGAGGCATGGGATTAAGGTATAAATTCTTTTTTTTTTCCATGTTATCATCCAAGAAAAACTCATTATTCTTGCATTCTGACTCATTTTTTTCCCTGAACATTACTAGTTGGCAACACAGATATCTTGCCATCAGTACAAAATGTGACTGTTGAAACATTTGTTCTTCAGCTCCATTTGAATCTACTATCGTGCCTCCATGTGACCTTTTAACGCTCAGAAATTGTCTATTTTAAATCATCAGCCCTGACATGTGTTGAAGATATTTTTAACAGACTGTTTACAGGAATTCTGGTTTCTGTTCTGCAATTTTTTTTCCCCTTTTCAACAGCTTTTCTATTCACCATCTCCAGGTTTCACATGTAGGACTGTACTGAACACTGACAGGGCATTTGCCCACCTGGCCTGTGAGAAGTTGGACACCACAAACTGTCAGAAAGGGGAAAAAGGGCCTGAAAGTCAGAAAAATAATTTGCAACCTGCTAGATTTAAGATCCGAGACCTCCAGGGAGAACAGAAGGGAAGGGTGTTAGTTGTTTTTCCTCTGTGTTACTGAGAACCAAACAGTGCTAATGCGTGTGAAGAGAACGCTGGTGAGAAGGGCAAGTGGCATCCACGTGGCATTATTCCAAATGCACCCAGTGTGAGGGACGTGCAAGGCATGCCAGTTCACAAAGCCCATCTCTGCTGCGTGCCAGTCTGCTTTAAATTTACCCAGAGTTGTTCCTAAAACTCTGAAAGGTTAGTGTTTGCAGCTCTCAGGTTCTCCTGATACAGTAGCATGTGCTCCATGGCACTTCAGCTGGTGAATTTGCCAGAAACATGATTCCCTGCTCCTGCTGAGTCAGGGGGATGCCACGTCCTGCTTGGGGAAGATGCAGACCCCAGCCTGGGATTCACCACTGTCACAGCACTGAGAAATTTAGCCCATGTCCCCAGCCTAGACGAGACAGCTGGTCAGCATTTGGAGGAACAACAGCGGGAGAAAGAAGAGGATGACGACAAGTGAGTAACGTAACCACAACACCTTGGTGTTTACAGGAACACCCAGCAGGAACACTTCCAACTGCCGGTGGAGCACCTGGAGAGACAAACACCCTGCCCTCCCTCCCGGGTCCCAGGCCATTCGTGTCAGGAACGCAGAGGTGTTGGCGAGTTTTGCCAACAGTGACACCTCCCGAAGCTGCACTCGCCGCTTCCACGCGCCGGGCTAGAACTCACCTCTCTCATCCTCCTCCTTTCTGGGGCAGGGGGTAAACAAACAAACAAACAACCCCAGCCACCAAACTGGCCGCGTGTCTTAGCGCCACAAGGCAAACAGGAAGCCCCGGCAGCTCTAGGAGAGTGGGGGCTCTTTGCTCCATGTGGTTAACGCGACTCGGCAGCGGGAAACCGCGCCTGGCTGCAGCTCCACCGCGCCGCTCCGGCACGGCTGGGAACCTGCTCGTGTTCAGAACTCAGAGGAGGGCTTGGGTCTGGTTGTTGTTTTTGGGTTTTTTTTGGCAACAAGATGTGAAATAGGATGGCAGCCACGTGAAGTGTGCAGCACTGATCCAGGCTGGCTGTCGGCGGGGAGCAGAGAGCTCACCTGTGGGAGAACAGCTACAGGACACATCCTTTGCTGAGAAAAGCCCCTGGCCAAGCCAAACTACTTCAAGGTTTGACTATCAGTTTCTTTTTACGTGTTACACAAAAGCTCTCTCTGTTATAGCACAACACCACACTGCTACAGGCTCTTGGGATTCCTTTAAACACACACACACATATATATATATTTGGGGCGCACAGCAATGTGCACACCGAAGGGACATTAGGATATCAGGATAAACTGCACTAAGTATTAAGGCACCTCACAGCCTCCAGCCTCTGTACACACTCATTTTCATGTTTTGAGCTTTCCAGTTCTTCACTTCAAATAGTCAGAGCTGGCAGAGCCTTACAAATTCCAAGGAACTTCACAAACAACTTCATACTGCTGTATTAATACTTGTTCAAGCAGGCCAGAATGTAAAAGGTGAGGGGAGGACTTGATGTTCATCACTTTGAAAATCAGTGCTAATGCTCCGAGGAAAGCGTTGACTAATCTGAACCAACTGCAGATCCAAAACCTCCTAAATTTCGCTGGAGAAATTCAGATATGAAGTCACAATTTTAATGCCAAGCCCCGTATGACTATTCCTAGAGCAGCCAGCAGTGTGGTGGGACATTAGAGATAACACAAACTACTCAACTTGCCAGAAGGATTATCAAAGCAAACACTCATCCCAGGGAAACCGAGCTCTGATCTAGCACTGATGAGACAGCATTAACCTAATTTGACATAAATTCCTGTTCTATAGGAATACAGCACTACTAACGATAAATAATAAATAGTAAATATTGCTAATATATTCAGAACTGACACACTTCCATTTGTACTGCTTAAAACACTTAAATAGCATGTACTGTAAACTCTGTGTGCCTCTGTCTCCACAAGACTGGCCTGTCCCCTGCTAAGGACAAGGCAGGGGATGAACACCAGGTGAGGATATTTAGGGAAACAAACCCCAAAGCATCACAAGCACAAACATCCTTAACCAACCCCAGGCAGTTTCTGTTTCCCTCTATTCTTCACCTGTGCCCAAACAACCTCATCAGGAGGACATTTCTCTGAGGACAAACGTGACAGTTATTTCAAAGCTCAGACTTCAGGACAGCTGAGGGCACGGTGGTATAACATGAGTTGTTTTTCTTTCAAGAACAAGGCCACAGTTTGCTTGTTGATGTTGCCACAAGAGAGATTTCCGAGGCTAAAACCACGACAAGGCCTCAGCGTGTTTTTTCTCTTTGATGGACATGCATTCAAACAAAAATGCCATTAAGCAAAGTCTTTCCCTGAGCTGTAAGGAGCTGATGGTGAATTATTAGGGGGTGGGATTCGAGGACCTGAGCAGCCTGTTGAAAAAGCTTTTGAAACAGTGTCAAGCCAAAATGACAGAGAGAAGGGAGAACAATGACAAAAGATACTCTGCTCTCTTGCTGAAGGCCAGAGTGGCCTAATTTGGTGTCCTTGCCCAGATAAAAATACTGTTTTCTTTGTGTGACTACGCATTTCAAAGAAGGATACTGCAGACTGGAGAACAGTGCATTCCTCCATGATTTCCCCACAAATGTCTGCAGAGGAAAAAAATAACAAGAACTGACCCAGGTTAGCTGCAGTGAGCAGCTGAGAGTCCCATCTTGGTCATCAGCAACACCACAGGACTTGTACAGGAGAAAAATCCCTGGAGGCAGTTCTGCTACAGAATTATCAAAATGAACCTCCTCGGCTGTTTCTGCATCAGATTTTCTAAGTTAGAACCTCTGTCCATGCCAAATTACTGTGTTAAGGAAAAGAGCACGTTCTGTTAAGTGCTGGTGTTGCAGGCAGCACATCATCCCAGAGAACAGGGTGGAAGGTGTTAGTCCAATGTGAGATAGCAGGAGAGGCTGCTGACCCAGTTCAGCAAGATATGTGAGGCTACAGCTAAGTCAGGGATACAGGGTGAGCTACTGACTGCAGAAATGCAGAAGAAAATGGTCTGGGGGGGGGGAAAAACTCACAAATACAAACCAACACCAACAAAAATCCCCAGCAAAATTACACACCCTGCTGTGAAACCCCAAGACTTTCAGGGACAGGACCTGGAGTGAGGGACTCAGGGACCACTCCTCACACTGTGCCGATGCCACGGATTTTACTACACCAGCTTTCTCTGAGAGCAGAACACAGACAATATTACTTTGTGTTCCACAGGGCATTTTTGATGTTTGTACAAGTCACTTGAGGCCTTTGTCTGGCGGTGCTTCACAAGTTCAGAGCATCAATAATGTGTCCACACAAAATATCACTTCCTTATCTCTCCAGAACGTCCCTGTGAACACACACAGGGAACATTTCCCCCCACACAAGGAATGCTGCTCAAAAACTCACTTCTGTTGAAGATGTTTTTTTGATGCAAAACCAAAAAATGTCAGACACAGTTGAGCAGAAGCTCCATCCCCCTTTTCTGACTCTCAGTTCTTCAGGAGGGACAAACAACTCGATCTGAGTGATCTATAAACCCACGAATTTCCATTATGAATTGTAACTGCCTATTTAACTAAACCACCCTGCTTAATCTTGAAATTACTCTGAGGGGATTCTGGATCCTTTTCTTTGCTGCCAGGAGAAAAGCAGCACCCAAGTCTTCCCACACTGCAGTTCAAGTTCACATGAGCGTTGGGCTCTCAAAAAAAACCCCGTAAAACCAGAGCTCAGTGATAAAGTCAGAGCACTGAAATGAAAGTCCTTCATCCAGTTTGGGAATCTTGGGGGTCTTTATTAATTGTTTCCAGTAAGACCGGATCTTGTGTGGGTGGCTGGCTGGCTGCACACGAGACAGATGCAGGTGCCTGACTGTGCTAAATATTTTGCACAAAACGCATGAGTTTGTTATATTTCAGTGGTTTTTGTTTAGCTCTGTTTGGCATTTCAAAATGTGTATTCCAAACCAAGCAACATTCAGAACCCAAACAAATACAGTCTCTGCATGAAAATCAGAATATATGTATCGTGTTACCAAACAAGGCGGATGCCAGTGACAAATACTTCAAGAATTTTTTTAGCAGCCACCTGAAAAATCACTTAAGAGTCAGAAATTAGTAGCAAAGGCCACTGCATGAGTCATCAGTGACAACAAGGAGAAAAGGAATGTGAAAGGAATTTTTTTTTTCAAATATTTTTTCTAAAATGAGAGATGGCTTTGGCTGAGAGAAAACTATTTTTACTGTCACCAGAGGAAAATTTCCATTTGCAAACAGGGGAATTTCCACCTGAGACATATTGATTGAGACTCATTTACATAGCTGGAGGTAAAATTGCTTTTACCCTGGGAACAGTGTTGAAGGAAAAACAAACTCTTTTCAGCAGCAGGAAAAGTGCAAGATTTTTGTACTCGAATTTTGGTCCAGGAATAGATAATGTTTGTTTTCATTACGTCTTTAAAAATATTTACAAAGAAGAGAAGATGTACTTCACAGAAGTGAACAGTCCAGCCAGCCTAAACAGAACCAGGACTGGGAAACTGGATTATCTGTGTAAAGCACTGTGTGCTCCAAGGGTGAGTGTGCCTCAAAACATCACATAAAAAGCTCTGTTGTTTATTATTACAGCATCATCATTTAAAATGTGGCAGCAGCTCCATGTGCAGGTCTCACCCTGCCCCTTTCCCTGACACCAGCCATGCTACAAACTCCCTGCCTTGGTTTCCCTCTCAGCTTGGTGGGAACAGGAATATTTAGTGTTGGATCCTTTAAGACTGATCAGCATTTTTTCACCCACCCTTGTCTTTATGTTGGATTTTCTGCTATTCCCATGAAAAGGAGAAAAACCAAAGTATCACAAACCAGCAAGGTCTTTAGAAATCAGTCTCCTAAAGCCAGAGAGAGAGGGGACAGTATGGAAGACCATACTGCTTATTTCAAGGAAAATATCTGAATAGTTTAAAATTAAGGGGAAAAAAAAAAGAGTCCCACTCATTGAATTGATACTTTAGCTGAGTCTAGCGCGTTAGGTAAATCATCTACTCCTAAATAGGTAATAAACTGGTCCATATTCATAAACAAAACTGAATATTAATTCAATTATTAAATCAAGTGAATCATGGCAGTTTCCATGTGCAGTCCCAATTGCTTTCTAGAAGAGTCTGCAGTCTCTCTTCAATACGTGTGCATTTTACACCCCTGAGGAACCAGGCTTCCCCTCAGTGACTTTTCCATTTTTCCAGAATGGCAGTGATCTAACACAGATTGCAGAGCTCACACACCTGTGCCCACACAGTGGCTCACTTGGTTGGAAAACTGCAAAGATTTCAGACTGAATTCGACACGACTTTATTTCCACCAGGTCCTCAACAGCCACTGTCTGTATTAGCATGTCGAGCTCACAGAGACTCACTCCCCTTCTCTCCTAAACAGGAGGAATTTTGGTACTCTCCAGACTGCCTGGATGTCCCTTTTCTAAGTGATCTCTGCTGGAAGCTGCTCTGCACCATCACAAAGACCTCGAGTCCAGCTTTACCCTGACAGTAAGAGGAATAGACCATCAAACACAAGCAGCCATAAAGCACCTGCAGCCTGTGGTGCTGGGGGGGCTCAGCGAGATGATCACTTTGCATTGAATTTCCTATTTTATTTCCTTGCTACCTGCAACAGGAAAAAACTCAGCCTCTTGTTTCCTTCCTCCTGCCCACTTTCTGTTGGGGGTTTTGAGTGACTGCTGTAAATTAGCTGCAGTCAGGAGCCAGATTTTTCAGTTTGTCCTCCTCCTAAAGGCCACGGGCAGAGACACGGAGCAAAGTCTGCTGGATAAAGTGACAAAATGACAGGGGTGAGGAAAGCAGGGTGACAGACACACGGGGTTAGAGCTCACAGGCAGCAAGAGGAACAATGCTCGGTTGCTGACAGCACAAAATCAGGGGCACAGCCCTGTCAAAACCGAGATGGATTGAGCACAACTCTGGCGAGGTGATGCTTTCAGAATTAGTGTTGGAAATTTAATGGGAAAGTGTAGCGAAATCTCTGCTCCCACAAGCACCAGCTCCACAGGTCTGTGCTGTTTGTAGAGCACAGTGATGTTGCCAAGCCCCTCTGCTGTGTGTGACTTTGAGAACGAAATGACCACCCATCATAGAATCATAGAATCACAGAATCACAGAATCAGCTGGGTTGGAAGGGACCTCCAAGATCATCAAGTCCAACCCTTGATCCAACCCCGCTGTGGTCCCCAGCCCATGGCACTGATGCCACATCCAGTCTCAGCTTAAAAACCTCCAGGGATGGAGAATCCACCCCCTCCCTGGGCAGCCCATTCCAATGGCTGAGCACCCTCTCTGCAAAGAAATTCTTCCCAATATCCAACCTAACCCTCCCCTGGCACAGCTGAAGACCCAGCCCTCTTGTCTTGCTGATGGTTGCCTGGGAAAAGAGACCAACCCCCCCCCTGGCTTCCCCCTCCTGTCAGGGAGTTGCAGAGAGTCAGGAGGTCTCCCCTGAGCCTCCTCTTCTCCAGGCTGAACAGCCCCAGCTCCCTCAGCCTCTCCTCACAGCACTTGTGCTCCAGTCCCTTCCCCAGCCTTGTTGCTCTTCTCTGGACCTGCTCCAGGACCTCAATATCATCCACCCATTCATCTATCCTTGGGCCCCCTTGGGAAACAAGATACTCACTCAGCCCTCTGAAGAAAAATTTGCAAAGAAAAGGGGCCTTTAAAGACACTCCTCTCCCCCCTGAAAAGCCCCCAGCAAATCCCACCTTTTGACTTCACGTGATTCCTTCAGTGTCAAAAGCAAAGGAACTCCACAAGCCCTTGGACTCTAAAAACACACCCTAACTCTCCTCCTGGACTTCTCCTTTCGCAGAAACATTTCTATTCCTGTGCCATTTCCCAGCCTGTCACACTGTCTCGGCTCCCACCCTGAAGCCAGATGAGTGCCCTCTCAAAGCACAGAGCTCCTGGTGGTGCCATATGGGCTTTTACTGCCATTACAGCACCCACTTACAGCCCATTCACTGCTGACGGGTCATGCCCTGGCTATTCCTCCAGCACATTATTTGTTTACCGTTCTTCCCTTCCTTCAGAGCTTTATTGATTGCTGTGCTTGCTCTGCGTGTTCCCTCTGATGGGAAGTCACACTCAGCAGTGGGGGGATGGACACCAGCACTGCTGCCTGTTCCCAAAACACCAGGGAGTTTTACTCTGTGGTCACATGAGAATCCACAGAGCAAACTTTTACCCTGGAGTAGCTCCCTCAGATTAGCAAATGACAAAAAACCCAAACCCACCAATCCCTCAAAACCCACACCTCTTTTTTTTTTTTTTTTTTTTTTTTTTTACTGCTGAATCAGAACAAGCAAATCCTACAGAGATTTGAAATGTGTATCCCTCCTCTTGGCAAAATAACAGTACAGGCATCTGATCTTATTTACCAGGATGGCTGAGCCCTCGTCCCCCATGGCTCCTGTCTTTACTGAACCTTTGTCTGGCCTCATCTCTGATAATGGACACCTCAGCATGTTTGGTGGTAACAGATTTGTCCCAGGCACTGGGAATTGCTCAATCCACAGCATCAGAGCATTTTTCCCTACTCCTCTTCCTGAACCTCTTTTATGGGGTTCCAGCTGACTGAAGGAGGGAAGGCAGCCAAACATCTACTCAACTTACAAGCGACGAAAACCAGCACGTGAAATCCTGCTAAGCTGCAAAAAAATTGAAGATGAGAACACCCAACAAACTTGCACAGAACTGCTGACAGCCAAGTCCCTTCAGTGCCCTTCAGCCACCTTAGACAGCAGTGACCAGCCACGGGACAATCAAACCCTGATTAATTTTTGATCACCCTCTTGACTCTCGGTGTTTCCAGCTCACTGACAGATGGCTGTGCCTGCTACCTTGGCTGCGCTTTGGAGACCTTCTAGCTCCAGGCTGGCACGGGCAAACACTTGTCCTGCCCACATGTGGATTAGCAAAGACCAGATGAGCCCTGCAAACAGTGCTCCCAGCATGTGGGTCCAGGGAAAGTGGCCTTCCTGCACACTGGCAGCATCAGGAGAAGGCATCGAGTGTGAGTTGTCCAGCAGTCCCCCCCCCACTTATTCCCTTGGGACCAGCCTTGTAGCAGAAAATTAAAACCAGTCACACTGCTTCTCTTATGTCATTAAAAAAAAAAAATAGAGGAAGAGGCCATAAAAAAAACCCAACCAGCAGCACAACTGATTCAGAAAATGATGTTTTTCTCAGCTCTGAACGAGGAGTCAGCAGCTCTGATTGCATGTGTGCAAATTCCCCCAAAGTTTCCCTGAAACTTTCCATTACAGAGAGGCAACTGAGCTCTAGTATTAAGTTTATGCTGATACTTGTTTGTTTACCTCAATGAAGAGTATCTGTTAGATCTTATCATGGCCGAGTGAATCACCCTCTACTACATATGTGTAGTTGGCTCTCCCCAAGGGAAGGAGCACGGCAGCAGTTCCACAGATTGCAAGTGCTCTGTGTTAAAGGGGCTTCTCCCAGCACTGCTTTTTCCTCCCCTTTTTTGGCTGGTTGCCTTCACTGAAGAACAAAATTCTGGTGGGAGGACTGAGAACAGCCAAGTGACAGGTTGTTTCCTTTAACATACAAGGCAGTTGTAGTTTTATGCTGTCTGTGTGCATCACAGATTTACAAAACCCAAAAGATCTGCTTAGGGTAACTCAGGAAAATATCTCTGTGAGAGCTCACAGGGCAAGGAGGGAGCACCTGCTAAATCCTAAGCAGAGGTCCCTGGAAGATTTGTCATGGGAAACCAAACCAGGAAGGAGAACAGCCCTAGGAATTAATCTGGACGACATGAATGAGAGTCACCATGAAATCACCAGCGACCAAGCGACATCCAGCACACAGCAGAGACTGGCTGTTAAATCTTATTAACTGTGTCCTTGTATCACAGCAGACAGCTCTGCCCACAGATCAGACACCACAGCGTTACACTGCAAAAATCATTCATGTGCCTGCTGGTGGCTCTGGAAGGAACTGTAGAATGAAGGAGAAAAAAGGAATCCTAATGGAAATCTATTCCTGTCATTTAGGAGCCTGGATTAACCAGCATTCTGTCCGATCCCTTTGCAGCCCTGGTACCAACTCAAATATGGAAAAGCCAGGCAACCCTCCTCCACAAACACTTGCACCAGCTGTGCTCCTCTCCCTGTATCACTGCTCACATCTGGCACCACTGGTAACTATTGAAAAGCCACAAAAATGGTACTTAATTTGCAGGAGCCTTTGGTGGAAGAAGCTTGAAGGAGAGGATGCCCCCTCCCTCCCTGCCCTGCTCTGCCTGCAAAGCTCATACATTATTCTTCATCTCTCCCCAGGCACTGAGTGAAGGGGTATCTTACCCCACTCCCCTTCCTTTCCCATCCCCAGTGAAGTCCTGTCTCCCCGTGCTTTGGCAGCTGTTTTTCCTTCTCCTCCCAGCCCATTTGCCTGCTGTTGCCTTGTTAATTATTTTTACAAGGCTCAATAATTGATGCAATCTTTCCCATTTTTCATCTCCTTCCTACAGCACTGTCTGGCAAGCCAGGAACTCCTCCAGCAGCTGTGCTCCCTTGGCTGCCCACCCACCTCCTGGGGAGAGGGACCAGCGCCAGAACAAGACTCTGCAGCCTGATCCTCTATTTACCTTTCTCTGGACTCAGCAACTATTATCCAGAGGAGCAGCTTTTGAAGTCACTTAGCAACGTGCCAGCAAACCAAAGCTCTGATGTCACCAACAAAAATAGCATCTCAGAAACACCCAGTTGTCTCATGCCTTGGACCAAAGTGTCTGTGGCCATGTAGCTCAGTTCCTCAAAAATTGTTGCTTCTGGAGAATTTCTCTTTGACCCACTGGCAGACAAAGGAGCAACACAGCCATTTCAGGTTAAAAATAATCCTCCATTCTGCAATAACCACACTGGTGAGAGCACAGGGCTCCTGGTGCCTCTCTAAAGCACGTGGCATTGAACAGGAGCACAGACCAGATGCTGAAGTGACACAGCTCTATATTGTGGAGCAGTTCCCTCAACCCCTCAAGTTATTCACCTACAAAGACGAATTACAGATTTAAAATAGCTTTCTTCACATTTTGCCTCTTACTGATGGTCAAACAGGCCATTTGCCCCCCTCCCAATGCAGAGGGGAGAAAACACGGCAGTAAATACAGGAATTACACCAACAGCAACTTCTTTGGTTTTTTGTGAATGCTGTCAGGCCTCCAAAAAACAGAACTCACAGCTCTTGAGAATTTTCAATTCTCTGCTAATTTTCAGTTAAAAATTGCTGCCTGGCTCTCAGTTTGGGAACCACTTCTCTGAGCAGTTCACTGTAGTCCAGCCTCTGTTCAGGCTGCCTGGGGTCATGGGAAGGTGGGGCAGCTCCTCACTGCTGCACTCCAAACCAGAGGCTTCCCCATTTCACACACCCTGAGCAACCCTACACTGCCTGGTGTGTTTTGAGGCACAAAATCCCAAATTCTGCAGGAATCAGCACTGGTGGTTCAACGTCCAGCTTTGTTCTGGCACCGAGCATGTCTGGCTGATTGTCACAAGATCCCTAAGCACAGGACACAGTCTAACTTTGTCCATTCAAGAGCAGCTTGAGGAAGACAACTGCCAAGGGGGCAAATTAATGGATAGTTCTGCTGCACAGCACTGAGCAGTGCATTTATGAGGGGCACACCCCCCTCCACAGCATCACCCCCTTGGAGAGCCTCTTCTGTGGGACACAGTGACAGGATCCCACCTGGAGGAACACATAACCCTGCAGTGCCTTTTCTGGAGCCTGCACCAGGACCTTTAGCAGGTGTTTCCAGAGGTTTCTTCCAGCCTACCAACCTCCACCCCTGTCCTCCCCTCCGCTTGCAGCTTGTTGTTTCTAAGAGCAGTGGTGTGAAAAAACAGGAAGCCATGCAGAGCAGAGAGAGAATACAGATTGAGGCACGAAACTGCACCAGCACCAGCTCCCCCAGCACTCACCCCACCCCCTCTTCCCCTCCCACCCCCTCACCACAGGCCACATTCTCGATGAGAAATGCTCTACTCGCTCTTGACGGGAAACTGGGTACGGAGTCGCGTGGCCGGAGAGCCACGGAGGGAGGGGAAATCCAGCAGCACCAAGGGGAACATCTCACTGGGCTCTGCTGAGCTTGGGAGGGTCCCATGGCCATGGAATAAAAGGAACAGGCTGAACAGACACTGCTCCACAGGCAGCTCTGCATCCACTTTGCGCTCCATGGAAAAGTATGTAACTCCTTTATCCTCAAAAGTTCAGATTTGCAGCTTCAAATATCTACTGAGGACCATTCCACAGGCTGCTGGAGCTTTAGCCGTGGTCTGCTGCAATCAATCAGCTCTTTGCACCATTTTATGCCCATATAACCTGTTAAAAGGATAAGGATTCCGAGTCTCATCTCCCTACTGAAGAAGGACAGAGGATCATCTTGCCTGCAGCTCTCTGCATTCACAGCTCTCCCAACTCACCCTCTGCTGGCAAATTCTGACACAAACACTTCTGTTTTGCAGGAGTCTTCCTTGCTCACGCCCTTATCTCTTCAGTCTCCAGCATAAGGCTGAGAGATTAAAAGGGTGGAGATGAGGAAACTACAGTCAGGGGCAAAAACAGGAGTAGGGGACAGAAAGGCCGAGCAAACTGCTGACAAACACACAAATACCCCAGTGCCATTCCATGGAAAGCATTCCCAGCTTTGTTGCTGCACCATCTGGGTAACACAAGAGGGAAGGAAGCAACACCTTGGGAATCCTGGTGATGCTGAAAGCCAGGAAGAAGAAGCTCAACACCAAAGGCAGCTTGGCCAGCGCTTCTGGAGACCAGCACTCAAAATTTAAAGTGAATGCAGGTGGGATGAGTGTGTACAGCCTGAGTGGGTAACAGCTCACAAAATGAAGGCACATCCCACAGTGAGCGACAGCTCAGGGTCAGTTATGGGGATTAACATGTTAAAATATCAGCACCTCCCCGTGCCGTGCTTGGATTTTGTCAATCAAAAGTCTTTTATATCTGTACTAACTCAGCACCATGCAGAAACTGGCCTCCTCTTCTACTGGCACCAGATAAATTGGCCTCCTCTTCTACTGCTAGTAACACATAAACCCATTTTTAATTGCTAAAACCAAAGGGGAAGGAGTGAAGACAGACTTGAGGCCACAAAATGTACAAGAATAAACAGTCTGATATCTGCTGGTGGGAAAGGGGAATGCTGTGTTTCCTCAGTCATACCCAAAGCCTCTACACTGCTCACAGAGGGATGTGCTGGGCTGAGGTTTATTTATAAAACCTATAAGAATGTTGACCTGAGGCTGTAACTTGAAGAAAAATAAGCAGAGGTCAGATTTTCTAAATGCAGTCACAAGCCCAAGAGAGTAGCTTACCAGCAAGAGCCTCAGCTGTTGGAGGGAGGCAGAGCACAGGGGAAGCTCCAGCCCTTCTGAGCCGCCAGGAAAGCCGAGCAAACCAGGAGCCATCCCCTGGTTTAAGTGCAGCCCATGCAGCAGCTTTCTGTTCCAGCCACAGAGGCGAGGCAGGGACTGGGGGGGAGTTGGGGGGTGCCTGAATGAGGCTGAGGGGGATTCCCAGCACCTCCCTGTGCCAGCAGAGGTAGCCAGTCTTCCCAGGCTCTTAGGGTTGGGGTTTTTTTGTCTTTTTAAATAATGAAGAGAGAGAGAGGCTCCTGCAAGTGGTGAGATACAGAGCAGGGCCTTTGTCTAAGTGCTCTGAATAGTTCTTTGGAGGAGCCCATCCCTGCTGACAATTGAAGGAGCCTCTGGAGAATACAGACAGCTAAAAGAGATGATTAACTCTTTTGTGGCATCCATATCAGGGCATCCACTAAGAGACAGAACCATTTGCTACTGGGGCTGTGGCTCATTACCCAAACCTGCTCTCGAAAAAAGGACAAAGCAGGTGCAATAAGGAGCATAAGAGGAGGAAGAGCTCCTCACAAAGTGGTCTGCAATCCAAATACTTGACCCACAAGTAGCTCAGTCACGTGCATCCCTACTACTCTTACAGGGAATATCATGAACTGCATCTGTTTGGATCTGACCACGGACCTCATCACCTTGAGAGAAATTATCCAAGCCCAGCATGACGGGGGCACTGCTGGGAGGGGGGGAGCAGGAGGGACCACTGCGGGTGAAAATGGCACTTGGACGTTCCCATCTCCATGTGCAGGGTTTTAGAATCTCTCTTTGACATTGCTCCAACACGTATTTATTGTTTCGTTTTCCGGAGGGGGTGGAGGAGATGCTGGGCTTTCACTAAAAACCCGTTTTAGCCTCGAGCACCGCTCCTCACTCTGGGATGGTGGCACAAACGCCCCATCTAGTGGCAATCACAAACCGATAAATAAATCACTCTTTACCAACTGAACAGGCTGCTAAAAGCGACGAAGGGCCAACATGACACATGAACCCACTGGAAAAAGAAGACAAAGCTCTTGACTCTTCCCTGTGTCCTCAAAAGCCTGCCACACCTATGTGTGTTTTTTTGAGAGATGAATATCAAGAGCTGGACCAATGCAAAATTCCTGCATCTATGATTACTTTGTATAATTTGACAACATTATTAGCATTTCTTAATGCACGGAACTCCTGTGCCCGTTTATTCACAATATTAATCATAACACAGGCTTTAACTGGAAACCTGAGACTGCTTTCCTGTGCTTTGCCTGATATACTGCATTCTCTCTCACAGTCTCTACTGCCTAGAAGGCATTCAGCATTTCATGCAGTTTCTAATACACAGCATTATCTTGCAGGATTTAGCCCCATCCATATCTATTTCCTGTTCTTCAGAAACCTGACACATAAACAGAGCTCTTGCTATGTATTAGTAATTATGTAAAGCTTGAAATGCCATTTCTAGTGTCTCTGCTGCAGTTGCTGAATAAAACACAGGCTTATGTACCGACCACAATTTCCTTTTCTAGACAGTAAACATTTTTTTTGTTTAGGAATGCCTGGGGCCTGAATACTGTAGCTGTGAACACCATCACACAGAAGTCTGATGATAAACTACAATTATAATTTAAATGCATCCAGGACAGTTAAAAACTAGGACTGCTCTAGGAAATCCTGAAAACTTAACCAACCCCCCCAAAAAAACCCAACAAAAATACCCGGTCCCCAAACACCTCCCTGCCCACCACTTTTAAAAGCCAGAGTTAACTGGGAAGTTCATTAATTTACTGAATCTCACACAGACAGATGAAGGCTAAGACAGTCTTCACAGGATCTCCAACATAAAAAAAGGAACTTCCATCTACTAAATCATCAAAGACAAGGGATGAACAATACATCAGCTCTTCCCAAATTAAAGTGCAACTGCAGAATTCCAAATGGAAAGACTTTTAAATGCCTGATATTAAAAAAAATCTTGTGTCCAGGACCCAAATTCATTCGTTAGTTTTGAAAACCTTGGGCCAGATGTCAGTAGTGATTTCCACTGGGCTCACCATCTCTGTGTGAGAATGGATGCCCCAGACACAAGAGCCACAGTTAATCCAAAAGTTAAAATGGGAAATAACAACAGGGAAAAGAAAAAAAAAAAGAAGCCACAACCCCCCAACAGTTAAGTCCACTTTTGAGTACGAAATGTCTGTGTCTTGCTACCTGCAGGATTACACGGGCCAGAGAACACACAGTAAAGTGCTCCTTTAGCGTTGCCGCAAATGGTTTCAGATATCTGAAAATCACTTTTTTTTAAAATTTGTTCTGCCTACCCGGGCTGCATCGCTGCTACCACAGCACAGACAAAGCCGAAATGGATGACCAATTCCTCTCTCTGCACCTACAAAAGCCAGCGGTGCCCGAGTGCCTCACGAGCCACGGGCACACAGCCCCGAAACCACCGGGCTATAAAATTCACTTTATAATGTTTTATTTCCGAGAGGAATAATCACGGCAGGAGCGATCTTTACTTAAGGGGGAGCATAAAAGCAGCCCTGTCTTCGCATTTGGAGCCCACCCCGCTCAGCACCCCCGGCAGGGAGGCTGAGGAGGGAGCTCCCCTCACCCCCCCCGTGTGAGGGCACCGCGTCCCGAAATGGAAGTAAAGAAAGGGCTATAATTTAATCACTTACCCCAGCTCATCCCTGCCAGCTGGATGCCGAGCCATGGGCAGCCTCAGCCCAGGAGCCATCCCTGGGCCGGCACAAAGGGGTACGACATCCCCCGGGCTGAGGCGAGCGCGGGGCCCCGGGGCAGGAGACCCTCCCGGGCCGCAGCAGCGCAGAGCAGGGGCAGGGACGGGCTGAGGGGAGGGCACTGAGCCCCCCCGGCTGGGCCCAGGCCTCTGGATAACGGGGGGATTCCCTGGGAAAAATGATGTGCTGGCCCTTCAGGAACGGGCATCGCCGCTGTTTGTCTGCAAGAGAGGGTATTCCACATCAAACCCCACCCAGAGAGCCCTTCTTGAGACCCCCCCACCCCGGGGACAGGTTTCAGCCTGCACGGGGCCCACCGCCGGGTTTCTAAGGAGACTCCATGTACTGGACCTTTACCTGGGCAATGGAAAAATCAGAAAATCCAGATAAAACCACCAGTGGGAGGCACACAATGAGAGTCAGACTTTCAGAAACCTTTCCTATTTCCCTAATTGTGTGCACTGTGGAATTAATGGGAGTGCAGGGGTCAAAATCAATACCCAAAATTCAGCAGCTGCAGTTTTACATATATGAATTGTTCACATATGCTCTAAACTGCAGCAGGCACTTAACAACTCTGCCAAGCAGAACAGAACCACGCCTTATTTAGAACAAAAACCCTGTAAGATTTTGCTTCAGTTACATACAGTTACCAAAAGCTTCAAAATACAGCAATCCTTATGTACCTGCATTCCCCTTTGGGCACTGAATTGATTTGATAACCAGAGTCCAAATACACTTCTTCGAAGTATAGCAAATGGTTTGGTGTTTAAAGATATCAGGAGCTACATGAAAAATGAGATGAAAAGAAAAAAACAACTTGAAACATGACAGAACTGCAGCATCTTTAATGTGTTGGCATCCCGTAAAAACAACCATAAAGTATTTCATTGATTATAACATATTGGTAGAATTTAAAGATGACATTCAGAATCACTTCATAAACATAAAAAAATATAAAATAAGTAGTACCTACTTTCAAGAAAAGCATCAAAATAGTTTAAGTACTTTTTGAAGCCACAACTCTTAGGAAATACTATTTATTAATATAACATACAATAAATGCTGCTCTTCACATAACAGTATTTGAATCCTTCTCTCCCTTAAACTTAAAACGTGGTTCTTATTGGAAGCATATTTTGTCTCTGAACCCTTATTTTGAGAGAAAAGCATAAAAACTGCTCCCTCTGAAACCCAAAGGGAAAACATCATTACACGGTAATATATAAGAAACTTGTTAACAATGAACGTATGCAAACATACATAACCAGCAACAGTATAAAACAACCCGTATGAAAAATCCCGTATAAATTCACTTCAAGTACAAACCCACAAGATTTCCAGTATTACCCCAAACACCTTTGGGGTTTGTTGGTTTGGGGTATTCCCCCCCCCCCCCAAAAAAAAAAAAAGGAAAAAAAAACCACAAAAAACCAAACCAACCCCACAACATAGATATTGCTTTTCCATAAACCTTGAAAGAAAAGCTTCAAAATAAATTAAGGACACTTGAAAAAAATAACTTCCCTGCACGAACCGAGGAGCAGCACTTGCACGACTCCTCCTCGCGTACTTTCAGAGGTCGCCCGTGTTCTGCGGCTCCCTCTCAGGCTGCCTGAAGGTTCAAACACCAAAACTGTAATTCGTCCCTTGCCCGAAGGTTCGAACAACAAAACCGTAATCCCTCCTTCCCCAAATCCAAACCGATGCAGTAGAGAAGCGCAATTCATCCTCCTCGGGGCACAGAGGACCGAGACAGGGGGAGCATCCCAGTCACCGCAACGGGCACTTCTCACACTGCGCTTCCCGGGCGGTTTGAAATCGCTTTCTCAGGAATCCAGCGGGTTTCAAACGCTTTCCCGGGAACCCAGCGGGTTTCAAACGCTTTCCCGGGAACCCAGCGGGTTTCAAACGCTTTCTCGGGAACCCAGCGGGTTTCAAACGCTTTCCCGGGAACCCAGCGGCGATGCAGCAGCGCCCCGAGCCCGGCCGGGGGGGAGTTCACTTGAAGCAGGGCGACATCCTGGCGCCCAGCTCGCGGGGCATCCCCGCATCCAGCGGCCAGGCGGGGAAGCCCTGCGGCGGCCCCAGGAGCCCGGCGGGGGCCCAGCCGGGCAGCTCCGGGCAGAGGCACCCGCGGGGCAGCGCCAGTGCTGCCCAGGGCCCGTGCGGGCAGCCTGCGGGGACCGGGGGCACCGCGACGGGCGCCGGCGGGGACCAGGGCGCGGCGGGTAGCAGGGCGGGCGGCGGCGG
The DNA here is from genome assembly GCF_025592945.1 of Manacus candei. Lineage (NCBI taxonomy): Eukaryota > Metazoa > Chordata > Aves > Passeriformes > Pipridae > Manacus > Manacus candei. The sequence continues at coordinate 4,471,669 of NW_026138070.1, forward strand.
CGGCGGCGATGATGATGATGATGATGATGATGATGATGATGATGATGATGATGATGATGATGCGGGCGGGCGGCGGAAGCGGCGGCGGCGCCCGCGATAATCGCCCTCCGGGAACATGTCGTGGAAAGCGGGATCCAGCACCCAGACGCCGCCGCGGCTGCCGCGGCGGGGCAGGCGTCGGAAGCAGGAGTTGAGGCTGAGGTTGTGGCGGATGCTGTTCTGCCAGCCCGGGGAGCAGCCGCGGTAGTAGGGGAAGCGCTCGGCGATGAAGGCGTAGATGCCGCTCAGCGGGAGCCGCTGCTCGGGGCTGGCGCGGATGGCCATGGTGATCAGCGCCACGTAGGTGTAGGGAGGCTTCTGCGGCTCGCCCGGGTCGGTGCCCGACACTCCCGGGTCGGTGCCCGCCGCCCGCAGCTCGCCGGGGTCCCCCTCGCCCATGGCCCCACTGCGCTGCGGCCCCGCGCTGCCGCCCTAAAACCCTCTCCCCCGTCTCCCCTCCCACCCCTCGGCCCGGCCCGGCCCGCTCCGGGAAGTTCGGGGTCGCGGCGGGGTCGGGACGGCGCGTTGGCTCCACAAACCCAAACACTGAGGAGCGAGACACAGCCAGGGACGGCGGGGTGGCCCCGGGCAAAGACAGCCCCGGCAAAGCTCGGAGCTTGGGGGGTAAAAATCCCTGTAGTAAAAGCGGCCAAATCCATCATTTCTTACCGTTCCGGCGGGTTCGGGTGCCTGGCTGCACACCCGCTACTTACAGGTGCCAACACCCCCGGGGAAGGGCCGCTCGGGGGTCCCTGCAGGCACCGGGAGGAGGATGGAGGAGCAGAGCTGTGGTGCAGCAACCCGGATTCCACCGGTGCTGCATCCGTGCAAGTCACTAAATCCTTCAGATTACATCCCTATGCACAGAATTATTAGTGGGCCTATGCCAGTTATTTAATTAAAATAAACCCTCCTTTAAAAACTACTTCCTTGATCACCCTTCATTAATTAAAAAGTGCCTCAATTTAAAAAAAAAATCTGGAAGGGTTTTTGGAAGGAATCAGTCCCTCTTTTCCAAAAGTTGTACAGAGCTAAGAAACAGAAGGAAAAAAATCGATGACTATCAGGCTGCTGTTCCCATTTACAAAAACTACCAACACTGGTGGCTCATATTTTAAAAATAATGCACAGGTCTTTGAACAAAAAACTTCTACTGGGCTGGATGGAAATATTTAAATAGCTAAGAATGAAACATCCTTACTGGTTATAACAATCTGCCAACAGCAGAAGGGAGCTCTGATGGAGCAGAGGAAAGACTCAGCAGTGTGGCCACAGTGGTTGTTTTTCTGCCCTGTGTAATGCAAAAGCAATTACACACGAGGGCACTGCTGGAAATAAAAAAAGGCTGCAGAACCAAACAGGTCTCCAACACTGAAAGAACAGGAGTGAAAGGAAAAGTGCCTGAGAAGTGCATCCCCTCCTGCCCAGCAAAACACAGAACTTCTCCAGGTATTTAAAGATACAGAGAATACACGGCCAGGTCTTGAAACAAATTAGCAGCCCATTTTAACAATCTAAACACGAGTCATAAAAGTATAAATGGAGGAAAATGACAGCCTTTGAAGCCTGTGATCAGAAAGCCTATGTCTAAAAGCTTATACCACCTGTCCCTTAACATACATTTCAAAATAAAAACATAAATTTAAGACCATGCAATAATACATAAAACACTCTCAGTCACCATCTCACGGAACAAAAAAACAAATCCCTTAAGTGCCAAATGAACACAAAAGTACGGTGTGCATATAACTGGACCACACACACTAAGGTGAAAACTTATCCATTTTTATTTTTTAAAGAAAAATATTCTTCTTTAAACACAAAGCATGAACTAAAAACCTCTGAGGAACAGCTTCTCCTTCCTTGGAGCACATTTAACTAAACTGTACAGTGATAGAGCTCCCCAAAGAAGTATACACACATAACATACAGTCTTTCACAGGAAATAAGGTTTAGGACTTGAAATTGTCCTGCTCACCCTCTCTAGATACCCATTCAATCCAAAAGTACTCTGTACCTTACTCCCACCACAGGACACAGTGATGATAATTTCTGGATGCAGAAAAGAAAAAAAAAAAAAAGAAAAAAGTGTTGGCCAAATTGGCCCTTTCTAACCTTTTAACAAATGTCTGTGAGAGAGGTTAAGACCATCGTTATTTCCAGGAATGGTGCTTGGAAGAAAAAATATAGCAGCATCCACAGGCAACACAAGCCCTTCATTCCAGCTGCCCTGTTTTAAGGAACCCAGCCAGTTCAGCATACAGGTATTCCCATCACCCAAGAAAATGAGGTGGGAATCCAACATTCACAGGCCGGATCTGTTGCTTGAACAAACAGCCTAAAATTCAGTGAATCTGGCCTACATATGCCAGTTCCCCCCCCCCACCCCAGAGTGACCAATTTAATGTCTAAAATTTTATGTAAAAAGATAAACAAGTCGTTCTACCAACTCCCTCTATCCCATCAAATAGATACGGGCACAATATTTGTCACATCTGCCAAACTACCCAGACTGTGGAACTGGAACTCTAAAATCCAAATTCTTTCTAAAGTCAGAACAGCAAAATCATCTACAGTATCTGCAAGGTCTCAGAACATGCCTAACAAGCCCATATGCAAAGAAAAAGTACCTGGGCATTTCCAGTGGAAGGTAGGAAATGGAAAAGGTCTGGAAACAGAGCTCACTTATACTCCACCTGATCATTAACTGTTGGTATTATTAAGTAATGCTCACATCTTTATCACACCATTTTGTAAAGATCTTTTTTCCATCCCACTCCAACAATTTTTGCAGTAGGAAAAATATTAGAAAAATAAAATCTCCCCCCTGACCAACACTGTATGAAGATCAACAACATCAGTCACGAAGACTTTTACAGGGGGACCAGATCAACTTTTGTTTCCTCCAAACCAGCTTCATATAGAAAAGAGCAGCAAGATAGACACAGTATCTACGAGCTAGATTAAGGCCAACAATATAGAGACAAACATGGGCTCAGATCTTTTGAAATGAAGAAACCCTCCAGATGTTTTTATACACCTGCACACACACACACACACACACTCACACACACACACTCATGGATTCTTCAAGCAAAGGCTTCACAACTGTGAGAGCACCACTGGAGAGTGTTCTAGCACCAGAATGAAAAACTTGGTTGTCTTCCCTCTTCAGCAATAAAATCCAAAGTCTTTATATTGCTTTGGACAAGGTCACCAAACACCCCTCCAGGAACAGTTTCAGATGCAGAAGTGCAGTGACAGGTCAGAGTGTTCCTGTTCTGGAATAGGAGTGGGAAGAAGTGTGTTGAGAGGCTGCAGCTCCTTGGTTGCTGGAAAGGAGGAGAAGGTTTCTATTGCAATCTGGCCGAGACCGAGAGCAACTTGGATCCAGGTGGGTGTGATGGTAAAACCCAGAGCAGGCTGGGAGGCGAAGGTGGGAAGTTTGCATACGTGGAGTCACAGTGCACATCTGTTGGTGTGACAAAGACAAGCACAGCCACAGTATTTTCTGGCAGCTTGTCTCTGTACAGGAGGCCCCTCAGGTAGGACAAGGATCTGTGAATGGGACGTCACACACTGCACCAGGACATCACGAAACCCAAACAGCAGAGGTTTAAATAGAAGCTTGGAAGTTGGTCTGCTAGCATCTTGCCTATACACATGCTCAAGTGAGCCTGCAGAAGTCTATAAAAGGGGACAAAGATCTTTTTACAGCAAGGTTATGGGTCCAGTTTGGCTACAAGGAACAATTCATGCAAGTTACAATAGAATCCATCATCAGCCCACAGCACATCTTCCTGCTGCAGGTCTGTCCTGGCTCCAGGGCTTTGTGTGGGAGGTGCTGCAGCTCCCGGAGGGGGCTGGGAGAGATGCAGAGTCAGGAGTGGCATCTCCTCAGCCTCTCAGATCAGCACGTGTGGGTGAGTCTGTGCTCCAACTGTGCCAGGCAGAGCAGGAGGAGCAGTCCTCCCTGCAGGCAGGGTGGGAGCAGCAGCTGGAAGTGGGCTGCTGAAACTATGCAAGGAGACGTGGAAAAGACAAAGAGAGACTTAAATTTTTCAGTGCTTGAATCAGCAGCAGTAAAACCCCATTGAAGCTGTCATATGCATGCTGATGAGTCTGGCTATCACTCCAGTGATGTACTAAGTGAGGCTGTGGTGGGGACTTGATCAAAACACAAAAGAAAAAAAATGAGGTGAAAGGAAGGTTTGAATTCCAGGTTCAGAGCAGAGAATGGTCAGCACTGATACACTTTGTTCTCTGCACATGCAAGAGCACAAGAGAGGGAACAGCAGCAAACTGAAAGGGAGGGAAAGACACAGTAAGCCCAACACTAATTCAAGATGCAAACACGGGACAGTGGGGTGGGGGAGAGAAATTTGAGGTAAAGGAGCCCAAGGGAAGAGACAACAGAAAAACTCTTAATAGAGCAAGTCCTGCTTCAAGAAATACACAGCTAATGCCAGTCAGCTCTCTTTTCACCAGGTATTCTTGACACACTGGTAAATCTTCTCTTTGCACTTGGTATTTAGAAATCAAAACATGAAGACTTTTTTTTCCCTAGGATGCACTAAATGATTTTGAGTGTTCTGCACAATACTCTAAATGGCCCCTGAATTCCAAGCAATGCTGAAGATTCAAAAGCAGAAATGCCAAATGATAAGCTGCTTTTAGAAATCAAGGGTTACTTCCCCTGGAGTAGAAACAAAGAATCTATCCAGAAGGCTGAACTGTACAGGTTTGGCATTTTTCACCGAGAGCACCTGGGCATTTAACTAAGAAACATCTGAAACAGTTACTCAGCAAATCCCAACATCAGACTGAGGCATCAGGTTTGTGGATAGATGTGTACAATCAGACAGCCCCTCACCCACCTCTGACAGACCAGGTTTGTGCGATTTACAGCAAGAACAAGCTCTGCCACCCACTGCTCCAGTGAAAACACCAGCAGAGCTGGGAGCTGAAGCCCTTTGACTGGGGTGCAAATCACAGCGGGATCCTTTCTTCTTACAGACTTCACTGGAACAGAATTAATGCCTCCTGGGTAAAGCAAAGCACATCCTCGTTCTGCTGCAGCCCCCCCAGGATGTCTGTGTGGGGGGTGTGCAGCACAGTGTGGCTGCAGGCATGGACAGACAGCAGGACAGAACCAGCATGACTAGAAGGAGAACTGGTCAAAGTGGCCTCAGGGCCAGGTCCAGGTGGAAGAACATGGACATCTAAGATGCAAGAACATGACAGAGCAGCCAAGGTCACCCACGTGCTTAGGCAAGCTTAAGGCAACTAAAGAAAATTCACTGATAGTTTAGAGGAGAGTGCCAAAGGGAAGAGAGAAGAGGAACCAGCGAGCAGAGGCTGGGGATGCTGCTACAGTAGCCAAAGCCCAGTACCAGCTACTAAGCCATCCCTCTTCTTCAGCTCATTTGCTCTAATTCTCCTCATTTTACCAGCACCATCAGCACGAGGTCAATATATCAGAAAGAAGAGCTGGGATAGGTTCCTAAAAACGTAGCTCACACATTTTCAGGTTTGTGTCTCAGGTCAGTTCTTTTGAAATAAAAGTGTGTGGGCCGTTTAACAGGCCTCCTGCTTTGAACTGGAGCTTTCTGCCACCTCCAGGGGCAATCCTGGGATATGTTCTACCTGGAAGTGATGGCAGCAGCTACCCAGGTTCCTTGTCATGAGTGTTGGGTGTACAGTAGTTCTTTAAAAACCAGCATGCACCAGTGGCATGGCCATGAGACATGAAGCCATGGTTGAATTCTGGTTGTCTCCTCAGGACCAGGTGGACCAGGAGGACAGGGAGTGTGGGCCCAGATCAGCGCAGGCTCCGGTAGACGTAGGCTGACGTGAACACGGCGTTGAGGGTCAGGCTCACAGCCAGCAGGCCCCGGAGAGCAGAGGTACCAAAGTGACCTTAGAGGAGGGGAACACAGGGGAAAAAAGGGAATAGCAGAAAGAGGTATTAAAGAACTGATGAGAACAGTGAACATAGGCTGTACTGCTTCTCTCTCTTTGACCAGTGTTTTCACCATAAGCCGAAGTCACTGAAGGACTTTTCCTGTCAGGAAAGATTCCTCTGCTCTCTTTGGCTCTATTCTCAATCTCATTGTTGTTCTTGACACCTGCATCCCCACCCCTTTTCCTCTGTCTCAGTTTAGCACCCTGTCAGTGCTCTTCAGACAGTCCAAAGAACAGGAACAGCCTTGTTAAGGTCTTAGAATAGCAGGCACAAGTTCCATTTTGCTACTACTTATTTATTTGATCTGAAGATCAGGTCACTGCAGCACAGGAAAGATCTCAGTTACCCTCACAGAAATGCTCACACGTGCATGAAACACTCACATGACTTGCACTTACCTCTCCAGCCTGCCAAATCCTCCCCTTTAGTAGTTGTGTCTACCACACAGGTAGATGAGTGTGATGAGTGATCCTCCTTTTTGATGGAATTATCACTGCAAATACTCCCTCCTTCCATAGTAGATCTCATATCTGCAAGGAGAAGAGAGGAAAATTCAAAAGGCACCAGTGGAAGCCAAAACTACAGCCAGACTACAGCTAGACTTGAGTAATGGATGGTTGCCTGGTAAAATTATGGACAGGAACTGGAAGCAAAAGGCAAATTTCAGTGCTGTGCAGCAGAACTGCCTGCACGTGTCTCATACACTGCCCAGAGCAGCACCACCTCACCCATGGCTAAAGGAGCTCTCCAAGCCAGGGTAAAGGCAGTGGCAGCAGCATTCCTGGGGCACCACCAGGGAGAAAAGGACATCTGCTTGGGCAGCCAAGAGGCTCCTCAGGCCAGTGGATTCTGAAGGGAGTTTGGTAGCCCACCACCACCACCACATGGGTTTCTCTTGAAGGTTTCCCATCTAACTGTGGCCTAGATGTTGCAGGGCTGTGCTTGCAAGCCAACTCCTTCCTCCCAGTGCCCTCCCAGGAGTGCAGGAGGCTGCCAGCATACCGGGCATTCCCCGCTCACTGAGGCTCTTCCTCGGGAAGCTGGACAGCTCGGGGGCAAAGATGTTGCTGTCTGAGTGGGTGTGTTCCTCTGAGCTGGTTGGGGTGAGCAGGGCCTCATTCTGGGATGGGAACAGCAGCAGCTTCTGTCCTTTCAGGTTCAGGCGGGCAGGGCTGATGAGGGGCCGGCGGAACCGCAGGGATCCCGAGCTGGAAGTCACAGATCCGGCCACGGACGGTGCTGGGGAGGGGATGCGGGAGGGAGCGCAGCTGCCGGACAGCAGGGAGAAGTGCTCTGAAATGGAGACATCCCCAGAGGGGAAACCACGAGATCATCACCCAAATACAACAGGCACAGTTTTCTTTAGCAGTTCTACAAGAAAAAGGAATGGGAGTTGCAAACGTCCAATGTATCTTGTATTGAAATTCTTTATTTGAGTTCCCACACTGAGAAACACGGAGAAACCCGAGATGAGCTCAGCTGGTCAGAGCATGGTGCTGATAACACCAAGGTTATGGGTTTGATCCTTGTATGGGCCATTCACTTAAGAGCTGGACTTTATGACCCTTGTGGCTTCCTTCCAACTCAGAGCATCCTGTGGAATTCCATGTGCACTTTAGTACACTCAGGAATGACTCAGGAATTGGGTTATCAGGAGCCTGGTGAGCTTTCTCTTTGCTCCCTTGTGTCCATCCTGGAGAGCCTCCATCACACATTTTGCAGGTAAATGGATTGCTCTGGCATGTCCTTCAGAGGTTGTTGGGAAGGTGCACGGGGATGTGAGGAGGTTTGCACAAGTGGCTGTGGGGGTCAAACCAGGCTGTCACCACATTTCCAGCAGCACAAACAGCCAAGAGATCCATCTGGGTCAGAGAAGCAACACACAGATCATGGGGATGTGGGAGCAAAAGGGCAGAGCAGCCAGGGCAGCTAAATCAGCAGTTCCTGGGGCTGGGAAAGCACAATAAAAAAACTGCCCTAGGAACAGTTGAAGTCTCCTATCAAAGCAGGCTCAACTCAGCTCTAAGCAGGGAAGGGCTCCTTGTTCTGTCTCACTGTGAGCCCTCCCAGGGAGAAGGACATCTAACACATACAGCACCTGATTTTAATGCAGTCCCACTCTCAGCTGGGGCTCTCCCTGCACTATTTCTAACAGCACAATTGACATTTTCACTGGGATGTGAGCAAGGAGGAAAGAATTCAGCCACGTGTTTCAAGCCATTCACTGCAAATCCTGCAGAGAGTTGGCCTGGCAGGCCCAGTGCAGTACCTGATGTTGGAGAATCCTTGGACTGAGAGGACTGTGAGGCTGGTCGACTTCCACTGAACAAGTAGCCAGAATCTAAAAGCAAAAATGAAACAATTTGAAGGCAGCTGGCTCAACTGCTGGAGGTCTGTCCTCCAGAAATGCAACTGCATCATCTCACAAGGGGACAGGTGGGAAATGCAGGCAGGAAAAATGTCCCTGTTTTCCTGGGTTGGCTCTATGGCAGCAGCAGAATAATCCACTTTTCCCAGCTGCAGCAGAACAGATCTGTGCAGGCTCTAAATTACACATCCCTCTCCAAAATATCTGAAGCAGCACATTTGCCAGTGGACTCTGGCACTGCAGAACTGGCTTATAATGATTTATCTCATGTTGCACAGGAGTAGATGACAAACATGAACACAGTTTAGTTGTGAAGGTTATAACAGAAGGATGGGGCAGCTTCCAAAGGTGGTGACTTCTTCACCTGCTCCTAGCAAAGCTGCCAGATGACTTCTAAATACACATCAAATTCAGATTATCTGCCCTGTGACTATATCACAGCCTGGTTTGCCACTACTTAAAAAGGAAGAAGGTGAAGATATGGTTATATCCTTTCCTTATGAAAAGATGGATGCTGAGATGAATTCCCATCTAACTGACAGGTTTATTATGGCATGGTAGCCATACTAAATGAAAATAAAAATAAATAAAAGCAAAGACAGGGAGAAAAACCCAAACCATGAAAAGTACTCCTGTCAGGCAGAAGTGCCACAAACAAAACACGGCAGCTTAAATAAATTGTTTTTCTTAGGCACTTGATTTACAGAACTATTGGCAAACAGCTTTGGAAGTTGAAAACCTTGATGCTTGCAAAAACCCTTTAGCCCCAACAGCCTGTTTTCTCCAGACTGTCTGGCTTTGCACCTCAGTAAATAAAACCCAGACACCCGTCCCAGCTGTCTGGAGCACTTGCACCTGCCCTTCCAGGGCACTCAGGGAGCTGGCAGGGTTCAGGCTGTGCCAAAAGCTGCCACACTGCTGGAAGGTTTGTGTGGCTGGTCTTTGTCCTGCTCTTATTAGATCTGGCAAAACTGCTGGCAGGGTGAGTTAGAGAAATGTGGAATGAACTACAAAATCCCTGCAGGACTGCAGTGCTGTCCTAGAAAACTGCCACATTTTGGCCTCTGACTTTCTGGCAATCAGTTGGAGACACAGCAAAGCTTGGCTTTCCTTGCATGGAGAAGTGCATTGGAACACTACTGCCCATCTGTTGGGTTCAAGCACAGCAGAACAGAGGGGTTACTGAGTTACTGGGAGAGAGGCTTTCCTTAGGCCTATAAATCTTCCCTGGATCACACAAAGCCCTTAAAAACAGGAGGAAATGGGGTCCCTAAAGCAGCTTCAATAGTGTTGCTAATGCAAATCAACTCCAGACCAAGGGCAGGGCCTGCCTTCACCTCTGCTCCTTCAGCTGGAGCAAAGGAAGCAAAGTAACAGAGCAGCTCGAAGGGAGGGATGGGTCCTGCCAGATCAGTTATCCCACTGCTCCAATCCCTTCCCAAGTTGCTCTTCTCCATTCCCATGTCTAACTGCCCCTTCTGCCTCTCTCCCACACATAACCTTGTGGATTGTGTCATCCTGACACAAATGCCTGGAGAAGCCCCTGGATTTCAGTAAACCTTCAGCGGGCAAGTGCTCAGGTAGGCTTTTGCTTCCCCAGGATGGTAATGGCCTGCTGTGCAACTTCTTAATGCCAAAACCCAAATGCCTAATGCTGGAGACTCCTCTGTGCCACCTCTAAACAGGACTGTGAGGTGTGGATGCCTCACAGCCCATTTCCTTCTGACTGCACCACTCCACTGCCTTTCCTGCTGGGAGAGTTTCCTGCCCACTCACCTGCCCTGGCCAAGGAGGGGATGGTCCCCAGTGACAGGGCCCTGTTGAGACGTCCAGGGAGGGAGGATGAAGAAGTTCTGCGTGGGGACCTGAAGAGCTGTTGGTTTGTCAGGTGGAGGAGGCTGGGTGGTGTTGGGACAAAGAGAGACGTGGCAGGTGAAGGGAAGGCTGTCCCGGTGCCGTTGGGAAAGAGAGTCATGGAATCCCCAGAGAGGTACCTGCAAAGGACACACATGACAGACATTTAGCAAGGAGAAGTTCCAGTCACTGCCTCTCTCAGTTGTAGTTGCATGAACACTTGTTTTGTTACCAGCTTTGGACTGACTTTTCAGTGCAGGAGTGCAAGATGCAGAACGCTGAAGAGTTCACAGGAATGTTCCCACACTTTGAAGCTGGGAAAGGAAGAACTGCTCAGCCTGACTCAAATTATTGTGCACTGACCTGTCCCACAGCACAGGGTGGAAAAGGTGGTGGAACAGTTTAGGAACTCAGGTGCAAATAGGCACAGTACCTTGGATCTCTCCCTGGATGAGAAAATTACCTAGAGACACCAGAATGCTTTAAAAAATCCAGGTACACAGAGCACATCTTATGTCTGCTATGTGCACATGCCAACTGCATGCTTAGACCTGTCATGGCTGTGGGAAGCAAGTAGTTATGTACTATTTTTTTTGTCCTTAGAAAGCAGAATTAACATCTTACCTCTGATGTCAGCATAGAGAAAAGGATTTTTAGTGGCTACCTGGACGAAGATTTCAGCACAAGAGCTCTGTTTTAAAACCAACATTCAGACCTCCTTAACACATTTGCCTTTATTTATACTTCTGTCAGGTAATAAAGACTCACTACCCTCATTTTACAGATGGGAAAATCCTAAAGTGAGGCCTAAACCACTACATTTAGTTTCTCTGCCCCAAGTATGTACTAGCACAGCCGCTCCAGGGAGCCGTGCCCCTGCAGCACACACTCCAGGAAGTGTCTGGCTCCTAGTGCCTAAAACTCTGTTACAGGGCCTGGAAAGAATTTAAATTGGAAATAATAATGGCAATTGTATTTCTAGGTCTGTGAGTTGTTTTCAATGGGTTCTTTCCAAGTGAAAGAGTGGGAGTTGCAGAACAGAGCGAGCAGGCTGAGAACACAAGAGGAGAGAGAACAGACAAAACATACCTGTACCAGTTATTGATTTTTGAGTGCTACAGACATAAACTGACCTCTATTCCCTGGTAAAATAACTGTATGAGAGGACTTTGTATTCTAATTGTTTTCACTGTTAGTACTACCACACTCAATTGCTATATGCAAACAAACTATGCAATTAATTTCCGACCCCCATTTCATCACCTAACTTTGCAGTGGTTTAAAATTTAAAAAATCAACCTGAGCTGAACAATCTGTTAAAAACTTACTCCTATTTTTACCTGCTTTCTATTCCTCCTTGCAATCACGTACTGATCTTAGTCTATGTGTACAGTTCAGTTGACTACATCACCTCAGAAACGAGGAGTCAGCTTTGGAGTCTCACTTGTGTCCTCAAACCATCCAAATGAGTATTCCACAAAGGTTGCAGTGCTGAAAGTATGGCAATTTTGTACTGTTTTTAACAGTGGAATGAAAATACAAGAAAGAAAGTCTAGAATAGGGAGCAGATCTCTGATCTCCTGTAAGAGTTTTGTTTTGTCAGAAACAGGTAGTATAATTGTCAGAGAAATCATGATGAAGAGCTAACATATATTTTTAAATGGAAATAAAATTAGGCTGCAATATTTGGAGGCTTAATCTCACTTCTGATGGAAACAGATGAGACAGATGAGAGCAGCAACATGGCTTTTCTTCTGTCAGAGGGAAGCCAGGAGTAAATCAGAGCATGAAGGAATATACATATCTCAGCCTTGTGCTGTGAGGTGATTTATGGACCTTCCATTCTGTCTCAGAGATTAAAGAGCTGGTGCACCAATATCATGCTGTGCTAAAACGTCCAGAAGAAGCAGTCTAGAATTAAGATTACAATTTAAAATATCTTATAAAACCACTTATCTGCTCATATGAGGCAGACATAACAATCCTGACCAGCTTAATCAGGTTGAACAACATCTTGGAAGCAGGACTTGCCTCTAACAGCAGCAAGGGACTCCTCAGGCTTGCAGCAGAAACTGCCCAACCTCTTCAGGTTCCAGGACCTGGGAAGGGTGTTGTGCTTCCCTTTAGTGCACTCCCACATCCACATCTGCCCCATAACACACATACACACACACAGAGATGTACGTGTCCATCTCAGCTTTGTAAGGGAAAATGAGTGGGAAAGGGGACTGGAAGTGCAGCTCAGGACTATGATGTGAATCACAGGAGAAAGAGGGATACCTACCACTCACTGTGCCATGGCTGGGAAGGGCCAAATCAGAGCATCCCCTTGAACAATGCAGCCCTTTTGTCCTAACTTTGCACCTTCTGTGTCTTTGGGCTAAAGGACCCAACTTTACACAGCTCCTTGCTGCAGCAGTTTTTCATTCAACGGGCTGGAAGATGTTACAGTCATTTATCACCCATAACCACAATCTCTCTCTCACAATCCTGGGATTGTAACTGTTTTGGAGCAGTCTTCCAATGGCTCTGCTGCTCAACAGCCCCACTTCTCAACCTCACCAAGTTGTGCAGTCAGATCCTCAGGGCAGCTGAGGAATCATTTGCCTTGCACCATCCAGAAAAAGAAGTTTTCTGGTTAGCAAAGAGGAGCTGAAGAATTTTAAGCATAGCATATTAAGGCCTTAGGGTTGAATGCTGACTAAAAACTGGCTTAAATATTGATCTGTTCTGAACAAATTCCTGCAAAGTGTGCAAAATCCTGTTCCTTTTCCCTGCACTTTTCTCCTTAGTGTTTGCCACTGCCATGTCAAGAGGGCTTGATGCTGCTAAAAGCTGTCCTGGGAATGTGCTTCATGACTGAGAATTAGGCAGCTGAACTAAAACTTCTTTCAGAAGCAGATGAAAAAAAGGTGAGGAGATCAAGAGGATCACAAGGCAAGAAGCAACCACATCCCAAGCCTTGGAATGGAGCACTAGAGCTGTGCCTTTGCTCCAAGCCACTTGTGCATGTGATAATAATGGGGCTGGTAACAGTGAAAAAAGTAACAAAAAGGCTCTGGAGTCAGACAGTTTGTGGAAATAGTCAGGGCCCGGAAGCCGTTTATTTCAGAACTTGATATTGTGAACATCAGAAATTGGGCATCTTAATTAGTGTTTACAATGATCACAGCGTTACTAGACAGTTGGGCACAACTCTGCTACACGGATACTTCAAAAATAAATAAATAGAAGGTTAAATAAGAGTATTACACGGCATGGGACTGTACACGGTCCTGAAGAGACACCTCCTGCCAGCAGAGCCTCCCCTCCTCTGTCCCAACACCTCCCTCTTATCCAAAGACACCACCTACGTGTGTGCCTATTTAATTCACATTTTAACCAGAGATGCTGCATCCTGGGACAGAGAGAGACATGGGAGGGCATGGGGCAGGTCAGACTACAGGGCTGGATGGACCCACTCCTGTGCCAGGGAATTCAGTCCATGAAGGAGGAAGGTAAGATGCAGTCACAGGCAGGCAGCTCGTGGTGTTTGCCCAGGTTCACCTGCCAGGGGCAGTCAGGGGATAAAATGTTAACTCTGGACTTAATGTGCCATCACAACTGAGCTGTGAGTTCTCCAGGTACAACTGCACCCTGTTCCCAGGCACTGGGGGTGCAGAACAGCTCCCTGTTACCCCACATTGCTGTGCCCTGACCAGGCACTGCTCTGCTCTGCTCCATCTCATCAGCCAGGGCCACAACCTGTGCCTACAGTCAAGAATCAGGAGTAAAGAGCAATATATGAATAAAAAAACAGGCACAGGGAGAAGGGAGAATAATGATTAAAAAGGGCACAGGTCTCAGACACATTAATATTTTGATATGTGATTTAAGAGAGCTAGAAACTTTAGCTGCCAAGAGTAAGAATTCTTCTCTCCTACATGTTGTCCTGCTTTGGATGAAAAAGGAGGGTTGAATTGGAGCTGAAAATGCTCCAGCTGCCAGGTCCTGCACTAACACCTTCTAGAGTACAGATGTTTGGCATCAATTTTGCCTTCCCTCCTACAGGTGGCACAAAGGTCCTGTGTCTACACAAATCCAGACTTGCTGGCATGACAAAAATGTCCAGGGAACCTCTTCCTGCCTGTGCACTCGATCCCTCTGGTCCCAGATGAGGCTTTACAGGGGATGACTTCAGGACTGAGTACTGTCCCTCTCACAGGAGAGCATCTGCCACGGCTCAAAGTGGCCCCAAGTGTACTCACAGGTGACAGCACACTTGGAATGACCTGGCAGGTTATATGTGACAGCATGCATTTTCAAAAGCATCTCTTTAAAAATCAAAGCAAAGCCACACAATACAGCTCCCTGCTTTCAGGAGTGGAGTCAGTCTGGAGCAACCATCTGGCTATGAATTATATTAATTTTTATAAGAGCATAAATACTTTGTCCACAGTACATCAATACATAGTTCCTAGAGTATCTAAGCATGATTATAAGCTTCACATAATTTCAGAGTACTTAAAGAATATTCACCAAGCCAAAATCAAACGCCACTACACCGTTTTTATCTTCCCCTCATGTCCTCACCCTTTGCCACACCCCAGCTCAGCTCACTAGGGCATGCACAGCACAAGTGCAGGAAAGGAGGAGTTAATAGAAAAAATGAGATATAAATATAGTGTATTTTGAAGGGTAAAGGGCTACAAAGGTGTCAGTTTGCATGCACTGATGTCAGTGAGGGCTTCAGAAGTAGCAGCAGCAGAGGTGCTGATTTGGCTGCTAGTTCTGGGTTCTCCCTCAACCCCCTTAGAGACTGCAGAGCTGCTCAGAAATTTAAGAGTGCAGCCCAAGTGTCCTCTTATGCCCTGTCACACTCACTGGGGGCAGATGAGGGACAGAAGCCCTGGCCTGGCACACACACAGGCACTGCTGTCCCACGCTGCAGCCTCGGGGCTTCCACTGAAGCAAAGCAACACAGTGTTGTCACAGATCTTGTCCAGGGAAAGGCACTTAAAGAACCCACATCAGCCCCTTTATAAATCTGGCTCTGCTGGGCAGGGTACAAGATTTTGAGTTGGAGATGAGCCATGACCACTGAGAGCCAGTCAGGCACTTGGGCATGGAGCAGATCTGATTTCAAGTGACACACAACCCTCAGCTCCATTCTGCTGTACCATCCTCTGGTCCAGACACCAGCATATGGCCAGTGTGAAAGAGCAGCACCTTGAATTAGGGGCTTTTGGGCTAAAACCCTCTAATACTGTTAAAATGTTTGCACGCTCTGGCCTGCATGGCTGGGAGAGCCCTCAGGCTTCAAAGCTGCATCTCGTAACCACAGGTTACCACAGTGTTCCTCTCTGGCCTGAAATAAAGAGTCCAGCTAATGGAAAACAGAAGCTCAAAGCACTGACCAAGTGGTCCTGGGTGCTTTTGTGCCAGCTGTGTTCATTAGCTACCAGCCCTTTGTTAGCTCTTGTCCCACCCAGCAGGAGGAAATGTGTCCCCGTGTGTGTGTCACACAATATAGCACCTCAGTTGCACAGGGATGGGAGGGTTGTGCTCAGGGTATGGACTTGCACCACAATACCTGAGCTGGGAGCACACATTTCCTTCTGCTGGATCCACTGTGGGAGAAGCAATCATGCAGTCAGGTGATATATCCAACTGCTGAGCTACATCCTAATTGAACCTCGGGTGAAAAATGCAAAGCACCTTCCATACAGAACCTACAGCATGGCAGTGTCTACAACAGTCTATTTGGCATTAAATCAGGTATGGCAAGAACAGGCTCAGTAAAGGCAGTAGTGATTTACCTAATTTTTTTTTTCCCCAGGAACAGTCCAGAGTAAAATACTGCAAACTCACAATTGATCTTCTACAGGCCTTGTTGTCTGAGACACAACTGGTACTACTTGAATGCTACAGTTTATAAATCAGAACACCTCTGGAAAATCCCACCCTTCTCCTCCTTTCTTCCCTTTCCCCTAAAAGATCCATCAGCAAAAGCATGAGAGACCAACCATGTGAGAGAAGCAGAAAGAGAGGAGACTTGTCAGCATCAGAGTCTCTAAAGGACCAAAAATTCAACTGCTGCAAGTTTGGTTTTGAGGCTCTGAGGTTTTCTGGTGTTTTGGGAAGCAGCAGCACAGACATGCTGAGGCACGAAGAAGGGGGGGAAATAAGCTGACACCTGAGTACAGACAAAAGCTTCTTTGGCATTAAAACTGAACCCCACTTCAACATGTGTTATTTTGTTTCACCCATGAAATGTTTCCAATTACAAGTCCAAAAGTTCTTCAGTAAATCATGAACAAAGCACCACAGAGATCAGTTGTACAGCTTGGCCACAAAACAAAGTAGCTTTCTGATGTTCTGACATATAAATTAGTGCAACTTGTAAATATACTTCACTGGTATTAATCTGCATAAAGCGAAGACAAATGGATTTCTTGCTTGTATTCAATTGCAGTTAACATATCTCCCAGATTAAAAGATTTTAAACTCAGTGTAGGTCTGCACTTGCTGTGCAAACAGAGCTAAATATATTCCTTAATAGGACTATTCAGGCTTCACAGTGTAAATCCCACTCCTTCCCACAGTTCTGCCAACTGCCTGTTCCCAATATTTAGTTGCATCCTCCCCATCCCATCCCAGCACTGCACAGGGAAAAAGACAAGAGAATAAGAGAAAAGAACAGGAATGGTCAAACAACATAACACTGAAGAGAAAAATATCAGAAAAGGTGCCTGACCTCAGGGGGCTCAAAGATGGGGCAAGTTTAAATTAAAGGAGAAAACCCAAAGTGCTCCTAAAGAGATGGGAGGAAAACAGGAGACAGGAGGGCACGTGAAACAGGGCACAGAGAAGTTTAACAGAGCCTTGACTTTCAGCTCCTGGAAGCAAAGCATCCTAAGAGGCTGCCAAGCATCTTTAGAAGCTGCCACTGAGAGATTCCTCGCTACTGGGCAAGAAAATTTGGGCAGATTAATTTCATTCTTATAAAAAAAGGGATAATTGGTGACAGAAATCAGGCCTGACACTGCCATGGCCATCCCCACGCCCCTCTTCCTGCCAGCAGCCTCAGTATATCCTTCAAACATGAGGTTTCTCCCATCACTGGGACACACCTCACAGGAGAGCAGCAAGAGGAACTTCCAACTTCCAAATTGTGCAGTAAGTGCAGAAGACAATCACAGCTCAATAGGAACATCAGTCTTTTCCTACGTTTAACTCTAGGAGGAAAATTTTGAAGTCCTGAAGCAGGAAAAAGGGAGGAAGGAAAAAGAAGTCTGGTGTCTTTATTTCACTTAATGGCCATGACAGCTCAGGGTGTCCTGGGTTTTCTGTGCAGCTTTTTCAGAGGATGGCAGAGCTGGCACTGGATTTGGTGCCAGTGCCCATCTCATCAGGTGGCTTTGCCCACCCCATTTTGAACAGCAGATGGGCTGCAGAACAGTGGTGTTGGAAGGGCTGCTGCAGTGAGGAGTTTTCCAGGGATCACTGCACTGAAAGGAGTGCTGAGTAAACAGTTGATAGCACACGAATTGTCCCCCTTTTTGGCTTTTTTTAGGGCTTTTATCCTTTGCCATTTCCCATCCTTTCATGAGCTTATTACTTCCTGTCCTAACACTGCTTCCTGCTCCAACAGGTTGATAGGTACAGAGAAAAAAGACTGGATTTTTAAGGAATGTTTCCTATTAAATCTCCTAAGGGAGAGTAGGAAAGAGGCACCAGAGGGATTGTGAAAGTCTGACCCAGCACACTTCTGCTGGCTTTTCCTCCCTGTCATGTGGCTTCCTGTAGTATTTACTTTGAAACAACTCTCTAAATTCAATCAAGTGCCCCTGCAGAAAATGGGACAAAATGGTTATTATTATCATAATTTTGAAAGTCTGAGACTAGAATAAGAAGCAACCTGTGAGCTGGAAGACAAGCATTTTGGGTCAGGATTGGTAAGTGATGGGAAGGTGGAAGATGGAACCAGACTTTGCAGGTGCTGGGTTCCTTTAGTGGGTAAATAAGTAAACAACCCTCAGAGCACCATCATTCACAAGCACCAGAATGGAGACAGGAGTTCTGTGAGCTTGGGGGTGGATATTTGTCTGAAGGCACTGGAAAAACGTTCCAAAGGAGAGCCCAGAAGGGAAGCAGGTTTGTGTGGCCCCTTCCCTTGCTAAGTTACAGGCACACAGTCCTTCAGCCAGGAGCTGCACCTTCCCAGGGCACACTCAGCCTGGCTTATTGTTAAAGAACCTCACAGTGTCACCTTTGTGCTTTCACAACGATCACAGGTTGGAAGAGTAGTAACTAAAAAAAGCTATGAAAGCTTTTGTTTCCTTTAAAAAAAGCTTCTCTGGTTTCACCAGCATCTGCAGCACCCAGTAGTGTCTGAATGTTTCAGCAGGAGTTGCAGATACTTCACAGTGAGAGCTCCACTCTGATTATTTTAGAGTTTATACACTGGAAGATCACGACATCCAATTAATTTATATCAGACTGTTAGTGTGGCAAGTTCCACTGTGCTATTTGGAACAGAAGAAAATAGCAGATCTTCTGTAACAGTGCTATTTCCTCTTGGAAGACCCAAATCCATCAGAGAAACTCAGTGGACTGTCTTGCAAATGACAGTGCAGGATATTCAGACTGCTGATGCTAAGAGGCCCCAACAAGTCAATCCCACAAAAACCCAAGCAGCTGGAAGCTCCTTCCTCCCTCCCCACACAGTAACACCCAGTTACCCCAGCTTTCAGCAGAGGACTGCCAGGCACTCAGCTACAAATCACAATTTCCAGACCCCTTTTTTTCAACAGCATCAGCACCGATGCCAGACTTCAAAAGAGAACCCTTCCAACTAACCCCAAAAATCCACCTCTGTTGCCATGCAGTCCCACAGCAGAGCTCCCACCCCTTCCTTTGGCACATCCTTTCTATCTGTGTTCTCAGCAATAAACACTGCCTGAGTAAGTAGTGATGAACACTGCCAGCTGACCATGTATCACAGCATGAGGTTGTTATCACATATTTCTTCTATAGGAGTGAAGGAACACATGCATTTTTATCCACTTGTGCTTGTACACAGATGTTCCTCAGGGAGTGGGTGGGTGGGTATCAAACCCAAAGAAAACTGGCATTGAAAGCAACAGCCACTGGTAGATCTGAAAATTTAGCCTCAACCAGCTGAATACTTTCAGGTATTAAATCAGACACCCTGAGCTACATGATCTTGTAAAGCACCCTTTTGAATAAATTATTGGAGTTCCAGTCAACAGCACTTAAGGACACTTCTCCATATAAAACAGGAGTCAGGAGAAGGGCAGAGCTAGAGAACATGCAGGTAAGTGATGCTACATTATGGAAGGCAAGAAGAACCAGGTTATGGGCTACGTGTGGGCCCCTCCTCGCATGCCTGGGCGTTACCACAGCACACGTTACGAGGGCTCCAAATCCAGAGGCAAGTTCCCATCAGTTCCAAGTTAAAATGACCAGCACCATTAGAAAAGTGAAGGTGGCCTGGGCCCCATTGGTGGATCAAGGCAGAGGGTTCCTCTGTGAGTGGCTAAGGATGGAGAGGCAGTGAGAAGAACTGGGAGGACAGGAGGAGCCAGAATCTCTTTGGCTGGAGGAGCAGAAGGGGG
The DNA here is from genome assembly GCF_025592945.1 of Manacus candei. Taxonomy (NCBI): domain Eukaryota; kingdom Metazoa; phylum Chordata; class Aves; order Passeriformes; family Pipridae; genus Manacus; species Manacus candei. The sequence continues at coordinate 4,491,515 of NW_026138070.1, forward strand.
AGGAGGTTGCATTCACGGAGCAGTTTGTGGGGCAGCTGCTGGAAGAACTGGCTTTGGGGAAGCTGGATATTTGCACTGCTGATGTAGGATGCAGGAGAAAGGGAGAATGGAGGCAGCAGGAGAGGCTTCCATGGCTAGCAGTGGAAGTGCTCCAAGCAGCTAGCACAGTGGTAAGCAAGGATGGGAAAAAAATTAAAATATATATATATATAGATATATATAAAAAGGAAGAAGAGATCTTCACTGCTTATCTGATTTAAAAAAAACCAAAACAAAACAAGGAAACAGAGGAAGGGAAAATAAAAAGAGGAGAGAGAAGCACCAGTCGCAAAGAGTTCACAAGGCTTTTTTTGCTCCTTCCCCCAGGGTCACTGCTCTGGCTCTGACCTTCGGGGCCGGTATCTCCGCTGGCCCGTCGACTTCCGCGTGGCCACGGCCGCGGTGAATCCCACCAGGCAGCACAGGGACGTGGTGCCAAACTTGGCCGTGTCCAGCCAGCTGGGGGTTTCCATCTTCAGGTACCTCTCAGCCACGTGCAGGCTCATCACCACGAACCACAGCACCGAGGCAAACGCGTCGATTCTCCGGAGTCTGCGACGAAAAGAAAAAACCAAAACGAGAGTTTGAACACCAGCCAACTCCCTCGGTGCTGAGGAGGGAGAGGGAAGGTGGGGAAGAGGAGGGAAGGGTATGGATTGAGCAGGTTATGTACTGCCTCTGACTAGGTGCAGCCCTGCCCATTGCTGTGTAAGAACCTGAGTAGAGCAGCTCCATTTTCTACCAGAGCTGCACAGGGAACTCTTCATTCACAGTAATTCAAGCTTAAATTGAATGAACCAAGGCACAGATCCAAAGCAAGCTCTGCTGTCTCCACCCAGCCTGCTGGCAAAGAGCTGTGTCACCCAGTGCTACGTGTGCCATTCTGGCAGATGTTTATCCCTAGATCACCGAGTCGAGACTGGACCAAAGACCTCCAATATAATATAGTTTTCCTTGAAGTGAACCAGGAGCCAAGTGCACACTCACCTGATCCTCCCAGCCAGGAACATGGCCAGCAGGCAGGTGAACAGCCCCAGCACAGCCACGGCCATCTGGTGATTCTTCCCGTAAGCCCACACGGCGCTCAGGTTCTCCACCACGTGCTCCGGGAGCAGCTGGAGCAGCTCCCTCCATCCTGCCACCCTCACCCAGGTGTCATTGCCCACGTCTGCATGGGAGGCTGAGCCAGTCCTGTTCTGAAGGGACGCTGGGCCAGAGGGAACGGGAGCAGGGACTGCTGTGCTGAGGGAGAAGGGGTTGCCTGACCCGTACAAGGCCATCAGGACCAGGAACGCGCAGCTGAGGAAGGCCAGGAAGCGCAGGAGTACCACCTGAGCTGGTGTGGTTATGGAAGCAGAAGAGGAGGATGAACATAAATTCTGCAGAAGAAGGGAGAAACACCTTGTCAGAAGCCTGAAGGAACTGCAGGAAGGTTTTGAAATGGTGCTTTAAGAAACACTTCCAGACTGTATGGTTTACTGGACTGTTTTGCTCAGGTCCTTCTAAGTCTCTGTACTGGGCTGACACCATATGGGATGTTGTAGACTAGCAGGGAGCAATTGCAGAGCTATGAGCAGAAACCAAGGTCAGGCAGGGAGAATGTCATAATTTACTTCCCATTGTTCTTTTTTAATTTTTTCCCCTTGTACTCTGTAGTTTCTTGCACTGCAGCCATAAATTGCCTTCCCTACCTCCCCTTCTCTGCCTGTCCCATAATTTTCCTTCCACTCTGTTATTATTACATTAGACTTGCCTTCTGGCAACTGCCCTGAATGACACCAGCAGGAGGAAAACCTCAAACTAACATCAGGAGCACCTGCAGTAGCTACGCTGTACTCGTCTAAACTGCTGGTACAGAAGCAGCTCCCGGGTTTAGGGAGCCCCAAGGCTGCTGCCTCCCTTTCCCAGCAGCAAACCCAGGTGCAGTGAGATCAAGTTCTCTGCCTTTCCTCCTGAGCCCCCTCACCTGGGCGTAGGCCTTGTCTGTCTCGCGGCGTTTGAAGTGGTGGCTGAGCAGCAGCGCGCGGAGCTGCCGGTTCTGGTGTTTGATGTAATACTCCACAGCAGCCTGGCACGGGCGGCACAGCTTGTAGGTCTGCTCCAGGTGGTGCTTGTACACCTCAATCTCCTCATCATACTTGCCCTGGTGAGAGAACAGGAGAGGAAACGTAGGTGAGCACTGCAGGTCCCTCACCTGTTATCATATTTGCTGCTGGCAGGCAGACAAAGCGTGACTCCGGTCACGGAACAGCCCCCAGAGGAGCCAAGCTGAAGGCCAGGCATGCAACCAGCTTCACATACAGCTGACCCAGCCTCCATGTCCCAGAAGAGATGAAAAAAGCCTTGCAGAAGGCTGCTGTGGCCCAATTCCAGGATGCTGAATTTCTGTGGTCCTATTTTGCCGTCTTTGTTGAGACCTTATGAACTCAACACAGGAGGTGAGACAAGAAACTAAAACTGCTCTTCCCCTCCTCAAATGAGGGGACACAAAATACCTGTTGCCCCTTCACTCCACTGTGTTGGAGAAAGAGATAAGTTCCTTTCAAAAATCAGCCCCAAACTTGAAGGCTGTCCCTGTTTGGAGGCCTTACTGAGATGAGCTCCACAAATCATTAATAACACTGGTAAAAACAGTCAGTAAGTAGGTTTTTCAGTGTCACTGCAGCGGACACATCACTTATCACAGAAGCTCCTAGGGCTCTTCTAACTCCAAGATCCTTGCACCAAAAGTGTCAGCTGAAAGCATGCAGCTTCTTTGGAAGCAGGATGGTGCATTGAGGCTCCCCAAGAGTTTGCTCCAGCAGTTCCATAGGCTCCATCTTTTGGAACCAAGAAGGAATCCCATGGCAGAGACCAGGAGCAGCAGGGTCATCCCTCACTGGAACAGGCCAGCAATGCTGCAAGAGGCCACTGCTGCCACTGACACACTTATCCGACCATGCTGGATAACACAGTCCCGTGCTTCTCAGCTGGCAAAGACATTGCAGGTCACTGAATGCCTAAAAAGAGGCCAGAGGCAGTGCTCTGAGGAACTGCATAGGTCTGGCAAGAGGCAGGGACTAGAAATAAAGCTGAGAAAAGGGCACCAGCTGAAGATACTCTCATTAAGCATGATCAAATTTAAAGCTGTTCTCTGGGAGTCATCCTGATCAAACTCATTACAATTACACAAAGCAGACTGGATTAGGCAAAACCAGAGGATGAACACATCCCACTACAGCACAGTCTAACCCCAAGGCTTGTTGACAATGGTCGAAAGCTAAGGAGTGCAGCACTAAATTCTCTGTGTGAAACGTTGGGGAGGCATAAAACTGTGAAGGAAAAACCCCATTATTCCATCCTCCATGCATATTAAGTAGTGGGAAAGCCAAGAAGTTGCTCAGCAGGAAATCCTGTTGCTGTAACTGTAAAATTCCCTTTGCCCTCCTAGGCACAGATGCCTGACCAGGGAAATTATGTGGCTGCACAGGATTCCTCTCCCACTGCACTAATAATGCAGAGCAGCACAGGCAGGGCCCCAGGAAAAACAGAATCTGTTAAGGCTTCAAGGTATCCAGTGGGCAGCTGTGCCTGCCAAATCCTGCAAGCTTGGCCATGGGAAGCACTGGAGCTGTAAGCTGATCTCAGCAATGTTTTGGGCTCGAGCTTCAACTCCCAGCGCTCATCTAGAACAGGGCATTACATTCTGGCTTTGGAGAAGAATTAGGTAAATGTGCAGCACTAATCAGTAACCTCCTCTGCACTGGAGTGCCACATAATGCTTCTGAAGACTATTGGAGCATCATTCCACAGTACACTGAAAAACTGCTCTCTCTCCTGCCTCCTGCTTACAAGGCTGTAGGATGAATTAAATCGAGCAGGAATAGCAGAGCCACGCACGGGAATGCCTCGGTCAAACACTCACCTCCTCCCTTGGTGAGAATGAAGCCAGCTGTTTGATTTTCATGGTTTGATGGTTGTTGCACTTCTTGCAGAGCAGAATTTGGCTGCTCACCCACTGCTGTGGTTTGGTGGGATCACAGAAGGTTGTGCCGCCCGACACAACGTGGTTAAGGTGCTCCATGTACTGGGCAGGGATGGGCTTGTTGTAGTCTCCATTCTGACAAAAAAGCAGGAGGGGAAGCAGACATTAGATCATAAAATCAAAACTAGGTTGGTAATAAGATTCCCTAAGCTCTGTCAGGAGCTCTACATGCATTCACCTATGTAACAAAGTAAATAAGCAAAAAAAAAAAGAGACAAAATGCTTCAAATCTTCTGCCCACCTCTACTGTTCCACACACCTATTGCAGGCAGCTGGCTGTGCTGGATTCTGGCTTAAGACAGGTTTTGCTATTTAACAGAATACAAACCCAGAGAATAATAATATTTTAATATATTTCTAATTACTGTTAATATATTATATATTATCTGCTATATTTATTGTTGATAATATTAAATTATTAATAATTTAATTACTATTTAATCAATATTGCTAATAGTTTAATATAGTGCCGACACCTAAAATCTATTCTGACACGATTTTAAACTCTTTTACTGTTGTTGGCTATTAATAAAGACAACCTGATTGCATCATTAAAAACCAGAGGTTTTATTTTTCCATCTTCCTCCAGTAGAAAGGAGTAGAAATCACCCAGAATGGTGGAATTGCATGCAATGTTTATATTAAAGCCTTTTTATCACACCTAGCACAGGGATTTTTACACTGTTTCATATACTTAAAAAAATATTCTTAAGAGAGATGTCAAGGCTGCTTTTGCCCTTTAAAGAAAGGGAGGAAAATTTGTCTTCATTATCACAGCCAGCACGTCCCACTACAGCGGATTCCTTCTCAAAGCTGACCAAGTGAGGGGCTGCTGAGCTCACCAGTGCTCAGCACAGCTGTCACACCACTGGACATTCACGTGCACTGGGCCTGCACCACCTCAGAGGAGGAGCAGGGATTTCCCAAAGCCCCGTCCCACCTTCCCAGCCCATCCCAGTACCTCCTGGAAGCCGTTGTACTGCTCGCAGTTGGGGCAGTCCCAGCAGTTGCGGTTCCCGTACGGCACCACCGTGTCCTGGTTGCAGAACCAGCAGTTCACCGTCACGTGGGTGGGCTTCTTCCTGCTGGGGGGAGGAAACGTGTCAGGCACGAACACTTAACTCAGCTGGTGGACAGGAAAGCACAGGCTTTCAAACAGGGAAAGGCAAGAGGGGCTGGAAAAACAATCAGTCTTCCCATTCCGTGATACGACTCAGAGTAGTCGCTCTGGCAATGAAAAGGTGGGTTGTTAAAGTAGAAATTAATTCTGTACTAATACCATGAACATGCTGAATTATCAACTTCCCTGTTTTTCAGGGGCACATTTGGGGGTGCAAATCCTCTCTGTAATCAGCAGTGTTATTATATGAGAAGGGTGCTGTAGAGTTGATGTTTAATACATAGAATCCCAGGAAAAGGAAGTTACGATCCACAAGAGTTGCCTATGATGGTGCTCAGAAACCCAGGAAAGGGGCTCACAGTTACAGTTCTATCTATTTTGACAGAAAATTTTTCAAGGGCAAGAGTTATCACATTATCCCAAGGCTCAGGCACTGTTAACAGCTGTTTCTTCACAGCTTTAGATACATAAAGAACTGAGGAAACAACACATCTTCCCTGAGAACGGAAGGGATAAAGACTAATGACCTTGATCCATGAGCCCCTTGTTTCTTAAAGCAATCCTGTTAAAACAACAGCCAATACAAACAGCTGTGACTGACCACAGGTTGTGACAGATGTTTGAGCAAAGAGTTCCAGTGGCCCAAGCCCTGGGCCTGCCTGCTAAAGAAGGTCTGCATTTGTCTCAGAACTCGGTGCAATCTCCACGAGGAGCAACCTGGCAGGTCAAGGCAGCACAGCCCAGCTGTCTGGGTTTATCAGAACCAGCCCCAGTCCCACTTCCAAGGGAGGGCAGCTGCTCAGGGACTGGCTATGGCAGCTATGCAGACAGATGGACCCAGCTGCCACCAGCCCAGCTCCACCAAGGCATTAATCTGTGTGGCTCCACTGCAGCGGCAGAGAAAGCAACGGAGCAGGGGGCTCATGGAGGGCCTGGGAAGCAACTAACAGGAATCCAAATGCTCCCAAATTGAGAGCAACTTCTCTTCTTCCTGCTCTAGGAAATGGTCTCTGCTGCTACAAAATTCCATAGTGAAACACCCTCTGAATCCTGCAGAAGTGTTGTCTGGCACCCTGCGACCAAACAGGCAGCTGGGTCTTCCCCTCTCTCTCAGCCATCACCTCTGTAGCTGGTTGCCTACAATTAACATTCTTCCTCCCTCTCATTTCCACAGACAGTGCTTTGAAACTTGGTTCATAGAATACCCAACCCTCAGGCAATGCCTGGCCTTCCAGTCTAGGTACTAACAGTGCTTGCAATGAAGCACTGAAACTCCAGCGTGCATTGAGGATTCCCTGCCAGATGCTGAAAGAAAATAGCTGGAGCTACTTGGGTGACAGATTCTCACCCCAAAATAGATGCAAACACCCACACCCCTCCTAAAATGAATATTCCTTGCTCAACTTTCTTCACTGCCAAGGGGGCTCAAAACAGTAACTGATGCGAGTTAAAAATACCACTCCTGAAACTAACAGGCAAAAAAAGAAAAAAGTTTAAAGCAGACAAATCTAGGTCATTAGTCTGACTTATCCATGAGCTCCCACTGTCCAAATGCCAAGAAAACCACTTGTCAAAACAGCCATGTGAAGGATGGACAGCAACACCTGTTGGTACTGGTTTCATCTCACTATCACAGGGGCACAAGTATAACATGCAGGCTTCTTTAACCATGAAAATACAAATCCTAGTGCTCCTCGAGCACAGACTTCACAGCAAGCACAGCCTGAACTCCACCCACTGAGGGAGGTTATTGCACAAGTCCCAGGTGCTGTGGAACATGCCACAATCCCACCCCCATACTGCTGTTCCCCATCCTCTGGCATCCATGGAAATAAGACACACCACACTTCAGCCCCTACCCACCCTCAGCGTCTTCCATGACATGACAGAGGAGGTGGAAGCATTGATTTTCAGCAAAAAAAGAATCAATGCCAAACCCTCTCCAAGAACTTTCTGATATAAGAGACCAAGTATACTCCAGACTTTCCCATCATTTTCCAAACAGGATTCCACTTCTAGTTCTTGAGGCTGAGGAACTGCTACCGAGGATTAAACAGCAGCCCTTCATTCTCACAATGTATGCAAAAGAAATGGCTAAGTCCTGGATTATTTAGGATAAGAGGCAATAATCCTTCCTTTTGTGAACCTATGATCTGTTGCCATAGAAATAGGTGCAAAAACCCCAAGTTCCAATCTGCTGGATGCAAAAAGAAGAACAAGGGGGAAAAAAGGTCATTTTAGGCAAGAACATGTAGGTGGGGTACTAGTTTTCTAGTAATTGGGCAGGACTTAAAAAGCAAAAAACAAGTACTGCATTTGGAAAGACTCTCAAATACAGATTTAATGAGTTTGGAGCGATATTTGCCTTGACTGAATTCAGGCAGCAGTTGAAGGCAATAAGCTACAGCACACACTGCTTCTGAAGTCACACCCTGGGATGAGACACAATGCAAAACCGAGCACTTACAATGTGCTCAATCCCTTGCAAAACACCAGGCAAATCATCCCTGAGGAGTTTAAATGTACCACTGCACTAACTCCAACCAGCTTCACTGGGACACAGAACCTCCCTGCACAAGAAAACCTGAGCAGCAAGAGGTGACAATTACTGACAGCACAGGGGGATTCCACTCTCAGCTCACCTGCTGTGCTAACTCCATGTGGAACCTGCACGCACAAACAAGCTCGAGAAGATTCCCAGGCTTGGATAAATTATTCTGCAGGTAGAAGATATTTGCTTAAGACAACAGTGAGGGGAAAATACCTGCAGTAAACACATTTAGGGGATCAACACCTAAATGTCTGACAGCCCTCATATAACACAAAATGTTTCTTTGTGAGGGGCCATCAGATGACTTCATTTTGCTCACAAAAATCAGGTTGCAGCTCTGCAAGTCCTGTTGACACTGTTTAGCAACTACTTTGTGTCTGTCCTGTAACATAAGAGGACCTTAGGTTCCTTCCAACTCCCAGCACTCTTCACTATTCCTCATTTATACACATATTCAAGGCCACACTTTTAATGAATTGCCAGAACAGTCTGCCTGAAAAGTGCTGATAATAATACACTGGATCTATAAATATTTATATATTTATTTATAAATATTTACATCTATTCCCCCTCCCTCCCTTTACTACTAGGTCAGAAAATGAAGATGTTTGGTTTTCCATATTTAAAAGAAATATGGATATGCAGTTCTTCAGGGGGTTATCCTCATCCTCTCCCAAGGATTAGAAGAAAAACCCAATTCTCCATTAAAAGTATTTAAAGCAGCACTCTTCATTCTGGCACAACTGGATTACAAAGCAATTATACAAAGGGCTATGCCAGCAAATCTGAAGGAAAGACACACTAGGAAAAGGAGCTGATTTGCACAGATCAGCCCCAGGTACAGCCCAAGCCATGGCACAGTCCAACTCACCATCAGGGAAGCTCCTGGGTAGTTCCAGGTGGTGCCCATGTCCATCACCTGCCAATAAAGGGGTCTGTCAGTGCAGACCCAGTGCTAAAGCCCATTTTCCAGGGCAAGAAAAACACATCTATCTGAAGTCCAGCAGGCGAATGCTGTCACAGACACATCTGCTCACACGTACCAGTTGTGGACAGGGTTGAAGATTGAGCCACAAGATCAGATTTCCAGTACAGTGTCAGAGGTTACAATGCACCCTCTCCTCTCATAAAAGCCAGACTTAGTGTCCTCTTAAGAGGGAATAAGGTGCCCAGTGGACCTAGGCAGGGACACAGACCCACAGTTGTAACCACTCTCTGGGCTCATCCCCCTCAAGGGCTGTCAGAACTGTGAAACTGCAGCTTCAGCAACTTTGAACACTCTGGAGAACACTGGCCCCAGGACAGGATGCTCCAGGAAAGGTGCCTCTTTTTGCCACTGCAGTACCTGTGACAAGCTTCCCAATGAAGTGTGGCTACAGCTGCTGGTCTGAACTCAGCACCCCAACCAACAAACAGGCAGCCAGGCTGTGATCCCAAAGAAAGACCACAAAACATACCAGAGTTTTTCCATCTGACCCAAACTCACACGGATTAAGGAGTTCCTGTACATTGTACATGTGGACATCAAATCTTTTAATTCCTTGATTCAAAAAGCAAAGGTAGCATCATATTTGTGTTTGACATCGTGTCTGTGTCCCTTAAAAAGCTGTCCTCCTTGATGACTATGGAAGATTAATTTCTGAGACAGAGTAAGAAATCTGGTAACATCAGAACATTACTAAGAAACACAAACACATACCCCCAAAGAATTATCAAGGTCACCTCCTGACAGAATTTACCAGCAGTCTTCAAGGACTTGGGAAGAAATGCTTTCCATTCCAGAGACCTTTTGATGAACTTGAGCAAAACAAATCCAATCTCCTCCCTCAAAAGGCATGTTAGCCTCAACTGGGTCAAAGAAACACTGCCTGCTTCACTGGGATTGCTTCAGGCCACCAGGATTTCTTGGCTACCCTAAATATGTCACAGAAATGCCAAGTCTTGTATATGGGCTAATGTACCACTGATCATTTATATGGTTCCACAAAGAGCAAAGGCTTTAGAGCAAACCTTAAGCATGATATTGTGAATGTAGAAATATGCTTCTACTGCTAAGCATAAACTTGAAGTGAACCTTAACACAGGGAGCCCTCGGGGCTGCCTTTTCTCCAAGAGAAGCACTCAGTAGATGAGCTGATAGCTGTCTGTTGCTATAAAGACTAAAGTGCCTCGTATTCCATACATCCCTGCACTCCTGTCATGCTATACTAGATCAGAATCTGTCAAATTAAAGCTTTGCTCCTTTTTATGAGATCTGCATCCTGACATCTCTCCTGATGCTTTTCAAGCCTGCTTTCCAACTGGTCTGAATTTGTCCAAAAGTCAGGAACGTCCTGTGCAATCAAGAAACCAAATAATCAAAGAATTTTGCTCCCTAATCAATAATTTTGACTTCTATGGAATCCCCCCGAAGTTCTAGCACCGTGCTAAGTGTGCTGTGATTTTACAGCCCTGTTCCCCACGAAATCCTGCCTTCGCCCCTCATCAACCAGCACAACAAGCAGGATTTTCTCTTTCCCTGCCTCAAACACGTCAGAAAAAAATGGGGGGGACCCCGACCCCTGGGAGCCTCTGTCCCTGCATCCTCACATCTCTCCTGATGCTTTTCATTTGTCCTAAAGTCAGGAACGTTCTGTGCAATCAAGAAACCAAGTAACCAAAGAATTTTGCTCTCTAATCAATCATTTTGACTTCTACGGACCCCCCCCCTCCAGAGTGCTAAGGGCGCTGTTATTTTACAGTCCTGCAATCCTGCCTTCACCCCTCACCAACCACGACAGCAAGCAGGATTTTCTCTTTCCCTGCCCCAAACACTTCAGAAAAAAAGGGGGAGCCCCCGATCGCCGGGAGCCCGTGTCCCCGGCGGCGTGAGGGCAGCGACCCGCGGTACTCACCGCTCCCACCGCGGCGCGTCCTGGATGCTCAGCCCGGCACACACAAAAGCCATTCCGGGGGACACGGAAGGGCAGATCCGGCCATTCACCCACACCCTGACAACGCGGGGGGCCTTTCCCTCAGCACCCTCCTCGGGGACGGACCCAGACCCTGGCCGGGCGCACCCGCGGCGTCCCCACAGCCGCGGTGTCCCCACAGCCGGGCACCGGGCCCCGCGTGGCGCCTTCCCGCCGCCGCGGGCCGCACACCCCGCCATGTCCCTCCCTCCCTTCATTCCCTCCTTCCCTTCCCGCACCCTCCCTCCTCCTCCTCCTCCTCCTCCCTGCCGGCCGTACCTCCGCGCGAAGCGGTAGAGCAGCAGCCCCGCGGCCGCGGCGCACACGGTGGCGCCCAGCCCGGCTCCCTCCATGCCGGCCCCGGCCCCGACCCGGCGGCGGCGGCGGCGCTTTGTACGCGGCGGGGCCGCCCCCCCGTCCCGCCCCTCGCTCGGCGGCGGGGGCGGCGCGTGACTCACGGAAAGGCCGGAGTCGTGCGGCGGGGCCGCCGTGAGTCAGCGCCGCCGAAAAAAGGCCGAGATCGTGGCGGCGGGGGCGGCCCCGCGGGCCCCCCGGCGCTGCCCGGGCCCCGTGCGGGGGCTGGCGGCGAGGGGAGGTCGTGCCTGGCCCCCGCCGTGCCTGGCCCGGGGCCCGCCGCGCGGGGTGGTGGTGGGGGGGGAGTCGTTGGCTTGACTAAATTTAGACGCGGCGCTTCCCGCGTTAGAGACGGACAGGCCGGGCGTCCCGGTGAAGGGCGGCCGCGCTGCACAGGCACAGAACATCCCGGGCTGGAAGGGACACACAAAGATCATCCAGTCCCACTCCCGGCCCTGCACAGACACCCCAACAATCCCACCCTGTCCCTCAGAGCGTTGTCCAAACCCTCGAGCTCTGGGAGCCTTGGGGCCGTGCCCACTGCCCTGGGGAGCCTGGGCAGTGCCAACCACCCTCTGGGGGAAGAACCTTTTCCTGGAATCCAACCTAAACCTGCCCTGGCACAGCTCCAGCTGCTCCCTGGGTCCTGTCACTGATCCCCACAGACATCAGCACCTGCCCCTCCATTTCCCCTCACAAGGAAGTTGTACCTGCAATGAGGTCTCCTCTCAGTCCCCTCAGCCGCTCCACCCACACCTTCCCCTCAAGGCCCTTCACAGGTCCCAGCTCTGAAGGGGGAAAAAGGCTTCAAACATCATGTTTAACACCATTAAAAAAGGCACAAATGGAAAAGCTCTTCCCAAATATTTGTGCTGGAAGTAAGCTGTGCTTTTAAGCTTGTCTCAGCTATGGTTGGGCTCTCTTCACTGTTCCATTTCTCTCTCCCCAGATTTAACCACGGTAATGAATTCTGTGGAGTAACAGTGAATATTTCATCTTGACAAACGTAAAAGGGATGTAATTTTTCCATCTCTCTTCCACTGTTTAGCACAGTCACTTAAGGATTGTTTTATGAGCCCAAGTGATAGGGATAGGAGGAACAACCCACCCTGTTACTTGGCACATGAAGACCTTTGAGGTCCTCTAGGACTTCTGGAGACCTGGTTATTTTTTCTTCAGAGGTCCCTCCCTTCCTATCAACTCTCTGTAGCACCAGTCCAGCCAGAGATGCATTGTTTGAAAGTTTCCTCCTTAAAGGAGCTAATGAGGAACTTGTGCAAAACCACTATAAATCACAGTGAGGGGCACAATCACAATTCAAGCATGGATGCCAATTCTCAGCAAATGCAGGTATTTTGAGGGATATCACGATACCTAAAGGGAGGCAGTAAGTCTTACAGCGTAAGGACTTTGACAAATCTTCAAATGCCTCAAAAATGCTTCCAAAACTAAATTAACCAACAAGAGCAGCTCATACAATTGCAGCAACAGTGTGTTTGTAACTTCAATTTAACTGTTAATATATGAATGGGAACGGGTTCAGTCCTGGTAAAGTTAATGGAGTCACAGTGGTGACTTCAGATAGGACTGTAGTTTCATCACCTTACTGATAATTAAACTACAAAGGGTCTATTAGTGAAGCCTTTACCTGTCTTCCATGAAAATGACTTTCTGTGGAAGCTGGAGAAGAGGAATGAAGAGTGAAAAATGCTTTTAGTTTGACTTTCACAAGCAGAGAAAGGTTGGTTATTTTTAAATTCAGGTATCGTTTTGGTAAAAGCTACTTCAAATTCTTTCCTCTGGTAATAGGCTTATTCCATACTCAGTGACATCAATGGGATTGCTCACAGAGTGTCACCTAAAAATGGTAACTCTTTATAGGGTTTAAGGAATCAAGGGCCAGTGAATTTTAAAAATTCTATTAGAGAGAGGAAGGAAAAAGGATTTAATTATGTTAATTCAGAAACTCTATTAGTTCCCAATATAGCTTATTAACCCTCTATCAAATTAAGACTAATTCTGTCAGGATTTGTAACAAAGCTTAAAGAACAGGAACAAAAATCCCACAGAATTCCTGATTTTCCATCAGATTTAGGCAGAACAAAAAACTGTTCACTTTCTCTTGCTTTCTCTCTTACCAAGGCCCAGACTCCTCCAAAGGGCTGGAGTTCCCTCCCCTCATTCTCAGAAGACACCAGCAGTCTACACATTTGACTAACATTTTAGAAGTGAACTAGAGCACTGTACGTACAGAGGAATGCTAATTTAGGAAAGCAAATCTCAGAAAATGTTTCAGAGTAGCAGCACAAGTGTCCCAGTTCTCAAAAATAGCATCAGCACTGTTTGACAGTTTTGCCTCCTATACAGCGAGTGAAGCTTTTGCTGCTCATCGTCTCCATAAAAAACCCATGTCAATTTTTACTCAGCTGTTTCCTGTTTTAGCTTAAGAGGAACGTGATCAGTTTTGTTCAGTAAGACATTAACAGAAATCAGTTATTTTTGCCTCACAATGAGGTATACACACCGTCTGCTGTCTTTGCTGTAAGCTCCTACATCACACTGATGTCAAACATGACCTCGAGTACCAGTCATCAGCTGGGGTCTGGTGTGAACAAACGGGATCTGAATCCAGTTATCAGCCCTTTCTTTTTCTGCAGCACAACACCAGCCTGGAAACTTTACCTGATCAAAGACAGCCCTGCTCACTACCAGGCTGTTTCTCAATGCTTCCCATGCTCCTTCCAAGCCTGCACACCACCATCTCTGCTGTGAGCGGGGTCCCTGAAGCCAAAGATGTCCATAAACACTTTATGCTCAAGAACTCAGCTCCTGCTCAGATCACGAGGAGCTCATGGTTCAGGTCACCAGGGAAGGCTGAAGCTGGGCTCAAATGCTGCAGGGTTTGTCTCAGCTGCCAAGGCAAATGACACTAATGAAGAGCATAGTATGGCCAAAGCAAAACACAAATCTACACTTTTGAGTTCTAAAACACTATCAGTAACAGTATTTCATATACTACACGTGAATTACAAGGTACTGCTGCAAGTGGTGAAGATTATTAAAATTGAAACCATATTATATTTTTTATGAAGAACTAATCTCAGGTATGCAGGATATTTGATTTTTAAGTGAAAGGTAAGAATTGTATCGTGAGAACTGTTGATACTGTTTTTGTGAAGGGGAAGGCAGACATCACAGCTATATGAAATGTGAGAACTCTTCAGAAGGCTGCACTAAGCTGATGAATCCTTATTGCCTTCAGCAAGAAATCAACTAATAGCATGAAGGAACTATTTACATAGACTGGGGATTTTTTTGGTGTTAACTGCAGTGATGTGTCCACAAGATAACACAGTATCTCATTCCCATCAGAAGCACTGCTCTACAAGGATATGAAGTCAAGAGAGACTTATTCCTGAGTATCATATTGTAAAGTAGAATCCACAACTGTATTTATAGTATTTAGGACATAGCTTATCTTCTCTTCTACTCTCTAGACCCCTGACATTGAAGTAGAAGGCAAACATAGCTCAATAAAGTCCCACTGCAGTAAAAGGATACCTGACCAAGTCACTCCATCTCATGGGTTTCCCACAGGGCAGCCAGGCCACAATCACTGACTGTCCTTGTGCTCTCAGGCCTGTGCAAAAACAAGGTCTAAAAGCCAAGTCCTGACAGATCTGTTTATACCCAGTAGCATAACCATGTATCCCAAATGCACAGGGGAATCAGAACTGTAGTTACATTTTTATGAAAAGCCTCCCAGAATCATATTGGAAGTGGTTTTTCTAAGAGATTCTGGTGTGCATAGTTCACACCATCAAAACAGAGAAACAAGATTGTCCTACCTGAACACTCAACAGTGTTCACACAGCAATAAATGATGCACCTTGAATAAACCAGAACTACTCTCAAACTTATTTGGGCATTTAGGGCATTACAGAGCTAAAAAGCAACATGACACCAGTGCTAAGAAGACAGAGTTTCAAATGTCCAAACCAGTTCTCCTGTTTTAATACAGTTTTAATGAACATCAGTCCAAGAGATCACTTGATAGTATGAGGTACATTCCTTGACCACATATGGCTGTGCTTAAGGAAAAGGACAAACATATACTTAAATTAAATAGTGTAATTTAATTTAGTAGCATTTTAATTATCATCAAGTTAAAAAAAAAATTATAATTAACTATTAACGTTAATGACTCGAAACCTTTCAGAAAGCATGAATCCAAAAGGAAATATCCACAGGTGGTCACAGACTTGTAGTTTTCCCACCAGAGCTGCCACCTGCACCAGTCTCTTAAAGGACTATTTGTTCAGTGAAGGAATTGGTCTTCAGTCTGTAACTGAAGTCTTGGCTCTGCTACTTTGCATGGTCTTCTAAGAGATACACAATCAACTCGTAGGTGGACAACACAATGGCTGTGTTTGGGATCTGCCGGATGAGCTGGGCAAAGAGTCCTCTGTAGAAGGCCAGGTAACCTTCCTCCCGGGCCACCAGCCGAGCTGTCTGGATGAAAGCCTTGTACTTGGTGCCCTCCTCCCGCAGCCGAGTCCGTATGACCTCTGCAGAGCAGGGAAACAGCGTCAGCAGAGCAAACCTTCCACCCTTACGGCTTTCAACAGCTCTTACAACTACAGAAATGGTTCTCTGATAAGTGTTACTCCCACATTCTCCTAGGAAAGTTGCACACAGCAGGACTATCGTGCTAGGAGTGCACACTTGGCTTTGCTACTTCACTAATACATACTCATAATAATTCTTTCAGCTCGAGTTCTATCCACAGTTCACACCTATGCTTTAAAAGACAATAAGCACTGAAGAGACACTGCTTTGTGCTAAACCACTGATTCCATTTAAAGCCATGTTCAGCAGGCCAAGAGACACAGGTCTGCTGCATGAGGAATGATCCTTCATTTTAAGAAACATGCCACTACCAGGAAAGGCCTTGTATGCAAACCCCAGGGACAGGAAAACCTTCCTGTACCAACAGCCTGCCAGTACATCCAGCCATGGAATCCTGGACACACCACCCTTCAGGCAAGAGGAAAAGTTAAAGAGTTCTTCATGTGGAATAAATGAATTGTTTGCTCATTGAAGCTACTACAGATCTAAATGCTTTACTGATGCTACATAATCAATATTGCTCTCTATACAACCATGGCACCGTTCACAGCTATCCAAAAAGAATAACACTGCTCAGCCCACAAGTGTTTCTTTCCCACAACTTGATCACAGAATCCCAAAGGCTGTGGGGACTTAGCTACATGAGGCTACTAGTAAAAACAGAAACATTAGGCAAGCCATTTCTTTTTGGTGTTTTTTGGGTTGTTTTTAAACCAGCAAGTCCCAAGCACCAACCACGTGTCTCCCTAGGAATGGTGGGACCAGTACTGAAAATGCCAATGCACAACAACACGCAGTTGGCCGTTCAAAGAACTAGGAATTTTCATCCCTAAACCCCATCATTTGTCTTGGATTACAGGCAACAGCTGCTCTACAGTTCTCATAAATGGAAGAGCTGACATACCGTGTGGATAAGCAATACAAGAGGCACAGCCCTTGGAAACAGCAGCAGCAAACATCAGTCCAAAGAAGTTTGTTGAGCTCCTTTCAGTCCCATTAGAAGAAGGGGGTGGTTGGACTTCCTTTAGGTGCTTTTTCAAACTTTCATAAATAGCAAAGCAGATAATGGTCTCAGAAATCCCTGCATAGGAGGCAGTCAGGCCCCTATAAAAGCCACGGATCCCTTCTGTTTGGTACACATGTCTAGCACACTGCAAAGCATTCATCGGTTTGGAGCCCCTGACTCTAAAAAATAAACAGAACAGAGCATATTATAAATAAAGAAAAGAATTAATATTCAAAAAACACCCACCCTTATGGCTTTCAGTAGTTTTTATAACTACAGAAATGGTTCTCTGATAAGTGTTACTCCCATTCTCCTAGGAAAGCTGCACACAGCAGGACTATCGTGCTAGGAGTGCACACTTGGCTTTGCTACTTCACTAATACATACTCATAATAATTCTTTCAGCTCGAGTTCTCTCCAGTCTGTCACAGTTCACACCTATGCTTTAAAAGACAATAAGCACTGAAGAGACACTGCTTTGTGTTAAACTACTGATTCCATTTAAAGCCATGTTCAGCAGGCCAAGAGACAGAGGTCTGTTGCATGAGGAATGATCCTTCAGGCAGCACTCTGTTCAAAGGTGCCACTCTGTGAAGTGCTGGAATTAAGTCTTATAAATTATTTATAAAGTTGTCGTGCCTTATAAGATCCTTCTTATTTGACCTAGCATGTCCTTCCTTGCAGGAGGGAATTTCCATTCTAAGCAGAGTCCCTTATTGCTCCGATATCCATCAGTGACTGTGAATCACTCGGCTAAAAGATACTGCTGTCAAATTCCCTCTCTGTCTTCAGGAGCTGTGCTTAACAGCAACACAATGCTGAAGGAGGCAAAACAACATTAAACCACTGCAACAGATTCTTAGTGTCTCCAGGGTGTTTGATGAAACTACACTAATGTGGTTTCTTTACAATTTAAACTCATCATCTCTCTGTTTACATGAGCATCAGCACCCTTGGCCTGCTGCAGTAACACACCTGTATGACCTGGATTCAGTACAAGTGATCTTTCCATAGCCTCTGTTACTGCTGTATCAAAACATTTCAGTCCTTATTACATTTATCCTCAACATGACCCCTGAATTACAGAGGATTCTGTATGCAGGAATTTGGGAGAAAAATAATGCTGTGCTCAACTAAAGATTTACAGTGAAACCAGAGACTGAACCAAACAGCTCTCAAGGCAACTTCCACATCCTTCTCAACAGGATCTGTGCATCCAACTGACACAGGACACACAGAACCAGACCTTTTAGTCTGACCAGATGGAAATATGGTGGCTCAAAAGGTGGAACTGGGAGTCAGGGAAACAACTGGGCAAGCTCTATTGAAGTACAAAGAGCCATAAGCAAAGACATGGAAGTTCAGTTTTCCAGAGGCTCCCTTAGCCATGCAGTGGCATCCAATCTCTCTCAGTCAGTCACTTACTTCCGTTCCAGTTGCATTCTTGTTTTCACCATCCATATAGGATTCATCAGGGAATTTGTGATAAAGGCTGGAGAAAAGAAAAGAAAACCAAACATGTAGCTGAATCCAGGCTGGTGGATTGTCATGACCTTTATCCCCCTGTGCAGTGATGCAGTTCCAGTCATCAGCTCTGGCTAGAGGTGTCAAAAGCCCCCCAGGTTCACAGCTTACAATCTCATGTTAAACTTCAGGAGGCATCAACCAGTGGATCCTTCCTTTTTGCACCTATTTTAACATGTATGTCACGTTCCTAAAGGTTGCTGCAGACAACATACCTTCCTTACTGCCTGGGTTTTGGAATCCCAGCTCCAAGCAAAGCCGTGGGAACACACTCCTGTGCTGGACTTGTGTTCCCCAGGGCTGTAGGTGGTGCCCTTGAGCCGCTCATTAACAGAACCCACCCCTAATTAAGGGATTCCTTTGGGAACGGTTATTTTTAGTGACCACTCTGATGACTGATGATTGAACTAGCAGAGCTCTTCTGCAGTATTTTTCCTACAAGAACAAACCATTTTCGCCAGCCTGGTAGGAAAAATACAGCATCCTGAAACAATGTGGCTAAAACAGTATTAGAAGTTTGCTGGTGTCCACTAATAATTTTTTTCATGCCTTCAGAGGCATTACCAGAGCACTGCAGCTGGAAAAACATTCCAAATTAGTAAAGAGCAATCTAGAAATATTTCAAGGTTGAACAGAAAAACAGTTCCTCCACAGACAAAGTCAACTCAGGAGCTTGCAAACTGCTGTTTTCTGGCACGTACCACCTCAGACTCAGTGCACATTTTCAGAACATGCCACACACTGGCCTTTGTACTTGTTTATGTACCACAATCACCCAGAGGTGTCAGCCAGGACTGGTTAGCCCAGGTCCTGCACAGACAGACAGCCCAGTCTCCACCTTATGATCCATTCTTTTAATTTCTGAACTATTCAGAGGGCCAGAAGGAGTCTTGTAGCAACGACAGCTTGGAATAAATACTTTAAAGAATTAAGGTGCATCTCAGAGCCACTGTCTCAGACAGCAATGCACTGCCTGCTGAGGGCTGGACACAGGTACTGCTGCAGACCATGGGGAAGGTGAATTATAAACACAAACCTGCAGAACCTGCAGAACAGACATGCACAATGTTGCTGTTGGGCACAAACATGCTGTTGAATTGCTCTTTGGCTTTGGAGTAGCATCCAAAGTAGACAGCTCTGTGGGGAAAAAAAAGAAAAGCAGTGTAATACAATATCAAATGAGACAATTACTGTTCTGTTCTTCTCCCCACCCCTGAAAACCAAACCTCTCTCCAAAGAGGCCTCCACGTGACCACTTCCATCTACAAGGACACAGGAGGTTTTGTTTGGTTTTGGGTTTTTTTTTTTTTTTCCCCTATTTGACTTGACACCTACAGAGTAAAAATATTTTACTATGGGAGGCAAGATGGTCTTGCAGACAAAGCAA
This sequence comes from Manacus candei, assembly GCF_025592945.1. Lineage (NCBI taxonomy): Eukaryota > Metazoa > Chordata > Aves > Passeriformes > Pipridae > Manacus > Manacus candei. Next base: position 4,511,100 of record NW_026138070.1, read on the forward strand.
GTTAGACCTGATACCTACACCAGCTCTGGCACTATACACTCTTTGTCAACTTGGGACTGTCACTTTCCCACCTGGAGCCCATGTTTTCCCTAAATTTGTGCAGCACTCTAACTGCATCAGCAGCACTTCATGCTTTAAACATTTAAGGCTGGACTGAAATAAAAGTTTTATCTACGAAATGCACAGGAATGGAGAAAGTTCAGTTGATCTGCAACAATCAATGGGCTGAGTAAGAAGCTGCCTGAATTAAGTAAGCTCAGCTCACAGCTAAGGGAACTGCTAGAAAAAGGTGGATAATGGTGGCTACAATTTGAGAATTTCCATGAAGTACCTTATTTCAATCTTATGGATGAATGTGAAGGAACACAAAAGAGAGCATGAGTGAGTTGCATGGACAAGCATGGATTGGATTCAGATCCCTGCTGCTGTAAAGGTTACCTGCACAGAAACAGGACTCCCTGCTTCCAGAGGGGAACATCCCACCTACTAGGCAAGAGGTCAGGCAAGATGTTCACCACCCTTGAAGTTCCCTTTTAACTGGTTCAATTTTAGGCACAAAACATCTGCCAATTTTCCAGTGGTCAATGAGTTTTAACATTTCTTAGACAGAAAGATCTTCAGCCCTGTCAAGACTGGGACAGCCACAGGCACACACAGAAGCCCTTTTGGTGCCTGTAAGACTTCCAAATGCAAGCAAATTTGTAGCTGCTTTTGTTGTTGCTGTTAAAAGAGGGACACACATTCCCTTCTGGGGTTGTGTGGCAGCAATGAGACTCCTTCCCCCTCAGCTGCAGTGTTTCATTGGAGAAGAATTCAGACAATCAAGGAGCAGAGAGGCATCCCTGCCCCCTGGCATCCAGCTCCCACTCACTGCTGGGCACTGTTAAGTATTCAAGAGAAGCAGTATATTACAATAATGCAATTATTAGTCCTACAGACTTTTCTGCACTACTTTCTCTTGCTTTCTCAAGCACATAAGTGGCTCTTGCAATGACTTGGAATTTAAGTGCTGTATTTACTCTGCACCTTACAGTGTTACACAAGTGTAAACCAGATTTCTACCAGTGTTTCTTGGTGTGCACACTGAGCAGTACCTCTACAAATCTCACTTTACAGACGGGATAACTTCATGGCCTACTATTTTGAACCACTGTTAACATTTGTGTTGGCATCTCAAATGTTACTTTTAGCAATAGTTTAACTATTTACCTTGATGGTGCAACTCCAACCAAGTTTGGACCCAGCCCTCGGAAGAGTGACCTTGGTCCTTCTTTTTCCAGAATCGACCTTAAAATAAAAACAAAGACAGTATTTAGGTTAAAAGTTACATTTCTTGTTCTGTCAGGTAGAGAGTCAAAAGAACTATATAAAAGCAATGAGTATTACTGTGAAGCTATAAAGATTTTAAGCTACATGATATCCTTCAAAATTAGTAGAATTATACACTACTGAATAAAAGCCACTGTACCATAAAATTCAATGCACTACAGGCAAATGGGTGGCATATGGCACCAGGTTATAATTTCCATTCATTGAAAGCTGTCAGGAATTGATTCAAAGTCTCCTGGAGAATCCAGTGATAGTTGAGTCTGATGAAGAAAGGATATCTTTGGCATTCTCTGCATCTAAGCAATTCAGGAGTTTGCCTCCTGTACAGTCCTGTACAGAGACATGAAAAAAGAAATGCTTTTCCCTTTCACAATGACCCAGTGATGACACAAAGGTGAAATGTGGCAGCCATACCACAAGCTATGTGAGTGCACAGAGACAGCAGCTCTCCGAACTGAACTCCCCATGTGAAAACCATGCAAGAAAATCCAGATAATTCCAGGCTCCATGGGTAGTCACTGCACTCCCTGGAACTGCCAGTTTTCATAATTTGCTCTCTAGGTCATTAGCACTGTTGAGAGTGTTCCCCACAGACTTCAAACCCAAGCTCATTAGACAGGAGGAGATACATGAGCTTCTGAAACACTTTTTTTCTGCAGCAGAGTTGAACTTTTTGTATAAACTCCAGGGCTGAGTGTCTCCAAGGAGACAGATCCACCAACTACTTGTTCTTTGTCACTTAACAGTCACGACTGCAGATTCCAGCTGGGCTAACTCATCAGAATCTTAAATGGATTAGACAAAAACAGCCTGTCCTTCTGGAATGAACTTCTATCAGCAGCAGGCTTAACCTGCCTCCCTGGGTACCTGTTTTCCTTCTATTTACAGCAGTTAAGGGGCTTTCATACTTAACACCTTTAACCCTTACAGAGCAATTTTACAGGTAGGGCTCTAAAGGCTGCTTCCACAGCCATATAATTCTCCCAAACCTGGAAGCCCAAGTCATACTCAGTTTGGCAATGAATGCACAGTCAGGATTGAGAAAGGGCTGGAAGAGTAAAAGCAAGAGACTGAACTTCACTTCTTTCTTCATACATTTTTATTTTCTTAGGTTAATCAACAGCATTATCTGCTCTTCATAGATGCTGCCTGCAGGGGAATGACAGCAGAAGTATTTTGCTCTTACTTCTCAATCCTCTAAAGTAATCAGCTTGAAAACTTGGCAATACACATAGCTAAGCAATTCCTGAAGTGAAATGAAATCAAGATCACAATCACCATATTTAACAAGCTTAATAAATATATTAAAAGGTTGACCCAATTTTAAACCATTTCCTCTCCCCCTAAAAAAATGAGACAGCCCCAGAAAAAGATGGGCCCAGAGGATGAATTAAGAACCCTTTGCCCTAAAGTTTTCACCTCCTTTAGTTACAGCTGCCTAAAGTCAAATGCTGCAAGGTGAAAAGACAACAAGGGAAAGGAAATGCAAATCAAAGGCAACTGGCACTACCTCACGCATTCAGTCACGAACTGCTCTAGACTCACCTCTGAGTAGACAAAGAAATGTTTGGCAGGGGAAAGCAGGCTGTTTACAATACAGAAACTCAAGTGCCAGAATGACTCCCAGGCAGAGAGCTCTGCAGAGAATTTGAATTAGCACTCCACTGTTATATAACTGTGCAGCTTCTCCCCAGGCAGGCTGCCAGGCCTGCTGGCCTTACATAAAATCATTCAACTTGCATTGCCACCCGGTGTTTTCTTTGGCATTCCTGCTACCTGATCTCAACAGGGCCTCTCTGCATCACCCTGGGGTGCCCAGGGAGCCAAAAGAACTCAATCCTTTTGCAGGAGGTCTGACCCATATGTCGATGGTGCTCTGGTATTAAACACAGTGGTAGGGACTGGGATGTCAGAGTTGCTGGTAGAATTTGTCAGCAGCTGTAAGATAAGTAATTTCACATTTGCTCTTCTTCATGAACACACAGCTGAAAGGGCACAGCCAGAGCAGCAAGCGCTGCAGCCTGAGCCACTCAGAAGGCTTTTAACAGAGACTGTAATACTGGTGTAGACAGGACTGATGGATAATAATAATCAGCAAAGACAACATCTAATAGCAGAGGAGAGCTCATTGTCAGCTACAGCCGAGAAGGTAAAAGCCTCCAAGTAGATATTACATTTTAGGGAGTGCTTTTGCAAAAAGTGTTCTCCCCCACTGCCATAAGTTTCAGTTTTAGATCATCCATACAGAAGTACAGCAAGCATGTCTTAAAATGTATGGGAACACAGAATTCTGGAGGTCACCTGGTTCAAAGCAGTGCCAGCTTCAAGGACAGACCAGGGGCAGACCTGCAGCACTAAGGGCAGGAATCACAAACCTGGTTACAGGGCTGGCCCATGGAGGTGAAGGAAAGGCTCTCACTTCTGTATTAGGCTGCAAAGAGAGAGTGATTCCTGAGAGGGATTAAAAATTCCCTCCATCAAACAGGTAAATGGGCAGCAATAGCAACAAGTATCTCTACAAGTTACTCAAAGAAAATCGGGAACAGCTCCAGGAAAAAGAAAAAGACAACATGTATGACTTATGCAATCCTTCAATCCTTTACCAGGAAATGCCCTCAGTTAGTAAGGATTACATGTGCAATGCTCAAAGGACACAGTAAACACGATTATTCCAAAGGAGTGACAAAGATGACACTTTTCAGTGTTGAAAAAGAGAAAAAAGTCCTTTCTGACAGTTCCCACAAGCTAAGGTACATTAAGATCTTACAGTCTGTCCTGTGTATTGACCCCTAGGAAATCACAACTACCAAAAAGCCTAAATGTGAGGAGACAATTTAAAAATAACCCTCCAGGCTCTTATTCAATTTGGAAAGTTTCTAAGCCCTGGAAACAAATTCCCGTGGAAGTTCAAAGGAGCACTCAGGAGTCCTGAATACATCTGTGTTTTTAAAAGAACCATTTCTCTTTCTGTGGCTGAAGGCAGAAGCCCAACTGACACGAATCTTTCCAGTGCAAGTCTGGAGCAAAATTTGCATTCTGTGTTTGCACAGAGGAAGGGAAAACTCTGATCACTGGAGTCAAGGAACACTGAATGAGAGGAGCAGCAGCACTCACTTGAGGACACTGAAGAGCCCAGGTGACACAGATGTTGGTCTGACCATCCCTTCACCACTGATGGTCCCCAGCTGCACCTGTGGGTAGTAGACAGTCCGGAAGGCCAGCTTGGAAGATTGAAGCCTTGTCTTTATTACCTCTAAGGGACACGTAAAGATGGCACCAACTGTTCCCCCACATCTGCAAAATACAATTTAAACAGAAGACAGAGGTTGAAAACCAAATCACAGCACAGTGTGTAAATAAAACCTGCAGACTTGTCTCCAGTTGGTTCTACGTGTTGGACAAATCATTAAGAAACAGGGCAATTTTGGCAGGAGGCAAAGGAAAACTGTTCCCATGCCCTGGGGGGTTGTATAGAGGGAAGGAAGTTGCAAGGATGAGAAAGAGGGTGAGAAAACAGAATAACAGGGCAGAAAGGCTACTAAGGAACAACCCACCCCACTCTGATAACAGAAGAACAGAAATAAAATACTATACACACACAATCCTATAATAGGTATATATTCATCTTAATACTGTCACACTGAGCCTCATAAAAAGGACACTTGGCCAAGAATATAAAGTGTATGAGTCCTAATTTTCATTTTAATCAGTGATCTGGAGAGTGACTGGTCAAACCCATTTCTCTCTCTGCTGCTGTTCCTCTGTCCTAATTGAATGTCCCCTCTGGCAAGCTTCACAATTAAACATAATGCTGGGTTAGGCTAAAAGGTAATAAAATCTACATTTTATTACTCAAACACACCGGGATTTAACTAAATATTAGACTTAACTAAATACTTCAGGGGGTTTTTTTTAAGGGCATTTACTACAACGGAACTGATCAGGAAATATTTTCTTTGTTTACACAAGTGTCAAAGCACGTGACAATTTTCTTTACAAAACACCATGAGTCAACAACTTAACTCTCTTTGAAATTGTAATTTAAATAGTTTTCCATGAAAGGGAGATGAATTTAAAAAAATGATGAATTTAAAAAATAATCCCACCTTTTTTCTTGTGTATAAAAAGCCCCACTGCTTGCTAAAGAACATTACCTGCACTAATTTGGGAACAGAGATCCATAGAAGGACATTAATGAATGTACTAGTGCATATTTCCTAAAGCCCCTTCTAGACATGAACTACTTTACTAGGAGAATCTTTTTTTATACACAAGGAAAAGGGCAATAAAAGAATGGCAAAAAGATCCCAGCTGTAGATACTGTCTTGGAATTGAAGGTTATAAAGGCTTTATCCAGTACAGCTTATTTTTGCTTGTTGAAACAGTATGTCTTGCATCAACAGAAACCACTCTTTGCCAAACCCCTGAAGTTTTTAACAGCCTGACCACCCTGGCTACACAACCACAGAAATGAAGGTCTTTATAAGGTTCAAAAGGACACCCCAGACTTCATGGCCAGGGAACACAACTTCCTCACCACAGTTTTCATGTTCTGCAAGATTCTGCCTGAGAATGACCCCAAACTGTGCTTTTCAGATGTTAAATGCATCCAACAGAAGAAACTGTTTTCACAGAGACAATATGATTTAACAGGACTGTTTCTTAAGTCCTTGCTCCTTCCTCTTCCCTGCTGAAAGGGATAAAAACCTAAACTTGGGACAAGCCACACATCCACAGTGACAGACACCATAAGAATGGACTTTGCCTTCTCCCTTTGGAGCACTTATGCTTTGAGTGCTGCCTGAAGTCAGGAGTCATCCATGGAACTGGGTCCAGAGCAGCTGAAACTGTGTCATTTGGCTCAGAAATGACTGTGCTCACAGACCTTATCAGGGCTGATTATTCTGTGTACTGACCCAGGGCTCGGAGCAGAGGTCTCTGTGTCAACAAGAGCCTCCAGCTCAGCGTTGTTGTTTTGTCAGATATTAGACCTTGGGGGAAAAGGTCAGTCAGGAATGGCTTCTCCAGCAAAACCTTTCCTGTTCCACACATAACTCCGAGCAGAAAGTGTTTTGAGGATCCCCTTTCCAGGTCCTCACTGATTCCTTCCCTAAGATGTATATCCAACACAGATAAAAGTACATACAATTAACACCTGACTAATCAGAGCAATTGTAAGTCTGTGGGAACTTGATGAAGAGAATCTGATTGCCTTAATTCCCAATTCATTCCTCTACCAATGCTACACTACTGGGTATCCTGTCTTCAGTCCTCATTTATTTCACATTTATCACCATTACAACAATACTTTGTCAGTAACAATTCATAAATTCAGAGCACTGAAACTCTATTTGCTATTTTCTGAACCACCAGCTGCTCAGTCTAGTGACATCTTGCCATACAGCTTTTTAGCCTCTCTGGCATATTCCCTCCTGCATCAGCTGTCTTCTTGCCTTCCTACTCCACTCCTTGCCTTTCATCCTTTTAGACTGATAATCCAGTTAATTTATGCAGCCTTTAATATTTAAGTACTTCTGGCAATGCACATGTAATCCTCTGATATTCAGCACAATGAGTGAATATTTGCAACACCATTTTTAACAGCTCAGAGTTTATGTTGTCAGTGTGACATTTAAGAAAAAAAACATTATCTAACAGAGTAATTCTCAAAGTGTCACCAGGGTGCACACACTATGTCTCAAATATAAATATACTGCAGATAGTTCAAGTAAGGACTTTGATGTATTGGGCAGTTTTTTTCAGATGAGATTATTTTCCTCTGCATGGGAATTCTACACATCCCTCTCCCTGGTGTTGCTCCAGTCCCTGGGAACATGCCTGAAAAACAACACACTGTGCACAAGAGAAACACTCTGTATTCCTGGGGTGTTCCAAATGCCTGACTCTGGGAAGAAAGGAGAAACAACCTCAGCTACATAAACAGCCACAGACCCCAAAAGGTTCAGGGCTATGCAGGAAGATAAACTTGATTTGGGAAAATCTTACGCTGCAATCAAGGCAAAGCCTCAAGTCTTCATACTGCTGTGAGTCAGGGATTTTTTTAATCCATCAGTGCAGAACAATAGTTCCAGAGATGTTAAGCAGTGTTTACTGCAACAGCCTCTTGCAAAAATCCCACAACAGTGCCTGAATCTGTCCTTAGTGAAAAGACAGAAACTTCCCTAGAAACATAACACAATGGCAGAGTATTTTCAACAGGTCAAACACGGTGATACATGGAGAAGCATAATGTATTCTACATTGACAGCTGCAGAAAAATAATTTACTTCCATAAAAGAGAACACTTTAAAAAACACACAGAAGATTCACATCTCAAAATCCAACTCCCATTTCTCCCTTGCTGCCAGCTTTCTGTCTGTACAAAGTCCACCCCCAATGTATCCATGACTTGCACTTGAAATAAACCCTCAGCACCCACCAGAACAATTGATAGAGATGCCCAGAATCTTAATTAAGACTTACTTCATCAGTCCTAGATTTAATCACTGAGCAATATTCTCAGTACAAATAACAAGACAATGCTGAACGTTAAAGGGAGCCCTGCAAAACAAAGATCTTTCAGTAGATTATCCCTGACTTCACCAAGATCACAAGCAATGATGATGGAGCTGCCTGGTTAGAGAAATCACAGCTTATAACCAGCCTGACACATTTTGCAGTGGGAGTATATGAAGTTCTTCTGGTTTTCCAAACCATGCCACCTGGGTGCACAGCAGAAACAGTGAGGCAGGTTCTACCTTGGAGATTTCATCACTGCACTGTCAATACTGTAAAGAAAATAATCTGCTGCATTCTCAAAAGCCACAGGAAACTGAGTATCACAGCAACAGATTGTTCCTAATGAATTTTAAGATATTGGTCATTCAATGAATTTCCAGCTTTGACTGAGACAATCCACCTGTGCCCAGGGAGACAGATACCACTGTGCCCTCGATTCAAAGCAGCTGGGTGTCACCCACCTTCCCACATTAATGCTTCCAACTTTTATACAGGTGGCTTAAACAAGCTTTGGTATCTAAGGCTGCTTTTCAGAGCCACAGGAGCAAGGGAGCTGTGGAATTAGGCTTCAATTCCAAGATGGAAAACAGCCAAGTCACAAACATGGCTCCATTCAAACACTGCCCCCAGTCTGCACCAAACTACTCCAGAACACACATCACACAGTGCCTGTATGAACTCGGGATTAAAAGTTTCTGCCCAGGTTTTGCTCTTTGCCAGTTCTAGGAAGGGCACTGCAGCCTCCCAGTACCACTTCTTAGGAAATCCCTGTAGTAAACAGCATTACTCCAGCTGGAAAGACAACATGGAGTAACCTCTGCTGCAGCGGCTTTTCCTAAACAAAAACAAGCAACAACTGCCCTGACCTGAGCAGGGAAACAGGAACCCAGGTTTGTAAACAGCCTTCTATCTGTTGTGCAACTTGGGCATCCTTGTCCCTGCTGCCTCCAAAACCTTCCCTTGTCCCTGCTGCCTCCAAAACCTTCCCAGCCCTCAGAGCCATGTTCCCATCAGAACTCCAAGACCCTTTGGCTTGCTGTTACCACTGGCAGCCTTAAAAGGAACTAACAGAAACTAAGGGGCCAATGAGTCCGTGTGCCTTGAATAACCTGGTTAATAGGAAACCATCTCTTTCAACAACTGCAGAGCACTTTGCAACATTCAAGTGCATTTCATCACCCTCAGGCTCCGAAGTACTAAACACTTCTGTTCTGGCCACTGAGATTATCTGAGGCTGGCCTGGTTTGTGCACACATAAAGATAGTGTATTACACTTTAATCTCACACCACCTTCCCAGAAAGCCATGGTAGTAGCAATAACGTCTCTATTCAAATTATTTCAAGTGAATGAGCTGCTTTATCCACAGAAAACACTTTACAAGTGAACAAAGGTTGGTATCTTACACGACTTATAAAGTATTCTGAACTTCCAGCATTTTCTTTGGCTGTATGGGTAATTTTATTCAAGGTCCTGGTTCTGCAAGCAGCTTTATGTCACAGTACAACCCATTTGCTGTAACAGGGTTCTGTGAAATGAATTGCAAAGGTAAAGGTATGTGAAGGACTGAGGAAAAGATCTCAAGAGAGACTATTACTCAAGCACTAACACACTAATTCTTTCTAAAATTCCTTTGGGATGTAATAGATGCAGCAAAATATCACAGCTGAGCTCCTTTAATCAGACTTTATTGAGCAAACATTCTCTACCACTACTACTATTAAAAAGCAAAATGTTCAAGGCAGATATGGCAGAGAGCCTTTTACCTAATTTGATTAGGGTTTCCAGCTTGCCTGTCAGTGGGCTGGCCCAGCACCCCTCCAAACACATCACCCATTTCCCACAACATTTCTTACATGTCCCTACGTGGGCATTTTAATCACTCAGGCACCAGTTTCATGTTCCATGTCTTGTTCTATCCAGTGAGCCCCAAAAAGTGCATTTCTCACTTAAAAAGCAGATAATAGCATTAATAAATGTGCACACACAGAGAGAATATGGGAATTTAGGGCCTGAAACTGCACTGTATGGCAGGTTGGGTGTGTGTGGGGCCAGACACTTCAGCCTTGGCTGGTGCTGGAGGATCCTAAATCTGCTGTCTCGTTTTCCCATCACAGAAGTGATGGCACACCTTCCCTTGTCCCTTTAAATAACAAGAAATGCAGAACCAGCAATAGGTCCAGCACTGAACCTTTAAAGGCCCATTTACCCTAAAAGGGCATCTCTGTCCCCTGTGCTGCATCTTCATCACTGCTTCAGAACCAGATCAATCCTATCCCACCAGAGTGGTCAGGGGGGATATTCCCTGCTGGGTTCTCCCTGTAACCTCTCTCAAAACCAGACTGGACCTCCTGCCTTCCTGGGCCTGCTGCAGAAGGTGTTTACTGGGATCCCTGGAGAAGAGTACAACAAATCACTGGGGAAGATGCTGACCACCAAGTACTAGATTAAAACCCTAATGAGTATAAAATTCCTATTTATTTATAGTCTGATGAGTTACATGAGGACACCAGGAGCTCTGGATAGGCATTGTTAGTACCCAAACAAGTTCCATGTGTACATCCAGGTCCAGCTTCTGTCCCAGGTTCCAGGTACTGCTCTGATGCAAGTGGAGGAAGAGAGGACTCAGCACAAAGTGTTCAAGCCAGCAGAAGTGTCTCTGAAAAAACTGAGCTCTGTTGGGTTTAATATTATATTAAATGAACCTATTGCTCCAAGGACATGTCAGAGGAGACTGAACTCTCCTGTTAACAATCGAAAAAAAAATCGGTCTGCTATTAAACAGATTTAAACTGACAACAGATTTCATGTTGGCTTCCCAACTACCGTCAGCTGACAAGCACTACGGAATATTCTATTACTTAGATAATTTAAGCTGCTAAAAACTTAAAATAAAATATTTCTGACAAGGGCAAAAGTGCACTTAATCTGTACGACAGATGATTAAAAATTAGTTTACAGCATAACATTTTCTTACTGGATTACTGTTAAAACAACTGTCGTTAAGTCAACCAACAGGGCTTTCTGGAAGGGATTTTGGCTGGTGGTTTGTGGGCTAGGGCTGTTACTTTAACACAACAAAACCAGTGCGTTTACAGGTCCTCGGAGTAAGAAGTGGCCTGGAATGCCAGGTCATTTGCACACAAGTACCAGGCCCTTCTCGAACTCCCCTTCCCCCCGCTGCTTTCCCCTCTCGGGAGCAGTCGCTTTTCAGTGCCATCCCACGGCTCAGGCAGTTGCGGGCTCCGTGGAACGCCTCACGTTGCCTGCCACCTCCACAGAGACCACGGCAGCGCTGAGCCAACACCTTCCTTGCCCAGCCCGCGCCGCGGCCCCTCGGCAGACCCGCAGCCACCCGTGGGGCAGCGCCTTTTGGGCGACAGCGCTCGGCCCCTGCCCGGCCCCGCACGGGAGGGCGGATTTACGGGGCTCCATTTCCCCGCGCCCTGCCGGCTCCGGGCCTCACACACGGCGAGTGTCCCAGCGACCAGCGCTGCCGGCCTGACCTCGGGCGGCCCCGCGAGCCCTCCCTGCCCGGGGCGCCAAGGATGGATTTGCTATTCCTGGGCGGCCCGGCTCCTTCCAGGCGGCAGCGGGCACAGGGGGGATCCCTCACGGCGGGGCACGGGGGGGGGGGGGGGGGGGCAGAGCGTCCCCATCCGCCCCTCACGCGGGAGCCGCGGGGGCCGGCGCGTCCCTCCCGGCGGGGCCCGCACTCACCCGCCGGCGAAGAGGTGCAGCAGCGTGTTCTCCTGCGGGCCGCCCGCCATGGCCGCGGCGGGGCTGGCGGTCTGAAGGGCGGTGATGAAGGGGGGCGGTGCGGGCGGTGTCCCCGGGCCGCGCTCGGGCCCCGCCGGGAGCTGCGGGCGGCGAACGGGCCGCGCGCGCGCACGTGACTCCCGGCGGGCGGGGCGGGGCCGGCCGCGCGGTGACGTCACCGAAGGAGGCACCGCCCCCGCGCGGTGACGTCACCGCACACACTCCCGCCTCGCCGTGACGTCACCGCGGGCGGAGGGACACGGGGTGACCCCTGTAAATGGAGTTTGCTAAAACTAAGGAATGAATGGAACATTATGTGCAAATAGGATCTGAGGCAAAGTTACAGCTCTGGCCACCTGGTCCCCAAACCTCCTGGGAAGCTGAGGACCCCAAATGGTCATTGAGATTCTATAAAGTTACTTTTTTAACGACATTGAACAGATACCCAAGATCCAGGCAGCAATATGGATTTGCTGTTGGTAATATATCAAGGATGCTGGGCTTGTAAAATGGTAGATGAACAGTTTTCTCTACAGTGTAATCCCATTAGATCATATAAATGAATGTAAGAATAATAAAATCTGGAGAGGAGATGACTCAGAAGGGAGCTGGTAACCATTGTGGGTTATCAGAAGAACACAGATGACTCTACTAACACATCTCCTTTGTTTGCTCAAGATAGTGATTCAGCCATCTTGTTTATAGTGTCTCTCACCAGCCCAAAAGCCCTCTGACCTTATCACAATGACAAAAACTTCCATGTAGGCGTAAACATTGGGCAACACATCTGTGGCAGGTGATAACATCGACACAACCTGGCTGTAAGGGCCTCTTTGCTGAGGCAGCCAGCTCAGCACGACAGTGGCACACATGCACACTTCAAATATGTAAGGGTTCACAGGGAAAACTGGGCCAAATAGGCTCATTTGCACACACAAACTACAAAGGCACAAAGGCAGGTGGTCGAGGAGAGAAGCAGCTGTGCCTTCTTGGCACGAAGGTCAAGGGAAAAATCAGTTTAAGCAACTGGAGCATATAAGGACCTTCAGAACGTGCACATGGGCTGGATGTCCTTTCCATCAGTTTGTTTTATTCTGTTGCTGTTCCTTCACTCTTTCCCTGCCCTTAAACTCTGCACAGTGAACAATGTCCTGCTCCTGCCCATTGGTACCAGGGCAGTGGGGTTTTATGCCAGGCAAAGGGCTGAGTGGGAGCAAGAGCAGCTGCCAGGCCAAGGAGGGAGCCAGGGCCACGTCTTGGGTGCCAGCCCAAGCAGGGGGTGTGTGGGAGGCGTAGCTCAAGACAGCCACTCATCAAGCAGCTTCCCAGAAAACCCTCCGGATTTCTGGGAAGGGTTTCCAGGAGGGCTGTCTGTGACCTGAGACCTGGGGAAGGATGTGTCCAGAGCTGTGTTCTCTTGAACACAGCCCCTGGAGTCGGTTCACTGGCTGGAATGGCAGGTCATGTTACAGTAAAAGCTGTAAGGCCTGATTTCCACATTCTCTATTTCCAGGCTGAGGCAGGACAGATGATACTGTTTATAACTTCAGTGCAATGTACACTCTACAACCTGTGGCCCATACAGAAGCAGAGATGGGCAGCAGTAGAAAATAGCCATAAGGGCAGACTGCAACCCAGCACGTCCCTGCCTGCCTTGTGTGGGATTTACCAGGTCTAGGGTGACATCTTTAAATACTCCACTCCTACAGAAGCATCATCACTCCCTTTATGCCCCTTTGTGCTGCCAGAGATGCAGCAGCCACTGAAGTCTGGTACTTGAGCTCTCCTAATTCACATGGAAGCAGTTTAGGAGGTGTCTGACTGTGGGCAGCAGAACTGACAGAGCTGACTCCTCAGTCATCACATCTACAGCCCAGCACGGCAATTTAAATGTCCCTAGATTTCAGTTAAATTTAATACAGTGCAGCACCTAAGGTAGGTTCCTCAGGCAAGAATCATAGAATCTGTCCAAGACTGTCCAAACTACCAATGAACACTTTTTGTCTACCTATGAACACTTATTGCTTAGTTCTGTATGTGCTGTAGGGTGCGAAACCACATATCCTGATTCATCCCCACTGAGGGTGTATAACAACGAGTTCCAAGCTATTGGGAGCTTATACAAGGATAGTAAAGTAAAGTTACAGGCTTTTTGTGTAGAGCACTTCCCCTAAAGAATGCTGATTAACGGGGAGGACTCTACAATAACATAACACCGTGGTTTTTTAGCCAATAATTTGGTTAAAACTGTTCCTTTCCACCTGGTTTCTCCCCTGTACCTGTGAGTGGGTGTGTTCGCTGCGCCCTCTGGTGGGAGCACCTGAGCAGCACAGGAAGGTGTGTTCCCGTCTAAAACTTGCATCTGATAAGGTGACAAAAGCGCTCTTCCACCACCCAACGCGAGCTTAGCAGGACTTGCCTAGGTGATCAACAGTGGATGGTTCCCTAATTTACGAGGCGAGCAGTTATCCCAGTGGAATTTACTGTTTGCCTTCCCTACCATGGCCGGCAGCACAGGGGGAGCAGTAGAAGACACTAATCTAATTGTCTTGCCGAGCTCATTAAGGAGTCTGTGACACAGATTCCAGCTGGGTGCCTGGGCTGGGCAGCCTGAATGTCCCCCGAGCTGCAAGAGAAGCCTGTTTGCCCGGGGAACACCGTCACACCGACAGAACAGCAACACGCCACTGGCTCCAGACATTTGTGCCACCTGCTCCTGCATCTGCTGGAAACTCATTCCTGGAGCATGGGCACATCCTGGTTTGTACCTGGGTGGGCCAGAGGACGATGGACACACTCACTGGAGCGATGCATAAGCTAAATTTGCACATTATTCCTTAGCCTGTGGAGTTGTCTGCCTTCCAGGCTGGAGGCAACCCTGCCTGCCTCTACCTCTCGTTCCCCAGCAGAGAGCACTGCAAGAGCAGTGTTAGGAGCAGAGTCACCTTGGAGCGGTGAGGGATTAGGCGTAAGGTTTGATCTTTACCAGCTCCTATGCAGTCTCTGACTGCTCCTCCAGTTTTGCCTATATATGCCTATCACCCACTCTGGACACTGAAGATACTCTGTCTTGTGGCTCCTGCTCCTCTTCACCAAATAGATCTCCAAGGGGAGATCAGTTCTAAAAAGCTCAGGCATTGATGACTTTTTCTGGGACACAGTGCCATTGGCACTGTTTGGGCACCTCACTTGCTTGATCCAGACAGCAAAATTCCTACCTGCTTCCTGGCCATCATCACCTGATTTTCATTTTCCCCCACCAGGTGGAATGAGGAGGTGTTTTTGCTCATACCTGTTCACCTCAACAGCTGTACAGACGGGCTGCTCTGGAGTGCTTCTTCTTCCCCATCATAACTTTCTGGTAGTGATCTCAAACTTGGAAAACATTGATTGTCCAGTCCCTGGACTGCTTCACATGCCCAGTGGGATATTGTTGGGGAATCAAACTCTTTCTTGCTTCAGCCATCCATTGAATTTGAGCTCTGGGGGTACCACACACCATGATGTGTCTGCTCCTCTGCCACAGGGTGCCCTTCAGTTCTGTGAACTGGAGGAAGGAGCTCTGCAGAGTGCAGGTATTCTGTCCAGGGGATGTGGGTACAGGCAGGGGAACCAGAGGAACACAGGTTTTGTGGTCATGCTGTGGGCCTATCAAAGCACCGGGAGAGTGGGCCAGATCTGGGAAAACACTGTGTTCCAGACACTGCTGTTCCAGCATGTGGAGTGTTTCTAGGGAATTTCATGAGGATAAATGTGCACAGAAACATTGTGGCCTCCACAGATCAGACACCACAGGAGCCACATCAGGGGAAGTTCCTAAATTACTCTCTTGCCAGTACAGAATGAACCCGACCAGGAAAGGGTTGAGCCGACTATTCCTGGGACTTGTTTTGTCTGGTGGCTTCCTACAAAGTGGAGCAAGGACTCACCAGCTTGTTCCACATCATTAGCAGCTGGCAGCTTGCCAACCATTACCAGCCTAGTCTGGATCTCACCCAGCATCTTGGAGATGAAAGACATTGCAGCACCACTGCACTCACTGTTTTAGGTCCCAGTCCAGCTCCCACTGCAGTCAGTTACTGTTTTTCCTCTGGGTGCAGCTGGAGCTGGGTCTGACATCCCTGTAGCAGATGTATCTCAAGTCCTCAGATTGGTGAAATATTGGTAAAACAGTCCAACACAGCAGATAGGTGCCTGCAACCCTGCTATTTTCTGGCATCAAATTAAAACCGGCAACACAGTCAAGCAGGAGCATGAGGAATTATGTTTCTTTCCTGAAAACACTGAAGGCTTGAACTTAGAGCAGCCAAAGCACCTGGTGAAAGGAATCTAGAAGCCTGCTTAAGTGCATGTCAGTGGGAGGCTGATACTCTTTCCAAAGTGCATCCCTGCCAGGAACACCATCAAAGAAATCTCTCTGGTGGTGATGAGCATCCCAATGGCACTCATCTGCCCTAAGAATGGCTGAGGTCATTGCTCAGATTTTAGGAGCATCCTTGGGAGAAGTGTGTGTCCAAAAGAGTATCTATCCAAAGTCACAGTGAAGACTACGTAGCATCCAAGAACATAATGAAGAGACACATCACGTGGCTATTCTGTCAGCAAGATTTTGCTGAGAGCATTTCAAATGATCTGATGGGCATCCTAAAGGCTGTAAAATGCACCTGCATATTTGAATTCCTTCTATCTGTCTCATTTTGCAGTGAGGGATTATTGACTCCTCCTGTTTTCCGTGTGGAAAGCTGAAGCACAAAGACAGTGGGCACAAAATGATCAAGCAGGGATGAGGCCAGGGCAGGGACTGCCTTGCCCAAAGGTCAGCAGTTGTCTGTCACAACATGTACTCCCTCAGTCAGCTGTGCTTGGATGTTCTGGATGGAGTCTTGGGTTCTTACATGACTTGGCCTCTGATTCTGAACACGTTTTCATGGCTAAAATAGGTTTAGTTCCACCTCCAGGGCCAAGACACCAAGGAGCAGCTGCTTGGTCATTCTGCTACTGCAGGCTGAGCCACCAGGGGAGCAGCAGCCTGGCAGCACAGGAACAACACGGGCATTCAAGGGGATGGGAAACTGGGTAAAATTGTAACCGGCAAAAGACATTTTTTCCACACTAACACGGAACTGAATTCAGGAGCTTGAGGTAAGAGGATGCCACTAAGGCCAAGAATTCAGTCTTTTGTTTTTTCTCTCTAGAAGAACAGGAGGTGTGATCAGTGGGAACGAGTGACTGAGAGCCCTGAGAGCCCTTGGTTACTGGGAGGCTGTTCAGAACTGGCCTGTGGACAACCTGGATCCCTGCTGACTCAGAGAGCCACCACCACTGACCGTGGGAAGGCCAGCTCTGGTTCTGCTGGAAACATCAGAAAATACTGGTGGCTTCACACTGTGGTAAGGATGACCTGTAGCACAGTGCTGAGATATCTCAATAGCTTTCCCTCCGAAGGATACATGAAGCTTCCAGAGGTCTGTGGGGAATACCAGGAGCCCATGAGAGCCTTTTTCCAAGAACCAGCATTATTGAAGTGCAGTGGGTGAGCAGAGCTATTCCAGCCTTGGCAGTTCAGTAAAAATGTAGCCTAAATAGCCAAATATAGGGTATATAGACAAATATAGTCAGAAATAATCATGATTTCTGGAGAATGAAAAGGGGATCAATGGGAAAAAATAGCAGCATCCCTCTCTGTGAAGCCCCTTCCCTCCATCCTCATAGCCTTCTCTGTGGGCAAGGCTGGGATTAATAGGAAACATATGGGAAGAGAGTCTGTGATCCAGGGCTCCAGGATGAGCAGCTGAAGCATGAAGGAGCTACCTGGACCCTATTCAGGAGTGAGCTCAGGGATCAAACATCTTGTGAATGGGGAGTGGGCTGGGTGGGGAACTTAAAAGGTGCAGGGTCCAGTTTGGTGGTTCCCACCCTCCCAGGGCAACACGCCAGTCTGAGAATGTTCCAGATGCAGCACAGCAAAGCATGAGAGTCACTAACCATACCCTGCACCTGCCCACAACACCCCTTTCCCTTCCTCCCAAATCAAACTGTCAGAACTGGACAAGCCATGAGGGACATTGGTCCTTGCTGAGGTCTAAAGACAATGTATAATGCAAGTGAACAGTGTGTTGTTACACAGCAGAATAGAGTTGCTTCCAATTCAAACCCTAAAATCATGGTGACAACCTGCACCACCTACATGCTCTTGTCATCCCTCAACTGGAATTATAGCAGAAACATGGTGAAGAAAATTTTCAGTGTGACAGTGCTCTGAATATCTTTGTTTCCTGTGTTTCTGCTTCTCTGCAGTTTAACTAAAAAATACCTGCAAGAATGCCATGAAATATCCTTCATCTTAACAATACCTCTCACCTCCCTGGATTTGCACATCATCACTTGATTTAATCTTTCCCTTAAAAATAAGGAGTGGGTTTTTTTAAAGAGGAATTAAATAATCTAAGTGAGGGTGGAATGCACAGGAGACAAGCTCAGTTACAAATGCTCTGCTGTTTTATTAGCTAACATCAGCATAAAGTGCTCAGTAAAATGGCTGCCCATCCCATCAGTTTTATTACCTTCCACATGTGCTTTTTTATTATCATTAGCTGAGCTTTAAACAATCCTTTCCAACCTTTCCCGTGTCTTGATCTTTGCTGTCCTCACTCCAGAATTAAGTAACAAGGTTGTAACCAAGCATTTTCTATGTCTTACTGTACAAGGTTCTTTGGGTTATTCCAGGACTACTTTCTTTACCTCATCCCTGACATGGTGATTGTGCCATGAAGTCTGTGCACAGACCCCCTGAAATTACCACTCTAACTACAACATGAAAGCTCTGGGTGACCTTCAGATTTATCTCAGTTAATCTTCTGTCCAGCATGGCTTTAAAAAGATTTGGTCTAACAGCCCAAGACTTGGATTAAGTTTTATGGGAACAAAAGCGGTAATTGCTACAATTTGAACATATTTTTTTCTTAGGTTTGTTTTTTATTTAGTGGATGGGAATTTCCATTTAAAAATGCTCTGCAACGTTACAATCTGGATACAGGAACAGTGAGCCAACATGGCTCTTTGCAATACAGCAATAAACCCTCAAGGACTCTGTGTCCCATTGTTGCAGTTTTATGGGCCCTGCCTCTTTTTCTATAAATTTGAAGCTGTCGGTCACCAGATCCTTCTAGAAAACTCCTCACCCGCTTTCCCCAAGAACTCCAGAATAACCTGCAATGCTCTGAAACATCTCAGGATTTCTTTTGGGACCAAGTCTGGACAGGAGGATCTTTCAAAGCTCAGCCCTTTCCCCCGATGCTGAAGGGTTGCCTCCGTGTCACCGATGCCAGAGCTTCCTCACTGCCATCCAGCCCACCCAGAGACACCCACCCAGGCTGTTTGGAGCTGTGGCCCCGTGTGAGCTCTTCATTCCCTGGCAGCCAGGACTCGGTGAGATGGGACTCTACACTGCCTGTCAGGGGTTGCACTGGTGTGTGTTGTGCATGCAAGACTTCGGAGCTCTTGCTCTGCTGGGGCCACCAGCCTGGAATGTGCTTCCTCCTGAAGGGTGTCCTAGTGACAGTCTAAAGGAACTTTGTCATTTTGGCTCGACTCTGTGTTCCAGTTACCTGGGGGGTTGTGCTGGTGGCTGAGAAGTTCTGCCCAAGCCAGTGCCTTTCCCTGCACTGGGCAGAGGGTGCTGGTGGAGGGGCAGAGATTCCTCCCAAGTGGGAGGAATTAGAGTCATGCAAATGGTAGACAGATGCTGAATTCCTCCATGCTGGGATTCCTCAGGAGAAGAGAGTGCCGTGCTGTAGGCACAGGGACAAGGTGTGAGTAGGAAGCGTGTAGGGAATGGGGGAGCCTCTCCCACCAAGAATATGTGCTTTGTACCCTCCACTTCTCTGCTTTTCAGCCAGCCAGCAAAATTAAAAACATGTGAGGGGTGGAGCAGGAGGGCAGGGATTTATGGGTTGGTTTATAGGAGATGATATAAAACACTTTTATGTCAAGTCCTCTGTTGTGTTAATTTCCTTTCTCCTTCTCTTGCTCTTTACTTCACCACATGCAGGAGAGGCAGAGCAGGACAGATCCAGGCTCTCTGCAGTCCCAGCACAAATCTATCTACTGGCCTGTGGTCAGTGGCCAGCCCACCCCTTCTCTTACTGTGCCATTTATTGTGGCTCATGGGAAATGAAACCTGGAGCCAGGTGATGTCTTTGTGCTGTGGGCACTTCAGACTTGTTGGTTCACCAGCTCTTCTCACAGCTGTGCTGAAATGTGCCCTAAATGCCACTGCCCTTGGGATACCTTTTTGTCTAATCCTCAGGATTCCATTGCAGTTTTAATCCCATTGTCAAGACCTACATGGTTCACAGTCTAAGGGGATGAGGCTGGTAAAAGAAGTAGAGTTATTTTTATTTTGTGGATGTGTAGAGACGCCTGTGAGAGTTGGTAAGTGGCTGAATGTAGGTTGTGCCAGTGTGTGAGCTTGTTGTATGTTGGCTACTGTGAGAAACAGGTGACTCCTTAGCAAATGACATTATTTGATGTAGTTCACACTTCTTTGTCATCTCTGACCGAAACAATGAGGAAAGGTAAGGGATGAGAATGGGTTAAGAGGGAAGGGGAAGCAGCATAAGCAGATTTTAAAAAATAAATTAGTCACTGCATTCAAGGCAAACGGCAGCCTGTGGATATATCCCACCCAAAGGGGACTGAAAAAGTGACCTCATGCTGCTTGTCAAATCCAGCCCCATCCCTCCCATGACTACCTAATGCTGCAGCTCCATCTGTCAGGAAGCGAGTCCTCACCAGGGCCAGCTTTACCATAGAGACACAACAGTGCTCGTCATTTGTAGTGACTCTATTAGACAGCCTGCCCTGGTCAAGGCATTTTCCAGTAAATCTGGGAGCAGCAAACAATTACTAAGTCCTGCACTGTCACATGTACATGATGCAGAGTGGCTGAGTGCTTAGGTGCAAGTTTATGTCATGCTTTACACACTGTGCAAAACCCCTTGGTTCGTCTGGGCATCGCTGCTGTGCCAGAAGAACCTTGTCCTGGCCCTGGATCCTCAGTGTGCTGGGGGTGTGTGACCAGACTGGGTCACCTCTGCCTCCGTTTTGTTGTTCAGCTCGTGCATAACATCCTTGGAAAATGCAATCCAGCCAGGCAGGGCAAACTGCAGCAACCATCCCTGCAGTACCTCACATGTTCTCTGCACCTGATGAACTGTACATGAGCTGACCACAGACTGTCACTTGGGCATAGAGGGCAGAGCTGCAGAAAATCTTGGTTCCTCTTATTCAGGGGTACAAGCAGAGAACACAAGGAGGAAAGGCTGCCACTTTCTCCACAGACAGCTGCTCTTTCCTCCCTTCCTCCCGTTTCTGAGGCATCTAAAAACCCAGGGTCAGCCTTCTGCTTCCCAAGCCAAACTTCAATCCCAGCACAGCAAGATGCAAGTCCTGGCTGAGCCATGCTCACAGTACCAAGGCTAATTCCATGCAGAACAAGATCATTCTCTGCCCAGCTACTCACACAAATACCCACATACCCAGCCCCAGCACTGGTCCAACACTGGCTG
The DNA here is from genome assembly GCF_025592945.1 of Manacus candei. NCBI lineage: Eukaryota > Metazoa > Chordata > Aves > Passeriformes > Pipridae > Manacus > Manacus candei. The sequence goes on from NW_026138070.1 coordinate 4,532,274, forward strand.
AGTTGTAACCTGCCCTAGTGCTCTTCCTTTCCTTTGCTTTTGTTATTTTCAAAGATGAACCACAAAAGTAACCTCTCACTGACTAAAGTCCAGCAATTTCTTTGGTGCAGGAGAGCCAGATTGCTGCTCAGAGACTCTGAGGAGTGTGCCAAGAGGTACTGCCTCAGGGATCCTTGAGAAACAGTCTCTGTGTAAATCTTTCCCCTTGGATGTGTTTCATGGAGTCATCCAGAGCCTCATCAAAGCCAAAGGCAACACAGAGGGGTGGTAGGCAGTAGCAGGTGACTGGATGTGATGGTGCAGGAGGCCACCTGAAAGGATCAGGACACCACAGCCTCTGCCTGGGTACAGTTTGTCAAGAACTCTGAGCACAGGTTGGGCTTCAGCCAACTTGGCTTGCACAAGTAGCGTTTCATGAGGATTTTATGGGGCTCCCTGGGACCACGGGCAGTGGCAGCCCCCCTCTCCCCCTGCCTCATCACCCTGATGTTAAGTTATTTTACAATTATTATCTGAAGTCAGTGTTTAGCTGTTGCCCAGGTAACAGCTCAAACATGCCTCACCTCATGGCCTCCCTGCAGCTTCACATGGCTGCTGGAGAGCTGGGAAGCAGACTGAGTGCCAGGCGCTGAGGAAATGAGCTTTGCAGCCTCCCCAGGACATCCCAGAATATTGGAGAACTTGGAGGAGAAACATCCCCAGCCAGATTCCTGGGCAGGCACCTCATTCAGCACACAGTGCCTGACACAAAATCCACAGCATCCCCCCCACTCCTCACACCCTCCAGCTTCTCCAAACACGTGCAAAGCCACGAGGCAAAGGCAGCCCAGCTCACACCACCCCCTCTGGAACCTCCCCCCTACCTGCAAAGGCAGGCCCTGGGATGTATCCTCTGGGAAAGGACACACACTGGGAGAACCTACAGCCAAACAGATAATCCTGCAGTACACACTCTGTCCTCCGGAGCCACTGCCTGAGCTGGATACACGAACTCAACACACGGAGCCTTTCAGTCCCTGCAAGGGGTTAAGCAGCTGGAATGAAGGCTGTGGCAGGCACTCAGCAATCCCAGACTGCTAATACGGGATTAATAATTCAGGCAACTCACTCACTGAAGTCACGGGGAATGTCATTTGGGTAAAGGGGTCATATCAAGTCTGGTGTCCCTTTTCTACAGCCTTTGTATCAAATGAGCTCATCTCCCAAGCCAAACACAGTTCTGGCAGTGTTGCTGCTTGGTATATCATGACCACAGGTTTACCTTTCCAAGGCCTGTAGAAGTTAGCTGCATCCCATAAATCATCAGGGACTCCTCAGGGACTGACTGGCAGCTCTGTGCTCCCTGCAGTTTGCAGCCCTGCCTGCCTGCATGCCACAACCACAGTGAGATGTTCTACATTCACAGTCGAGCCACAGCAAGTCTGTCCCAATTCCCCACTCCTTCAGGGAATGCTGTGGCCTTTGTCAGAGAGGAGCAATGCTGTACAGCAATTAGGCAGCTTAAGGACTCACGGAGGCTCTCACATGCTGCTGACTAAGGTTACAGTCCAGTGAGATTTCACCAGTGTTGGCCCAAAATGTATTTACAGCCAGTGCTCGATGTGAGATGTGATCCCTGGTTCTGTCAGTCTTCCATCATGGAACAGCCCCACGATATGCCAAGAGTGTTCTCAGCCTCCAAACAAAACCCAGGAGCGGGAAGGAGTTCACACAGTCTCCCTTACATAGCTACAGATAATCTGGCCCGAAGTGGTTCACTGTCCTTAGTCAAAATACATATTATTACTCTCATGTTGCATGGGAAAATACATCAGCTTTGCTTGTGACTCTGTATTTACTAGCTGAGGTTCCTGCTGCAGCTCTATCACCATGGCTTTAACAAGCAGCTCATGCTTGTTTATTCTTCCTACCCAGCTCAGTCTTACAGCCATTTGCCACCTCTCTGGTATCTCAGCCTGCCTTGCCAGCCCCAGCCCAGCCTCAGCTTGGATCTGTCTGGGCTGGTGAAGGTGAGTCTGTGATGTTTCGGACCTCTTGCACTCAATGGTGCATTGAAGCACATCAGGAAAGGATAAGGTCAGGTATTTCCTTTGGGCTGGGTGCCCAGTAGCTTTGGAGCAGGGGAGGAAGAGAGTTTCCAAGGCCCCCTTGGAAGGTGGGGCCAGTGCTGCTCTGGCATGGCAGGAGGAGAGCAGTCTCTTGCCAAGCCTCCTCTGGACCCCTGATCAAACACTTTGGGGCACCCCCTTTGTGCTAATAGATGAAACCACTACTCTCATGAATCTGGGTGCCCAAAGCCAAGTTTAGATACAGTCTAGACGCAGTAGCATATTTATAACCTTGGCACATGACGTGGCAGCAGTGGGGTATAAACAACATTCAAAAGTGATGAGGTGCCACGTTATTTATACATCAAAGTGCTCCACGGAGGTACCACAGCCCTGAGGGCAGAAATCACAACTAATTGGAGATAGGAAGAAGCTGCCCTATCAGTGGGAGTGGGGGTTTTGAGAATGGGACACAACAGTCAAGATCACTGTCTAACCTGAGCTCCACTGACCACATCTCACTGGGAATTCTCAGTACGCAAGAATAAATTTGATTTTACCTGTTGCCACACGCGATGAAGAGAGTGAAGAGCAGCTGAATGGCTCAGCCACTGCCTGAGATGTAGGCAAATTTCCATTCTGTCACAACAGCAAAACCATCCATATTCAGCAGATAAAATTCACAGTGAAACTCTACTGACAGCTTGGCACGACCAAGTGGAAGTAACTCTCTCACAAGTCTAAGAACTGACTAAGTCATGACAGGAACACGAATCAGCACCTGTACCACCTCTTGAATACAAGAGAACATGAGTGCAGTGAGCCTGCAGCTGCTCAGGTGTGAGGCAGTAAGGCATTACTGGATATACAACCTCTGCAGCTCCTTGTAATTAATTCAATTTTATGCAACATAGGTGCAGCCCACTGTTAAGCAATATTTGGGTGACATTGTCCTGAGCTGACGAGGTCAGATAAAGATCTAGCTGAGAAAACAGAAGAATTACAGAATGATATGTTCCAGAATATTGGCCTGTTTATGGATAAAACTGATTTAGTGGAGGGTTAATACCTATGGATCTCTTTGATCTCTTGGGCTGAAATGGGATGGAAGTACAATTTTTGGCCCGGGAGCCTGAGCTTTCAGCCATCTCTCTGGTTTCCTTGTGGGAACTGCACCCCTAGAGTAGGCTCACAAGATGATTTTGATTCCATCTTGGCACTGATACAGGAATCAGGCAAGGTTTTAACTGCTTATGCTTCTCAGCAGGCAGTGGCTCTCTGGTGTGTTATCAGTGTGGCTCAGTGGTGCCTGGAGGCTGTTAACATCCCAGACCTCTGAAACACCCCTGGGACAGCCCGGAGACAGCAGGCAGAGCCATGGGATCAAGTCACTGATAACAGGATGAAGGAAGTTTCCATGTCAAATCTTCCTTCAGCCCTTGGGGGAAAGGAGTGTCACATCAAGAGCTGGACATGACTGCTCTTCCCTCTCCTCTCTCCATCTTGCTACACAAGGTTTTAGGTTACTGCCTCTGGGAGGGGAGAACCGGTTCTGCAGGTGATGGTGGGGGAGCAGGAGGGGAAGAGTGAGGTTGGACTCCTGTGGCAATAAATACCCATCTGTGTCCTTTGTGTGACTTACATGTCATGAAACACCTCAACCTTCCACCCGGAAAGAAATTTTTACAGACATAATTGGCTTTAATAACAGCCTGCAGGAACACGGTACTTTCTCCAGGGAATCCCACACACTGGGCAAACATCTGACCTACAAACCTCAGCCCTGGACACAGAGATGTCACTGTCACTCAGAGATGGATTATGCCAGCAGAAAGCATACTGCCCAAATGTTAGCTCATCCTAGAAGTCAGAGAAAGGTCAAGGAGTTGAATCCTCCAGTGCTTTCGCTGGGAAAATGTACCTTTTTCCTAGCAGGTTTTTAAGGAAACATGGATGCCAGGGGTCTCTGCTTTCAGGTATCTGCTGCCTTTTTTATAAAGTGAATCTAGTCTTTGGAGGGACAGGGACAGACAACGCAGGCCAGTGACTTGCAGGTCTTGGAAGCCTTCTAGTGGGAGGCCTCACTGCCAGCAATCAGTTCTATGATTTGTCATCAAGGCCTCTCCCCTCGCTTGTGCCCGTCTGACCTGTGAGAAATTATGTCAGCCCAGGCACTTGAACTGGATTTAGGCAGAGAAAGAAGTGGCAGCACAGTGAACCAAGCTGAGGAAGCCTGCACATGCAGTGGTCATGGCTGGTGTGCACTGCTCCCAGTCCTTCCCGGTGAGCAAAGGAAACACTAATCAAAGCTGGAATCCACAAGAACTGAGTATCCCCACTGCTCCTTCCCACCCCCTCAGCAGCAGGACAGCAGCTGGCTTCAAGGCTTTAAAGATGATAGGGCTGACAAAAGTATGCGGCCCCTTTGTGTGGGGAGATGGATGGGGGACAGTCCTTGCAGCTGCAGCAAGGCCTTGGTGCCAAGTTCAGGGAGATTTCCCAGAGCTCTGTGCTGAGCTGTACAGCCTCCCTTCAGCTGTCTCTGCAGCTGTGCTTGGGCTTCCCTTATTCCCATCCAGGGACAGCAGTGACACAACCAGCTCTCTCTGGGCTGTATGAAGTCCTTTCACCATACCTGGAGAATAATAAGCCATCCTACCTGCAGGGCCACCCCTCCCTGGCACCAATCCCTCAGCTCAGGTGATAGGTCCCATACACCCAAAGGCCCAGGCTTGCCTAAGAGCATCAGAGCCAGATCCTGGGTGTGTCCATGCACGTTTTGCCTTCATCGCTTCCCAAAGCCTCCACGCTCCCCCAGGCTTACTGCTGGAGATCTGTATCACTGTATTCTGTCTTGTTATTAAGATTTATCTTTCAATGAGCTTATGCAGATTGCTGTAGTGACGCCCAGTGATGTCATCACCCTCACCACAGCTTCCCAGGCGTTTTTGAGTCATTCTCTTGCCACACAAGCACTGGCACTTGGCTGAATGGTAAAAACACCTTCCCCTCTCAGAGCAGCAGATGCTCAAGGACTGGGAGAGAACAGGCTTAAATGCACTGGCCTGGTCCTGGGAGTGAGAAAGCCTGGTGGGTTTGCAGCCATCTCTCACCCACTCTGGGCTGGCAAAGCTTTACTGGGTTCTTTCCTTCCTTCAGTCTCTTGCTGTAGTTTTAAGATTAGGCCAAGTGCTATTCCTATTTAAAGTTATTTAATGTAAAAGCATTAGTTTCTTAACATGACCATTTAATTAATAGTGGAGCACAGAAATAAAAATGTCAAAAGAAAGAAAAAAAAAAAGGCAAAAAAACTTCTCAGTGCAAGCTTCAATTTTTTCCTGACCATATTGGGTGTAGAGATTCCCACTGAATTTCACACCATGTCTGCCAGGTAAAAGATTTCTCACCTCTGCTACAGTCCTGACAGCTGGGCCAGGGAAGACTCAGCACCAACCATTGCTATCAGTACATTTATCACACAGAACAATGGCTGCAGGTTGACAAAGGTAGGAAACAGGTAGTCCTACTCAGGGAACCATTAGGAACATCAGCATGTTAAATTACAGGCCTTTCTGAGGTCTTCCTTTAGAGGACTGCTATTAGTCATTATCTGTGAAACTAGATTGTAATCTCCATGAGATTCCAGCAACTCCTCTGTCTTTTACTATGGCCTTTCACACAACTTCACTACTACAAAGGGATCTGTACAGGTGAAAATAGCTAACAGGAAAGTAGTACCTATGTGGATATGCAGTAGTTTTCAGGTCTGAGTACTTTCCACTTGTTTCACAGCCAGGGACTTCCTACAAACTACAGCAGCTCGGGAACAAGGAGGAACATCATGATGACAGTATTTAAGGCTGATATGGAATTGTGTGATGCAGCACAACTTTAGCAGTATGATGATAAGATTGCTAGGGAATTCTTAGGATTGGGAAGGAAGGAAATGATACATAGAAACTAGATCCAACACACTTTCTATTGTTAAAGATTGCTGAGAAATACGTAGATGCACACAAAAGCTAATTCTGCTTTACACAACTACCTTTTGTCTCATAATTTTTTTAAAGGAATTTTACATCTAAGCTTTGCACATTTCCCATTTTCAGTGCTAGTTATCTGATGCCAGAGACAAACAGACAGCAAATGACAGTGTAAAGCAAGAACACCTTTCTACAATGTGGGCAATCTGTCTTGTTTAGGCAGCTCTTGTGAACTTCAAACCATGTGTGTCCATGACACACAACAGAGCAGCAATGTCCCAGTGAGACACTTGCTGGCTGCTTTTTCACCTCAGCTGCTGATCCCAGCCTAGTTAGGGAATGCCTCCCAAAAGGGATAGTGTCATGGATCTATGTGCTTTGGTGAAGAACCATTGACATCTTGTATTTAATTCCTTTGATCTACACAGTATGTGGAGCAGAGCAAGAGTCCTTTCTCTGATTCTGATTACGTGTGGGACCATGGCCTCACTCACAGAGAAGAGGGTTTCTTGGCAATTTGCTTATTCTCATTGCAAAAACATCACTTCTGTCTTGATTTCTCCCCCTGCTTGGTGTGCAGACACCAACCATGGCCTCATGATAAGGGAATCATTGTTATAAATAGCAGTTATAAATAGCTATCAGACACAGGTCACTAGGTCTGTGTTACTCACAGCAAATGTGTCAGCCAAAGTTCTTCCATCAGGAAACTGCATTTCCCACCCTTTGTCTGTCTCACACTCTCCTCCCTTCCTAAAGGTATTTGAGGTATTAACTCCTTTATCTCCAAACTGTTTTCCCCTCCAGTTCCCATTCTCTTTCCTTTCTTCAGCATGGCAAGGAGAGAGTGACATACAGACACTCACTTTGATGATGACACTGGTCATTGGGATTCTCTCCTGGCCTGACACCACGGTTTAGAAAGTGCATTCTGATGCAACAGGGAGGTGCCTGACCAGTGCTGCCCTTGTGACAATAATTAGTATAAGTTAAGCAATAAAGAAGCTACAGTCAGGTCATATTAGTGAGTCAGAGCAGAGAGAAGCACTTAAGGGATGGAAAGTCACAGCACTGAGTTGCTCAGGACAAACTGCCCAAGCCTGGGGAAAAGACATGCCAGAGGCACCAGGGAAGGCACTGGGGAAAGGGCAGTGCTGCATATGTGTCAAGTAGCCCTTTGTTACAGGCCGTGGGAACCTCAGCTGGGAAGCCAAAATTAAAGTTAGACCATTTTTAGGTAGCAGTGAAAAGGCTGGAAGGGTAACACTGTTGGTCCCAAAGAGACAGTTGAAATTACAGAGAAATGAATGTTACACAATTGTCTTTTATAGACACCCAGGGGCAGGTGAAAGGGAGGGCAGGGTTGTTTTTCCCTGAAGTATCTATACTGGCTATTCTCAGAAGTTACTGAGCAGAAGACTCAATTACACAAATTCCTAATATAGCAAGTTATATGATCATGGGCTAGTTTTTTTAAAAAATTTTGACTCACCCATTTGTCCACTTCCAATGGTAAAGGTCTTTACTCTGTGGAAACTCTTCCTAGCAGAACTTGAACTGACTCAAGGGAACATTTATTTTGGGAGTCTGTCCTTTAAAAAGAAAACAGGGTGAAAAAAAAAATCAACTCTGAGCACTATTCACGTTTATTCATGTCTTAAGTAAACTGCTTCCTGTGCAGACAGAGTAACACAGAAACCAGGCAACACCCAAACCCAGGAGCACCATGTCCCTGTGAAGAGACCTCTGGAGTGGAATTCAAGACACTGTGGCTCAATTCCTAACATTACACTGGCCTTTTGATTGCCATTCAATGAGTCAATTCACTGATTCCTGCCTCAGTTTCCCTACTTCTGTAAGAGGCAGTGATAAAGACATCCTTAGGGTTCTGCTCCTGAGCACTGCCAGGAAAGTTAAATGTCACTTCTAGTGGGCTTGCCTAATTCAGCCTCTGCTGATCCCTGTTCCTAATGTGTTTGCTACATTTCATTCTTTCTAAAGGACCCTGTACTTCCAACACTTTTCCTTAGAATAAAAGGGAGGAAAAAAAATATACTAATAATTAAGCAAACCACAGCTCTATCAGCTAGGAAGAAAAAACAAAAAAAATGCAGACAAAGAGGCTTATTTGGCTAGGTGACATCCTGCCCAGCAAATTGCTAATTGCCCAAGATGTATCTTGTGAATGGAGCTGGTTTTGTGTCCTCAGGTGTGGGTGTGTTCAACTGGGGGAGCAGGGTGAGATGGAAACTGCAGAAATTACCTCCATGAATGGACAGAAGGAGAAAGGCTGTGTAAAGATGGTCATGGCAGAAGGCAGCCCTCCCTTTTTCAGCCACATCCTCATGAAGGCACAGCAGAGGTTGGGCTGACCCTGGTGTCTGTCTGGTCTGGCACCACGAGGTGTGTGGTTTCTGTCTCCGAGTCCCACAGAGCAACCCTGAGAGCCAACAGAGAGGGGAGGGGGAAATGAGAACCACCTACCCCCAAATCTCTTTAAAGGAAGTCAAAGGCCAGATGTTCCTTGCTTCCTCTCTGCTGCTGCCACAGTTGCCATAGCCTGTGGTTGTGGTTAGTCTGTCTGGAGCTCATATGTGAGAGACTGAAACTGCCTTTACTGGAAACTCCCCCGGCCCTGTGGCTGCTCATCTGCAGCAGCACCTGACAGCAGACAGCTCTCAGACCCCCAGGGTCATCCCAAAGCCAGAGCTCATGTTTCTGCTGGGCTCAGGTGGCTGACATTCAGAAAAGGAGTTCCTCCAATAAAATGTAAGATATGTAAGCATGACATTATTAAAAAAAAAAGTGTACTTTGGACGAGTTTTAAAAGAAATATATCAGAAAACATTGCTCCCTTCAGCCCTTTACTCTGAGGCATGGGGAGGATTTAAAGACTTTATATAACATAAAGAAAGGTGCCACTTGGGCTTTGCCTGTATAGGTGGCCAATAGCTTTCACACAGAAGTGTTATTCTGCTTTCCACCCAGATGAAATATTTCTGGCAGAAGAGAAACTGAAATAATTCCCCACGCCCTGCACAGCAATCTCTTTTCTGTGTTGTTCTACTATACACAAACATTCCCAGTCCCTTTTGTGATGCAGGTGAATGAAAGAACTATGCTTCAATGAAAGAGAATACAAGTGCCTGTGCTTTGTTGTGGTTTAGAGCAATGAGGAGGTATTTTTTTAAAAGTTGGGAAGCTTTCTATTGGCCTGATGTCCTGTGCTAGGGAGCACTCCATAAACTAGCAGGATGTATAAAATCAGGCATGAAATGTGCATATTTAGTAAATACCATTATACCAAATTGTGTTTCTTTGGATCGTTTCTCTGGAACTGGCTGCATGTGAACCAAACAAGAAAATAAATACAATTGTCTCTACTACAGAAAATAAATTGTAAGCAGCCAGAGCACAGAAAGTGAGGCAGACCAGCTGCAGGGCATATTTTGGCCACTACTGAATAGGTGGAGTGTGTAAGATGGGCCAGCAGTATACACATGGCTAACAACTGCTCACAGGTCTCCTGAGATCTGAGCACAGCAAGTAATCCAGAACAGTTTGGGAAGTCTGCAGTAAAGTGGAACTAGAAGCAGGACATAAACAATTTATCTAAACTATTAACAAGGCCCTGAAAAACCATATTAGTTCTTACCCTGCACGTAGAAAACTCTATTTTTTTTCTACTTGACATATACAGAGGGCAGCATTAACAGTCCTAGTGAAAACACGTGCAGTGCCTGGGGATAAAGAGCACTGTGATATTATAGCAGTATTTCTCTGTGCAGATCAGGGCCTCAGGGACCTCATGGCCATTCTTTCCCTTACACAGGGCACTCTCTCTCTGTCTTCTATTTAATTGTGGTGTAATCCTGATTAGTTCCAGCCCGTTCCCTGCTTCTCCACAGAGCCATGTGGGCAGCTCGGCTCGCGCGGGGCTGTCTGCCCCGGCCCTCTGAAGCAGAGCCAGAGCAGGAGGAGGGAACTGCTGTGCTGTCTGGCCCCTCTCCCTCAGGAAGCTGTTCTGCTCCCAGTGCAGACACGGGCCTTTGAGGTGCCTGCAGGAGCATGTCATCCTCTCCACATGTGGTGGGAGAAGGAGGGGGGCAGAGGAGTGCAGGGCCAGGGATCTGCACAGGGAGGAAGAGTATGGAGCGGGAAAGAGGCACAAGGGAGAACAAAACGAAGGGAGGAGAGCAGCAAGAAGAGTGAATCCAACTGTTGGGATACATGACTTTGGAAACGCTCCGATGAAGCTGTCTGAGGATCAGTTCCATCTGTGATAGCAAGCCACTGATGTCAGCAGACAGACATACCCTGCAGTTGGATTTGTTCCCTTCAGAAATACCTTCATGTGGTAAAGCCCAGATTCCGGGCAGCCCCTTGGCTTGGGGGAGTGGGCTCGGACACTCTGCCTGGTGCACATGGCCAGGCTCATTCCTGATGGACAATGTGTGCTCCAGTCCAAGGCACAATCTGCTCACACATCACACCTCATGCTCTCTCTTAGACCTGGGGATAGGTGAGCATAAGAGATTACTGAAGCCAGTGTTGTCCATCACACTAATTTCTGCCAGTACTTTAAATCAGACCAGTGGATAAGAAATAACAGGGCTCCCAAGACATCACATCTCCACTGAGGCTCCTGCACATTCAGCTTCCTTCCAGCAGCCCTGACACACAGCTCTTGCTGTGGCTGTATGTTGTACCTTTTACCAGTTTGTCTGTGTGACCTTAAGAAAATGATTTGCTAATTAAACACGACATTTTCAACCTACGAAGTCTACTTAACGAGCATGAACTATTCTGCTTTCAAGTGCTTTTGGCTGCAAGTCACAATAATTAGGGGGATTTTCCATGCTTGTCCTTCTCTTTCTAAGCAAAGCTGATTTTTCTGCCTCTGATGCTTAGCTTGGGTGGCATTTGGCCACCAGCTCTGTGCAGGAATCATTTGTACATCCAGCAATCTTAACCTGGCAGAAAGGAGCAAGGAGCTAACGTAGGGATTTGAACTCTGCTGCTTCTCCCCATCATTCAGCTCACTTCCCTGGGGATTTATCCATACCAAAAAGGAGTCAGTTGTATTTCTGTAATCACCAGGAAGGAATCAACAGCTTTATACTAGACTGAAGGAGAGCAGCACTGCATTCAAAATCTCCCGAGGTAGTGCCTTGGGTCATAGGCCTGTAACATGTTGAATCATGTACCCTTTACAGTCACAAGCAAAGCAGGCAAATTCTTTGGGGTCTGTGTCTTTTGCAAACATCCTGCTCTGGCTGACTTGTGACCTGACTTGTCTCACACGTACCAAACTGGTTGTACAGGGAAAAAATCATCACAGACATTTCCTCTGTCAGTGGAAAATAAATCCTGGCCAATTCCATGCCACTAGGAAGCAAAGAGTAATCCAAGGAGCCACTGGATGCAAGTAGCATCATCACTTCTCAGTCCCATCTGCCTGGGGCAGAGTTGACCCCTAATATTCAGGGCATGTACAGGTTAAAATATTTTACCTGGCTCTAAGGAGCTAAGGCAAAAGCTCAGTCTAAAGACAGGCATCCTCTCCTTCAAATCCTTTGTACCCAGGGCTGACATGGGCTTCTCTGGACCACATGTATTTAGGTAGAGATGGATGTGTTGCAGTTTGGCCTTGACCTTACTGATGGTGAGACAGAGCTGTCATTGCAAACAACCACGTCTGCCCCAGCACTGCCTGGATGTGCACACTGGGAATAACATCCCAGTATGAATAAAAGCTTGGTGCCTGGATGTACACACTGGGAATAACATCCCAGTATGAATAAAAGCTTGGTGCTAGGCTTGGCAGAATAGAAACAAGCGCTCAGAAGATTCAGATAACAACTGGTGCAAATCCCAGCCTGGGCTGGATAAAACTGAGCTGAGCCAGATGTTTTCATCCCAGAACAGACTTTCTTTCCATGAGCAGCCTGTTTCCACTTACAGCAAGACAGGGACAATGCAGTTTCCCCCTCTGAAGGGCAGGAAGGCACAAAGCTAATTTGTATTTTCTTCCTGCCCCAGGATTCATGAAGAACACCACACTGAGTCAGACCGTTTTTCTAGCAATTATCTTTCTTTGACAGTGGTCTGTAACAGATGTTTGAGGAAATAATACAAGGTGGACTACAAAGATGCTGTGATCCATCTGATTTATTCCTTTACTTGTCTATGTATGGTTGTGGGAGGAATCTCTCATGCCTGATAAGGTGTTGCTCTCCTGTATTGGAGGTAAAATCTGAATTCTTGAGGACTGAACTCACAAGGCAAGCATGTCTAGTAGAGACTAACACAAAGAGGATCTCTGCCCTTGACCAGGTGTAATTTCAATGAAACCTGCCAGAACTTAGTGACTTAGGAACATCTTCCTCTTTGTTTGACTCATTTGCAATGGACCAATAATTGTTCATGCAGAGAGACAGTCAAAGGGTCTAAATCCAGGCTAAAACAAGTGGAAAAAATTATGAAAATTACCTGCTCTGTAACCAGTGCAATTCATTGCTGCTCTTCTGGGCCATACATGGATTTTTGAAGGACACCCACATTTCATATGTGGTGTTATCAGCTCTTAATTCATAGCCAGGACTTGTGTTGTGTGTCTGCATCTCTGTCTGGAGCCAGTGCTGTATCTCAGCACCGCGTCTTTAATCAGAATTCCACTTCTTGGTCCATGTCATGACTCATGATTTCAGTCTTATGCAGAACTGTGGGTGGCAGCTGATAGAACAGCCCAAAAGCATCCCATGGAGAGGAAATTGCACTGCAATTGCATTTCCTCTGTTGGAATTTTTGTTCTCTGTTTTGCAGAACACTGAAGAAGCTGGGAATTACTGGTGGTGTGAAGTCCTGTGAATTGAGGAGAAGGGCAGGGAAGATTCTTACTCAAAAGTGTTGAAATCTTTCAGTGTGTGGTTTGGATTATGACCCAAAACCCGTGCAAACGCTAACAGTTCTTTCAGTTTTCTTTGGACTGAACTTCAGGTGAGCTGAAAACATTGCACAGGTGGTATTTCCAAAGCCAGAGGGAACAATTCAATACTGCCCTTGCACTGAATGGCTCTACCAGAACTAGTGCTAAATGCGAGACAGTCTGTCAAAGTTTAGTTCTCCTGCATGGGCCTCACAAGCAGAAAATAAGAGGAAAAAAGGCAATGTAAAGAAAGCAATGTGCAACATGGACATAACAGGGCTGTTGTGATGCTCTGATGCAGACCTGAAGTTGCCTCTCTCTGGGAGCAGTGGTTACAAGTGCTTTTCTAACAAAAAAAAGAAACAGTCATGTGGTTCAATGAATAGGTCTTCCCAGGAATGACTGTGAGTGGGATAACACAGGGAAGATGGGAGGGTGTTATTTCTGTAATCACAGCTTGCACAGCCACCAGACAGACTGACAGGAAGGATTGCAGTCAGAATATAGAGGAGCAGGGGGGAGGCAAGACCAGAATCAACCTGAGGAGGTCAAAGCACCAAAAAGTCAACCCAGGTCAGGGCAGAATTGAGACACACTGCCCAGGCAAAATCTTTGAGCTTCCCCACACCTCAGTTTCCCCAGCTGTGAAATAGAGATGACAGCCCTTCCCTCCTACACAGGGGCATTGTGAGCCTGAGCTCATTAATGTTTGCCAAGCTGCTCCGAAATCCGCTGACGGAAGTTGCCGCGCAGCATGAGCACAGAGTTGTTGTTTTTTTTGGGGTTGGGGTTTTTTTTCTTGGAAACACTAAAGAGATGAGCAATTGAAAGAGTAACCAGCATAGTTCAGTGCCTCTTTAGAAGCGCCTGGTGAAATCCTAGCCAGCAAGGGAAAAGGGCTTGCAAGGGAGATGAGAAGCGTGTTGACGCCAAGTCCAGCGAGAGAGTTCTGGCACAAGGGTGGTAAAAGCATCCACCCCTCTCACACTTGCCTGGTGAAGAGGGAAAAGAGAAAAAAAAAAAAGAAATATTAAAAAAAGGAAAAGAGAGAAGAAAAAAATTAAGGGAAAGGGAAAAAAAAAGCAAGCAAGAAAGAGGGAAGGATCAGCAATCCAACGTGGTTGGAATAACTCTGCTCACTGTAGCCTGTCCAACAACAGCCCTGGCGGATCATAAAACAGCCTCTCACATCCATGTGGTTTTTGCTGCTAGGAGACAAGGTACAAAACACACAACCTCACGCCGGGCTCTATAAAACCTTATATTCCCCGTCAGACCCAGAGTTCATCTGAAGAATTTGCATCACCTAATTAGAAACAAGTTTTTAAATAATAAAAAAGAGTAAACCAGAAAAAATTAAAAGCCCCTTTCCTTTCTTTGCCTCCTTTTTGTGATTTCAGTTACCATAAAATTTGAACAGTACCTTCCTGACTCCTTTCCAGGCAGAATTTCCACGCAGAAGCTTTGCTGGCAGGTCTTAACTACTAAGCACATTTGAAGGCTAAAGTCACTTCCTCTCAGTGGTGCCCAGAGTCAGGTATACCCCATTCTCCTGCCTCCATGGTGAGAATTGTTCACAGGCAGCACCTGAGAAGCACCAAGAGACTTCAGCTGCTGTTGGCACTTGCAGAGTTGTTTTTCTGCAGAGAGAATGAGAAGCCAATCTCTGCTATTACAGACAGTGATGATTTTTCTCTTTTTTTCCCATTTTTGTAATGTCTTTATATTCTTTTTTAGAGGCATATCAGGATGAAATGTACTGTAGCACAGATGTTTAGATTGACGATGTCTCTTTGCAACAAAGACCCTCAAAACTTACCTAAGGAACTCCACTACAAATAATTTCCTTTATGTGTGAATGCTATATTCCAAATTTACTATGCAGCTTTATCTATACATCCTCCCACTAACCCTGCCCAGGGCCTCCCATGAGTGCAGGCATCGTGCGTATGAAACGTCCCATCGATTCTGTGACTGGCTGAGAAAACCAAGGTTTGGCAAGCACGTGCTGAACTTGCAGCCTGGGTTGTGGCTGCCCTCACTTCCTCGTGCCAGTCCTGATGATGGGCCAGTCCCTGGGGCAGGGAGGCCATGGGCAGCTGCTCCAGGCAGTGTGAGCGCAGGGAGGAGTTGCTTGGGAGGAGGCAGATGATTCACGTGGCCTCCATCCAGGCATTACAACCAGCACAGACCATGGGCATGTCTTGCCGGCCCTCACACAGAATCATTTACGTTGGAAAAGACCTCTAAGATCATCGAGTCAAACCAGTAACCCAGCACTGCCAAGTCCACCTCTAAACCATGTCCCCAAGTGCCACATTCACACGTCTTTTAAATCCCTCTAGGGATGGTGACGGCATTGCTTCCCTGGGCAGCCTGTTCCAGGGCTTGACAGCCTTTTTGGTGAAGATATTTTTCCTAATATACAACCTAAATCTCCCCTGGTGCAACTTGAGGCTGTTTCCCCTTGTCCTATCACTTGTTCCCTGGGAGCAGAGCCCGACCCCTCCTCGGCTCCCCTTCCTTTCAGGGAGTTGCAGAGAATGAGAAGGTCCCCCCTGAGCCTCCTTTTCTCCAGGCTGAGCCCTCCCAGCTCCCTCAGCCGCTCCCGATGTTCCAACCCCTTCCCCAGCTCCATTGCACCTTACCTCCATGGCACCTCCATCACCAGGTGAAGCCAGAGGGTTTCTCTCAGATCTACCAGGCTGCATTTACCGCTTCTTTCTGAGGGAGCCATCGGGAACCTGCTCCCACAGCTGTTTCACCTCATGGCTGAAAGCACACACCTAGTTTTTCTTTTCTTTCTCCTTTGCTGTGGATGGTGGGGGGAGTGCAGGGACTTGCTATGAACCCTGTCCATAGAGGGTTCCCCAGCTACAGACAAGGCTCTGTCTCCCTCAGCCCTCAGAGCCATGGCCGCTCTAGCAAGGACAGTCCTGGCTCCCTCAGCTCTATCCCTCTTAACCCTGACTCTCTAAGCCTAGTCCCCCTCAGCTCTGGCTCCCTCAGCCCTCAGAGCCATGGCTGTTTGAGCAGGGACAGTCCTGGCTCCCTCAGCCCTGGCTCCCTCAGCCCCAACTCCCTCAGCCCTGTCCCTCTTGGCCTGGCCCCCTCAGGGCTGTGTGAGCAGGGACCGCTCGTGGCTGCAGCAGCGGGAAGCTGTGGCAGGGAGAGGATGCTGCCCATCTGGGCAGCTCATGGTGCAGAGGAATATGAATATCTCACTCCTTTGGAGAGGCCAGCAGAGATGAGCAGAGCCCGCCAAGACGGCCATGAGGGCAGGAAGGAGCTGCCGGTCTGCTCAGATCATGGAAAATGTGGGGAGGCGAGTGCCACGTTAACAATGACAGGATAGCTCTGGGATTGGTCTGGGGCTGGTCTGGGACTGCCCCCCATGCCAGGACCCAGGATCAGGCTGTGCCAACTGTCTAAAGAAGTGATGCTGACAATGCTGGGCAGCACCCTGACACTGACGTGGCCACCACCATGGCTGCCGAGGTCCTGGGTTCATCCTGGGAGAGGAGCAGCAGAGTGTGACCCTGGGCACAGCCCCTTTGGCCCATCCACAGGGTGGAACAATGTCCTGCTGATGTGGCAGTGGCCTCTGTGCCAGTGGGACTGAGGAAACAGGATGCCACTACAGCCTGAATGCAATAAGGTCCAGCAGCAGCACAGCAAGGCTGTACAATACCCACGCAGTGTGACGGTGACAGGCCGGCTTTGTCTGTGGGACTTAGGATGGTACATCAACACCTTGTGGCTGTGGATGCCACCAGGATGAACACAATGTCAGGACCCTTCTCAGAAGTTTTGAGGCCAGCATGAAGAGCAGAGCCCGAGGCCCGTCCTTGGCTTGCTTCCCTATCTACCCACACTTTATTGCTTTGGCTCACAGAGGGGCTCTGAGTAGGGGACAGGCTGTAACTGTGGGTTCAGATCATATTTTGATTACAGAGGCTGTGAGCAATGTTCATTCCTAGTGGGTGTATCATGGCCATGGCTTCCGGAGCAAGCAGCCGGTAGAACAGCCACAGATCCCTGACAGGGAGGGCCGTATCCGCTGCAGCCACACACTCAGGAGGATGCAGCTGTATCCTCCCTGCCAGGTTTGCACTTGCATTTTCCTTCGTCAGAACTCAAGCAAGTGCTGCTCCTCCTCTCCTTGCAGTCCAAATGATAACTGACCTCCTAAAGTGCCTCTCCCACACTAAGTGCTCAGGTGGTGGGCAAAAGGGAATTAAACATGTCCACCCTGACACAGCCATCGTATCTGCCAAAAGCCTTGGGCTGTCTGCAGTTTAGGAGAAGGATTACTATAACTTGACCTCTGCAACTGGAGTCCACTCTCACAGTCTTTCAACACCCGCAGAGACACCATCAAGGACATAGCCCGGAGGCATTTATGTCAAGGAGACCTGATGGACACTACATGTGTCACTGCACTGAGAGGAAAACATTATCTGAGGGTGAGAGAGCAGAAAGAAAACAAAAACCCCAAGGATCCTATGCTCAGAGGATGAGAGGGGAAAGAGGTCAGTTCCTGACAAGCAGCTCAAAACAAACCCATTGTTCTGAGTGAGACTCTGTCATCCCTCTTTCACCAGGTGTTACCTGGAAAATCCATCTGCCCATTCTCCTTCCCTTCACCATTCCTCTGCCCTAGCAAAATGGGGAAATTTGTGAGACAACTCTAATGGCACCGGCTTCCTGGCTGGTCTCGCCTCACCTTCCTAGAGGAAAAGCAGCAGATCCGAGCTGATGTCTGGAGGAGGAAGCCTGCCCTGGATTGAACTGGAGGACTCTGTGGGAGAACTGTGCACCAGGCAGCCCCGAGACAGACACTGTTTTTGGCAGAAGCACCACGTCTCATGGCAGGGCACTTGTATTTCATAACTTGTGTGTGTTTTCCTGGCCTATATATATCTGCTCTGTGGGTTCACCAGCCAGACACTGCCCTGTAGTAATACATAGCAGGTTTAGAAACCATACCAGCCCATAGAAATGCTGCTGTTTTCCTGACCTTCATATTTTTTCTGCTACCTGCTGTCACCTTCTGGAAAGGCTAAAAGGGACAATTTCCTAGAAGAATGAAAAAAACCACCCAGACCTTCTGGGCCTTCCTATGTCAGAAAAGAAGTCCAAATCTTTTCCTTGTCTCAACTCCAATGAAAAAAGTCCCTTCTGGATTTTCTCACACATATTCCAGGGCTTATCTTTAACATATTTCGGTTCAGGATTTTGCATCCTAACTGCAGCCTAGCAATGGGATGCTAAAACAGAGTTCTCTGTTGTGTCCCTCACTGGCCTTGCATCACAGCACCACTTCCCAGAGCAGGCTCCATAGGTGCACATGGAGTACATAAACCTTTTGCACAGAACAGTTATTTTAAAAATTCCTTGAGACTGTAGCACCAAAGAAAGGACTCTGCAGAGGCCAGTGGTGCATAGAAAATGAAAACATTATGCTCCCCAAAATGCTGTCTTGGGGAAGCAACATTGAGGAGAAGGGAACCTCTTGCCACAGCTGATTTATGGTTGCTTTGGCTCATATCCAGCCTGGAATACCCCAAGCCTTTGGAGAACCTATGGAAATGAAATGCTGAGGAAGTTGTACATCCTCTGGAAGAGCCAATTAAAAACAAAGTGCAGGTTTTATAAACATGGTGTGTGTACACTATTAAAAGACACCCTTTCTGCTGGGTTTTGGCATTGTGTCTAATGCTGTTGGCCAGAAAGGCTGGTTGGGAGCAGGAATTTGGGGATTTCTTAAGAATGACAGTACTGGAAAAATGTTGAAATGTTGACATTTCCCACCAAATGAAAGTCTTGAATTTCTTTTTTCGGTCAAGATCCACTGAACTGTATAATTTCTCTTCTTTTAAAATAATATCCATGTTCAATATGATCGTGAGAGTGAATCTTCCAGTGTTTGAAAGGGATCATGAAAATGTTAACCTTTATTTCTCCATAGTGCATATCTGCCCCTTTATTTGTCAGGAGAAAAGCAACCCACTGAGAACTTTTAAAGCTCTGTGATTTTCCTGCTTTTTCCCCTGCAATAGTGTCCCTTCAGGGACACCAGCTTTGAACTGGGGGTAACAACAGGCAAAGTCAAGTCAAGTGTTCTTTACAGAGGTCAGTTCTGTGAATGTTTAAATTGGAGCAGGTGCTAAAACCTGAATTTAGAAAGTTCCTGAGTTGAGGCTAAAGGAAGGCAAGCACGAAATCAAGCTTTGCCACTGGCATCAACAGGATTTAGCACAAATCCGTTCCTAATTACAACTGTATTAAAATTGTAAGGCAAGCCCTTGTTGTTCTGATCTCCAAGCCCTGTTGTATGCCATTCATCCCCTGTCGGTGTGGGTGTGCTGGCCCTTCCCTGCAGCCTTGCTCATCTGCTTTTTATAAAAGTACTCCTTGGAATGGGAAGGGAATGTGTTCCACGCACAAGTATCTTGTCTGCCTCAGAGCACAGCAGTTTCCGAGCGGATGCCCCTCTGGATCCCAGCCCTGTCTTCCAGAGTCAAGCAATAAATTCCATTCCTTCTACACAGTTTAGCAAAGGCCATATGAGTCATCGCTGGGTGTAAGGACAATGATAAATGTTCCTTTAAAATGGTTTCTGCTCGACTATTCCTTCTTTAAGAGGCCTTTTGGGGAGATCTAATCAGGTCCCTGCCTGGGGCCCTGACAGGCAGCAAGTGCAGGACAGGTCATCAGGCCATTCTGCTGGTGCATCACCAGTTTTAAAGACCTCTCCTTTCACTCCTCTTTCCCTTGCCTATGGATTTTGGCAATAAAAAGGTAGGTCAAGCACCTAAAAGTGGGCCAGGAAGATGTATATCCCCATCCATCTGTGACATGGCATCCTAGGAGCATGTGAAAGAATGGGATTAACAGCAGTGCTGCAGGAATAAATGAACTGTTTCTTCAGCCCACGGTGCACTTTGGCATCAGCTCTGCCATTAGGAAAAGATCAGTACGTGCTTTAGTTGAGTATTAATGCTTTCTGTGATAAAATCAGAAAATTAAATTTAACAGGACAAGTCTTGATGTCAGAGAGAGCATCTCTACAAAGGGAGAACAGCCCAGGGCAGTGCTGCACGACGGTTCTGCACAGCTGTGAGAAAGAACAGAAGCTACAAAAAGTTCTTCTCCCTGCAGGAAAATCCAGCTGAAGATCCATATAGTGAAAGCCATGGGAGGCATAAAAACATTTGCAGTGTTGCTCTTGTGCAACCTAGGAGATGCACTATGTAATTGTGAGCTCCATCCCCTAGCTCCTTATCTAGAAATATTTACATTTCTGAGACACCAAGCGTCCCCTGGCACGGCCCCAGCCAGCTCAATCCCCTGCAAGAGATGGCAAAGGAGGTGAGAACTGTGCAGTGCCTGCCTTCACACAGCCAGCCTCTCCTGCCAGTCTCCCTCTGCAAGTTGGACAAGAGAAGGAAGGAAAAAAAACAAACACCCAAACCAAAGCCCCAAGACTATTTTTATTTACGATCATGTTCATGGGCCACTCTTTGTCTAGACAGCTGGTATTAGCATCTGAAGCTGCCCTGGAATCTGAAATACCATTTATTTACAGGGGAAATAAAAGCCCTGGATTAAACAGTTCATAAAAATAATCTGGGAATTGACATGGGGCCCAAGGAGACCAAAGGTAACAAGACCTAGAGCAGCACCTTTGTTTGTCTTGGCTGTAAGGATGTTTTTTCAGAAAACAAAACTAAACAACTTCCCCCTCCCAGCAGCCCCCCAAAACAATTTGGCTTCAGGAGAGTGTTTCCTTTTGCTTCCTCTCCTCCCACCTTTGTCTGGTTGCTTTAAACATATCCCCATCCACCACCCACAGCAAAGAAGTTTCCAAAGAAACTGGTCACCTGACTAAAAAGTGGGACTGGAGAGGGGCAGCTCTTCTTCCAAGGATGTCCTTGGAACTGGAGCTGCTATATTTTCATGCAGAGAGACTCTGAATGTCACAGATGCAGCAAAATGTCATGTTGACACTGACATCTGACAATCTACAGCTCCCAAACATGAATGCAGAGCATGGGCCATATTCAGTGAAATTACCAATGGCAGTTGGCAGTCTCATTTTAACACACAATCCAAGGAAATCTGCCATTTTAATCCAGTGCAGCCAGCAAAGAGGGAAATAAAAGGTGAATGCTGTATTAGGACCAGGGCTTAAAGCAACACATAGGAAAAATGTCACTCTATTCAGCTGCTGGGTTCTTTAAAAATCAGCCTTTCCAGCTATATAGGACAGCCTGGAAAGAAAGATGCCTGTTGGTAGCACACCTAGAGCATGTGCCTAATTTCTGTGATACAGAGTTCACACACAGCATGGTGCAACCTGCCCCTGTTCCAACCTATTAAACATGTTAGGTATGAAATACTCCTCCTTGTGTCCTCAGTTTAGAGGCAGATGCTGTCTGCTGTAGTTCAAAGAACAACTAGCACAAAAGACTGTATATTACAAATCAGTGATCAGCTTCCTTTATTTCCTGGATGTTCTCTGCAATCTTTGAAGCATCTGCCGTGTTACCAAGAAGGCCACTTTCTGTGGAGAACAGCTGAGTTTTGGCTACTGGTGCAAGCCTCAATTTACTGGACTGTGGTCCTGACCCAAGATGGCCAAACTTGTCATAGTATGAAGCCTCTGCTGATGAGATCAGAGTCTGAAAAGACAAATTCCAAAGCGCAAAGAGAAAAGGATGTTTTCCTTTCCGCTGGACAAAACACAACTTTTCTGGCAGGCACAGGCAGGACAGTCTGTCCACTTTGGCAATACCCTGCACGCCTGGACGTACACAAGTGTGTTTTTACATGCAACCCCGTTTGATTACACAATCTCTTTCCAAGAGAATTTGGCAAGAAAGGCATCTGAGAGAATTTCGGAACTGAGCGCAGTCTGCAGCAAGCTGCTCCTCTCACACTATTTCCAGCACCATTTGGAGCCGCTGACCACTGGGAAAACACCCAAAGAAAATCACCCTAAGTGTTGCTCAGGGACCCAGCCTGTCATTTTGGAGAGGCAGCCAGATTGCAGGTTCAGCCTCAGTTGCCAACTTGTACCTGCAGAGCTTTATCAAACAGCCAAAGAGCTCAGACCACGGTCAGAACGCTCAACCAGCCCCCAGGCTGAATCTCTTCCCCCTCTTTGTCTTCCCAGTTATGATTCTGAACCTTTGCCAAATGCAGCTGGTAAAAGATTCACGTGTCGAAGGCTTTTCCTGACCAACAGTCTTTTTGCACCCTGGCTTCTTCCAAAGCTGGGTCTGCTCTTTCAGTGTTCATACCTTCCTGAAATCACTATTTAACACCCAGCTGGGGAGAGGGTATTTCATGCTGGTGCTCAATTCTTCTGAACTCCAGGTTAAACTTACTGGGAAATGCATCATAGCTTGTCTCGGGATTCTTATGCTTGTTTAGGTTGCAAACATTCCACCTGTTTGACCATAATATTATTTTATTTGCATTTGCTGTTTGTAGAGAAAGACACACGCCTTGTGCTTACTGAAAAGTTCTTGTGAGTAGTGCCAGTGCCAGGCAACCTGAAAGAGGAAAACAGGTTTATTCTGTTGAAGGCCATGGTTCATCTTGATTATGAAGTTCAAAACGTAGTTAGCAAACACAAACACAAGAAAACACAGCTCTAAAGCACGTGTGCCACAAGTCTCTGCTGTAAATGTGAGGTATCCTCCAGGATCCACGTGCCTGTGGATCTGCACGTCCACCTCAAGGGTGTCTGCACTCCAGGATGTAGCTTCTCAGGGTGGGTTCCTGTCCAGAAATGTCTCTCACCCCTTTAAACTTCAGGTTTATTTGCATTTTTCTGACTATTTTTTAAAATGCAAATAAAAATGTCAGGCTGCATATGAAGAATCACCTTCTTTCCTTCCTAATAAAAAGGATCTTATCACGCAGCACCGTACTTTGGAATAGGTAGCTGGCATCTGTGAGAACATTTGTATTTATTGAAAACATTTGTATTTATCCAAGTAGGAAGCATCATAAGGACTCTGAGTGCTCCTTCTTCTAGGCTTTCCTTTACAAATCAATTGTAAACCTAAATTTCTGGCATTCTGTAAATGTAATTTTCATTGCTGTAGCTTCCTATTGTGCAGCAGAGTTTCAGTCAGTTTTCATTTAAAAGCATTTCACTGAGACCACATGGGAAACATCCACCCAGCTCACTGTTTTAAGGGTTTACTGTGTCAATGGTGTTATCAAACACCACAGCTAATAACTTCTGAAATCCCTAAATCCGTGCATTGTCTATACCAGGTCAGAATGAAAAATGTCCAAGTGTCAGTGATCAAATTTCCTCACTTGTCTGCTTGATTCACTGTCTTCCCCTGGGTTTCCATATAGCTCATTAAACAAAACAAACCTTTAGAGAAAGAAAACGTTTGACATGATTAACTAGCTTTGCTGGTAATGTGTGCAACCCACCCAGGTGTCTAGACAGTTTGAAAAATACAGATCATATTTAGGAGTAACAGCTGTTACTTCTCAAGTCTCTCTGCTGGACCTCAGATTAAGTGGGAACAGACCTTATCAATATTAGGTGGTCCTCTTCCAAAGAAAACATCCAGCCTGTTGCAGGAAATTAGGTTGCTGGTTCAGTGGATGGCATTTTACCTGCAGCCTACGAGAACGTTCTGCACTCCCAAAGGTCCTGTTTTGGGAAAAGTGAGAGAACAAAGAGTTCAGACCCATTTCCATTCTGGAGAACCCTCAGTATGTTTTAATAAAAGGAAAAAAAATATCAACACCTGTGTCCTATGAGACTCCAGCTTAGGCAGGTGTTTCTTGCCTGCCCATGTACCCTTTATAATAATCAGCTGGAGAGCCTGTTTGCTTATGCAGATTTTAGACAGTAAAATTTTGTTAGGCGCTCCTAAATAATAGTTAATGGCTTAACAAGAGGTTGTGAGAGGGAACAATGACAAGACTCTGTTAAGAAGAGTCATTTATGGGGTTCCTCAGGACAAACAAGGTGCTATGGAGAAGGGTATCCAGAAGTAGCACCTATTTCTTGGCCTTTGTCCCACCCAACACCATTGCAGACCCTGGGCCATAAGCTGTTGACTGCAGAACAGTTAGAGGCAAATGCAATGTGTGCCCAAAAAGACAGAAGTCTGAGCAAAGTGAAAAATTGCAGGTTAAACCCCCTTTAACGAGGACTCTGCCCTAAGATGTATAGATGTGGTTTTGCAGGACTACCAGTGGTGCAGAAGCACAGAAAGCCAAGGACGTGTGCTTCTAAACATGATGGCACAGGGGACTGCTCCCAGCTGAGAAATTTTACACAGAAAATTTGTATTTTGAACAAATAACATGTATTTTGCACAAGCAACGTGAAGCGGTTGGGCAAACACACAGGAATTCTCAAGGTATCTCTGTTGAGCAGGTACGTCTTCTGACTGAGTTAAATTTGTCACAGTTCTGGAAAAACACAAAGGTCTTTGCTCCACTTCGCTGTATTTCAGAATTTATCACCCATCTTATAGGGGGGGAAAAGATTTATAACTCAGCTCTAAGTTACAGCCAGTCACCGAGGCTGCCCAGGCCCTGAACTGTGGGTGTTCAGGGTAAGGCTGTTCAGCAAGGCCTAAATTCAGGCCCCGAGTGCTTTTATAAGAGACTGTAAATCACCTTAACTTTTACACACTGTGGCAACATGTGAGCAGAGGAATGTGGCTGGTCTGTGCTAGCCCCAGCAAAGGTCCCAGACGAGGCCAGCAGATTGCACAGCAGACACCGAGCCCTGCAGTAAAACACTCAGACTTGTATCTGCCCTGTGAGAACGTGACCAGGGCAAAGGGGTGGGAAACCAGCACGGAGGTGCCACAGGAGCAAGATTCCCAAGGGCAGCTCGAGCACCCGATGGGAAGAGCATTGCTCAGCAGTAAGCAAACTGTAACACACAGGGCAGACAAAACATCTGGCAGCTGCTTCAAATAGTTTTCTGCCTGAAGGGCAGACAAGCCTGCAATAGTTTCGAATCAAAACATGTGCAAAGGCAGGATCAGTGCTCCAGTGTGTTTTGTGCAAGCACTGAATGAGTTTTGTTCCCCCTCAGCAGTGTTTTGTAAGCCAAGAAAGGCTGTGCTTTGGGTTAGGTTTTTAATTTTAATAAACTTATACTAAATAAATCACCGTGTATTTCCTTCTCCAGTCAAACACAACTTAGTCTTTGGCATAAGATCAACAGCATTAGCTCTGCATAGGAAGCACGTGGAGAGAAGAGGGGCAGCGTGCTAGGAAATGTTTTTCATAATTGTCTTACCTTATGCAGGAGAAAAGGTGTGACTGCCAAGATAAGTTCTTAAAAGCGTGACGCACATCCTTTTGAGTTCACACATCTCAGGCACAGGGAAAACTGCCTTGGTTCTGGCAAAGGACTTGACAGGTACAGACTGGCAGCTGGGCTCCAGCAGGGAACTTGGCTGAGCTCAGATATAATTTCTCGGTTCTGCAGATAAAGGAGAGAATTGGCAACCGTCTTCCCCCCCCGAAGTTTTTCTGTCCTGACATTGTCATAGCTTTGGTGAAGATCCACAATAGGAATATTGGCTGGTACAAACGTGTGCAGGAGTGTAACCTGCACCCAGTACAGGCTTCCCTTTGTGAAAGGAACGACACAACACTGCTGAAGCACAGGACCTGCCTCCTTATCGACTCCTCCACCGAGCACTTCCCCTCTTGCACACTTTTCCACACTCAAATTACTGTCACCAACGCCTCGACTTTCAGGAAGAAACAAAAGCTACTCCCCTGCTTGTCTAGAACACCAGGGTTCTCTGCAGAATGGTCACAGCACTGCTGTAGCACAGGCAAGGCCAGAAGCCTCCTATAAAATGTAGGAATGGTTCCATGTGCGTAAACGTGATGACTCAGCAGCAGCAGGAGGACGAGATGCTGGCCAGTGGAACAGGGCTGGTTGTCAAGGCAGTCCTGATACAAGCAGGGCTTGCAGTTTTTACTGCTACTCCAAAAGGCAGAGATCTTCCTGCCCCAGTGCCAGTGCTTGGATACAGGCACTAATAGCAGGGGAGCAGAGAGCCACTGATTTATTAGGACTTGCTAATCTGTGATATCATTTGTTGATTCCATCAGGTCCAATCCCCATCCCATGACTTCCTCCACTGTTGCCATGGCACTGTACATAAACACTGCAGACTCCCAGCCCTGAGCAGGTCATTTGTTTCAAATATTCCATGCAGCTGGAACACAAGCCTGTTTGGGTGTCTGGAGCTGAGCATGAACTAATTTCTCAGTTTTCTGCACCCGCCCCACCTTCTGCACCCTCCCAGCCTGTTGCTGTCCCAGAACCCCTCCAGCCACATTCCCAGTGACACACAGGCAGCCTTCCACTGGAAGGCAAAGGGGAAGCCAGCCTTGGTCAGAAACAGGCAAAAAATAAGTGTTTCATTGAAGTCCTCCACTACCTGCAGCAATCAGAAGTGGTGATTATTGAATACAATGGATATTTAGGCTTTGGATCTACAAACAGTTGTCTTAATCACATGGTTGTCCCACATGCAAAACATCCAAAATTAAAAAAAAATCTTGTCCTGGCTAGAGACAAGAGGAAAGAAACTACCTGCCTTTTTTTAAGTTCTCCCCCTACAGCACCATTATTCAGCAGTTCATAAGCTTCAGTTGAACCTCACAAGTTGCAGTGTGTGTGTTAACTGATTAAATGGTTTGGTTTCCACACAGAAGTTGGTAGCTGCAGGGAAGACAAAAAAGTGTGTGAACAGGAGAGACTTTTCATCATCATTGAGAAAACTACCATGTCATCACACTTTCAGTCACTTTGGGGCAGCTTAACCTCCCTGCTGACACAATTTGAGAGCATCTCTGCATTGCACAGGCTGGAGGTGGAAGAGACTGAAGGCACAACCAGGAAGCAAACAGGTTGTATTCCACAAACAAAATAATCCATCTCTCCTCACGGCCCAGGAGTGAAGTCTCTTATGCAAACAGATCCCAAAAATACATGAAAACAGAGCAACTTATAGCAGTGGGTAGGGAGTGACTGAAAACCAATACCAAGTAACATGAGCTAAATCAAGTTCATGACCTGAGGAAGTTTCCCAGAACACACTGAAATCAATCAGCCATTTTTCAAGCACACAGGAATGACTCCCAACACTCAGCTTAACCTTCCACAGCACCTTCTGTAATTAACTGTGCTGTTCTTCTGGTCAGGGATCCCTCTAGCCCTCACCATTTTATTTTGTTGTCTTCTATCCACCACCTCCCTAAGAAAAATGTCAGGTATCAACATAAAATAAGAAGTCAGGGATTTACTTAAAAACTTCTTTTCTGAAAGAAGAAAAGTCATTTGCTGTAATGCAGGAGGGAAACTCTATTGAATCTATTTTATATTGAATACAAAAAGGAGTATGGTGTAATAAATCAGCTGTAAACCAAGTTAAATCAGGAAACCAAGGCTGCTGTCTCATCACAGACTTTAATAAACTCCATCTTTTAGGCAATAGTGGCAACTGCCCAAAAATCTCAGGTTACCACACCTTACCATCCTGTACCAATGCACCTTGCCCTCCATCTGTACACACCTTTCAGATGCCAGCTTTGAACTGTTATTCTTCCAAGCAGAGATAAGGCCACAACAGCCCCTGCTTTGCCTGCCTGGGCAGGATTCCTGGGAATAAGCTCACTGTTCATGTAGAAACCAAGCATAAAGAAATCTGATCGTTTCATGTGAATAAAAACCATCACCAAGCAATATTTAATAAAGTTTATTAGGTTACTGAGTATTATCTACAG
Source organism: Manacus candei (assembly GCF_025592945.1). Lineage (NCBI taxonomy): Eukaryota > Metazoa > Chordata > Aves > Passeriformes > Pipridae > Manacus > Manacus candei. Next base: position 4,560,047 of record NW_026138070.1, read on the forward strand.
TCATAAAATAGTCAGAATTTAAAACTGTACAAAGTAATGTCCTGGTGAAGTGAAAAGAGAGGGAAACGTGGGAGCACAATGAGCATTAGAAGTAGGGAGAACACAGCTACTTCCCTGGAGTTCTGGAAGACACTGGTTCAAGTTGAAGGCAACCAAGTAGGGCTCCACACACACTGAATTTTCTTGTGTCCCACCCTGCAACAGAAACTAGTACAAACCCCTACGCTGAAAAAACAAAATCATATAATATTAGAATAAAAAAGGGGCACATCACACCCCACCCAGTCTTGGCACCAATTCTGTGCTTTAAAAAATATACTATGCAAGTAGTTTATTTTAAAAAAGGTACCCTACAGCAGCTGTTTAAAACATGTTCTTATACATACACCACAAATATATATATTAACATTTTCAACAACTAAACTCATTTGTACCTACACAGAACTGAAGGAATAACTCAAGAGCAAAAAAACCAACCACACAAACATTTTTCAAGACAAAGAAATGTGCAAAATAACCCCAGAAAGGCAGCATAGTAACCTGTGGAGAGGTCAAAAGAGCAGCTCCTGCTAGTAAAGGAGTGTCATCCTCTTTACTCGGCTACTGAGGTGAGAATCTATTTGGGATGTGCTGATTTTGCCTGAATTGCTTGTCCTGTTTATTGCAGTTCTCTCCTGCCCCCCAGCTCTGGAGAGGTTTAGTTTCTTCTTGCTGTGCCTGAAGATCACCCCCCCGGCCTCTGTCAAGGTCTCACAAATGACATTCTGCAGCAATCACCTCCTGGATTTCTCATCTGCTGACAGTACTTCTGCAGCCCACACTGGTACCACCTTCTCTGGGACAACTTCCCCCCCTCAAGCAAGAAACAGGGAGAACTATTCCTGCTGCATAGTTAAGTGGAGATTATGCCAATGGTCTATGACAGAAAGAAGCCTGGTTTGGATGAATATAAGCAGCTTGTCCAAGAAGGAAATTCCCCTGGCAGAGCCATTAGAGAAACACATCAGTATGTTCCTCTAAAGCCTCACCATGGAACAGGTTAGAAAACAGACCCAAGGTGACAGGGCCTGTAGCTGAGTAACAATTCTCAGCTCATAAAGCTGGTCTCCATCTTCTGCACCCTGTTGCAGAAGTTTGTCCCTTCCCTGTCCCCACATCAGCAAGGACCCCCTGATCCCAGACTAAAACCTGCAGTTTTAAGTCAGGAAGAAGGCAGGTGAAGACACCTGACTGCTCAATCAACTGAGTCAAACCCTCTAAGAAGAGGCAGAGCAGAGAATGGAGCAGGAGAAAGCAACAGTGGTAAACGAGAACATGGGATTTGTGATCTGTGAAACAGCACTAGAACATGGTGAGAAGTTCCAGTAGAGATACAGATATCAGCAACACAAGCTCCTTCTCCAAATTAACAAGTGTCCTGGTGGAAGGGTTTTAATTTTGGTGTTTCAGGGCTTGGGGTTGTACTTTTTTTTAATTTTTTTTTGTTTGTTTTTAAAAACTCAGCAATTAATTCCTCTTGGTATTCCGGACTCTTTCCAACTCTGCTGGACATCTTGTGCCTTTCCATTCTTAGGACCCAGTCTTAACCTTTCCTAATGCCTTCCCTTTCCCCAAATTATGTTCTTCCCTTTAGCTGGTACAGACAAATCATTCACTCCCAAGCCCTTGTGCCCAAAGGACAAAGCACAGCTTTTCTCAGGAGAAGCAGGGAAGCACAGAGCTTCTGTGAGTGTCCCTTCTTGTAATCGTGCTGGGGAAGTGACTTCCAGAGAACAAAACACCCAGTTGTGAAACAAGGATTACTTGGGAGCTTGCCAATAAGGGCACATGGAGGCTTAAGCAGTGGCAGGAATACTTTGGCCAAGGAGTCCCAACAGTAGCGATGACACGAGGGTGGAGAGCCCGTTGCTCAGTGGGTCAGCTCCGACGCGTTGCCTTGGTTCCAGCTCTCTGTCCTCGGACACCAAGGTCATTGGTAGAGCAGGTAACTCTTGAGGGAGGCTGGCAGGGGCAGTGTGGGGATCTCAGTCAGTCTCTCCTTGCCCAGAGCCAGCCTCACAGCTCGCCGACACAAGTCCATCAAAGGCAGTGGTTCAGCTGGCGAAAGAGAAGCCGAGACATTAACGCCTCAACACACGAGACACACGCTCATTTTGCTAGTTCTAAAAATCCCCCAGAAGAGACTGAGCAAGAAGGGTGAACGCCTGGCATGTCTGCAGGACCTAAACCCTTCAGCATTCACATATCAGCATCTTCAACTCAAATACAAATCTTCAACTCAAATACGTTATCTAAGCCATACATGTGTGAACAAAAAAATACCAGAATCCTCAAATGGAAGTTGCCCCTCTGCAATACCATTCAAGACAGAACACATCTTCCAGCTTGTGCCTCTTACTGCAGTATCCAAAAACTTTTGTAAGAGTCACTGAAGGAAAAGACTGCAGCAGTCTGAGAGCATCACGTGGTCTGGGCACCCAGAAAGTGCCACGATTTGTCTCATATATAGGATAACAGCTGTCAACCCCCTGCATTTATATTACATAGTTCCCATGAAAAACAAAACCATCTGTCAGAGCTTCATGTCACCACTTGTATTGTGGTGACATTTTCCACTGGAGGATTCCCTCCTCTGTCACAAACCTGGGAAGGATAAAAGCCTTTGGCTATCTTTTTTTGCATCCTGTACTTAAAACACCGAACAAGATAATACTAGTTTTTCAGGAATGGCATATGGGGCCCTTTGCTGTTGAGGACTCATTCACAACTTAGAGGGGACTAAGGTCAAAGCCAGAGTTAACAAACACATCAGGGCTGCACAGAGGGGAAGATACACATTAGTTACTCACAGCTCCTGCTGCTGAGTCTGTCAAAGCTCACCTTTACACAGTGCTGCTCAAGCCTAAGGGGTTTCTCCTCCCCCCAAGAGAAAACACAAAAGACATCCCAAAGCGGAGAACTGCATGTCCTTCTTAACAGCCTGGGGGCTCTGCCTGCACCATTGGAAAGCTTCCTTTACAGATCTCTTGGGCTGAACACAGACCTAAAAGCACTCACAGACAAGGAATGAGCTTGGCTAAGAAGTTGCAGTTTTCAGGAGCTTTGAGAGATACCAACAGCTCCAGCTTCTACTACTACATGCAAAATTAATCTCACTGTTCATACAGCTTTTGAAACAGATGAGAGACAGCCAAAGCTTACTTTCCCTGAGCATGATCGTGTTACTGCATTTTTTTTTAACCAGAATTCATTCCATCAATAAGGTGGTTACAAGTACCTTCCTTCCAGGTTCAAAGGTAACACTGAAAATCTCAAACAGAAAGGTGTTGCCAGTAGCCTCTGATCAGGTCACTTCTGATTCTACTTTGGAAAAGATTAACAGTCACACTGCTCCAAGCAGAAAACACTTCCAATGAGAAGGGGGGAAAGTAACTTTTATCCGACTTTTGGCAAAAAAGTCTGTGAGAAGGAGAGTTTGTTAGCTGTGGAGAGACTTGGTAACAAAGTCAGGAAACACAGGCTTGAATTGGTCTGTCTCCTCCTCATGTTCAGTCAGAGCTGAACCAAGGCTCTATTTCCCCTCTTTTCCTTCCCTGCTGTGGATCACAAGCTATTACCTCCTTCCAGGGGAAGCTGCAGTGAAATGTGTTTTTTTTTTCCTAGCAGTTCCATGTTAGTTATTCCTGAGGAATCATGCACACCTCTCCTGCACTGGCAGCTGGGTGGGGAGCACAGGGATGTGTCAGGGCAGTGCTGTTGCTTCCCAAGCCCCACATTCACCACACGTGTTCTGTGTCACAGGGGAGGCCTGGCTGCAAGCCCTGCTCCTGCCTGCTCGTGACCCAGTTCAGGATCCATGCTGCCTCTTCCACAGGGACAGGTCCCTGCAGCCAGACTGCACCTCTCTGCTCTGGCTGTGACACTGCCAGGGAGGCCTATTCCTGGCAGCACTCCTTTGGCACTTCCCAATGTAGCTTATTCTTAAACCACTGGGGTACAAACACGCTGCATTCAAAGCCTGTCCCAATTCTGCCTGCTCTGTGTGGAGATAGCTGAGACAGAGGCATTGTCTCACCAGCATCCCAAGGGACAAGGGGCCTGACCTTCAAAGCCTATAGACATTAACATAACAAATACATTGCAGTTTAACGTCCTTAAAAGGAGAGGATCTTCCACAGAGATTAAGAACAAGAACTTTATCCCCGTCTAGTTTGTGCTGATAACCCAGTCTGACAGGAGACCAAAAGAGAAAGCACACACATATCCGACCTCCTTCCATTCACAGGCACTACAATCACTGGACAGTGTTGCTATTGAATGCTCAGAAGTGGTTAGAGCCAGACACCTTCTTTCTATCTGTGCCAAAATAGCATCCCGTCATTCCTGGCCCTGTGCCCACAATTCACTCCTATGCCGAGAGCACATTACAACCAAATCCAATCCTGGAGGTGGCCATTTCCTTGCTAAGTGCAGCTCTGCTCCAACAATTCCACAGACTTGCTGGCTTTGAGAGGAGCTGCAGGTTTTGCCTTTGACCCTTCAGCAAAACCTGGTTCCTGGGGCTGCTGCCATTCTGTAAACTGTCAGGGCAGAAGGGTCTGGGCTTCTTTCTTTGGGTAAGAAAATGCCAAGAGCTCTCTATTTGGTCTTGCTGAGATGAAATGTATTTCTCAAATCACTGTGGATTTTGCTGCTATCCCTTTGCAGGGCTTTCCTGGTTATTCTGACAGTTCTGTTTTTCTGGTGCCTGGTGGCAGCTCTGTTGTACTTCATGCCAGGAGTGCCAGGGTTTGCCACTGCTGGCCCAGCATTAGGACACCTCTTAAGCACAAATAAAGAAGCCCAATATGCTACAGCCCTTGTGCAGACACTGTTCTGGAATGCAGGGGAAAAACTATTCTTCATATCAATTCTGCCAAATTTATTTCACTAAAAACATAAATCCAGATTTTAATCCACTTCCTTCACCTCTCTCCTCCACCCTACCCAGAGGACTGAGTCACAGTCTGGCCCCATGGGAACTTCTGACTATGAGAGATAACAGACTTTAGCACATTTGGACAGCCAAATTTATTACTAAGCTTAGCTAGAGATTGATGTGCCTGTTAGTAAAGGGCCTGGCATGCAAGTTGGGCTGATTACAATATCCAGCCCCTTGCTACAAATGCGCACACCCTGCTCTGAAAGCAGCAGAGAATTGAGCTACTTTTTTTGAAAGATGAGACATTCCCATTTTCTCAGCTAGGGACAGATTTTCCCATTCTTGCCTGCAAGGGATTTTAAAAGTCCCTCCATTACCCATTTCAGGAAGGGGACTGTCTCAGACCATTTTCTGTAACGAGACACCAGGATTACATTGCAAATAATGCAACTGTCAGAAGAACATTTGCTGATACTCTGGTAGAAATATAGCTTTGCCATCTCTAGTCAGACAGGTGGCATCACCTTCCCCCACCACACTCTCCCACCCAAACCCTGCGGTGCCTGGGTACGTGTGTACAGCCAAACTTCTTGTGTGAGCCATTACAGATTCAGAGCTGTATGCAGCAACGCTCCTGCTGACAGGAGCTGAAGGATGAAGCCCCTCCCCAGGCTGTCCCAGTAAGCAGCAGATCTGTGCAGCCAGAGCAAATACAGGAGTTATACTCACGGTCGAGTCCGTTCAAGTAGCACATCCGTATCTCACAGTGTCCCCACACCGCGCTCACCACCGGGTAGAGTTTCTTCCCTTTGAGCCCTCGGAACGCGACCCCCATGTACTGCCCGTCGACAATGAAGCTCAGCGTCCCATCATCCATGTCCAGGACCACCAGGAAGGAGTCGGGTACAATGAAAGTCTCATCTGGTTCCAGGAAGGCGGGGTAGGTTTTGCTGGGCTGGTTCTTGCCGTCGTGGTAGAGTCTGTTGCGGCCGAGGTCCCAGCCCCACGACTCGTGGTTGTTCCCCACCAGGGTCGTGTACCCCACCGAGTGCAGGGGGGCATCTGCCGTGGCCACCCCGACCACGGCGTGGGTGCCCCGCTGCCGCATGGCCCACGTGATCTGCCACACGTGCAGCCCCCGGGTGTACCCCACCTTGCCCCTGATGGCGTCTGTGCTCTGGGCCACCGGATGCCGGTGAAATATGAGTTTGTCGTCCTCCTTCACGAACACGTTCAGCGAGCGGTCGTCGTTGTTCCACGAGTGCAGCAACTGCACTTCGTAGGACACGGGAGGCATGTCCAGCAGCAAGTCCAGCCGTGTGGGTTTGCTGTAGTCGAGTCCTTGGAGCTCCTGTTTCAACGGCCTGTACACAGGGTCCCTCATATCCACAGTCTTTATCCCACCTGTGACCTTCTGACCCATGGTGTGTCCCGGTTTCGCCTCCTTACAGGCTCATGGGTTCACCTGGCAGCTTCTGCTGTCATTCAGCCCTGCAGGAAAGGTTGCTAGGAGACTTTGTCGAGATGTGCACCACTCAGTATTGCCTAACGGATGGAAAGAAAAACAAGAGACAAGTTAAACATTAGCACACACAGCCTTGTATGCCACATTTACAGAGCACAGCATTAATCTGTTTATCCCAACAACCTGTCCTGCCTTTCCACCAGCAAGGAAGGCTTCCACGGATAGCCTGGCAGAGTACACAGCAGCCACTGATACAGGTTTGAGGAGATAACTCTCTTCGACCCCACTGAAGCTTTGCTGAGTACCTTGGAGGCCTGACTGCAAATCCAACACAGCAGACAAAACCTGCAGGGTCCGTCCCTGGGGGACACTCATTCCAGCAGCTGCTGGCACTCCTGGCCCCACCGAGTTACTGTAGGCAGGGAGCAGATAAACCTGCTGGATGGTTTGTCTCAAATGAGCAGCTTGGGTTGGGGCAGCTCCTCTTCTCCAAGAGGAAAAAAATCCCCCGCTTCAGTCGCAGAGTCCAGGGGGAGGAGCAAGATTCTTCTCACAGTTTAGCAGTTTTCCTTCCAGATTTCAGAGAAACCTCTAAAACGTTTAAGCCAGCTTGGCTAGAGATACTAGCTCACTTTGTGTACCTCTCCTCCAGCACTGCATCCACTGAACTGTCTCTGCTCTCACTCAGCAACACAAACAACCCTCTGTAAGACAGCTGCCAAACTGGGGGCAGCTATTAGGAGAATTAGAAGTGGGAGGGGAGCAAATGAGCTTTCTAAGAAAAAAAAGTGTTATTTTAACATTTCCTGAAGTGAGGCAATCATGCAGCACTCCTGCCAGCTACAGTCACAACACTTACTCACAACCAAGAACCTCATCTGGCATAGAAAACAGAGCATGAATCAGATCTGGTTTAAAAATAAGATTACTGGACACCAGCAGCAAGGCTTCAGCTAGAAGGTGACAGGGAAGGCTCATGTATGTTCAATTCAGCAGCTTCCCTACAGGTTTTTACCACTAGTCCAAGGTATGCCATTGGAATGGTGAGCTAAATCTCATAATTCCTAAGTAACAAGAGACAAGACTTTCCCTTCCCTTCCCTCCTTTTTGTCAAGGATGGGAGAGGAAAAGGCCTGAGGTTCTTTAAAAGTCACACTCCAATGCACAGGCTGAAGCACAGCTATTTCAAACTGTTCAGGAACCTCAGATGTTTGGCACTGACAGAGAGAAGATGCCATTTAAACAGGGTCCAATCATGTTATCAGCTGCTAAGATAACCAAGACATCCTGCAACTTAAATAAATACCATCCCCAACATCAAAACAAATCCTGAACTGTGTGAGCCAGCTGGTCAGCAGCTGGAGATAAGCAAGAAACAGCAAAAATCAGCAGAGGGATGGCAGTCCCTGGATGCCACATGATTTAGTTGCTGTGCCCCACAGCTCCTGCTTGGGCCCATGTGTTTCCATGACTCACAGGCACTTCAGCCCTAGAGGGCACAGGCTGCCTTGCTGCTCTCTGGAAGCCTAAGGAACAGCAAAAGCTCAAAGCAAGGGATGCCAAGAACAAGCCAAACCAGACATTAGCTGAGCTTCCCTGGGAAAGGCACATCAATGCTGACCCAAAGCAATCGTTCCAGTGTAAGTGATTTGCTCAGGCTGGGGTAAAACCCATCAGGCTGCTGAACGTGTGGTGTTCCACACAGAACACGTGGTGTTCTACAGAAAGCACCAGGTGAACCACCTGGCATTCCCCAGGCCTGTGGCATAAGGGCAAAGGCTGTCAACAAGGGACTGGCTAAAGTACACATGGAAGTCCATGGGCAAATTCAGCTGTTGGAATTTTGATTAGGATAAAGGAACAAAACATTGGCAGAAGGAGGAGAGGCAGAGACTTCCTGTGCAGTACACGTGAGAACACAGCATAGGAAGCAAGAACCAAAACAAAGCAGACTGCCAGACTGCAGGAGCACTGGTGCAGACCTCTTTGAAGCACAAAATACTCAAGAGAAGATAACACAATTGTGCTCTTCATTAGCAAGACAATGCCTCGTTCATTATGACTTTTTGCCTTTTGCCAACATAAGCTTCATCATATTTCTCTCAAGGCTGCTGCACCAGAAAGGGAATCACCCCAGTGAAAGACAACAGGGACTTGTGAAGCACAGGGGACAGGACACCCTTCACTGCCTGCTTGGCTCTGCAGAGGAAGCAGCTTTTCTGCACACAAGCACCACTCATCACTTCCATTAGTTATGACTCTTTCCCAGGCAGACTGTTAACACCAGATGAAAGACAATGGCCAGAATAAAGGGAAAGGAGGAAGAAAGGAAAAGGTTTGGAACAAAGGGGTTGATTAGAGTGAGAGCAGGTCAGACACTGAGCACCAGATGCCAAGATTTAAGCACAACATGGCTCCTTATTAGGGCAAGGCAATAACTCTGGCTCACAGCTGGCTCTGCTGCTGTTCCTGGCACTAGCCTGGTCTAGAACTGCAGAGTGGCACCTTGCCCTGCAGTCAGGAAGCACAGTTACACCCCCATTTTTTAAAAGGAAAAGCCTCTTCACGCACAAGACAATACAGGCACTTTCCTGCAGCAGGAGAGATACAGAAGAGCTTATCCTCTTAAATTAATGGATTAATGCCCTGGGCAGCTTAATGTGAGACACAGCCAGCCATAAATGAGAAGATATGCTAGGGAATGGGCTGCTTCAAAACCTTTGAACTGCTACAGGTTTAAGTACAAATCTAAACACTGAAAGTGCTTTTATCTCTCTTATCAACAGCTCAGGCTTGCTGCAACTCTGCTCTGCTTCACAAACACAAGCTCATCCCCATGATGCTCAGTTCTGCTCCCCATGCTTTTTTTCAGTTCTATTGTTAACCTTCTGGGCTTAAAAGCTTTGGAATGAAATTATAAGAGTGTCTCAGAGAAAAGCATTCACTGCTATTCCAGTGAGAATTAGACCTCCCCTCGATTTCACTGTTCAGAGCAAGCAGGCAGTTTGCCATACAAGAAAGATATGCCAGATTTCAAAACAACTGCTTGCTGAAAACAGATCAAGGCAGGAGACAGACATCTCAATGCAAGTCCCTGCTGTTAGACAGGGAGAACACAAGTCTTCGAGGAAAATCTTGTATATGACAGAGCAGAGTTGGTGTTTTCAGCTCAGAAAACCCAAGGCTCCTCATGGGTCCTTCTTTGCTCTGCAACTCAACACCTACAGGACACCTGTCTGGAGCATCAATAACAAGAACACTTGAAGGATCTTAAACTCCTTGATTCCTGATCCAGTCTTACTTTAAGTCTATTTATTCAAGTCAGTTTACTGTGGCTTCATTTTCTCCACATAATATCAGGTGTACTTCTATAGATAAAAGGCCAAACCTTTAAACACCCAACAGGCTCTGGGTGCTCTACAGACAATGAATCAGAGCCCTACCCTAAAGATTTCCAGCCTGGAACACACCTCAGAAGAAGGAAAGAAAAGATATTCTACCCACAGTGATTTACTTGCTTACAGCTTTAGAAGTTGAACTAAAGGATCCCAGACAGTACTAACAAATGAGACCAAAAATACCACTGCAGTTTTGCTCATGTTCCCATGATTTTACTAGAAAAGCATGAAGTAAACCTGGTTCATTTTCTTGGGCTGAATGTTCATCCTGCAAGCCAACAGACAAAGGAGCCACACTGCTCCTGGTTTGCTGACTCACCTGCTGGAAGGTAGATATGTGCACAACTAGTATGTCAGCAACTGCCCACAAAGACCCTTCCTTAGAAAGAAAAGGATTTCTTCTTCCTCCCTTGGTGGGGCTGAGAACAGACCCCTTGATTGTGCAGACCTTCTGCACCCCCAAGTTAAAAGCCAAGATGGATCAGCAATGCTACAACACATCTTAACCAGCGTGAAGAGGGATGAAGACTCACATGCCTCTAACAGCATTCAAACTTTACCCCCAAAACAACCAGGACACTTGATTTTCCCCGCTTGCTGTTAATTTTTGGCATCAGAAACACAGCAGCCCACTTGCACTGTGTATTTCTGCCCAGGGCAGAACCTGGTCCCAGGAAGGCTGTGACACCCCGTCCAGCACTGATGCAGTCACTTCACCAGCCTCTAACACCCTTCTCACCCCAGTAAACACTGATTAAACCTCGGGGGGAAAAAAGCTCACCTATGCTGTTGAAGAAGTTTTCCAGTGCTGTGTTAGCAGAGCCCAAGCAGCTGCAGGACAGATGACAGGAACAACTGCACCAACAACATGATTAGAGCGCGTCTGAGTGTTGCAAGTTTGCTGAGATCAGGACTGGGCAGGCAGCCCTCGTTGCATAGCACTGGCTTTGGCAGCCTCACTGCTGCCCTGCCCCACATGGAGAAGGTTGCCACAGGGGCAACTTCCTCAGCCACACCTCCTGAGGAGCAGGAGCAGTTGGGCTCAGCAGGTTGAGGTGTTGGCAGGGCTGGGCGGCCCCCACAGAAAAGTGAAACTGCAGTCACTGAGCTCACAGCAGGTTGGGCAAGCAAGAGTGAAGAAAGGTGGCCCGTGGCCCAGCAAACAGCACAGAGGTGCAGCAGAGTAAGAGGCCCGACAAGTTACTGTGCTCAAGATACACCACGGATGGGGAGAACAAGCTTTGATTTGGCAATGCTTGACTTGCCTGGACTACAAAGGTAACAACTACCTTGCTGAGCAAACAGCCTCACTCACCCACTGAGCAGGCACCAAGGGCTCTGCTCTCCCATACATGAGGCAGCCAGTACAAGCATGCCCACCCCCAGACACACTAGAAAAGGCTTCTGCCCAAGGAAGCCAAGAGCACGTCATCATAGAGCACTGCTAGGACTTGTAACCACTAAGAATCAGCTTGTCTGTGTGAACCCAGCTCTCCATCCTTCCTCTCCTTGGGATGATTCAGACAGTTTCTGCTGAAGTTCTCTAGCTATTTTTGCTGTGCTGAAGGCAGTGTGATGAAAGCAATGTGCCCTTTTACACCATTTCTCTAGTGTCTAGTTCTCCAAAACAAAGCACTGAAGTTACTCAGAGGAGCACATCTGAGTAAACTAAAACCTGAAGTAACAACCATGACCCATCCTCAACTAAGCCACTTACTAAAAACCAACTTAAGCAAATTTCCACCTGTCCACCTACCCAGGCAGTTCCTGCTAACTGCAGTGCTGCATAATCTAGCAGAAAATACCACTAAACAACAGGAGAGGTTACTTTTCAAAGTACTTGTAATGATGGAAGCAACTCAAGACAAAAGGAGTTCCACGAGTTCCTGCCTGAGATCTTCTCTCCTATTGAAGGATAATTATAAATGGCAATTTTGGTTCAGAGAAACTAAGGTACTCCTTCCAATGAAAAAAGCCAACTCAGGCTGGTTTTCCTCACAGAGGAAGTTCAGGGGATGTGTAAAGGTCATTTACAGCTCTGTGTAAGGCAGCTTATGAATGTCAGCTGCATGCTAGAGACCAGGCACAAACCAAGACTCTTTAAAATAGCTTCTCAGAGGCAGATTGCAGCCTTTTGCCTGCAGCCACTACGTTCTTGGCACGAAGCACTGTTAGTTCAGCTCCCCATGGTCAACCCACTTAGACCAGTACTCTAAAGCAGTTCTTTTGTACCTTTTCCAAAACTACCTTGGGGACGCTTTGTCCTGGGTATTCTGAGGACAGCAGCACTAGGAAGCTATGCAGGTTAAACAATTACTACTGCTGAGTCCAGACCTCTCTGCATTACCAACAGCACAGTTGCTTCTTATCCTGTCTGGTGTGTCCACTTCCTTTCCACACTTACTCATGGTCTGTGGCCTTTACAAAGCAAGTCAAGACAATAAGACTGGCTAGAAATGGTTCATTTACTGGTAGTGGAACACACACAGATGTTAAAAGGAATTAAGCAATTTGCTGCAGTTGTACAACAGAAATTTACCCTGAACACACATCCTTAACACTGCAGAACCCTTCCATGCAGGCACACAAACACCTGCACTGCAGAGTGAGCAGCAGCATTACACAGCACAAGAATGGCTGCTAAATTGGCCATGGCCTGAGAGAAGCCATGGTAAAGTACTCACAGCAAGTAGGAGCTGATGAACCGGCCACAAATCCAGCAACTAAAGCTTTTCCTCCCATCAGGCAGGATAGGGCCCCGAGTTCATCATCCCACATTGAACTGACAGCTCTGCATCTCAGCTAAGCACTGAGAAGTTTAGCCAGAGTCCCTTCCCATGTCCCACATCTGCAGCTGCAGCACTGACCTTCCCTACACCTCTCCCCTTTGCTCCTCTCCAACTTCCTGCTGGTCTAGAATATCTGCTTGTAGCCAACTGGTGAAGTGCTGTTTTCCAGAAGCAACTTTAAACTCTGTATTCCAGCAAGTATTTACAGGCAGCTGTTACCTAGAAGGTTGACTTGATGAACTTGGGTTCCAGGTAGAATTCAACATCCAAACCACACTTGGTGCCACAAGGCTGATTGTCACATACTCTGGTGTCAGTCAAGTCACCTCACAGGGTAAACACTGACTTGGGCTCCCAAGTTATCCAGCCATACAATGAATTGCAGACATCCCTTGTGTCCAGTGCCAAAGCTGTGGACAGGTTACAGTGGGGACACACTGCTGCTGCTGCTCATCAGATGTGTCAGGTTCAGCTTTGTGCCACAGCTCTGAACCCCAGATAGATTCTTTTGGAGGAAAGAGCAGAACAGCTGCGGTTTGGCAGTTAGGTCTGAGCCGAGACAACACCTGTACATGGTGCTACAGGAAGACAAAGATCCACACTGTTCCCTTCCTGGGGGAAGGTACAGGGAGATGTGACAGCAGGGGCACACAGCAATGCAGCCACTGCAGAGCCTGGAGAAAAACTAGTAAGTTGTTGCCATTCCTGTGCCCTTATGTAGAGCCCTATCCCCACTGAGCACACCATCACAGCACAGCCATTCTGGAGGACAAGCTGTTTACAGCTGAGGCACTGGTTTGGGCAGCTTTGAGGCTCTGACACTCCAGCTACATGTTCCACCAGCATGGCAGGTTCTCTGCAGGCTGCAGCACACACCCATTTAGGGAACACAGCACCACCAGATCAAATGTCTTCCAGACCAGGTAAGATGTACTTCCCTCAGACCAGGTTCTCCTCTCACTGGTCACATTTGGCAGAGGCATTTTTTTAGCTCCTGGTACCATTCCCATGCTAGATCCATCAGACAGGTGATGCTTTTCTTTATTGCTTATGTCAAGAACCCATTTTTTGGGAATGCAGCTTGTTTTGTACTGAAATGAAGACTATTTGATACAACTATGAAAGGCTGCTCCCAGGTTGCTTCAGTGCAGTCTTTGCCATCAGAAGAAAGAGCCCTGGTGTCTTGGGGGAGCTTATTCCAAGGAGGAAAAGAAGCTAGGCCGGCACAGATACACCAACTGCAAAGGTCACCTGCAAAAGGCACGGTTTTTTCACAGTTCCAATTTTGCTACATGCACTCAAGAGATGCCTCTCTGATCTGCCTGCAGACTGAGTGCCACAGGAAATAAGTCACTTAAGTAGCAAAGAGGAAGGTCACGTGCAACCTTTTTCCCACGTGTCCAGAGGCTCACCTTTCTTACACCTTCGTACCTGTCCAACCACCTTCACCTGATTTTTCCATATTTTATCAAGACTTTGCATGTAAACAAGCACTGCTTCCAGAGGAAGCCTCACAACCCCATAAGGCTGAAATCTCTGCTTGGCACATTACAAATAAGAACCCCCCAGTTTTATAACCAAGCAGCACTCGAAAGACCTGGCCAAGTTGCCATGCTTGCCTAAGGTTTTTCCCTCCTTCCCTCCAGCACTGGAGCCATTTGATAGGCTGCATTTAGAAAGGCATTTCCTCTGCAATTAAGCCACCATAAATTTTAAATAGTAAGTGTTTATGTTCAGAACTATTTGCATTAAAGAACTCCACATAATCCATAACAAGCCACCCTCTTGTACAAGAACTCCCTGCTTTTCATTATTTCCCTACTTATTAATTTGCAGCCTACACTGCCCACTGTCCACCCCTCATCTCTGGATTCATTAGTTTTGTCTGATAATCAGGAGATGGGAGGGGGAGCAGTGGGTGGAAGGAATGAAGCTTGATGTTTCTACCTCTGCCCAGAGTTTCCACTCCGGTATCAAAAGCACTTTTTTGGCTACAACTGTGAGATCAGCCAACACCACAAGCCATCAGGACAAAGGTTTTGGTAACAAAGCACTGCTTTCCCCTAAAAACAGCTCATGAATCACTGTGGTTTCACGCTGGCAGCAGCTGCATTAAAAGAAATCCATGTTCTCAGCAGTCACCTACCAAAACTCCCCTTCTGTCTCCTTCCTAGGTGACAGCAGGGCAGAACAAAGAGACTTTCCAGCTGCCTCCTGTGCTGTCTTCTCTCACCTCGTGGCAGGTCAGCCTCCATTTCAGCTGTCCTGTGCCTAGAAGCAAATCTGTACAAGGCCTTTCTCATGGGTTTTGTGTTTGAAGAAATGGGGGAAGCAACATGGTTGGGTTTGTCAGAGGCTGAAGAGTAAAACCATGGCATCCCAACTGCTGGAAGTGCTAGTTTGGTAGTCCTAGTTTTTTTTCTAGGACTGCTAGGACTGTTCTGCTCCTTTCAGTGGGCAGAATGAGGCAAACACAACACCTCCATGAACACAGAGAGCCCAGCAAGAGCTGAATGAAGTCACCTAGTACACACCAAGTACTAATACCTGCATGAGAACATAAACTGAGCCCTTACTGTATTCAAATCACTGATTTGGGTATTACAGACCTGCAAATAGATGCCTTGAAAATATAAAGCACACAGCAGATTGTGAGGATTTCAATCCCTGTTCCTCAGAGCAATACAGTATACTCTGTCAGGAGACAGACTGAATTCAGCAGGATTCCTTCTGTCAGGAAAACCACTTGTAGTTCGAGCTATTTTAATATTAAGGTTGCTCAGCTCCTGTCTCCTTCCTCTTTTCATTTAAAGATGTCACAAGCACTACTAACAGTAAATCAAAAATCCCCACAACAGAGCAGCTGCCAAGCACCAGATTACTCAGCCTGTTACCCTCAAATACGTTTATTGTGTCTGAAGCTTCAGCACATGTATCTACATCAAATACATCTCTGCCAGAGGGGAAGTTGTGCAAGTGTCTGGTGCTGCTCATCACTACAGAAAAAGGGTAATTGAAATCTGGGCCATGTACTAGAAACAGATAATTCCTGGCCCGATTGCAACAGCGTCTCTGCTCCCTCCAAGCAGAGCATTACAGGACCACAGACTGGATGCTGTTCTGATTCAGAAGACAGGGCAGCACATGCACCAAAATCCAGGCCTCGTGGTGCAGAAGTGAAGTTGTGCTCCATCCCTGCTTCGCTGCCACTCAGCTTGGCCAAGCTTCAGCACATCACTGCCCTGGGTCTGCATTTCCCCCGTGGAGATGGGCAGCAACACCACCACCAGCCTACCATAGAGGGCAGGAGAAGACACTTTGTAGAGCAGAAGATCAGAGTGCTGCACACTTCTCATCCTTGCATCACAGGGAGAGCAAAAGGGCAAGGTGAACAACAGGCCCACGGAGGATGCCCACAAACTGCCTGCTCCCGAGGAGGGAACTCCAACCCCCAGCAGAACACTGTTCAGTTCCTCCTCACAGAAACCTGCCTTGTCCCTGACATTTAAGGAAGCAAAAGTTAAATTTTCTTTCTCCTCCAGTTTTACAGTTTATTTACACTTGCATCCCCAGCAACTCAGCTGGCATCCTCCTCCTCGCGTTCAACAATCCGCTCCAGCCAAGTTCATCCCTTTCATCCTCCCTCTTACAGTCTGTGTTTAGTCACTGTGTTGACCTCTCCTGTCCCAGCAGTCCCACCACAGACAGGAGGATGGATGCAGAGAGTTTCCCATCCAGCCAGGCATGCCTGCTGCTATTTTTCAGGGAGGAAACAAGCAAGTCCCTCAGGCAGGAGCTAATGAGCTTCCTGACTGAGTCTTTTCCACCTGATCAGACACTACGACAATCCAACCACGAGACTTAAGAAAATTCATTCCATAACCCTGGGGCTGAATGCAGCTAAAGAGCTCTGCATAGCTACTGTTTTCCTACACATAACCAGTGCTATAGCACAACCCAATCCATGCAGAGTTTAAAGCAGAAAAAAAGGCAGGGAAGGATGCAGTGTAACAAGCACAACTTTCCCCTCAAGCTCTATCCTTGTACCAGCTCAAACACTGGGTGTGCAGCCCCTGGTCACCAGCAGCTGCCTCAGCATGTACAGTACATTTCCCTCCACCCTTTCACCACCAGGTCAAGAGATAAAGCTCACTGTGCTCCTGACACCTATCACAACAGTCATGTCCCTCTTTAAAGAGGGGCTGACATCCAACAAACAAACAAAGTGCCAACCCCAGAAGCAGTAACTGTAGTTTTATACCTTGTCTTACTGAACATCAAGCATTAGGTGGACATGGCTGCTAAGACCTTAGGCAGGATGGCTTGGGAAGAACAACAGAAGCAAATTTTGTTTTCTAGCTCACCAGTTTACTCTTGAAAACCTTCAAAAACAGACTATGCAACCTCCGGGCAACCTGTTCCAAAGCTTGGCAAGCTCCATGGTGACAAGACTCCTCCTTATACTTATGGTTTACACATCTTCTTCCCTGTTCAAGTCATTCCAGTTTCTTAATCTGCCGGTTTCGGGTTGAGTTTTGTGTTAATGCTCAGGTCAAATAAATCCTAGACAAGGGAATGCAGTTCAGTGCCTTTGTATCAGCTGTTAGTGCCTTCATCCTGCACAGTGATTTACTCTAAGCAACACAAACAGATCCAGTTCACGTGTCGTTTTGTCTTACCTTGCCACATGGAAAAACTCAACACTCCTCCACAATATTGACCCAGATCTCTTCATCCTGGGCTTCTTAAGTGTTGAAAAAACAGGACTGAAGTTACATCCCTGTGTATGAAGACCCAGTAGATCTTTCACAGCTTAAGCTACAGATTCAGGTCTTTCCTGTCCTGAGGTCTGTGGAGACTGAGGGTGTCACCACAGAGGACAAAAACCTCACAAGAGGAGACAGCTGAGTCACTGAGGAAGTGATTTTTTTTTTTTTACACTGTTTAGGAAACAGTTCACTTAAAAGGATGTTTTCAAAAGTCAACACCCCTGTACGTGCATCCAAAGCAGGAGCTCATCACACAATTGTGACAGGTTCTTGAAATCAAGTTGAGGTTTTCCTAACCTGTCAGACTCTTCAGTGCCTCCAGCACCTGCCTGTGTGCAAAGCAGCTTTCCATGGTCTCCCTCAGGAAGTCTGGTAGCTTCAGTAGGTATTTCCCTTAGCCCCTACTCTCAAATGAGATCTTGGACCCATGATCTGCACATCCAACATTCCTCTGCTGCATTAAGATAGTTCTTGTAATGTGCCAAATGATGACAACAACATCTCTTCCATGCCCTGACCACCAGCCAAGCCCAAGTTTAGGAATGTTTCATTTCTCAAAGTCACCTGCCACATGAGCAATGCTGTGGCTCAGTCTTATCCACCAGTTGTCCTCCCCATGAGGACAGGCAGGCTTCAACATCCCCCTTGGAAACAATCCTCACACCACCCTTTTGGAATTATTACACCTTACAGGAACAGGGCTTATCTTTTAAAGTGGAAAAGATGAAAGCCAAAAGCTGGATGCTGACACGAACCTCATGCTCAGCGCAAGTCTTTGAAGGCAGGAAGGCTTGGGAGGGCAGGGTGGATTGGGAAAAACAGTTCTGCCTGGCTGGAGGATACGGATTGCTTCACCACCACAAAGCAGTGTCTGCAGACTCGTGTTCCCCTCAGCTCCTTCCTCCTGCTGTGCCCCACCTTGAGCTGTGTGCTTGGCTCTTTTGACACCATCAGCCACACACTGCAGCTCGTGACCAGTTGGGAGGGAAACATCTGCAGAAATGCTGTGCACCAGTGTCTGTCACACTCTTCCCCAGGTACATCCTCACCACCAGCAGCTCAGCTTCACCTACACCTCCCACCCAAACAGCACAGTCACTGAGCTGCCAGCTAATGATCTGCACATTCACTTAGAGGTTCAGGAGCTCCCAACCCTCAGGTTTGTTTCAAAGGAACAGAGAATTGCCTTCTAGATAAAAACAACAGTTTTATTATCAAAGTTAAGGAGGTACTTTGCTTTGAAATACAGTTTCTTCCCCTGCATCAAAGGGCTGTTAATCAGTCTTGTAGCAAAAAAGTAGGAGAAATGAAAGCAGCATCTGCTTGGAAGAGATGAATGCAAGATAAAAGGTGCCTGTGACAGAAAGCTGGCAGCAGCCTTATGTTTTCTATTCAAGTCTAATCCGGGAACAACAACCACCCTTAAACATAACAAAAGCTGTGGAAAAACCCTTTCCAAATCCAACAACACAGACAGAAGATGCAATTTCTGTTCTCCAATTGCTGCAGCAGCCAGTTGAGGCAAAGTGTCCAGACAAATCCAAGCTTGCTATACCAGGGTCATCGAGCACCTTGGCTTGCTCAGTTCCACAATATCCCCTCTTTAGCTTCCAATTCTTTCTTCCCCCCCTCAAGTGTCCAAAGGAAAAGCAGTTTCCTATGGATCTCCCTTAGCAAAAAGGGAAGCAGAGTCACACCATGGCAGAACACCTCCAGAATGTCTGGGCATAAATGGCTTGCAATCCAGCCAGCAGAGAATGGAAAACAGCCCTGACATTTCTTGCCTGCCTGGTACAGTCTGTTCCTTGCAGAGAATCAAGTCAGAATTGTAATTCCTGATGGGGATGGGGAAGGATTCCCATCCTTCCACTGAACAGCAGGTGGAGAAAGCCACTTCATGTAACCTTTAAACTGCTTGAAACTATCAAGGAACAAGAAGCCAACAAAGTGCACTCTGCCTGACCCAGCCCATCGCCAGTCTCTAGAAAGATGTGTTCACCTCTCATTCCTGAGGCAGCTGCCAGAAGCTGTGTTACTCAAACATTGGTTATACGAAGCAAAAACCCAAAGAAAGAGCTGGATAAACATGGAACAGACTAGTGCCCAGACATTTGTCAACATTCAGCAAACCACTCCACCGGTGTGCTTAGTAAGGCGAGCCCTCCACGGCCAGGAACACACACCAGCAACGAGGCATCACACAGCAGCTCCCAAAGTGCTGAACTAAGGGGATATTCCTGGCAGACAGATTGCACAAGAGACATCTCACACTGCCAGCTTTACTGGAACACACTCAGCAACTCCCCAGAGCAGAGAGCATTCTGGGATGATGCTTCGCTGGATTTCTGACTTGTCATTAGCCAAAAAAGTTTAATGACACGGTTGGGCTCTGTGTTTAAATATAATTGACCCGGGACACACCATAATTAGGAAGAGGCACTGCACATCTCCATGAATCCAGCAGCTGGGTACAGTCCCAGCATGATGCAATGTTTTGCTTTCACCATTACCTGAAAGGGTCCCTGGAAATTGTGGTGGTGCTTTGGGACAGGCAGGGTGACCAAAAGCTTTGGCTGGCTCCTGACACCATCCAACAAAAGGTTTCACACAACAGCAATTTTAGAAAGCCTTCCTAGCCTGCCCGAAGTTTTATCCCTATAAAAGCACAACTAGACAAATCAGACTTGAAAGCGCCAAAATGAAGTGGATAAAAAACACATTATACAAACTGTGGCTGCAAGAATGCACATGCTGTCTTCAGAGGACATCTGCACTGTAAGGTAGCCAGATATCCCAGAGCAACTTTTTCCTGGAAATAGCAGTTGTGGTAATACAGAACAAATGTTTTTGCCAAAGAAACATGACCAAGACATGTACTACAGCACAGTTCACAGTAGCTTCACTACTGGTTCGAGTGGCAAGGGGTGAAATTGGCCCCTTAGTCGTGGTGGGACACACAGAAATTCACTCCTAAGCAACAGTTTCACTAGCTTAAACTCTGTAAATCAAGCAATATTTAAAGTGGCTTCCTCACCTCCTGTGTGCCAATATGAAGCTGCACCTCAAAGCACAGTCTCCTGCAGGGAAGGGGAGAAACGGCCACTGCTCAGTGTCTGAGGTCTGTCTGGTGGTGACAGGGAATGCTATGATGGTTTTTATTCCTCCTGTTTCCACCTTCCAAATGCCCTGACACTGCCACAGAAGCCTGAGTAAGCAGAGTCTGAAGAACTTCCATGTTCTTCCTTCCCTCCCTAGGGCTCCTCAGCAGACTAAACTGTGGGTTTCCTCTCTAAAACAACAAAATTCCATACCTGTAATTAAGCCAACAGCTTTCTGATGTGACTATTCCAGACTCTGCCATCTGGGTCCTTTCCATGAAGGTTACCCATTCAAAAACCTCTCCAATGTTACAGACAAGAAATCAGTGCAACAGTCAGTGATGAAACACGTTCGTGAGCTGTAAGCAAGCCTGAGTCCTTATCTAGGCATTAAACAGCTGCCAGGACTTTTAGAGTTCAAAGGCAAGACAAAAACTGTACAGTCAAGCCATCCTCCCAACATACCACAGTCATCAGAGGTCCTCATAAGTCAACATACCTTCTAAATAAGTGTTTAACATAAACATTTGTACAGTCACTTAATTCCTGGTGAACCAAGATATTTGAGGTGGGCCACAGAAAGCTCCCATGACATCAATGGAAAGTTTCCAATTAGGAAACCAAGTTTGAAACACATTAGTAGAACTTAAAAAATAGAGATGAAGAAGCCCTGTAGAAACAGTCTAAAGATCTGCACTTAAGCAAAATGCACTCAGTGTACTTAGGAATGAGCAGAAAAGAGCAGCTGCCTTGCATTTTCAGAGTTTAGTGATCAAGAACTGCAGAGATATAAGACAGTTATGTTATAGCTGCTGTCCTCAGTATCTGGGCTTCTGTCTTTTCTAGGGCTGGTCAGTCTTAGTTCAAGTATGTTCAACTGTTCTTTGGCTGCTGCTTAAGTCCTCACTCCCTTTGAGAAAGCTGGATGGCTTTGCCAAGATTTGCTGTGTGCAAACATCAATTTAAAAGTAATGAGAAAGCCATTGCCACCAACCATTCAGTGCACCACAACCTCCCAAACATGGGAGAGATGTAAACTGTCCAGAATATCTAATGCCTGGAACATCAAACAAAGCCACCACATCCAACAGTGTTTTCCTCCCCGAAAAAACCTCACACCAGAATAAACTTACCTTGCAGTTTTATTTCTACAGTCAATCCATCACACTACTGATATTCAATGAAAGCATAAACTGAAACCATCCTACAGATAATTCCAACTCTTTGGTGATACCATCCTTGGCTTGAAAAAGCTGGTTATGGAGCTGTTCACCCTGGATAAATGCATCTAGGCAAGTATTAATTGGACTGCTCAGCTCTTCTATCAGACTGGTAAGCAAAAGAGGGTTCACTGAACGACCTGCAAAGTCACTTTGTCATTGCTGCCACCCTGCCACCTGCTGGGCCATCTGCTCTGTCTGCTCTGTGCCAAGGACAGGACTTCAAATGACACCTCTTTGGCACCACAGCCCCGGGTCAGACACCATTTCTGTGACAGACCTGTTTCGTGGGTATCTCAGGTATGCCAAAACAAGATTTAAGAGCACACTGAACGTTGTGTTGGCATAAAAGCCTCCTCAACAGTAAAACCACTGATATGCCTTCTGCTGTGCTGTTTTGCACCTTGAAATGGAGATTCCCATGAGGCCAAGGATTCTTTCAAAAACAGTCTAGACTGAGGATTGTTTGGCATTTTTGGAAAGTTTGAAGACAGCCTAATCCAAACAACATAAGAGCACATGCCACTGAACAAGTACTGGTTACAATACTGTATCCTTCCCCTCCACCTTAATGACCATAAGCTCAAAAACCATTCTCCTATCTTAAATACACAGGGGGATTTGCCAGCAGTCCTATACAGCACACTGCTCCCCAGCACCAACCAAGGTCTTACCTCCATCAAGAAATCTCTTCCACATCAAGCTCTAAGAGCCATTCTTCTCCTGCTTCTTACCAAAAACTGCAAAACCATTAGCAGCCATTCTTCTCCATTTTAACACAAAAGTGTTGCTACACTTATCCCACAAAACACAGTCCAGCTGAAGATAAGCCAGACATCTCACTTTGCTCTTGGATGTTCCTAGATGCATACCAGAAGCCTTGCCACACCTCTGGCCTAAAGCCCAAACCTGCTCCTGCCTACTGAGCTCAGCCAGGGATGCTGCACATGTCCCAGTGGCAATGTGCAGTCCATGGAAATTCTGTTTGCCCCCACTGATAATGTGCTGCCACATGCACTTGCAACCACTTCCCTACATCAAGGGCAAAGACTGAAGGCACCTCATGAGTCACGGGCAAGTTCCTTTCTGGAGAAAATACGGACAGCAGAAAGTCCTTATAGAAAATAACATATACACCAAGTTAGTGTTCAAGTATACCTGGCAGCAAGGATTGTGTTCTGAAATGAACCTCAGTAAAGCAGCAGATTTACTGGAGTTCCTTGTAGGCAAACATCTGGACGTGTCTGCCATCCTGGAGTGACACAGCACCCTTGGCAGGGTTCCCCAGGCACACAGCACTGCTCCGGCTCCGGAGCAAGCGGGAGGGCACTTGCACAATCACAGCCTGGCTGCAGATGTGGGCGACTGCTCCTTCCAGGCAACCTCATCAGGTGTCCCCTCCCACTCAGAGTGTTGACACACAGAGCTGTGCCTCTTGCAAATCCAGTTCGGTGTCCACGCACACCAGGCTTTATCGGATTACCCAAATAAAGCCCCGGATTTAACGTTATTGTTATTCATGCCAAAAGGGCAGATTTGGACACTGCGTGGGCACTGTGGGCACATATGACCTGCCCCTTCCACAATCTCACTAGAAGGCAACATCTTGCTGCCACTTGACATACCCAGAGGATCAGAAACACCTCAGTGGACCAGGAAAGATGCAGCTGGGGAAGGTGTAGAGTGAACCCTCCAGGAAAGCTCTCAATGCCTTCAAAAGCTGCTTCTTGCAAACAGAGAGTTAAAAAAGTTAAACCATTTAGCAGCTTGTTGGTCCTTGAGTAGATCATCTCAAGGTCAATTAACTAAGGGAATTATTAAGAAGGAACTACAATATCCAAGTTCCAGGATGAATCTCAGCCACTGAAACAGACACATTAATAAACCCAAGACACACACACAGACCTTTTTTGCTCTCCCCATCACACCACACAGCAGGTCAAACCCACAACCTGGAAAACCAGTAGCACATTACAGTGCTGGTCTGCCTTCACTCCCTGAATTTTCACCATTAACCAAGCTCACAGCCACTTCAGAGCAGATCAGCTGCCCCTTTTTTAACTTCTGCACAGCAGCTGTACATTGGCAAGGCCTCGTGCCACATACCTAACCTTCCAGCAATATCCTGCTGGAATCAGTGCCATGTGTGCAGCCCTTCTGCCCTTCCCCTCTTAGGCTGCAAACTAAGCTCTGCTAGCAGGATCTAAGAGATGCACGGGCCTGAATCAAAACCAGAGTCGAGGCTGAAACCACTTACAACTGCCTGTCTGATCCCTGCTGCAAGAGGGACACGCAGCACTCCAAAAACATCGTGAGGTACCGGGGGGGAAAGCAGTGCCCTGGCTCACAGAAGATGAAACACGTTCATCAGTTTGAGTCACTCCCACCCCCAGCTCCACTGTGTTCCAGTTGGAAGTGCACAACGTGCCACATGGACAACCCCAGAGCACTGACAGTGAAGCTGTGGGGGACATCAGGCAAGGCAGCCAAGTGTTGAAGGCAGCAGTGCAGAACCTGGACAGTGAGGCTGCAGGGTGACAGCACAGCCCGTGCCTATCATATAACCCCAGCACAAAAAGTCCAAGCAACTAAATTTCCTGCCCACAGGCATCAAGCCAGGTACTTTTGGGATTCACAGAGGCTCAAAACCTCTTCTCAGCACAGGGGTCAACAGGTTTCTTCTGCAGCTGTTCAACAGTTTACAGGAACTAGGACACAGACACTAACTCTCTCAGTTCAGCTTACCCCTTACCAGCTGGTCCACAAAGTTTTAGGTATTTCTTTCCATGGGCACCTCTTGAAACTTCAAGTCTGCGATGCCCTGGGATTAGTATGGGACAAAGCAATCCCTCCCTCATTCTCTACATTCAATAACATGACTGGTTTAGCCTTAAAATGGCATGGGGAGACCATACCTCAAAAGAAATCATCTCCATGTAGAACTGCTGACAGCCCCATCCATTCCTCATACCCAACGTCCCAATTCCTCCACAGTAAGGGCCAAAGGCTACTGTTTGGAAGCATTTCAAGAGTCATTATTGTCTTCTCAGTGAGAAGCAATGCTGCTTTCCCTGCAGCACAGCTCACTAGGCTGCACTACAGACCCAGGGATCCCAAAGCACCACGACAATGAATTAGGGTATCTAGGCAAGAACTGCACTTTGGCAAACTCCAGGGCTTACCTCGAACCTCCAAACACTGTAGTTAGAATCCAGGCATTTTTCACATCTCTACATTAAGCAGAGCTTAATTTACAAGAGGCCATTCAAACCAGAATTTATCCACAGGGAAGTCTGCAGAAGTTTAAACTAAGAATTCCTAAACATCTGAGACCAATGTAGCCTTCTCATGTCAAGAACGGCTTGGCCTTACCCCTTACTTGCTTTTTTTGGCTGTTTACCATCTGTGGCTCACGTTCTTTAGAACTAAGTTGTTTCTGCAGTTTTTGTGCAACCGAGTGCCTTTGTACATTTATGGTGTCAAGGCCCCATCTGGGATCTCCTCAGGACAGATTCCTGACTTGATAACATACCAGCTCTCCAAAGAAAGCAGTTTCAAACTAACATCTACACAGCTGCTCCGACTTACAAGCTTCATCAAATTCCCCTCCCAGGCTAAAAGAAAAAGCCCATGTTTGGTAACACCATTCAGACATTACCACCTTCTGCCCCAAAGCTCCCAGGTCAAAAGTTGTTGCTCTCACTTTGAAATCAGGCAGATGATGGTGGTTGTTGTTATTTTGTGGTGGGTTTTTTTAAAGCAAAAAGCTTTCTTCCTAAAGAGAAAGGCCCACACTCCTCTTAAAAAGCTTTCTCCTTCCAGGGAAAGCTTTGCAGGTTAAAAGCCTTACTATTATACAGCAGCAGCACTGCTGCTTTGAGTCTGTCTTTCCATGTTCTGGAAGAGGAAAAACCAGCAGAGCCATAAGACAAGGAAGTGTCAGTGGACAAGACACTTCAGGGTTAAGGAAAAGAAGCTAAGGCAAAGGCAGGTGGCTGTTTATTAAGATCAGAAAGAGATGCTAATCCCAAAACCTTTGAAACTGATCCTCGATGCTGCTTAAGTACAACACAAAACCAGAAGGGAGGATGACAAGACATTTACCACATGAGTGAAACACTAGAAAGTTGATGCCATGCCAAGCCCCCCCACTCCTCACCATGGCACCTCCACATTGTGGACAGGTTAGACACTTCTCACCTTTTCCACCCCACTGCCAGAACGAGCCACATGGTAGAGGCCACTAAATAAAACTGGTATTAGTATCCATCCCAATCAGACAAGAGCAGCATTAGCTTTATTTTCTCCCTTTTTGAAAACCCTAGTGCAGAGTCGAGTGATAGAAGGAAGGCCACACATCGAGTCAGATGTCTAGAAAGGATTAGCCCACAGCTGTCCCTGGCCTGTGGCCCTACACCCATCCCTCCAAACCACACTCCCTGGGGCACACACAGCACTGGCACAAGGACCAACTGGCCTGGAGAGCTCTGGACCCTAAAGCCAATCCCAGGCATGACACCACGTGACAAAGAACTGTCCCCAGCACTCAGGAGACAGCACCAAGCACCCACCTCATCATCCAGCACTCCCATCTGCTCATCCCACTGGTCCAGGTCCAGAACTCAAGCGTACAGCTGACGTGCAGAGAAACTGTCCTTCCCTCTGTGCTGCTTCTAGAGAAAGGACTCCTGCACAGGCAGTCCCTTGGACTGGGACAGTTTAGGTTTTACTCAATTTTAGCTCCAGAGCAGGACATTATTCATGGTTCAGCTGACTGCTCTGGCACTTCCTTACTCACTGCCTTTACACACTGGGGGCAGACCTCAGCGCAGCATCCAGCTCACACCAAACCTATTCTACCAGGGAAAGTCTGCTGGATTTCCTTCCCTGAAAAGCTACAAAGTCGAGGCAGCTTGTACCACTCCACAGCTACAGAAGAAAGCAGTCCCCATACCAAATTAACACCCAGAATGAGGATTTTTTATATTTGCTGTATAAAAACACTCCTCTGTCTGGAAGAGAATTTTCTGACCAATGCAACAGACCAATTTACTTTATCCCAAGAGTTTCCAAAGCATTACCTTTGAGGGCAGAGCACTACAGAGTTCACAGGGAATCGATGCTTTGGTAGTCTTTGGGAAAACACATTTAACAGTGGCACATCTCCCCACCAGTTAGTAGTATTTTTAAGCTATATTTTCTCACACTCAGCAGAGAGTGTTTGGCCATCACCTGTAGCACATATCCACCCCCTCTTTGTTAAGGACAACAGTGCTCTTCCCCCCAGCAATTATTGACAGAAACAGTGGCAGCTGCAGCAGTTACTCACATGGAGCAACTCAAGGAAACTTTTTTTGTTGCCCAGAGCAGTGCAGCAACTGGAAGTGAGTCAACACCTCAACATGAGCCCATTCTGCAGTGGCCACCAGCAAAGAAACCCAGTGACTGCAGTTTGGTAACAGACACTTACTCACTTTTGTTCTGCAGGCATCACATGGCTTTGTCTGAAAGCAACCAGTGTCTGACTTGTGACTTGGCAAGTTAGGCTGTGGGGACAAGATACATCACACACCTGTAAATACAGAGGAGCAGGGCAGCACCTCCACAGCCAGCCACACACACCAGGTTTGGGGAATTCACACCAAAACACAGCTTGTTAGGCTAATTCATGCAGGTCTAGCCAGCTGTTTCTCACTGCTATAATGCAACACTACCAGTTAATACATGTAGAAGTCTCCTTCCACAGGACATGAAGATAAGCACAGCCCAGCTGAGATCATCTCATTGATACTCCCTGCCAACACCAGTTAATCCTCACTCCTTGTCAACACAAGCCCTCAGTGACTCCAGACTCAGTCAGTACATGTATACTGAAGCCCAAAATTATAAGCACCACTTGCATTGGCCTCTTTGAATCCCTCAGGTGCCAATTCCAGTGTACTCAGTGACACCACAAAATGTGATTGAGAGACAAACCTCAGACAGGCACAGCACATACTCCCTTCCACATCTTATATTCTTCAAAAAATACATTGTGACTTGGAACAATGTCAGCACGGTCTACACTCAGTCACAAACCCTGGCATAGTGTCATGACTGGCTCACCAGCTACAGACTTTTAATTCCAGTAACTTAATGAATTCTTAATTAGCCCTCACAAGACAGACTTGACAAGACAAGCAACCCTTGCAGACTGTTTTCACTTTTTCTGAGGAAAGGAAATAGGGGCCAGAAGGGAAAAAAAAAATCAACCCAGACACAGGAGAGCAACAAGCAGAGCAGAGTCTCCACATCCAGCAGCAGTGAAGTGACTCCACACAAATGCAGCACGTATCAGCTAGCCAGTTCCTGGAACACAAGCCCAAGTCTCCAAAGTATCCAACACAAGTTTACAAACAAGCTCCAAACCACATTATAGTGCACTTCAGTAACCTCTAAAGCAGAGGAGAGAGGCTGCAAAAGCCTTCTGCTGATGTACAGCAACAACCTGATGCCCCCCTGAGGAATACACTGCTGGAGTTCATCCCTTGCCTTTAAGGGGGGAGCAGAGTAAATTGCTGCTTTATGCATCCATCATCACAACTGCTGAGAGCCACGAGAGATCCAGTGGCCAGGCACAGTGACAGAGCAGGGAGGAGACAGGGCAGTTCCCTCTGGTTGGTCAGGGAAAGAGCTCCTCCACTTCAGTGCTTCTCAGCATCACCATTCACTTTGTAAACAGTAGCACAGCTCCATCACGTTCACAGCAGTTAGTTCCCTTATCAACTCAGAACAGAAATATCCATCCTCCTAGGCTGGACCCAACCATCTTATAGCCAGATCTCTTTTACTGCAAGCCACTGGCACAGAAATGAGATGTTAGAGGGGTGGGAAAAGCAGAGATTACTCCTGCGAAAAAAGGCTCACAGATTTATCCTACACTGCTCTCGGGGGGAAAAAAAGAGCTGATCTTCCTCCAAGGTAGCAACTCCCATTTTACAATCGTTTTGTAAACTTCCTTATCTTGTGCCGTGGCTCAGGCAATTTACAGGTTTTAAATCAGGCACGGCCACCACCAGCCATCAGCCACCCTGGCTGCCCACTTCAGTCAAGGGACAAGGAGAACACATGGCACACTTCAGCAGGAGGCCACAGCAAGACTGACCTCTTCTCGTAACAACAGTCTCGGTCCTTCAGACACAGGGTTATATAAGTCTCCGCTGTACCAGCACAGGTTTATGCAGCGAGAAAAGAGACATATTAATCAGCCCTTGTAAGGTGCGCTCCAGAGACCACCGCCGTAACCACAGACACTGAGCAAACAACCCCGCTTCCTTAGCGGCTCGGAGACATCTGAGCCGACATTATCAGCGTTTGCCTTCCGAACACGCACGGGGGCTACGCCAGCCGGGCTCCGGCAGCCACCCACCCCGCGGCATCGCCAGCACCCCAAAGCGCCGGGGCGGAGCGGCGGGAGCCCCGTTATCCCCCCGCGCTCCCCGGGATGGAGCAGCCGCGCTCCCGCGGGGCCCCGCCGCCTCCAGAGCCCGGCCCAGCCCCAGCCCGGCGCCGGGCGGCGTTTCGGCCGGCACCGACCGCGGGCAGAGAGACCCCGCCGGCAGCGGGGCGCGGGGAGGCCGCGGAGCCCCCGCGGCAGCGCCCGCCCGGCCCCGCCGGCTCCTACCGTGCCCGGGCTGCCCTGCGGACCATGGCAGCGGCCCCGCCGCTCGCTGCCCCCGGCGCGGCGGGGAGGCCGAGCCGCAGCGCCCGCTCCTCCCGGCGCCAGGCGCGGCAAGCGGGGCCGGGCCGTCACATGGCCCAAATAGCGCCCGGCGCGGCCCCGCTCCGCCCCCGGCCCGGCCCGGGGCGCGGCCGCTCCGCCCGGGCAGCGCCGCACGGGGCGGGCGGCGGGCGGGGCAGCGGCGGGGCCGGGGCGCGGCCGCGGGAGGGGGGACGAGCATCGCGGTGCCTGGCGGTGCCGGGCGCCGGTCCTGGGCTAAATCTGGGCTCCTTTGGGTCGGTGCTGCCGCGCTCGCTCCGGGAACGGCTAAAACTAGCGGCGAGAGTCGGGCGCTGCGGGTCCCCGTGCGCGGCGGGGCCACCCGGTGACGAGTGGCATCCTCGGTGTCGCGTTCGTCGGCACGGTGTTGCCGCGTTTGTTGCGATCGCTCCGGGGATCTTCATGCTTTTTGTTTATTTATTTATTTTAGTAGGCTTTAAATTTTTATTATTTATTTTTATAGGCTTCAAATTTTTATTATTTATTTATTATTTTATGTAATCATTATTTTATTAGTATTTACTTAGCTAAAAATAACATTATTTATGTTAAATTTTATTATTTATTTTATTAATTATTATTATTTTTATTATTTTAATGTTTAGTATTTATGTGACATTTCATTATTATTATTATTATTTTAATGTTTAGTATTTACGCGACATTTATTATTATTATTATTATTATTATTATTATTATTATTATTATTATTATTATTATTATTATTATGTTTAGTATTCATGCGACATTTTATTATTATTTTAATGTTTAGTATTGACGCGACATTTTATTATTATTATTTTAATGTTTAGTATTCATGCAACAGTTTATTATTATTATTATTATTTTAATGTTTAGTATTTATGTGACGTTTTATTATTATTTTTATTATTTTAATGTTTTGTATTTATGTGACGTTTTATTATTACTTTTATTATTTTGCTTTTATTTTTGTGATGTTTTATTTTTATTTTATTTTTTAGTATTTATTTCTGTGATATTTTTATTTTATTATTTAGTATTTATGTGATGTTTTATTATTATCAGTTATTTAGTATTCATTTATTTGTTTGCATTGCTTTTTATTTAAGACTCATTTGTTTACCAAAATAAACCAGGGAAGTATAGTTCTGGTCATTTCAGCCTTTTTTTTTTTCCTTTTTCCCCCCAAAAAATACTACTCTTTGGACTAATTAGACCCAGTAGTGTGTGTCTTTGAGGCGATTAATTTTTCAGTGTTTCCAGACAAAAGGGTTGTTTGTAGCATTACTGCTTGGAGCTGTAAACCAGTGGGTTGTCATAAATCCAGCAATCCATATTGCATGGGGATACCTCCAAGGACCACCTAAGAGCTGCAGGAAGTGGTATGAATGATTCAGGAGGTGGCAGCTTGCCATCTGAGTCAGTGTGGAATGAATGCCGCTGCATGCTGCTGGAGTTATTGTATTTTGGGGTTGGACATTAACATTGGGCCTTGACATTTCTCATCACTGATGGTCTTGGGCACATGTTTAAAAAGGGCAGGGTTAATTAATTGTCGTCATTTTTGTGCCTCTACTTCCAGAGGACTTTGCTCTTGTCTCGGCTGAACTCCATTTCCAGCAGAGGGGCTTCATTCCAACAAGGTTCTGCCATAAATACACAAGTGCATTCCCCTTACCTACATTTTAGTTAGGCAGGATACTCAGCCACTTTTCTCCTATACTCAGCCACTTTTCTCCTGGCTGTGCTCCTCTTAGGGAGTGGGGTGTGAGTAGTGAGGAAGGCAGTTCCTGGGTGCAGCCGTGTGCAGGCTCTCTGGGGACACTGGCAGAAGGTGTTCTCTGCTGTCTGACTGTCTGACACATTTCATGGGCCATGCACTGATTTACAACTTAGTTACACCAGTTCTTACAAGATAAAAAAAAAACCCCTGCAGCTGCACGGGGATGAAATGAAGTTGTGTGGTCCCCAGGGAACTGTAATAACCACTGCTGGGTTATGTCTGCAGTGAGGTGGTCACAGCAGGGCATTCAGTGACACACAAAGGGGCAGGGTGCAGTGCTGAACCCACTGAGCTGCCAGAAAAAGTCAGAAGAAATGTGAGGGCCAAGGTGAGGTGGCTGACCTGCTGAATACTCCCCTCCTCCTCACCTCTTCTAGGCCAAAAAAATCCCTAGAGAGGACTTCAGCCAATGCAGGGGAAAAAATTCTGCTGAACTCCATGGGACAGTGCATGCATAGGAAGTTGTTCATATGGGCGTTTGTATCTTTGCAGGACTGAGGCACAAATTTGTGGAGCATATTTTGGTGTCCCTGGGGATTAGTTGCTCTATGCCAGCCATTGTGGTTCATTAAAAAAACACATTCACATCAGATTAAATTTATTGCTCTAGCTGACCAGAAACACCAGGGAGATTGTAGATACAGCACAAATATGTTCTTTCACGCCCTGCAAGATAGAAATAGGTGGGTTTATGTTAAATAGGTACATATCTGGGTAGCTTTTTCAAAACTTCATTGCTCTGACCTGGACCCGCCCCTATTTAAGTTCTCACTAATTTCAGCAGAAGTTCTTCAGTAATAAAGTGTTCTGAAAATCTCCCCCTTTGAGTTTTTCTGCAGAATGCTGTTCAGTTCTTGGACAGCTCTTAGCCAAACCTTGGGGGCCCATGCTTGCCCTGTAAACGCTGCTCTGAGGCAGCTGAGGAAGGATCCTGACTCTGCAGACCAGCCCCAGTGTTTTCTGGCAGCACACTTGCAGCTTGTTGTGCCAACCCACTTTCTTTGTGGAGAGTGGGGAGTTCTCTCAGTTGATCTCCACTGTTCAAAAGACCCACTCCAGTCACTCCAGTCTTTTCTGCCAATACTGAAGCTGTTAGAGGAATGCTCCAGGCATCCGTTAGCTGGAGAGCCAGACAAACTGGAGTGTTGTCCAGGGAAACTTCAGGACTGCTCAGAACTGCTGCTCTGTGGACCAGATTCTCCTTTACAGTAAATCAGTCTACCACACTCACTGAAGTGCACCTACTCTGAGTGCACTGTCAAGGTGGGTGACTACTGTAATGTGAGACCTGACTGGTGGGAGTGGGACAAAGGCTGGAGTGGATTCATAAGGTGGAAAGGCAGAGGGGAGGCAGTGGTTAATTAGGTGAGTGACAGTAGCTCTTGATGTCCAGATATATGGATGGGGAAATTTTCTCTTTCCCTGAGACCTTTGCCTGCCCATCTGCTCTGACTCAGTGGAGTGACAGGACAATGGCCAGAGCCAGGATGCTGAGGGAAGCCCAAGATCTCACTGGGATGGAGCCTGGATTAGCAGAGACTTTTCCAGCTCCCATCCTTGTGAATTTATGCTAAGATTATTAAAAGGAAGGTGGGAGGAGGAATGACTTGGCATGCCTGCTTTCTTGTGGCCAGCATTCAGTACTGTAGATTAGCTCTGGGATCTGGAAGTGGATGAGCATCCACATTCTGGAAAATGGGTCCCTTTTGACTGTCTGAAGTTAAGCATCTAAATCCTTCAGGCTCCCAGCACAGACTCTCAGGCTGGTACAGACTTTGTAGATGTGTTTTATGCCTGACTGATACTGACCTTGCAGCAGGAGCCTGGTAGACTGAAGCAATGAAGGGGATCCTATTGCTTTGCATTTGGAAGGGGTGTACAAAGACAGGCAGGCAGAAAGCACACAGCTTTCTGTGCCCTGGGGAGAGGAGGGGAGAGAGAGAGAGAGCGAGAGAGCAAACACTCTGCCCGGAAACATGTACGTGCTGCATGCAGGCTCTGCCTGTGGGAATTAAGGGAGACAATGCAACAGATAGTGAACAATGAGCGTCTGTAATGTGCAGCTACAAAGCCAAAGTAACCCAGTGTGCTACAGAACACAGAGACAGGCTGTGAAAACAGCAGCCTCACGAGGTAGAAATCCTGCCAAGCCTGCTTAGAGGACAATCAACAAACCCTCCTCCGCTGGAAGATGGCTAAATGTGGTGGGAAAGGGAGTAAAAGAGGGTGGGACAGGGGAGGGAAAAGAGGCAAACCCCAGGGACACTTTGCAGGAAAAAGAAAAAGTAGTCATCTTCCTTTTAGTCTCTTCTCGTGAACTGAGGTGTCAACACAAAACACTTTGCACACTGCAACACAAGCAAATGAGGCTGTGGAATGAAATTAAACTGCTTTTCCAAAAACAAACAAACAAAACCCCAAACAAACACAAAACAAAACAAAAGTGGAACCAGGATATTTTGGTTTCCATTCACCTGGAAAGCAGAGGCTTGCTGTGACGTCTCCTGTCACTTCTCCTTTGCCTTTCCACTTCAGCACAGGGTGCTGGATGGGAAGATGCCTTAAAGAATGGGAAATACATGGCTGGAGCACTTGGACGTAGAAGATACTCCACTTCCAGTTCTTTTTGGAGCAACCCTTACAACACCAGTTATCTCCAGGGTGCACGTCCTACAGACGTGGCTACCTCTTAATGAGAAGTAACACCCCCTTAAAATCACAGTGACCTTTCTGGCTGACACAAGTCCTGCAGGTGCAGGAAAAAAGCCACGTCCCAACACTCCTTGTGTCAACTGCACTGTACATGGGGAGCTAAGGACATGGTCACAGCCTGTGCATGAGAAGTGGGGAAGCAGAAAAATTAGTTCCTTGCCTTTTTGATGGATAGCCATGAACTGAAAATGGTAGCAACCAGGATAACACAGGAACAGCAGCTGTGGAGGAGCTCCTGGGAGAGCAGGCTGGCCAGAGAGCTCGCTGTGCCACGGGAGATCAGTGCTCAGCCCTGCACCATGTGTGGCTCAAGGGCCAGCGGAGGAGCCGGTGTCAGAGGCCCAGCTGAGTTGGTTTGTGCCTCTGGAAAACACTCCTTTTGCAGGACAGGGCTGGGAAAAGCAGTTCCCAGCAGCTCCTGCAGCACGAGGAAGCAGCACCCTCTGCTGCTGGCAGACCTGTCTCCAGAGCACCTCTTCACTGACAGACACCTAAAGAGCTTCCAGAGAGGAGCTGAGGAAAGACACCCACAGTGATGTCCCCCCTGCAGCATGGGGGTGGGTGCTCTGTCAGACACTTTGGTCCTGTCAAAACACAGCTGCTGGGAGAGGAGGTGCCAGGCAGCCTCTGCTTCCAGCAGATAACAGCAATAAGAGCAGGCCCTGCCTTTGTGCTGGAAAGATTTTGGCTGCTGCTCTTCCCAGCAAGTGCTTTGGCTGATACTGTTTGATGAACATGACTCGATACACACCACAGGGATGATGTAGGATGAAGCTCTCCAGCAGCCTCTCCTCCAGCCTCTTCCAAACCTTCCACATCCCCACGAGGTAGCTGATTTACTGTCGCTGCGTGTGAGAGGAGAAGGGAACCCAGGCAAGAGGTGACTCACCCCCAGTGAGTCAGCGATGGAGTCCTGCCCCTTCAGCTCTGCTCCAAGCACGATCCAGCAATTCCCAGGGCTCTGGGAACACGAGGAAGGTGTCCTGACTCCTCCCACCCCTAAGCAATCCTACCACGGGGCACACAGCGTGGTGCTGCACCACCACCAAGCTGCCTCCCTGGAAAGCTGTGGGATGATGCAGGATCCAGACAGTCAGCTGAATCCTAGTCATCCTTGGCTTTTCCCCCTCCCTTTTGCTGCAGACCTTTTGTTTTTCCCAAATTAAGCTGTTTAACATCGATCAGGTCCACCCCACGAGCACATTCCCAAATGGGATATGCACACCTTAGACAGACACAGAGTATTTGGTCTCTTCCTCCCATTTCCTCCCTCTCCCTGAATGAAAGCTGATCTTTTCCCCAACATCTGACCCCAGGTTTCCCCTCTTCATGTGGGGAAATAGCCTAAACTTGGTCCTGGCTGCAGCTCCAGACTTGGATGAGGCAGAGATTTGAGCTCCCATTCCATTCCCCCCTCCCATCTCACGGCCTCTCTGCCTTCCTCCCTCCAAGCACACAGAACCCTGTGCCAACTGCTCTTCTTACCCACCTCAAGAAAAGCAAAGCACGAAAAAAAAAAATGCTGGAATTCTGTTAAAAATAGCCTGGGATCCTGCCTAGAAAGGATCCTGCCTGCCAGTCTGTGTCCACGCACAGGTCTCGTTTCAGCGACAGCCACAGTCACACAGAACCCGGATTGTTCTGGGGAGAAGGAGATGCCTACAAAAAGGGAGCCCTGTTTAAGGAAAAAATGAGGCGATGTCTGGTCGGAGCGCCACCAGGACATAGTTTCTGCGGGAAATTCCTCTCCACAGAGCGATCTGCCGGAGGGGAGGGGAGGGAGCCAGCACGTCCCGCCGCAGGGAGCAGCTGGAGGGCACCGGGCTGGCACGGACCGCAGCGGTGCCTGCAGGGGAACCCGGTGCTGCATTGCTACAGGACCTCATGCCAGCTCTCTGCAGGGGGAGCAGCTGGAACGAGCCGGATCCATCCACATAACCCACAGACATCTCACCAGGCAGCTCGGCTCGGGACCGCCCAGGCTCCTGAAATGTGCTCCTCTTCTTCGCTCTCTCCCCTCCGTCTCCTTCCTTGCCGGTTTTCAGGACGCGGCCACATTTTCATCATCCTTTTTTCGGGGAGAGGAAGGCAAGAAACCACGTCCCTGCTAAGGCAGGCCATGAATCCAGAGCACAAATCCTGCTAAGGATCGCCCTGAGCTGCAGCCAAAGGAGAAGTCGAGCACAGCACCAAAAGATTTGTTTGAAAAAAGCATTAAGACACTGAAAATTTTGCTGCTTTTCTCACCACTGCCTCTGCTCCCTGCATTTGGGGAGGATTCACTGATCCTGTTCTAGCTGGAGTATCTCTCTTCAGGGATGTGCAATGTAAACTGGAACAAAACTATCTCTAAACTAGAATTAAAACACTTCTGATGTTAATAGGAGAAACCTATAGAGGAAAATACTGCCCCAGCCCTATGTTAAATGTTGCATTTAACTGTTAAATCTCCTCACTTGCAGACCTATCTTCAAATGAATAGGTGTCTTAGATAATTCAGCATTACCAACGGCACCAGAAAGTACCTGGACACCCAGGGGAGCACTGGAGAGGACTGGGACACTGAGAAGATCCACACCCGTGGTACTGCAGCAACACTCTGCTGGAATCCACCGAAAACCCCCAAGTGTGTGAGTGACAGTGGGAGTGACAGTGGCATGCAGGGGAAGGAGCAGTTGTGAATCAGCAAGACTGCAGCAAGAAACCATCTGATTTAAATCCTCCCATCCTCCTTTTACCGGGAAAACGAAGCCTTCCCCTGGGGCACTGGGACGAAACTGCTGTGCTGCTCCTCCCCTTTCCCAGGCTGTGCCCGTTCTTCCTGCGGAATGGAGGTGCCAGGTGAGATTTTCCTTTTGGTGAGGAGGTGGCTGGTTCTGGACAGGGGCATTTGGGCATCAGCTAACCTGGAGGGCAGGACTCTGCTCTGGGATGCCCACAGTGCCCTCCCAGCCAGAGCCACAGCACAGCTTGTGCTTGAACTTCAGCTGCTCTGACCAGAGCAGAGCTCAAATCTGTAAACTCTGTGCTCTCGAGCAGCTCTGTCCTGTGCTGACAGTATCCATGGAAATGCTACTCAGGGAGTAAATGTGCACCAGGGGAGACTTTCCCCAGGCCTGGCCCTTTCAGGACCCTGCACAGCACTGGGTGATCCCATCCTCTCACCTTAAAAGGGCTTTGGCTGTTCCTCTGTTCTGCAAAGTCCTGGCCTTGTTTGGATGAGACACCAAAAAAACCAGGAGTCAGAGTGAACATTCAACACCAGCTACACTGTCCACCTTGTACAACTAAAACCCTAAAACTTCACTCACCGAGAGGGAAAAAACCAGAATGACCACCCACCTTTGGAAGAAATTAAAAGGCACTTCTTGTTAAAAATTATTTATTTTCTATAAATATAATTCTCTTTTATTCCTTAAACAACATGAAAGGAATCACAAAACTTTGCTCATTGGAAAAAAAAAAAGATTTTACAACTTGAATTATAAAAGTTGAAGTGAAAAATGAATTATTTCCAGTGTTAGTTTTCTGTAAAACATATAAATAATCATACCATTGAATTCTAGGAATGCACTTGACATTTAAAAAATTAATAAAATTGGTATCAATAATCACTTAAAGGAGAAACAGACCGTAAGAAATTACTCCATGGAGTTGCTTTTGCAAAGAAAGGTTAATACAAGCTCTCAAGAAGGTGCACACCTCCTATTTATAGCTTTCACAAAATAAAAATAGCACTGCTTCCTTGGCCTAGAGCCCAGTGGATTTCTACCATTCCTCCTCATCAGATTTGTTGCTCATTTAACCCTTCTTCCTATCCACAGTATCTCTCTTTCCAGTCATAAATTTTGTATATTCAAAAATACTTGTTTTTCATTTGGCAAATGCTAATTATTAAAGAGTTTAAAAGGAGTTATCTGTGTAAAAATAAAATGCAGTTCCAACTCCCCAACCAACCAACTCAGACAGCTGTGTTCACTGAGGAAAACATGTGGAAGCTTTCAATGGATTTTAATAAAATCTGGGATTAATTTTGGGATGACCCACTAGATAGAGACTTCACAAATAAACACTATTTTCAGCTGGAAAGAAGAGAGGCTCCCTGGGGAAAAAAAAATATGTGCTTACTTAAAAGTGCAAATAAACCCCTTAGTATTTATTTCAAAAGGTGCCAGCAAGATATTAAAAAGAAAGTGTGCAAAACCAGGAAAACACCAATGCCACAGTCACCTGTAACACAGTCATAAATCCTGTCATTCATAACAAAACAGTTACTCTCATATAGGTCAATTTTTCATTA
This sequence comes from Manacus candei, assembly GCF_025592945.1. Classification (NCBI taxonomy): domain Eukaryota; kingdom Metazoa; phylum Chordata; class Aves; order Passeriformes; family Pipridae; genus Manacus; species Manacus candei. The sequence goes on from NW_026138070.1 coordinate 4,598,243, forward strand.
GAACTTGTTCCCTTATACCAAACACAAAAGACCTGGATAAAAGTTAATGGATTTTTTCGTTTAAAAATAAAAAATGATGTTGGGACTCATGGATGTACCAGACCCAAACCCTGTTCCTCTGCACAGCTGTTCCTGCCACTGTGGTATATTCTGGAATCACTGTTTGCTACCACTCCTCTACAGAGAGGGTTATTCCAATGAACTCCTGGACTTGTGCTCTTGTTCCAGACTCCACTGGACAAGCAAGTCCTGCAGCAAAGCCTGCAGAGCTCACCTTCCTCCTGCTCCCTGTTCTCCTCTCCTCCCCTGGGGTTTATTTTCACCCTCTGGTTAATCCTGCCTGCAACCAGGACACAGGCAGGAGCAAACTTAGTCACAGGCACCCACAAAAGAGGGATAACCAGCCATCCCAGCTGTCAAACCAGAGCAGTTAAGGCACTAATCCAAAGGTAAATAACCCACTGGAGGAGATCACGGAGCATTTGGGGACACCTTGAAAGCACAGGGCACGCCTCATGCGTGGCAGCATCCTGGGAAGGTGAACATTAGAAGATTAGGAAGGGGACAGTGGGGTCTCTGGGTAGGACTGGATGTCCCCAACCCTCCCTGTGAGCAGCAGAACTACACATTCCCACAACCAGCTCAGTGTGTGCTGTCAGAGGTGCACTTTGCTGGTTCCGTGTGCCTTAAGGGATGTGTGCAGAGAAAATCCCCTCCCTCGTAAGTCAGTGCCCACGAGTTCAAACACCACCACCACCATCTGCAAACAGTGGATCTACCTCAGTGTGTGCTGTACTCATGGATATGTTGGGAGTTTATAAAGCTGCCTCCCACAGAAATTCTACAAGCCACCGTGTGACGCTTCAAGCTTCAATTCTGAGGACAGAGAAAAGTTCATTTCAGAGAATGAGGTAAAGACAGCTAAAGAAAACATTTTTTTGCTAGCTAAGCCCACCAACTCCTCTGAACACCAAGCTTTTCCCTCAATAATTATTGCACTGCTGGCAAACAACAGCTCTGTGAGCTGCCATATTCCTCACCCTGTCCCCATTATTTTAACAGCCTAAAAAGCAGTTTGTCTTCCTTCCCCATCCCCCCTGTATCAGCCATCCACTTAATGAAAGCAGCAAATTAGTGCTTCTAAACTCAGCCTCTGCTGCTGGGCAGGTTGCAAAGGCTCAAGACTGCAGTGAGCTCACAAATCAGTGTCAGAATTTAGGGGCCACATGGCACAAAAGCCAAACGTGCTCCCAGGAGGGCACAGTCAGAGCCTGGTTGACACCAGATCCCTGTGCACACAACCCTCCTTTCACTGAGACAAGGACTCTGGCCCAGCCAGACTGAGCAGGGCACAGGATAAACATGTTATTATTGTCTCTTAGCCTGAGAATTACATGAAACTTTTTAAAAATTTGGCAGGTAATTTAACAAGTCTCCTGTAGTGCCTGCGAGGTAGTTAAATGCCAATAAGCAAAAACGCCTGACAGGAAAACTGAGGCACTTCAGGGTGAGGTAATTTGTCCAAAGTCACAGTCAGAATCCCTGGCAGAGCCAAAAATGCCGCACTGGCTCCTCCTGAGCTCTGAACACTGAGCCCAGCTCCCTTCAGGCTCAAATGTCAGAGGCGCTGCAGGCCACGGATATCCCAGAAGCTCTGAGGAGCCCGTCAGAGATGAAGCTGCCGCTGGCAACAGAAAAACATGGACATTGTGTAGGAAAATCCAGGCTGTAAAGGCCACGCAGACAAGGGAGGAGGGACACTGTGAAGGCATCACCCAAGCAAAGCTTCATAATCCACGTACCAGACCAGCTGGCCAGAGCTGGGGCTGACGCCCGAGATCGGCCACTTCGTCGGCTCGTGGCCCACCCTGCTCAGCAGGGTGGTGATGTCGTGCTTCCCCTTCCCCAAAACCAGGACAAACACCTGCCTGGCCCTGTTGATGAGGGGTAGGCTAAGGCTCATCCTCTGGTGAGGTTTGACAGGGCTCTCAGTCAGCACCACAGTGGGAGCCCCTTCCAGCCCGTTCTCCGAGCGGGGGAAGAGCGAGGCCGTGTGGCCGTCGGTGCCCACCCCCAGCAGCACCAGGTCGAAGCTGGCGTTGGCCACCAGGGCCACGATGTCCTGGGCATACAGCTCTGTGCCTCTGTCCTCCTCCACGCAGAGCCGCCGGTTGAGGTGCACGGGCATGGGGTGGATGTTGAAGTAGGGCACCCTGACGCTCTGCAGGAGGTGGCTGTGCAGGCTGAAGAAGTTGGACTCGCTGTCGGTGAGGGGGACACAGCGCTCGTCCACCAGCCAGATGTGGGTGTGCTTCCAGGGGAAGCCGTAGTGGTGCCTTGCCAGCCGCTGGAACAGGATCACTGGGCTTGAGCCCCCTGAGAGGGCCAGGTGGAACTGCCCGGAGCGTGCCACACTCCTGACTGCTGCCTCCTCCATGTCGGAAGCCAGCTGGGAAATCAGGTCCTCGGACCACGCCGAGACCAGGGGACTCTGCCGATATTTGGACTGGATTGCCTTGTAATCACTCGGCATGTGCCTGGTGGGGTTCAGCAGCTCCGCTGGCTCTGCCAGGGAGAATGCCAGTCCCCCACTCACCATCTCAAAGTCGAGGAGGTGCTGGTTCTCCACGCCCCCGGGGTAGAGGCGCAGGGGCTGGTGGGAGATGCTGTCCAGCAGCGGCGTCCAGAAGCCCCAGGAGGCCAGCAGGTTCTCCGTGGTGATGAAGAAATCCTTCCTGCCGTGGTAGATGTTGGAGATGAGGACAGAGTAGGCATCTCTCTCTTTCACAGGGCTGTACACATAGTAATCAGACAGTGGTTGTCCAAAAATGTGCAGGTCCGACCGAGCCACGGTTTCTTTCCAGCTGTCTTTGGGCATGACAGGCCGGAAAAGGTTCCTGCTCACAAGCACCGCAGGGGTGTTGAGAGCCCCGTGCCCGAAGTAGAAGATGATCTGCTTGGCTTTACACTGGCTGTGCCCTGCATCCCTCAGAGTCTCACTCTGAGTGCAGTAGGCCCTGTTCTTGAAGAGAACACGGGCATAACCTACCCGTTCATCCAGAGCCTTCCCAGAGGTGAGGAGGAAAGGGACCCCTTCCCACCGCAGGCTGTCACTGTGGATCAGCACACCTGAAATGACAGGGAGCTCAGCTACCAAATCAAACCTGAACAGCAAACAGTTTTGGGGGGGATCTCTATCACCTACCCATTATTCTCCTTCCTCAGGTCCCAGAAATTTTGGCAGCCGCCGTGTCTCTTGCTCCACATTCAACCCTTTCCTGACTTCATTACCTAACTGCTCTCCAGTTACCCTGCTGTGCTTCCTCCCAGGTATCCCAGTTGTTTAGCCTCCTTTAATCTTGTAGGAAACCAGTTTTCTGAACATGAACATAATTCAGACAGTATCTTTAATGTTCAGAAGACCCAGAATGGCTAGAGGTAATCTCATGGTTTGTTCATCACAGAGAACTGCAGAGCTTTACCCCTCAGCTGCAGACTCGACTTCATGAAAATCCATTCACTGGATCACTAGCTGACAGGACAACAGTGTTGTCTTGTTCCAGCTCCCAGTCATGCTGGTGCATGCCTGGAGACATCTCAGTGCCAGCAGTGAGGTCCAGAGTCATGGAGCTGGTATCATCACACAAGGACTCACATCTCCCGCTCTCCTCAGCTCTAGACTACTCCCCCCTCCAGGGCCCAGCCCAAACTCTCACCTGCAAAGGTTGGTGTCGTGCTGACGTAGTCCTGTGCCTGCTGCAGCTCCTCCTGGGCCTGGCTGGCGTACGCCCGGTACTGGCCCAGCACGGCACTGTTCTTCTCCAGCCCCCACAAGGACTGGAAGCTCTGCAGCTTGTGCTGCAAAACCTCTTCTGCCCTGCTCACGTTGGCGGGGAGCTCCATGATGAGGAACATCAGGGCCTCTGTGAGGTGGTTCTGCAGCACGTCCCGGATGACCCCGTACTGCTCGTAGAAGCTGGTGCGGCCTGAGGACAAGGAGGAGGGAAGATGCATTTAAACTGACGTGGTTCTCCTGCAGCTTTGTCCTCTGCATGTGTAATGTGTGTGCCAAGAACAAAGAGAACAAGCCCTGACTGGTTTGCACCTCTTCTCCCAGCCCAACAATTAACTTGAAGCCACCAAGCTCAGAGAAGTTGTGGATGTCCCGTCACTGGACGTGTTCAAGCTTTGAGCAACCTGTTCTAGTGAAAGATGTCCCTGCTTATGGCAAGGGGGTTGGACTAGATGGTCTTCAAAGGTTCCTTCCAACCCAAATCATTCTACGATTCTACACTAAAATAAAGATAAAAGGTCCCCATGGGACTGCTTGTCCTCCCCAGAGCCAAACACAATCCTCTTTTTGGGTGCTTAAAGAGCCTAAACCCAGGAGAAGTCATGCTGTGCCTGACAGTCCCGAGTGCACAGAGCAGAAGGCAGCTCTGCAGCCACAGCCCTGGGTCTGGCACTCCACACAACAGGCAGTTCCACACAAAAGCTTTGTCAGAGTGGCTGGAAAGTGGGGTCAGAGCAGGGACCCCCAACAGCTCTACAGCTACACGCCAGCTCCCCAGAACAGCAGCAGCTGTGCCCTGGCAATGAGCACTGCTCTCCACTGCCCCTTTCCCCTGATTTTCCTGTCCTCAGAAGGCTCTGGCTGAGCCATGCCCTTGGGAGACAAAATTTCATGCACAAAACCCTTTCCCTGCCTGGCTTCTCATGCAGGTGGGAGCAGGGGGAGAAGGACAATGCACTTATGAAGAGACTCAAGCAGATGCCTTTGTGTAATCCAGCAGCAGCAGGCTGCAGACTGCATCACCCATAGGCTTCCCCTATTGATTGATACATTTCTCTCCTCTGCTCTAATCCAAAGGCACATTCATTAGTGGAATCAATGCTGCAGACTCGCTGGGAGCCAGGCTGCCAGCTGAAGCTGAACAGGGGAAAAAAGACGCCAAATGAAAAATTACAAAGCTGTTCAGAGCAGGGAGGGCACAGGGTGTAGCTGGGGCTGTGCAGAGACAACACTTCCCCCCTTTGTTACCCTGCAGTGTGTCCCTCTCCCAGAAACAGGCCCGGGTGAGGTCTGGGCTGCCAAACCGGAGATCACTCCGAGTTTGATAGAACTGTGTTACTGGTTTGTGGTGGCTCAGAGAGCGAGGAGGGAGGGAGGCAGGGAGGGAAGGAGGGAGCAGGTAAAGTGAGTGGAGAAGCAGCTCTGATGTTGCAGAACTGAGGGCACCTGCCGTGCCCAAAGTGCTGCGGGTGGCAGTCCAGCCCAGGGAGCTTTGTGCTGAGCACTGCAGAGCGGCTGCTGCAGCACTGCAGGGAGGGAATGCAGCCGTGTCCTTCAGCAGGAGACCCATGCTGGCAGCTCTGGGCTTGGATTTTTTCTCTCTGCAATGCTCTTTCTCACTTACAAGAGAGGAAGGGAAAGAAACAGGCAGGCAAACACAGAGTGACCCGGGCACTTGGACTGACACTGATTAGCTGAGATGAGCAACATTCAGGCAAGAGATGCAAGAGCACCTTCCAAGGAACAGCACAAAGGTATGCTCAGGGTGAGCTTGGTAGCTAACAGGACAGGAATACAAAAGGGTTGTTGTTGTTTCAACAACCAGAGGATGGCTGCACTAAACTGAAGTGGCCTTAGATTGCATCAATTCCAAATCTAGTGCCTTTTACCAAGAATCAGGATGGAAAGCTGGGTGCAATGTCCCCAGGGCTCTGCAGCACAAAAAGGTGGGGGATTCTGCCCCTGCTCCCAGACAAACTGCAATTGGAATCTTTTCTTGGAAGCAGCAACACTACCTGGAAGTGAGTCAGTCTCTAGCACAGGAAGTGTAGGACAGTCCCCCTCTATCTCCAGAGAGCAGCATACCTTACGGGTTTTATTTCTGTACCAGCACTACCTCAAGGGCCACTTTCACATAATTAATGAACCTGCCAGTTCTCCTTCTCATTCATTCACCTTGCACACTCTGCACACTCTCCTCACCAACCTTTAGCATCCACAGTCTCCTTCAGGACAACCTCCACTCTTTCCACATGATGTCGGTTCCAAATCGGATCCAGAAACTGTCGGTTCTGATCTCGAAAAGGCAGGATATGGGCTACAGCCTGTGAAGGGAAAAAGTCAAGGATCCCATAAAAACTCACCAGACTCCCACAATATCTCTGGCACAACATCTCTGCCCCATCCAGCACTGGGATGTGCCAGCAGACAGGCAGCACAGCAGAGAGCAGAGTGGGTCAGAGAAGAGAAAACCAGCAAGAGAGCCTGCAGGGATGCACAGTGGGGCTGCCAGTGACTGTCCAGAGCAGACATTAAAGGTCTTTCTGAGGCATTTTGAGGTTTCATGTGAAAAAAGGCTGAACTACAAACTGCAAGGCACTCAGTTTATATCTGTCAAAGGACAAAGGGCTGAGTCAGACCATCCTGGGACTAATGTACACTTCCAAAGTGCTGAAATGCTACACCACTAAAGCCATCTGCTCTTTTTGGGACACAAAAAAAAAGAAACAACCAAAAAATGAAACAGAAGAAATCCCCCCTCTCAGTGGAGATGCTCCCCCTGCAGCTGGACATGCAGTAAAATCTGGCCACAGTGCCATGGCTGGAGCAGGCTCCTTTCAAAATGTGACATCACATTCCTGTGAAACAAGGATGGCATGTCCTTGGACACATTCCCTCGGGGACAACGCAGCTCCACACCCTGAGCTGTCCCTGCAGCAGGCCGGAGTGGAACACAGGGCAGGAAGAAACCTTCTCCTAAGCATCCCATAAAACTGACATCCCATCAGCTCCTTATCATATCAAATCAAAAACTGCTTCCAGAAGGCACAGCTAAGCAGAGAGGCCTGTGAGTATTGAGATGGGAGAACTGTGAGAGGGAAAGGGTGCTGGTTACTCAGCGAAATCAAACCCCCGACCTTGGTGAGAAGACCAGATAAACTCTGCATCTCTACTTCAGGCCCATACAGAGTTCAACCCTACACCCTGGCCTCCCTCTGGAGAAGGGACCCTCATCACTCCAACAGGAGAAAGCCCTGCTTTGGTCTGCACATCTCCTCTGCTCTCTAAGAGGATGGACAGCAGCACAGGACAGAAGAGGAACAGCACAGGATTCCATGAGGCTTGGGATCACACTGGGAGGCTCTGTCTGAATTTGAGAGGGGAACAACACTCCCATTAGATGCAGAACTGACACCCAGCACTCTCCCAGCCACCAGCCCCCCCAGCCTGGCAGGGGGCTGTGCCCTGCCAGCTGCTCACCTGTTTGCCAAGGTAGTGGTCCACCCGGTACATCTCCTCCTCCCTGAAGAAGCCCGTCAGCTCTGCAGCCAACTGCTGGGCCGACTCCAGGTCATGGCCAAAGGGCTTCTCCAGCACCACCCTCAGCCAGGCCCCCGGGGGAGGTCTGCAGCTGCTGTTGATGTGGCGGGCGATCTCCGTGTAGGCGAAGGGTGGCACTGAGAAGTAGAAGATCCTCCCAGCCTCCTTCAGCCCCTCCTGGCGCAGCAGGGCCTCGATCTCCCTGCTCAGGGCGGTGTAGTTCTCGGCACTACTCAGCTGGTGGTACTGGCTCAGCTTCAGGAACTGGTCCTTGAGCACAGCACACCTGTTGGGAGCCTCGTCCGGGGGGCAGGACAGCTTCTTCAGCGCCTCAAACATCAGCCTCTCCCCCGGCTCCTGAGCCGTCAGCGCAGCCCCGTGGAACGTGAAGCTGTGGCCATTGCTCACTTGGTCCATGTAGAGCTGGAACAGACCCTGCCACAAATACTTCTTGGCCAAATCACCCGTGGCTCCCAGCAGGACCACGGAGATGTGGCCCTGGGACGCCTTAGCCAGGGACTGCAAGGCTCCCACGAACAATGCTGCACACAGGACCCTTCCCAGCATCTTGGGAGAGAAGGGGCAGACCCAGGAACACTAGAAGACAAGAACAGAAAAGAAAATGTGTCAATCCATGTTATAACTCTGCAAAACACAAAGCAAGGTACCTGCTTTCCCATGGCTGAAGAGCCAGGGACTTCTGCCTGCACCCTCCACCCAGCAGTCCCTCCTCCCCTCTGTGATTTGGGTTCTTGAAGAGCCTCCTCATGCACACCAAGAAGTGGAAGGCAGCGTGTGCCCAAGGTATTTGGGTAGCATGTGCATTGTTCCCACAGCTGAGTTAATGCAGGGGTGTCAGTGCCTTTAGATTGTGAAACTGGAGCCCATTTTAACACAAATTTCAGAGCTGGCTACAAAGGAACACATGTGCCTGCACACTGAACACACGTGCCTGCACACTGAACACACATGCCTGCACATTAAGCCCTGCTTTCAACAGCCTCCTGTTTGGGACTTTGCTCAAATAGTGTTATTCTGCCTTGGCATGGCTTCAAGTCAATATTGTGAGAGCAGCTCAGAGGCAAACACGACCACTGGCAGTCCCAGTGCACAGGTTCCTCTTTAGGACACCCTTTAATGACTCATGTGCACAAGCACGCTTGGGAACAGAGCTGAACTGGGTTCTGAGGAGCAGCTGGGAGACTGGTGTGATAAAGCAACACAGGGGAAGAAGTTTAGTCCTTAAATTGAGTCTAGACATGAGCCAGTCTAGATGTGCCCCATGGTGGCCATGTATGTGGCCAGGGGAGAACGTGGGGTTTGTGTTCTGCCTCCCTCAACCTCCCATCACTGAAGAGCAGGTCAGCACCTTCTCCACTCAGCCCCCATTCAAACCCCTGCAGACAGGGACAGCTGGAATCCCTGACCAAAAAGCCCCTTTGCTCACTCTTACTTATTCAAAATAAAGCTGCTTTTAAGAGAAAAGAAACATTTAGTTCTTATACCTAGAAACACGGCAATGACTTTACATCTCATGAGAGATAATCTGGAATGAGTGACTAAACCACTGTGCAGTTCTTATTCCATCAGATGTTATGTCAGAAGCTCTTATGGATTTCTCACTCCCTTAGTTTCACTTTCTGTTTAGTTGGAGCAAAGCCTTCACAGCACACGAGATAATTAACTTCTTTAAAAACTTTTGGTTCTGGTCAATAAATAGATATCTTTTAATTTTACCTGTGTAGGAAAACCAGCCCTATTTTGACAGTAAGAGGCTTTTATGTGCTGGTGCAGTTGCAGTCTCACTACTAGGCTTTGCACTGGGGAAGGATTACACCATTTTAAAATGGCAGTTTCATGACCACACCACTGAGAAATGGATCTTGGGTATGAGAATGAACCTTCTGCGGGCAGATATGACTCTGAAAAGTGTCTCATCAGATTCACACATTCACAGTCAGCAAGAAAAACATCCCTGGCTTCATTGCTCCAGTTACAGCTGCACAGATGCCCCAGAACCAAAAGCTCCTTGCTTTTATCTGCCCAGGCTCACTCAGGATTGTCTTTCCTAGCCTGGAGCAAAAGGCCTGGTCCTTGCTCCCCCTGAATGGCAGAGGGATGAAGCACAGATGTCTGAGCTCTTCACTGGTTTTCCCCATGGAAAGCTCCCAGAAAATCCACTATTTCATCACTGAATCAACACAGGATCCAAAGCAGCTAAAGGACCTAAATTAGCTAAAGGATTAGCTAAAGGATAACTAAATAATAACAAGGAACCTCTGAACATCTCTCCCTGTCTGCAGCTTGAACTGGTCTGTATAAATCTTGTGTTTCTCTCCCCAGCAGACTCACCTGTAACACAGGAGCTTCAGAGACCACAGTGGCAAGAGGAGCTGGAAATGTGTCTTCTCCCCAGTGCAGATCTCTCTCCTGCAGGGACTGGTGTGTGGCAGAGTCTCTGACCAGTAGGTGGGTGAACAAGAGAGATAAGGCAGGTTGCTCCCTTTCTGGTAAATGGGAGGAAAGACCTGATTACAGCAGAGAAAAAACGAATTGTGCCTGAGCCAGTAACATCCCAGCACACCCCAGCTCTCAGCCCATCCACGCTGGCTGGGCCAAACCTCCTGGATGCTGTTTGTGAGCTGGCAAAACACAGGCACACGTGGCAATTCCTGCTCCCAGAGTCTCTTCCTGACTCCTCACCTTTGCACCTGAGCTCAGCTGGGTGCTGCAGGTCTCCAGCTGATCCCAGTGAGCCCTTCTGGGAACAATCCCCAGGTCCAACTCTCAGAAGGAACAGTCCCAACACCACAACCCTGTGGCAGTGGGAAAGGGCATCTTAGTGAGCCCTCCTAGGACAGCAGGACAGCTCTTGTGCAGTGCTGAGCCTTCTGGGCACCCTGGCTGCTTCTCTCTCAGTTTGCATAAAAATTCCTTTGGCTTTTCCTTCCCTGTTTCCTGCATGGAAACAGGGCAGCTGAGCATCACTTTAGCTGACAACTGCAGCCCACTGTGCAAGGAAACAGCCTCAGTGATGCCCACAGGCACATCAGTCCCTCAGGAGACAGCCCAGTAGCTACTGCTCTCCTCCAGAGAGCTTCAACAAGGTACACTGGGGGCTGTAAATTTAACTCATATCAGCTCTCCCCAGCCTTCTGCTGCCTCCCCTACTTCCCTCCCTTCTCCACGTGCTCTTTAAGCCCCATGAACTCACTTGAGGAATCCAGCAAACAGTACTGGCAGTTGCAGAGGGGCAGAAATGTGGCTCCTAAGGTTTTGCCTGCAGCATAAATAACTATTTGGTTTTCCTTCCCCTGCTGTGGGGTTACAATTCAGGTGGCAACGTTTCTCAGGGCAGTGGGGCAGTATTTACACTTGTTTGAGCAACCTCTGTTCCAGGAAGCAGGGGCATGTGACACAGTGCCCATTGCACCCTGGCAGGCTGCAGTCCCTGAGATGCTGCACGAGACCCCAGGAGGTCCCACTGTGGAGTGGGAAGGGTTTGGGTGGGTCAGGCTTTTCCAAAGGGCAGGAGAGAATTAGCCAAGTAACTTCCTGGCAGATTCAGTCACATGTCCTTCCAAGCCAACTGAAAGCCAGTTTCACAACACTCCCAATTGCAAAATATTGAGCTACGCTGCCCAGAAAAAGCACAGCAAACCCAGCAATGTTTGTTTACTGCTTTCATATCAGCTAATCACCACTGCTCACATTAAAAAATAATACTCAAAAAATCCCCCCCGCCGGCCAGAACAAAGTTGCTCAGTCAGGCTTCAGGAAAAGACTCCTGGGCCTTATCCATATAAAACATTTGGGAGCTTAACCCAGCAGTTAGACTGTGCATTTCCTCCAGTTTGACAGGAGCTCAGTTCAGATCTTGTACGGGGGGGAAAAAAAAAAAAGAAAAAGATGTTTTGTTACTGTTGCATCCCCACTGAAAAATAATTAACAGATGCAGAGCCAAAAGAGCTGGACTTTGATGATCCTTTTGGGTCCCTTCCGACTCAGGGAAGGTGGTTCTATGATACAAGCAGTGTGGCTGGGCTCCTAAAAGGCCATGCACAGGTAACACATGAAGGAAAGAGTTATGGGGATACTTTGAGAATCAGGAAAACCATATTGGCCCTCTGTATATTCCAACGTTAGAGCAGGAATGGCCTCACCATCACCTCCTGGAAAGGTCAGAGGCTTAACGTGGAGACTCACATTAAAAGCAAGCCGGGCGATGCAGGAATTAGTGTTTGGCCCTTCTGGTTCTGGCACAGCCCCACTCCAGGTGCCCTGGTCCCAGCGCCGGGACGGCAGCTCAGCGTCCGGAGCCCTGGAAGAGCAGGACAGGGTTACGGGGACAAAATGCGCTGGCACCCGAGGGATGAGCTCACCTGTGACAGGTGCGTGTCACATCCCCCGCACCGCCCGCCGGAGCTTCCCCGGGACACGCAGGGATCGGCGGGGCCAGCGGGAGCCGGGCAGGGCTGAGCGCGGCGGGGACGGGGGTCCCGCGGGTGCGGGGCAGGAGAACGTGCGGTGCCCACGCGGGGCGGGGACGGACCGGGGGTCCCGCAAACACCTCTGCCCGCCGGGGAACCCTGGGGACGGGCCGGGGGTCGGCGGGGACCGGGAGCATCCCTGCATCCCCCTATCCCTGCATCCCCCTATCCCTGCATCCCCCTATCCCTGCATCCCTCCATCCCTCCATCCGTCCATCCCCGCATCTCTCCCTCCCTCCCGCGGCCATGCGCGGCTCTCCGGCCGCCCACGCGGTGCCGGAGCGGGGCGATGCCGCTGCCCGGTGGCACAGGGCAGCGCAGAGAGCCGTGGCCAGCCCGCCCGTGCCGGGGGTCCCACCCCCGGCGCCCCCCGACCCCCGGCCCGGCCCCGCTCACCTCCCGCCCGCCCGCGCCGCGCCGGCGGGCCCGACACACAGCGCCCCGCCCGCCGCGCGCTCCGCCCACCCGGCGCGCAGTCTTGTGGTTGGCGTCGGGTCTCGCCGCGCGGCGTCGCGCGGGAGGGGGGAAAAAAAAATCGCCGCGTTAAGGAGGGGGCTCTGGGGGCGCAGCCCCCGCTCGGGTGGGACACGAACACCCTCGGCCAGCCCCTGCTGGGCACTGGGCACTGGGCATCGCACCCCTTCCGCGCCTGGGCGTTGCGTCAGGAGTGTCCCTATGGGGGGGGGGGGGGGGGGGGTGTGCTTTTGCTTATAGTTCCCTTTCTGGATGGAGATGCTCTCGCTGCACCATCAGACCAAAGCTTTGACCAAAGGCGGGAGGTTTGGTGGGAGTTTTGGTAACCTTCAAGGGCAGGTTGGATGGGGAATTGAGCAACCTGGTCTAGTGGAAGGTGTCCCTGCCCATGGCAGGGCGTTGGAAGATGAACTTTAAGGTCCCTTCCAGCCCAAACCATCCTTAATTCTATGATTCATTCTAAAAGAAAAAGTATCTCTTTTCCCCAGTTGCATTGGTTGTCTAATTTTATATATATATATGTCTAATTTTATATATATATATATATATATATATATATACACACACAGGTAGGTATATGTGTCCACAGACCTTGCACTGCTATATATATGTCTAATTTTATATATATACATATATATATATACACACACACAGATTGGTATATTTGACTACAGACCTTGCACTGCTTTGTGTCCTGAAATGACTGTGACCCCAGCACACCCCCTCCTCACCACACATGTGCCCCCACAACTCCAGTCCTGTGTTTTCTAAACAATAAAAAGTACCTTGTGACCCTCCTGGTGTGCGATTCAGCTCAGCCTGACACTGCTTTTAGACACATCAAGTTTTGGGGAGGCAGGTGGAGTGATGAGAGGCAGAAGAAGGGAAAAAAGTGTCTTTGCAAACGTGTATGGCAACAGCAGGGAGTTGTGAAGCAGACTTAGACTGCTAAACAGCTATAACTGCATCCCATAATACATGGCATTACATTATATGGCAAGACTACACACCATTCCTGTTGTCTTTGTCACTCAAAGGTCTCAAATTATTTTACACAAGCAGAGACACTTTACCACCACCACTTTCCAGGTGGGGAAAGGGAGTCACACTGGCAGAACTGAGCACAGAATTGGGGTACCTTGCTGCTCAGGCTGGTAACCTAGAAATGAATTCATACATAAGGCAAGCCTTGCATTATATTTGTGATAGATATATATAGATATATAGATACATATATATAGATTGCTCAATATACATATATCTATCTGGTCTGGTGGAAGTTGTGTGTGCCCAGGGCAGGGGGGTGGAACAAGATGGTCTTTAAGGTCCCTTCCAACCCAAGCCATTCTGTGGTTCTATGATCCAACTTTGAATCGTATTTACTGCATCATTCCTTTATTCCATACCCTGCTCTGGAGGTTATTCCACCAGCCTGCTCTCACAAAGACCCTGTAAGGTGTTGCAAAGGTGCCACAGTGACACCTGGGTGGCAGCACCCAGGTTTGTCTGCAAGGACGTGGATCCAAATCTGGGAGGAGGGAGACTGCAGTGAGCCCTGCCTCGCACTGCACAGTGCTTTGTGATTCCAGCCATGTTGCTAATGCAGCTCTGGGCTGGGTGAGGCTCAGTGCCTGCGATTCTGAACGGCTCCAGTCCCGAAACCCAGCACAGGGCACATCACAGACGGTGGAATGGAGCAAATTAGACTTGCTGAGGGGATAAATAACTCATCTGAAAGGGCCAGCTGGACAAACAATCCAGCGCGGGGAGATCTCCCTTTCCTGCTCCCTGTGATGTTACTACACAGTACATTTAGCAAGGAGCTTGGGGGGAAGCAGTGCTACATCCCACAGCTCTGGGTTTAACCCCTTAGCACCCTGATGGCAAAGCTTGCTGAGCTCTCAGAAGTTAATCTGGGTCTGTTTGGGTAGAGCAGCCGGCGAGAAGGGGTACATGGGAGTCCCCTTCTGCAATTTGTGTTCTGTTCTGGGAGGAAAAGGGGAGTCTGCCACCTACTTTAGCAGAAATCATTAAAGTGCAAGTCTCCCTGCTGCATATTTCTGGCACGTGGAATGAGATGAACAGCTGAGGCCTTGGTCACTTCAGCCTGTTATTATCATGGATAGATTTCAAAGTTGGGAGTAGCAGCAGTTGTTTAACATCTTTTGTTGAGAGACCATGTTTTCAGCTAGTTGCATGATGCCAAACTTTAAACACTGAGGCTGAAATTGTAAGGGGGGGTTTGTTTTATGCAGTCATTTTTTGGAAGACAAAAAAAAATAGTGCAGCTATTTCTGAGCTGAAGGTCAGGAGACAAAATAGGTTTTTTGACCGTGTTAAAAATACCTCAGCTGTTTCATTAAGGAGCTCTAACATCTCATAATTTGGGGCAACTAAGATTTTATCAGGATGATGGTTTGGATCAGAATGTGCTTCTGTCAGAGCCTTTTTCAGACTTCCTCAGTTGCATGTGCCTTTAAGGGAAAAAGGTCCAGTGTGACAGATGAGACATGTGATGCCAATAAAGGAATAAAAGGTAGTTAGCAAGGGAAGGGGCATTAAGGAGACAGATGTTCTACAAGCAAATAAAAGCTCTATAGGAAAAGTAGCTGTTCTGGGTGGTGTTTAAAGATGGTGTTTCAGAGGAGGAAGCATTAAGCTGAAAGGAAGCAGCTTATCCATGGAGAGACTCTATAAACCCTGGATAAAGGCTGTGTTTTGGCACAGGAGTTGAAAGCTGTTCCATAGAAAGTGGTTCTTTATTTAGGAGTGGGAAAAACAAAGTAAAAGGTGAGCTTGATGTAGCTGGACTTTGTTGCCCTTTGGTGCTGCAGTTGCAGGCTAGATCAAGGTGTTGAGAGGTGAAACTGGGGCAGGAAGGGGTTTGTAGTGCTCTGAAGAGGTAAAGTGTGCTTCTGCAGGGCAAGCTTTGGATGAAGTAATCTTAGAGGAAACTTGCCTGACATCTGCTGAATTTATCAGCCTCTGCAAAGGCATCTGCTGCCAGTGAAGTGTAGAGGTGGCTGTACATGACTGAGCCATTTCTGTGGGTGCCTCACCATTCCTTGGCTCCCGGGTGTTGTTCCACGGGCTGAGGGCCCTGTTTGGTCCTGCTGCTGCAGAGCTGGGGGAGCTCAGTCAGTGGCTGTGCTGGGGGGAAAAAGCTTCCAGGAAAGCTCTCAAGTTCTAGGTTATCAAGGCCACGTGGTTTTGGATAAGGCCGTTAAGTTCTGCCGTGAAGCAATAAAGAACAGCTGTACAGCAGCTGGGGGCTCTTAGAAAATCAGATTACTGTCTTGTGGCTTCTGGATAACCAGACTGTAAAAGTCATAACAGCACTTCTTAAACTGGTGTGGGAGAGAACAAGAAAGAGGGGCTTTGTTATGGTTATTGGGGTAAGTCAGTGACTTACCTGCTTAATGAGTTCTGGAGCTGCAGTTGTGCTTGAAGTTGGTTCGTGGTTGAGGGTGCTCCCCTACAGCCTTGAATGGGCCTGAGCAGGGAGAAATCTCCAATCCAGCTGAAGAAGTTAGGATTTAAATATTTAGGCCCGCTTGGTATTAAAAAATTCCACCTCTGTGCATCCAGACAAACAGTTTAAAGGCTGGAAAGCTGATCCCAAAGCAGAGCCCTGTGGTTCCCAAGTCCCCACAGCTCTGGTGTTCTGCCTGGACAGCTTGGCTCTTAAAGAGCTTAGCATCAAAGTACAGCTGAGACACTCCAAGGTGAGAGAGTATTAGAGTAATACTGCCTCTAAAGAGCTTTTGTTTCTATTGTTTGTTGATTTTCCTTTTGGAACTGCGGCTTTCAAGCTACAGAAATCGTGCCCAGGGAATGCCTCTCAGGTGTGCAACTGGAGTGGGGAGGAAAAGTGTCTTAACACAGCTGCCCTGCTGCGAAGCTCGAGTGCATGGCATTCCTGGCTAATTGCATTACCTCTCTGCTGCTATCCCAGTCGTGGGATTAAAACGGGATTTAATGCCCGCTGTGAAATCCCGTCGGCAGGAGCAGGTGAGCCCTTCCCTGCACTGCTGCAGTGGGGATGCAGCTCTGCCACCCCGCAGCAACCAGGACCTGCAACGCTCCAGAAAAGCAGGGGCAAGGGGAAAGGAGCCTCGGGGTGGGAGGAGGAGGAGGAGGAGAGCTAATCTTCACCAAGTGCTCTGCTTGAATGAAGCAGAGCTGATCAATCGAGTAAGCTGTGCCTGCTCTCTGCCTTTTGTTCTAAGGAAGTGATGCTCTCATCGGTTGCATCAGCAGATTAAAGATAAAGTGCTGGCATCTTCCCCAGGTATTCCTGCACTGGGACGAGCTGCCTTCAGTCTCCTTTTCAGTTTGGGGCTAGGTGAAGATGAAAATAGAGGTTATAGGCTAAACATACAGTTTCTTCATCGTCCAGTAGGGAAGTATTCTCTTCCTCTTGACGTGGGCACAGAGGAAGCCAGGCAGCTTGGCTTGGCTTTAGGGAGCCAAAGACATTACTGTGGCTCCTGTGCTCTCAGAGCATTAACCAACAGAGCAAGTTGTACCTATCCTAGCTGAGAAAAAACACTCATAAAGCAACGACTGATTCCCATTGTTGTGGACAAGATGTGCAGGAATGGACTAAAATCTGTTTGCTCAAGATAAGCAAAGGTACTTCAGATGAAGGGATTGTCTCCTCTCTGCCCGGGGTGTTAAGAATAAACATCTTTCCTTGTTAGTTCTCCAACATGAACTGCTTGCAGTGTGGTCCAGGCTGATTCACAGCTTCAGCAGCTTTGGGTCTGTGTCACAGTCTGTTGATTTACTTCAGAAAGAAGCACAAGGTGGGTAACTCGTGTTGCTGCCTGGCTGGCTCTGGCAGCTTTTGACAGAAGTTACTTTTCTTGGGTTGTGATGTAAAAGGTGGACAGAAGACGGGCTTGTAGCGAGTACTGTCATCCTTGAGTTACTTGAGGTTCCCCCAGAATGTACTTGGTTAGAGTTTAATGGTTACTGTATCTTAGATAAATATTGACTGATGAAGATTGACACACGGAACTGCTGAATTTAATGGGCGTTGTTGTGCTGATAATCAGCTTCCTGATTACTAATTAATATTGGATATATTGTCCTAGATATAAAAAAAAAAAACACAACAACTAAATAAACCAACAACATTAAAAAATTAGTTGTATATAAGTAGCACACTTGTAAGAAAAAACCTTCGAATACATGGAGGCTTCCTAGTCTAGAAATGTCTTAGTTCTTGCTTTGGCTTTCACACCCTCAGTCCAAGGTTTTTATCAGTGCAATCCTGATTGCCAGTGTCCACTTTTATATTGAATTCTTGTTAAGGGATGCAGGTTTAACAATGGCAGTTGGGTTATTTTTGTTATCCGAGAAGTTTTGAAAACTCTAATAAAAGTAAAACCAGTATCTACCAACCCCTTCCATGTTCTAATATAAATAGAGGTCTAGGCAGTATCTGGTGGTGTAATACTGCAGGAGAGCTGTGTTGAACTCCATGTCAGAAAGCTGCTGCACTCCAGAGCATTAATGCAGCTGAGGAAAGTCAAAGGTTTTCTCTGAGCATCCCACGGCTGAATGGGAAGGCAAAGCTGCAAAGAGACCCCTCTGCTCCTATCTTGGTGTTATATTGAGCTCAGACTGCTTGACAAAGCTTAAACCCCAAACCCTACACAGTAACATCTTTGTTCTCCTATAACAAAGTGAAATGCACCAAAATGCAAAACCATGTTACTATAAATGGACTGTGGTGCAGCAGGGAATTGGTGCAGAGTTTGGGATGGAACGTGTTGTTCGGTGCATTCCTTGGCATCCTGCACACAGGCTGTGCTCTGGAGCTCCCCAGCACTCCAGTGGTGCTTTTCCTCATCTTGTCTAACCCAGATTAACTGCGTGTTTCTGGTTTATGGAGTGAGTGGCCTCGAAATATTGTGAAACACTTCAATAAATCAATGTTTCCCAAGCCTTGGCAAAGATACGTGAAATTTCACTGAAATATTTTGACGTGCAGGGGAGTCTCTTGCTGCTGCTTTCAGCCCACTTTCAGGTGTCACTGAAGGCTCGCAGGGCTGCTGGGCTGAGAACATCCCGCCTGTGAATGCTCACTCTGCCATGCAGCAGCACAATGCTGCTGGGAAGGCACAGGTAACTATAAATACAATGCTGAGAACCCGGTTTTGTCTCTCTGTGCTCTTCTGTGGTGGCACAAACCCAGAATTATTGAGCATGTTGCCCTGTGCAACAGGTACAGAGAAGTAAAAACCGCCCCAGACCCCTGATTCCCAAGGCCAGACCTCTGCAGGGTGGGTGGTGATGACTGGAGTGCTGGATGCAGATCTCCATCTCCATCTCACCAGGCAAAGAACAGGTATCCTCGTGCATTTTGGGTTGTGCAACTGATGGGCAGGTGCAAGTGGTCCAGTCAAAAAAACTAATCTCCAAATGGAAAAGCAATGAAGGTGAAAGGGAAGAAAAGGCTTCCCAGGCAGCACCAGGGCTCTGCCACCTGCAGGTAATCAGCGTATCTGAAAGCTTTCAAGGGTGGTACCAAAAGGCAATGATAAATTTAGATTGACCCTGATGTACACTTGGCATTTTGCTGTGGTGCATTGGAGTGTGTGGATGAAAAATTAACATGTTTCAAAGCTTTGCAACTGTTGGTTCCAGAGCCAGCTCGTTGTAGAGCTCTCGTCCAAGTGTTTTAAATTCTGTGTGCCCCTGGAGATGTCCTTCAATAACCTTGAGCTTAAAGAGGTTCCCCCTTCCTCAGTCTCAGTGAAGATTAGAACAACAGGGCCAGAAATCACTAAAAACTAGTGGTTCTGGGGTGTAAAGTCAAGTCTCTTCTCTGGACACTTGTTCCATGGTGCTGATTCCCACTTCCATGAGACAGAAGGAAAATGCACCAGTGCCTGTTGTCTGTCATGAAAATGGGCTGAATCCACCCCGAAATACAGGGGTCTGTGCAGCATCACTTGCTGTAGCCTTCCAATGGCTGAATCCATGGAATAGCAGGGGATAAATTGTGCATTCTGTCAAACTGAGAAGAGGCAGAAATCATATGTACACAGGGCAAAAAGCTTTTTGAGGCCTGAGGTTTAAAACAACACGTTTGTTGGAGTTAAATACAGGTCTTTGGATCAGGCTTTATGCTGTTCTGTGTGTCAGGAAAAAAAGGGACCTGTCAAATGTCTGGGGGATATGTGAGCTTTTTGTTCAGGTTGTTTGTCTTATTTTTTTCGAATTTATTATTTATACTTGCAGCTTCTGTCTGAATTGCTGATGTGGTTAAGCGTGCTGTTAGCAGTACCGTGGAGAATGAGATTTTCCCCCGTTCTTTTTGTCACCCCCTGTCCTCCCTATCAAAGTTAAAGAGTGCACTCCCTGCATCTCCCCGGCTTGTTTGCTGGAGAAGCCACTGCTGACTCCTGAATAAGTTCCAGCCTGCTCCCCAGATTTAGACCAGCTCAGGTGGGAGCAGAGCACATTTGAGAGGCTCCTGCAGATTGTCTGATTCGCTTTTCATCCTCGCTCTTGCAAGAGCCACATCACCAGGTGAGAAAGCCCAGCAGACAATCAAAGAGCTCAGTCTCCACCTTGTCGGGAAATCCGGCTGCACAGGGAGCCAGTGCCGGCTTTTTAGACCCAATCCTATAGGATCAGGGTTCTTGCAGTGTCAGGGATTTAAGACTTTTTAAGTCCCCCTCCCCCTTTTTTTTTTTCCTTGCCTGTCTGAGCAGCCCTGGGCTCTCCCGGCATCACTTCAGCGCAAGGACCCGTCTGACACTACTTCTGCCAGGTCCTGCCTCCCTCGCAGAGCAGCCGTCTGCAACTTTTGCTGCTCTCGACAACGCTCCATCCCTGAGACAGCAGAGCTCCACGGAGCGGATTTGGGGTAAGAAGAGAGAACTCGGGGAGGGAGGGAGGATTTCCTAACCCGCTTTAATGGAAGCTC
The DNA here is from genome assembly GCF_025592945.1 of Manacus candei. NCBI lineage: Eukaryota > Metazoa > Chordata > Aves > Passeriformes > Pipridae > Manacus > Manacus candei. The sequence continues at coordinate 4,618,485 of NW_026138070.1, forward strand.
TTTCCTTTGCATGCTCTTTTGGGAAGGGAGGCATTTTAGAGAGGCTGCGGTCCTCCCTCCTGCGGGGTTGTCTTTTATGATGGATAAAAGATTAAAGAGTGCAACTTCTGCCCCTGTGCTTGCTAATTAAACTTCATCCGCTTCGTTTCCTTTCTGCCTTTTAAATTCTCCTTGGGACCAACGTGAGGGAGGCTGAATCAGTGAAGTATTTTTTTATTCTGCTCATTTTAAAACAAGTCAACAAATGAAATAAAATTTAAAAAAAAAAAAAAACCAAAACAAAAAAAACCCAGCTCAGAACTAAGACCCACTAAAACGCCTGGTCGGGAGCTCTGGTTTGGCGTTACCGCCGGTGCTTTTCCAGGCAGGTGGTGGGTTTTCCCTGCCCGGCTGCTGGTGCAGTTGTGCTGCAGTCCGAGCCCTGTGCTGGGCTGCGGAGCTTTGCAGGAGGTGCAGCAGGACGCGCTGCTGCTGCTGCAGCACTCCGGGCACGGAAACTTCCTGCATCTCCCCTCCTTCCCCCTTCCCCGGACACCTCTCAGCTCGTCTCCCCGCTCTCACTCCCTGTCATCCCTCCCCAGCCCCAAGAACCCGGGGGTTGTGTGGCAGGAGAGAGGAGGACGAAGGAGAAATTGGGCGCTGCAGCTTTAAGAGTGCAGCAGTGCCAGAGCTTTTCTCCTTCAAGTGATCTGCAAAGCAGCAGCCTCAGCCAGGGATTCCCCTTTTCCGTGCTCGTCCGGAGCTGCCAGACGGAATCAGGGTTTTTGCAGCCCCAACTGACTTGCTTTTACCTCTGATTTCTAAGCAGTCAGTCAAAAAAACCCAAAAGCTGTTGTCTCCTGGAACGTCCAGACCCAGACCTCAGCTTCAGCACCCTTCTCCCAACAGATCCTGTCCTTGTACCTGCTGAACTGAGCTTTCAAAGTGTGTTTGATGAACCCGAGAGAAGTGTTCTCATGACCTCCAAGCTTTGGTACCTTTCTACAGTCTTCAAAAGTTGAATTTGTATGGCAATGTGCCAGCACAGCCTCTTACTGCAGAAGTTTAACTTGCATTTTCTGGAGACGTGTGCAGTCTGATTTGTTAATGGCACAGGGACTGATTTGTTTGTTTGTTTTTTTTTTAAACTATAAAGCAAAAAAATTTCACTTGGGCATAACTGCCTGTTGGCAGCTTGCATTTTCCTAGTATAAAAATATCTATATTAATTGAAATGTAGCTTCCTTGCAATTCCAGAGCCTTGGGAACTGTATGAATGAATGGGGCAAGGGGAAAAATGCAGTTTGAGCAATTATCAATTCTGTTGAAATAGCAGTGAAGTCAGCTGTGCTGAAATCCCTGTAGATATGGATTTCATCTTCTGTGTCTGGGGGTAGGGGGAGAAGCTACTCAGCAGTCAGTTGTAACAGCACATACCAAGTTAGACCCTGGCTGCTGCTGTGGACTTGATGCTGGGTGACATTTGCAGCATCTGAAATGACTAAATATTTGACTTTCCCTTTTTTAGTGATGTCTCTTGACACCAGGCAGGGTGTTCTTGTCCCCACTGAGGCCGAGGCAATTACTTGTGTCTGTGGCTTTATTTGAGAGTAGTGGTGCATGTTTACATTGATTAGATCTGTAATTGTGGTGGTTTTTTTTTGTTTCATTGCACAAGGGCTAAGAGAAGTCAGTCAGATCTGTAGGGAAGGTGAGTGTTATCCTCATCACAGAGGAGCTGGGGCTGAAGTGTGATCTCTCAAGGTCACCCAGTGCCAGCTGATGGCAGAGGCAAGCCCTGGGCACCCTCAGCTCCCAGTCTTCCTTTAAATTCAGTGAAACTTTCATGCCTTCCATCAGAGATATCTCTGGCCCCAGGTCAGAAGGCACAGGGGCAGTCACAGAGGTAAGGGTGAAACCCTGAATTCTGTATGACTTAGTGCAGACTTTATGTAGCCCACTAATGCTGTGCTGCTTCTGTTCCTTTACATCGTCATATCAATGAGCAAAGAAACTCAAATTCATTTGTAAAGCGCAAATGTAGTGAGTCTGTGGCACTTATGAAGAACAAATCTAATTGGCAGAATAGGAACAAAATAAAAGTAACTGAGTTAACAGCAGGCTTGATGTAAATCACCGAGGGATAATGAAGTAACAGGGTGTTCCAACAGATGGGCATTGTGGAAGGGTAATCGGTGCAAAAGAATATTGGTCTCTGCCTTAAAAAAAAAAACCCACAACTGCTGTAAATTTGAACAGAAGAACAGACTCACCAAGGGTGGTAAAAGTGGTGGAAGCACTGGGGAACTGCAGGGGAGCAGCCTCATTCCCTGGAGCTCTGCTCTCCAGAAGTGGGCATGAGAGCCTCCTGGGAGGGTTCTCCTCATGTCTCCTTGAAAACCTGGCCTGGTGACTGCCCAACAGGCAGAGAAAATAAGAATGACTGAGCCCAATCCAAGACTTGGTGGTTCAGGTAGTCCCTGCATTGAAGTGTCATCGTGCTGGGAGTCTGTCAGGTGACAGATTCATGTTACTGTGAGGACATTAATGGCAAAGAGCCCTTCAGTGCTGAGCAATGGGAGGAAAAGTCCCAAAAGGCAAAATAAACCAGAGTGCAAGGGCTGGGGAGACAGGATGTACCTCATGCTGTTTATCCTCTTACATCCTCTGCTGCCCCAGCAGTCCTTGCTTTGCACACCTGGGAAGGCATCCTGAGTGCACATCAAATCTTAACAAGAATTCATAGCACCTCCAGTGCCACCTTAAACTTCTGTGCTGTGCCTCCAGCAACCCAACGTGATAAATATCCAGACAGTGTGAATATAACATAAGCCAGGTACTGAAAAGCCTGAGTGCAGAGATTCAGTGCCTCTGACATCCCAACTTTGCTGTGCCTGATGAAAAGCCATATTTCAGCTGATTTCTTCCTTTAATGCCAGTCTCTGATCCGGGAAGCAGTGATCTTTCCCTGATGCCTTGCTGATTTTTAGAGTGAGTTTTAGCATTTTGGGCTGCCTGGGGTATTTGCTCCCGCTGAAGTCTTTTACTTTAATGAGAGCAAGGTGTCTTGAGAAAGTACTGGCTTTATAAAACGTAAGGAGGTTTATTCCTAGTGCCTGCTCTTGGGGCTCATGAGCTGGCACAGGGAGATGGCAGGTGAAATTCTCTGTGGTTACAGCCAGCACTGCTACCAGAGCCTCAGATGAGTGTTTCACTGTGTGTTTAAGGAGTGGGACTTAAATAATGGTTTGCTTGTTGCTACTTGGCTTTTCAGTTTCTGTTTCCAGTGGCTAGTACAGAAATGTTTTAAGGCAGATTGGGTCAAGTGACAGCCTGCACATTTGGGGGGAAGGTCATGGATTCTGTGCCTGCTGCCCCACTGCCAAAGCCAGATAGCCATTAAAAACCTGGGTATGTCTACAGTTAGTTTTCACTCTTGCCTTTGGTGCTGCTGAGGCAAATGCAGTGTAGTGCAGCAGCAGCTGCTTGGCTGGAGGGATGCAGCTTATTCTCAAGCTTCTTCCCCCTCTTAATTTACGACGGGCTCTGTGGGTAGTGACGAGCACTGCAGCAAACCCACGTGCTCCAAGTTTCTCCCTTCCAAGAGGTCTGGTGTTACGAGGCAAGAAAGGCAGAGGTGATGTGAGGAAGGGTCTGTAACACAGAGTGGAATCTAAAAACTGCTGCTGGAGCCCAGAGGAGGGTCACTGCTGACGCCTGTTCCCGTGGGCAGCCGGGAAGATGCGCTTTTCCTTCCTGAGTCACCTAAGGCAGCTTTGCCCACTTTTCTGCAGACCTGAAACATTTAGGCTGGGGCAAGGAGAGAGGCTGCTTCTTGAAAAACCCCTGCAGATTCTTCCAGTTGGCTTTTCCACTGCGGGATCAGAGTGATCAGGAGTGTGAGGGGCAGGGGGATTTGTTGGCTCCCTTGTGGGATGTGAGGCACCAATGTATTTAAAAAGCCTCACCAGCTGCTGTAAATTGCTTTCTGCCCATCCCTGTCTGACACGTGAACACAAGAATTCCCATGTGCTGGGAGCCTTAATTTTTTTTTTCTGCTACCCCATAAATGTCCTTAAGGTGTAATTTTTCCAGCTCAGCCTTCAGAATTTCTAATTATGCTGGGATAGCTAAGCTGCAGCAGGAATGCCATCCTGCTGCCCTTGTGCCTTTTCTCCTGCTTCTCAGACAACTGACCTTTTGAGAAGGGAGAGTCCTTGCTGCTGAGTGGAGAGCTACAATTTGGCAAAACTAAATGAGTTTTAATTTGCGTCAAAACTCTGCAGCCAGTAACTTTGTACAGTGGTAAACAGAGGGCAAACTTACCTCATTTTAAGAGCCTCCTTGTGATGAGTAGCAAGTACTTTGCTCTTGTCTTAAAGAAGAAAATTCAGTGAGGGTAGTGCTTATGGAAGAGGCCTTTCACTTGGTGTAGCAGCTGAAGTTGTGTTGAATCCTCTGGAAACAAAATAAGGTCCCTGCTCCAGAAAGCTCAGAGACAAGAGACTATTACATTCAAGAAAAGCGTGGAAATGGCCTTGAACTAGCTGTTGACCTTGAGTTGTTGGTGAAATTTTTAGGTTTAAAATATTGGTGTATTGTATTTGAGCATCTGTCATAAGTCACTCTGCCGGCCCTGTCCTACACAAAAAGGTTGGGTGATTAAGTACCTTTTGATTAAACAAAGGGCAGTGGTGTGGAGAGCCATTTTCAACTTTGAAGGTCACTGTCAGGCTGGGCAGAGCCAGGGAGAGGGTTGCTGGTCGAGGTCACACCTCACGTGCTGTGTTTTGGCTCCCGTGGAGCTCCCAGGCTCTGAAACGCTTCCCCAAGTGCCTTCTCCCAGGGGACACCTGAACAGGCCTTTACATATAGCCAAGAACATACATTTTTTTTGACAGAAGTCATTGTGCTAATGCAGGGGCACTGTCAGTGGCAGGACATGTGACTTCACCTGTGTCCCTTGTTTGCAGAACTGCCTGACAGTGCTGCTGTGCTTCAGAGAGCAGCCTTTGATGTGCTCTAGGCAAAGAGGGGCCTGAAAGAAAGGTCCTTGAAGAGAAGGGCAGGAGAAACTGGTCACTGAAGGCTTTTTTGGAACTAACCTGGGCAGTGGAAAACTGTGTCAGTTAGAACACTGGGCTACAGTCCTGAGGAGACAGACCCTGGGCTGAACACCAGGAAATATTCCAAGCTCCAAGCCTGCCTTGCCTATGGAGCTGGTAAATCCACGTGAATGAGGGCAGAGGCAAAAGTACTCTGCAGAGAAACTGTGTGAGTGTGGTTATGCCACACAGAGGGTTGTGGTTGTGGCACACAGAGGGTTTTGGTGATGGCACACAGAGGGTTTTGGTTATAGCACACAGAGGATTTTGGTCATGGCATGCAGAGGGTTTTGGTTATGGAATACAGTGAGTTTTGGTCATGGCACACAGAGGGTTCTGGTGGTGGCCCAGAGAAGGTTTTGGTTATGGCACACAGAGGGTAAACCAGAGCAGGATTCTTGTGTACTCCCAGAAGAGTTTAAAGGAGGGGTGGTGCAAACCAGACCTGCTCCTCCTTGAAGGCTCAGTGCTGTGGGCAGGCTGGGCAGTCCCTCCGTGTCTGATTACTGAGCATCAGCTCCTGTGCCCGGGATGGAGGGGGAGAGCAGGGCACACTTTGTGGTCTGCTGGCAAGTCACCCGCTCTTTGATGCACTGCAGCAAAAGCCCTGTCTGAAAACTCTTCAGCAAAGAAGGACATTGCAGGGAAAGGGGAGGGGGGGACGATGGACGCACAGGACTCAAAGATGCTGCTGCAAGCGCCGTGGCAGCCAAGCCTGGGCTGGGCTGCTTCCCCCGCAGTCATTCCCTGAGAGTTGGCCAAGTCCACTGCCTTGTGTCTGTGACAGGAATGCAGTGTCCTTTCCCTGGATGCCCTTCACTTGCAAGGAGGGTGCAGCCACGTCCCCAGGGGCTCGTTGTAGCGGTTCAGGTGCCACCAGGATGAGGCTCCAGGAGGCGGAATGGACTTGGGTGAGGAGCCACCACTGCAGCACCCGCTCTGCAGTGGCCCCAGCCAGGAGGCTGTGGTGTTCTGGGGACTGAAATGACAGATGTAGCGCATTATGTAGCAGCAGTGCTGATGGGGAGGAAGTTGGAGAGCAAAGGGGTGGCTCACTGCTGATGCAGTGCAGGTGAGCCTGGGCTCCGTGGTGCAGCACACGCGGGGTACCCGGGCTGTGCCACGGGGCAGGCAGGCACACACAGGGCACTTCATGCATCTTACCTACTGGGGATTAAAGCTCTTCAACTGGGAATAGCCCTTTGGGGCCCCCAACAAATATACTGGTGCTGCAGAGAAAGACTGCAACCCGTGGGCCGCCCTGTCAGGTGATGGGTTCTGCCCCTCTCCGGGGAATAACACCCACGGTGGCAACAAGGATTGGAAGCAGACCCCACTGACCTATAGGGCAGGGGCAGGGCTGCTGGCCACAGTCTGCCAAGGACCCAGAGGAGTGCTCAGAAAGGTGGGCATCTTGCTACGCTGCTTCCAGGCTGGATCTCTTGGCAGCACAACCCGCTAGCCAGGGCAGGATTTGGCCACCTTGCTGTGGAAGGAGTTGCAAGACTGTGGTAAGGCTTTTTAATTTGGTGTCTCAAAATTAACCTGTTATCTTAACTCTTTATACTACCATCAAAATACTGAGTTAGAGAAGAGGGGACACTTGCTTCTATTACCTGATATGCAATTTCTTCTGGTGCCAGTGAACTGAGAGTTCAGCATGGGAGAAGTAAAGTTTGCAGGAGATCTTGGATGCAGAAAAAACTTGCAGGGGTCAATTGTTTCTATTCTGACAGTTTCTCTATAACACATCAATTGAATACATGCAATGAGTGTATTTCTGTTGGTAGGTAGCATCCATAGCATTCATGTTCAGCTGATGTTTATTTTCAGACTCTGTTTTAAGAAAGTGACTCAAATTTACATGTGATGAGTGTTTCTGGTAACAAAGTCTCCACTTGGAGCACATTAGTGGTGATGTTGGCATGTTTTGTTGTATAAACTTGTGTGACCAAATATCTAAACCAGCCACTTGAGCTGAACAGGGAACTGGCTGTGTGCTGTTGCAGGTTGATTTAAAGGTGGCCTTTCTTGCCACGTTCTCCTCATGCCCTGAAGAGCTGCAGCAGCAGCCAGGGGAGATGTGGAGATCTCTACACGTGTGTTTTCCAAAGCTTTGAGTTCCTGATGTTCCTGATGCCTGCCTCCTCTGTGCAGTGCCACCTCAGCAGGCTCAAAGCTGCTTTTCACTGGGTAGCTTTGGAGAAGGATGGATTAGGAAAAGTATTTCTTTCCCTGGCTGTCATTCCAGGAGGAATCAAGGTGTTGCAGTGGCAGTGGAGGAAGTGTGGCCAGGCAAACAGAGCTGTCAGTTTTCTGCTGGCCTTGCACTGTCCCTGGGTGCAAAGGCAGATGCTGCTGCACAGCCTTCCCTCCCTGAGCACCTCTGCGTGTGAGGAACTGAACTTGACCCCTGCTCTTGCTGAAAACTCTGCTTGTTCTGCAGATGTGAAGCACGCAAGGAAATAAAAATACCTGCAGTCTGCTGGGGATGGGGGGAGGAAACAGCTGCCAGCAAAAAGCCCAGTTTTCTTACACTGATTCTCAAAGAACTAGTCCTCCACCTGTGAACTAGCAGGGGAAAATGTGATGGGCTTCTCCCAGATGACTCTGAGGGAGACTCTCCCATCTGTGCCCCTCCTACCTGCTGCAGCCCTGTCACCCTGGGTGCCTGCAGAGGCCCTTGGGGGATGTCCCCACTAGGCTAGAGGAGGACAGGCCACCCCGTTCCCAGGACAAGGTGTCCCCTCTGCCTGGCTCCCAGCAGAGGGAGGCAGCAGCACACCAACCTCAGCTCTTCTGTTCTCTTCCAGCCTCCCTGTCACTAAAAACGAGCAAACAAAACCCCACAACACCCCGCCAAGTAAAGATTAATTTCTCTTGCTGCTCAACGATAAAGCCCTTGAGTAGCAGGGAACTGCTACCTGTAATTGCACCAGCTAATCCTACCAGCAAGCTCTGTCCTTCACCTCAGGTGCTATTCTTAGTTCAGTCCCTGCTGGATTCTTGACAGAGCAAGTGCTGAGCTTGGTGTGTGCCTTTGGAGAGATCAGTTGAGTGAGTGAATTGGGAGGCGTCTTCTTTTCTTAAATCACGCAAGAGATTAATGGAGACCCTGCTTTTCCGAGGGAGATAAGTCCAGTCCTGATGGAAATGCTAAGAAAGTGGTGGAAATGCTGATGGATGAACTTGGTGGACTGTAGCTGGCCCTAACTCAGCCTGAGGGAGCAGGTTGAATGACTTGAGTTTCTTGGGACTCTTTGCTCGGACGACCTTAGTCCAAAAATCTCTCTTTTGTCCTTCTACCTTTTCTGATCTGCAGCTGGGTCTCCAGCTTGCTGCTGTCCATTTGTTCCACCAGCTAAGAGGCAGAATCCCTGTGCCATCCAAGCCCTGCTCCTGTGACTGTGACCCTGGGGAGGAGTGATGCAGCCCAGGAGGAGGAGATCAGCTCTTTGAAGGGCTGTCTGCTTCCTAGAGCAGTAACGTGCTGCCATGTCCTCAGTGGCATTTTTCCCCCCCTCTGAGAGTACAGGACAGGTTTTTACACTGACAAACTCTATTCCTTTTCTGCAAAGTGCCTCAGCTTGGGGCTGTTGCAGCCCAGGGAACTTTGGTGTGTCTCAGTCTCTCTGCAAGTCTGTTCTAACAGGGCAGGGACAAGTCATGCCCATGTGTTGAGCTGTCCCTGTACCTGGCAGCTATTGCTGGATGCCACCTCCTGTGCAGCATGAGGGTCTGGGGCCGGGGTGTGGCCTTGTACCCACTTCCATCTGATCAGGAGGGAGGGAGAATCTTCCCTAAGAATCAAAAATCCTCATCTTGAAGCTGGCACATGTCTGAGCAAGACCAGACTATCAGAGTGAAGGAGGCACTTGAGTCTGAGCAGTCGGATGTTTCAGTGTCGCTGGGAACACGCTCAGCTGTCTGGAACGTCACCCCTTGCTCTGTGCTTGAATTAGTTCAGTTCCTCATGCTGCTTGCTCTGCTTCTGTTCCCTGGTTCTGCAGAAAGGGGAAATGTTCACAGGCTGTTCTACCCACAGAGTGTCTGGGGAAAGCATTTGCCAGTGGTGCTGGAGCTCACGGATGCTGCTCTGTGCTTACACCCATGCAACCAGAGAGACTGTGTGCCCATCTCATTAGCTGTAATTAGCCTCTACAAAGTGTGCTTGTACAGGCATGTCTGTCTGCAGCCAGAGGACAGTGGTGGGAGAAGGTTTCTGCAGAGGAGCTGAGGAGAGCTGGGCCTGTATTTGAGTTTTCAAGTCATTGAGTTCATGACAGCTCATGTTCCTCTAGCAGCCTGAGAACTTCTCCTGTGCTGATGTTCCAGTTCCACCTGGTTAATGTGTCTTAGTCACCAGCCCTTGTCCATCTCGTTGCTGCAAGTAAAAGCTTCAGCAGAGAGCCAGCTGCAGGAGGGGAGCAATGACAGGCTCAGACACCAAGTGGTGTTGTTTCAAGATTAGTCAGTAGGTGAAATGTGCCTCTGTGCTCTTACACCGTGGCTGCTGATGGAGGCAAATATTCCCTCAGTGTGAGCTGGTATTTGTGGTGTTAACTCCTGTTAACACAGGCTGTGAGCCTGCACACACAGCCAGGGAATGCAGCCCTGCTGGAGCGTGGCACTGCTCCCAGCTCAGCTCGGGGAACTCGTTCAAACATATGGCACTGCAGTTGGATGCCCTCCACACTCACTTGCTGCTCAAGTTTCCCAGCTTGGGTGCCACCCGAGCTGCTTCTGCAGTGGAAGATGCAAAACAGGTTATTGAGGTTTGTCAGGTTTGTGTGAAGACCTGGGGCTATGCTTCAGCCAGCTTTTACTTGGCCTCTGAGAAACACTCATCACACAAAGTGAAAGGGCCTGTTGAGCAGGCACCAAGCCATTCATGTCATAAATACAACCATAAACACAGGAACTGGTGTTGTGCAGACAATATTTCTGTTCATTCTTACCAGGCCACTTTGCTGTAATTAAGGTACCTGGATCCTCTGCTCATTCCAGGTGCACAGATGCAAAGTCCTCAGCTTGTCTGCCCTTACAAAGGAGGTTTGGAAACATGGACTTTGGGCAAAGCCTGATTATTTTTTTTTCCCTCGTGTTTATCAAGAATTTTGTCATTTATATATTTAAATGATGGTTTTTGAGGGGAGAGAAGTCATATATGAGTGACTTGTGTGATAGTTTGCATGAGTGTACACGAATCTACCTCCAGAGTGGTGCCATGGAGGGGACAAAGTTGGAATGGATGAGGAGGAGCTGGGAACTTAGAGACACTGAAATTGCTGTTTTCCTCCACATTCTGTGGGAACACTCTTTTACCCTCGGTGGAAACTTGGTGTTAAACTCTATTAATGTTTACATCAAGGGGTGGGAGTTGTGAAGGGTGCTGGGAGGGGAAATGGTGGGATGCTCTGGGCTGCAGAGGGCTCTCTGCTGTCTCACACAGAAAAGAATGGCTGTTCAGAAGTTGGGGTTTCTGTTTTTTATTGTTTTATTTGGGAGCTGTCAGTTTAGAAGTTCAAGGAAGGTGGAAACCTCAGTTTGAAGTGGGAGAGCCCTGATGAACTGCATGAACAAGTGTAGAATTGGCCCTTTTTGCTGCCTGTTGCTGTTAACACTGTTCAACACCTCTCACACTCCTTTCCAGGAGGACTCTGCTGTTCATCCTTCCCACATGGGATGAAGGGAGCGAAGGACTCATCCCCTGGTAGTTCAAGCTCGGGGAAGTCTGTGCATAAGGCTAGTTTATTTTTAAAATAAGCTTGTAGAAATGCTTTTTTTATTTAAAAAAAAAAAAAGAATGCTTTGGAGCTGTTGGATATCCCACTCACCCCTGTCACACCACGAATCCTGAGCCCCTCTTCTTCCCCCAGCTGCATCTTCACGTGATGGGTGGGAAGCAAGGGTACCTGGAGGTGATCATGGAGTCACCCACTGAGTCTGGTGCTGTGCTCAAATCTGAATCTGGCCCTGCAGCTTCCTTAAGAAAAGTAAATGTGACCACTCACTGACTACAAAGGAGAGGAAAAATATCTGCATGGTGTGCGGGGAGGAGGCTGCTGCAGCTCTGCCTCTGAAGGGCTCGTTATTAATTAGCTGTGTGCACACCAAGGGCTTCTCTGGAGGATGAGGAGGGAGGCGAAGGCACCTCGTCCAACCTGCCATTTGTAGCAATAAGTGTTGGGGGAGCAGATCTGGGAGATGGGTGTCCTCAGGCTGCAGGAGGAAATCCATCCCCCAGAGCCCGTGGGGTGAGTTTGGGGGGTGAGTTTGGGGTGTGCATTCCACACCCGGGTCCTGCAGCCCTGGGGCTCCGCTGTCCTCGCTGCCCTGTGGCCCTGGGCTCCTGGCTCCCTTTTTTCCACTTCCTGAAGCCTCTGGTGGGATTGCAATGCTGTGGGTTACGTTCCTTTGCCAGGAAGGATCCTGGAGAAATCCCACATTCTTCCTGGAGTGGGCTCTTTCAGTGGGGTGGGTCCGGTTCAGCCCTGGCACAAGCCCGCAGAAGTTGCAGCACTCCCGTGTTTCAGCTTCCCTGGGATGCTGTAGCGGCAGGAATTGGGTCCTGTGTCAGGGGCCGGTGTGTGCTGGGCTCTCCCCGGGCTGCAGGAGGTACCTCGCTGTGACACCCGGAGGGCTGGCTTTGCCTCTGACCGGGCAGGCTCAGGAAGAGGCTTTATCTGGGCTTGTCTGGGCTTGTTCAGGCCTGAGCCTGCCTTTGTCTTTGCGATCCCAGGGATCGGAGTGGATCCGGGAGGATCTGCCTCTGCGGTTTGCAGCTGCTTTGGATCCCCCTTGAGAGCCCCCGGCAGAACCCGCTGACCTGCAGCCTGTGTGACCCCACCTGTACCCAGGTAAGCGCAGCCTGGGTGTGTTTGCCCTCCTGCCTGCACGTGTCCTGTGTGTATCTGCCCACTTTACACCCCCTGCCAGCTTCCTGCAGAGCCTGGGGGTGTCTGGGGGGCTCTGGAGGGTGGTGGTGGTCTGTGCAGATGTACACCTCGGGTAGGCTTTTAGAGGTCTTGAAATCATGTAGGGGAATGTCACAGTAACTGCCCTCTCCAGCCTGTCATGTTGGGACAAAGAATGCTTCCTTTCCTTTTTTTTTCTTCCCCCCCCCCCCCTTTCCTCTTCTGAACCCCCCTTCCTTCAAGCCCTTCGTACACAAATGCACTTTAGAGTCGGGGGTGCTGGTGAACGTCTCATTTTTGAGGGATCCCGGGAGGTCACAGCACCCAGAAAGGAGCCGTGTGGTCACACGTGCTGCAGCCGCTCGGGGGGAGCTGAGGATGCCCCAGGAGCAGCCCGGGATCCGGAGGAGTTGCTCTCTGGCTGCTACATCCAGGAGACAAACTGATGTGGAATTAGCGACTCTGTGATTCACTGTCATGTCAAGCGTTTACATGGGGGGGAACACAAAGCTGGATGCTCAATTATTTGCGAAGAGCTGGCAGCTCTTCCCCTCTTCTGCCACACTTGGCACAAACTGTCCTCTCCATCCTATTTCCAGGGCTGTTACCGGGCTCAACGTGTTGCCTTTGTAATGGGAAGGATAAATAATCCAGTTGAAACGCTCGCACGGGGGAGGGAAGCTCTGTTGTGCCGTGTCTGGCTTTGTTCCCCCCTGCCCTGTTCAGTCTTGCAGAGAGGAGCTGGGCTGTACCCGCACCTGGTGCCCTGGGCATCACTCACCTGCTCAGCAGGCGGTTCCAGGTGTCTGCAAATGCCAGTGGGATTATCTGTGTGACTGTAACATCACATAACAGAGGGGCCTTTCCATGACTTAGGGCTGCCTCGGGTAACAGCTGGAAAAGACACGAGGATTCATTCCAGAGGTAAATACCAGTCCATCAGAGCTAATTGTCAGCAGCAGCACGGATCCAGCCTCAGGGTTTGGTGTTATTTCCCCTCTCACCTTTCAGGTGCATCTCACAGAGGGTGGGGTGTTTTGCCTATATGCTTTATATCTCTGATATAAAATATATGAAATTACAATTTAATATATTACAATTTAATATATATTTAATTACATCGATTTATTTATATTTATTTTATTATTTTTATTTATTTTATATTATTTTATCATTATATAGTGTCTATATTATTATGTATTTTTATTTATTATATTTATTATATTATATTATGTATTTAAAATATATTATATATATTTTATATATTTAATTTATATATTTAAATATCCATACATTAAATATACATTTATATATATTTAAATATACTATTTTATATATATATTACAATTTAATATATTTTATATCAGAGATATAAATCAACCTAATATAATCAACCTGCCTCTCATCTGTACAGTCTGATATTTTATTAGCTGTATATACACCAGAGGGGTTTGGAGTTCCCACATACCAAGGGTGAGTTTGCTTGATTGTTATTTGCTTTATAATTTTCAAGTGCTGTGAGGTGCTTTTTTGGTTTAGTTTGCTAGACTAGAGATGTTAAGTGATTTTTACTATTTTTTTTCTAGGACCTGAAAGTAAAGATGTAATATTTGGTTCTGATGAATTCTGCTCTCTTCCAGTGAATACTTTGCATCTACCACTGATGGTTTTGCAGCCAGTAATGTTTGAGGTGCACCATTCCAGCCAGGCTTTCTGTTGGTGCATGAATTCCCATTTGCACACATCTGCAGGGGGTTTCAGGCTGGGCTTTAACCCTGTCCCACTGGCAGCTCCAGTGGGCACACTGGGCACACTGCAGCTCTTCTACTCCCTGGAAAATCCCCCCCTGCCAGAATCATGTACCTCGTGGAGGGGGTTGCACCCAGGGCTCTGCCCCAAGCCTGAGGAGTGCAGCAAAGCCTTGGGCACAGTGGAATCCTGGGCTCTGTGAAATGACCTGCTCAGCCTGAATTCCAAACAGGGCGAGAGGGGCAAAGGATTCTTCCATAATGAGGCTCCTTTTTTTCCTTCTCTTCCACTATCTGCCCTCTGCACCCAACCCAAGGATGCTGAGTGCAGGCAGTTCTGGTGGCCACACTTCTGTCTGGTCATCTCACACTGGGTTTTGTGCCCTGAGAAAGTTCATTGACCTATTTTAAGCAGCTTCAGAAAACTGAGGCACACACAAAAAAAAATATTTTGGGTATACAACGAAACTTATCAGTCCCTTTTGTAGGGCACTCTGTGCTTCCCTGTGTTCTGAAGGTAAAACACCAGTAATCTTGCAGTGACTGGTACAGATCATCTCTTAATGCAAATGGAGAGAAGTTAATAACACATGAGCCATTGTTTTGTTTCCAGAGAGAGGCTCAGCTGAAGGGGCTTATTACAGCTGTGGGACTCGAAGTCAAGTTTTCACTTTTTTATGTATTTTGTTTGTTTGTTTTCATCTGACTGTATTGTAGGAGAAGTGACCAGGCATCCAACCTATGCCCAGCCTGTCTGAAGCTGCCTTCTCCCTGAAACAAGAATCCTGCACCCAGTGGACAAGCGAAGGCTTTGGTAAGATGAATTAGATTAAAAAAAAACACTTTATATTACTGAAAATGGAGTTTGAACCTTTTCTCTGGAGCCTTTCTGTAAATGTTCTCCCCAGTGATGGGTGTCTGCTGTTATAGCCCTGCACAAGGGAAGCAGCTGATGTGCAAGACCCTGACCTTGTCTAGAATATTGCAGTGCCCTCGTGATGAACTCATCAAATGCATCTCACAAGGCATGACAGCCCCTTCTGTTGTGTAAGTAGGTACAGCCCATGTCAGGCTGGAGAGGAAGATGCACTTTTGGGGAGCATCCGAGGGTAACAAATGTACAAATGAGTGGGTCTGGCCTTGGAAAAGAAGGAGAGAGGCATGTCCTGAAGGAGGTTCTATAAAGCTCCTTCAAAGCCCTGATGGAGGAGGAGGCTGAGATGAACAGGGAAGAAAGGACAGAACTGCTGTGACCATAAAATCTCTGCTCTGGATCAGCCCGGCAGCATCTTCTGTCCCAGCAGCCTCACCTGGGGGGCCAGGCTGGGAACTTCTTAAGTTGGACAAAGTTGTCTTTCTCAGCTTTACCTAGGCTGTAAACCCACAGGTTTCTGTTTGGCCTGAGGGGCTGGAGCAGGGATGAGGCTCCTTGCAGCTCTGCTGGGTTTATGATCGATGAGTAATTCCTGCGCATTGCCGGGCTAATGAGTCACGGGCTGACGTGTGGCTCAGTCCTCCCAGCTCTGCAATGCCCTGGACTCTGCCCAGGCCTCTCCCAAGGTACTGAATCAGCAGAATCCCCGAGTCTGGTGTCCTCAGCTTGCACTGGCTGCTGCAGAGTGGAGCTGGCTGGGAAAAGGGGCAGCCCTGCTTCCAGGAGCTCTGGCAGCACCGCAGCCTTGGATGGGGCCATCACCAGGCTTCACTGCACAGCTCCTTGCTGGGAAGTAATTTTGTCTGGGGCAATTCTACACAGAAATTCATGGCACTGACTCAGCTGCTGGTAGAGCTGTGAGCTGTTTGTGCAAGCTCCAAAATGGCAATTCCTCAAAGACCCTCTCTAGGTGCTGTAGGGGGAGAACTGGTGTTTATGGTATTTGACAAATGACCACAGAGCAGGTTTAACAGAACATTTTGGCTTCTGCTTAAACCTTTGGGTTCAGTCTGTGTGTTTTATTTCAGTTAGATAAGGTATGGGGAGGGAATTGTGCAGAGGAAAGGGGTAACATGCAGCAAGTTTGATGTGTGAACTACAGCAGTGGGTAATACAAGTGCAGGTGTTCTTCTGGCCACTGAGACTGGGCTGCTGGAAAGAGCTTGCAGTCCAAGTTTAAGATGTTCCTGCTGGACATCTCTGCCCTCACTTGGGAGAACGGGGTGGAAAAAGGCAATGAAAGCTCTGTTACTCGTTGTTGCTGCAAAGGGAAGAGCAGGATTTCCTCGAGTGCAGAAAGCAGAGGGCTTCTTTTGTTTGTCCTCGTGCAAAAAGGAAAAGGAAATCTAAAATAAGGGAAGAAGTTGCCCTGAATCTGGCAAAGAACGAATTGTTTAACTCTGCTGTGGGAGAAGGCCCAAGTCTGGTGTGCTGTGTGAGCATGTTCCCCCCAGCAGGGCACGTGGGGAAATTCAGTAAGTGATGTTTGTATTGATTCCATGGCTTCATCTTGTTTGGATGTGGGGGTTTAATATTGCCTAAGCCAGTGATATTAGTCAGGCTCAGTGAGATCCCAAATGAGGATTCACTTGGGTGAGAGCTGATAGATTTTCTATATGATGCCTTTCAAGGGGTGGGAGGAGACTGTTGCTCTAGATTTTCTTCACAGTGTCTTTAACTGGACCATGTCTTTTGTGCCTGTATTTCCTGGAGTGGGTGCTGGAGGGACAGACACAGCTGTCCTGCAGATCTTGGGTAATGGCACAACCTGAACTCCTTCCTGGGTGTTCCCTCTTGTATCTGAGAGCTTTTGAGCTTCTCAGAGCACAGGAAAGTTTGTGGGAAGAGGCTACTGGGGGCAGATCTGGCTTCCATCAGCAATATCACCCCAGAGGCTACAAAACTGCTACTGCTTTTTTCTCCTGTCACCTGCAGTAAGACAGGACAGCCTGTTGCCCAAATGGCCCCGTGTCCCTCTGAGCTGAGGGACCAGCTGGAAACCAGCCAGGTTTGGAATGCAGGTCCTAAAGGTAGAAATGGTCACACAGGACTCATTTCCCTCGTCCTTCTGTCGCCTGTCCCGGGTGATTTTTGCTTTCTGTGAAACACAGCGAGGCAGTTGCTGGTCCTGGCTGTGTTTTTCTCAGTTCTGCTTCATTTTCAGCAGCCTGTGACTCAATGCAAAGGTATTGTCCCATTTCCTCCCCAGCCTGAGCTTGGCCCATGGGAGTGGTGGCCGTGTGTGTGTGGGGAGGAGTCCTGGCTCTGTCCAGAAAGCCGGAACTGTCTGGGTTTGCTGTGAGTCTGGAGCAGGTGTCTGCACCTCTCTGGAGCCTCTGCTCACCTTCCCTGGGCTGTGTCAGGCCAAGGAGCAGGAAGATGGGATCACCTGGGTGCTCAGATGGACCTCAGGGGATCAGCCCCCACCACGGGACCCCGAGGAACTGGTAAATCTCTTTCCTGTCTGGGGACGTGTCAGCTCATCTCGTCAGCAAGGTTTCTGCTGTGTGATTAATTAAGAAAAGGCAAACAGGAGTTTGTTAAGCAGCTTGTGTTCTGTATTTGGGGAATTAGGATGCTACAGGGAATTTGGAGGAGAAGAGAACGGCAGGAAAAAATATGATAATAACAGTGCTTAATGAGCATTGCCAAGAGTCACAGCCCAGAACCATCTCCTGGATGACTCAGCAGGTTGCAGGAGTTGCAGTAGAAGGTGGGATAGTACAGCACTAGCCTGGAAACTTTTGGGGACACTAACCCAAAACTCAGGATCCCACATATGGTGGGATTTCTGTCAAATCAATCAGAATATATCAAATGGATTCTCATCTGAAAAGGGGAAGCCTGTCTGTGAGGCTGAAAGTCAGGAAAACTGACTGTGTTTGGAGGAGCAAGACCTTTCCTCCACTGCCTGAAGGTTCATAATAGGAAAGACTGACACCTTCTTTGGGAAAAAGGAGAAAATTTGTTCTCATTCTGCAACCACCACTAGTGGTTTAGTTTAGAATCATGGAATTGCTTAGGTTTAAGATCATTTTTCTCTGGGGTGACAGTTCATCCTAGTGAGCATATTAGACTCAGATAGACATCCTTTCTAATTCCATGGTTTAGAAAGAGACTGGGCTGATTAAAACAGCCCATATCAAAGATACTGAGCATCCTGAGGTAGTTTTGAAGTCAGCCTTGTTTGGAATGGGCAGTTGAACCAGCTGATATCCAGGAGTCTCTTCCAACCTAAATCTTCCTGAAATGTGAGAACTGTTGCTTCATCTTTCTCTTTCAGACTTTCTTTCTCCTGTTGCTGGGTTTCCATCCACAAATTTCACAGATGAGAATTCAGCCTTGCCTGGCCTTATGACAGGTATTAGCTGAAGAGGCAGAGGATCTGTTTACCTCAGGCTTTCAGCAGGAATTGCTCAAATCTTTAGTGAAACTCTGTAATGCTTCAGTTCCCAGCTCATGACTAGGTCAGTCATAGCACAAAACTGCACTGGTTGGCAAGAGCAGGGTGACACAGTGCTGGGAATGAACCTGAAATAAATGTGATTAATTAAATGAAGCTTGTGGTATCACATAGTTCAGTGCTGATGAAGTGACTGCTGCAGATCTCGCCTGACAAGGCTTTTTTACCTTTCTTGGAATGCAGTATTTCTGTAACAGGAGAGTATTTCCACCTTCCACACCCCTCAGCTTGTTGGTTTACAGTGGTGATTTCTTCACAGGCTGATTCTTTGGGCTGTTACATGATCCACCAAGCAGCTTTTTCCTGCTGCTTTGTCACCCATCCTGTGAGATTTAGCTCAGGTTTGGCCTCCAGCCCCTTAACCCAGCACAGGATTGGGGTGAGTTGGTGGGATTTGAGCAGACTTGGGCACCTCTCTGCAGGTAAAGCACCTCAACAGCCAAAGTGAAGTGAAACAGGTCACGAGTTATCTTTTATCTAAAGGGAAAGTTGCCTTTTTGGGGCAAACTGAGCCCTTAACTGGAAAACTCAACTCCATGTGCATGTTCCCAAGTTAATCATCCATGGAAATAGAGCTTCTGACCATTTAGACATAAGAACCAACTTAGTCAGGTCAGTGGTTCCAGCTCTCTGCAGAGGGGAAGCTCTTCTGTCCCTTGGCTTTTGCTGCAGAGTTTTCAAACTGGGCTTGTAAAACTTGAAGGATCCTTGCCTGGCTGCCAGCTCGTTTGGGCTGATGGTAAATCCCATTCACATCTGTGGAGGAGGCTTGGGAATTTCTTATTTGTGGGAAAAAATACCCCATCTCTATTGCCCCACATCTTTTCCTGGCCCTGTGGTGCTTGATTTTTAGTGGCTCAAAGGAAAGTTTTACGGTTCCCAAATTCTGCAGTCCTGTGTGTCCCCCGAGGAGGATGAAAGATGAAGCAGTATCTTCCTCTTCTGTACCAGATTGTTTTGCTCTCCTGTAGCTGTGCTTGTCCCTGACCTGTTAATTGCCTTTGAGATAGTCTGGTTTGTTCTGATCCTGGTGGGAAATGTTGGAGGGATGATTAGGTCATTGTTCAAACAAGACAGCTCCTTTCCAGAGTGGGACACATTTGCAGGGCAAGGAGGTGGGTACTGTTGTCAAGTCTTGATTTTGATGCTTTGGAGTTGTTTGCTTTTTCCCTCAGGGTGAAAAGGTACAGTCAAGAAGTGGTTTGTTAATTGATTGGTGCTGTCTCCTGGGACACAGGGAGTGGAGCCCTTGTTCTGTCGTCACATACCTGGTGGGTATGACTGTTCTCAGCTGTGCTGCTTGGTTTGATGTGCAGTTACAGCACTTCATTTCACCTTTGTCAGCCTCCTTTGATGTTATACAGAGGGCATGAGCTTTTCCCATCACCTGCACTGCCATCCTGTGTGATGGAAGCCACTGAAATTTGTCATGGCTTAATGCATGCAATAAACCCAACAGGTCAGTCTTGGAGTGCACATCTCTTGTAAGAACTTGCTCCCCAGTGCTGGCCATCCTGGGGACTTGGTGGTAGCAGGAGTTTGGGGCTGTAACATCTGCCTTTCAGTCTGAAGTGTGTCCAATCCTTGCCTTTCATGGTGCTCATGCCTTTCTCTGCAGGGAAGGCAGGGCTCTGGTGACTTGTTGGAAGATGAGGTTTAATTTCACTGAGCAAAACAGGGTGAGAGCAAGAAGCAATCAGGGGGCTCAGCTCGCTCTGCCTTGGTGTCCAAACACAAACCAGACTGTGGTGTTTGTGAGTGGTGACCTGGTGCATTAGGAGGGGGAATAGAAGTTTAGAAGTCTCAGAATACACAGATGTAGTGTTGCCAGTGAATCACTGAAAGACATTAGAGGCTGGTGAAAGCCAGGGAGCTCCTGGTCCTGCAGTGTTGGACATTTATGCTCAAGTGTTGCACAAGATGCCCTGGAGCAATAACCTGCTTTTGAGGCTGTGCTGCAGGAGTTAAGGAGCTGCTTTGTCCTGAAGGTGTTTCCAGGAACAGAGGATTGCAGGAATGCCAGATAACACCATTCCTTGTGTCTCTCAGGCTGTTCCACATGTGAAACAGGAAAGTCCAATGGCTTTAGTACAGGTAAGTGTTGGTGCCTTTCTCCTTTGTGTTCCCAGTGAGTTCCCTTTCTGTCTGACATTCCATGTGTGTGACCCCAGACAGAGCTGTGCAGTCAGGTGAACCCACCAACAGCTTAAACAAGTTTGTGTCTTTAAACTGTTTCCAGATGCTTGGTGGTTTTTGTTCCACTGTCTTGCCCGAGTGGTGGTGTGTGAAATGTGGGAACTCATTGCAATAAATATGGATTGCAGGCAAGTAAGCTGGGCTTATCTTGTTAATATTTGTAATTCTCAAAGGCCATAACCCAGATTTGGGGGTAAGGGACAGGGGAACTGTCACTTTATGGGTTTGAGCCTCCCCTCCCTTGAAAGCTGTTTTGTTCAGTACTGCTGCAGCTGCTTCTCTGTTTGTCCCCAGACTCTGCAGATGAGAAGAGGAGGAGTTCAAACGACCTGCCATCCGTGTGTGATGCCAGCTGTGAGTGTTTCTTTGGCAGTGTCTTAGCTGGTTGTTGTGAACAATAGTCAAGGAAGCAATCAGCAAGTATACTGCCCTAGAAGTGCTGCACATTGTTGGGCCTGCCTCACCTCCCTGGCTCCAGGTGGATGGGGATCCAGGCTGGGATGCTGCCCAGGGGTTCTGTGCTGAGCTGGAGCTCGGGGTGCTGAGGGAGCAGGAGCTGATGTGAGCAGTGCCACGGGATGTTCGACGTCGCCGCGGCGGAGAGGAGACGGAGGGAAGAGGAGATGAGTGTGTTGCAAGTTTTGTTCTTTCTTTGTCCTTCCTGGGTGTAAAACGTGTGAAGTGCCAGCTGTGGTTGGTAACACTGCAAAATGCAGCACTAGGCACTGGGGGAATAGGGAGAATCCATCTGAACCCAACCTCAGACGAGTTAACTCGGCTTTGAACCAGCCCTGGGAGCAAGTCCCCTGTGGTCACTGTTTCTCCTGGGTGCTGGTCAGCAGCTTGCACTGCAAATACGGGGGGTCAGGCACCCAAAAACCCAGCTGATTTTTCTGGGAAAGAATCAGGGTTTAATTACACAAAATGAGACATGACTTCTTACTTTGTCTGGGTAAGAGGGAGGCAAGGAGGATTTATGCAAAGGGCAAACCTGCGCTGTGCAAGAGCCTCCCAACACTGGGAGAAGGAAAGGCCTTGCCTACATCTTGTTTAAATTTTCAGCAATCACACGGAGGATAAGAGCTTACCTTTCATTTAGACCAACCAAGCTGCTTTTGCCTTGTCCCTGTCTCTCACTGTGACCATCAGTTCCAGGCTTTTTGTGGGAAGAAACGGGGTGGGTTGTTATAGGGAATGAGAATGGCTAAAAAAAAATCCTTGGTAGACTGCCATGGAGATCACTGCAGAAAATGCCAGCGTGTGTTATGTGGAAATGCTCTTTCTAGTGCCCTTTCCCAGCTTGACACTGCTCTGGGCTTGAGTCTGAGCTGGGTGTTGGCTGATTGGAACTGATGCAATCACTGGAATGTGGTTGGGGTGACAAACATGTGGGGCTCGACCTGTCTCACCCTGTGACTGCTGAGCAACTTCATCTGTGTTAATGAAGTCAGTGGGTTTGAGTTCCAGGTTATAAGAGAATGTTCTGCTCTCTGAGTTTCCTGTACAGAGCTTGGCAAAGGGTGAGAAGTGTTTTAAAACCCCTTTTCGGGGTCGTGTTTGGGTTCTGGACTGTAGATGTTGTGTCAGTGGAAGAAACAGTCTCCTGGGCTGTGTCACACCCTTTCCCTTCAGTAAAATTGTCTGTTTGCTGCTTTGCTCTCCATCTGCTCCTAAGAACTTGTGTGAAATAACCTGAGTGAGGCTTTGAGCTCAGTTACCAGGGAAGCTGATCTGCATCATGACTCCCTCCTTGAGGCTCTCATTATTAGCTTTTATATTCCTGCCTCATCTGTGTTAAAACCACAGGCTGGAGGCAGCCCTCCCTGCTGCAAAATGTGCACCTCCAGGTCAATTTACAGTAAAAATTGCACCCCAGAAATCCTACAGTCGGGCCTATTTTCTGACTATTAACTATAAGAGTTGCAGTCCATACATTTCTACTATAAATAATGACAGTGGTAGGAAATTAGCCTTGAGAGGTTGCCACAGAGATCACTGCAGAGACAGCCCCTTTGTATTCTGTGTAAATCCCCTTTCTAGTGCCCTTTCCCAAAGTGCCACCCACCTTTCCATGCTTGGGTCTGAGCTGGGTGACCTTACAACCAGCTCTGAAATGCAATATCTTTTGCTTGTTCATGGCATGCTCTGTTTCATTATGAATGCACAATAGCAATACCTTCATTTTTCTCCACTCAGCCACGGCATGAAGGAATATCCCATGTTAATCCCCTAATTTAAATTTGAAATTAAAACCTATCACAACACTTGGAGCATCCTTTAATCCATTGATTGTCACTGGCTTCATTCCAGCACTGTAACTAATTACATTCTGCCTGCAAAAAATTCTCATTGCTGGTGGCTTTTTTATTTGCCTTTTTTTTTTTTTTTTTTGGAGAGCTGCTGGTTTGAATTCTTGTGCCATCTCTGCAGCCTGACTACACATTTTTATGTTTAAAATGACTAAGCATCTCTGCTTGCCAGAGGGATGCAGTGTGGTGCTCTGCAGTAGGTGATGAGGGTCTCCTGCTCCAGCAGTTGTGTCCAAACACTCTGCTCTGGGGTTTGCTGGAGATGGGAAAGGAAAGACTGGAGTAAATCCTGAGTCATCTCGATCCAGCAGGTTTTTACAGGGTCATGTTTGCCTCGGGGCCACTCTTGTGTCCCCACACTGAGCCTGCCAGCAGTTGAAAATGTGCTGCTCCAACAGTTGTGCTGGTCTGGTTCAAGGGGACTGAGTGTTTCAGCCTCCAAGGAATCCCAAGGAGCCAGGCTGGAGCAGCAGTGGACCTGCCAAACTTAGTACTCAGGCCCTGGCAGCAGCTTGGAGGGCACAGAGGGGTGGGAAGCAGGAGAAGGGGGGTCTTAACCTGCAAGTAGCAGCAGCAGCAGAGGAAGTCAGGGTATTTGGTCTTCATGCAGCATTTGCTAATCCCAGAGGACTTGGAATGAGTTAAAACTAGCTAAAGTGATTTTCAGTTGGTGCCATGGCATGGGGCACCTCGGGTGGTGTTTGTACCCACGTTGGCTTTTGCTGTGTGACCCATCTGGTCCCTGGGGGAGAGTGGGAGCTGTTGGTGTTGAGGTTGGGTGTGATGTCTGCACCTTTCTGACTGACTTGTTGCTTGGTGTTCTTGGTAGACATGTAGGGAATGTATTTCCTCATGGGTTTTTTTTACTTGACCCTTCTAAATCTGTGTGAGGAAGGCTGTTGTCTGGAGGGGGCAGCTGATGAGAGGCTGTTATGAAGGCCCTGAGTGATCACCCTGGAATTTTTGGAGCAGCCCTCGATGGCTCTCAGCAATGCTGTGTCAAAAGCTGGCTGTGTCAGTGTCTGTCCAAAAATGGAACAGATGGGGTTAATGAAGTCAAGGATTAGGTCCCTAATCTGTGCCAGGACTGCTAGAAATGTAGGGGTTTTTTTTTGGTCACATGCTAGAAAAAGCAACAAAGGACAAGCATGAGGATTTTCACCTCTCTCAGAAACCTTCTCTCAACTATGCTTCCCTGGCTTTCCTTTGAGCTGATGCAGTGAACCCAAGGATCAGGTGATGACTTAGAAAAATGGTCCCATTCTCCTGGAAATGAAGAGCTCAGGTGCTGGTAAAACTGTTGGCTGGCTTTTTTTTTATTTTTTTTCCTTTATGGTTTTACAATTCCAGAGTGAGGTTCCTCTTTCCAGAGACTCAGGTGTAACTCTTGGCCAGGTGTTCTCACCCCTGCCCAGTGCCCTGCCTGGGGTCTGTGTCAGGGGCAGGTTGTGCAGGGTGCCTTTAACTTTGCATCCCTCTCAGGAGGGTGGGAGTTGGGTGTCTAATTGCTCCCAGGCTGAGCCCTGAGAAGCTGATGAGTACAAGAAACAGCTGTATTGGCTTCCTGGGTTGGAATGAGCTGTGTGGTGGTTTGAAAACTAAAGCATTAAGGAGTTCTGGTTATTTCATCTACTTTTGTGTGTGTGTGTGCAGTGAAACTGGACTCAACCCATCTTTTTCCAGGCTCCTACTCGAAAGCACTGTCTAAGCTGTGGGCAGGGATGGGAAAAGGTGACCAAGGTCCATGTGCTGGTTGGTGTCAGAGCCTTTATGAAGAGCTTGTTAGATCAGGACAGTGGTGATGGGAGAAAACACTCCTGCCTGGACCAGCAGTGACCTCTTGTGGGTAGAGAGGCTGCTGGGGGTGCTGGGAGCTGCCACTTGCAGTCAGGGGGTGTTATCCTATCTGTGGCCCTAAAGTGGATGTGGTGAAGGGAACTCAGATTCTCTCTTGGCTTAAATGTCAGAAACAAACAGCTGTAAGTGGTGCAAAGTCTCTTTTCTTCCTCACACGTGTGTGCTCTGGGCTGGGCTGGGAAATGGTGTCTTGATGGTTCAGGAGAAGCTCAGGCTCCTCTCCCTGGTGAGCCCAGAGTTGGTCTTTGAGCATTTCAGGGCAGTAAAACAGAGCAAGAGCAGAACTTCTGCTCACGTGCTTTTTCCATGGAGTGTCTTTATCTCTGATAAAAGCTGTCTCACTGATCCTGCACTATATCCAGGAGATTTCCCAGTGCTGTGAAAGCAGGCCTTTGTCTGTGATGTGCAGGGGTGCTGTGGGGTCTCAGCTCCTAATAATCACTTAAAAGTCCTAAGGCATATGACCAGGTTCCCAGTTAATGGGGAACTGTCTCAGCCCAGCTTCCTACCAGCTGCAGGGGCAGAGCAAAAACTTCTCGTCGAAGCTGGTTTAAAAAAAAAAGTAATAAAAATTTAAAGGTTATGTCAGTACATTTTGTCTCACAGTGGAGGTAAATTTATGCAGTTACAGCTCAACCAGTGCCTCATAAGATGCAGAGTGCAGCCTGTGTGTCAGAAAGCTCTTTGAGTGGCTGGTGAGATGAATTCAAGTCAGGAAAAAAGATTTTTTTTTGGTCTTTTCGCCAAAGACCAGGTTGCTTCACCTCCCTGTGCCTTAAAAAGCATCTGAAATTGAAGTTCTCAAAGGAGACTTTTCATTGTGTCTGTTGCTTTATTACAAGCTACTTGCTTAGATTTTTTTTCTACTTCTGAGCTACAGACAATGCTGCCTTTGAGTTGACATGTGTCTTTGGGCAGTTTCCAAATATTTCTGTTCTCTGGACAACTGCAGATTCCTTGGGAGGGAAGGTGGGAACGTGTGTTTGGGCAGAGACAGCTGCACTGCTCCCCTGCAGCTGGAAGGTAACATCAAAATGCCAGGAATGCCACGGAGATGCTGGATGGCTTGGATGTGGAGATGCCAAGAAAATGAAAGGTGGTGGGAATCCTTGGTAAGAAGTTATTTGCCTTTTATTACTCAGTTTTAAAGCACAAACTCTTTGTGGGTGCCCTGCTGCTGAGTGGTGATTTCTGTGTGTAAACTTACCATATTCCTATTTTAGAGAACAGGGGGAGACCCAGCAGAAAATCCTCTGCCCATCCTATTTCTGATTGCTAAGACAAAGATACATTTGTTTA
The DNA here is from genome assembly GCF_025592945.1 of Manacus candei. NCBI lineage: Eukaryota > Metazoa > Chordata > Aves > Passeriformes > Pipridae > Manacus > Manacus candei. The sequence continues at coordinate 4,644,292 of NW_026138070.1, forward strand.
TTTCTGCAACAAACTGTTTTTTAAAAGAGAGGAGAAGGGAATATCTGAATTACAGCCCCAGGGAAATGCAAATTCTGGATTTATTTTGATTCACTCTCTGGCAAGGCCTAATTAAGCTGTGTTATGGAGCCACATCCAACACCCAAAATAAAAGCAACACTCAAAAGCCAGGGTGTTTGCTGATGTGGTTGGTCTGGATGTTTGTGATAGTCAGGGGAGTGTCTTGTGCTATAAAAATTGGGGAAAGGGGAAACCAAACAACAAAGGAAGAAGCCAAGAATGTGTAAGAACAACAACTGGGAATGCAGCCTTAACAAAGCTTTGTCTCGTGGGTTTTTTTGGGTGGGTCAGATGGTAGCTAAAGAAAGGCTGGAATAATGATAAGTTAAAAAAAGCTATTAGTGTCAAACTGTGTTCAGGGGAAATGCAAGATGCTGCAACTTCCTTTTCCTATGAAGAACATGCAGAGGGCATCAGGCTCCAAAATAAACTCCTAAAAGTGAAAGCCTGCTCGGCTGAAGTTTAATTGAGTGGTAATAAAGGGCAAAAAAAGGTAAGTTGAAAGACAATCTTGTTTCCAGAGGAAGGAGTTTTAACAGAACAACTGACTGATGCCCCAAGGTGACCAAGAAGCAGCACACCAGGCCTGGATGTAGCTGGGGACTTAGTGAAGGGAGTTTTAAGAGGCTCTGAAGTTCCATCCAGCAGCTTCTCGGAAAGGTGCTGGTGTGACTTGTCCCTGGAGGTGCCTCTGGAGCAGCAGGATTGTCTTTGGGTGGCACAGGGAAGGCAAGTGTCAGATGGTCTATTTTTGTGAGGTGCTCTGTGGTCCTGACCCTCGTGCCCCCCTTCTTTGTCCTGTGGCAAAACTGATTTAAATCAATCTGATAAAAGGCTCTAAAGGCTTCATTCAGCACTGGCACCCAACCCAAGGCAGGCAGGGCTGGATGTCACCCAGAAGCTCTTTGTGAACTGGCAGAGTGGGTGTGAAGGCTCATCCTGCCAAACTGATGCGTCCCCCAGGACTTCCAGGATTCATTAGAAAATTGGATTTGAACTTGCAAGTCAAAACCAGATGAAGGTAATAAAAAACTTAAGGAGGCAGTGGAGCTGCAGGTTTGAGTGCAGCTGTGCAGCAGAGCAAGGGAAGAAGGAATTGCTGCAGTGGAAAAACCCGCTCTTGGAAAAACATGTAAGCAATGGTGGCCCTCTTATACATCTGAGGGGAGTGTGGGGTTGTTTTTTAAGAAGTGGAATTATGTATTTTCCAGTAAAGTTTTAATGGTGCAAAAGCAGAGCTCCATTAAGTATTAGTTACCCTGAAAAAGTTACTGGATTGTAAAATGGTGTGTTTTAAATACAAAACTGGTCGAAAGAAGTGATTTAAAATGTTGAGAACTCTTGATTTGGAAGATGGGAATGTAAAACTGAAAGGACACTGTGGCCAAAAGTGACGTGAAGACATGAAATCGTTTGTGGGTTTTTTTAAGGTGTTTCCATCAGGTGTGTTTTCTGGGGTGTGTTAGGTGGCTTCGGGGTGCTGGGAGAAGCTTGAGTGGGGACAGCTGGTTTTACAGGTCCCAATAAACTCTGTTAAAAAATGAGTTCAGCAGGGATCCTTCACGGCTGGGAAATGATTAAACTGTTTGAGAGAACGAGACACCTGAGACAGCAACGCTCTTTGAAAATGGAGCACATCTACATCAGAGGTGTAGAGCACGAGTTGTCTGTGTGGAAGCCAGTGAAGGATCAGGCAAACAAGGACGTGCTTTCAACCTGTGAGTTCTTTGAAGGGGAGGCGGGGTGGGGGAAAGCTCTTTCTTATCGACAGAACCGTAAAATCCGTTTAACGCGGGAGTGAACGCTCTGTTGTGCCTCCTGAGCCTTTTCCACCCCGCAGGTTGCAGGATGGAGCAGGATGCTGCGAATTAGTGCTGGAAGGTGGAAGGTGGAGGTAACACCGGTGTCACCTGGGGAGGGTGAGGGACCGGTGGTGTGTGTCGCTGCTCTGATAAACCTTTTTTCTGGACATCTGAACGTGTTTTTCCAGTGTGCCCCCGAGCGTTCGTATCTCTGTGCGAACACCGAGAGATCTGGCTCAGAAGGGGGCAGGCGAACTGTGCGCTGTCCTGGGGGAAGAAGGTCCCGACAGCAAAAGTAAGGAGTCAACAGCAAAGATAAGGAAACAGAGTAGAACAGGCGTTTGTTTCTGCCCCGTGCTGTCGCGGCGGGGTTTTTTAACTTGGAGAACGGAGGGGTTTCCTGTGCCGCGGGGCCGCTTCGCTCCCAGCGCTCCGCCGTGCGCGGCTCCCGGCGCCGTCCCCGGGGATTCCCTCGGGATCCGGGGGGAGCGGGGGGGCCGGGCCGGGCTCACATGACGGCGGGGGCGGGTCGGGTCCCGCCGCTGCCGAGCCGGCCCCGGCTCCTGCCGCTCCTGCCCTCCCCATCCCATGCCATCCCGTCCCGTCCCGTCCCATCCCGCGGAGCGCTCCCGTCCCGCCGCGGCTCCTCCATCCCTCCCTCGCCGCGGCCGGGACCGCTGCGATGCCCGCCCCGCTGCCCCCGACGGAGCTGCTGGGCTCGGAGCGGGCCGTGGTGCTCGTGTCCTGTGTCCTGTCCTGCGTGGGCTCCTCGCTCCTGCTCTGCTCCCACGCGCTGTGGCCGGAGCTGCGGACGCGGCCGCGGCAGCTCCTGCTCTACCTGTCGCTGGCCGACCTGCTCTCGGCGCTCTCCTACTTCTACGGGGTGCTGCAGGACTTCGACGGGACCTCCTGGGACTGCGTCCTGCAGGGCGCCCTGTCCACCTTCGCCAACACCAGCTCCTTCTTCTGGACCATGGCCATCGCCCTCTACCTCTACCTCACCATCGTCAGGGGCTCGCCCACGGGCACGGGCTTGCTGTGCTGCTTCCACGCCGTGAGGTGGGTGCTGCCTGCGGCTCCTGGGGGGTGGGGACCCCCCGACACCCACCCCGTGGCCAGGAGCCCCCACTGCTCTGTGCCGCGACGGAGCGCTTGGATGGCCGCTGGAATCACCTGTGCTTCTCTCTCAAGGAGGGTGTCTGTATCCCCCTCTCAGATTCCTTTTAAACATGGATTTTGCTGTCTTCCAACCAGCCAACCCTGCTGGTTACCCTCCCCCCTCCACACCCCCCGCTCCCTTCCCAAGTGAAGAACTGGAGACGTGGAAAAGTTAAAAATGTTTTTGCTCAAGGTCACATAGAAAAATCTCTGGCAAGTTATAACGACTCTAAAAATCCCGGCTTCTGCCCTGACATCCTGGAAACAATATCCTAAAACTTATGTTTGTGATACCTGTCTGCTGTTGCCAAAACCCCCGCGTTTGGGATCTGTTTCCACGGGTCCCCGACTTCCCTGGTGTGTGGATCCTTCCCCCTCTCCCCGGGCAGGTTGCTGTAATTCAATGCCCACAGGAGAATGTCGTCTGCAAGTGATGAGGCTGCTGCTAGGAAAGCATTCTGAAGGTTGTTTTGGCGTGTTTGATTGAAAGCAAGACGAGCCAGACCGCAGTGTAGCTTTATGTCTCGGTTGCTGTTATTTAGGGAGCTGATTTTCCACAGCATGTTCAGTAAAAGCTTTCATTATGCAATTGGAGCTTGTGGAATCATGTGCTACGTCCACGCTGAGCAAAACAGTGATCCTTTAGTCCTCCTTGTTGCCAAGCTTTTGCAATAAATTATAAGAAGAATGATCTGGTTTAAGGGGGGGGGGGGGGAAGTCATTGGGACAAACACTGAATTTTCTTTGGTTTCTTAGTCAAATATTTGTCACCTTTTAGTTTCAAACAGTATCAGCTGGGAGATGATTTAATTAGAGGGCAGGTAAGGATGTGCCACAGAAAGACTTTAAGGCTGAGCGTGAATCAGGGAGGAAGTTCAATTCCTGCCTTACCTGTTCTAATTGCTGCTTGACAGCAAGGTCTGTGTGTGAGGAAGCCTGAGGTGTCTGGAAACACCAGGTTGGTGGTGGTGAAGCTGAAATAAGATGCAGTGAGACAGTGGAGGAGTTTTTTAGATTGTTTAATCTCAAGCAAATAGAGAGCTCTGAGAGCTGTGGAGAGGATGGAGCGCCAGTAAAGAGCCACAAGTTGCTTAATGGACAGAAAACAGAAGTCTGACTCCTTCTCATGGCCATGCTGGCTCCATCAGGAGACATCAAAGAGTTGAGGCAAATCTGGTCTATTTGTAATTTTCTTCTCTGCTAATTGCTTGTGTGGCTTTTGCCTGTATTTGTTTCTCCATCTGGTTTAACACTCCTCAGCCTTGTGGGCTACAAAGTGCAGAAAGGAACAGCCAGAGTGACTGAAATAGGGTTGGCTGTAATCTGTGCACTCTTTCAAAACTGTAAAAGCCCTGAAAGATTGCTCTGCTTTGTGACACAGCTCGAACTGAGCTGCCCTCTGGGTGAATTCGTAAGTTTATTTTTGGTTCTTTACAGCGAAAATAAAATGCCATCTTCTGCCCTTGGGGTGGATCAGCACCACCTGCTCTGTTAAAAGGGTCTGGACAGCACTCACAAAGCACCTGTCATCAGGTGCTGCTTTGTGAATGTCTCCTGCTCTGTGCAGAGCCAGTGGTTAAAGCTGCTTCTGCTCATGAAAACTCAGAGGAAAACAAGTGAGGACCTGTTCTGTGCCCATCCCCTCGTGACACATCATCCTGCTTCCCAGCCCTGCACTTTGATGGTTACCTGAGAACTCAATCATGAGGTGAAATTCGGGATGTAATGCCTGGAGGTGGCTCCCCCTCACCCTTCCCAGTGTTTCAGGGTTCCACTGGAAGTCTGTGGTGCTGGTAGCCTAAAAATCTATTAGAACCACTTCTACCCATGTATGCACTGGTGTTTTTTGGTATATTAGCTGCAGGAGGTAAGTGTGGGAGACCTGTCTAGGGCAAAAAGAAAGGTGACAAAGGCAGGTGATGAAAGTTAAATTTCTTTTTTTTTTGTCTAGGCAAGAACCTGAGATTTTTTTGTTTTCCCCCCTCCTTGCTTTGTAGTTTGCCAGCACAGTCATGCAGCGACCATTGTGTGAAGAGTCATTCCAAGACACCTTTGGAAGGGATCCAGGGCAGGATGGAGTTTTGTCAGGCGTGTTTCCCATTCTTCAGGAGCAGCTGCTCACAAGGGGCAAGTGTTTGTAAAGATGAGTGCTTTGTGGATGTGGAGTGTAACCACAGACTTTACTCTTTAGCTGAGTGGAGCTGACTAAATACATGTTGGGAAGTCAGTACCTGAAAGTCTCCAGGAGGGAAATGAGGATGTCACACTGGACCAAACCTGTCAAACAGGTTTGTCCCTCACCATTCGTGTGGTAACAGATCCACCTCTTCTGCTGCTGGGCTGGAGAGCTGCAGCCTCTGTTTGGGTTTTAAACTTGCCCAGCTCAGAGGAGCTTAGAAAACAAGCTTACACTTAGCTTTGGAAATATTTATGCCGTTGCAAAATGTGAGTTCTGGCATCCAGAGTGTACAGGACCAGGCTACCTCGTGTTCTGAATTTCTAAATATCTAGTTGGGTAATGTCATCTCTGTTGTGAGAGCAGCTGATCCAAACTCAGGGTGAGGAGTGGACCAGACAGACAGAACCCACCTTGGGATTGTTTTGTTTTTTTTTCTTGGCTTTTGACAGCAATTGCTGACAACCTTTGAAGTATTTTTATTTCGTGATCAGGCGATGCATATAAGCATATATATGCTTTATTTATAGCATTAATAATTAATATTTAATCATTATAAGCATCTATATGTCTTGTTTATATTTATATATACATATAAATGCGTATTTGTTTATATATACATTTATACCATGCATATGTACATACACATGCATGTCCATGGAGTACTTGAGGTCCTTTCATGTACTGCTGTGCTGTTCATCTCAGTCCTTGCTAGGCTGCCTCATGCAGGCTTAAATTAGGGCAGATTTGCTCTGGAGTTCTGCTTGCAAGGTGTACTCAAAGCTCTTTACCGGGAATATTGGCTGGGATATCCAGAAGACTGATTTTTCTTTCTCTACAGAGGATAAATTCCTGTCCCCAGAAGGAATTGCCTGCAGGCCTGCTGGCAGGATGGCTTGTAGTCTGACCTGTGCAGGCAGGTGACAGCAAATCACCTCTTGTAAGAGCCTCTAGGGAGGGAAAAAAAGCAGCTGTGCAGCATAAATCAGAATGTGGTTATTAAACAACCTGACCCAGGCACACTGAGGACAAGAAAATCAGGGCAAATCGAGCTGAACACTGCTGGAGTTTAGGGGTCCTTGTCCTGCCTTGTTGTGGTGTTGATGTGCAAGGATTACAGTGGGTTATATGTTTTTTTAGTAATCCACTGCCAGGAGCTGTATTAGGGGAATAAGAAGAGTTTTGTCTGCCTTAGAGGTGGGATCTCCAGCCATCCTACAGAGATGCAAGGAGTTGTCACCTTCCCCTTCTCTCCCACTCTGACTGTATTTAGATCCAAGTGTGCTTTGGAGAGGCCCAGCCCACATAATTGCTCTTGGAGGCTCAGAGGAATATTTCTGCCTCTCTGTTATCCTGGATCCCTTTCATTCCACTCTTTACATACCCCTTGGGTGATGACTCCTGGTTCTTCAGCTGCTCCATTCCTCCAGCTGGGTGCGAAGCGTTGGCATTTTGCAGTCCTGGTGAACTGTCATTTAGGAGTTCTTAAGAACAACCAAACCACCAGTCTCAGTTCTCCTTTCCACTTTTCTAAAATGGAGCTGAAGTTCACTGAAATGTCTGATTGCTTTCTAGATCCTTTCTGGCTTCACTTTGAAGTGGTGTTTCCGACTTCGCCTTGTCCTTGGTGTTGGTCATAAATATCCATCTGATCCCAACAGGCTATTCCAGTGAAAATTAACTGCCTGCTGTGCAGCAGTTTTCTTCCACACTCGTCCTTTTCCCACTTAAATACTGAAGATTTTTGTAAATCTCTTGCCTTGGGGTCTGAATTTCCTACTGTGGCTTCTCTGGCTGTGTCTGTGTGGACTTAGGCTGTTTTACATCCACACACAGTAATCTGAGCTGCTTTTATCTTGATTCTCTCTCAGTTTCAGGTCACTGTTGAGATGATTATTTAGAGAAATTAGTTTCTTAGTTCACTTCCTTTTTCTTGGTGCTTATGTGCCTTAACGTGGTTTGTCTAAGGAAATGCCAGTTCTCTTGAATTCTTTACCTTAGTTCTTCCAAGTGAGCTGAAAATGGAATGTCTTGGCACGTGCAATGGTTTTCAGAGAAATCCCCATTTTTTACCAAAACGAGCCTTGGATTGTGTGGAAAGTGTCACAGTGGTGGTGGTGACATTTGGGATGTTTTCAGAAAGCCTGCTCTGATAACAGCGTGGGGAGGGCTTCCTGCAGCACCACTGTCCTTAAATAACAGCACTGCCTTGGGTCAGCACTGCCTGTTCTGAACTGAACGTTGAAACAAAGTGTCCCAAACATGCTGAAGGCTTGACTCTGACATTTTTTTACAGTGTTACATTTGTATTTGTTTGTTTTTGTGAGCAGGTGAACCTGGACATTATTTAAAAGTAGGAAATGGGGTATTTTTTTTGAAATCTAATATCACGGGATTATCTCTGATTCTTCAGTTGGAATTTCAGATAATCTGGTCAAGGCAACTGCTGTTTGCCTACATAGTCTGGTGCCTGTGGAACCCATTTTTGGGAGGAAGATCCTTTCCATGCTCTCTGCAGCTGCTCCAGGCTGTCAGCGGAAGACAAGCGTGAACAAGGAAGGTACCAAGAGCAAGAATTTGTTTTCTCTGCACCTGGGCAGCCCAGGAGGGTTGTGCTGGGAGCTCAGTCTGAGCACTCTCAAGCATTTATGGCATTTATTGAATGTCTCTTGTCCCTCTTCAGGCTCCACAGGGTTTTCCCCTGAGGATGGATGTGGGAAGGGCAGGTGATGCATTCAGCTGGATGCAGGGCACTATTTCAGCCCTGGTGTCATTTTTATGTTTCTGTGGGCTCATGGAATTTTTCTCTTCTTCCTCTTGGCTTCTTGTGGGCAACCCAAGCTGCTGAGTGACAATTCATGTGTGTCACCACACTTGTTTTTCTTCTAAATGCTTCCTTATATTTGCCTCTGCTGTCAAGAGACAAGCCAAAGTCACAGCTCCAAATTATGTGAATATGGCTCCTCTTGGCATTCTTAGCTTTCTGCTGTTACTGCCAGCACTTTTCCTTGGGAAGAAACTTGCTCTTTGTCCTTCAGCAATTATGCTTTTGCTCCCAAAATGTTTCCTACACCTCCACTTAAAAGCAAAGCAAACCAAACCACTGATGGAACAAAGTTGTGGATTTCTTTGTGTGCCAAGTGTCGCTTTGGAATCAGAGTGTGGGATTTGGTTGTTTGTGTTCTGAAAGCCCTGAGTGAGGTGGCTGAGCCCTGCAGGACAGTCACAATGTGCAGTGCTCTGGACTTGTCAAATCCTCAGCCTCACCTGTATCCAGGGGAGAAGGGGAGTAGGTGGGAGGATGGGATGTCTCCTCTTCACCCTGAGTGTGCTGTGCAGGCCAGGTCAGAGTGTAGCACATCATTATACATCTGTCCTTCAAGACTGGGGGTCCAAATCCCTACAATGGGTCCTTAGGAAGTGGATTTGCATCCACATCCACACACTGTCTGACTGTCAGCCCCTTCCCTTCAGCCTGATGGTCTGGAACAACACTGGCATCCTGCTGATGGAGAATCCCTGACCTGCCACCCGTTCCCCTGAGGGGTGGGGGGCACACAGGATGTTCTTGGCTTCACCTTGCTCCCTGTGCTCTCCCCTCAGCTGGGGTGTCCCCCTCGGCATCACGGTGGCCGCTGTGGCTCTGAAGAAGATCGGCTACGACGCCTCCAACGTCTCCGTGGGCTGGTGTTGGGTCAACCTGGACGCCGAGGATCGTGTCCTGTGGATGCTGCTGACGGGGAAAGCTTGGGAGATCCTGGCCTATGTGACCCTGCCAGTGCTCTACATCCTCATCAAGAAGCACATCAACAGAGCAGTGAGTACTGTGCTGTGTTCAGCTGGGCTTGCAGACTCGCTCTGTGGTTCTGCCCTCCCAGTGCTCTGCAGTTTTTGGGCCACATTTAGCAGCTGCACAGGCAGGAATTGCTTCCCAGCACTGAAATGTCCCCACCCCTGGGAGCAGCAGTGCCCCTGCAGCACCACCACACAGTGGCTTAGCACAGGGATGTAAAAGCCTTTTGAGAACATACAGGGGTTATGGAATGTTCATGAGGGAAATGCTCAGTCCTACAGTAAGAATTGAAACAGGATGTGAAGGACAAAATTCCACTTTAATCAGTGTTCTGCAGTTCCACTTGTACCCAGCCCGAGACTGGACTTATGTAACCTCAGTCCTTGCAGTATCAGTGAGGATAGTTTGTGTTTATGAATGTTTTGTGCTGGCAGCATAAAGCACTGTTTGGGAGTCTGGGCGCTACATGGCAACAGGCACCACGCACACACTGCACAGGAGACACCCTGACCCGGCAGGGTTTTGGAAATCAGATCTTTAGTCGTTGCTGTTCCTTGGGAACACAAAGAATCCAGGCATCTGAGACAGCATTTGCATAACAGAGACATCTAGGTTGAGAGTGGTAGAAGGAACTGCATCCAGGGATTCCTTTTTTTTCCTCTAAGTTGTATTAGAGTTAAAAAAACCCCTTTCACGTGTGGATTGGTGTCCTTCTGGAAAATGCTGCCACTGCACTTGTGTAGCTGTGGCAGTTGTAGTAAGGGATAAACACCAATCTGGTTAGGGCAGGATCCTGCAGATAAGCTGGAAGAACAGGGTAGTTTCAAGCAGCCCTAAGTGTCCTGGGAAAGGGGAGTTGGGAAGGGTTTGCTCGTGCCTGTCAGCACCACCTGACATAACCCCCACAGGACACCGTGTCCCAGCCGCTGTCAAAGATAGAAGTGTGACCTCCTGGAAACCTGAGCAGCCCAAAAGGCTGGGCTGCTGCTCCTGCTCTGCCAGGGATTCCTGGAAACTCTGCTCTCCCTCCCCACTGCAGCCCTGACCCCGTGCTGGGAGCAGGGCTGGGGGCAGGCGGCTGTCACTGCTCTCACATGGGGCTCTGAGGGTCTGGAACAGCAGCTCGTGGAGCCTTCTGGACCAGAGCACCTCTCCTCATCCCCAGGGAATTTGCCAGGCCTGGAGCTGCTTGCTGAGCTTCTGAACTGGCAGGGAGCCTCCCACTTCCAAAGAAGAGCAATAGGCAACCAGAGCAGGGCTTGGGGCTGTGTTCTGGCTGAAGGGAGTGTGGCAGGAGTGGCTCCTGCACAGTCAGAGGCAGGAGAAATTCTGGCAGTAGCTGTTGTGGGGGGCACACACAGGGTGTGTGCTGAGGGCTTTCCAAAGGGAAAAGACTGCATGGGGGTGGGTGGGAAGCTGCACTGAAAACCCTCAGTGGGACTGGACTCAGCCCACTGTGCAGTGGGGTCACACAGCTCTGTCCTGTTGGGAACAAGGTGTTGGGACTGGCAGGACTGGAGCGAAGGAGAACCCTGAGCATCAAAGCTGTGTGTGCTCAGTAACCCTGATGGCAGGAGGAACAGTTTCCTGCAGGCCAGCTCTCCAGAGATTTAATCTGATCCAGGGTACAAATCCTCTTTTTTTTTTTTCCCTACATGTGCTGGTACAGAGAGAGGTTTGTCCAAATCTACAGAAGCCCCGTTGCTGACAGTATATGATCAGAAATCAGGCAGCAGGTTCTACACAAATATATAATATAAATATATATTTCCAGATGTGTATATATCTTTTTATATATATATATATATATGTATGGCAAGAGGCCTTCACAAGGCTGAATTCTTGGCCCCCCATTTGCAAAGTCCTGGCCAGCAGCACTGCCCCGGCAAAACTATTTGGTGGAGCACCATGTTTTTATTTATATTCTTATGACCTGGTCTCTTGGCAACTACCCGGTGATGTGTGCAAGTCTAAAGCTTTAGTGGGACTCTGATAAGGGCTGGACCTCCCTTATTTGCCACTCCCTGGCTCCAGCAGGAATGTTTGTTGCCTGCAAAGGCAGAGCGTGGCCGGTGCTCACAACTGTGCCCCTGTTAAATTCCTGTAGGATGCAGAGAGATTTAATTTGCTCTGGAAAGAATCCCTGGAGCTGAATGTCCAACGTGTGTAGGTTTCTGTTGATGTTTTCTCTCTCTGCCCCTCCCTGGAAGCACGCAGCTCTCTCAGAGTACCGCCCCATCCTCTCGGGAGCACCTGCATTCCAGCCCAGGACTTCCATAGCGGATAAGAAGTTGATTCTCATCCCTGTCATCTTCATCTTCCTCCGCATCTGGAGCACCGTGAGGTTCATCCTGACCCTCTGCAACTCCCCTGCCGTGCAAAACTCAGCCCTGGTTGTCCTGCATGTGAGTATTCGCCAGGAAATGCGTTGGGAGGGAGGTGAGGTTTTGGTGCTCTCGATATCCCTTCTTTAGGCAGGATGCTGCGTTGGGAGAACCTCTGCTCCCTGCTGGCAAGCGCTGCCCGGGATGCTCAGCCACAGCAGTGGTTCCAGCAGGGGCAGTGATTCCAGCAGCAGCTGTTTCAGCAGCATCTAGTGGCTGCAGGATAAAGCTGCAGCGGGGAGGGATGGACAGTGCCAGCTGCCTGTGGAAGCAGCTCAGACCAGGAATGTTGGGTGTTTGTCCTTCAGGAGGGCTCAGCCTGCTGCTGCCCTACACCAGGCTGCAGCAGTGCCAGCCCACAGCAGCTCTCTGCTCTGCTTTTGGGTGCTCTCTCTGGGGAAAAAAAAAAAGGAAAAAAAAAAGCTTTATTTTCCTGAATTTGTTTTTCTCGTTGAGGTGAAGTTGGTGACTGTCATGCAGCTGGTCTGTCTGACACGATGTTTTCTCTTCTCTGGAGGAGCAGCACTGGTTCATTCCTTTCTTGCCCTTGCAGGGAATTGGTAACACGTTCCAAGGAGGTGCCAACTGCATCATGTTTGTGCTCTGCACTCGGGTGGTCCGGGCTCGGCTGCTTTCCTTCATCTGCTGCTGCAGACACGACGAGGGGGATTGGCCCTGGCAAAGATCAAACAGCTCCTGGCAGCGCCCAGAACCCCACAAGGACGTGCCAGGCCCTGAGCAGACAAAGCCACTGCTTTCCAGCACCTGAGCTGCCTCCACCTCAGCGTCGAGTCCTTCTTTCATGGTAAAAAAATCCAGTGTGAGTCTTTCCTCCTGCCTTGCCTGTGCTTCGTGGTCTGAGGGTGGGGACAGCTACCAGGGAGCAGCTGGCAGAGGGGGGTTTCTGCTGCTGCTGCTGCTGCTGGGGGGGATTCCCTGTCTGACTTTGCAGCCCCTAAACCATTTATAGAACTGCTTCACCCCCTTTTCCCCCAGCTGGGGTGGTGGCTGTTACTTGAGTCTGTAAAATGAGGAACTAGACTGCAGGGCTGTCTGGCCCTCAAGGGCAGGACACCAGTGAAAACTGAAGAAGAGGAATTAGTGGCTCTTTTTGATCTAAAATACCACGTGCACACACATTTCATCAGCACTGCACAGTTCAGATGTTTAGTGCCCCGAGTCTTCCTCATGAGGGAACACAATCCCTGCTGCCAGTCACCATGAAAGGGAAAAGGAGGGGAAGTGATTCATCCAAGCCTGCCTAGAAAGTCTCTAGGAGCAAAAATTCGACAGAAGCTCTTAATTTCAGGCACAAGATGGGGCACTGATGTCCTTGCATTGTTGTGTGAGCACCTGGTTCCTTTGTGCTTGACCTCATGAGTGAGAGCTGCAGAATTTATAGGGGTGTCAAATCCCAGAGCACTTGGGGCCAGGGTGCTGTGTGGGTCTCTGTCTGTGAAGCAGGTATTGATAGAGCTCTCTCCAGGAGAGAGAGCAGCTGTCCTGACTGTTCAGATAAATGTGCTGGCATGTGCTGCCTCTTCAGGAAGGGTATGAAACCATCTGTGCTTCTGCAGCTGTACTTTTCCCTGCAGGTCACACTCAGTCCAAAGGGCTGAGCCTGAAAGGCAAATGCCTGCCTGGGCCATGGGGATGGCAGGGGATGAGCATCCTGGAGGGACGGGGCTGTGGGGCTCCGAGGGGATCTCTCTTGCATACATCTCTTTCTTCTCCTCCCAGAACCACACAGCCCCAAAAACCCACAAAGGACTCTTTATTTTTAATCAGTTGACATTTTCAATTTGTAGGCCAGGTTTTTGCAAGCAGAACAGGAGCCTTGTGAGCTGTCTGGGGAGGAGGGGCAGCTGGCAGGCTGCTGCTGCTCCGGGCACCCGGCTGCTCCGAAGCTGCTCTTGTTAGTTTATTTTAGTCACCCTAACAGCAAGCACAACAGTTACATGATCCAGAGCTCTTAGGGGACTGTAGGCAGAGGCAGGCCCTGTTATTTCCTGAAGCCTTGGCATTAGCTTTATTACTATATTAGTATATTTAAGCCCCGTTGTGCACAGGCTGTGTAAACAAGGGGAGGTGGAGCCCTCAAGAGCTCAGAGCCCATTTAAAGGGGATGTAGAAGGGCTCTGCTCTTACCATCCCTGGAGTCTTTGAAAGGTAGATGAAAACATCTTATCTTTGCCACATATAACTTCAAGAGGTTTTTTTTTTCCTCCTTTCAAAAGGCTTTTTTAAACTTCTAAAAGCTAAATAGCAACCTGGGTAGCTCAACTTCATGTTGGTCCCATGAGGCCTGGAAAGAGGAGCTGTGTTAAACTTCTTGTAGAAAGGCAGGATAGTAATTTTTGAATTTTATGAGACTTAGTGTTATGCTGTGTTCTGTTTTTTGGACCCAGCCCTGAAGAGAGAAAATAAAATTGTCACCAGCTTGGCTTAAGGGAAAACAAAGCAAAACACACACACATAAACACCCAACACACAAAAAAATAATCAAAACAGATTCCATGTTCTCAGTTTGCCTTTTTCCATTACAGAGCTCTGAGAAATGCTTCTGAAGGAATGTGCAGCTCACCAGAATTACAATTCCAGCTCCAGGGGTTTCGGGGAAGCAAGCTGGGTTGTAAACACCAAAAGTCTGTGACATCTCTGACATCCTCGTGTCAGCAAGGGCAGAGAAAGAAAAACAGCCAGCAGAGAACCTCTTAGAAATGCCTGTGGGTCCTAACACTGAAGCTGAGGGTGGCCTAAATACGAAGGGAGGTGGCATGACAGGGGAGGTGATGTGTGGAAGTGCCTGGCTGCTCCTGGCAGGTGCCCCTCGGTCTCTGGGTGAGGTGTGAGTGCAGGGCAGGTGCCTCAGCTGGGTGTGGAGATGGCTCTGAACTCTCCCCTGTCAGGCATGGACTGGAGAATTCCAGCTCAGGTGTTCCTGGAGGTGGCTGAGGTTGTGGTGCCAGGATGTGTTGTAGGAGTGGGTCCATCACACGCCTGTTCCAGCTGCTCCAAGGTGACATCCCTGGGGCTCGAGCTGCAGCAAAGCCTCCTGGCTTGGGAAAAACCTGGCACAAGCTGTGCCAGGCTCTGTGCACAGGCTGCAGGGTGGGGGGACAGTCCTGGGTTGTAACTGTGCTTTGTTCTGTGCAGGTGTGGGATGATCCCGGAGTCCCACAGAGGGAGCTAAAGCCCGGGAAACGCGCCGCTGGAGAGGCTGAGCAGATGGAAAAGGTCCCAGTCCTCCTTGCCCTCACATACCAAAGGCTTTGGTCTTCAGCTTTGCTCAGGATCCTCTGGAAGAGACTGTTAGACTGCGCTCCAGTTTCCTGGTTTCCTTCCCTTCTTCCCCTCAGCCTCCGCTAAAAATCTTAGAAATCGGTTTGGGGTTTTGCTTTTCTGCCTGACGAGGCGAACGTGTGGTGAGTTCTGAGGTGAGCAAATATCACAGGGACAGGGAAACTTCAGTAGCTGCTGAATAGGACTGTGCTGGGCATGGATTTCAGTCCTAGAGTGCCAATCTTCCCGGGAGCTCCAGGCTGGCTCCTGTTCTTCACTTGAACACGGACAACAACGTGCAAACAAACGTCTCTGTGTGGTGGTGGTGGTGGTGGTGGATGGTTCCTCTGGTTGGTTTATTCCTCCTCTTGGATGGCTGAGGGCCTTCATCATCAGCAGGGGTTGTGGTGGCAGCCCGGGAGCTGCCTCCTGAGGAAATCTGAACTCTGCAGAGTGCCCTGGTGCTCAGGGATGTTCCCCAGAGCCTCCCACAAGGACAGCCCTCCCAGCAGTGCCCGGCCAGTGCTCTGAGCTCCAGAGCTCCCCTGCTGAAGGCTGCAGTCTGTTCTTGCTTCGGGAGTGTTGCATCAGACCTGGGGAGGGGATGGGGGTTGGTTTGCTTGGTTTACTATTTGGAGATAATGTTTTACTTTATTTACAGCTCCTCGTTTGCCTGGTGTTAAAATATTTCTCCAACTCGTACAAAATAAAGTTTTGTTTCTTTACCAGGACGCTGCCCAGCATTGCCTTTGTGCAGAGAAAATAGGGTCTCATTTGCTTCTTAATTCCAGAGCCCCATGTCTGCTGTTCCCTGCAGTGTCCTGGATCCAGCACCCCTTTCCTATTCCTGGGGGATCAGGCTGCCATATCTACCTCTTGCTTACTTGCCTGGAAGCCTTTTATGCAGCTGATAAAGCAGTATCTGCATATGACTCATTTCCAGGCAAATAATGTGTTTCTTAAATCATTGCTTGACCTTGAGGCCCCAGCTGTAGCTCATTGCCCCAGGTTATGCCCAGGACTGCAGATGACACTAAGCCTTGACTGAACATGCAATTCCTTCCCAAAATGCAGGTGGAAAGGCTGCTGATGTCACTCTCTTGGTGTGGGATGTCTCCTAAGGAGCCTCCTCAGGGCAGGCATTGCAGTGAACCCAACCAGCACTTTTCTAGAGCTCACCACTAAAGTCCTCCAGCAGATTTCATGTCCTGAAAACTAAGCTTCCCCTCTTAATTTGTTTTTTGTTTGTTTGGGTTTTTTCTCCCCTAAAGATCTCAGGGTTTCATAGGATCCAGCTTTTAGCACAGACAATTGGGCTGAGGGTAAATAAATCCCTGCACAAGTGCTTGGGAACTCTTGCCACATGGTGGGCAAGGGCAGAGGAGATCCAGAGTAGAGGTCATGTCTTCAGGCAAACACTCTCTGGGGTGAAGGGCAGATGTAAGAAGCACAACGTGTGCAGAAGCTGAAATTGTAAAATCCTTGTAAAATTGGCTCTTTGCTTCTTCCTGGCTCTGTCCTGTGCCCAAGTCCAACAGGATCTCAAGTGCTGAAGGTGTTACACCCCTGCAATTGCTTTGAAAGTCCATCCATCACCCTGTCTCCCTTCATCAGTCTCTTCCAAGGTCATCCCGGCGCCAGTTACCACCTTAGGGGTGTTGTCAGATTCCTGCTGTGTTTGGTAAATCTTCAAACTGTTCTGCTGCCCTAAGCAAATATTTACTCTGAGGGAGGATTTCTGATGACAAACCTGCATGTTTTCTTTAATTTCTGTATGTGTCAAGATTATTTCTTCAGGAAAGGAATTTAAAGACCACGATAGAGAATTCTCCTCCCTTAAAATAATTACATCAGAGCAGTTGTCATTCCTCCAAGAGCTCCCTGCAAAATTAGGCTATCTTTAAAGAACAGTAATTCTGTGAAAGAAAATTGTCCTTTTCTGCAGTTTTCGCACCCCTGGGGCAGAATTTTCCCTCTTGGCTAAAGATCTGTGAAGGGTGAGAACGCCACCAGTTGCTGAGTGAGCTGTGACCTCAGCAGCTGTGACACAGGAGGGTTCTTAAGGTGTGACCCACCATCAGATATCTCGGAGAGCTGTGTCCTTATTGTCATTCACTTGTAACAAAAGCAATAAAAGAAGTGTGGGGTCTAAGTTCCACTACTCTAAAAGTGGCAGGGCTCTGCCCCTTCTACCTGGAGGAAGGGAGGCTGCAGCAGTTAAAGAACACATATAGAGGACACGTGGAAAAAGAGCTGGTGCTCAAGCCAGCCAGTTAAAGAACACATGCAGGACACGTGGAAAAGAGCTGTTGCTCAAGAGGACGCGTTTTTTTTTTTGAGCTGACTGTTAAAGATAGATGGACTAATAAAGAGGAGGCTGGTTTTTCTCCAGCTGCTGGAGATATCTGTGAACTTTGCATTTCTCTGCTAAACTCTATAAATTGTAGTCGACTATTAACCAAGTGCTGGACTGTTCAGAGCAGTCCCGTAAGGCAGGAGGCTCATACCAAGCCAGCAGCACGTGGTGCCACCTTTTGCACGCAGAGGGAAAGGAAGGTAAAGTGCTGGTGGAAAAACCTCGTGTGCTGTGGAAAGCACAGCCCTGAGAGGATGAACCTGCCCTCTGTGAACCGCAGAAGTGCCTGAGCAAGGTAGGACGAGGAGCAGCGTTTGGGGCCAAGGGCAGGTGCGGTTTGTGGCTGCAGGGGGGGTTAATGCGGTTCACTTGGATTGCTGTGGCAGATGGCAAACACCCTCTCTGTTGCCGGCCCCCCCTCCCGTAGAATGCCCTGCTTTTCCCGGGATTCCACAGTTGCTGGGCAGCGTCTCCAGCTGCGCCATCCACAGCTGTCCATGGGCTGCAGGGGGGAAGGAGCAGCGGCTCTGTGCTATAGATTCACCTCGTCCATGTCTATGAACCGGCTCATTTAGCAACTTTTTGCAATAAATCTGCCCCTTCCCGCTGGAGATGAGCCTGTTTCCCCTGTTAACTGGCAGCACCTCTGTTTGAAACAGGATCTGGTGACACAAATCTGCCCCCGCGGCGACAGGCTCGAGCAAGGAAAAGAAACGTTCAGGAAGGGAATGATCAGGCAACAAGGACTTACTCCAGCTGGTAGAGCCTGTCGTTGATCGGATGTGTTTGGAAGAGTCACAGAGGGGGATTTTCTGCGTGGGGCGTTTCCATCCCCTGCCTTGGCTGTTCCATCTGTAAAAACCTGCACTCCAAAAACTGCATCTGGGATTCAAACACCAAAAATGAAGCTGAAAGGAGGGGAGCAGGAGAGCTCAGACAGAAGTGAAGGTGCAAAGGGGGTGAGTATGTTGACTCCCTTCTTCCAGCTTGAGCCTCCCAGAGAGACACAGAAGGAGCTCTTGGAAATCTCTGGATGCCTGTAGGGAAAGGAGAAGGGCTGGCACGTCCACAGGGAGGGCAGAGACGAGTATTTCTTGAGCCCTGTTTATGTCTGTCTGCAGTGCAGGGTTGCACTGAGTGCTGTGATTTTCTGTCTGTCTGCAGCTCACCCACCCTGTAACTTCTGTGTGACTTCCCCCTTCTGTGTGTGAGTTTTCTTTCGTATTGTCTAATCAATTTTAGGCTACAGTGTTAGTTTTCTGGGTGGGGCTGCCTTTTACAGCAGCGTTTGGTGGAGTCTTGCGCAACACAACAGCTCGCGTGCGCCAGAGGTTTTCCTAAAATGACTTTATTGCTGTAGCAGCAATGAGATGCATTAGCGAGCTGTAAAAACCAACCAGACAAAAAACCCAACAACCCAACTCTGTCAACACAGCCCGGGGGCTGAACAGCGACTAAATTGTTGTGAAAGGCGAGTCGTTTGGAGCCCTGGGCACTGTGTACCCACAAACATGGTGTTTGATCCCACTCCAGATGGCAATTCCACTCGCCTGTTTAACTGCAAAGTGCAGCTCTTGTACCCCACAACCAAGCCCTCGCTGAGCTACTCGGATAAGTTCTAATTGGCTTCAGTGACAATCAGTTAGATCCGTGAAAAGCTTGGTCCCAAAATGTGGGAGGCGGAAAAAATTAACAGGAAAGGGATTTTGCCACCTGATGCAAAAATCACTTCTTTTTAAAGCTTTCCTGCGCCAATATCCTGTGTTATTTCCTTACCCAATTTGCAAGTGGGGAAAAGAATAATTGCTTACAACCTTTTTTCCCTGTGGGGTGGTACTTTAAGGATGATAGCTTCAAAAAAAAAATTTAATCATCCAAATGATTCATCAATACCAGCAAAGCACAGAGTGAATTACTGTAATGACTATGTGCAAATCAAGCAGAACAAAATAAGTCGTAATGAAAACAACCCGTTGGGCTTTCACATGCAGTAAAATTAAGGGAAAAAACACAGAAAACCAAGGTTTGAGGTAATTATTTTTACTGAATGTTGTTAATGCTCAAGAACCAGACCTGCTTCTAAGGCGGTGTTTGTTTGTTTGTTTTCTTTCCCCTCTACAGAAAATGACCATTTCCCTTGCCCTGGTGGCTCTGATATCTGCCTTTGGATCTTCTTTCCAGTACGGCTACAACGTGTCTGTGATCAACTCTCCAGCCCCGGTAGGTCCAGCTGTGGAGCAGCCCATGACTTAGGAGTGGGTTTGCAAACATTTAGGAGCAGGTTTACAAACCCAACAAGTGTAACAGTTCACTACAGGGGTTTGTGGGGAGGTGCTTGTACTCTCCTTGTGCTCAGGAGAGCTGGACTGTGAGAAATGAGGGAAACCTCTGGGAACCAGGCACATCCTGTAAGTCAGGATAACTTGTAGTAGCAGTTATCTAGTCCAGGCTTCTCTATCCCTCTCTTGTATTTGTTTTCCCACTCACCCACTCTGGTTTTTTATTAAGACATTCATTTAAAGCTTTATGGCATTTGTTGTTTGGCTTTTACAGCATGAAAACTGTCCTGGCTGTGCTAAACGTGCTCTGTGTTTCATTCCAGTACATGCAAGACTTTTACAACCAAACCTACTTGGACAGGACTGGGAAGCCCATGAACAGTGCCTTCCAGACACTGCTCTGGTCTCTTACTGTGTCCATGTTCCCTCTGGGTGGCTTTTTTGGGTCCCTGCTGGTGTATCCTATGGTCAACAATTGTGGCAGGTACGTGACAGCCGTGCCTGAGATCCCTCACCCCAGGGCTCAGATAAGACTTGTCTCACTGGTCACTCCAGCTGGGAGGATGAATTTCCCACACACACCTTGGCAGTAAAGCCCTTGGGATGAGGGTGAGTTGCTGGGCTCAGCTACAGGTGTTGTCAGGAATTTATATGGTTTCAGGATGGCCAAGGCCAGGCTGTGTGCTGGGCACTGAGCCAGCCAGAGAGCACTGGTGGAAGTGCTGGGCTGAGATCAGGCCCAGCTCCTGCTGCTCAGGGTTCCTGAGAAGCTTCAGTTCTCTCTGGAAGCCTTCATTCCCTGCAGGAAAAATGGGACAATTGGCACTTTCATCAGTCTTTGGGATGATGAGTCATTGGGGTCTGGGACAGCATTGCACCCCGGGGGCCTTAGAAAAACCAAGCTGAATGTCTCCTTTCCTGTTCCTTTGCAGAAAGGGCACTTTGCTGATAAATAACCTCTTCTCCATCTCTTCTGCAATCCTCATGGGGACCTCAGAGCTAGCAAAAACCTTTGAAGCAATCATCATTTCCCGTTTTATCATGGGAATATATGCTGGTAAGTGGATGGTAAAGGGAGAGCCATAAATATTTTCTTGGCTATGTAAGGGTGTTTTATTCTCTCAACAGATGCTCTCACATTTTAGCATCTGCATAACAATGCTGTGCTTTAGCACTGGTCACCTGCATGTTGCAGGAGTACTAAAGATCTCTTGGAGATAAGGGCCCTGAGACTGGAATTTAAGATACATATAAAGGAGGTGGGTGCCTGCAGGTGAACCTCTCCTCTGCAATAAATATCTGCTAGGCACTGCAGCTCCCCCAGCCAGGAAACCTGCTGCTGATAATCTCTTTCCCTAGAGGACTTAAAGCAGGTAGTCTATTTTTTTTTCCCTTTTTAACATAATCAGAATAATCCATTAAAGTCGTTGGAGTCAGTGCCAGATCCAATAATCCAGTCCTGGAACTGACTGTTCTTCCTGCAGGAGGAAAGAACTGTTAAAAGGGAGAAAAAAGAGCTCAGAGACACTGGATTTACTGCAAAGATAGTGGGAAGCCAAGGATATAAGTCATTGCTGGTGTAAATGGCTTTTTTAGAGCTGCAGAAACAGGGAACAAACAGAACCCCAGAATTCTGGGTACCCCATGCAGTGCTGGGCAGAGCCAGGTCTGTAAGGGTCCTAAGAGCATTTAGGCTCAATTAATTGGCTTTGGGCTGGCGAGGCTCACGTGCCCCAGGGTTTATTAATGAGTTGGGATATCCTGTAAGGACAAATTTCCTGCCTTAGCTCAGCGACTGTAATTGCTGCACATTACAGATCAAGTTGCTTTCCCCGGGGCAGTTTCTTGTTTTCCAGTTTTATCTACTCCAGTGGTTTTATTTTGGCTTTTGACCGGCCTAAACCTGGCAGCTGCTCTTAGCACTGGAGCTCGGAATAAATGCAGAGGGACCTGTTCAGTGTGATCCCTCTTTCCAGTTATTTATAACCCACAAAGGAATCTGGACTGGCTGTCCTCACTTTGCAGTTTGACCTCGCTAGAACTGTGGGTGTTTTTCCTGGGGAGGGAAGCTGCTGATCCCAGCCTGGCTGCCCTGGGATCTGGGAGGATCCAAGAGTCACTCTCCAGGAGAATCCAAATGTCACCCTCCAGCACTGGTTACACTTGTTTCCATGCCTTTTAGCTTTCATATATCAGCTTGATCACCTCTGTAACCCCAAGCTCCTGAAGCTGAGGACCTCTAGAAATGTCAGATAAGAGCCTCATGTGGTCATTTGACTCCAGGAGTTTGGGTTTTGCGTGCCAGGATTTACAGCCTAAGCAGGGAGCTGGCAGCTCGCTGGGGTTACTGTGGGTAGGCATGTCACGTTCCTCGAAATAACCCATGCCCTTGGTGTCCTGATTGGATTAGAAATCCCTGTTCCAGCATTCCAGCTGCAAGACATCTCAGAGCAGCAAAGCTCTCTGCAGAGCGTTACTGAGCAGCGAGTTTTTAAGAGCCAACACGAAGTCATTTCCTTCCACCCTCACACCAGCTTGACTGGATAATAATTCCTTGTTTTAGGAGAAGTTAAAGTTCCTTCCTTACACAGTTTTCCTTTGTGTGTCTTGTGCTGAAGTAGCTGCTGGGAGAAAGCTGCTTTTAGGAAGGTGAACACAGAGCCCTCAAATCATCTGCTGGCTCTGTGGCCAAGACAGGCTCCTGCTCACCCTGTGACTCCTCAAATGCTTTGCAGCTGAGCAGTTAATGATCTCAACGCTCAGAGCACCAGCAGATGGGCAGGTTGCACTGCAGCGCCAGAGCTTCTGAGGGCAGCAGCTGCAGGGATGGATGTTGTACTCCTGCACATACTGAGTGACCCAGTGCCACGTGTTTTTTGTCCCCTCTTCCACTGAGAGTGAGGAAAACACGCACAGCCTATTCACTGGCCAGAAGGTGCCATCAAATCTTCAGCTGGAGCAGAAGGGTTTGAGTGTGGAGTTCCTGCGTGTGCTGTGGTTCATCAGGAATCTCTTTTGCCCCCCATCTCACTGGAGGTGGTGAGTGTGCTGACACCAGGCATGGCTAACACTGTTCTCTCACTACCAGGTCTGGCTTCCAATGTGGTTCCCATGTTCCTCGGAGAAATGTCCCCCAGAAACCTCAGAGGTGCTATTGGGATAGTCCCACAGCTCTTCATCACCGTCGGGATCCTTGTAGCTCAGATCCTTGGTCTCAACAGCATCCTGGGGAATGCTGAAGGTAAAGCTCTGCCTGGGGACTTTGCTGTGGGCTCCGTAGGGGGAGGATTTCTCACCCTTGTCCTGTCTCCATGGTTGCAGGCTGGCCTGTGCTGCTGGGGCTCACGGGGATCCCATCACTGATCCAGCTCCTTACACTGCCCTTTTTCCCTGAGAGTCCCAGGTACCTGCTGCTCCAAAAGGGCAATGAAGAGCAGGCACGACAAGGTACAGTGTCACCCTTTAATGGAAGGGGAGATGGAAGGGGGTGGATCTGACTGTGGGACACCACTGATGGCAAAGCGTGAAATTCCTCACTGGTGGTGAAGGTGGAATTCTTGCAGCACTGCTCCTTCCTCTGCATGTGTGAATCCCCAGCTTCCCACCGTGGAGGCACTGCTGCCCAGCATTACATGTTGTTCTGTCTTGATTTGAAGCAGGAGAGCTCACTGTAAAACTCACTTTGCTCTCCCAACTAGCCCTGCAGAGGCTGAGAGGCTGCGATGACGTGGATGACGAGATAGAAGAAATGTTCCAAGAGGGCCAGTCAGAAAAGGAAGAAGGGCAGTTCTCTGTGCTCAGCCTGTGCACCTTCAGAGGCCTGAGGTGGCAGCTCATCTCCATCATCGTCATGATGATGGGCCAGCAGCTCTCCGGGGTCAATGGGGTGAGTGGGGAGTGGGAAGGGCAGTGGGGTGGAAAGGAAGGGATGGATGAGGTTGATGATGCAGGGCAGTGCTGACACAGGAGATAAAACCCAGGACACAGGAGTAGCCCTTCATCCAGGACACTGGTTCATGTTGTGGTGGGTTGGCCCTGGCCAGTACCAAATCCAGCACAGACAGGTACAGGGGCAGGCTCATATACACATGCAGGATCAAGCTGTCCTGTTAAGGATAATTTGGATGTTTTTAGAGTGCTTGGGCCCGGATCCAAACAACAGTGTCTTCAGAAATAAAGTAATTCAGTCCTCAGGCTTTGGTGCACCGGTGACAGGATGCAGAGCAGCCAAAATGGGATTCCCACGTTCTGCCCTTGGCCACATACAAACACAGCTGTGGTTTTGCAGGTCTTCTACTACGCAGACAGAATCTTTGAGTCAGCAGGTGTGCAAAGCAGCAGCATCCAGTATGTCACTGTGTCCATAGGGGCCATCAACGTCGTCATGACTTCGCTTGCTGTGAGTTTCTGTTGGGGCTCTCTGAGCTCTGACTTGTCCAGTCTCCCCTGTCTGTGTCTGTTTAATTTATATTCATCAAACCAGAGATCTCAGAATGGTTTGGGTTGGAAGGGACCTAAAAGATCATCTCGTTCCAACCCTCTGCCATGGGCAGGGAAACCTCTCACTAGAATGTTACTCACCCATGGGGTGAGGTGCTTTGCACCTTAATAGGTGTCCTGTGGTGTCCCTTGGGTGAAGGCACCTGGAATAAAAGACCCCAGGTGTTGGGTCTCTCACCCTCTCCTGTCTCTTTCAGGTTTTCATTGTGGAATCCCTGGGGAGGAGGATCCTTCTCCTCGCTGGCTTTTCGTTGTGCTGTGCCTCCTGTGCAGTGTTAACCTTGGCCCTCAACCTCCAGGTCTGTACAAATGGCTCAGGTGGTCCTACCCAAGCATTTCTGGACTTCCCAGGGAGCAGGCCAGGGTTATATTTTGAAGTACCTCTTGAAAAGCTGTGATCCTGCTTGTCTGAATACTACTTCCAGTATGTCACATTCCTAACACCCATTGCATCCATTTGTTGGCAGCAACAATCATACCCAGGCTGTGAATTGGTGGCTAATTATGGACACATCTGGCACTGGAGGGTGACACTGGCTTTAGAATGCCTTCAAATCTTATTACAAACAGTGCCTTGGATGTGTTGGTGGTGTTCAGATAGGAACCACATCTAACCTGTGATTCAATCCTTCACAGACCTCGGTGTCCTGGATGTCCTACCTCAGCATAGCCTGTGTCATTCTCTACATCATTGGGCACGCCATAGGACCCAGTAAGTATGCACAGCTTGTCCAGTCTGCTCCACAAGCTGGCTAAAGCCAAGTGTTATGTTCCATTTCAACCCACAACCTTTGTGGAGCTCATTCATAGACACTGGATTTCATCTCTGTGTGGCCACGCACCACGCAAGTCATTTACTTGCTCTCTTTTTTTGTTTGTTTGTTTACTTGTTTGGGTTTTTTTTATTTAATCCTTATTTAATTTATTGGGTGTTCCTAAACACTTAGGAGTTAGAAACCATTGCCTGCCACTGAAGTGGCTGGAACATTTTTTTTTTTAACATTTCAACCGTTTGAACAAATGGCTGAAATGAAAAAAACCAAACCATTGCAATCAAGAATTCAGAGTGGAGGAACTGCCCTCGGGGTTTCCAAATGTCCAACTGCCTTCCAGGTCCGGTTCCCTCTGTCATGATCACCGAGATGTTCCTGCAGTCGTCCCGGCCTGCAGCCTTCATGGTGGGAGGGTCTGTGCACTGGCTGAGCAACTTCACCGTGGGGCTCGTGTTCCTCTACATGGAGGTGAGAGACAACCCCACAACAGGGCAAAACTTCAGCTTAAAATTAATCCCTTCGCCCCTGTTTAATCCCAAAAGCTGTAAGTGCCCCTGTTGGTTCCCAGTACCCGTATGGAGGATTATATGTCAAGGGCAAGAAACTGATGTTAGTCAGCATTTTCTTATCACACCTGTCTGCTGCACAGGCTGTAAAAGAAAGCAGCTACTTTACCAGGTGAATGTCTCACCCTGAACTCAGGAGCATGGAAAAGATGGCAAATTCCCCATCTTTCCCTGTGTTTCTCAGGGAGCCAATTTTACTTTTGATCTCTGGGTCCCCCAGTTCAAACTGATCCCCAGCAGTGACCCACAAACTGCAGCAGGTGCTGAGTTTAGCCTGTGCAAAGGGAGCTGGTGAGTTCACTTTGATTTAGTTTGATTTAGCTTGATTCACCCTCCTTTGCCACTAAATTCCTGGTGTTTCCAATAAACCCATGGTGGTGGTATGAGAAGACAGAATCTAGAACCACCCCAACTTCTAGTTGTTCAGCTTTAAAATACGTGCACACCACTGTGGCTGCATTTTTTATAGCCAGTGCAGGGTGCACCATGTCCAAGCCATGTACCTGCCCACCTGGAATGTTTCCCTGACCCCTGCTCTCTCCTGTCCTTGCCCTAGGCTGGGCTGGGGCCCTACAGCTTCCTCATCTTCTGTGCCATCTGCCTGGCCACTGCACTTTACATCTTCTTCATCGTTCCCGAGACTAAGAACAAAACCTTCATGGAAATCAACAGGATCATGGCCAAGAGGAACAAAGTGGAGATTCAGGAAAACAAGGAAGAGCTGAAGGATTTCTGTGCTGTCCCGGGTGGGCTGCAAGAGAGGACGATGAGCTTTAGCAGTCAGCTGTGACACAGCCCAGTGTCTGGCCTGGCAGGGACATCCCTCAGGATCTGTTCAGTGGGAAAACAAATACATTTATTCATCATTTGATACTGCTCTGAGAATCACAGAATCCTTAAGGCTGGAGAAGACCTTTACCATCGAGTCCAAATGCAAACCTAACGCTGCCAGTTCCACCTCTTGTCACCAGGAAAGGACAATGTCCTCAGCCAGCTCAGTTCCTGTGACCAATGTCCCTGATCTCCTGACTGACACACCTTGGGAGACACAAGCCAGCCCCTGTCTTGTCACAAGCCAGCCCTTGTCTTGTCATAAGCCAGCACCACACTCCTCTGAGGAACTGTCACTCGTGTATTTGGGGAAACTAAATTTAATTTGTTATCTGAGGGTGCTGCCCTCTGTGTTGAAAAAAGCAGAATTGTTGAACAGCCTGGCATGGATTTGGTGGTGTTGATGGAGAGAGTCCTTCACATGGTTTACTTTAACCTTACAAAATTACTTTTATACCTGCCCTCAAATTTGTGATATATGTGTTGAAAAAGAAACTGTTTTCATGTTCTGTCTCTACATCCCTTACAGAAAAGAAGGCAAAGGGCTGTGCCTGGCCAGGGCACAAGGATTGCACAGGAGCTGCTTTACATCCCCTTTCCTATGTGATATGTCTGCAGGGGAAGGGTGGTGAGTGGACAGTGATAAACAGAAGGAAACACATGTGCAGGGAGGATGGTGAGAAAGCCAGACTGGGTGAAGGATGGGACAGAAATTTTATTTGAGAAAGTGGCTTCTGTGACCAAGGAGAGCAGGTCTTTGGCATGAAGGATCTAGGTAGGGGGATCTAAAATTCCTGTGAGGGGTGTGACAACCCAAGGTGCTGGACTGTGCCTCAAGTTCTGCTGTTCTTTGCCTCTATCCCACTGATGGAGGCCTTTGCTCTCTTGGACAGACACCCTGGAGCAGCAGCAGGGGCACGGTGAGCCCATACAAAGCAGAAGCAGAAACAAGCCAGTAATCTCAATTCTTCTCAGTTCCCCCAGCAAGCAGTTCAGAATCTCCTGATGCCTTAATTAAAAAAACCCAGCAGCTGGGATCACTGGCAGCTGGTGTCAGCCTCCAGAACCACCCCCCCGAGGAGGGCCATGGGGGTTTGTCCCCAGGCTATGACATCCCCCCTCGGCTGCCCCGGTTTGCACAGCGCGAGCGCCCGAACCTCCGCAGGGCTGAGAACGTGGCTCCACAGGTTCACCTGAGCCAGCCACCCTGCAAAACCATTGGAGAACGTCCCAAGGAGAGTGTCTCTGTCTTTTCCAAGGACGAGCATCCCTCCAGCCTGGCTCACATACCCCTTCTGGACGCTCGCTGCTTTGCCGGCCGCTCCGTTGAGCCACAGGTTTGCCGTTCCCGGCTGGGAGGCCCAGGCCAGGCAGTAGTGCAGCCAGTCCTGTGCCTTGTGGTGCAGGGGGAAGCTGATGGAATGGCCTCCTACCCACAGCCCCACCTCTGTGCCCACGGTCACCAGCAGCTCGTTGTCCCTCTCCCGTGTGGAGTAGGACAGGACGGTCTGGCTCCCGGGGTGCCGGGATCTGGCCCAGAAACACAAGGTGAAGGCTTGGAGGGACATGTCACGGAGGGGATGGACATCCACAAAGCTCTCAATGTTTTCCACAGGGAAGTAGAAAGCTGGAAAAGCGCTGGGTTTAACACCTGAAAGAACCAAAAAGGCACCGGTTACGTTTCCTGCCGTGCCTATAAATAAGCCCAAATCCTGAAGAATTGCACCCATAGTCTGAGCTGTCTTGAGCCACAGTTACTGGTGTGTGTTGTGCCCACAGGGAAGAGGCTTGAAACAATGAAAAACTGAGCTCCCTCACACAACTGTTTGGGAAAATTGCTTTTCTTCCCCTCCTTCTTTCTCTTTTTCTCATACTGCATAAAATAGAGGTGACAATTATTTATCCTGGGGGAACTGTGAGCTTAAATGTTTCACTGCTTGTAAAAATGTGCTCGCGTGTTGCAGGAGAAAGCTGCAGTTGCTGTGGGAGTACCTACATTAGGGCTGGCCACAACAATGCTTTAATTGAAGAATTTCCATCAGCAGGCCTAGATATGGGACAAAATTCTGCCTGCATGTGTCAGTACCAAACCTGGCAATGATTTAGGCCATCAAGGGCAGCAGGGCGTGGGCTCTTCACCCTCCCAAGGTAAGCTGGACCCCACAGCTGTGTGTTTTACCTGCTTGGCTCCCTCTGTTCAGCAACTCTGTCTTCATGTCTTGGAGCTGCGTCTGGATTTGATCCAGTCTGAGGGTGAGTTCTTCTGGATGGCATTGTGCTAGAGCAATCAGACAGGTGAATTTACAGAAGGCCAGGACATCTACACTACATCTTCTACTAGATCTTCTACACTAGATCTTCTAGTCTGGGGGAAAACCTTTGTTTTAAAACGCAGCATCTCTCCTCCCTGTGGTGCCCGGTTGCTCTCACACCTCACCCAGACACACCCGAGCTGAGGACCCTCCTGTGGTGCCACATAGCACCAGTTACCCTGGAGATGTGTGTGACAGTCAAAAAACTGCCCCAAACTGTCAAAATACAGGCTGGCACACACCCTGCAGCCACCACTGCACCTTTAGAAGCCAAGTGTGTTGGCAGGGAAAGAGGAGGCATGTGGGACATCACCCGTGCAGGGACGCTGCTGCTCCTGGGGGAGCTGATCTCCAGCACACCTGAACTCCTTCCACGCAGGTTTCTCGCCCCTCCCCAGGTAAGCCCAAGTCCTGCCTGCTGAGCCCTTACCTTGGGGGGGTCTGGCTCTGAAGGAGGACTCCACCACCCTCCCGTGGAGGGGCTGGGCGTGCCGGTAGTCGTTGCGCAGGGTCCTGTTCTCCCAGTCCAGCAAGGTGTTCTCCAGGAGGCTGATCTGGCAGGAGCACAGGGCATCTTTAGAAGGGCAGTGGGAACAACTGTTGTGCCCAAAAAGCACAGGGAAAACCCTGCAGCTCGGGGTTAAACCCAACAGCTCCTTCCAGAGGCATCCTCAGGGGGCTCTCGCTGGGCGCTGGGCGTTAGCAAGGGAAGGGAACAGAACAGGAGGGCTCTTATCAGCTAATTCCTGATAAAGGTATTTTGCCTGAGGGAAGTTCTGAACACCTGATGGTAATGCATGCATGGAAATTTTGCTGCTGTGCTGTAGCTTTCTCACCAGTGCCTTCCAGCCTTTCCCCCTGCCAGAAAGAGTATTTCTTTTCCAAAGGGAACACAGTGATCCTCCACTGCTGTAGTCCCAATTTTATCTTGCTCTTCTCCTAGAAGGAAATGCTTCTGATGCTCCTTCATTAGCTTAAAAGCATTACTTTCAATGTAAGTCTAGGCAGGGAAAAACCCTGATATACTGTATAAAAATGTGGCAACTATTCTGTAACTGTTTTAATGTTATGAATGGCTCTTTTATGGCAGTTTTGGGTTTTTTGGGGGGGACTCTCTTACAGTAGTTTATGCCTTGTTGATTCTGGCTGGTCTCTTCCTTTTTTTATAGTGCTTCTGGGTGAGCTTAACAGAGCAGAGAGTTTGTTATCAGTCAGCTGACCTCAGGTAACCTGCTGCTCTACAGCACCTGACCCTTGCTGTGATGTGGCACCACAGTGTCATCACAGCCACCTGTAATTCCAATTGCTTTGGAATCTATCCCAAAAGCTCTGTAGGAGAGATGCCACGTTATCTCATCTGTCAGGCTGTTCCCAAAATCACTGGAGGACAGAAAAGGAAAGGTGAAGCATGGAGGAAAGAGCAGCTGGTGACAGCTACCACTTACCTGTGTGTGTGACAGGACAATTGGGGAGTGGAAGATGGTCCAGATCACACTCTCAGAGCAGGGTGGGGTTGTCAGGGAGCCCTGGTACCTGTAGAAGTGTGAGAGGTTTTCTGGCAGCATGGCTTGGACATCCAGAGAACTCAGCTTTGTGGATTGACCTCAAAAGGGAGCAGAGAGGCAACATCAGCAATTCATGGGGAGTGAGGAGAGAGGTGGAAGCTCTGTTAGAGCCAAGGTTGGCAAATCCCTCTGCCCAAAGGTTTATCAGGACTTTGGCAGGATGGATGGAGGTGGAGAGAAATGAGTGGCCCTTCCAGTGGGTCTGTGGGTTGTCATTTGGAGGTACCTGGGTCCTGGGAGTGGGGGGCACCTGCACCCCAGTGCTCTGCCAGTACCTGCTGGTCCTCCCAGGAGGCAGAGAGTCTCAGTGGGTGTACAGACAGCAGGGAGCTGGTGTTTGGTGCTGCAGGCCTACCAGGAGTCTATTT
Source organism: Manacus candei (assembly GCF_025592945.1). Classification (NCBI taxonomy): domain Eukaryota; kingdom Metazoa; phylum Chordata; class Aves; order Passeriformes; family Pipridae; genus Manacus; species Manacus candei. Next base: position 4,674,497 of record NW_026138070.1, read on the forward strand.
ATTGCTGCCTTGAGCACCTTCCCCCCCATCCTGCTGCTGTTGGAGCCACGTGGGCAGGGATGGTGTGGAGTTGGGCACGGCTGAGGATGCTCAGCCATGGAACTGCCAGCAAAGCAGCAGGAAGAGGTCTGTCCCCAGACCCAGTACCCATGTACAGGCTTTGTGAATATCAGGGGTGGAGAAAGGCATTCCCAGGTCTTACCTGCAAACCTGATTCTTGCCAGTTTGGAGATGAATTCACTGTAGTAGGTGTTCTCAAAGTGCCCATCCTAAACACAGCACAGAAACCTTGATCAAAAGCTTTGTGACCTGCCTGTCCTGCTTTGCTAATCAGCTCTGGGGACTAATTGATGAACTGGGGGATAAAGAGAACAGATGCTATCACAGATCTGATGGGCTGGACAATGCTGGCCATGACCAGGTGTGTACACAGAGATCTCAGGTAGAATAGGGAACTGTAAGGGTCCTTTTTCACCACTTTTAAATCCACACAAAGTCAAGTGTTCCCACTTGCAAAGCAGAGCAAGGCCTTGATGCACAGCAGCTCCCACACCTGATATTCCATCTGCACTGCTTATGGGGCAAACTTTCCTGGGGCTCCCAAAATGTATGGGCTGGTGTTGTGTGAACCCCAGATGGCCCCAGGGATAACAGACAGCTCCCTAAACTGGTGGCAGACACCATCTCTTAGGACAGATGTACAAACCCAGCACAGGCTGCTTGTGTCTGGACTGAGATCTTAGCACAGGCCCTGATCCCTGGGCATCAAACCTACCTCGTAGAGAAAGGCCAGCACAGCCAGCCCGTTGGGTTTGTCCTTGGCTTCTTCAAAGCTTGAGTAGTCAGCAGAGTTGTAATGGACAATGTGCAGCTGCCAGGAGAGAGACAAGGTCATCCAGCAACAAGTGATGAGTGGCTTCCTGGGTGCTGCCCAGGGCAGACTGCAGGGAGAGCCACCAGCCCAATTCCTGCTGCTCATGCCTCACAGCATGGCCAAGGAGACCTTTGGTTTAACAGGTTTGTGATGAATGTGGGGGGAAATCTCCACGTTAGAAGGACACCAGTGCTCTTGCAATGGCTTTTCTCACAGTCCTTCTGTGCCAGCACCGTCGGGCTCAGCCCTTGCACTGCACCAGCCACCTGCACTCCTGGGAGCCCTGTCCTTCCCCCTGGCCTCTGCACTGCTTCCTGCAGGCTCTGTGGGCTGCAGCTGCCAGTGTCCCAGCTGGCAGAGGTGCAGTGCCCCCTCCCTGCAGCCCCCCCTGCTCACGTACCTCCGCAAAGTACCTCAGCCCGTCTATGGTGTGCTCAGAGCCACTGGTCTCCAGGTCCAGGCCACCCCAGTGCAGGTGCATCTGGACAGCCGTGTAGAGGCCTGGGAGCCCTCTGGAGATGTTCATGGTGGGTGGCAAATCGATCTGAACTGGAAAAAAAACCCCACCAGGATTGGAGGCAGCGCTGGGTGCAGCCAACCCATTCCTATGGATCCCCTCACAGTGCCTGCTGCTCCCTATGGAATGAGCAGGGACATCTCAGGAACCGACCCCAGCATGGAAGGGAAACCACTGAGCCTAAAGCTGGATGTGCTTAAAATCCTTCCTGGCCTCAGGCTTGTGCCCCACACAGCTCCCACCAGGGGCAGTAGCTGTGCCTGCAAACTCTTCCTGAGCAGCTCCGGGTTTGTCATTAGGCACTAATTAAAGTGCTTCAGTGATCAGCTCTTGCACAGCACATCGGCTCCTTGCCGGGCTCTGCATAAATTTAACTACTTCCTTTCCCAGGAAGAAAAGGGGAATATAGAAATCAACGAAGTGATTGGCCTCATCTAACCTGTTGTCATAATTCCCAGTGTTCTGGACTCTGCATTTTCTAGGAACAGGCATACTGGGGGGAGCCCTGTACGTTTGAAAAGGCTGTTTATTTCTTGAAGGATTTGTGGAGACAAATCTCCTTTCCTTCTCCTTACTCACAAAGAAGCTACAAACCATTTGTCTTCCTGCTAATTTTCACTGCCACAAATCATGTCTCATGTTAATAAATATGCCAAATCTAGAAGTGAAAATGGAAGATTTGCCTCATCTAAATAAAAGCCCACAGCGTGTCATAAAAACTGGCAACTATCCTTGCAAAATGCAGCACGCCATATTAGTCAGTAGTCATAGTTTGGGTTTCTGAGAAGTTTCTTTTGTTTGTGAACTGTTTACAGACAGACAAGATGAAAACATGTTTCCTTGTAATATCCCAAAGGGTCTAGAGTGAAGGGGGGAAAAAAATCTACCTTTTTTCATGAGATCTCTGCTGCCTGCCTTCCATAATGAAGGTTATTTACATCAAGTACCTCACTGGGGTTTCTACTTTCCAGAGCTGTGCTTGCCCTCACTACCTGCCAGACAACCAGTCCTCTTTAAAACAAAAAGAAAGGTCCAAATGCAAAAGGTTTCATTAACCCAAGGTTATCTGTGTGAGTGTGTCTGCACACAGAGTCTGCACTACTGCAAACAGGCTTTATCAGGTGGGATTTAGCCTGATAATAATACAGCTACAGAGAAAATGTGTCTGGTTTCTTAGGTGAGACATTAGGGTTTGGCTCCTGAGAGCCTGTAAGGAGAGTCCTGCTGATAAATCCATCTTTCAGATCTGCTGAGTGTTTTCCCTGAGGGATTCTGCTGCCCTGTCCCCTCTCACTGAAGCCAGTAGAAAATCCCAGCCTGACTCACAGGAGCTGTGAATGGGCTCAGCCGTTTGTCCCTGTGCTTTAGGAAACTGCCCTGCACCGGAAAATCATTGTTGGGAAGTTAACAAAAGAACAGGCAGACACACACGTGCAGTCAGAAAAGCTAAACCTGCAAGAATTAATGTCTAGGCAGGCAGGGCAGCAGTGCTGACACGAGCTGAACGCCGAGCTTGTGTGGGCCACAAACAGGAGGCACAATTTTCAGACACACAATCCTCCTCTGAAGGCACTTTGTCTCTCATCACTTCATCTCCTTGCTCTCACACCATATTTCCCCTCTCTCTGTTACAGAGGGGAAGAAAGGATTAAAGAGCTCAGAGTTTTATGTTTCAAAACCACTCGTTCTCTCCCCACTGCAGCCGTCAGAAAATCCTCTCATTGCTCATCTGTAGTCCAAAAGCATTATCCCAACAGTACCAGCTGATGAATTATTTAGGCAATGAATTACAGATTGCAGCAGGAGAGTCTGGGATCTCCTAAATTACAAGCCTTGCCCTGACACTGTGTGGCCAAAGGCCAAGGTTTAACCTGTGCTGTGCTTCATTTTCCCTTCCTGAGACTCAAGATACCCATCCTCTGGCTGTGAGGGAGGGATCCTCTGCGTTGTACTTTGTGTGACCCACATCTAAATGAACCTGGGATGCAAAGGTTTCCATTCCTGTTACTTCTTACTAACACACAGGGTCAAAAGATGCATTTTTTAGTGCAGAGAGGAGTCAGTATGCCCCAAATACCACACACTGCTGTAGTCCTGTTGTAGCATGTTAAAAGAAAGGGTCGATCTAGAATGCTCTGGCTGCCTTTTATCCCCTTTTCAGGTCTGACAGAGAAAATATCTTGCAGAAACCGAACGGCCCTTTATTTGTCTGGTTTATATATGTATTTCTGGAGAGCTTTCCTGGGTGACTGGGGGGAAAACAGCAAAACTAGGGGAGGGGAACCAAGTGAGATGGCAAAGTAAGGTGAGTTAAAAAAAAATAAAATAAAATAAAAATAGGGCATTGTCTGTGAATAGCATTTCCATCAGTTAAAATGAGAAGTGTTCCTGAGCACTGCCAGGAGCCTGACACCCCCCCAGCCTTACCAGAGTGACCATTGTTGGTCATCTTGAAATCCCCCTGCAAAGGCCCATCGTAACCATTCAGCTCCAGCTCCAGCAGCAGGGGGTTGTACCTCACTTTTTTCCTCTGGATGTCAACTGGAGATTGGCTCTTGCCAGCACAGTCTGGAAAGTGCTTCCCCCAGTGCTCTTCATCCAGCTCTCCTTCTGTGAGGAGGGGAAGCAAGGCAAGGTTACAGGGGTGTGGTGAGGAGTGCTGTTAGTGGAGAGTGGGAGAACCCCCCTCGTTTGCCAGCAGGAAATGTTGATCTAATTACTGGAGCACCAGGAGATGCAGCAGTAAAAGGTTGCTTTGCCTTCCCTAGAGCGAAAATACACATTATTCTGTCTGCAGGACAACTGTGCTGCAAAGGGAGAAACCTGCATTGCAGCAGCAGCTTAATGATGGCTGGAGACTGAGCCTCCACCAAAAGGGGAGCAGTGTTTGTATGGAAATGGGGATTTAAATGGGGCTCAACTGCCAAAGGTGTGGAATTCGGTTCTCAACCAGTGGGAGTGAATAGGGTCAGGGCAATAGGCAGGAAGACTCTACTTGGGATCAGGAACTGGCAGCAATTTGCTATTTTTAACTGGGGAAAGAGCAATTGCAATATTGCAACTATTCAACAACGTCCTTTGTTGTAGCTTGATTACCAGCCCCACCGAAGATCATAAAAGGATTAACATTTACTTCAGTGAGCCCTGCAATCAACTCCCTGAAACAAATGCAGCTGTGAAAAAATTCACAAAAAAATATAAATGCCCAAATAAGGACTTCTTAGTGCTCTGTACTGCCTGGAACGTGACAATAAAATAAGAAGTAGGCCGTATTTAAAGCTTTTCCTTCCAGGATCATCCAAAGGGCAGCTTTTCTTCTAACACAAGTAAAGATATCCCCCATTGTTTGAACCTCGTTGTGCTGCCAACCCTGACAACGTGTCCTAACCACACAAAGGAGTAAAAAGGGGTGACATTGAAGAGAATCACTTTCAAGACACAGAGGCATCGATAAAGTGGAATAAATTAGTTGCTCTGTGTTCTTTCGCTGAGGGAGAGTCAAGCTGAGTGTTGCTTCTGCAGCACAAAAGGGAAGGGAGTGTCTTCAGCAGCAGAGCCCCCAAACCAGCCTTGTTTTTCGTTACCTTTGTAAGTCCAGAGCACCAGGTGAGAGCAGCTCAGGGGCAGCAGGAGCAGGTGGAAGAAGGCAGCTCGGAGCCACATGTCCCTGGCTGTACCTGCAGTGACACCCAAGGTGGGGAGAGCTTTAAAAACCCTCAGGAGGTGAAAATACCCATTTCCTGCAGGTCTGGCCTCTCCAGCACCCACCCTGCCCTTCTCCTCACCCAGCCAAAACAACAACAGCAAACAGCGCCACGGAGATAATATATTTGGACAGTCAGCTTTATTGACCCTCTTAACTAAGCTGTGCCTGCAAACAGGACAGGTTCCCCCCCTCCATGGCCAACACTGATCTGAGTCAATGTCTGACCACTTTTCCTGTCCATTCATCCATGGGTTGAAAAGCTTCGTGGCAAGTATTGGTAAAACAGTGCTCTGTAAGCAAAAATACCCAGCACAGACCTCAAACACTGTCCTGAGACAGCCAACTGTTTCCTCCTCACACAGAGGCAGAAGGCATTTAAGGGAGCATTCACAATCTTATTAGAAATCAAAACTGTAGACACTTGGCCCCTGTGAAAATCAGACTTTTGAGGCCAGGTTTAAAACCACTCCACACCCCCAAGCCTTTAGAATTTAAAGCACTTTGCACCTTCCCTCCTCACTGCAAATCTGGTTTTGAATGGGAGGGATTTGCAACCTTTGAAAAATTCAGAGCTCTCAAAAAAAAAAAAAAAATTTAGACTGTTGAAAGATACAGGTGTGATAGGAGAGACTGAAACCCTGATGGCTTTCTAAAAAACATAGGGAAATTCAAATAAAAACCAGCAGGTGACAGATGTCTAAATGCTCTCGTGGACTTCAGCAGCTGCTCTGTGCATCTTCAGACATTTGATTTCCTTAAAAACGTGTCCCAGGCAAATACAGTCCAGTAAAAAAGCCACTTGGCAGAACTGGGGAACAGCCCATGGATCCTCCTCCTGCCTTTTTGTATCCTGTTACCAAGCAAATGCCATTCCCTCTGAAAAACCCTCTCTTCCCTCCAGGAATGAGGTACCACCACCACCCCCCAGCCCATGGCTTTACAACAGAAGGGGAGCAGAAACCTCCTCCCTGGGGGATGGAATTTTCACCTGGCACTGAGAAGAGCTACAGCTTCCCCCAAAGACAGGCAGCAACATCAAACATCTGGCAGGAGAGCAAACTCAGGTCAGTGCCACCTCAGCACTGCTGTTCACGACGTCCCCGCCGCTTGCAATAAGATTTGCAATTATTTTCAGCAACGAGGGGGGGGATTTTCAGGAGTAAGGTGATTTTCAGTCGGTCAGAGGCGGCAGCAGTGAGGGAAGTCCAGGGCTGAGGGTCAGACTGAGCTGTCCAGGGGGGATCCTGAGCTCAGAGGCAGCTGGGTGGCAGTTTGGGTGGCAGTTTGGGCAGGTGAGGTGCTGCAGGTGCTCAGCTGCTGGTCATTACACTTGCTAAGAGAGCTCAGACTGCCTGTCCCCAGCGTGGGGACAAGGCCTCTAAACTCATCCAAAAAGATGTGGTGACCCAAACAGAGCTCCCAGAAAAAAAACCCCAAAAACATGCAAAAATCCCCGTGTAGCTGTCCAGGCTTGGGGCTGTAGGGACTGCCCAAGCTTCCCAGTGGGTTTATGAGAAATAAAAATATGGTTTTATAGGAGTATCGTGAAGTTGTAAGATATCCAAGTCCCAGACTGTCAGGGTCTTTTTCGGCTGGATAAGTGAAATATAAAAATTCCCCAAAATTAAAATCTTTCGGGGCCACGTGAGAATTTTGTGCACAGGGGTTTCTCTTCTCTCTTTGGGCTAAGAACAAAGGAAGATCCATCATTTTTGCCCAATGGCCAATTGGAAAGAAGGGAAAGCCCCTTTTTGAGAGAAAAGAAACCTTTTTAGGCAAAAATGAATATATTAAGCCCTAAGAGGGCATCCACAACTTCCCTGGGCAACCTGTGCCAGCACCTCACCACCCTCCCAGGACCAGCCACAATTAAAGATCAAGGGAATCATCCATCCATCCCCCAGCAAGGAGCAATTCAACAGTAAGAGCCACAGTGAGTTACAGATTGCAGGGGAACTCAGATTTCCGGGATTAAGCCGAGCTGAAGGACAGAAGCAGGATTTTTATTCATCTTTGTCAGCCTCAAAAGGCCTTTCCTGGTCTGCTGGTTTGTGCAGTGCATGTTTAATCTTTGGGAACTGCTGTAATATTGAGTTGATTAACCAAATGTGGTTTTTTTCCCCCGTTCTCCTCTGAAGAAATCATTTATTCTGACAGTTGCACTGAACTGTGTAAGGACTAAACTAAGCAAACATGCCCTGCAATGCACTTCTTAATCCTTGTGTATCCAGTTGGGCAAATAGGCTTTGAAATTAGCTGAGGGAGAAATTTTGGGGGTTTATACCTCTTTACACTTCAGGATTCCACACAGCAGCAGAGGAGGGTGCGAAGAAGAGTCGAGCACAGGAGGTCACCTCTGCACTGAAGCATCCCTCCTGTCACCTCCCTGTGTGCACCAGGAGAGTGGAAATGGATGGCACAGAGTGACAAGCTGTTTCCCTTGCCTGTGCTTTACTGATCAGCCAGCCCAGCCTGCACAAAGGGTTTGGAATGAAGCCCATTCGGGAATGTACCGGTGCCAGGAAACCGGAGACGACAGTAAATTAATTTTTAATGGAGCTTTTGCAACATTCGTGACATTTCACTTGACATCAGCAGGAGCTGTGGGTGCTCAGCACATCCTGAAACCACATGTCTGTTAGCCTGAGTTAGCTTCCCCTAAATTAGTGCCTGCTTTGGAAGGCCAGGTTGGATGGGACCCTGAGAAACCTGGTCTAGTGGAAGGTGTCCCTGCTCATGGCAGGGGATTGGAATTGGGTGATCTTTAGGTCCCTTCCAACCCAAACCATTCCATGATCTTATGAAGGCACAGCAACCCGGGGAGAGGATTTGCTAAGGGCACAAAGTATGAATTTGTTTTGGGGTTAGGACAGAGCATTGATTTTAATTAAGTTCTTCGAATGTATTTGGATATTCAGCTTCTAAGTACAAGCTGAATATTATGCAAGTCCTCCCCCTGTATAAAGTATTGCACACATCATCCACTGCTTATTGGTTCTTGGAGCCTTTTTAGTGTGTGTGGAATTAAACCTGGCTGGGCTGAGGCTCTTTTGCTGCCCCAAAATAATTGCTAGGGAGAAGTATGGACATAGTGCTCGGGAACTCCAGTTAGCACAGCAGGACTTGAGATAAACTGGTGGTTCACAGGTGAGGACTGTGGGTCTAACAGGATTTATCCAGTGAGAAAATCTAAAGCTGTGTAGCTCAGCCATGAATATTCCTGGCACTGTTTCTTCCCAAGGGCAGGCTGCTTTCACACAGACTTCAGCCTCCCCCCTCCCACCTCGACTACAGTAGGAAATAAGCCTTTTATCCCACATCATTGGCTTCCATGCACTTCACTTTTATCTCTACAGTTTTCCCTGACTCTTTGCCATCTTTTAAATCCTGCTTCTCCCGGGCTATTCTCCTCACTGGCCTAAAGCTCAGCTCAAGTCTGACATTCTGAGTATTGGGAGACACATTAAAACCTTGACGTGGCATTGAAGTTGCTGGCTCAAAACCTCAGTGCTCCTCTGACCCAGAACTTGAAAGGGTTAACTCCTCTCCCTCTGAATCAGCAGGAATTTCATCAGGAATTGCAGTAATAGCTGCATCACTCCCCAGTCCAGCAAACATTTGAGCAGGCACGGGCTGTTTGATGTGAGATGGACAGATTGCCTTCAGTCAGGCTATCTGGGTTTTCCTGAGTGAGTCTAAAGCCTCTTCAAACAGAGATCTGTCTGCTGAGGTCGTGCTGGGTCAGTGAAAGTATCCACAAGTTTTATGAAAGACCAAAATCAGCCAGTGCAGGCAGGCCCAGAGCCATGAGTAAAGCTGGCAACAGCTGCACAGATTGAAACAGGGGATTCTTTTATGCAGCAATTCCTGTAATGTTTTCACATCTTCCTTCCAAAACTCGCCCTCGTTTCTTTGAAATTTCGCACGTGGGTTTTTTCCCCCCCTCTTTTTGCCCCCCTGGTTTTCAAGTACATACAGAGATCACAAGAGGTAGAAAAGTGCTAGAATTCATTTCTCCAGTTCACACAATCCCCTCAGACCTCCTTCATCCTGTATAATATTTTGATGTGTTTGACTAAATTTAATCATAGATTAAATGGAATGGTTAGGGTTGGAAGGGACCTTAAAGATCACCCAGTCCAACCCTCTGCCCTGGGCAGGGACACCTTCTCACCTTCTACTGCTGCAAATTCTGACACACACACTGATCCTACTGAAGCTTTGTGGTAGAAATGGGCTTTGAGGCAGTCAGAGGCAGACACCAGAGATTTACACCAGTGTTCCTAAAAGCAGGATTTGCCCCTTTTGAAGCAGAGAGGTTCCCTCTGCGGATTCCATTTCACGGTCTAACAGACCTCAGCATTATCCACCTGCAGTTCACTGTCAACCTAAATTTTCTTTTGCTCAGTTTCAGCCAATTACTCTTAGTTATAGCTATAACCCTTGGATTATCTTGAAATAGTTTTCCCTTTTTAATGTTCACATCACTTCTGGGGTGGTTATCACCTCACTGCTCCGTGGGCACGAGCAGCTTTTCACTCCCTGTTTCCCCAAGGTGGAGAAAAGGACAGTGTGATGCCATAAAAAGCAGAGAACATGGTCAAATAATCCCTCTTCATTTTCATTTCCAGGAAAGGTAATTACAGTTCCTGTAATGTCTCTGTAGGGCTGCTCTGTGGACTTTGCTGAAAGTGGGTTCACGTTCTGGATCTCTGCTTGAGACTTTGAAAAAAACCCAAAACGTGAAGGGAGGGTTAGGAAGGGGAGGTCAAACTTCCCTCTGCATTTAGTGTAAGGAACACAGGAATGTGGCCTGAATGTGGGGATTGAAGGAGTGCTGTAGAGAGGGGGCCTGGAGGAAATTTTTCCATCATTCCAGGGCTCTGTGCTGTGCACTGGATGGTGGTGGGACGGAAAGGGAATAATTCAGTGAAAAAGCAGCTTGTCAGCCTGTGCAAATACCTGTTCACCTTCCCTGTGCTGTTGGTGTTTTATACATATCTGCACCTCCTCCCATAAAAACACTCATTTTGCTCCTGACCTCCCAGTGTAATGACAGGCACAGGAAGCACAGTTGCTGCTCAGTCTCTCTGAAAAACAACATTTAGCAGGGCACAAACAGAGGAGAAGACCCCCAGCCCCTTGACAAACAGAGGCTGTGCACAGAACAAGGAAAGGCTCTGGAAGTTGCTGTTGCCCATTGCTGGGTAAGCACTTTTCCTTTCTGCTTTCAGCTGCATTGTGTGTTGAGCAGCTGTGACATCCAGTGGCCAAACACAATACGGTTGGGTCTGGTACAGACCTCTTCATACATGGTAACAATAACAGAGCCCTGCCATGGCACTTTTCATCTTCAAAGAGCTGCATAAGCAGGAATTCATTAACCCCTACACGGCTCAGCGGGGCAGAGCAATGCAGTGATCCCAAAAGTGCACGTGAGAGGGGGATATCACTCCCCAGGCTCTCCAAAAGCACAGGAATCAGCTCTCTAGGGAGGTGGAGAGCCTGCTGTAGGAGCAGAGTGCAGGACCTTCAGCCAGCAGTGCAAAGAGAAGCTGCTGAGAGAGAAGGGATCAGAAAGGTGCAACTCCTTCAGCACCTGCTGAGGAGGCCACACCCGAGGGGAGAGTTGTGCTCCTTTTCCCCAAGAGCAAGAAAATCCATTGTAAGGGAGTGGGGAAAGCTGGATGAGGGGACACAGGAGCAGGGCTGGTTTGGAAGAGATCCTTTGTTAAGAGGCTTGGCCTGAGGAAAAAGCTTCTGCAGAGATTTTCTGAACACGTCAGAGCACTTTGCTGATAGATGTGGAAGGTGGGGAAGGCAGCACTAACGTGGATTTGGATTAAGAAATGTGACTGTAGGGAGATCCCAGCAGTTAACTGTGATTCCTGTCGTGTCAGGTAAATTGGAAGATAGAGAAACCAAGAAAAAAAAATCATGGAAAAGAGGAGCTGGGTCTCACCCATGGAACAGGGCATCCCAGATTGGTGTTAGCAATATCTGTTCCACAGAGAAAGACAAAAATGGACCGAGAGATGGGTTTTCCTGGCCCATGTTTAGGGAGGAGCAGTGGGTACAAAGCCTCTGGCAGGTTTAATGGTAGCCTTTGGTGCATCTGCTGCATTTCAGACTCTGCTCAACCCTTTGCCTGTTTGAGGCATGTGCTGAGTGGCTGGGCCAGGGTGTGTTTGCTGAGCTGCTCACAGCCTTCAGTGAGGGACAGAAGTGCAATCACTCCACATCCCAAAGCCTGTAAGCTCCAAGAAGACATGTAAAAGTTCTAGTCTAGGTGCAAGTTTGCCACCTTAAGCTTCCCTTCTACCCCGTGCTGACAAACAGCCTTTTCACAGATGCTGTGTTTCACACGGCTGTCCTTGATTTCAACCCAGACGTGCCTGTTTCCTTTGGATTATAAAAGCAGACTTGAATGGCTCAGAGATCCAAACTAGGGACAGATGCATCCAGTTTCAGAGATCAAGAAACCAGTCCTTGCTTTCCTCAGGGTCCTCAGTGCCCCAGTGTTTGCTGGCTCAGCCCTGCAGTGGTTTTTTCCTGCAGGCAAGGTCCTTGCAGGGACACTCAGCAGGAGCAAAGTGCCCACAGTCCCTCCTCTCCTGGTGGCTCCTCACCAGTGCACTCTGCCAGTTCAGAAGAGGAGGAAGATGACAGGAGCTTAAAGTGATGATGGGAGCTAGAAGTCATTCCCACGAGAATGAGGTCCATTTTTAAAGACAACATGAAGGAGATTTAAATCCTACTGTCTGTGTTGTACCTGTTCTGTGGCAAGAGAATCCTGCTTGATAACTCCTGTGCTTTACATAAGTATTTTGCACTCGTTAAGAAAACAAATGAGTTGTTATTGGGTTACTCCTGCTGGGTTTTTTTTCAGGTTTCCATTAAAAAAAACACCCCAACCCTAAATACCAAATATAATTTCTTAATGGTTAATCAATTCCAAGCATAATTTCCCCTTTATAGCAGAATATATCTCAAAAAGAGAGGGAGGGCCCTGCTCAGCAAGGAGCCTCAAACACCCTGTAAGAGGAAGTGCAAGGCTTGCACACTGGCCTCTATAGAGGATATTACTTAATGGTTTCACTGTGGTTGGAACAAGCAGCTCTGGCCTTTGCATCCACAATTCCTGGCAATTAATATCCAGCTGGTTTAAAAGCTTTCAGTCTCACTTCAAATCACCATATCAGATCATCAGCTGCTGGGAAATGTGCTCTCTGGTATTAGCACTCTGAATTGGGCATTGGTTCCCTTCCAAATAACCCTTCCCCATCACCTGGAAACAGATGCAGTGGCTGTATATGTAGGTTGGAATTCACAGCAGTTAAAAAGCAGTATATATTTTTCCTATTTGAGCCATCTTACCTGCTCTTCTTTTGTTGTTGTTGTCATGGTTGTTGTGCATGGATGTTCCATTTTAAATAAAACATGTTCAAAATATTCTGCCCAGTGTCTAACACAGCCCTTATTTACTCATGGAGGTTGAGGACTGACCCGTGCTACATTTTCATAGCTGCACACAGACCACAGTGTGCCACAGTGTCACCTCTCAAAAATGGACTAACCAGTCCATCTCTAAAACCCTGGGAGAGGACAGCAGAATTAAGAGAATTAAGAAATTAAAAGCATTAAGAAAGACATCGGGTCTGTCACCTGCAGTCATTTCACTATTCATGTGCCTAAAGCCCATGGTGTGAGACAAGGGCATGACAGAAAAGGGGGATGAGAAGAGAGAGAGAAGGATGTAAAGTCAGAGGAAGTTTTGAATGCCTGGAAGAAAACCTCTTAAACAGCCAGAAAACCTCTTAAACAGTCATTCAGCAATTTAACAGACGCAGAAACAGCATCAGTCAGACTCTGCTGTTACCTTCCCAATGGATGCTCCTTAAAATAGCAGGATCTGCAGGGTCAATGAGGAGGAGAAATCTGAGGGACAGAGTGCTGAGTTCTGCATCCAATGGCTTTCCCCTGGAGATCTCCACTTGGCTGTGGTGATGTGGGAAGCCTCGTGCCCTGAGATGCAGGGCTGCTCTTCCTCAGGATCCCGATCCAAACCCCAACAGGCTGGCGCTTGTCGGATGCAGCGGGCGAGGGTGGTGCACAGGCAGCCACCCAGACACATGTTCTTCAGGTGTTCTGTGAGGCACTGGGGGGGGAAAGAGGAGTCCCTGAGTATTCAGGAAGTGCTTTCAAGGTGCTACAGAAGCTCACGCCCTGGAATGCGCCCTGCACTGCTAATGGGCATTAAGCACATTAATGCACCGGCAAACAAGTCCTGATCTGTGGGGGTTCTGCTCCCTGCCTTGGCATCCTCAGCTGCCTGAACCAGTGATTTCACACTCTGCAAAGCTCACAGCCTGCTTTAACCAGGGAAGGGAAAGCCTGGCCCAGTCAGCTGCTGTGCTCACCAGCGTGTTGCGAGCAATCAAAAAACTTACACAATCCCACTTGAAATTTTACCTGTAAAGCACAAGGAATGACCAGCAAGGGGGATTCTGATCATGAGAGTTGTTCTCCATCTCTGGGTGGTGGATGCCTGTAAGCCAGGCCTGTGTCAGTGTTTTCCCTCCATCTGCTCCATCAGCAGTTATGCTGCTGTGTTGGTGTCCCTGCGTGGGCTGTCAAATGGGATCGCTGGCTTTATGTTTCCCAAAATTCTCTATTCCCAGTGTCCACCCCATCAGCCATACATACCCCTTCCAAACCATGAAAGAAATATTTTAAAAGAGTGCTCTGAGTATTTGATTAACTGGTAACAAGCTTGGATTCCCGCAGAAACTCATGCTTCCTAGATATCTCATAGCCTTAGGAATGCTCTTTATGAAGGAAGAGAAAAAGAAAAATCAGACAGGATACATGACTGAGCAGCGGCATTTTTTTAATATCAGCTCTGATTTTCATTTTAATATTTATGGTACAGTGCAATTTTAAATCTGCTGATCCAGAAAAATATTATACCAACACCTGAACAGTGCCAGCCTTCTGATCATGGATGCCTGACCACTGCTGCCTCCAGCTACTGCAGTCCCAGTGGCTCCAGCTGTGCCTCCCTCATGGACACACGAGCCAGTGGAGCAGACACAGCTCTTGGCACGGTGTCCATGGCCAGGACCGAGTCCTGCCTGCTGGGGATGGGGAATGCAGGTTCTCAGCACACAGCTCGTCGCTCGCACTCCAACGGAGGAGAATTCGCTTTGTGCTGGTTTTGTGGTCCCAAGGAAAGGAGAACCAAGACAAGGGACAAGTTCTAAACTCTTCCTCACAAGGAAGGTCTTCTACAACCAGTCCTCTCCCATAGCTTTGGTTTGGCTGAGCAGGAACAGGGACCTGCAAGAGGCTCAGTGCTCCAGGCCAGAGGGTTTGCTTTACACTCCACTTCTGCCTGCCACCAAGCTAATTATGACCTTTCCTAATACATCTTGTATCCCCAAAGAGCACCCTATTTTACTTCAGCATCAGCCTTTGCTCAGCTACTACAATGTTTAATTTCCCTCTGCCTTAGGCTTTCCTGTGCTCCATTTTCTTTAGCTCATTATGAGACTCGGCACCTCTGCCTGATTTTCCTGCACAGCAATCAAGGGACTTTTACCAAGTGCAGAGATGGTGAGGCATCTCTAATCCAGCAGTTAACCAGCATAAAAATCCAGTTTTGTGATTTCCAGCATCTGGAATGTGTTTTTGAAGGGAATGTTCCCCTCCTCTGCCCTCACACCAGGAAGGGTAAGGCTGCAGGAAGGTCAGTAATGCCAAGTACACAGCTCTAAGGGGTATAATGTGGAGTTTTGGGGAGGGTGGCACTGCAAAAAATCATCTACCTAGAAGTGACAGTTTAATCCCAAGATTAATTAATTAATTAATCTACCCCTAAGTGGCAGTTTAATTCCTTTTCCTGGCCAACATGGCTTTGTCTCAGCTGTGTGCAACCCAGGAGCATTTCAGCCTGGTTCACGGCTGTGCAGCCCACATGAACCTGCATAAAAACCACAAACCCCAGCACACAGTGTCGCTGTGGGCACGTGGGACACGTCACACTGTCCCAAACCAGCTTGGATTTCACAGGGCTTCTCCCTGCTGGGAGCCTGGGGGGTCACACAAGGGGGCCCGTGGGGCACTGTGGCACCGTGAGGTGCTGGGGGAAGGAGGTCAGTTCAGCAGGTTCCCTTTGCTTTTTGTTAGACTTAAAGCTTGCCCCCAGGGGATGTTCTCAGGAAGGAAAGAAAAATGTGCCCAGAAGAAATAATCAGTCATAGGCCAGCAGGGCGAGGCAGGGCTGGAGAGAGCACAAACATCACCGACTCTGGGAGCAAGGAAGCGGCTCTGTCTGGGGCAGTCGGGGGGAACTGGGCACAGAATCACGTCACAGAATGGTTTGGGTTGGAAGGGACCTTAAAGATCATCCTGTTCCAGCCCCCTGTCATGGCCAGGGACACCTTCCACTACACCAGGTTGCTCCTTGGACACTTCCAGGGATGGGGCAGCCGCAGTTTCTCTGGACAAACCTGTGCCAGGGCCTCCCCACCCTCACAGGGAAGAATTTCTTCCTAATATCCAATCTGAACCCACTCTGAGGTCTGTCAGGACCTTGGAGCCCCTAGACCCCAACTCCAGGCTTGATGAAAACAGGTTTGAAGGGGGTTTTTTGTTGTTGAGGGAGGGAGGGAGGGAGGCATGGCCCCCCCACCAGCACCACAGTGCAGCATTCCAGCATTCAGGAGATGGAGCAGGGCCTTGCCAAGGTGGTCCCAGGGAACAGCTGGTGGGGAGATTTGGATAAATACGGAAGGAACAGGAATCCCTGGGCAGTGCCACAGCAGGAACAATTCATGTGAGGGGTCATGTTCTTATTAAACACCAGGACACGAGGTCAGCGTGGAGTCCACAGACAGCTGAGTGTTACTTTCCAGGGATGGAGGGTTTGCTGATCACAGAGCTCTCAGCTCAGCCAGTGGCTCATACCTCACCATAGCACAGCAGACTGAATAATTATCAATGAATAATTGGATGTTTTTACAGCATCCACAGAGGGGTTGGAGCTTTTCAGGAGCAAAGATCACTCCATTTTGGCAAAGTCCTTAATTCTGTGGCTGGTTCTGAGCTCTGTTCTGCTCTGTTATGGTTTTTTTTTGTAACAACATAGTTTTCAAACATGTGTCTTGGGGAATCAGATCCAGGCAGAACACTTGGAAAAGTTTTTGTTGCTGCTGGCACACTGATATGGGGTGTCATAACCCATCAACATAAGTGCTCCCTTTTCACCCCGGGAAGTGTGATGGTTACTCACTTAAAAATCAAAGTAAATATTTATTGTAATTAACCTTTTCCTAGAATTAATACAAACACACACGCACCCCCCCTTCCAGCCTTCCTCTTTCTGGGTTTAGTTGCCATTCCCACACAGAATTATTGGGATTATCCAGCCCAACCCCTCTTCCCAGGCAGGGTCACCTGGAACGGGTGACACAGGAATGTGCCCAGGTGGATTTGGAATGTCTCCGGGGAGGGAAGCTCCACACCCTCCCTGGGCAGCTGTTCCAGGGCTCTGCCGCCCTCATGCTCTTCCTCGTGTTGAGGTGAAACTTCTTGTGTTTTAGTTTGTGGCCATTGTTCCTTGTCCTGTCCCTGGCACCATCCTCTGAGATATTTATATGCATTGATAAGGTCCCCTCTCAGTCTTCTCTTCTCCAGACTAACCAGGCCCAGCTCCCGTGGTCTCTCCTCCTCAAAGAGATGTTCCAGCCCCCAAATCATCCTTATGGCCTCCACTGGACCCTCTCCAGTAGCTCCTCTGGTGCTGAGGAGCCCAGAACTGGACCCAGCTCCCCAGACGGACACAACTGTGAGGAAAGGGTGAGAGAACTGGGGCTGTTCAGCCTGGAGAGAAGCTTCGGGGTGACCTAATTGCGGCCTTCCAGTGCCTGAGGGGAACTTACAGCCATGATGGGGCAAGACTAGTTACAGGAGCATGCATTGACAGGGGGATGGGTTCAAACTGAAGGACGGGAAGTTTAGATGGGATATTGGGAAGGAATTTCTTGCTGTGAGGGTGGTTAGGCCCTGGCACGGGCTGCCCAGAGAAACTGTGGCTGCCTCATCCCTGGGAGTGTCCAGGGCCAGGCTGGAGCAACCTGTTGTAGTGGAAGGTGTCCCTGCTTATGTAACGGGTTTGGAACTGGATGATCTTTAAGGTCCCTTCCAACCCAAACCATTCCACGACTCCACGATGGTCCCTCGCGCGGACTCGGCTCCCCCCGCTCCCCCCGTCACATGGTCCCGTCCTCTTCCCGCCCCCCCCGCTCCCGCCGCCCGCATGGGCCGCTCTGGCCCCGCCCCCCACGCGCGCGCACTGTGCACGCGGCGCCGGCCGGCTCTCGGCGGCACGTAGCGCACGCACCCCAGCCCGCCTCTGGCGCGAGGCGCCGGCAGCCAATCGGGGCGCGGCGCGGGGCTGGCCCGGCCAATGGGAGCGGCCGGGGGGCGGGCGCTGAGCGCGAGGGCGGCTATAGGCGGGCGGGCGCGCGGCCGCTCGCCCTCAGTCAGAGCCGGGGAGGCGAGATCGGCGGAGCTGCGCAGCGGGTTTGCCGGCACAGCGGTGAGTGCGCCGGCACCGCTCGGCCTCGGCGCCCCGCGGGCACCGGGGACGCGGTTCAGACTCCCCGCGTGGCAGCGGCGGAGTCCTGGCCGCCCCCGTGGGATGGGGCCGTGCCGCCGGGCTGTGCCGAGGCTCCGTGGTCCCTGAGGGGTGCAGGCCGCTGAGGGCGGTTCGCGCAGCACCGGTGGGGGTTGGAGGGTCTGGGCAGCCTGAACCCCGCCAACGTATGGGACTAGGGGGTGAAATCAGGGGGTTGTGAGGGTCAAGGCACGGGCAAAAGCGGGGGAATATGATGGGTCATATGAGTCAAGGCGGGGACACAGTCGGGGAGATATTTGGTCAAGGCTGGACCAAACTTCGGGGGATATGTTGGGTCGAGGCATCCTCAAAGGCAGAGTTTAACCTCTCCCTCTTAGTCATTAACAATCGCGCTCGGATTGCCTGCGGTGATTCGGACTTTCCCCCTCTTTAGTGGATGTCCTTCAGCTGCCCGTCTCAAATATTTAACCTTTGCCGTCGGCGCTCCAATCCGTGCCTGAGGTCTCTTAGCGGGTGGTTGAGTGCTGGTTACCCCAAGGCGGCAGCGCGTGGATGTGCATCCCTGGATGTTGAGGTGTGCAGAAAGAATTGAAGAATTGCGTGTTAACCCTCTCGCCTCGTGCAGGGACTGCCGGAGAGGATCCTGGGCTTCCTCCTGTTCCGTTACTCGCCTGCTGAGTCACAGGGTAGGGCTGTGACTGTCTGAGCCTGGCAGGAAGTACTGAAGTTTGTCATCCAAACCCACGGGCTGAGGCAATGCAGGTTCAGGCCTCCATCTTGTTAAAACACCGAGAGAGAAAGTGGTTCTACACGTCTGCGATTCACTCCCTGCCGGGCATTGTTTAGAACCCGTAGTATCATGTTACAGAGATAGAGGTGAATTTAAACCCCGTGGAATGCAGAGCAGTGGGGTTGGAAGGTGCACATTTGCCCTTTTCAGGAGTGCTTTAGCAGTGGATTTGATGTGTTGAATCCGATAGATTAAGCTCAAAGGTCTAATGGGCAGTAAACTATATTCAGGGTGGTAATGGTATGAGAGTTGTGGTCATACAGGACATTTAAATGTCAGGCAAAGCTAGTAAGTGGCAGTTCTGTAATAAGACTCTAGGGTAGTTCTTCCTTAAGGCCAAACTTTAGTGTTGCTTTTTAAATCTCCATTCAGATGCTTGCAGTGCTCAGCTGTAACCCTGTCTTGACTTTACAGATATGTGGCTGCAAAACAGCTCACAAGGACAGGCTTTGATGATAAAGGTGGCTGTAAATAAAATCTTTAGAAATAATTTTCAGTTGGAGTAGTCCCCACTGGTGTGAGAATACTGCATTTCCTGGGCAGAGCAGAGAATCAGATGGGGAATAAGTGGTGGTTTCTTGGACTTCAGGTGATGGTGGAGTGAGTACTCAGAGCTGGCAGTGGGTTGTGACTTAGCTTTGAGTAGCTGCTGACACGTGTGTTCCTGGAAGGCCAGGAAAGCTGGTGTGTGTGGCTTCTCCCCTGCAGGGAGACAGTGACCTTGTCAGCAGATTATGGTACAGAAAAAGGTTTAAGGCAATGTGTGTGTTAAATACCACTGTGGTATTTGCGTGTTGGGCTGATTCCAGGGCTCAGGACAAAGGTCTGGAGCAGACAGTGCTGCTGGTGACCTCTCCTGCCTTCAGTCAGCATTTCCCCAGTTAAACCTGTGCTCAGGCTGCCCCTCGTGTTCTAGAGGAGTTGATTGAATTGGTTGAGGCAGGATTCATAGTGCTGAGCTTGTGGGGAGCTAAACAGCTTCAGTTGTACCCTATAGCTCAGGGGGAAAACTGTTCCTTGAGCACAGGAGTGAGGGGTTTTGCAAAATGAGCAAGAAAAAAGTGTGAAGGATTTCTGGAGTGGTGCTGTGAAATGGCTCTTTGTGCAGGAAAGGGAGGGACTTCTGGAGAGGTCGTTTGTCAAGGATGCTCAGTAGTGTCAGACCTGGCAGACATTCCCAGTGGAAGCTCTTGGAGTGTGTATTCCTGAAGTGCCTCCTTTGTGAAGGTCAACAAACAGTTCTTGCATTGTGCTAAGACTTCCTGTGAGCTGGCTGTGCTTTCAAAGAATAAGGCACCTAAAGTTTTGTGACAGAGCCACAGGTCTGAAAATGAAAGTGCCAGCCTAATAAACTCTCTGGATAAATGGGGACTCTTCCTGGTAGCCATTGCTCAGTGCACCTGCAGAGAGATAAGTGTTAGTGTGGGTGGGACTGATAACTGGAGAGTTGCAGGGATTTATTTCTAGCTTGTGTGTTATTCACTGGTTGAAGCTCAGTAGTGGCAGCGTGAAGGTCAACTCCAAGTAAGATGTGTTGCTTCCTAGATTAGTCCTATCATCTGTCAGTGTGTGGGTCTGACTCTGAACAGGCACTTGAAAATGTTAGAGGTTATACAACATACAGGGGCAGGACAGCTGGAAGGGACATTTGAAAGCCAAGGGGATAAGGCAAATGGCTGCCTGTGTTTTTAACTTCAGGGGGAGGAATTTGCCGTGGAGGAAGAACTGAGTGTGTGAAGTGACTCCTCACACAGACTCAGAACAAACAGCAGCATTTCTAAGGTCGTGTTTTCTTAACTTTGCAGCAACTGTGGATTCATGACCATTTCTGTAAACAGAGTTGCCACCCACACTGGCTTGCCAAAAAGCCAGATTCCAGATAGTTCTGCTTCTGAGGCTGAGCTTTATTCTCTGCAGATGGGCTGGGTTTGGTGCCAGTGAGTGGCTTACAAGCATGTGTATGACTTGGTTTCTAAAATCTAGCCAAGCTTACGTAAGAGTTTTCTTATGTGTGTAGAAGTGAGAAGGGGGAAAAGGAAGTATTCAGAACATTGTGGTGAATTTTCTTCCTTTTAAGAGGAAAAGTTAAAAGGAAAAACTCTTCCTGTAAATACTCAACAGGGTGTAACTATTAATGCAAGCTCTTAATTAGAGCTGTGGCTGTTTCTATTTCGACACAGGCTCTGTTTGGCTCTGAGCAGCTGCTGTGCATACTAAGAGCTGGTGCACTTCAGACTCTTTATCAAAAAGAACTCTAACTGGTAGCAGAGATTTCCTGTATTAGGATTGCTTGGCTGCTCTTATGTGGTGAGAGATCTCTCTCTGAAACCAGCCTTCTGGGTTTAGACTGTTCTTCCCATCTAAGTTGAGACTTTTCCCAACATTTGACTCTGAACTCCCACCAAGTTTAAGAAGTTTTCCTGCAGCGTGAGGTTTTTGAACTGGTCTCGTGCCTGCAGGTATTATTACAGGATATAAAATTCAAGCTGATGCTTGCAGCAGTTGCTGCCTGCTTAGAGCAGTGCAAGGCCTGTGAGGTCCCTGGGCAGGGGGCCTGAGGGGGTTTCTGTGTCTCTGGCACCCCTGGGCTGTGTGGGAGAGGGACTGGGACAGGCCTGGTGAGAGTTGGGTGGTGCTGGTTGTGTCTGTGGCCAGCTGAAGCTGCCAAAAGTCACACACAACCAGCCTCTGGGGAGCCCCAGGAGCTGGGGAGTGGCACTGGCAGGTTGTGGTGGGAAGGGTGTGGGATGGGGCTCTGCCTGCTCTGCTCACCTGCAGCTTAGGCTGCAACATGATGGTCACCCCAACTCAGTGGTGACTGTGCAGAGCCTACCCAGAGACTTGGCATCTTCCTAATTCCCAGGAGTCGCCATATTTCAAAGGAATTACCACTTTATAACTGTGAGGACACTGTGACCTGACACCAGAAAGGCACCTCTGGTGTTGTTAATTAGAGATTCCTCCCTTCCCTGCTGAAGCTCCCATTTTCCATTCAGACAATTTCTCTAGAGAAGTTTGCTGCCTACCAGGAGCTTGCATGCACGTCATCTGCTCCTACTGTTTGTGCAGGGTCTCATGATACTGCAATGAGGTCACTTAAAAACATCAAAAGAGACTCTCCCTTGGATATAGGGAAGAGGGTTTTTTAATGATAAAGGTGATGACACTGGCACAGGTTGCCCAGAGAAGCTGTGGCTGCCCCATCCCTGGAAGTTGGGGATGGTTGGACATGGCTTGGAGCAACCTGGTCTGGTGGAAGGTGTCCCTGCCCATGGCAGGGGGTGGAACGAGATGATCAGAAGGAAACTTCCAACCCATTCCATGAGTAATGCTAAAATCTTCTTTTCAGGTATTAAAGATGTCCATCACCAAGATCCACGCCCGTGAAATCTTTGACTCTCGTGGGAATCCCACTGTTGAGGTAGACCTCTACACCAACAAAGGTGAGTCCTCAGCTGCAGGGGTTCATTCCTTTCTTGTATCTGATGGAACAAATTATCCCATTCTAGCCTTGCAATTGTGCTTACTTTTTCTTCCATACATAGAACTTGTTGAGACTGGCAGGAAAAACCTCTGCCTCATTCTCCTGGGATGAGTTTGCTGAGCTCAAGTTCCTGGCCTAGACAATGCAGGGCTTTTTGAAGTGTGCTGCTTCTTACAGTCTAAATCGTGCCAGTGCAGTTCCAAACCTGCCTTCCTTCCCCTGCCCCAAGCATAAACTGGATAGCACTTGCAAACTGAAGTTAAGGCCTTTGTTCCTGTCCTCGAGCAGCTGCTGATGGTCCTGGTGGTCAGTGCTCCCCAAACTCTGTGTGACTGCACTTGGTCTGGCAGTCACTTGCTGTAATGAAAGTCTTCTGCTGCAGAGTTGAATTTTGAGTAATGGTTTCTTCTCTGTGTGAGAACTCAGGCGTGACTAAAGAACTTGTCTAATTGGGCCTTCACATATAACATCTTATATTTTTAATTATTGTAGGACTTTCCCTTGGTTTGTGAGTTGTTCATCCCACATCTGATAGGATCTGACAAAGGCATTGTGCAGACTCATACCAACGTGCTTTGGTGGAATGAGCAAACACAATGCCTTTAATACACTGACTAAAGAGCTGATCTTTCTGCCTCAAAGGATTAATGCAGTCATTTAATGAGACTGCCCCCACTAAGCTCTTTGATTTAGTGGGATAAGGGAAAGACTGGAGGCTGAAGCTGGCATCTTGAACCACAGGCAGAACAGACTCCAGTGTGCAGATTTGCTCCAAGTTCAGCATCCTTGGCTGGAGGAATGAGCTGTCTGGGTGGCTCTGCTGTTGTCAGAAGAGCTCAGAACTCACATTAACAAAATAGACCTCTTAATTGTCCCTTTTATGCCATATCTTAGAATTTAAGAGCTTGCCTGCCAGACTGAGCTCTAAAGTAGATCCAGTGAATAAAGCTGCCTTTTTGGAAAAAGAATGGATGGTTTTGTAACTTAAACACTTGAAATGCACAGTGGAAGAGAATGAGTCAGTGTGAGGGAAACACTGATAAACTGGTGATGCTGTAAAGGAGCAGACAACCCTCTTAGAATCACTGCACACATGAGCAGAGATGTGGTTTAGAGGCTTCCTCTCCCATCTCCAGGGCTGGAAGTATGGGCAGGTTGGGATGGTTTATGGGTGTAGGATGTTTTGTGGGTTTGAACATGCCAAGACATTTCATTTTTGTGTTGTGCACAGGTCTGTTCAGAGCTGCTGTTCCCAGTGGTGCCTCAACTGGAATCTATGAAGCTCTGGAGCTTCGTGACAATGACAAGACACGCTACCTGGGCAAAGGTAACCCTGAGTGTGGGTCCCCAGAGAGCCCTGTCACAGGGGCTGTGTCCCTGCAGGTGCTGCTGCTGCACTGTAGCAGAGGACACCAGGGCTCCTGTGCTGCTGTCTGTGTTCTGTACAAGGCATGGCAAGTGAGCAGGGCCAGTGCAGATGGACAGGGAGGGGACAGCTGTGGGTTGGGGCACAGGGAAAGCAGAGGCTGCTGGGCTGGTTCTCTGGGGATGATGTGCAGGGTGACTCTGCCTCCAGCAGTGCAGCTGCCTCGTGCTGGAGGTCACTGTACCTGCACAGGTGGGTCTGTGGAGCTTGGACAGGCCAGGCAGGTGCCAGTGTCTCTGTACAGTGCCCAAATGTCCTCTGTTATGCTGCTCCTCTTGCCCTGTGTGTGTGTCAGAGTGCATCAGCAGGGTGTCATGAGGACATCCACACTGCCTCCTCCAAAAGGCTTGGAACCAGTCACAAGGTCTTTCCATGGGCCAAATTCTCAAAGAACCCTTAAATCTCTCAGCTCTGTCACTGTAGACTCCTTAGATCCCTGCATGTTAAATCCTGAACCTGAGGTTTTATGCCAGCTGCTGCCCACAGCTAATGTGCAGCTCTGCACTGGTAATCCTGGAGGAGGCTTCTATTTCAGGGTGCACAGCAGTTAAAGCCACTCTGAATTCTGCCTGTCATTACGGGTAGCCAGGATACTTAGGTTTGTGTTAATGGTGTTAATATTTTACTTGTCTGGGGACTGACTGTGTGCTCTGAAAGGAAATTAAACACAGCAGTCACCAGGCTGGCTGGGGAACATGTATGGGTGAGAATGAAAAGCTGCAAACAAGATGTCATTACCTAATACACATCCTAATTGTAGTTCTTATGACCATTCTGAGAGCTTGGACAGTCAGGGCTCCTTTCTAACTTGCTGCTCTAAAAGCACTGGTGATGCCTTCCAAGTATAAGCAATCATCCTGACTTTTGGCTGGGAGAGGGAATTACTTTCAGAATCTTTTGCCAGTCAGGTGAAAGGAAGCCGAAATATTTTTTGCCTATTAAGAAGGAGCAATTAGAGTGGATAACTACTGAATTAACTTGGAGAGCCTTGTCTTAGAAGATTCATGGTTGTTAATGCTTTTAACGCAGAATAAACTCCTGGATGACTGAATATCCCAAAAAGCTGAAGAGCTTATGCTGTTTACCCAGGGCACCACTTCTTGAGAAGAGTAAATGTGTACTTACCTCACTGTGCTAAATGTGTGTGTGCTTAGACCTGTTAAGTCTGATCCTACAGGCAGTTCTTAATGGCATCTAACTAGACTAGTTAACAGGCTGTGGCAGCTGAAGGGCTTTGTCAGCTGGGAGATAACAGGAGTTGTGAAAAAATAATCACCAAATGGGATGAGTTGCAGATAACTGGTAGGCCTTTTGTAATATAAATCTGCAGACTTAGACTATTTGGAAAAGCAATTAATGTGGTTTAGGGTGCAGTTAATTAGCATTCACTGTTCTGAACGTGGGGTTTTTGGAAATGTTTAAACACTGCACAGTAAAACATGTGCTAGGGTGATGCTTTAGCAAAGTTACAAAATGATAGCAGATGGTGAAATGCCTGAGCTGCTGCATACCTAACTTCTGGGGAAACCTTTTTCTTTCCCCCTTTTCATAGATTCTATGAGTAGCCCATCCTAAAACCTTCTGTAAATGCTGTCGCTCAGCCACTTGAGGTTTGGGTCCAAAGTGCTGTTGGCAGAATTATGGAGACCTGGGTGGAAAACTGAAATACAGCCTTGCACAATTTCCTTTGCTCTTTGAACCTTTTGTTTCTGGTCCACTGCTCAGTGTCAGGCTCGTGCTGGCTGGTAGGTCTGTTTAGCTGTGTGTGTCCTTTCTCTTGCATGCCTGTGGGGTTGGCTATGAGTCTTCCTGTCCCTCTTGATTCTGTTGTCCTGTTTGGCTTCTGTCAGGTGTCTCCAGAGCTGTTAAGTATGTCAATGAGTTCCTGGGGACAGCCCTGTGCACACAGGTAATGGATGTGCTTTCAGTGCAACCCTGTCACTTGGCTGACTCCTGCAGTGCATGGCCTTGCAGACTAACCCTGCACAGGCATTCCTGGGCAGTGTGTCCTTCAGGCAGCTCCCACTCAGTCGAGGTGACCTCTCTGTGAGCTCAGGTTGGATTGGGGCTGGAGTAGCATGAGGTGGTATTCCTGAGATCCCAACTAACACCTGCATAACCCGTGTGGTTGACCAGTGTCTGATCTGCTTGTTCCTTCCAGGTGTCTCAAAAGCTGTTGAGCACGTCAATAAAACGATTGCACCTGCACTGGTTAGCAAGGTAGGAGCAATCTACCTTTCCCTAACCTCACCTAAAGCCAGGCAGTGTGGCCAAACCACCCCTCGGGGTGGTTGGAGGAACTGTGTGACATGGGGGGTGTTAGTGGATTGGGGTGCATGTGAACAAACTGACTACAGCAATTGTTTTACTTAATTTACTTAATGAATGCATATCTAATACGTGATCAAACCATCTCTGGCAGCCTGGTGGTGCAGTGTGTAGGAACACAAGCACCTGGGAGCTGCAGTGGTGTGCTTTACACTTGAGTGGCTGAATGATGAGGAGAGGCTGGGTTTCATCCAAACTGGGTAATTTGGAAGGGAATCTGAGGGATTTAGAAAAGTCTGCTTGTGTGAGATTCCTGAGTTCTTTGTGGGCTCCAAGCCCTGCTTACAAAGGATGGTGCAAAACTAGGTAATATGTG
The DNA here is from genome assembly GCF_025592945.1 of Manacus candei. Lineage (NCBI taxonomy): Eukaryota > Metazoa > Chordata > Aves > Passeriformes > Pipridae > Manacus > Manacus candei. The sequence continues at coordinate 4,700,578 of NW_026138070.1, forward strand.
AAGTGATTGCACATCCAGCTTGCCTGTCAGCCTTGGTCTGCTGCAAGAGGCCAGAGGTTCTGCTGTGTGATGATGGCAAGTTTTGGTGCCTGCTCAGGGGTGTAGATGCAGTGGGGGGTCGGTGAGAGTTTGTGGACATGTTTGGTGTCAAACAGTGGGTTTTGCTTGCTTCTCTCTGCAGAATGTCAGCGTTGTGGAGCAAGAAAAGATTGACAAACTGATGCTGGAAATGGATGGGACTGAGAATAAATGTAAGTGGGCTTTGTGTTGTCCCGAGGGGGGGGAAAGGTTAAGAAGGGTTTATAGAATTCTAACTTACTTTATCAGAAATGTGTAGAGTGTGGCATGTGCTGTGCACTGCCATAATTAAAACTGTGGGGCTGGCATTGCTGAGTGTCTTTATAAAGACATTTCCATAAACAATTCCTTCTCTTTCAGCCAAATTTGGTGCCAATGCCATCTTGGGTGTATCTCTGGCTGTGTGCAAAGCTGGTGCTGCTGAGAAGGGTGTCCCCTTGTACCGTCACATCGCTGACCTTGCTGGAAACGCAGAAGTCATTCTCCCAGTTCCTGTGAGTCTCTTGGTGGGGCTGAAGCCTTGGTCTGACCAGCTGCCTCACGATGCCTGATGGGCATAAATGCTGTTATCAAGTTCCCCTGAAACGTTCTAACTTGGCTTTTTTTGGTTGCTCCAAGGCTTTCAACGTGATCAACGGTGGCTCCCACGCCGGCAATAAGCTGGCCATGCAGGAGTTCATGATCCTCCCCGTGGGTGCCGAGAGCTTCAAGGAGGCCATGCGCATCGGGGCAGAGGTCTACCACAACCTCAAGAATGTCATCAAGGAGAAGTATGGCAAGGATGCCACCAACGTGGGGGATGAGGGTGGCTTTGCCCCCAACATCCTGGAAAACAAAGAAGGTAAGAATGAGCTAAATGCAGGAGGAGCTGTAACTGAAAGCTGGGGAATTAAGACCACGCCTGCCCGATATCAATGGAAAGCAGGATCAGCAGGTTCAAAGGTGTAGGACTTGCTGCTGTTTCTTGGCTCTGCTTCTTAGCCTGACAGACATCCTGAGATGCTCTACTGATGTGGTCAGGTGTTCCCTTGGACATCAGCTTATGCAGTTTGACAGGGTGGCTTTAACCTCAGTGCCTCATTAGTTCTATTCCCATGGCAGCTTAAGGGAATCTTGTGTCCTTCCAGTTGAAAAGTGATATGGAAACATCTGTGCACTGCAGGTCTCCCAGAACCAGTAGTCAAAGATCACTGGAGTTGTTTTTTCTGCTGACAGGGGAGGAAAACAGTTTATACTCTGCCTGGTCATGTGTGGGAGTGCACAAAGGTTTGTCTGGGAAATTGAGGCAGTTGCTGCTTCCATGGCCAAACAGTTCTGTTCAGGAACCTGTGGGAGGCAGTTTGTCTGTGGGAAGTGAAATACCTGTTCCTACAAAAACTGTGCCAGAGGAGCTGTTTTTCTGCCTCTCACAGAAATGGAGCTGCTAATAAGGCAGTAGGATACTACAACTCTTAAGTTGCTTGTTACTTTACACCTGTTAGTTATGTTGTTGTTCAGGGTGACTTCTAAACTGCACTGCCTTTTCTGACACTGAAGATCCTGAGGCAGCACCAGGAATGGGGCCATTTCTGAGTCCCTGTCACATGCAGCTTTGCTGGGTCTGTGCCCTCACAGACCTCAGTGAGGATGACCTTGAATGACCGTCACAGCCCAAGGAATTTGTGTTGCTGGCAGCTGCTTTTGCAGTCTGTGCTACATTAGCATCTTACAAAACCCAACCAAGACCACAAAAAACTCAAACCAACAAGAAATAAAACCACTTGATCTAAGCTTCCTACTGCAGATAGCCTGGCTGATCCCAGCTGCTTCACTCAGGGGTAATGGGGAGAGTTTTACTGGTTGGATCATACTGAGTTCCCTCGCTTGGGCTCTGCCAAACAGTAGCACAGTAAGCGAGCAGTATCCAGAGACTTTTCCTGAGTGATTCTCTCCCCTCTTCTGCAGATAAATGTGCAAGTGGAGAACAGGTAGATGCCAAGAGGGGTTCCCTGTGCAGAGGCAGGCTGTGTCCCCTTTCCTGTCAGGGTTTGGATGGTCGCTGCTTCTGTGGGCAGCACTTGATGTGGAGCTAAAAGGGATTAGAGTGCAGCCAGTGCTTCCTGCCCACATGCATAAAGCTGAAGGAGGATGTGGTATCACCTAGCATTAAGCTTTCTGGGCTGACATGTAGTCCTGCCTGAAGAGATTAGGAATCCCATAATGGTGTCTCAAGGGTATTACAAGCTAAAAGCAGTATTAGAGTAATATCTTGTTCCAGTCAGTTCAGAAGTGGGAGAGTTTAAGAACCTTTTCTGTGCAGCCTTTGGGCTTTCCAAAGTGGGTAATGGAGATTCTTTGCCAAGTGAACGTGCTGCTGTTGGGAAATGAGCAGCTTTGGGGTTAAGATGTTTGGCAGGAGCTCAGAGATCCCTCCCTGTGTTCCAGCCCTGGAGCTGCTGAAGACGGCGATCGCCAAGGCCGGATACACCGACAAGGTGGTCATTGGCATGGACGTGGCTGCCTCAGAGTTCTACCGGGATGGCAAGTATGACCTGGACTTCAAATCCCCCGATGACCCCAGCAGATACATCACTCCTGACCAGCTGGCTGACCTGTACAAGGGCTTTGTCAAGGGCTACCCCGGTGAGTTCTTCATTAACAAGAAGCACGGTAGTGGTGGGTAGGGGTTGATTGCTGAAAGAAAGAGCTGCTGTGCAGCCTCTCTTACAGGAGGGATTGAGAGCTCCTCCCTTGATCAGCCTCTTAGGGGTCTTAGGAATGTTCTTCAAAGTGGGTAGTGCTTGGCTGCAGCACTTTGGTACCACTGCATTCAAACAAGACCTTTCAGGCTGGCGTTGTCTAACAGCTGCTGGTATCCCTCTGCAGTGGTGTCCATTGAAGACCCGTTTGACCAGGATGACTGGGCTGCCTGGAAGAAGTTCACTGGCAGTGCTGGCATCCAGGTGGTTGGTGATGATCTTACTGTGACCAATCCAAAGCGCATTGCCAAGGCTGTGGAGGAGAAAGCCTGCAACTGCCTCCTGCTCAAGGTCAACCAGATCGGCTCCGTGACAGAGTCCCTGCAGGCGTAAGTTCTCCCCCTTGGCCAGGTCAGGCAGGGGGGTTGTTTTAACTGAGGGAGGTGAACATACAGACCAGATCCAGGGGAACAGAAATCTGTTGGTGGAGCATCTGTGAAGGGAGAACAATTATTAACTGAGAGAGGATATTGCAAGTAAACTTGTACCTTCATGGTGTTGGTGTCATGGGGCACACTCACAGGGTCTGAGCACGTGTGAAAGCGGCTCTCGGTCACCGCCTTGTCACGTGATCCTGACCTGTCCCAAAGGGTGGTTCTGTCCTGCCAAAGCCAGGAATGCTGCCACCTGGCACTGACACCAGAGCAAAGGCTGCTGGGCTCATGGGCACGGTGTGAACCTCGTGTCTTTATCTCTTCCAGCTGCAAGCTGGCCCAGTCCAACGGCTGGGGTGTGATGGTGAGTCACCGCTCTGGAGAGACAGAAGATACCTTCATTGCTGACCTGGTAGTGGGTCTCTGCACTGGTCAGGTTGGTATCTCTACCTGCTGCAGTTTGGCTTTTTTGCTTGATGAGCTGATTTGGTGGTGAAGCCAAGGCCATGCTGCACTGCAAGCTGGGGGCTGCTCTGCCTTCAGGTGTGCTGTGCCTGTACACAGGGAGCCGATTTGACTCACAGGAGTGTGACAGGAAAATTGTTATCTTGTGCAAACTCACCTTTAACCACCAATTTAAAAAACCTTTGTCAGCTCCAGTGGGTGTACTGGGATTTCCTGATCCTGAGGCTGATAGCAAATGAACAATCTTTATTGCTCCCAAACCTCTTGTGTTTGAGTGTTTAGATATTGAGCCTGATGCTCAAATAAAGCTTATCACTAAATTATTATTACATAATTATGCTTGTTTCTCTGAATAGTGTTGTGTTGGCCCCTCTGGCCTGGTTTCTGCTCTAGTTCTTCACTAACTTTGTGATTTCCCTTTCAGATCAAAACTGGTGCCCCTTGCCGATCCGAGCGTTTAGCCAAGTACAACCAGCTGCTGAGGTGAGCCTTGGGAAAGGGGAACAGGGCTGAGCCTGGCATAGAGTGAATGCTCCAGTAATGCTTTGGGGGGCACAGCTTGGTCTTCTGCCTCTCAGAAACACCCTGCAGCTGAAGGACATAAAGTGACCCTGGCAGAGGTGCTTTTGGGCCGGTGCTTTGTGGGGGTGGCTGAAGGCTGAGCTGGATGGGTGAGGTCCTTAACAGACACACTGAAGGGAACATCACAGAAAGCATCCTGTGATCCTGGATGTGAGATTGTCCTTCTCTCTGCATGGGGCAGTTCTCCTGGGCAAGCATTTAAAATGTTTAGGTTGAGTTCTGCCAGATGGGGGGCACTGACCCGATGGGGCAGTTCCGTGACTGGTGGGAACTGGTTTGTCACTGGCAGTGCCTTCAGCACCACGTAGGTTGAGGGTTTCAGTGTAAGGCCAGTGGCTGTGCTGGTGCAGGAGCTCTGTGCTGTCTGCTGACCCCCAGTGCTCTCTTGCCTCCCCCCAGAATTGAGGAGGAGCTTGGCAGCAAGGCTCGCTTTGCTGGGAGGAACTTCAGGAACCCTCGTGTCAACTAAGTGTGGATCAGTCGACCCCTGTTCTGGCTTTGAGCACCAGTCATTTACTTAGATCACAGTTACCTGTACTAGAAAGTTAAGGGCAGCTGAAGGAAAAGACCAGTCTGCAGGTCCTCTTCCCCCCTAGATGATCCCTTCACCCAGTGTTTTCACCAACTCTGATGTGTTAATTGTAATGCTCTACTGCTTCTGTAGAACAGTCCTCGAGGGGGTTCTGTGTATTTAACACCCTCAGGGATCCTGACATTGTGGTTCTGGGCATCAACACTTTAGTTCCTTTCTCTGCCTGTCAATGTTTGGAGCTGTGTGATTTGCAGTGCAGCAAGAGGTACCTGCAGACAGAGTTAGTAGTGTTTTTACATGTGATAAATAAAAGCATCAAACAACCCAACAACGTGTGGTTTTGAGTTATTTGGAGGAGATGGAGGGCAGGGATACCCACCTCTGTGTCATGGAATTGTGGAATGGTTTGGGTTGGAAGGGACCTTAAAGCCTATCTTGTTCCACCCCCTGCCATGGACAGGGACACCTTCCACGGTCCCAGGTTGCTCCAAGGTCCATCCAACCTGGCCTTGGACACTCCCAGGGATGGGGCAGCCACAGCTTCTCTGTGCCAGGACCTCCCCACCCTCCCATCACATCCTGGTTTAAAGCTCTTCTGGAAGGAGGGAGAGTTGAACTGTTCCTGTGCCAGGGGCTGGGCTGTTGCTTGGTGACAAGGTGACAACTAGCTCAGGGGAGGTGCCTGTACCAAGCTGGCCTTCAAGGATCTGTTCAGTCACTGGGAAGGGAGACTAAGAATAGGTTTTGAACCCATGGATCAATAGTGATTCTGCAGGGGAGGAGGAAAAGCTCAGATTTCCCTCATGTATCAAAGCTGAGGTGTGTCCTGACAGGAGTTGTGACCTTTGCCAGGGCCTGCTGCACATCTGGGCTGGTCAGTCCTGTCAGTGTGGCTGAAACATCCCAGTGACAGCCCTGAGGTGTGAGCTGTGGCACAGAGTTGCTCCTCAGCCCCTGGGCTTTGCTGATGGCACTGACAGAAGGTGTAATTTGGGGTTCACCCCAGAGCTGCACTTTGATTTTTACTCTATGAGTGTCCAGGTACTGTTTTTCCCAGGGGAGAAGGAAAGACTTGAGGGCATTTCCAGCTGTGTGAGAGCAGGGTGAACAAAAGGCTGATGAGCTGATCCTTGTATTTCCAAACCCCTTTGCTCCCCTCAGGCTGTGGCTCTGCTGGTTTGGCTGGGCAGGGCAGGCAGGGAGAGATGGCAAAGCATGTGGCACATCACTGCTCCTGGAGACAAGGAGGAAGAATTCCTTTCTCCCGGGCTTTGCCAAGAGTTTGTTTGGTGTTTCTGTCCCCACGGTGGTTCTGTTGTTCTGTGTGGTCACCATCAGAGCACCATCCCCAGAACTGGGGATCAGACTTGTGACCTTAGTCCCTTTCTAGTCAGGAAAAATCAAATTATTACACAACTAAGGAAGGGGTTGTCTAAGCCAGTTCTTGTTTCTTGCTTTCTTTTTTTTTTTCTTCTTTTCCATAATGGCAGATTTGTAATAAAAATACTAATTTCCGCTTCACTTAATGACTGTTCCTGGTCTTTCGGTTCCAGGAAAGGGTCCCCCGTGGCTGGAATGTTCATTATCCGTGAGGAGCACAACGCTGCCCTCCGGTGGGCGCTGCGGGCGTTGCAGTGTAGCGTCACAAACCGGTTTTGTGTGTCTTTTAAATCGCTGAGGTGGAAAACGTTAAAGCCACTGATGCTGCAGGGAACGTGTCATCATCTGCCTTAAACTTAGAGAATATCGTCAGTTCTAGTTTGGGGGAAAAACCACTTTATTTCAGTAGGTGCTGTGAAATGCTGAGGGGCAGGGATGGGGTGTTGTGTCCCTGAACAAACCTGCCAGGGGAGGGCAGAGGCCAGAGCAGAGATGTTGGTGAGCTGCTGGGATGGTTTACAGCTGCCTAGGACTGGTGTGAGAGCTAGGAAAGGGTTTAGCACCAAGGGCTGGGGGGGAGAAGCCTGGTTGCTGTTGGTCAGTGCTTTTGAGCTAGAAAGACTCATCTGCTGTTGCTGGTTCTAAAACACCTCATCTTATGTGAAGATTAAGAAGCTGCAGCACTAAGAATACTCAACATCCCTCAGGTGGGAAAGGAGGAGTTTCTGGCACCTTCCCTGTCCGTGAACCCGTGGAGGGAGGAAGGTGATGGCTGTTCTGTGTAATTAGTGCTGTAATTAGTGCAAAGGGGAGCTCATTCCTGGGGGAATGTGGCCCCAGGGTGTGGGAAGAACACTGAACTGTCACCTGGGATGTGGGCGTGTTTGGATCCAGTGTCCAAATGCTGATGGACCAGCATCCCTTGGGAGTGAGGGGAATTTGGGCCTGGCCACACTTGGGCTTCCCCAGGTCCTGTGGCCAGTTCAGCAGGTGGAGCCTGAGAGCAGCTACAGCACAGCTGGTCCCAAAAAAACCTCCCCAGGGTGCCCAGTGCAATGAAAACATCCCTTCCTTGGGCAGCTGGCAACGGTGTCTCCTCAGGAGATTTATCTCCTCTGTCAGGCTCCTCTTAAGAAGAGCTTTGCTATAAATACCAAATTTGCCAGCCCCAGCTCAGCACACAGTAAAAGCCTCCTCTCACACTCCTTTGTCCTTTCCCAAGGCCTCGGGCTGGGCTTGTTGCACCCCGTGGCAGATTTGAAGCACAGTGCACTTTTCACACTTAGCTGATCTCTGAATTAGACCTGTTAAATGAATAAACCAGCTAATTACACACAAATCCTATCAAGGGATTTTTCTCTGCTCTAAGAGGGAAGTTTGTAGTGTGTGCAGAATGCTTTGGGAAGGCTTTTTAGCAGAGCTGTGTCTCACCTGGTACTTCAGGAAGTAAAGTCCAAATGCTCAACCCACCTTCCCCAGGGCCTCTGTTTCCACTCGGTGATTTTCTTTTAATAAGCATCAAAAGGCAAAAAGAGCTGGGAAATCAGGTCACTGGCTGCCACAGATTGACAACACCCTGAAGGGCACCAAGGCTCTGATGAACTGAGTGACACGAGCAGGGCCTGGCACCTGGGCTGCTGTATTTGTGCGCAGCTCCATCGACCTGGGGGGAAAAGTGAGCTGGAATCCTCCTCTGTTAAATGAATAGTTCAGTCCCAGCTCTGACAAAAGCCCCTTCCACCTGTGCTGGTTAACGACCTGCCGGTGGAGCCGGGCCTTAATTCATTATCGTTCACACCTCGTGGAGAGAACGAACGGTTCCAGGTCAATCACCAGGCGTGTCCTGCCTTAAAATAACCAGGAAATCACATGGAAAATGGCAGGGTCAGAACATTGCTCGGGCTGGAAAGCCCAAAGCTGAAGTCAGAGGCTGTTGAGCTGCCCGTTCCTCCCTCAGCCGGCGGATCAATCCCGCGGTGTCAGACGCTGTGCTCACCTGTCCCATCAAACCAGTTATGTAAAGCTTTCAAGTTAAATCTCACAGAGTATTTGGGCCAGATCAGCGAGGTGCTTCCAGCTGCAGAGGATTCAGGCTCTACCTAATGAGGCTGCAGCGTTGAAAGGAGTCCCTTGCAAAGGAAGAAAGGAGACCAGAGTGGGTAAGTGCTGGAACGTGGGGCTGGGGTTTGTAGATAAGGATTTTAAGCGTGTTAAGAGAGAAGTGAATGATTGGTAACGCTGTGTGGGTTTGGAGCGAGGGGGGTGAGTGAATAGGGAACAAGATTTGATTGCTGAAAATCAAGACCTAAACCTGCAGTGCTGGAGAGGGGGGAGAGATGTGTCTGCTCCTTAATCAGGGCTCGAATCCCGCCGCACAGCTCCTCACCTTTCTGGGCTGTCCCCACGGAGTTGTACTCGAAAGGCTGTGCTTTATAACAGAGAGCAAATGTAGCACAGCCAGTGGCTTTATTACTGTAATAATTTGCAGGGATGGCACTCCTTGGAGCAGGGGAGGCATCAGCTTAGCAAACACGAGCTGGGAGGCTGCTCTGAGAATAGCAGGCTGGCTTAAAAGCAGGGCTGGAGTGGGAAGCGGGAGAAGGGATGACTGATGAGCAGAGGGGAGAGGCAGGTGGTGCTTTCGGGAGCTATTCAGGTAACAGGATTTATAATGGAGTGATGCAAAGGACTGGAATGGGAGAGATCTCTCATTACCCTCTGGCTCTGTTTCTAGGTGTGTAGAGGTGGCTTTTCTGCTTTGAAGCCCAGCCTACTCTGAGCATTAATTTCCTGCTGTTGGTTTCTGGGTCTCGTACAGGGCCTGTCTCAAAGAGTTGGTTCTGGACAGAAAGGAATGTTGCCATCCCTGTGTAATCTTGAGAAACCAAATGATTCAACATTTCTTGCTAGATGTGGGCCCCTGGTATGGAGTGAGCACATCACTCACAACCTCTCTCTCTGAGGCTGGGGCAGTGCAAGGCACATTTTCCCATCCCTTGGTTATCCTGGACCACCCCCAGATCCTGCTCCCTCCCTTTCTCGTACCGTGGGTGCCCCACAGAGCAGGACTGAACCTCCCTGGGTCTGTTTGGTCCAGGTTCCCCCCTGTTCACCTTTCTTCCCTGATTTCTGTGTCATTCAAAAACGGTCTAAGTGATTTTTTTTTTTTGTTCGGATTGTTGATTTTTGAAAAGAAACAGAAGTACAATTGAGCAGTGGATTGACTGTTCCTTGCAGGGACTGCTCAGCTCAGGGAAATCTTGAGACTTGCCAGGTAGATTTTACTACCTCTAGCATGGCTCAAAGCTATTTTATACCCAGTGCTTTCTCCCTCCTGATGGCTTATCCTGGGCACAAAGAAGTCACTGTCCCGTTGTGTGCAGGGAGGGAGACCATCCCTGGGCTGCTGTGCCCACTGCTGTCCCCAGGAAGGATATCAGTGTTTCCCTGTCTCTGGAGAGGCAGAGGGGATGAGCCACCTTTCTTGGAAGGGAATTCCTTGGTTTCTGTGCTCCATCAACACCCACTGGCTCGTTCCCAGCCAGAACCTGTGTGTGTCCCCAGCACTGGAGGGGAAAAACCCCACAAGGACCAGCAAGAGCAGGGGTAGGGGGGGGCAGCTGCTGCCTTTTCCCTGCTGGAAGGGGGATATCTGGCTTTCCTGCTGCTGTGCAGGCTGCAAGGAGACACGAGGGAGGGAGGTGGATGCTGGGGAGAGGATCTGTGCTGGGCAGGCTGCCAGCCCTGCCTGCCCTGCAGCAGCATCTCGGGCTCTGGCCTCATGCTCCCTTTCACAGCAGGATTGAAAGAGCTGTGCCAGGCACCAGCTTGGTCCCACCACTCCCTTGGAAAGCTTTTATTACCTTTTGCTTTGTATTGCAGGGTGAAATGATTTCCTTGTAGATATGGGCTGTGGGTGGGTGTGGGAATGAAATGCCAGAGCCCTGCTTCTCTGAGCACGTGGGAATGTGGCCTCTCCCTGCAGCTCATGCCCAGGGTCACCAGGATGGTGCTTGGGCTGTCCTGGGGAATCCAGGTTGGGTCATTTCCACAGGGAGAGACACCCGTTTGTGCTCCCCCTTTCAGTCCCAAAGAGGGAACAAAGTACTGTGAGATCTGACACATTCTGTGCTCCGTGGGTAGATCCAGCCACAGACACTGAAAGTTCAGGGTGTAGAGAAGGGTAAGAAGGAGAGGAAATAAAAGCCAAACCAGCTGCAGCCCTCAGTTCTGCGAGGGAAAAGCTGAAGGGGAAAAAAGAAGGGAAAAAAACCCCAAAACCCCACCAGAAACCAAGGAAGAGAACTGAGGCAATGGGGGAAGAAAAAGGGTTGGGTGGAGAACTCGGATGATAAAAATGAGAGATACAAAATAAATTATAAGGAAGAAAATAACCACAAGGCCCAGCTCACTTCCTCGTGCCGCACTTGAAGTGTGTGTGTGGCGAAATCTCCTGCCCAAAGCACAGTGCACAGGCCCAGCTCTGTCTGGAGACACACACCTTTAATCATCCCTGGTGCCAGTTACAGGCTTAGGTTACAGCAGGGAGAAGAAACACAGACTTAGTCCTGCAAAATAAAAAAAACCCTCAGACAAAGGGAAAAAATGACACCCTGCTGACAGCAGTGTCTGCACAGGAGGCACCGTGACCCTCTGGGAGCATCCTGGGGCTGTTTCCTCCTGCTCCCCCCGGGGCTGTTCAGCCCATCCAGGTTCAGCTGGGGTTCAGCATCTCCCCTTGCTGATGGTTCCTGTCAGCAGCCACCCATCTGACTGGTGGAACAGGGTGTGGGAGCTTCTCCAGTAACTCGAGAGCCAGGGAGTTCTGTGCCGGGCAGGGAGTGTAGAGTTCCCTTGGAAAATGAGCTGGGAAAGCACCTGGGCTGGTGCAATCCCACAGCAGGATGTGTGGGCTCCTTGCAGGGAGCAGGACAGTCCCAAGGCAGCACCAACCTCTGCTGTGCAGGGAGGGTTTCTCTGGAGCAGTGGCTCCTTCTCTGCCAGATGCTTCCCTTCAGAGCACTGCAGGTTCCTCACTTCAGACCAAGAGAGGTTTTGGTTCCAGACCAAACTCCTGCTGGCAGGGAGGGTTGGGCATCACTTCTGCCTGTTCACAAATTTGGCACATTAATTTTCAGCTCAAAATATGATTTTCGAGACCCTGCGTGTTTTAGCGGTCTGAGAGGAAAACACTTTCACTGATGTTCCTTTTGAAGGGATGTTTCCTTCGAAAAGCCCTTAGGAAAGCCTTGAAAACAAACTCAACAAGGAAAACAAACACCTCCTGCCAGACAAAGCGCTTCTTTGCTGAGGTGGCCTCGGTTTTGGGGTGACCCGACACAATTTGTGTGGGAAGGGGCGTCAGGAGTGTTGTGAGAACACAGCCCTGCCTAGAACAGGCCCTGCTGAGGGGCTCAGAGGGACCAGCTGCTGGGGGAATATCGCTGTAGGTGGGCTCGGGGATTTTTGCACCAGAAGCCCGAGGCCACCTGTGCCTCATTTGTCCTACAGTGGGTACGTGCAAACTCAGAGAAATGCTGCAAAAAGCAGTGTAGGGTAAAGCTCCCCAGCCAGGACTTTGGAGGGGAGGTGACAGACCCCTGACAAAGACCTGCCTGCTGATGGGAGCGGAGCAGGGGGCTTTGGTGAGGGCAGGTCTCAGGCTGTGCTGCCACCCCCACCCTGGGTTGTTTTCTGGTTTTTCTCCTCGTCCAGGCAGGGCTGCGAACAAAAGCTGGGCACAAAAGCTGCTGCTCTTCCCTTCCGCTGACTGAGCCCTTTTACTGCCCCACTTTAAATAAGCCCTAACCTGTGGTCTTTATTCTCCGGAGCACCCAGGTTCCTCTCTAATCTCTTGCAATAAACAGTGATTGAAAGATGCCTATCGCGGCTTTTATGCCGCCTGTAAAGTCCCTGGAACAGCTGAATTCAGAGCCCAGAAGTCTCCTGGCCCAGCAAAATGCTAAGAGAGGATGTTTCTAGGTCTGAACCTGCCTTAAAGAGGAGAGGTGTGTGGCTTTAGGAAGGCAGACAGGTTTCCCTATTATTTAACAAACCCCGAAATCCTCTTGCCCAGCTGCTCGTGTTCAGAACAAGCCTGTCCAGAGGGGAGAGTCCCCAGGGGGGTGCTGGGGGTTTGGGAGCCCTCCCCAGCCCTGGACACACTCCCAGACCTTGTCTGTGTTTCATTCCTCTATTGCTCCCTTGTCTCCCCTGTCCCATGGGGTGGCTGACACTTCCCAGTCAGGTGGGGGGGATCCATCCCTCGATTTTGTCCAGTGCTTTGAAGATAACAAAGTGCTGAGAGGGGGGAAAAAAGGAGACAGGAGACGGTGCTTGCAATGGAAATGTTCCCCTTTCTGTCACTCTCTTTTCTCTCCTTTCAGCAAAGCTCATTCAGATGTGCCATCAAAGGTTGCAGTGTTGCAACAGCAGGGGAAGAGCAGCTACGAGGGGGAGGTGGGAGCCAGACACCTCCTCCTGGAGGAGCAGGTTCGTGGTGGGAAGGGCAAAAATGCAAATCTGGCATCGATCCTTCTCTCTCTCCCCGCCTTGAACGCTCTGGCCATTTGTAACAGCCTCGAGTGAAGTCAGTCACTTAGGCCAAGAGGAGAGGCTTGTAAATCCATTTACTGCTTTCTGCACTGGAGGAGAAGAGGTGGATTTATAGTGGGAGTGCTGTAAGTGCCCAGGTGAGGTGTTCCAGGTTAGCAAGAGAGGACAGCTCAAAAATATCAGAGCAGAGCTTTGAACAAGCAGAAAGCAGGAGGCCTTGGGACCCAGAGCTGTCAAACAGCTTTTTGGGCTGATCTCCCCTGCCCTGCCCTGCCCCTGGGTTTCCATCAGAGGCACAGAGGTGTCTGTGCCTTTGATCCCATGTGGTTGTGATCTCGTTGTGGTGGCAGCACAAGCTGTGTTGTTGTTGTTACCCCTGAAACCTTCCCTGCCCTCGTGGGGATGGACAGCTGTGCCAAAAAATGAGGGCACTTCCCAGGGCGACAGGATTCAGCCTCCCCAGGCAGCAGGTGACTCTGCTCACAGCAAGGGGGGCTGAATCCCCTCACCCCTTTCTGCTTTAGCAGGAACCCACCCTGTGATTCCAGGGCTCTTCCTGAGCCTGTACCAGAACCACCCCATTTTGGAGGGCTGGAGGCAGCCCAGCTCTTAGCCCGGGTTGTCACATTCAGCTGCATTTTACATCCGCTTCTATTCCCAGCACTCAATTGACAATCAGTGGGTTATGAACAATTTATTGGTGTGAACCATAAGAAATGTAGAGATGAGCCAGCTCTGTGCACATGCCAAGCCTTTGGCTGGCAGCTCCCTGGACAGAATTCCAAGGGTTTAGATTAAATGGGAAACACCCCCACTTGGAGCTGTGTTAGACCCCTGCTGTGCCCTGTCCACCTGCAGGGGATGCAGAGCTTGTGGAAAACTGATTTCCTGTTGGGAAGAAGGTCGATGCAGCTCCAGATTTCGAGTGTGTGGCTGTGGAATGGGATCCAAAGGTGCCTGGGTGGTTCTGTGTGTAAACCTGCACACAGGCACCACTCCATGCCCAGTGGTTACTCAGACAGGAGGCTGTGAGGCTTCTCACTGAAAAGGCACCAAAATACACAACAAAACCACACCCTAAGCCCTCTGGTGCTTGGATCCCTTTGCCAGGATCCCACCTCCAAGGACTGCTGTCCCTTTGTGATGTTACAATCCAAAAGCTGTTTCGGGGTTGAAAGCAACTTAGTTGTGTTTCCTTCCCGGGTGTGTGAATCCCAGACAGAATTCCCGTGTAACCATCCCTGGGTGGGGGCAGGACACAGAGCTGAGCATCCAGGGGTGATGCAATTAATCCCACTCATGAGGAAAGACTCATTAGCCATTTGCAGCTTCAGCACTGGTGGCTTTCAAGGTGCCCAGAGCTCTCGTTAGACACGTCTCATGTTCTGCAGATGGTCACTTTGTCCTCTCCCTGCACGCACTGGAACATGCCCAAGTACACAAAAATGAGAGGGACGATTGTTAGGGCTGACGTTTTTTTGTTCCCTTTCAATGGTTTGGTTTTCCCCCCCCCCCCCCCCCCTTTGCATGGCTCACATCCTGGGCTTTGATAAATGAGTCTCTCTAGACACTGTGGTAAGCCAACCTCTGCTAATATTCATTATGCAGAACCCACTAGGAAACGGTCTGAGTCAGGGAAATGGAAAACCTTTAAAAGATAAAAAGGTTTTAAATTCTTTTTTTTTTTTTTTTTTTAAAGGGAGATAATGAGGAAACTAATTCGTAACATTTGGCGCTGCTAGGATGTTTTAGGATATTAAAAATATTAAAGCCCAGAAATGTCAGGGTCGTGTGTGCCGTGTGTTAGAAACCACGGCAGTGCCCGAGGATGGTCCTGTAGGAAATTAGGGCTTCTCCCCCCAAAACCCCCTGGGTATTTGGGAGGTGTGTAGGGACATGGTTTAGTGGTGGACTTGATGATCTCAGAGGGCTTTTCCAAATTATGGATTCCACGATCCATGTGTCCAAAACGTCCCAGCAAAATGTAGTGACTGAGCAAAGACAGGGACAAGGCCCTTTGTGGTCACAGGAAATGCATCCAACGGTGACCTGGGAGCCTGATTTTTAAGGATCTGAAAGAAGCCCCCCAGGTGGAGGCTGGCTGGGCACATGAGTGCCCTGGGCCCCATAGGGGAGTGTTTCCATCCCCCCAAAAATAACCAGGAGCATCTTCCTCTCCCGGTGGAGAGTCTGTTCCACAGTCACCCCCTGACCTGTCAGCTCAGCCTGTCCTGCTGGGAACTTGTTTCTCCAGCCTCTGGGAAGTTGCATCAGGTTAGGGAATAACGTGCTGTGTTTTAACAGCTCCTGCTGAGCCCCTGGAATTTGCTCTGCCCTGGAATGGGTGTGATTATCCCCAAATCAATTTAAATCTTGTTTATATCGCTTTTGCCTTCATTGCAACCCACACAGCTGCCAGTTTTAAACAGAGGCATCTGTGTCCAGGAGGAGTTCACAAACATCCAGCAGAGCATTGTCCTCCAAGTGGTATGAGGCTTCCAAAAAAAAAAAAAAAAAAATTCTCTGGTAATATCTGTGAAAATGAGATTTTAAAAATTCCTGAGATTTCTATGGCAAAAAAACCCAACAAAACAAACAAACAAACAAAAAAACCAAAGCAGAAAACTCCCCAAAGCAAACAGTTTTCAGCTAAAAGGGCTGGTATTCAGATATGACAAAGAGAAGGAAAGAATATAATCCTTTTTGGTGAGTGGAGTTAGGTCATCTGTAAAAGCCTCTCAGAATATTATCTCCCCAGCTAATCGCTGTATTGACATTTGCCTGTTTCATTAGAGCTCAGTTTTTACTGCATTGCTGAGGTTACAACCTGACTCATCCATCATGGGCAAGGGCTGGGTTGTAATTTCATGACCGTAGAATGAAATCTAAAAAAAAAAAAAAAAAAAGAAAAGTCTCCCTTCTTTTAACAGGTTGGGTTGAAATGGTGTTCACAGAATTCTCTGTGTTGGTGGGGGGGATTTTTTCGTGGTTCCTCCTTAGATATTTTTTTTTTTCCCCTCATAGATTTTTGTGTCACTCTGTTGGCAAATGGACAGATGCTGAAAAAAAAAAAGAGCTGTGTGAAAACACATTTGTAAAGAGATGATTTTCAGAAGTTAAATGCACCACCTGCACTGACATCCATAGATGTCAGGCAAAATAGAGGCAGGGGTTAACAAAGGGAGGGAGAAAGAAAAAAAGAAATGTTATCTAAGACTAGGAAGGAAAAACAGTTTAGGCCAGAACTGAGTCAATCATTGACTGAACCTCCCTGGCTGCCGAGGGAACAGAGCAGTTCGTGGTCTCTCTGAGCTGCTGACAGCAAACTCTGCAGCCCAAGGGAAGCGTCAGGAAGGTTTTTGGGCAGGAATCACACCAGCAGCTGAAGGGAGGGCACAGAGCCACGAGCAGAACCCTCCCTCACCCGGGGGGGGGGAAGTCTTGCACCACCCCAACAAACCCAGAAATGCTTCATGCCATTATCATGCAAATGCTTTTCTTCCCTCCCAGAGCGTTCCCGAGGTTTGCTGGAAGCCCCACAGACTCTTCCCTGCCCACCTGAGGCTTGTCTGGATTTGGCAGCAGAGTTGTCAGGAAATGTTTTGCCTCTGCTCGCTGGTGACCTGTTTTGTCAGACAGTGGTTTTCCTTCTCCCCTCGGTGCCCATTCCCTGAGTGCTGCTCTGCCACTGTTGGGGTTTTCCCACCCCTGTAATGAAGGAGGGTGTGATTTTTCCATGGCATGGTGATAATCACAGGGAACATTGGAAGTGCCTGCTGCGTCTTTTGCCCTCGGTGGGTCGGGGGGTGTGACCAGCAGAACAGGACTGTGGAACTGAGGGGCCCAAAAGGGACAGAGTGGGGCAGAACAGCCCAGGGCAGGAGGTCTGGGAGGGGGGGAAGTGGCAGGGAAGGCAGGAGCAGTGATGGGAAGGCAGGAGCAGTGATGGGAAGGCAGGAGCATTCCCAGCTGAGAGCAGCAGGGGCTCAGAGCTGGAATTCTCAGCACAAACGTTGTTGCCACGTCGGAAATATCCAGGGATGAAGGGAGGGGAATTTGAGGATTAACATTTTGTGTGTGGACACCTTATGTGGCACGTTGGAATTTAAGTGTCTGTGTGGATTTGGCCAATTAGCCTTTCCCTGCCTCAGCAGTTTTACACCTCCTGGGAGCCCTGGGGGAGAGACACAGGAAACATTGCAGAGATGTCAGCCCCTGCCTGGGCAGAGACCTGCCAGCATCCCCTAGAGCCAATCTGTGTGTACATAAAATATTTCACGTGTGGAATATGCCCAGTCATTCCACCATCTATCTCCCTCCACTTGGATGTGAACCACGAAAACCTGCAGTGACCAGACAGGAGGACAAAGATCTCTCTCAGCAGCATTTGGGTGTTCCTTGGTCTTGTGTTGACTAAACCCTGTGGCTTTAGCTGGTGGGAGATGGGGGGAGGAGCTCTGTGGATTTTATTATTATTTATTTGTCACTGTCCAAAGGGAGAGCTGGGTCTTTGCCAAAAAAAAAAAAAAAAAAAGACAACCCAAACAAAGAAGGAGCTTCAAGTGCAACTCCTGCAGCAATTCTCTGGCTGAGAGGCAAACTTATAATTGGATCACTTGTTTGTGGTATGAGGATGTGGGTTTGCCTGCTAGAACTGGCTGGGAATAATTTTAGGGGCTAAACAAATGTTTGTTATACAGCTGAATCATAGAATCACTGAATGGTTTGGGTTGGAAGGGACCTTAAAGCTCATCCAGTTCTACTCCCTGCCACGGGCAGGGACACCTTCTACTGTCCCAAGTTGCTCCAAGCCCCGTCCAACCTGGCCTTGGGCACTTCCAGGGATCCAGGGGCAGCCACAGCTTCTCTGGGCAACCTGTGCCAGGGCCTCCCCACCCTCCCAGGGAAGAATTTCTCCCCAGTATTCCATCTAACCCTCCCCTCTGGCAGTTCGAAGCCATTCCCCCTTGTCCTGTCCCTCCAGGCCTTTGCAAACAGTCTCTCCCCATCTTTCTTGTAGCTCCTTCGGGTCCTGGAAGGCCACAATCAGGTCACCCCAAAGCCTTCTCTTTTCTGGGCTGAACAATCCCAGTTCTCTCAGCCTTTCCTCATGGGAGTGGTGCTCCATCCCTCTGGTCAGTGTGGTGGCCTCCTCTGGGCTAGGAGAGAGAGATGGATGGATGGATGGATAGATGGACAGATAGATTGATGGATTGGATAGATAGATAGATAGATAGATTGATTGATTGATAGATAGATGATTGATAGATAGATGTGTATATCTGAGAATATTCACCTCAGCCATGCTAGTTTCTGTTTAACAATAAAATATGACATCAGAATGCCTTGAGCACACACTTGTAATCCTTGTGTGGTGATGTGATCCCCAGGTTTGTAGGAGAAAGAGAGGCTGCTGTGGAGGGTTTTCCCCTCACAGGGAAGAGAGAACCAGAGGAAGCTGAAAGCAAACCCTCAGTCATGGCAGTTCCTGCAGTTTTTAACACTTGCATCCAGAGGCCAAGGAACATGAAATTGTAATTAGCAGAGAAAATAGGAGAGATGGAATCACACTCTATCAAGGACAGCTTAAGTGTAGCCTCTGAAATGGCTGTGTCAGACACTGAACTGATGTGCGTTTTCAGACGCTTATCTAAATTAGTTATTAGAACACAATCAGCTCCGTGTCTCAACCTCTGGTGGTGATGGCCCCGAAGTTATGCTGGGGATAAATTTGTCCTGTGTGTTCAGGGCAAAGAACCAAATTCCTCTGATGTGCAGAGCTCAGATCTCCTCGTGTGTGCCTTTCTCTGCAGTGAGAGCAGCTCCCACTTCCCCCTGCTAAAGGCAATAACATTTCCAGCCTCCAACTTATCTCTGTGACACGACCAGGACCAGCACTGAAGGCAGTTCACAGAGGCAGCAAACAGTTGGGGTTACACGGGTGTAATTGAGGGCAAAATCTGTCCTGACATCTCCGAGTGCCTTTCCAGAAAGGAGATATAATTCCACATGAAAATTCTCAGATCCCTGGGAAGAGCGTGTGACTTCCTTCACAGCCATGTGATTTATTTTGCTGGCCTGTGCATGAGAGGTGAGGTTAATGTTAAATAACAACTCTGCTCTATTTGCAGCGCCGGTACCTTCACGTTATCTTTGCTAAATACCCGACAGCTCAGAGATGGAGGAGCTTAAAAAAAAAATAAATAAATGTCCTAAGTGACCAAGTATTTTATTAATTGCCCCTCGGTAATTTGGAATTCTGCTGCTGTGTCAACTTCCTCGCTGCACAGAGCAGCAAGAAGCAGCATCAGCTGTTTATCCAGCAAAGCACTTGTGCATAATCTTAACATTCAGTGCAGGGCCAGTAACAGCAGCTTAATGTGACTAAGACGGAGCGTGAGCCTAAAAGGTCTGATGGGCTGGAGCCACAGCGCAGCCAAAAGCTTCTGCCAGAGCCATAAAATTTTGTACCTTGCCTCCCACTGAAGACACTTCCAACACATTTACTCGTAGTGCTGATAAACTGTTTAGTTATTCATGAGAACGAGGGGACTCGCAGGGAACGCGCACGGCGGACACGGATGGGGGGTGGGAGAGATGGGATTCCCAAAGGGAGCAGCACAACACCAGGGATGCTCTGGGCACTGCCATGGGATGCTGGATAACCCACCTGGTGGCTGCCCCACCCCTGGAAGTGTCCAAGGTGAGGTGGGACAGGGCTTGGAGCAACCTGGGATAGCGGGAGGTGTCCCTGCCCGTGGAAGATCAGATGGGCTTTAAGGTCCCTCCAACCCAAACCATTCAGTGACTCTGATTTTTGGTCTCAAGTTGCACCAGGGGAGGGTCAGGTTGGACATCAGGGGGAATTTCCTCATGGAAAGGGTGGTCAGGCCTTGGCAGGGGCTGCCCAGGGAGGTTTGGAGTCCCCACCCCTGGAGGTGTCCAAGAAAGGGCTGGTTGTGGCACTCAGAGCTCTGGGCTGGGGGACAAGGTGGGGGTCGGGCACAGGGTGGACTCAAATCATCCTGAAGGTCTTTTCCAAGCTCAGTGATTCCGGGATTTTGGGATTCTGTGCCCAAAATCCATGGTGCCAGGGCAGGGGCAGGCTGTGCTGGGAGCAGGGGGTCTGGGGGGGCTCACACTCCCATGTCAGGGCAGCAGGGGATGGAGACACCCCAAAAACAACCCCTGTGATGGCTGAGACATTTGAGACATCAAACCCACCCCCTGAACCACTGCGGGGGGAAGAGGGGAAAGGGGTGAGGAAGAGGGGGATGGGGAAGAGGAAGAAGGGGATGGGGAGCAGGAAGAGAAGGGAGGGGAAAAAAGAGAGGAGAAGAAGGGGATGGAGAAGGATGGAAAGGGGGGTGAAGGGAGTGGGGAAGAGGAAGATGGGGAAGAAGGGGAAGGGGGAGAAGGGGTGGGGAAAAGGGGGATGGCAAAGAGGGAGAAGGGGATGGGGGGAGAGAAAGGGGAGGAAGGGAATGGGGGAAGAAGGGATGGGGAGGAAGGGAATGGGGGAAGGTAGGATGGGGGAAAGAGGGATGGGGAAGAGGAAGAAGGAGATGGGGGAAGAGAGAGGGAGGAAGAAAATGGGGGAAGGAGGGATGGGGAAGACGGGAAAGAAGGTGAAGAAGAGGTGGAGAAAAGGGCCATAGGGAAGGGAAAGGGGTTGAGGAAGGGGGAAGAGATGGGGGGAAAGAAGGGAGAAGAGAAGAGGATAGGAACAAGGGTGAGGAAGGGGGTTGGAAGAGGCGGAAGGGAGAAGGGGCTGTGGGGCAGAGGGGGCCGCGGGGAGGGCAGGGGGGACACCCCCCGTGTCCGGGCGCCGCCGCCTTTGTGCCCGCGCCCCGCTCCGCCTTCGCCCCGCTCCTCCGACCCCCTTCCATCGGCCGCCGCCATTGGCCCGCCCCGCCCTCGGCGGCGCGCGGCGCGGCGCCTCCTCCAATGGCGCGCGGCGTTACTGCGGGGCCGGCGCGTGCCGCCGGCGGCGCTGGCCGTGCCCGGCCCGTGCGTGCCGTGCGTGAGGGCAGGGCCGGGCGGGGGCAGCGCGGGGGGCCCGCACCGGCCGCTCCTCCTCCTCCTCCTCCTCCTCCTCCTCCTCCTCCTCCTCCTCCATCCCCTCCTTGTTCCCCGGGAAGATGCCCCTGGGCTGCCGCTGCTGAGCGCCGCTCGCTCGCCGTCCCCCCCTTGTTCTCCGCCGCCGCTTTGTCCCGGCAGCGCCCCGGAGCCGCCGCGGATGGTGTAGAGCCCGCAGAGGTGGGTGGGTGGGAGGGGGGCTCGGAGGGGTTTTGTTGTGCCGGGCTGCGAGGCCCTTCCCTGTTAGCCAGGGAATCCGGGGCTTGGAGCCGTGGGGAGTGCGGGAGGCGAGGGGAGGGAGCGCTGGGAGAGGGAACTCCGCCGGGAATTCGGGGGGATTTGTGTGTGTGTGTGTGTGTGTTTTGGGGGATTTGGGGGGGGGTGAGAAAGTCCCTCGTCGGAGTTCTGGGTGCTGGGTCTGGCTGTGTTTGGTCTGTGTGTTCGGCTTTTTATTTATTTAATTATGAATTTATTTCTTTATCTGTGAATTTATTTCTTTATTTGTTTATTTTACCTCTTTATTTCTTGTAATTCTTTATTTCTTCATTTGTTTCCTCGTTTCTTTATTTTATTTCTTTATTTTATTTTTTCCTTATTTTATTTCTTTATTTTTCTTCATTTTACTTTATTTCTTTCTTTTTCTTCGCTTTATCTCTTTATTTCAGTATTTTATTTCTTTATTTTATGCATTTATTTCATTTATTTTATTTCGGAGGTTCTGTTTGTTTGTTTGTTTATTTCTTTATTGCTGCCGTGTCGTGCCTGCCCTGATGCTCAATAGAGAGATAATGCTCTCGGAGAAAGGTTTTTAACTTGTGAACCTTCTAAATGAACGGGATATATGGCTTTAAATATATATGATTTAGGGAAAAATCGAGTGAGCTGTTCAAAAGACACATACTTGTTTTCGTGTGTGTGTGCGGGTACGGAATTGTGAAATGAAGATTTTATGCAAATGGATTTAATCACAACATTTTCAGTAGCCTAGGAAGGGGTGGGGTTTTTTTTCTTTCTTTCCTTTTTTTTTTTTTTTATGTGTGTGTGTGTGTTTGTTTTGTTCGGTTCCCATTTTCTCCTTCCTAAAGCGTGAAAAGAAGATGCCCAGAACCAGAAAAAAAGTAGTAGGAGGTAGAAAACATTGGAGGCTTCATTGGCTGCTGGAGAAATTGCTGGGAAGAAAACAATATGATTCATTGTCGAGGTGCCTTTGCCCCTCAGATTTATTTTTACGGGCTGCTTGCAGTTATTTTGGGTTGCTGGCTTCTTATGCTGAGTTTTTCCTCGAAGCAGTGTCGTTCTTGGAAGATTGGGAGCTCGGGAGGTTTTTTGTGCTGCTGTTTGATGGCTGTTTGCTCCTGGGTTACCTTGGCCGGTTATGGAAATCAGAGATATTATTTTGCTCGTGCTCTGATGTCGCTGAGTTGAGGAGCCTCTCAGCCGCTGGTTCTTACTGCTCAAATGTAATAAAAATGCCTTTTTTTTTTGGAGCAAACCCGAAGTGATACAATTCAGGCGGCGCGTCTGTTCTTAAATGTGGGTTTTAACCAGATAAAAATGAACACTGTGTCAAAAGAAGTAGTCGTGGGTTGTAAAAGGCACACTCCACGTTTTTGAATAATGTGACACGTACAACGGGGTTGTTTTTTTTTTTTTCCTGTTGTTCTGGGATTGCCAGGCAAACATTTTGGTGGGTTTTTTTTTTTTTGGTTTTGGTGGGTTTGGTTCTATTTTTCTACCCAGCTCCCTCAGAACTGAGAAATCCATGGTGGTGGTTTAGAGGCGTGGAAGCGTTTCTCTAATAATAAAAGCACTTCTGGTAAATACGCCTCATCTCGGCTTTTACTCCTCCGGTTCGTCCCCATAAATTGCGGGGTGGGGTTGATTTCGGTGGCCTGGGTCGGGGGACGAGTGATTTTTGGGGATTTGCGTGCTGGTTGCCGAGGTGTGGAGGGACGAGCGGGAGGTGGATGCACACAATGCCCAGGCTGGGAGCTCATTGTTCTCCTCCGAGCGCTCCGCTGTGTTTGGGACCGGGCTCTCCCGCTCACACACGGCCCCTTTTTCCCTCGGAGGAGTGAAAGATCGGGACCGAGAAGCGCTGTCTGCCTTTTCCTCCTTCCCCAGAGCGGCCTTTTGGTCCCTCGGCCAAAAAAGAAAATAGTGAATTAGAAGCTAAAGGGCGCCAAAACATTGTGTATGTTCTCTCCTCCTCCCCTCCCTCTGCTCGGTGTCTGGGAGTGAATGTGGAGAGGGAGCACATGAGGTGAGACTCGGAAGTGCACTCCATTGAACCCCTCGCAACTTTCTTTCGTGTTCCACCTTCTCCACCCCCCCAAAATGAAAAAAAACCAACAAACAAAACCAAAAAAAAAAACCAAATTGCTGCCCTTCAGGTCTGTGTGTTGGCTTTGGGTTGTTTGGTCCGGAGGGGTGTGTGTGTTTGTGCAGGGAAAACTGCTGCCAAGGCGGGGGGGGATAGGTCAGATGAGTGCGTGGGGTGGCAAAAAGAAATGTGCAGAGTTGGCTTCAGTGTGTCCATGGTTTCCTCTCCTGGGGACTGTTGATGGCTTTTGTTTTTACAGCAGCAGCTTTGGAAAGGCCCAAACGGGTTGTAGGATATGTGGGGTTGGAGTGGCCCCATAAAGACCATGGAGCCCTTGCAGGACTGGGACTGTGTGTGTGGGGGGGGGTGTTGAGGCTGTGAAAGAGCAACTGCTGCACGAGGGGTTGAGATTTTTGGGTTGTTGGCTTGTTGGGGGGATGGTAAAATCTCAGTCAGCTCACTGGTGACTTCAGCTGGCTGGTGATACTGAGGTCTGCAGGAGTGGGTGAAAAGATAACATGTGGGTGTTGAGGAAAAGTTGCCAGTGTGCTGGATCCTGTGGAAAATAGGAAACAGTGACTGTCATGGTTTAATCATGAGGCCTCCTGGTTTTGTTTTTGACTCTTCAGCTGACTTCAGTGTGCAATTGGGGTAAATGACTTCATTTTCCTTACCTGAATAATTCTGTGGTGGTTGAGGACACTTTTTTTGGGTATTTTTCTCCCACTCCCACGGCTTTGGTGTGGCCAGTGGTAATGTCCCTGTGGGCTATTGTCTGCAGGAATGCTGTGCTGTGAGTTCAGAGAGGTGCAGTGAAATACTTGTGCTGCCTCTCTGTGGCTCAGAGATTCCTGTGCCCTGGGAATTGGTGCTGTGGAGTGACAGAGAGAGGGATAACTCTCCATCTGGACAAAGCTTTTCAAAATAGGAGGCATTCCTGGGGCAGAAGAGGTGAATGGAACTGGGAGAGACAGACCTGCCTTAACCAGTAATTAAGTAGCTGGATTAAAAACCAGTGATTTCTTTGCATCCAGGGATTTGTTTTACCTTAGGGTGGGAGCTGTTTGCATGCAGAGTCCACCCTGGGGAGCTGTGGGTATGAATTCAGTGCTGCCACAGCAAAAGGCAAATAACCAACAGTGTTCAGGAGCATAAAGAGATATGGTGGGTACAGTTTTTGAAACTGTGAATTAATGAAGCTGTGCCAGGCCAGGATCAGGTTGGATCTCAGGAAAAGGTTCTTCCCCCAGAGGGTTTTTGGGCACTGAACAGGCTCCCCAGGGTTTGGGCACAGCCCCAAGGCTGCCAGAGCTCCAGGAGGGTTTGGACAACACTCTGAGGGACAGGGTGGGATTGTTGGGGTGTCTGTGCAGGGCCAGGGGTTGGACTGGATGATCCTTGTGTGCCCCTTCCAGATCTGTGATTCCATAATTATTAATGCAGATTGCAGCTTAGGTGAGAAAAAACCCGGCATTCTGACGTTGCAGTTCAATAACAGGCTGGTTTAATAACACTCTGTTTGTAAATTTACCATCACAGCTGCAAAATGCATCTCTCTGTCCTAGCCATGTTTGGCCCATAAAGAAGTTATTTCACTTTTGGGAGTGGGAGGGAAGCAAGTGTGCTCTGAGCATGCAGAATTCAGCAGGGCTGTGTTAGTGGCCATGTAATGGCACAGCAGAAGGTGTGTTGTCCTCTCAGCACTGCTGTTCATGCACTGAGATGGCCTGAGGGGAGCTTTGATTTCATTATGAGCCATATTTAAGGACACTGTAAGCTCCAGGAACATCACACTCTCTGTTGTTGGTGTATGAGTACAGTGCTCGAATTGTGATTAATTTCTGGCTTAAAAAAAAAAAAAAGAGACAATTGGAAAACAATTAGTTATTATGTGATCCTGAAATGAGATGAGGGAGTGACTACATAAATTAAAAAGGGGTGGTTGGGGTCAGAGTTAACTATTAAAAAAACCCCAAACAAGCTTGAAACAACCAGCTCTTAAGTTTCTAATGTAGAGGTTGGCGTGTTTTTTTAGGGTAGTGTATGAGTACAGTGCTCGAATTGTGATTAATTTCTAGTTGTTAAAAAGACAATTGGAAAACAATTAGTTATTATGTGATCCTGAAATGAGATGAGGGAGGGACTACATAAATTAACTCCAACCCCAACCACCCCTTTTTAACTACTAAAAAAACCCAAACAAGCTCGAAACAACCAACTCTTAAGTTCCTAATGTGCAGGTTGGTGTGTTTTTTTAGGATGGTGTCGTGGCTGGACTAACTATTTTTAATGTTCAGCTATTTTTCACTCTGGTTTTGCTATATATTGCAGTTGTTACAGTTGCATGAAGCCTGAACAAATCATCCAGTTTGACTTAAAGGGATGCATACTCTGTGATTTTAGCTCAGGGCTCAAAGTTCAATCAATAGGCTTAAAATACCGTGTATTTCAAGAGAAACCCGTCTTTGAACCATAACAGAACAAAACCCCCTATTGACTGGAGACCTGTTTATTTAAGGTGCTTTTTTTAAAAGCTTTGCAGGGCGCTGATGTGGAGGGGGGGGAGGCTGGCAGAGGGGGGAGGCTGGCACGGCTGGCACGGGGAGGGGAGTGCCATCAGCTGCCCTTTGGAAACGGCTTTTCCAGCGGGGAAAATCCAAGCAATGCTGGGAGGGGGATCCCCGAGGATCCACAAGGCTGCATTGTGGCTTTGCCAGCAGCCTTTGCCACCAGCTCTGCTCATGTTGGTGGCTGTGCCCAACTGCTCCTTTCAGAGAGGCTGAGGGGGGAACAAAGGAGCAAACAAGATCTGAATGCTGCCCTGGCTCCCTCTGCTCTCCAAGGCTGCAGGGGCAAGGAATTGCTGGAAGTGGCTGAAAAACACACACAGATGGAAATATTAGCTGGCTGTTCCCCCTTCAAAAGGTGTTGTGGCGGGTTTGTTTTGGGTTTTGTGGGGTTTTTTTGATGCAAATGTCTGTTAGTTTGGAATTGTAGGTTGACCTGGAGAAAAGGGAGACTGGCTTGGATACAAACATCACTTTCCCCTCTAGGCCCAGTGGGGATAATAATCACCTTTTTCTTTGGAATTCTTAGAAATGTGTCCACGGAATGCAGCTGTCAAAGCTGATGGTGTTCCTCTGAGTTGGAGACATGAAGGATTTATTTGTCTTTGGCATCTTAATTCTGTCAGAGGTGCAACTCTGAAAATTCAATCAGTTTAGGTATTGCCTAGATTTGATAGATTAAAAAGTAAATTTTGAGGATTGAGTTATTGAAAAATGGGCAGTTCTTTGAACATGTTGATTGTCTTTTTTGTTCTTCCTACAGAACACAAATGAGAGGTTAGTTCACTGTTATAAGATTCCGGGTAAGTGGAAGAAAATGAGTGCTCATTAATTTTGAGGTCTTAGTTGATCTACATATTTAATCTGTAATAAAAAATCCCTTACCATGGTATTATTAATCCCTGGTACTGAGAGTCAGCATTGGCCTGTTTTCAAATATGGAACAGGATTTCTGTTTTATGGTGATGGATGTTGCCTGATCTTTTCTAGTGAAGGCTGTAGTGTAAATTTATTTTCATAACCAGCAGGAATAATGAAATTTCTGTTTTAGTGTTTCTGCTGAGGGAACAGGAGCCTGTAAGTCCTGAAATTTGCCCCCTCCATCCCCGTTGCCAGTTAAATCCTCTTTTTTTCCCCCCCTCTTCTTCCTGACAGTGGAGGGGAAGAGTAACATGGCTGTGGCTGCCAAGCAAAACTCCAAAGGCTGGTTTGTGTCTGGCCATGCCTTGCTGGGGATGTAATTAATTAGGGAGTTTTTTCCTATCCATCTGCTGGCTTGCACAAAACTTTCAGGAATGCTGGGATGAATGTGGCTGGTTGGAGATTCATTACTGGCATGGAATGAGAGGAGAAGGGAATTGGGGAGGAAGGGAAAGGGGGGAGTGAGGTGAATTAGGGAAGTTTGTTTTCTCTGAGAAACTGGGTGAAAGAAGGAGAAAGGAAGTGGTGTCATCCAGTGCTAATAAATATTTCTGTGTGTGGATGATGAGCAGTGTCTCCTTTGTGTTGGTCCTTTTCATGTGGTCAGCGGGTTTGGGGTGGAACAGGCAATTATTGGGCACTTGGCCCATATTCCTGCAGATATTCCTTCCTTTTTTTGGAGCATTGTGAGTGTCAGCTGGTCTGGGAGCAGGCATATATATAAAGGGGAAACATTCCTGTTGCATATTATACTGAAAACAAATAAAAACATTAAGGAACAGAATTTCTTCTTGGCGAGAAATCACCTTTAACATTTTTCGACAGGCTTTTGTTTGGTTTGACCCGAATCTGTGTGTGTGTTCACACCAATTCTCCCACAAATGGATCTTTATCTAGAGTTTGCCTAATTCATTTTAGGGGACTAAAAAAATGCACAAGTGGATGTTCACCTAGAGTTTGCCTAATTCATTTTAGGGGACTAAAAAAATGCACAAGTGGATGTTCACCTAGAGTTTACCTAATTCATTTTAGGGGACTAAAACGTGATGGATCTTGTTTGATCTCAGATACCTTGCAAGTGCTGTATATGAGATTCTTAGGCAGGTATTGGTTGTTAAACTCTGGATCTTACAGTTGGAATTCTGTACATGGAATCATGGGAGTGGGAATGTGTGTAGGGGAGTGGATGGGGGAATCTACCTGGGGGGATTGTTTGTGATGTACATTGGGACACCCATCACCTATACATACATATATATATATATTTGGTTAGACTGCACCATGTTTTAAACCTCCAATGATTACATGGGAGCAGGAGGATCGAAACTTGAGTGTTTTGGGGTGGTGGACTAGAGAATTAAACCAGACTCTGGTGGTTTCTGTCAAAGCTCACTATTTTGGCAACCAGTTTATTCCCTGGTTTGAAGAAAATGGCAAATTCAGTTAGTAATTAACTATGTATTACAGGATGTTAGGGGATCAGCAGCTTTGTGCTAAATATCAAAGCTATTAAATATATGTGTTTAAGGATTATGAATCTTCTTAAACAAGTGTGTATGTGACAGTAGTCTGCTGATGCCAACGTCCACAAGGGACTGGAATACATGGTGTTGATGCTAAAATGCCTCTTTATCTTCTCCTTGATTTAGGAGTCTTCATTCATGCATGTTAAAATGAAAAGTGTCATGAATATGGAAGAAGAAAGTGCTGCACATCCCGGAATTCCAGTGCTTTAGGGGTTGCATTTCCCTGAGAAATACCCACTAAAAAAATCAGGGTGTCCAGGCAATCAGGACCTTCAGACTGGCTTGGAATTCAGAAAGAGGACTTGATGTGTGGGGAGGTTCTTCAGAGCAGTTGTTTCCTGCTTGAGGTGACTAAAACACCCACAATTTGACAGCAGTTGTGTGTCCTTCTGGCACCTGCTGTGGCTGTGCCAGGGTGGTACCTTTTGTCTCAGAAGGGATGTCTCCATTAAAGATCTTCTAATGAGGTCGGTGCAGGAGACTTTTAAACACTTAATCCTCATTTTTACAAACTGGGAGCGAGGTGCAGGAAATCTAATTTATGTCTCTGAGGTCATTCATTTTCATGAAACTTAATAGACCTGCCTCTGACTGCTCCTTAAACCACTGAATTATGTTCCTTGCCTTCTAATGTGAACCCTTAAGATGGCAAAACTTTACTCAGTGATTCAACTAACTTACTTCTCTATACACTGAAAGGTTTCTGTGAATCAAATGCCCAGCTAGTAAGTCATCAGGGGGTAAACTGGCTTACCCTAAGGCTAATTTAGGCTGAGCATTTAATTTCTAATGTATTTAATTTGTAATACGACTTAACCTGTAGGTTTATTGTTGTGTCACACACAGGTTTATTTGCTGTCACCGGGAACAAAATTGAAATGGGCGTGTTTTGAGTGAAGTGAAATTCATTTTGTTTTCTTTTTTGAGATCCTGCTGTGATTTGCCCCTTGTATCTGTGGTTAATCAGGGAAACCTTCCTCTTGAAAGGAAACTTAGGCAGAATCCGAGTTCTCTTCCGAGCTGCCCTGGTTGCTGTTTGAATTCTTCATCAGAGTTTGGAGATATTGGAGGGCAGTAGGTGAAAGGGTAGTGGTGCAGGTAGTCTGGTAATCTTAAGCTTTATTTCTTTATTTTTTTATTGTAGTCATTCTTAGGGAGGTGCTCAATTTATCAGTGGTACCCTGTTACATCTCACACATCCTTTAGCAGGGCAGCACAAATGTAACACGTTTATTTTATACCTCTGCTTAGATTTTTTTTTTCATAATTATACCCATTTCCCTCCTGGAGACTTTGAGATTCCACCTGCTCTGCTTTTTTGATGATTAATCTGAGTGTTTGAGGATATATTTCTTTCTCTGTGTCTCAGCCACTGTCACAGCTCACCTTCCAGGGCCGGCTTTGTTAAACAGCCTGTAAACAGCATATCTGCTCGTTCTTCTGGCTGGAAAAAGTCATTTGATTCTTATTTCCTGCTTGTCTTCATGTTGAATGGCCTCAGCCTTTTATTGTTGGGCTTTATTGTGTAAGTGCATGCTTCTCTTTCCACGGCTGGAATGTGTGAGGAACGAAACCGGCCCTGCCCGTGTTCCGTGGCTGCAGCCCTGCTGCAATTAATGTTCTCTTTCCCTGCACTAATTAGTCAGCAAATAACTCCTTCCACAGCTTTTCTCCCAAAGTACGAGTTTAGCAAGATGTGGGGAGTAATTACTTTTGTGTGTGTGTTCAGTCAAGTCTTTGGTGACACTTCTGGCTGGGACTTCTCGGAGCCCTCGTGCACATGTTGGATGTTCTTGGGTAGAAAGAAGGGATTATTAACCAGTGAGGCCTCTTGTTTATGACATTCTCCTTGAAACCAAGCGTGTTTCCTGTATTAAATCCCAAAGATCCCATAATTAGGTCATGTATTTAATGCCTGGAGATGATAAAGGGTCACGCTACAAGCACACAGCCAGAGAGGCTGCAAAGGCTGCATGTTGTTAATTCCTAACAAGAATTTACATTTTGGTATCACAATATTTGGATTGTGCTCCAGACACTTAAAAACCCTCCCAAAAAACATGTTGCCTGACCTTGAGCTGAATAACTCACTGCAGTTGTGTTTTTTTTCTGCTGATGAAATAGGTGTGAGGGTGCTTTGCCATCGTTATCAGGAAGTTTTATAGTTGTTAAGCAATCAGAAGGTGCCAATTTTCTATATCTGTTTACTTTGCTAATCTGAAAATGTGTGTTTAACTCAGTTAAACTGACACGTTTCCTTTTGCAGGGATCATGAAATAGGTAGTTAATGCTTTAAAAACATAAATAATGGCATATTTGCCTCCGAGTCCATGTGAGTGCAGATCATCCCTTTCTCACTGTACCTTTTAATTTAAGACATGGTTGCTCTTCTTTTACTTCAAAGGCTAATTCTGCTGGCAACTTTATGTTGTATCTTTGCATCTGTTATTTGTCTGGATGTATCAGCAGCATCTATTTGGTATTACTTGTCCATGGCAGAGTAGTTAAGGATCTTCTGGTAGCAGCAGCTGTAGAAAATATCTAATTCTTTGGTATTGAATGGAAATTATTCTTATTGTTTTTTAAATGCCTGTTCTGTTAGCTGTCAAATTTGAGTTATATTGATTTTTTTTTTTTCCCCTTGAAGTTTTAGAATCAATTTCTGGCTCGCTGTTTTCCTTGGCTCTCAGAACTGTTTCATGCTCTAATTCTTGTTCTAAATCAAGTTTGCCTTTAAAATAAGCTTTGTAGGAATAACTGACTGTAACTTCTTGCCCCTGATTTACTTCCTTGTGCTTTCAGCAGAAGAGATATGTCTTTATGTGGGTGATAGCAGGGTGATTTTGGGGGTTACTGGTGGAGAGTTCCTGTATTTGGTGTCCCTCCTGTTACTAATTGACTGCTCAGTCAGGGCACAGTTCTCAATCAATACTGGAAATTCATTCTGAGTAATGTTCCCTCTTCCTCCTTCCAGTGAATGAAATTGGGATTTTGCTTTCAAATGCACAAAGGTGGAGTTATAAATGTTGAATGAGCCTCTTAAGATGGACAGAGGTGTCACCCATTAGGAAGCTCAGGAAAGCCAGAAGGTTGTTTCTCAGGTATTTCTATTTCTACACTTTCTCAGGTATTTCTATTTCTACACTTTCTCAGGTATTTCTATTTCTACACTTTCTCAGGTATTTCTATTTCTACACTTTCTCAGGTATTTCTATTTCTACACTTTCTCAGGTATTTCTATTTCTACACTTTCTCAGGTATTTCTATTTCTACTCTTTCTCAGGTATTTCTATTTCTACTCTTTCTCAGGTATTTCTATTTCTACTCTTTCTCAGGTATTTCTATTTCTACACTTTCTCAGGTATTTCTATTTCTACATGTTTGGTTTTAATAAAAATATGTTCTTTAGGATCTAGTTCAGTAGGAACATGGTTTGAACTTCATTTAAATATGGTTCTTTAGAATCAGGCTGTGGTCCAGTGGGTGGATGAGGAATAAAATCCATGTTCTCACTGAGCTTCTCTCTCCCTCTCCCTGGTGAGAGGAAGGGTGGGCTCCAGGGAAGAAAATGAGACAGAAGTGATTAATCCTTGCACTGATACCTGTGTGATGTGAAGTCTCTGAAGTCCAGGTGGGTCTGTTCTCTCTGGGGCTGGATGGGTTTGTGACCTCCTGCAGCCTTTCTGTTGGTGATCAGAAGAGGTGGTGGCCGTGGTGAGAGACCAAAATATTCTTTCCACTTTAAAATAAAATATACAAACAACTCTCAGGGAGCATGTCTGGGGAGAAGAGGATTTCCTTGTTTTATGAGTGGACTTAGGCATGTGTATGAGTGTGCTGGAGTTGTTAATGTGACTTATTTTTTCCTCTGCTAATTGTTTTTTTTTTTTTTTTGAGAGAAAATGAAGGCAGGGTCCACTGCTTTCATATTCCACATTATGATGATACAGAAGGACACCAGACTTAAAAGGGACCTTAGAAGTACCCTTTCAATGCAGCAGCAAAGCCCTTGTCTTCAGTGTTTAAGTTCAGTGCTAAAAAATATTTTAAGTTTTGAAAGTAAAGTGGGTTTGTTTGTTTTTTTTTTGTTTGTTTTCTGGTGGGCAGAACCTATTTGGGAGCATCACTTAAACACCCCTTTGAGATCTCTGCTGCTTAGTTCCTTGATGTTAACAGCTCTCAGGTCATCAGTTCCTAGGACTTGAGGGGCCAGTCAGCCCTAGCCCGGTGTGACTGGTGCAGCTGGGCAGGACTGTCTGGCCTTTCCCGAGCCTGCAGATGTGAAGTGTTTGGCAGGAGGAACTCGTGGCACGTGGCTGCTGGGCTTGCTCTGCTGACTTGATTAGCTATGAATTTGGGCTGCAGATAAATTGGCTGTCAGGGAGGGCTGGAACTGTTGTCTCTGTAGCACAGCTCAATTTTTAGGTTTGATTATTTTTTCCGTCGTCGTTTTGGTTTTTGTGGGTTTTTTTTGGTTTTTTTTTGTTTTTTTTTTTTTAAAGCACTGGTATCAAAACAGACCTTGAGTGCTCTGGGGACTGAATTGGAAGCTCCACATCAGTGAGAAACTGTTTAGAGATGAAGAGTGTGCAGAAACTCTGACATTTGGGGGTAGCCCTGGGTAATAAAATGCATCACATCGTTTAAGAGGAGGGAGCTGTAAACGCTGTTACATCTAAAGGAGCTGCTTTCCAAATGTGAGAGAACTTCCTGTGAGCAATAGCACCAGTCCCTGATCCCTCCAGGAGCTGGATATCCATCTGAATTACATTTGTCTGTTAGGATTAGCCGAGTATATTCCTGAAAAGACAAAGCCTTTGTATAGTCTGGCTTCTTTTGATGATCCTGAGCTTGAGGAAACCCACATTTCTCTGTAGTGGTAACTCATTCAACTGTGTCTAAAATTTGATGCTCTCTTGTTGGAGGCAAAAATATTTGCTGTGCCTTTAGTTCTCAGGGAAGTGTCAGAGCTGAAACATGTTTGAAGGAATCTGTGTTAGATCACAAGGTTTAATTTTGCTTGCTTGTGCACTTTTTTTTTTTGTCTCCAGCGTGGGATTTCTTGCTATTTTCTTGGTGTGAAAAGAGCCCATACCGTGCCTTTCCCCCTGGCATAGTCCCATCCAAAAGAAAGGTGGGGAAAAAAAATATGGAAAACTTGCTGGTTTGGGGAATGTGCTTCTCCACAAGAATGTCACAGCTCACCTACACATCCCTTCATTGTGTGTGTGTCAGGGGAGTTATTTTAGAGATCATTAGAGATCTATTTACTCATGTTTGTTACAGCCAGTTCCTTTGGGGACTTGGAGGAACTCAGGGTGACCCAGCTGGTGTTTGAGGTGAGAAGGTGGTTTAAAGGTTTGGGATCTGGGCAGGTGCCACTCCTGTGTTTGTGGCAGGTTTGACTCTTGGCACCACGTGGCAGAGTAAGATTTTGGACTTCATTCTTCTCAGTCAGGGCAGTGAAGGGTTGGAGACACCCACGACCTCTGGAGTGTCCACTGAGTGGCCAGCGTGGACCTGCCTGGGCTGGTGTGGCAGTGGCTGTGCTCAGGGTCAGCAGAAAAAGCTTTCTGGAGGCTTCCAGGCACTTTAAAATATTTCTGACTGGGTTTAGAAGAAGAGCTGGGAAAGAGCTGTGGAGATGATTACTAGGGGAGCTGGGGAGTGCAAACTGTATTTATTGGAAAGGGGCCAAGCCTTAAACAGAACTGTAAAGACTCGTCTCCTGATCAGCTTTTGAATGTGAGAAGAGCTCCCCAGTCTGAATTACAGGGCTCTGCTTAAATGATTACATGAGGTATGGTTAAAAATAGCAAATGTCTTTTATGTCCAGTCAAATAAGGCTCTTGGCAGTCAAATGAAATCTGTGTTGACTTCCATCTGACAGCCAAGTGACTCAAATTCTATGTTTCTTGAAGGAAAATGGCTTTTTATTTTTTTGTTTCTGATGAATTCCATTGTAGCCTGTAACAATGAATAATTTTGGACTGGATTTCCTTTATAAGAGTAGGATCCATAACTGCAAGCAAGCTTTAGTTCAGCTATTTAAAATAGGTTTGGCTTTTTTTTTTTAATTTATTTTTAATGCTGTGCTAAGGCAAGTTAGAATTTGTGAGGACTGGGTTTTTTTTCAGTGTGAAATGGCCTGTTGGATGCTTCTTTAGCCTGTTTCTGTGCACTTCAGTTTGCCAGATTAACAGAGCTATTAATAATAGCCACTCTTGCTCTTCCAGCGTGAAGGAGTTGGTGAGCATGGAGCTATATGTAGTTTGTAGTTTTAATTAAACTTGTACTGGGATTATCTTGTATTACCAGCTACCTTCTAGAAGATTATGTTCATAAAAGGTTCATGAGTTGTTAAGTGGAAGAGATTAAAGTGATTGTTGGCATGTTAGTAGAATTATTTGTTGCCTACGCAGCATTTGTTCATAGCTTTAATTTGCCAGTAATGGCAGACAAGTAAAATGCAACCATCTGAATTTTAAAATCTCCACTAGCTGACAAAACCAGGCTGCATTTCAGAGTGATTGTCTTTTTCAGTATTATTATTTTAATGTGATGTTTAGTTGTTTAGAACTAGGGGAAGAATAGGTCTTTTCTCAGTATTTCTGCCCTGATGAGACTCTTTAATGGTGTGACCAGAAACGTCTTTTTATTAAAAAAATGGAAAAGCACTTAAAGCGTGGAGGGCACAAATGAGCACCAAGGGCTGATGAGCGGATTCTGCAGAGAAGAAGATGGTTCCCATTATAGTGGCCTTGTAAATCCCTGCTGTGCCGGTCATTTAATCAATATGGGAGAGGTGGGGAAGGGATCCTGTGCTCAGATAGATAATGTGTTTAAATACAGTGCTTAGGAGGATTTTATGTATCCAAATGCGTTTGGAATGGCCAGTGCAATGGGTGGCAGTGCAATGAAGGGCACGGGGGGTGTCTCTGCTGTTATCAAAACCCATTAGCAAGTTGTGCTGTGCTTCAATGCCCCTCATTGTCCCTCTCCGGGTTCATCCCCGAGCACTGGCAGGCACTGGCCTCTATTCTGGGCCGGTATAAACAGCCCCAATGTGCTTCCCCCAGCAGCGAGTCACAGTGTGAATAAACATCTGTTTAGCTTTTAATAATGGATACCAGGCAGGCTGTGGAACTTAAAGCTGCGTTTGGATGTGTGTTTTTAGCTGCAGCAACTTAAAACAAATGAAGGGGGTGATATGGCAAGCTGACGTGGTGTGGTCATGCACAGTGGAAATGTGATTTATTCTACTGAAAGGTGATCAGTGGGATGAATTTGTGTGTGGAACGTGTTCCTGGATGGAGTCAAATCAGTTTGCAGCACAGTCAGTGATGCTGCACAAACGTGTTGCACTTACTCAGCTCCGTGTGTCTTGTAAGACAAATATTTTCCCCTCCCGTTTTTAACAAGGACTTCCCTTGTAGTTCTTTGAATTGGTGTGGGCTGGGGGAGAAGGAGTTCATTGGAGCTGTGCATCATCCCAGGCTTTGCCAGCACTGCAATCCCGCTGCTGCTCCAGCTGACTGAGGAGCCCTGACATTCCCAGCGGCTCTCCCACGTGCTGATGCACTCATCTCCCATGTGGAGATGGTCGAGATGATTAAGAATTCTAATGTTAATTGCTCTTTGCTTGCCAAAAATGTTTTCTGTTGACAATCTGTGCCGTTTATCTCCCCGTGTGCCATGGCTGCCTTGTGCTCTCTGTAAACGTGGGCCTGGCTGGGGTGAGGGGATGGCCTTTAGGGGTCAGGTCAGACGGGTGTGAGTTTAATTTAAAAGCTTATAAAGCACTGCCCACTCGGAGTGTGCTGTTAAAACACAAATCCTGCCAGTAGCAACCTGCAAAAACCAGGCTTTCAGTGCCAGACTTGTGAGAAAGTGTGTTTTGAAACGTAACTCCTTGGTTTCTTAGTGTTCTCCCAGATAGGCAATGTAGACATGATAGCTCTTCACCACGTGGTGGCAATTTTTCTCATGGAAAGGAATTTGTGTGGCCAGAAAGCCTGAACTTTCCTTGCTCAAACATGAAGAATGCAAGCATGCTTTAGGTTAGGCACGAGAATTACACTGATCCCTCTCTTTTCCAGATGTGCCGAGGTTGGGAAGGGGTGTAGATCACAAGAGACTATCAGTGATAAAAATCAACATTCACTCTGTCCTTGAATTTAGTATTTCACACATGTCTAGTCTGTAAAATGCTAAATGCAGTTTTTTCAATTATAAAGGCTTAGCGAGGCTTAGAGGCGATTCTCTGAGAGTCTAAAATATGTACTATTTAATACATAATGCAAAAGGAAAAGCTGGTTTCTTAATGTAAGAACACGAAAATGGAACCAGCTGCAACGTTATGCCACCCTGATGCAGCTTTGATGCTACACTTTTAGCAGTGGATTAAATATTGATACCTCTTTCTGCCCCCTCACCTCCCAGACTCTCCTAAAGCTCTTGCAGTTGTTTGTAAGTGTTTATAGAAGAGCTGGTCAAGTTTCTCTGGTTTTTTCCACTGCTTTTTTGTGAATTATTAAGAGTTTAGGGGGGGGGAAAAATGTGTGAGCAATTTTCTTCTATAAATACATGGATGTGTTGGCGAACAAGAAAACTGCAGAACTATTTAAGCTCAAATGAAACATGTTCCTGTTGGTAACGAGGTCTGTGATGTCCCTTGGCTGCAGCAAGATCAGACCCAAGATCAAGTAAACAGTGTATGAAGCGAAACTCTAAAATGGGAAATAAATGTGTAATTATATCCCAAATGAAAGGCAGATGTCAGGAACCCGGGGATTACAAGGGCTGGGATGAAAACCAGGCAACAATCTGCTGCTGGTTGGACCCAGATGTCACCCTCGAGTGGGAGTTACAGCACAGAAAGCAGGATAGTGGGGAAAAGTCCTAGTGCTGCTGAGGATTAGGAAAGGAGGGAGGTTAAGAGGAGATTTATAGGGCTGGCAGAATGTTCTGCTCGGACTGGAAAGGCTGGAGTTCAGTAGGACAAGGAGCTGCCTCCTCCAGCAATCCCTTGGCTCCCGGGGCAGGGTGTGCAGGTCTGCTCACAGCAGGAGCAGGGTCAGGGAGAGTTCTCCTGTGTCACTCTTGGCTCCTGACACTAAACAGCTTCCTGGAGCTCTTGGATTTAGTTTAGCCCATCCCCACATATCTCAACATCTCTAACTTTAGTGACACAGATTCACTAAATGATCTTTCCTTACTGTCAAAGCAG
This sequence comes from Manacus candei, assembly GCF_025592945.1. Taxonomy (NCBI): domain Eukaryota; kingdom Metazoa; phylum Chordata; class Aves; order Passeriformes; family Pipridae; genus Manacus; species Manacus candei. Next base: position 4,737,927 of record NW_026138070.1, read on the forward strand.
CTGAAATTTCTCAATCCTTAGCAGAATCCTTGGAGTGAGCTAAAGGTGGCACTGTGCAGCGTTCAAGTGGAGCTGGAGGATCACTGAAAATGATTTTAGGTTCAACTCTGAGCTCTGTAAAACACTTAGTCTGCTAAATTCTGATGTGTCTATTCAGTCCTCACTGTGGTGGAAGTGAATTCAGTGGGAGATGTTGCAGGACTGGTCCGTACTGACCCACCTATCAGCAAACTACATTTATTTTTGTTTTCAATTTCCCTATATTGCGTTGCCTTGCTTCTTTTTATTTATTTATTTATTTTGGTGCTGTAGCAAACTGACTACCGGAGTTGTCAACCTGGGGCTGAACAAAGACGTGCTCAGCTGACATGAGTGAAAGGCTGTGCTTTCCCTTCTGATGGATTGCTTGGCTCCCCTGTAGGGGTGTGTTTGCAGTGAATAGTCAGAGGTTCAAGGTTTCCAAGCCACACAGATCCCTCATTCTCTGTGTGTTTTTAGCTTATTGTGACTCGGTGGCAACGTTGAATTGAGTGCTGGCAGAAGTTGTTGTGAGAATATTTTCCCTCTGTACTTGCACCTCATCTTGCAGTGGGGAAAGCAGGTGTTGGGGAGCACCTGAAGTTTAACTCCAGTTAAATGACAGAGCAATAAAACTTAAACCAGTGGTGGTGCTTGAAGTATTGGGGGAACCAAAAAATAGAAATCCTCTTGTTCTTGGAGGGTAATCAATTTTTTTTTTTTTTTTTAAATTCTGGGAAGAGAATTAGAGGGCAGTTTTTGATCTTGTCAGTGGGTTGGTTTTCAGCAGCAGCAGGTCTATTGGAGTGATCAGCCTGTCTTCATATGGGGTAAGTGGACCAGGGAGTTATGTTGGAGAGGTGTGAGAGAGCACAATATCTGAGTAATGCTGAGCTTGTTTGTAGAAACTGATGCTCTCAGCTGTGTTTCCTCTGAGCGTGGCTTGTTTGTTTTTAAAGGATTTTAAAGGAAAGAAAATGTGTGGGGACACCTCACGAGTATCCGGAGGTAGAAGGAAAGACTTGGTTGTGATTGTGCCTAAAAACAACCTCCCTTTCCCCCTCTAATCACACTCAAAAGTCTCTCAGAAGGTGCTTGTGTTTGTTGCTCACACAACTGCTAATTTTTGTTCCTTTTCTTTGGGGATGTTGTGGCTTGCTGGGAAAGAACATTGCCTGAAGGGTTTGTAGGGACTAGACAGTCCCGCTTTTTGATGTTTGCTGGAGGTGGAGTAAAGAACCCTTTGAGTTCCATCCAGGCTTTCCCAAACAGCTGCTCTGAAGCTTCTGCAGCCACACCATGAACTCAGCAGCTGCTGCACCGCTGGGAGTGGAAGCTGGGCCTGACTTCCCTGAGGGATCAGATCGTGGCCATTCCGGGCCCAGAACGCAGTCGATATTCCCCAATCCTAATAAAACCCGGCAGCTCTCCCAGAGCCAGCCCAGGATCGTGCCTGGAGACTCTCCCATTCCCAGGCTTGCCAGCAATAAGTCTCTCGTGGCCTTGTTTTTCTGAAGGCCCATAAGCACTGGTGTGATGCTGGGGGTGGTTTCTGGGAGACAGGTCGTTCATCTCCAACCGGCTCCCTGGATGTTCTGACTGGAACAGCGGGAGACACTTTTTGGGGTTCCCCAGATTTTTGCCTGGAATCTGCTGCGTGTTGGGGTGTGTGAAGGGGATGGATTTGCATCTTGCTCTGCTCTGGGACAGGGGAGGAGGGTGGTGGGTGTGAGAAGCCGCCGCTGCAGAGCTGCTGGGGGAGACAGGAGAGGCAATAAATGTGCCCAATGCTCCCTTCTGAAAAGCAGCGTGAGCAGAGAAGAGTCATATTCTGTGACAGCACAATCAATAGGGGCCTCTGTGGAAACAAATGAGAGTTTTATCTCTCGAGGCTATTGTGGAGGGCAGACTGAGGCAAATGTTTAATGGGTTCATGCTTTGGAAATCATTCTGTAACTGTAAGGGAGAGGAACGGGCTTTTAAAAATTGAGTGAGCAATTATGAAAAGGAGGTTGGTCCCTCTCCTGGAAATGGCTCGTTTTGTCAGCGTCGAGTCGGTGTTTGAACAAGCACTGGGGAGTCAGCAGGCAGAGCAGTCACACAGTGCTGTTTGTGTATTTATTTGGTGTGAGTTGATTTTCATACCTGTAAAATATCTGAAATATATAAAATGTGGATGTGTGTCCTGGGGAAAGCTGAGCGTGTGTGGATAGAGGCAGAACATCTGGTTTCCAAGGGAATACCCCTGCAAATATAACTTCAGAGAAATATGATTATACACCAGCATCCCTTTCATTCTGGAGTTTTGGCATCTAGCTCGTCCCACAGGATGACTCTGAGAAGCCTGTTATTCTCAAAGTGCTGATCAGCACTGCAGAATGTGCTGTTCTACAACTCTGCAATCAAGAGCCCATTATTGACTGCAAAAGTGTTCATAAATATTTGGGAACAGTAATGGTAACATGGATTACCCGGTAAGAACTCAGTGCTTACATGGCAGCAGTGAGAAATGGGCTGTTCTAAATCTTCCAACCTGTTTTTCCTGGTGTGAAGCAAATGAGAGTAACAAATGATCCAGGAATAAAACACTCACAGGCACAAAGTGTTACCATAAGCTGTCCTTGGATATTGGAAAAACTGAGAGACTTGTGCCAACTCGTGAGGCTCTTGGGTTGTGGGGGGTTTTTTTAGTACAAAACCTGGGAATGTGTGGATGTTGGGTTTGCTTTTTTTGACAGAATAACTGCATAATGTGGTGTTTTGGCCGGGCTGGCTTCAGCTTCGGAAGGAAGAGGGAGAAATTCCAGCTGGAATTTCTTGTTTATACAACACATGTGCTGAAGCTCCTGCTCCCTCCTTCATATATGTATATATCTGCATATATATGTGTATATATATATTTATATAGCTGTGGTACTTATGCAAACAAGGAGAGATGAGTCCTCACTGGATTGCCAGGGTTGTTTGAGCATCAGCAATTTATTCAAACTGACTAATTTTATTGAAGCTGGGAGGTGTTTACTTAGGTCACTTGCCAAGTTTAATACTTTTTTCTTTGGGTTTTTAAAACACTTGGAGCGCCAAAAGCCTTTGTTACTTTGCTCCCAGTCACTTCAGTGACTGTAGTGAGAACCAGGGAAGAAAAATGCCATTTTTTTTTTCCTTCTGAATGAAAGAATAGCCTGAGTTTCAGAAATACTGAGCTGACGTGATTTTTTTTCCCCCCTTTACCTTGTCAAATTAACATGATTGCATGTTTCACTTTTTATGCTAAAGAGTTTCTGATCTTCAAAGCCAACTTTCAAACAGACACTCTTGGCTCAAGCCAAGGAGACTAATATTTTAGAAGGGATATTACCAGTAATAAAAAAGACAGAGTTATGATAGTTTGCATTAATTTTAATAACTTTTTGTACAGCTCTTGAGTCAAGATGTGAGAAATTAAAGGGTTCTTGGCTGGCCTGCAGTGTATTTATTCCTGCTGGCAGGCATTATCTCATGCAGCCCTGGAAAGAGCCTTGTTTTGGGGCTGCACCAGGGCTGGGAGTTCACTTTCTAATCTCTGTTTTTAGGAGTGGCCACGACCCTGTGTCCATATTGCCCCTTCCTTGTGATCTCTGCCCTTCAAATGGGACAAAATGCTGTCAAATCATCTCGGCTTTCAGCAGCGTTTGCTTTAGTAGAGGGTAAAAAAAACAAATAACGTGGGCGGCTGTGCTTAGATTCTCAGTGTTTGTAATTAACTGGGCGAGTTGAGTCCTTCACAATGGGAGGGTCAAAAATATCACACAATGGGTGTTTCCCAAAAAAAGATGTGAAATGAGAAATAAATGGAGGTGTCTGGCTTGGCAGACCGGGGGTGTGAGGGGACCTCTAACGAGTTCCTGTGCAGTGTCCAACCTCATTTATCACGGGCCCCATCAATAATGCACCAGCTGTTTTGACTGCACTGGGGTTTGTATTAAATTAAACACAGGCAGGGGTGCACAAAGTTCATTGTTAACGCTGCCAAAGCTGGTGCTGTGACAACCACTCTGTGTTCTGATTTGTTTTTTTATTTTATTTTATTTTATTTTGATGTTGCTCTTAGCTGTTTGTGTGTTTGTGGGTGTCTTCACAGTAAAGAACTCGCTCTAAAATTAGTTGCCTTCATTCAGCTGAGCTTATTCTCTCCAGTTAAAACCGCTTTTGGACAATTTTCTCCTTCCACCCTGCCAGTCAAGCCTTGCATTGTGAGTTTAGCAAAGCAATTCCATTCACTGTTTGCGTTTTGCTGGCTGAGATGGAGGCAGGGTTGTGAGTGGTAATAATTAGCTATAATACCTCTGTTGTAAGGCAAGCAGAAAACTTCGGCGGGGGGGTTGTATCTTGTGCTTAACAACACCTCTGTGGGAAATGCAGTCCCCAGGGATGTGTTGGGGTGTGAGTGGGAACTGAGGCACTCGGGGTTTTTACTGAGAGCTGCTCCCAACTCCACCCCGGCTGCCGAGGGCAGCAGGGCATCTGCAACGGGATTTTTTAGCCGTGTGTGGTGGCAGGAGGGTAATTAAGATGGCAAACCTCGGAGATCTAACATTCCCTCCCTCTTCCCTTAGAAAATCAGCTACATCATTGAAACGAGACTTGAAAAGCGTGCTCTGAAGCCAGAATAAACACCCTGAAATTTTTATCATAATGTTGCTTTTAAAAGTCCTAAATGTCCTCTATTTAAAATGAAATTCTTTTGTATTAACCTGCTTTCATATGCTGGCTTTCACCAGACTGCAGAATTGCCTGATTTGACTTTCTAATGTAACTGTAATGAATCTTCTGGGAAATGGAGCGATTGAATGCATAGACTGTGCAACTCCATTGTGAAATATTCTGTTAGATCTGCTATATTTCTGATTTTATTTTTATTTTTTTTTTTTTAGGGGTGGGGTGTCCCTGTCAGGTGTGAAAATCTAAACCAAATGTGTTCTCTGGGGAGCTCAGCCACTCCAGTGTGTAATATCTCCTTGATTAAATATGTTTTGAGCATCACACACATAAATATGCTGGGTACAGTCAGATTAAATTCAAAGGCGTGCATTTGGAAAGAAAGAGAATAAAGATGGAATTTATTGGCAGATAGCTGTGTAGCTCCTTTGAGTAGCTACAGGACGGATTATTTTAAAAAATATATCAAAGTGCTCACAAAACTCTACACAGAGAGGATGTTTTTGTGTTGAAATGCTGCCTTATTCTGCAGCTGTACTTGCACAGTGTCTGACTGGTGAACAAAACGAGCCTTTGAAGAATATTGCATCTCTGATATGTGGGAGGGAGGGGGAAATCCGAGTATCCAGTGCTCAGCTTGGCACCCAGCAGCCATTCCTTTCATACTTGGATTTCAGGGCTGAACTGCCCATTATTTGCACTCTTTAAACCTTCTGCCAGGGAAGGCCAGACCCAAATACTCCTGTGTATTTACCTTTTAAAGTGGTACGTGTAGCCTTGCTTGGTTTTGCTTCCTGGATCTTTGGGGCTTTCTCTTTGCTGTTATTTTTTTATTAACGAGCTGCACTGAATTTAAAGCCATTTCCAGAAATTCTGCTGTGCCTTTCAGCAGCAGCATTTGTGCCTCCCACAGCTGAAGTCTGAGGCATTTTCTCCCTCCCTCGTACTCAAAATAGTGGAGTATCACTCAGATCTGGTACTTAAAAAGGCCATATTTGAGAAAAAACCTGACTATCCATGACTGGCTTGTTGGTTGTTTCAGAGGTGACTCACGGAAATCACGTTTCCAGAGTAATCACCAAACCTCCTGTGGTGTCCTGAGGAACGGGGTCATGAGACATCCTTGGACAGAGAGGGCAGGAAATGTTGGCACTTAGGAATTTAATAATTGAAGGAAATGATCTGTAAGTGCCAACTCCCACCTCGGTGGCTCGGAGAACTTCTCCTGAGAGGTCAGTTCTGCTTGGAGAAGGATTTCCCCAACAGCACATTGACCTGGGAAGGCTCCAGCTGCTCTGTTCCTTCAGAACAGTTCTGCACGGTGCCCTTTTCCTGAAAGTAATGAAAATTGCCGTGAATAAAACTAGACATAGTTGATATATCTGTGGGGAGGGGAAAAAAAAAAAATCAATATTTTCTTTGGGATCTGCTGTTGAGTCCCATGGCCAAAGGGCAGGTTTAAACTGAAATCTGTTTAACTTTAAAATGCAGGTAGTATATTGTAAGATGAAGACAGATAAGTACAAAGCAGATTCTCAAGCCTTGGAGAATGTTAAAATTCCTATATTTTTTCCTGTAGATAACCTTTTTCTTGTGTCACTTGAGTTGGGCAATTGAAATAAAGGCTGGTGTCGCACAGAAAAGATGTTCTGTGGGCTTATCTCCAAATTGTGTCAGTGTTTTCTCCTCCTCCTCCCCCCCTCCCCACCTTCCCCTGTCTCTGGCTTCCTTCTCCATAAAATTGAATTCCTTAAATCCCTTGTAGTAGATTGACTTGAAAGGAGTTATGTACAACCCAGCCTTTTGTCAGGGCATTTGAAAAAAAAAAAAAAAGGGGAGGGGGCAAAAAAAAAGCAGTTTCCATCTGGAGCCAGAGCTTTAAACCCCCGTGTGTGTCTCTCCCTCAGCAGCCAGAATTTATTTCTCTGCGTGCGGAGAGAACGCGTTGGGCTGGAAATGGTATTTTTCCTTCCCCTCCCCAGCCCCCCCAACCAGTTGTTGCCATTTTGCATTCTGTTTTTGTAATCATCTCTCCTTCTTAAAATGGCTTTATTGTTGGCTGCTCAGGTGTATCCTGCCAGGACCGAAGCAGGGGTGGTAATTGGCTGTGACAGGTTTTCCTCTCCCGGCGCGTCGCGGCTCCGACGGCGCGGGAGGCACGAGGAGCCCCCGTCCTCCCTCCCCGGGGTAATTGGCTTTGACGGCTCCTGGTTGCTGCAATAATCCTGATCCATGAGCTTGTGTGAGCTGCATAATGCCTGGAGGATTTTGTACCCATCAATATGTCCTCGGCTCCAATCGTTTTGTTAGTGGTGTTTTTTTTTCCTCCCCTCGCTTTTGCCGTGGCAGTTTATTAAAAGGAACGCTTGCTGCAGTTACTGCCTGTTTGGTGTCTGCACAGCCCCAGCTGTCATGGCAGATGAAAACACCATCCTGCCGTTCTGGCCAAACACTCCTGCTGCTGGAACAAGGAAAATCCTCCTGCAGGCGCCCAAAGGCACTTGCAGTTCGAGCCTCTCACTCGTGTAGGTGCATTACCCTGTGTAGGTGCATTACCCTGTGTAGGTGCATTACCCTGTGTAGGTGCATTACCCTGTGTAGGTGCATCCCCTTGTGTGGGGGCATCACTCCCCTTGTGTGGGGGCATCACTCCCCTTGTGTGGGGGCATCACTCCCCTTGTGTGGGGGCATCACTCCCCTTGTGTGGGTGCATCCCCCTGTGTGGGTGCATCACTCACCTTGTGTGGGTGCATCACTCCCCCTGTGTGGATGCATCCCTCCCCTTGTGTGGGTGCATCCCTCCCCTTGTGTGGGTGCATCCCTCCCCTTGTGTGGGTGCATCCCTCACCTTGTGTGGGTACATCCCCTTGTGTGGGTGCATCCCTCACCTTGTGTGGGTGCATCCCTCACCTTGTGTGGGTACATCCCCTTGTGTGGGTGCATCACTCCCCTTGTGTGGGTGCATCACTCCCCTTGTGTGGGTGCATCACTCCCCTTGTGTGGGTGCATCACTCCCCTTGTGTGGGGGCATCACTCCCCTTGTGTGGGTGCATCACTCCCCTTGTGTGGGTGCATCACTCCCCTTGTGTGGGTGCATCCCCCTGTGTGGGTGCACTGATGAGGTTCAAGCAGGCCAAGTGCCGGGTCCTGCACTTTGGCCACAACAACCCCCTGCAGCGCTACAGGCTGGGACAGAGTGACTGGAGAGGAGCCAGACAGAGGGAGCTGGGAGTTTGGATGGACAGGAAGCTGAACAGGAGCTAGAGTGTGCCCAGGTGGCCAAGAAGGCCAATGGATCCTGGCCTGGCTCAGGAACAGGGTGGCCAACAGGGCCAGGGAAGTGATTCTTCCCCTGGATGTGGCATCAGTGCCATGGGCTGGGAACCACAGCGGGGTTGGATCAAGGGTTGGACTTGATGATCTCGGAGGTCCCTTCCAACCCAGCTGATTCTATTACCTTGTGTAGGTGCATCACCCTGTGTAGGTGCATTGATGTTTTTAAAATCACCCACGTGATATTAAAACACGATAATCTGTTGGCAAGAGCACAAAACTGCCTTTGTTTGCAGAACTTAATAAGCTGTGAGACAAACCCAAAAAATATGCAAAGGCAGAGAATTGGACGTGCTCAAGTGAGGCCTGGCAGTTTCAGTTACAGCCACAGCTGAGGGTGCACGAACTTGTTTGCTGCCTTAAGTAATAATTCAGATTTTCTTCCGTGGCGTCTGGTGGGGAAAAAAAAATAAAATAAATCTTGTGTTGGGTGGTGTTGGATCACATTTGGTCTTATTAGGACATTCTGAGAAATGTAAAATGGCAGCAAATCCACCTTGGTTGGATCCTAATCAGCTGCAACACCAAAGTTATTGGGTTCTTAACCAGAATTGGCACACAGAGCTGAAATTCATTAAAAGTAGCTCTTAGAGCGGGATTAGTTTTTCTCAGTTGGAATTACTGCTGGCTCATCACTTAAAGCAGAGTTTTTGTGGGTGAAGTGTTTGCCAGAGCAATTTACCATCTCAACAGTAATTGTGACTGGTTTGGGGAAGGAAGTCTGTATAAATATCCCTGTATAACTTTGTTCTCTGGCAGTTTTAAGGCTCTCTGTTTGGGGAAATCAGTTCTAAAGGATTCCAGCAGCAGTTCAGGAAACACTCCACAGCAGGCCAAGGCTACAATGGCTGAGAAGTACCTGCTCTCCAAAAACATTACTGCTCGCTTAAAATAAGATCTTTTTGGCACACATGGAGCCAACTTGCACCTGCAGTGGAGCTGGAGAAAAATGCATCTTCAGGAACAGCAGGGACTCAGGGAAAGGTCAAGGATTTGGTTATGATTCAGTGCCAAACTCTGCTAACTCCTTGGAATTACCTTTTTTTTTCTAAAACTGACCTGTGCTGATCCTGCCCTGGTTTGTGGCTTTGCAGTCCTGCAGCCCCAGTGAGCTGATGACTCCTCTGGGGAAACAGCAGAAAAACTCCTGGTGGGATATTCTGCATCTTTTATTTTTAGGAACTAAACACTTCCCAGAGAAACAACCCCCCTGGTTCAGTTCTGTCATTGTGGGGAGATCTGGCAAGGTTTGATTTCCTCCTTTCATGGACTCAGCTGTGTCTTGATACCGAAAAGTTGTCTTGAATTCCATCCTGCAGTGAGGAGGTTGATGGTCAGTGCCTGGCTGGCTGTCTGCTTTTGGCTTCCAGTTTTCTGTGGCAACAAAAAAAAAAATGTCTCCTACTTAGCTCCTATTTTATGAGTTTGTTTTTATAACTGTTTGTGTCTTGAATCTTTAGGCAAAACCCTGAAGCGAGGTGTTCCTGTATTGGTGTCTTGAAGGAAAAGGTACTGAAATATCATTTTTTCCACTAGCTGAGCACACAGTGCAGATACAATTTCAAAATGGGATTTCCTTTGTTTTTGGTAGTTTATCTCCCCTGGAAATTACAGTAATCATTTGAGTAGGAAGCTTTCAGAGGCAGAAAGAACAGTTTAAGGAGCTCGCTTCTGCATTCAGAGGAAATGCTTTCACACCAGAATGTTGCAGAGTAATGTTTGAATCCTTTTTCTCTTACCCTGTGACCATCCATTTGTACACTGAAGATCATGTTCTGCTTTCCAGGTAAACCTTAATTTGAAAACATAATGATATTTAAAACCATTCCATCTCTTTTGTAGTGTGGGATTGATCACCCCAGGCCAAGAACCAAAACCAGGGAATGTGAGTCTGTCAAATACACCCAGCCAATATACCCAGGGATCAAAAATAGCAAAATGCAATTACAGGCTAATTGATGAATGTAATTACATGTAGATTTGACCAAAACTAGGTTCTGCTATTTCACATCCTGTTTTTCACATAAACTGGTTTTAGTGGCCAGTGTAAGAACAAGTGAAACATCTGAATTTGCATCAGATTGAAGCTTCCTCTGGAAACTTGAACACACTTTTAAATTTCTCACAAAATTTTAAACTTAAAGTAACTTTAATCCTCACAGCTTTCGACTGTTGCCTGCAAATTGGATTTTAAACCTCTTGTCAAGTGCCAGCCAGTCAGTTCTCTTGGTGGGATGTCATTTGGGAATGTTGAATCCAAGCATTTTGCCTGGTGTGTGTCTTTTCACTCCTGGTGAAAAGTCTCTTCCTTTCCCTGGTGTAGCAGTGTCTGAGTCTCAGCACGAGTTAGTTCAGGTAATTTTTTAAAAGCTATTTCTAATCTCATCTTTATTGGCTTAACTAAACTCCTTGATTGGAAACTCAGATTTCAGCATTTTTAGGTCTCTACCAGTTCTGTCTTGGGGGGGAAGTTGGTTTTTTAGTTTATTATCAATATTTTGAAACAGCCCCTCTTGGCTCTGTCTTTTTTGGCACAATAAAGGCTGCTGAGGTGAGAGGGGTTTTCTGGAGAATCCTGGGGGTTTTTTGTGGTGAGCTGCTGCTGCACAGGCAGCACAAATCATCTCTGGGCCTGATCCAGGGGGTTTTTGATGCAAGAAACAGGTGGTGACAGGGCAGTGGCAGCTAATCCGGGTGGGATGTGCTCGGGAGAGCAGGAATGTGGGAGATGGCTGCCCTGGCCATGGCTGGCACTGATATTAGAATAGCTGTCAGGAAAGGTCACAGTCCTGCTGATCCAACGGGAAAGCCACACAATCTCGTTAGCAGGTCCTGCCCCACCCCAAGGAGGATTACACAGCAAGAACAGCCCATCGTGGGTGTCCCTTCCTTGCTCTCCAAAGGAGATTGATTTATTTTGCAGGTGTGTGAATGACAAAAGACAAAACTCGAGTTAACTGCTTTTCTTCACAAAACGTCCCCTTCGTGTAACACTTGAGCTGTGCTTCTCTAAGTAACCTCGTAATGATCCACAAGCTTGCCTTTGGCTTAAGAAGATTAAGGAATTAATGTCAAATTACAGACATAACTGCAAATAGTATTTACTGTGTTCAGCGTGCAAGGAGAGGCAGCCAGTTGACAAACATGAAATATATTTTTTTAAAAGCTTTTTTCTTTTTTTTTTTTTTCCTTAAAGGAAGGATCACAACTCCAACAATGTCAGTGTGTTCTGTGTGTGTATGTGAGGAGGAGATGCCTTGGCCAGAGAGAGGTGGTTTGGTGAGGTTTGGCTGAGGATGCAGGCGAGGAATTGGAGGTGTCACTTTAATTCTGCATCAGCCAGTTGTTCTGTGTCAGCAAAGGCTGGGAGATCAGGGTTTTCAGGCAAAGTGTACGTGTGTGCAGGGGGTTAGTTGGGGGTGAGACAATGATAAAATGCCTAAGAAGATTGTCTGTGTTACATAATGCTAATGGAATTATGGCTGGATAAACACATTAATATGAGGGAGGGAGGGAGGGAGGGAGGAAAATGCCCAGCCTGCAGCTGTGGGAGGCACAAACGTTGCTGCTGAAAGCCAGGGCATCATTTCTAGGGATGGGTTTAAATTCGGTGGAGCTCGTTAAAAATAACACACAAGTGTTCATTTTCCTGTGAATTGCTCACCTTAATCTCTCTATTGTGGTCAAGGGAAAGGGAAATGAGGGCTGAGGAAATGCTCTTTAGCAAAAGATGGGAAAGCCACCAAGGTTGCTTATCTGTGAGGAGCTGCAGGTAATGTCTTTTTGGGTGCACAGCAGTTGGGTAATTTTCAGTCAGAGCAGAAGCAGGTTTACAGAAGGAACAGGTTCTGCTAAAACAGGGGCTGGACTATTGATCCCTTTGGAGGAAAAGATCTGTATTGAGATGTAAAGATTTGTAGTTGTCAGAGGCTCAGATTTGTCTTTAAATAGATGCTGTTTTTAGCTACTGCTCCTAATTCTTTGTCAGTGTTGATGTTCAGAGGTAAATAAACATGTGAGAAGGGGAGGTTAAAACTTCCCGTGACTGTGAGCTGGAACAAGTGTTGGAAAACTGCACACTTGGGATGTGCAGAAGGGCAGAGCTGTGAGCAGGAGGTCTGGGAGATACTTTGCCTGCCTGTGACACTTAATTTAGACCTTCAAAGCTGTGATTCTCTTGCAGCAAATCTCTCTAAGGAAGACAATTTGTGATGGAAGTGTCTTCTATCCTTTCTGCAGGATGGGGTTTCTGCCTGCTCACATTGCCAAAAACTGTTCTGACCTCCTTTTCCAAGTCTTTATTTTGCTGGCAGTGACTTAGTGTGTTGAAGAGACAAATGATTTTCTTCTGCCTCTCTGGCTTTACGTTGAGCTTGTTGAAAAATATATAAAAAAAGCCCCACTTTTATTTTAACTCCTCATTTCTCCCGTGATTTACTTTTAAAGGAAAGGGTGGTTTGGAGATAGCCCTGAATTCTTAAGGCCCTTAGAGTTCTTGCAGGGTCCAAAGGAAGGTCCTCAGGAGATCTCTCTGAATCCCCTTAGATGAAGGATGAGTGTCCTCGTCCAGAAAGATTAGAAGGATAATCAGAGATTTTGTGAAACAGAAGACAGGTCTCCAGGATGAGATGTGTGAGTGAAGCTCAGGGGCCTGACCTTGTGTGTTTACCTGCTTGTCTGGCCTGGAACATGAGGCCCTTGGGCTGGGGGATGAAGAGGAGGGTGGTGGGGGGAAGGAAAAACCCTCCCTCCTGATTTTGAGCCTTAAATTGTCTGCAGAGCTCCGTAGGAATTGCTGGCACTGTATGACTTGTTCTCTCCTCACTCATCACTCCTGAGCCCCTTTAATTCCCAGGATAAAACCAAAATGACATCATTCAATTCTGCAGTCTGGTTTTTCTTCGGGTTTGTTTCTTTTTTTTTTCTCTTCTCCTCTTAAGGGCTCAGATTTGGGGGGAAAAAAGTGAAACCCTAAGAATTGAATTGATGAAGTTACTGATTAGATTCTCTCCTTTCTGGTGTCACTGTTATCTTTTGCCTGTCCCTCCTTTAAGCAAAAAGTTTACAATCAATGAGTGAGAACTGAATGATGTATTTTCACCTGGCAGTAACCAACCCTCATTTGGGATTGAAATAGGTCTTCTAATAGTAGTTTGATAACTAAGTGGATTTTTAATCAACTGGAATTCCATGCCTTAACATCTTTCTTTTACGAATAATAATTAAAAACTCTGGTTCTTTAGGATGGCTGATGTTCAAACAGATCAAGAGTGGCTCCTGCAATCCATCCTCAGCCTGATAGAAAAAAATCTGGGAGACAGCAGCTCCCTTTTTCCCTTCAGTGAAAGGTGCACGTGAAGTCTTGGAAAACAAAGCTCAGCCTTTATTCAGGATGAGCTGGTTAATTCTTCTTCAAAGTGCCAGAGAAGTAGCAATGGTTTTTAATAGCTTTGTACTTAAATCGGAGGTTGTGTCTTCTTTTGTTAGGAGCACATTGACAGCACAGATCAGGGAGGATATTTATGGGTGTAAATTTAGAAAATACATTTATCTCCTGAGGGCAGAAAAACGCTGCTTGTTTTACTGACGTGTCACCATTTTTTGGGTCAGACCCTGCTGGTTTGGGGGTTGTTGCACAGCAGTGGTGTGGCTTTGAGTGGAGGAGGACGTTGGGGTGATGTCACTGATGAGGAGTTGGCTCTAGAGGGTGCTCTGAACCAAGGCAGCGTTTCCTTCCCCTCTTTAACATGCACAGATGACGTTTGGCTGAAGAAAAACAATAAAAACCTCCCTGTTTTCCCCCTGCCTTTCTCCCCAACCACACGGGCTCTCACTGCCTTGGAAACCTCAGCCTTGCTTTGGCCTGGAGAGTTTGTCTGGAAGATGCTGCTTAATTATTTAGCTCTGGGGGGATTCCTGCACTGTGAGCTTTAACATCCTTCCCAGTGTTTTCATGCTGACTTAAATAATTTGGATGTTTGAAGTATCTTTGGAGGCCTTTATAGAGCATAAATAAAAGCATGAGGGCTTCAAATTGGATGGCATTTTCTCCCTTTCTTGGACAAGAGGTAAATTACTGCATTTTTGCCTCAATATATTAATGGAGAAAGAAACAGTGTCTTGACCTGCTGTGATTTTTAATATCCCTCTCTAGCAGCTGGTAATAACTGGTAATAAAACATGTAATAATGTACAAATTCCACACTGAGATTTCACAGAGGGATTTTTTTTTTCCCTGTTGGCTATAACCATCCAGGTAACACTTTCTTCTTTTTCTTCCATTTAAACAGTCTTTGCCACCCTTTCCCAAATGTTCCTGGGGAGGGAATTTCCTGGTTGCAAACTGGAAAGCCTCAAAGTGCTGATGGTTCTTAAGTCACAGAGTAGGGGGGGAGAGTCACCCCCTGAATGAAAAGCTGAACTCCTTTTAACAAGTACTTTAAAATATGAAAACACAGCACTGGCATTAATTGCACAGATATAGACTGGACTTCCAGCTCTCTTCATTCAGGGAGCTTTTTAGTAGATTTTTTTTGCTCTGAGCTTGGGGAATTGTTTCCCTGATGATGGAAAAAAGTCCCTGTGTTGTTTAAGGTCTGTGGTGAAGCTGCAGCTCAAGTTTTTGGCCAGGGAATATTTACACCTGCAAATGTGGTGGCTGTTCACATTTTTTTGCTGCATTTTTGGCAGGGATGTTGTTGCATTTCTCTCACAGCTTAAAAGAAAGTCTTGCTCTGGGACTGTGGTTGTGCTCCCCTCTTTTGTCTCGCTGAGTGTACTTTGTCTTTGCAAAAATGTGACTGTTTCCCCCTGAATATACAATCAGGTAATAGAAATCTCGTAATTTTTACCTCTGACTTGAGTGGTTATGAGGACAGTAATTGTTTCAGCCTGATGGAGATTAAAACTTGTCTCCCATGTCAGTTATTAAATGTGGAAATAGCTGCAGGCTGTGGAATAAAACATTTGATTTATTTTGCAACCCCGTGAAAGGCCATAATGCAAGAACTGTATGGATTTGTTTGGTATAAAAGCTTAATTTAAGAGGAGAAGCAGCAGCAGCAGCAGCCTACTAGACCATTCTTGGCTGTGATTTCTATTTTAGGAGGCTGGAGCCCAACGTGGTGATTTGTGTGGTGTAATGATGGTAATTCCGAGCTGGAAGACGAGCTGTCTGTAATTCTGAGCCTCTCTCAGTGTTACAGCTCCTTATCAGCAGAGTTAACACGAGGTGAACTGTCTGTAATACATGGAGTTTTCCTCCTTTTCTCAAGTTAAAGGTTAAAGTTATTACAAGCATGTGTGTGCTGGCTTTTGTTGGCACTGAGGAGTGCTCTGCTTGCTTGCACATTATTGCTCTGGACATATTTTTCTACTTAACGTGGCGAGCAGTTGTTTAATTGCAAAAGCTGTTACTTCTCTTGATCCCGACCATAGTAAAAAATCAATGTCTTCTCTGCAGTCTGAACTAATAGGAATCAAACTCATTGAAGGATGAAAATGGTTTAATCAACAGAGAGCTGTCTTAGAGGTTATTTTAAAAAAAAACAAACCAGCCAACAACCCCCCCCCAACCAACCAAACCCCCCCAGCCCAGCTCTGGAACTAATGAGCAGAGCTCTGGTGCTTCTTCCTCCCTGCAGCTGGGCTAATGAAGGGAAGGTAAGGCCAGGTTTTAATCTGCCAGGGAGAGAGGGAGATTCTTGGGGGCTGTTTGATTTCAAAGGCTTTCCTTTTAACCACCACTTCTTGTCTCTGTCTTCAGCCTTTGTAGGAGCTGACAAAAATGAGGTCTAATGATGGGTCTCTTTGTAGTGGAAGCCATGAAAGGCACTTGGGCTTTTCATTCCAAGGACTGAATCCAGCACAATTGTCTCCCTTGTTCTTGACCTCCTTTGTCCAGTGAGCTCTGCTTATTCCAGATACATCCATGGCACCTCTGGTTGTTGGGACCCCAAAGTGTACATTTCCCTGGGCAGTCCCAAGGGGAATGACAGCTTGGTTGGCCATTCCTTTGGGAAAACGTGGGTGGGGTTGGAATTGTTGCCTTGTAACCCTGTAAATCGGGGAGTGGACTAAGCAGTCACTGCTTGGGGGGGCTGTGGAATCAACTTGGTGTTGCTTTCTTGAAATCACTGTTAATATTTAAGCCCTTTTAGCAGCTGGGCTTTGCAGGCGAGCCTGGAAATACAGGTTGGAGACAGTTCTCCTGCTCCCCCTCTTTCCCCCCCTCCCCAGTTTTATTTCCTCCTGGCATGCCCTGCTTAATCTGTTTTACCTGTGCTACCCACTGGCATCCTCGTGGAAGTCAGGCAGGTACAGTGGGACATTTTTGTCTGGTGTTTAGGGGGAGAGCCCAAGTTCTTGCTGTGTGTGGTTCCCCGAGTGTGAACTGCCATGTGCTTATTGTGATTTCAACGTTTTCCTTCTGGAACTTGATGGCTGAAGGGAATGAAGAATGAAGTGGATCTGTGACTGCTCAGTGATGATTCTCTGAAACTGAGACAAAGTCTTTAAATTCTGTTTTCACCTCTTGATGTGCCACCCTGGCACGTTCAGATCCAAAAAAAAACCCCCACAAAGCAGCAGATTTTATTTCAGGAGGAATTTGCCTGCCAAGCTGTAATAAAATGGATTGTTAATGAACTGGTGAGGTGACATGTATGCTTTTTTCCTGATGAAACATTAGCATGAAAATCCAGCAGTTCCTGTCAGTCTCCTTGTCAAAACCCAGACAGGGCGTTCAGAAGGAATGAGACAACAGCACATGGAGCTGGGAAGGTGCACTTTATATTTGCTCTGGGAATCCCACAGCCCTGCCTGTGCTCTTCTGGATTACTGAGCACTTTGCACACTGGTTCTGTTGTTAGTTAGTTCACGTTCTGGTTAATGAGATGATTTATCAGCTGGAGGGGGAGCCAAGCACAGCAAAGAGCTTCTGGGATGTTGCTCAACTTGGTGCTGTCTGGGTTTGCCCTCCCTGCCCTCGGCTGGGCCCTTGGCAGCACTTGGGGGGGAAAACTGAAAACTTGAAATTTTCAGCTGCAAAGTCAAGTCTCTTCTTGGGCTTCGTGACTTGACTTGAGTTCCCGGCGTTTTGGTGGGTTTTGCAGCGTTTTTTGGAGGCTGACACTAGGTGGCAATGCTGCAGCTGGGCCCTGTCACCTCCCTGGCAACTGGGCACAGTTTGCTTTCTGTTGAAAGAGGATTTTTCTGTCTCTCTGCAGTGGCTTTCAGGCTGGTTTTGTTGGGACACTGGAAACTTGCCTCACGTCCTCCCAAACTCCTGAGTTCCTTTCGTCCAGGGGTGTTTGCTTCTCCTGTAAATTTAATGTAGGACGTATAAATACTTCCTTAAATGAATGTTTTTTGATGGAATTGTCCCTTTGTGGCTGTGTTTCAGGTCTCCATTTGCAACCTGCAGGCAGTTATTCCACCAGAGGTGTGACACAATGCCTGGGACACGGATTTAGGATGGCAGGGGGTGGTACTCTGGCATTTTACAGTTTTCTGCAAGTGCTTTCAAGACATTCCATGGATACCTCTCCCATAACCTTATTGCTGTGATGCCTTGCAATTATTTGGCTGCTCAGTTCTGATGGGGATTTTCTCTTTTAAGTTTTTCTGTCTTATTTTGTGAGGATTGCAAGAAAAGACAACTAAACAGAAGATCTGGGATGCCTTTTATGCTGAATTCTCTTAGCAGGCCACTGAAGGAGCAGTGGAAGGGAAAAGCTGGTGTGTTGCAGGTGTAGCCTTCCTAAAAATACTAATTTTCCCTGTCCTATAGCTGCATAACACGTGAAACCAACAGGAATGTAGATAAAACCAGTGTGTGTTCTGCTTGAGGATTCTCAAGGAAGTTCAGAGTCAGGATACAGTGAGTGGGATTTTTAAGCCCTTGGTGTGATTTTATGTTGTTTTATGTTAAACACCGACAGGAAAACGTGCATTGTATCGACAAGCAGCACTGATTTATGTTAAAATATACAGCGGGATCCTTTTCTTTCGAGAGAGTTGTTTGATGGGTTGGTGGAAGCCGTGTTTAACTGTTGCCACCTCCTCAATCTGCAGCGTGAGAAACATGGTGAAACTCGCTCTGAAAGGCTTTTGTGGCTGTTAATTGGTTGATAACAGCTATCAAAAATCGGCTGCTTCCTTTCAGGTGACTAAAAGTCCCTGTGTAGGTGGTTGAAGACTCGCTGCTGTGTGAAAATGTGCACCGGTGAATCCCTGTCTGCCTGAAAACAGCAACTCAGAATAAGCAGAGTCCAGCAAACTGCTCAGATAATTCGTGTGATTTAAGGGTTTAAGCACAGTTCTGAATTGATCTCTCTATCAAGTCTTGCAAAGTGTAAAGAGACCTTTCTCAGAAGGATTAAAGTTATATTTAAGTAATTGGCTGCAGCATGGCCAAGGCAGATACCCCCCAGTGCTTGGGTGCAATTCTTGCCCTGCTTTATTTTTTTTTAAGGCTCTTAAGAAATATGGAAAAATACCCATTTTTTAAAAAGAAACCACTATTTCTTTCCTGTGAGAGGGCAGCTGTCTCGTTTGCTTACTCTTATGAATCTGTAGGGGTGAAAAGAGAAGAGGAATAAACTGAGAACCTTCACATTATTCCATGTTTTTGGGGGTATCTCGTCCTATAGTTTTGGGAAGCCAAGAATTTCTTCCCCTTGTAACCGAACCGGGGTCGTGTGGTTTTAAACTGTTAACATTTCTTCAAGATTAAGAGTAGAAACTTCCTGTTTTTAGAGCTTATCTCCCTGTCTGGAGGGAGAGATTATTATAGGTATGGTCACATCCTGTGGTTGTTGTCACTTAGGGAGGGAGGAAAAAAAAAAAGCCTATTGAATTTTCAGAGGCCTTTGAAGGTGCTGAGTGATTACTGCCCCAAAAAACCCGAGCTGGAGTCACCATTCCCATCCCCTCTGTGATTCCAATGGAAAGCCCTAAATCCACTGCAAATTCCACAGCTCTGTTAGTTCAATCTGTGTGTGGAGAAAAACCTCCTGGTAAAGGATCTGGCTCACAACCTTCCTTCCAGAGCAAGGGGAGCATTTGGGAGTCATTTCCTTTAGCTGGGAGTCCCAACATGCTTTATGTTATAATAGTTTAAACACAGGCCACAGGCTCTTGATGGGGGTATCGAGTTTTCCATTCCCAGAGTTTTAGTTTAAACAGGCAAACTTCCATTGTTTTACAGTTGCTTTGATAGAGTTGGAAAAAGATGCATTTGCTTAGTTCTTCCTTCCCTCCTTTTCTTTAGCTTTACCCCTCCCACACATATTGAAACTATTGAGGGTTTTATTTTGTTTGCTTTTTTTATATATACAGCTGAGAACAAATAGCTTCCTGTTTGCTTTTTAATGCATGTATTAGATTTTCCAGTATGTAAATTTTCCCTTTGAAATATGACTTCTTTTCTTGACAAATATTTGGATTTTTTTTCCCCCCTTGTCCTTCTAAAATAACTTCTGTGCATTCTTTTGTGTTGAATTCAAGAAGCTGCCAAACAGGTTGATGTCTTGCCCTAAGTACCACAAAATCTGGCAGACACACTGGATTTTGTTTTAATATTCTTGGCTTGCAGGTTACCATTCTGTAATTTGGAGGTTCCCAGGGCAGGGATTTTCCACAAAATCATTTTTGAATTTCACTCTTGGTCCCTACAGAGGAGAAGAAACAAACCAGGAGGGAAATATCAGAGAAAAAAAAGTGATTTCTGTGATGAGCAAGTGAAATTTTTTTGCTTCAATTTACCTTGCCTGGTTTGTTTTGATTTCCAGCTCTGAGGCTGCACCTGGTTTTGAGCCACTTGTCTCACTTGGTTACAACATCCCAGCTGAGTTTCACACCCATCCTCTCGTACCTATGCACATAACAGCTTTTATTTTAAAATCTCCTGCGTTCCTCAGCTTGTTTATCTTTTTTTGTGTTCTTTCCCTCACCCTTCTCTCTTCCCACCCCGTCTTTCTGGTTGAATTTTGCCCTCTTTGAGGTGCAGCTCCCTCAGCCCATTGCCCTCCAATGAAGTTTTAACCCTGCCCTGTCCCTCCTCTGCCTCAGGTGTGTTTTTCCTTGGCCTTTTGTTGGGCCCAGGGGGTTCTGGAGCTGCTGCAATCGAGTCTCCAGCCTTTGGAGGGGGAGAACAGGGAGCTGTGAACACTCATTTAATTGTGGGAGCAACTCTGAGCTGTTTCTTTTTGGGTTGTGCTTGGTTGGTTGAGGGTTTCCAGTGGTTTGTTTGTTTGTTTGTTTTCCCCAGCACTTCCTAAGCTAGGCCTTCCTGTAAAATCCTGCTTTTTTCCCGTGTTAGCATGTGAATTGCCTTAGTCCTCACAGCTCCCTGGGGGAGCCACTCTTGTTTTTTCATCCCTACTGTGACAGAAACGCTGTGTGCATCCAAGACTGTACAAAAATAACCCACCAGATTCCTCCCAAAGACACCCAGAAGGGAGCTGTGCAGCCCTTTATCCCGGAATTCCCTATTCCCATTCTTCAGCTGAGTGATGCCCTGACTGTACCAACAGTCTGTTTTTTGGCTCTGTCACAGGTTTGAGCCAAATTTTTGGGTTTTACCTGGTGTTTTAACCAGCACCAAGTGCCACCAGTGCGCAGGTCTGGGGAGTGATACACTTTTTTATTTCTTTAGGGGATTTTTTTGTCTACATTTGTGTGTTGCTCCAGCCTTGTGCCCCTCTTGCCAGTTGGAGTTTGGTACCAAGGTGTTACCTTGCAGGGCTGGCAAAGGGGCAGTTGGTGGCAGTTGCTGGTGACAGTTACAGAAGGTCGTTGTCTGCAATTCTTGGGCCTCAGGGTCGTTAAAAAGAGGCTGAAGTTGCTCAGACTTTTCTGTGCTTGGCAGGGTTTTCCTTCCCCAGGGTATTGATGTGGTGCTAGAATTTAACAGTGACCTGTGAGGAGTTACAGCTTGAGCAGAGGTCATCTGGAATATAAACCTGAACAGCAGGTAAGTACAGGAAAAGAGTCAGAGTTCTTGAACCATAAAATGTGTGATAGTGTCAGTAATTTGGTTTTGCAGGCTCCAGGTTAAATGCTGCATAACCAGAGGCCTGGGGGGGGAACCCTCACCCCAACCAAAACCAAAAAACCCTACAAAACACAGTCTAACCCAACAAAAAAAAGGCAAACCTCTTAAAGGTCTGTAAAGGGTGGAGATTTGAGAGAGGTTCATCCAAATTTCAGCAGTTCTATGTAAATAATAAATATGTAAAATAACCCTTCCCATGCTGGTTTTAAGAACTGCTGAGTATGTAGATGTGGGGCAGAGGAAGCAGCCAGGGCTGTTTAACTGTGTGCAGAGTTTACAGCCTCCTCAGGCAGGGATTAGAGCACCAAATGGCCTTTTGATTGTGTCGAGGCAATAACAACACTGCTCCGAGTTTCCTCTCCCAGCTTACATTCCAGGAGTGTGGAAAAGCACCCTGGTGTAACTGTGGGGCAAGTGGTAGCTGGGTCAGTGCTGTGGCTGCCTGGAGCTCAGAGCAGCTCTCCTGTTGGGTCTCTCCCACGTGCTCCCAGATCTACAAGCACAGACAAGACCTTTCCTGCTCGGAGCGGGTTTGAAGCCGTTTGTGTGCAGACAGCAGCAACTGTCCTGTCAAAGCCGAGTATCAGTTCCTCTCAGCTGTGCTTGCAGCAATAAAACAGTGCATTATTTACAGAGGAATAGAAACCTCTAACCTGACCAAAGGTTTTGTGTTTAGACAGATGCTTTGATGGGGAGTTGAAACCAAACAGGACCGGGTAACAAATCTCTGCAGCGAGCGGCCGGGGGTGACCTTTCCTGCTGAGAAACCTCCCCTGCTCTGCTGAGAAACCTCCAGGTGACCGCTGGCCTCTGGAATTCTCCAGCTAATTCTGGGTTTGAACTGCCCCTCTGCTTCGGGGTTGGTTTTGTTTGGCTGGAGGAATCACTGGTGTTCTGGTCGGGAATGTGTGCGCTGACAGGGAAAGGGAAACTCGAATGACACGCAAGAAAAACAGGGTTGTGGCAATATTAAGCTGTCAGCTCGTTCTCCATGAACCTGCTCCCTTCCTCCCCTTATCCAAGGCCAAATCCGAGGGGAGGGCTTGATTTACGTGGAGCTCTGAAGACAGTGTTAAATCCCCTTTTAAAAATAGGTTCAGCTTAGCGGGGGGCTGGTGTGTCAGACTCAGTGCTTGCCTGAGCTGGGAAGTTGTGTTGTACGAGCTTTTAGAAAACACTTGTCACGTTCACATCTCCATGCGTTCTTAAAAGTAGTTCAAGGCTTCTTTTTGTTCAATTTGTGCAACTCCAACCTGCCTTTTAACAGAACCCACTGGATGAGTGAACTCAGAGTCAGAGGGAGCTGCTTTTGAGTGTTTGTGGGACCTCTTTGTCGTGGGTGTCTCCTGAAAGAAAAAAAAAGTTAATGTACCCATTTAATCTGTATAATCTCATTAAGCCTGTTTACGGTTAGTTTGTGTTTCAAGTGTGTGGGTACCTGGGAGACCCGAAACGGCTCCTCTGGAGCAGTTTTTCTAGCGGGTGAGATGTTTATGTGTGCCTGATGGCTAATCCTGTCAGGAGGGGCGGGGAACGCCGCTGATCGATGGATCCCGGGGCTCGCAGGGCTTTACCTCTTTATTTAATATCCCTCCAAGTTTGCGTGTCCGCGTTTAATATTCCTGGAGCACGGCGGGGTTCTGAGTTACTCGCGTCTGTTGTGAGCCGTGTGTCTCGAAAGCAGCAGCGTCTCCGCGGCCCTTTGAACACTCGCTGTCTGTCACTTCTCGGCGCTCAGTCTTTCCTGGGCTGCGTGGGCAGGGGAGACAAAGTGCTCCAGGATCCTGGGAAAGCGCTGAAAACACAAACAGGTGCTTCCCAGATTCCAGCAGCAGGCAGGGAAGGTGTGCTGAGCTCTGTGTGTGTGTGTAGATGCCTTTAAGCAATGTCAGGAATTACTGACAGCAAGTCAAAGCCTTATTTTTTTTTATTATTTTTTTTATTTTTTTTAATTTTTTTTTCAGATTTCCAGCTTCTGTTGTTTATTGTCACGACCTTAATGTCTCTTCAACTAGGTGTTCTGTTTAATTACGGTGTTTATAGTAAATATCAGCTCCCTTGGCTGTGTGCTGGGGGCCTGCAGCATGCGGAGTGCTTCGCTTGTAACTGCATCCCTTGTCTCAGTTCATTATCTGTTAATGGTACTCGACATGACAGGCTTGTTTTGATAAATGGAGGCTGCCAGGAAAGCTGGGATGGATTTTTGCAGGCGGTGGAATTGAGCTTCAGTTCATTGTGTAACACCAGATAACTGTTGCACACCGGACCGAGCACAACAGCGTGTTCTGTGAGGGCTGGGGGCACTTGTTCCAACTCCACTCAAACTCTCATTCTCTCCTGACCCATGTGAAGGTAGATTTTGCACTGTCTTGTTGGGCTTTGTGTATGTGTAACTCACATTTCCTCCCCCCTTCCCCCTTTTCCAGACATCAGGCTTCCAGAAGTGATATTAAAAGAAAAGCTGTTGGAGTTTATGATGCTGTGAACCAGCAAAGGTGCATTTCACGGCCAAGGAAAGATCTTTTGTGATCCATTTCCAAAAGGCAAGCTGAAAAGTCCCTGTTGCAAAATGGAGCTGGAGGCTGTACTCTGTGCATGTTTTCCCTTTCAGTCTCTGAAATGGGGGCAGATCTCCATATCTCACAGGAAAGCCAATTAGTGAGAGTTGAGTTGTCTCTGATGTTGGTGATTGAATGCTGTGGCTCTTCTGTTCATTGAAGGATCTCCAGTGTGCTGTGTACAAGCAGATGGGGCCTGGGATGATTTCACTGCTGTCTCCCACACCGCTGAATTCGGAAGTTGGTTTGTCTTGGATCTGCAAGACAGTGTCTGAGATTCAGGAATAGTCTCCAGTTCTGTTGCTGTGCTCAGACTGCTGGATGCTGTTCCCTGCACTGCTTGAACAACTTCCATCCTACTGGGATACAAACAATTCTGTGCCTTTTAAAATTATCATTATTATTATTATTTGAGTGCGTTTTTCCAATATATTCTGACTTTAAGGATTTGTGGTCCAAGCTGGCTGGGTCATCTGCCTTAAAGGGATGAGGTGGTTTTGAACAAGTACCGTCAAGCAGGGTATTTTTCAACTGATGGAACCTGGCCTGAATTAACTTACTGCTGGAAAGCTCTTTTGGAAGTCATTAGGAGTAAACGCTGATTTAAATACACACTGGAGCAGCAAGTTCCCTTCCACGATTTGCCAGGTGTTGGGCCACATTTGATTAGAAAATTGAAGAGTGAGGATAAATGCAATGTGGTTTTCTTTGTGCTGACTGGAGGATTGAATTTCAGCTCTGGCAGGTTTGGAGCTCTCACACGGCTACTTGGTTACAAAGCTTGTTTTGAACCAGGTCTGGCAAAGACAGGCTCCAGCTCGGGAGCTGTTGTACCATGAATATTGCAGGAGCAGAGCTCGTGCCATACACCAGCTTCAATTTGTATTGATCAGAGCAGTCCTGTGATGTGGCAAGGGCATTAGAATTAATCAGCTCCTTCAGCTGGGGCTTGTGGTTTTAGGGAGCTATTTCTAGAAAGCGCAGAATAAATTTCAAAGTTGGGTCTTTGTCTCCTGAAGGACTCCTGGGTTATGGTATGAGACATGGTAGAAATCTGTGTGGATAAATAGAGGGGAAAACACAACTACAAATAATTACCAGCATCTGGAAAGATCAACTTGGCAGGCAGGACTTGAGGGTGTTGCTCTAATTAACTGGGTCTGTGAACCTTAATGATTATTATTATTATTATTATTATTATTATTACTATTTTTTCTAAATTTTTATTTAATTTTTTTTAACTTGGCCTTTGTAAAGCCAGCTCTGGGAAGGTGTACTGCCGTATTTATTTTATAGGTAAAATATTACTGCACGCCTAGGAAATGGATTTGCTCGGCAGGGATAAAGTGTACGTTGCCCCGAGGTAATGGATTACATAGATGACTTGTTCTGCGTGTTATTCTGCAAGGGAAATAGCAAAGCTTTGCTCTAAAATTAAGTCGGTACCAGCAGCTGAAAGGTCATGGTTGTGGTGGTGAAGAACAGAGCAAGACATTGTGAGGCTCAGATGAGTTCCAGGTCTGCGTGGAGACGCACAGTGAGATAAATAGTCATTATTTAAAAAACCCCAATTAAACACAATTAAAAGGAACGCGTTCTGCCGAGCAGATGAATTTCTGTCTCAAAGCGGGGGGGGGGGGGGAAGGAAGGAAGACATGGTAGGAAGGGATTTTAAACAAAATGGCTTACTAATTGAACGCGCTGCAACAAAACCCCCCTCCTGAAGTGTCTCTGACCGTGGCACTGGCCGGGCATCCCCCCCTTCCCCACCTGGGCCGTGTTGGGATCCCCCGGCCCCCGTTCGAGCCGCATTTCCCCCCCGTGCCGTGCCGTGCTCGGGGGAGGCCGGGCCATTGATATTCCTGCAGCACCGCGGGCTGGGAGCGCCGAGAGCCCCGGGGGAGATGCTTCGCCTCCCTCCTCCTCCTCCTGCCGCTCCTCCTGCTCCTGCTCCGCCGGCTGCAGATGCCTTTTCTCGCTGACCACGCTATTAAAGCGCTGCCATCAATCACGGGGCTCCCGGTTCCGGCGGGGCCGGGCGGGGAGGAGGAGGAGGAGGAGGAGGAGGCGGGGAAGGAGCCGCGCGTGTGTCCGTGTGTGTTGGAGCTGCCCCCGCCGCGTGGGACCGGGGCCGGTGCGTGGGGACCGGAGGGGGCGAGCGGGGGGACCCGGGGGGGCTGTGCCGGGAGCGGAGAGGGGGCGGCGGGCCCGGGAGACCCCGCTCGGAGCAGCTGCTCGGCGGCGGCGGAGGGGCCTCCTTTTGTTCACCAGCTGCGCCTCCCGGCCCCGCTTCCTCCGTGCCTGCCCTTCCCGGAGCCCTCCTCCTCTTCCTCCTCTTCCTCCTCTCCTTCCTCCTCTCCTTCCTCCTCTTCTTCCTCCTATTCCTCCTCTTCTTCCTCCTCTCCTTCCTCCTCTTCTTCCTCCTCCTCCTCCTCCTCCTCCCGGACACCGCGGCTGTCCCCCCTCTCCCCCCGGCTCCAGAGCACAGCCCCTCCGGGATCGGGGGGGTTTGTTTTCCCGGGATCGGGGGGGTTTGTTTTCCCGGGATCGGGGGGGGTTTGTTTTCCCGGGATCGGGGGGGGTTTGTTTTCCCGGGATCGGGGGTGTTTGTTTTCCCGGGATCGGGGGTGTTTTCCCGGGATCGGGTTTTTTTCCCGGTCCCCCCCCATCCACCCCCGGGAGCTGCGGAGCCCGTGGGTGCCCCCCCGGACCTTCCCCCGGAGTTTGGCCAAGGCGCAGGAAGGATCTGGGATCCCGCTTGGAAACATCCCTCTGGAGTAGGTGCCCTACTGGGTGACTCGGTGCCTGTACGTGCACAGGTTGTGCTCCCAAGAGCTGCTTTTCAATTGTTACCCGGCCAAGGATAACCTGGATGGAGGAAAGGCTTGACTTAATTCTCTTTTCCTCCTTTTGGTTTGTTTTGGGTTTTTTATTTTTTTTATTTTTTTTCCCCCAGAAAAAGTTGGATCTAGTCGGTGGGTAGGTTGTTGTTGGCCTGGGAAGTTCAGAGTGTTCCATAAGGCTGCGGGGTTTTCTTTCCATAACAAACGCTTTACCTCCCTGGTCTAAATATAAACAGTTCAGCCGCTAGTGTTTAATTCTGTTTTTTAAAAGCAAACGAGATAAGGAGATAAGGATTGCGTTTGCCTTATCCTGGAAGAAAGTACTTTTTTTCATTGCTCTTGATACAATGGAATGCCTTTGAAGTACTAATTGGGACAGCGTGTGTGTAACTTTTTTTAACGATGTTTAATGGTGGATAAAGATAGTGACAGGAGACCTGCTCGACCACTTTGTTTCCTGAGGAAGAAACCAGCTCTGCTTTGTTTTGCAGTTGGTTTTAAGCTCCTCTGAGTCCATGTGGCTTCTCCCTGCATGGGGCATTGTGTGGCTGGATGGCTCCTTCCAGCCATATGGGGCGGCTTTAATTGGAGGGGAGTGGAAATGCCAGTTGAGGAGGCCACTGAATTTCTTTTTTTTGTTGTTATTGTTTGTTCTAAACTTAACATAAATGTTGGGGCGTGAAGCAGGAGAAAGTGGAGAACAGAAATCTAGTGAAGTGCAGTTTCAGATGCTCCACAGATATGGTTTTTTTCTGGGAATCAGTTTAAAGTCAGCTGGATTTCAAACCCTACAGACAGCACTATTCCAACGTAAAGCCGTTAATCTGCAGGCAATTAGTTCCAGACGTGCAACCAACTCCACATTTCTCTCAGTTTTTGTTCCTGCAGGCAGTCGCAGTTTTTTGAGCACTTTTGCCCAGTGACTGTCACAAGACAGAAGGTCTGAGACGCCTTTAACAGCGAGCCCAGAACGGTGGAGGAGCAGCAGCAGCAGCATTTGAAAAGCTTTTATTTGTTTTTCCAACCCTGTAATTTAGCAGTGTTTAAACTATTTCATAAAGATCTCTGGGACCCGGCGAAAGGTGGTTTGGAGTCCCCGAGCACTCGAGTGCTCGTTGTGCTCTGGCAGGCCGGGTGCTTGGCAGGCACTTGTGGAAATGTTGTTTGATCTGGCAGCAGGAGAGAATTGCCTGGGATTACACGAGTTTTTTCACCCCCCCTCGGTCGCTGTTTCAAAGTGATGCATCAGCGAGTGTTGCTCGAGAGCGTATTTTAGGGCACAAACTGCCTGTGTTCACTTAAAACATCTTGCCAGAGAGAGGCAGTTGAGAATTCGTCTTGTTTTGTGGTCAGGATTTATGAATTGAGGCAAGGGCTGACGTAATCTCTCCGACCACTTCCTTTGTGTGTGTTTTGGAGTTGATAGTGCTTTGTTTTACTTAAAATAGCCAGGGACTGTTTCTTGAATACTTTTCTATCTCCTCTCGCTGCTGTGGCCTTGAGTATGAGCAAGACAACTTGTTCCAGTTGTGTGTGATTATGTCCCTTGGAGGAAATGGTTCCTTCCTATTGTCACTAAGGTTCAGTGAATTGCTTGTATGCTAAGCAGATGAGACTTTAATTTTAATTAACATAATGATGTGTACAGCTGTTCTGTCGGAATGCATTGCCTGTCTTTGCCATTTTACTACAGGTTGTAGAGAATCCCTTGGTGTGTCTCTCAACCCCTCTTTTGCTTGCTTTTATTTATGCAGAGGTGACAAGATGGGGCTTTTATCTCCTGATGTGAGTGGTTAAGAGTTCATTGCCAGAGGGCTTGAGTTTGATTTTGTTTGTGTGTGGGAAAGAAAATAAGCTGTTTATCATTGAACTAATCCTAAACCTCCTTGTCTTTTGGGTTGAGAGGGGTTATGTTGCCTATTGCTTAAGAGTAGCCAGAAGGAATCCCGACCTTGCTAATTTTTTAATTCTTTAATGGATGTGCAGCTTTCTAGAGCTGGCTCAGAGTGTTAGGTCAGTGTGCATGTGTTAATCTTTCCTTGTCCTGGGACTTTTTCAAGTGATACAGAGAGATTGTGTTGATAATGTGTGTGCTGAACTAGGAGTAAAACCAGTTTGTAAAACACTGAAGACCAGTATTTCTGTAATTTGTTGATAAATGTGGGTAATACAATATTTCACCTGAGATCCAGTTACTGGCAAAAAAACCAATAGTGAAGGCAATTGCAGAAATAGGTGTATAGTGTGTTTGAGATTGTCATGAAATGCTCTTTTGGCCAAGTGCTTTTCAAATTAAGGCTGTTCTTTGGAGCACTGGGCTCTGGCAGATGAATGGATTAAAAGGTGTTGACTGGAGTTGTTGGAGTCCCCAGCTCTCGGTTGTGTCACTGTGGTCACAGTGTGTGTCTAAATCTGGGTGAAACTTGGCTTTGAACTGCTGCTGGTCTCAACCAGGCTTGTTTAGATCACCAAATCCACCTTCTGATGGAGGGGGATGCACCAGGCAGAACACAAGAGCAGCTCAGGAGCCCGGCTGGGAACTGGGGGGGGACATTGTTGGGGACTTGGCTCCCAACAGAATATTGGACAGGGCTGTGAGCATTTCCCAGGCATTGGGAGGCAGGGATTCCATGCAGCCTGTGGTGTTTGATGCAAATGCTCAGCATTTTCACCTCTCTGAAGGTCCAGAGCAGCTCTGGCTCCTTTCCTGAAGCAGTGGCTCAGAGCTGTGAGTGGCCCAACAAGCTGCAGATGAGTTTTATTTGGTTTTGTGACCTGTAATGTCTTGGCCAAGATATCTCCCTCTGCCTTAAAATAACTTTTTTTTTGTTTGTTTGAACCTTGTGTATTTAAAGTGCCAGGCTCAGGAAATGACATCTAAGAACACTGAGTAGTTCTGTTTTGTACTTTCAGGGTAAAGAAGGGAAATGGTGTATAAATCACTGTAGTCCTAGAATAGCAAGTGACCTGATGTGAATCTTTAATATTGACAGTCAAGTGCAGGAATCTTTGAGTTTCTCACCTTTGTGTGCAGAAGACTGAGCATTGCTTCACAAACGGGGTGTCCAAGGGGCAGCAGAGGTGGCTTTTGGTGTATGAGGGGGAGATTCTTCCATTTTCCTGATCCTGACACATCACTGAACTGCCAGTGGGGTGGATATAAGCGTTCAGTGTAACGAAGATTCCCAAAATAAGATGGGAAGGCCTTTTTTGGAGTAATTTCCTAGCTAATAACATGCAGCTTAAGGTGCCAATCTTCTCTAATACCTGTAAAACAAGATGATTTCAGAAGGGGTGTTTAGAGAAGAAGGGCTGTGGCAGGAAAACTGGAATTCCAGCTGGGCCTTGCTTAGCCCTGCTCCTTGTTTGGCTGATTCTCAGGTTGGTGTAATTCAGAATATACACACAGAATAAATTTCTCTATTAGTAAAGATTGGAAAAGCCACAAGTGATGTAACACAGTCAAGTACTAAAGGAAAGGAGCCATGAAAAACCTGCTCTGAGCTGCCTATGAAAAGTATTCATAAATGAATCAGAGGGAAATCTGCTTTTTATACTCCAGCTTTCTTAGCAGAAGTGAAACTCTTTCCAGGAGAGTGGACAAAAATAGTATTTATTCCAAAGTTTGCCTGGGGTAGTGGTTTGAGTTCTGACCTTTGGATACGAAGTGAGAACAAATAGTGTTGAAAAATGTAAATGATTAAAACAAGCTGGCCTTCTCTAGGAAACATTTGTGACAAGTTTTGCCAAGAAAAGGTCTGGGTGATTGGATTAATGTTTTATTTGAATGGGATTTGATTGTGATGTGTAGATTTTCTCACAGTGTTTTTTATATAATGGCTGTAAATTCAGCATTAACCACGTTGCTGTGCACTTCCCTTGGGAAGTGATGGCAAATTCCAAAAGGAAACTTGATTTAATTATTCCTCTCTAAAAATGGGGATCACTTTCTTTTTCATAGGGTGACAACACAGTGGGAAATAACAAATCTGGACTGTGTGAGGGTTGGTTCCTAAAAGTTTGATACTTGCAGATTTTTCATTCTGTGTTTTCCCCTGTAGTTTTTTTTTAAATGAACTGACTGTAAAAAGCTGTGTGATAGGTAAACCTTCTACTAAACCCAACCACTCTGGGTTTAGGTAATTGCTGCTTCTGTAACTCTAATTTTTACATGTAATAAGTTTTGTCTTAAGTGCTGATTTGAATTTTCTTGAAGCTACCAATGAAAATACTTCGGGGCTGGCAGTGTTTTCTTGGGGAATTGGCTTATTTCTAGAGATCAAAATGACTTGTTTTTGAAATAAAACTGAAATTTTGTTAATAGGCAGTAAATGTTTGAGCAGCACCTGGAGTCTGATAAGCTTTTACTCTGTTTAGATGCTTAAAATTTAAACCACTTTGGGGTTGGAATGTCACTGTCGGGTTTGGTGCGAAGGTCACGGCCTTGGCTTTGGTCACTGGTGGGAAGTGGAGAAAATGCAGAGTTTTGCCATTCCATTTGCTCTTTTAATCCAGAGTTCTGTCCCAGTTTTGTCTCTGTGCCTGCCCCTCAGTAAAATTACAGCAGTAAAAGGTTCTAAAACTCAAAGCTGAAGTAGCTTCGGGTTCCTTCTTGGGGAGGTTTCAGTGTAAAAAATCTGCAAAGTCAACACATTGACCTCAGCCAGGACCAAGGTGCCCCTTCCTCTGAGGGGGGGAGTTCCCAGCCTTTGTGTCCTTGCCCTGGGTGGGGGTTTTAACCCCAGCACAAGTTGGGAACTCAGTGATTTGTATTTTTTCACGTGGTGAAGTTTCCTGCATTTACTCAGTGCCTGATGAGCAGGAGCTGCCCCAGCGAGCACTTCAATTCCAAATTCCAAGGCAGTGTGGAAATGACTGAGCCATAATATGAGTCAACACAATTCAGGCACTTAAGGTTGGGGACTTCTTTTTTTTCTTTTTCTTTTTTTTTTTTTGTGGGTTTGACACAGTAACAGATCCCTGTGGAATTTACCCTTCCAAGCAGTCAAAACACACCGTGCTCGCTCCATTTCCTATTGAAATCTAACAAAGCAGCCAAAAATCAGATTTCCATTTCCTGGTAATAAAGCTATTCCTTTGAGATCAGAGCTGGGAATGGATTTATATATATTTACATATATATATATATATATATATATATATATATATATATATATATATATATATTTATTTACATATATATATATATATATATATATATATATCAGTTCCTGCTTAATAATTGACTATTCTTTGGTGTCTTATGTGCTGGGTTGTGAGTGTGAGGCAGAGCACATCTACCCTGGGTGTTCAGTATTAGACTGGTGTAATTGGCTTAAGGTTGTAGCCTAGTAAGGTTGTAGTTCAGGCTGGTATTAAAGAGTTAAGAGCAGCCCAAGGTTATTAGATCAGCTGGAAACCAATTGCCCTTTCACAGTGTCATAAAGTAATTATGAATAGTGTATGAAAACGGGGTGCAGTGTGTTCCAACATCACTGCCTGTCTTTCCCAGGAATTGCCTTGTCCTCCTTTGTGTTGAGCTGAGAATTTGCATATTCAGGGCGTGTTTGATATTTGCCACTTGCAGCTGGAAATGGGAATGTGGCATTAAAACCCCCCCAAATGATGCCATCTGGTTGTGGAGGTTTTCCATGAGGTTTTTCAGCTCCTGATAACGTTTCACCTCGGGTCTGTTCTCTTTAAACAAGCACATACCCCTGGTGCTGAGGGAATTGGGAGTATGGTTTGCTTTAAATTGGGAGTGTGCTCTGGTTTAAATTGGAAGAATTCTTTCCTGAATGGATGTAGTAGTTGCAGCTGAGCAGGGCTCTTGCAACTTCATCTGTTGCTGGAGTGTTTCTGTGCTGTCCTGACAGGAGAAGATGTGTTGCTTGGAAAAAAAAATCAGTCCTCATGCTCTGTTTTTAACTCAAGTAGCACGTGATCAAATGCTTCCACAAATTTTTAAGGTTAAAAAATAAGTTTTAGTCTAACTTGCCTTTGTGCACAAATGAGATCTGGGGTTTGAGTGATTTGTAACTAAAATATTGTTAAGGTGGAAGATAAGTACAGCTGGGATGTCTAAATCCAACCAGGAATGATAGTTATGCTGGAATTCAGCACCATGTCCTGCTTCCAGGTACCACCAAGGGCTTTTTTTCCAGTGGGGGAAGAATGAGAGTGGACAAGTGCCAGTGGGGACCTCCCATAGCAGGTCACTGTTGTCTGCTGGTACTTGAGAGTCAGGGTCTGCATTTGAGGGACCAGGAGTCCAAAGTTTGCCCTGGAAAGATGTTTGAGCCCCATGGAGCTGGGAAAAGCACTCCTTGTGGATTTTTAAAGCACAGAGTCAGTCACAGAAATGGGAATGAAGCTCGACATGTACATGCTGAACTTCAGAGTTGGACTTTTCTAACAAATGCTGCTGTCTGAAGTTCTGCTTTGGCACAGAACTTTATTGAATCCATGCTTTTGGCTGGGGGCATTCCCTCTGAGGATGCACTGTGGCATCTGAGATGCCAAAGGTAAACAGAACTCTCTTGTTCTGTTCCATTCCTGCAGGAGTTCAGGATGGTTTAGGATTTCAGGAGCGTGACAGGATTCCTGACAGTGAAATCTCTGAACATCTTTCAGTTCATTTGGAGCAGAGGGAATTTTGGGGGAGAAATTCTAAGCATTGTACATCAGGGTGATAAAGTTCTGAGATCATTTTCTGCCCTGTGGATCCCACACTGCCACGTGGGGTTGGTGTGGGTCTCCTGGGAGAGCTCTTCCATGGAAGTCCTAAAGTACATTAACAGTTCTTAGGCAGATAAACAAGTGCTTTAGTCCTGCAGATAAGTGTGTGGAGAGATGATGAGTCATAAAACCTTCCCTGGGATTATCTTTAGGAGGCAGCTGAAACTTTTCCTGCCTCTTCCAGCCTAAATTGTGCATGTGATGACTGTTTTGGTTTTGAAGCTCAATATGTGAGCAAGGCAGTGGTTGTGTTTGGGATTTTGGGGGTTTTTTTTGTCTAGGTTTATACAGGGATCTTTTTCTTAGAACTCTTGCCGTGGTTTTTGCTTTGTTTGGGGTTTTTGCTTTGCTTTGATGTGTTGTTTTTTGAGGGTTTCGGCTTGGTGCCTTTTTTTTTTTTCCTTCCCCTCTCCAAGAAGGCTTTTTAGTTTGTGGGAGGTTTTGGGTTTTTTTTAAACTCTAGAGCAGCGTGAGTGTAGTTCTCCCTGTCTGGGAAGCAGTGGACAAAGAAATAATATGCACAGCACTACTGAAAAATCATGACAAGTTTTTCACTTGGGCTGAGAACTTGAGAAAACCCTTCATACCTTCATAGGAGGTTTGTTTTTTTTTTTCCTTCTTGGTCTTATCAATACAATTTGAATAAAAAAATAGTACATAATTATTTTGAAATGTCACTTAAACCAAAGTTCCTTCTGATTCAAAGGCCAGATCAGCATATGTTAAGGAGTAGTCAGCAAGTAATAAATCTCACCCTGGCTGTGTGTGTTATCTCATGGGAGAGGCTGCAGGACTGGAGGAGAAAACAGGGCTAATCCCTCAAGTGCTGGCTGGATTTAATTAGGTCCCAGTTGCTTGGGTAACTGGCACCTGGTGAATTTTCTTCTGTAGTATTTTGAAAAGTAGCTCTTAAGTCAGCTCCTGATTAGGTCTGTGTTGCAGGGAAACACTTGGTGACAGGGCATCCTTCTGAACTCCTGCTCCAGTTAGGGAATGTTCACCTGCTTTAAACGATGGAAACTTCACCCACAGGTGTCCTCAGAGCTGCAAAACTTCAGTGCCCCAGAACAATAATGAGTCATGTCATTTGTTTTGCTGTCTTTGGTTGCTAAAGGATCACCTCAGGTTTTTGTTGGAAAGGACAAGTGAGATATGGTAACACTGGTCCAGGTTATTGTGGGAATAAAGAAGGTCTTAAAAGACTTTCCTTGGTCACAGCTGGATGAAACACTGCTGGGAACAGCTTCTGTTGCTCTCTTTAGTCTCATGTTTGGACTGACAGGAAGCTGAACAGGAGCCAGAGTGTGCCCAGGTGGCCAAGAGGGCCAATGGATCCTGGCCTGGCTCAGGAACAGGGTGGCCAACAGGGCCAGGGAGGTGATTCTTGCCATGGACTCAGGGCTGGTGAGGCCACCCCTGGAGTGCTGTGTCCAGTTCTGGGCCCTCAGCTCAGGAAGGACATGGAGGGGCTGGAGCAGGTCCAGAGAAGAGCAACAAGGCTGGGGAAGGGACTGGAGCACAAGTGCTGTGAGGAGAGGCTGAGGGAGCTGGGGGGGCTCAGCCTGGAGAAGAGGAGGCTCAGGGGAGACCTCCTCACTCTCTGCAACTCCCTGGCAGGAGGGGGGAGCCGGGGGGGGTTGGTCTCTTCTCCCAGGCAACCATCAGCAAGACAAGAGGGCTGGGTCTTCAGCTGTACCAGGGGAGGTTTAGGTTGGATATTGGGAAGAATTTCTTTGCAGAGAGGGTGCTCAGCCATTGGAATGGGCTGCCCAGGGAAGGGGTGGATTCTCCATCCCTGGAGGTGTTTAAGGACAGACTGGATGTGGCATCAGTGCCATGGGCTGGGAACCACAGCGGGGTTGGATCAAGGGTTGGACTGGATGATCTGGGAGGTCCCTTCCAACCCAGCTGATTCTGTGATTCTATGTCTTGTTCACTACAGACTCCAAGTAGCTTTATTAAATATTTAATGTTGTTTCAGAGCTTCTACTGGTGTCTGACCTTAAACCTTCGCCTTGAAAACAGAGTTAGGAACTTCATAGTGCTTCATTTAGGGAAAAGAACCTCCATTTTGAAGGTATTTTCAGTAGGATACGTGGCTTGTGTGATCTTAATTTGCATGTCATGGAGTATTAGCATGTAATTATGAAAGCTAAGGAGGTTTTACTTCTTCTTTTTCTTTTTTTTTTCTTTCCCATGTGCTCATTTTTGTCCACAAGTGTTTCAGGTCTCTTATTTCTGTGAGAATGTGTCAGTCAGCACACAAAGGGTGAGCATCCTTGGATTTAAGGAGAGCAAGGCCCAAAGCCATCAAATAATTTTTTTAAAAAAAGCAATAAATTTTTTATTAAAAAAATAAAATTTTTTTAAATTTTTTCAAAATAAAAGCAATAAGATTTTTATTAAAAAATTTTTAAATAATTTTTAAAATAAAAGCAATAAAATTTTCATTTAAAAAAATAAATTTTTAAATAATTTTTAAAAAATAAAATAAAATTTTTATTTGAAAAAAATTTTTTAATAAAAATTTTATTGCTTTTATTTTATTTTTTAAATAATTTTTTAAAAAGCAGTAAAATTTTTATTAAAAAAATAAAATTTTTAAATTTTTTTCGAAATAAAAGCAATAAGATTTTTATGAAAATTTTTTAAAATAATTTTTAAAATAAAAGCAATAAATTTTTTATTTTAAAAAATAAATTTTTTACATAATTTTTTAAAAATAAAAAAAATTTATTTGAAAATTTTATTCTTTAAATAAAAATTTTATTGCTTTTCTTTTATTTTTTTTAAAGGCCACTCCACGTGGAGCTGGATGGTTGTTTGCATTGCTTATTTGATGCTTAATGGCTTATGGTCTTACTCTGCAGCCTTGTTCTCAGCAGCTTAACAAAGATCAGCCCCAAAGATGTGGTGGTGCCTCCCCCTGTTCCATCAGATCCCACTGCTCTGGTCAGCCAGGAGTTCAGAGCATCTGCTGAGATCCTGGAAGTGGGAATTCTGTTCATATCTGCAGCGTGACCAAAGCCAGAAGTTATTTCATGCAGTGTTAAAATATTTCCCTCGCTGTGGATCAGGCTCAGATCAATCACTTGGAGCATTCCTTAATATTTTCCTCTCCTCATGGAAGGTGTTGGGAGGTCCTTTCACTTGGGTTCATTAGCAGCTGAGTGCTGTGGGGTCATTCTTGGGGCTGAGAGCTGTTTAAAACCCGATCTATAGGGTTGAAACTGTGTGAGACCTGTGAACTGGTCCTTTTTTTAAAACCAGTGCTTCAAATCTCCTCGGGAATTCAACTGGTTGTTGCCCAGGAGCAGTAACACAGCTACAAAGGAGGGCAATTTTTCAGTTATCTTTGAAACTATGCACTGGTTTGGTTTTGGGGTTTGTTTTTTTTTTTGAGAGTAACTTCTCTGACTTTCAGAGGAGTGAACCAGACCTGAGGGGAGGAAAACATGTGGAAGTTTGTGCAGTGAGGAGTCACCGGGCAGCTGAGAGAGGTTGGTGTTGGTATGCAGTACAAAAACCAGCCAGGAAAGTGGTGTAGGATCCCTGGGAAGTTCACCTCGGGCAACTGTGCTGCCTTCAGGGAGGTGTAAAGGACACCTGGCTGTATTTTTGGGATGAAAAGATGTTAGAAGGCAACTGCCAGCATTGACAGCTTTGGTTTCCATCACTTGAGGTCATGCAGGAGATCATGAGATCCCTTGAAACACAGACCCCTCTTTGCAAAGACCTTTTTGGGATCTTTAGAGAGAGCACCGAGGGATAATGAGCTGTTGGAGGTTGGCTGCAAACTCATTTTTGAGCAGCACGGCTCTGTGCTTTCATTCTTTGCCTTGCTGGTTTTTTTTGTTTGCTTTCCAGATAATATTCCTGCTGCCTCGTGTAGCACTGTCAAGATCAAAGGTCATCCTTGCACTAGTAGGGTTTTACCACTTTAAATACGAAGTATTTATTGCTGTTTTCCCTAAGTGCAATAAAGGAAGTGAGATGTAATTGAATCCATTTCAGTTGTTAAGTGTTATGAAATGATGAGGAATATGCTGACCATTTGCTGCAGACAGTCTATAATACGAGACAGGGCTCAAGCCTGCATTTCACACATGAATAAGCACAGTTAATCTCCTGATTACAACAGCCCTGCCTGACCGGGAAGGGAGGCTTTGGGGGGAAGGAAATTCTGACGTCTGCTCTGTCATTAACTGAAATAAGCTGCTCCTCAGAGAAAATGAGACCCGGGCCTGAAATTCAAGGCAGTTTCTCTAGACAGGGTGGTGGGTTGAAAAACAGAGGGGTTTCCAAAAGGCCAGTTTAAAGGGGTTGTTACAGCTTGTTCTAATGGGAAAGGGAAGAAGTTTTCAGACACTTGGTATTAGAGGAAGGGAAATATTACAAGTTTATTTACATACATATATATATATAACAACTTAATTATTTTTTTACAGTAAAACAATATATTACATTAGGTTAAGTCCCTCCTTTTTTCCAAAAAGAGTCCAGGAGGAAAAGGAGAAGTTGTCTTTTTTTTTTTTTTTTTTTTTTTTTACTTTCAAGCTACAGTTCTTCTAAAGTAATTTCTTTTAGCACTGTTAAGTGTCTCTTATCTTGTCTTTATCCCCTGTTTTATCATCTGTCTCTGCTTGTACAGAAAGTGTTTTAAAACAGCGGATGAGAAAAAAATCTGTTTATTCTGATAACATTGTACCTTCTCCCCTCTGACCAAAAGAGGAGAATTTCTTTGTTTCTACTCTTGTGGAATTTTATGGAGCACTTAAGTGGTGCAGCTTTAGTCAGTCTTGCAGATAGTCTCTAAATCTCAGGATGCTGCTTTCTTTAGAGAGGAATTGCTTTAATTACAGCCCTGAATGTCTGGTCAGGGCTCATCTTGGGAGACCACCCTGCACTTACTCTTCCATTTTGAGGAGCTCAGATCCACAGGCAGTTGTCTGGAGTTTAAATAAAACACTTAATGTGGCTGAAGACCAGAGGTTTTTGCCTTTGCTGCTCCCAAAAATAACCCCGATCTAGTTTTGGGTTGGGTGATTTAAATAACTGCAGTTGGAAGCTTTTCTGGAAGATGAAAGGTTTGCAGGGGGACAGCTGAGCCACTGAGAAATGGAATATCCAGTGGAGAAAAGCACAGCTAAATCCACCCAGGGAGTGACAGTTTGGGGGATATTTGGAGCCATGTTGCAGAGATGGAGGTGCCAAAATAAAATTTAGAATTGGAAGCTGAAATGAGGTGTGGGCAGAGTTTTGGGTGTAGTTGCACTTGGAGTTGCCTGCGAGGCAGCAACGGGCTCGTTCTAATAAACACACACAAATGGAGGTTTTCAGTATTATACAAAACTCATTTCTGTCTTAAAATAAGTGACTTAGAGGCAAGTATAGGGATGTGTTCTATTGGTAAAATTGATAAACATCCTGTAAAACCAGGGCTGTTGTAAAAGGGACACAATTCTGTTTCATTGACCCTTATCTTGGTTGTTATTGTGTACCAGCAATTTCTCTTTATGCTTTGATTTCTTTGTTGGTTTTCCCCAGATCTGAATTTACAGCACTTGGCAATGTTTAGATTTTATGTATTTTAGTAAACATACTACAGATTTCTCTTTTTATTTGCCACAGACCTGCCTGTCAAGAGATCCATATGCATGCTTTCAACCCTTTTTACTTCTCAAAATCTGTTGTCTTTTTTTTCTGAAACCTCTGTCAACAAATGAGGGGGTTTTTTTTGCAATACTTGATGATTCATCAGGTGAAAATGTGATTTATTTGTTGGGGTATGGGTGGTCCCGTGGCTGATCTGTAGTGGGATGGTGGAATGGCTCCACTGCCTCTGGTTTAGGTTCTCTCCCCTAATCTCACTTTTTGTCTCTTTATCTGCATTTTGTTGGCTGAATGGTTATCTTGCCAATCCAGTTGTGCAGGTGTGGTGGCTGGGAGGAAAGCAGAGTAATTGTGCCTGATAAAACCCAGCACAAGGTGGGATTGGGGTGTCCTGTGCAGGGCCAGGAGTTGGACTTTAATGATCCTTCTGGGTCCCTTCCAGCTCAGGATATTCTGTGATCCCGTGATAGAAACTGTTCAAAATAATCTGCTGTATATAACAACGAGGGTTTTTTTCCTGTTTTAAATGTTGTTAAGCAACCTCATAATGCAGATGTTTCCTTGGCTCCAAATGACTCCAAGTTCCCCAGATAACAGTTCTTGTTACAGAAGCAGCTCCTGCAGGTCCCGTGGGCCTGTTCTCCCCTAACAGCCTTTAACAGGAGGGAGTTATCTTGCATTATATGGTCATTTTTTAAAGCTCTGCTTTTTAATGGTGCTATGGGATGACTACTTTGCATTACTCAGACCTATTTTGTGGTAATCATTGACATTAGCCCGGCTGACTTGAGAGAAGCAGCAGTAAATACACGGCTTCATATTTACTGCCTGTGGATTGTTGTTTGTTCCCGTGTGTGTTATGACTACAGAGGCCATTAAAGCACCTTTTTGAACGACAAGAGGAGTTCTAATAAAGAACTCCCACTTTAATAGGGTGGATCAATGCCCTGGGCCGGGCTGGGAGTTTTTGTGCTCTGCTCACAGCTCTGTACCTTGGTTGTTCTGTGCTTTTGGGGTCACCACTGAACCACTCGGCCCTGATGGAGGTGAGAAGGGGTTTGGGAGAGGCTCCTGCAGTGGTTTGGGTGTCACAGGGCTG
Organism: Manacus candei; assembly: GCF_025592945.1. Lineage (NCBI taxonomy): Eukaryota > Metazoa > Chordata > Aves > Passeriformes > Pipridae > Manacus > Manacus candei. The sequence goes on from NW_026138070.1 coordinate 4,777,884, forward strand.
GTGACCAGTGTGCAGACAGCCCCCGTGTCCTGCTGTTTGCTGCAGCCCTCACCACACACTGAGAGAACAGAAAGCATAACTCGTTTATCCGCTAAATTTTGGAGCCCAGAAACTTTCTAAGACTGTATTGATCTTATGTTGCTGCTCTTGAACTAGCGTGAGGAGAAACTGTGGCTTATTTGGAAGGACATTACTTTTCTGGCAGCCTGTGTGTAAAGCTGTGTGAGAGCAGCTGTTCTCAGAGAGCTGCTCTCGGGTCACTGTTGGGTCCATAAATCGCCCACCCGTTTTTGGAGGAGGCAGGAGCTGATCTGCTCCCTCCAGATATCAGTCCCAGTGTTCCCTGTGGCCAAAGCTGACTGTCTTAAGTGTTGTTCTTAGTCCTTCCTGAATTTAGGAGCTCTTGCAAGTAAAAAGTTGTTCTACTTGTGCTGTGCCAATTTAGAATAACACAAAGGGAAATGTTACTTTGCTGTCTTAGATCCTTCCCACTCCAATCCTTAAAAATCCTCACGATTGCCCCATAAACCTGGCAATTTCCTCCTGAAAAATTGACTCTGAAGCCATGCAAAACATCCAACATCCTGGTGACAAATGCAGAAATAGTTTTGCCTTGGGAAATCTGGCTTTGCTGCTTTCCCCCAAGTTCTGTGGCATCAACACCGTGTTGAAGAGAGGGATTTGGGATCTTATCTGAGCTGTCACCCTGCATAGCTCGTCTGTCAAACAGCCCCTCGACCTGGATTTGGGGATGATGCCGTGACATCCCAGGTCGGGGGGTCTCAGTGGGAGGGTGGAATGTGCAGTGGGAGGGCAGCACCAGAAACTGGGATTTCAGACCTGGCAGCTGCCAGCGTGGCTGGTGCGAGACCCGGCTCAGAAACGTGAGCTCTCCCCTCAGAAATGTGAGCTCTCCCCTCAGAAATGTGAGATCTCCCCTCAGAAATGTGAGATCTCCCCTCAGAAATGTGAGATCTCCCCCTTTGCTTTGCTCAGGTCCCGGTGGGTAAATAGCAGGGGAAGGAGAAGGTCGGTGTCTGTCATGGGGAACACCTGGAATTGTGTGCCTGGATTCCAGGGTCACCTCGGGGCTGGGAGGTGCTGGTGAAGTGGGTGCTTTGTGTCCACCCTGGAGCCATGGGGGGTGATTGGCACAGAGCAGTTCTGATGAACAAACACACTTTTAATTGCCTGTTCTTCGAGGGCTTCCAAGGGCTGTAAATGTGTAACTCGGTGACCATTCCTGCCCACAGAGTTCCAGCGGGTGTTTGTGTTACAAACTCCCAGGGAAGGAGATAAGGGAGACAACTGATAAGAGGCACATAAATCATTGCAGAGGCTCCTGAGAGCTTTTTAAGACTTTCAGCAAACTTGCCTCCAGAAGGGTCACACACTTGGCCTCTGAGCATTCAAGGACAGGCAGCAGGACCCTTCAACACCCAGTGCCCCAGCAGGGTTGTTCCAGTCCTCACTGCCAGGAGGTGCCCGAGAACAGGGCAGGAAAATTAATGTTTGTGCTGAACGATGCATTGATATCCCAGGGAAGAAGTTGGTGTGTGGTTTGTACTCCTGGTGGGGAGAGCTCCGTGTTCTGGCTCTGTGTGTGGGAGTTGGGTGGAAAACACTGCAGGTAAATGCAGCAGGATCTGGAGTATGGAAGTTGGGGTGAGTACCTTCAGCAAAATCTCACTCCAAGCAGTGAAATACTGTTTTAGAGTAATGATAGAAAGCTCTTGCTGTATCTTTTCTTTCTTTTACTTTCCCTTTTTCTTTTGCTTTCCTTTTTTTTTTTGCTTTTCCCTTTTTCTTTTGCTTTCCCTTTTTCTTTTGCTTTCCCTTTTCCTTTTGCTTTCCCTTTTTCTTTTGCTTTCCTTTTTTCCTTTTGCTTTCCCTTTTTCCTTTTGCTTTCCCTTTTTCCTTTTGCTTTCCCTTTTTCCTTTTGCTTTCCCTTTTTCCTTTTGCTTTCCCTTTTTCCTTTTGCTTTCCTTTTTTCCTTTTGCTTTCCTTTTTTCCTTTTGCTTTCCTTTTTTCCTTTTGCTTTCCTTTTTTCCTTTTGCTTTCCTTTTTTCCTTTTGCTTTCCTTTTTTCCTTTTGCTTTCCTTTTTTCCTTTTGCTTTCCTTTTTTCCTTTTGCTTTCCTTTTTTCCTTTTGCTTTCCTTTTTTCCTTTTGCTTTCCTTTTTTCCTTTTGCTTTCCTTTTTTCCTTTTGCTTTCCTTTTTTCCTTTTGCTTTCCTTTTTTCCTTTTGCTTTCCTTTTTTCCTTTTGCTTTCCTTTTTTCCTTTTGCTTTCCTTTTTTCCTTTTGCTTTCCTTTTTTCCTTTTGCTTTCCTTTTTTCCTTTTGCTTTCCTTTTTTCCTTTTGCTTTCCTTTTTTCCTTTTGCTTTCCTTTTTTCCTTTTGCTTTCCTTTTTTCCTTTTGCTTTCCTTTTTTCCTTTTGCTTTCCTTTTTTCCTTTTGCTTTCCCTTTCCCCCTTTTCCTCCTCTGTGGCTTCCCAGTGCCTGTGCCCTCAGTTTGCAGCCTGTTTGTGTGTTGTGCTGAGCCAAGCTCTCCACTTTGAGATGATGGATGAACCGTGGGGTGGGGAGTATTCCCAGGAATATCCTGCATGAACTCTTAAAATACTTGATCCCTCTGAATATCTGCAACTCATATTTTCAGTGGCAAATGGATGATAAGGAAAGAATGTGGGAGAAAGCTGATAACAGATGTTCTTAGTCTTTGCTGAAACCTAAAGGTTAAAGGTGTGTGTGGCTCCCCTGCATTTAATGAGCTTTATGGTGGATGTGGGATCTTGGGAAGTGGGAGCTGTGTGGAAACTCCTCTCTTGGGTGCTTGGAGCAGGCTGGGAGGATCTGAACCCCAGTCTAGTGCTCCACTTGGATACCTGGAGTTTAACTCTTCATTCTGTCTGTGGCAGCTGAGATTTCTTCTCCCTTACACTGATTATCAGGGTTATTTTTCACAAATGACCTCAAAGGTTTTCTTGAAGCAGTTCTTCAAACCTTATGAGTTTAGAGGGGGAACCTTTATGGGCTGTTTCCTTTTTTGTTTCTTTTGTAAAAGCTTAATCCCTTGCACTGAAACAGAGTTAAAATTCTCCCTTGACATCTAAATTAGAAAAAACTCCGTGGCAGGAACTCCAGCAGTGGCAGCACATACTTCCTTTAATCTGGCATTTGCTGGAAACAGTGCCTTTTTATCTGGCAATATGAGACTAAAAGCTTACAGAAGAATGGTCCTGTTGTGTTTATTAAGGCTGGTAACACATGACCAAACAAATCTTGTTAAAAGATTTATCTGTCTGGCTTAAATAAGAAAAAGGAGCTCTTCTCCATATTTTTAGTTCCCCTCTGATGCCTTCCTGTTACGGTCTCATAGCATTTCTGGTGGACTTGCTTTCACATTATCTTTAAAACCTGACTCTTTAATTCTAGTTAAGAGGTTTAAGTACTTAATGTGGGAAGAGGTGGTATATGTGCCTTTTGCTCTGATAAAGGTCTCCAGGTACCCAGATGAAATCCCTGCAGGGCCCTGTGGGACAGGTCACTGCACTTTGGCCATCCCAGAGCTCCCAGATCCCACTGGAACTCACTGCTCGTGGGAGCAGCACTGCCCTGCTCTCTGGGCTGGGATGGGAGATGGGAATTTGTGGCTGAACAAATGCTGAAACTTCTAATTTGAACTAGATTTAAAATGCTGGAGAACACCCCCCCCCAGCCAAGTGAATATGGGGCAATAAGTTGAAAATAGTGATTATGAACTTCTGCACTTCAGGTTTTTGAGTTAAAGGTTAAATTGTGCCTGCTTGATTTCTCCAAAGATACTTTGGCAAGACCATCTTTTAGGTTCCACTTGAAAATGCAGAGGCAGGTCTAGTAATATTCCTTATGACATCTCTTGTTCTCTGTCTTTGGGAGTGGAACTGAGGTTTAGTGAGAGTCCAGCCTGACACCCGGGTGCTTTTGGGCTTGACTAGAGAAGGACTAGTTGAAAGTGCAGGTGTATCCTGTGCCCTGAGGGGTGGCTGGGAGCTCTTTGTGCTATTTTTGGAGTGATGCTGCTCTGGAGTTGCCTGTCAGAGAGGTGAAGGCTGCAGAGAGGTGTCAGGAATGCAGGGACCTGGCAGGGCTTTGCTTTCCACTTCATTGGCACTGAAGTTTTCCTCCAGAGCTGCTGTGGGCAGGGGAGGGATCCTTGGGACTTGTCTGCAGTTGGTTCCACCTTAACTGTTCTGAGAGGCTGCTGTGCAATGTTAAACACCTTTTCTGTACCAAAGGAGTGTTTGCAAGCACTCAGCAGAGCACTGCAGGGGCCAGTTCTGACCTGGTGAAGCACCTGCTTCCAGACTTCTCCCGAGACACTCAGTGCCAACTTTCCTCCATCCTGCCTGCCCCAGACTCAAACCCAAGGTTCCTGGTCCCAGTTTGCTCTGTTCCTTCATCACTGAGCCTTTTTTTAAACAGGAATCAGCACACTCGAATGTGTCGTGAGGTCATCGGTATCTGCATTTTTTTGCTACTAAGCAGAGAACAGAAAACTTCAGTGAGTGACTCTGCAAACGTGTTGTTGGCTCGTGTTTGATCTCTGAACAATTTCAGATAAAAAAGACCTTTCAAGTCTGGTGGCACACAGGGTGGAGGCAAGGGAAGCTCTCCCACAGTGGATGTAATAAACTTACTGGGAGAAGTGGACGTATCCTGAGGCTCTGGTTAAAAAATAATAACAACAACGAAGTCTCAGAGTGTGATTGCAGCAGAGTTAACATTTTTCCTCAGGTTTTTCAACTTGCATCGAGCAAATAATGGACAGGGGCTGTTCTCCCCCTCCTTTGCATGCCAGGCTCAGCTATTGTAAAGTGATTGTTCCCCTTTTAGCTCAAATGACTTCTTTCCCAGCTGAATTCCCTACGGAGGGAGCAGTAAACCGGTATCAAAGGCTGTTAATGCCCTTCAGCCCGTGGTGCTTAACCTGAATTTCTCTTCTGTAGTTTAATGACAGAAGCAGCTGCTTTGGTGGTGGTTTGGTACAGGGAGAACGAGGGGCTGCCAGTGAATAAAATTACAGGAAACTCAAACCCCAGAGCTTGCCAAAACCCGGATTTTCAGTGTATTTGCCTCTGCTGTCCTAATCCAGAGTTAAACATCTGTGTGATTGCTGTGTGCTGTATTACCCCAGTTTGCTTTAGAGAACAAAAAAAGAAGGCTTGGAGTGTTTTTGTGGGTTTTGTGCTGGTGTTTCCTCGGGTTCCACGTTCATTCAGAATTCCACAAGTGCTGAACCCACCACAACATCTGGGAGTGAGGAGTGATGCTGAGCCAGCAGATACTTTTTCACACTATTTCCATTTTGGTCCAGGGTGATTCAGCAACATGTAGAGTCTGTAACATCCTCCTGTTCCAGGGTGGTTGGTGGGTGAGGTGAGAACATGTGAAATGAAACCCCAACACTGAAGTTTAGATGATGTGTAAGAAACTTTCTGCTCTTCTGCTCAAAGGGATCCTTCCAGATACTGGGTGTGTCCTTTATCTATAAACAGCTCTTTGCTTTTGGTTTCTGGTGGTGGTAAATAAAGAGCAGGGATGCAGCAGGGGACAATGTTGTGTCTCACCATAAAAGCAAAATATATCTTGGAATCTTCAAAACACGTTTGGCTCGTTGCTTAAATAATAAAGTTTCTTAATCAAATACTTCTTTGTGGTAATAATGGCTTAATCTTAATTAGGTGGCTGCTGATTAAACAGTTTTTCTTTGCTCCTCTGGCAGCCCTGTATTGCTGTTAAACAGTTGAGTTTGTGCAACATTATCTTTTCTCTGTCGTGTTTTTTCTTGGTCCTGTTGCAGCTGAATTTAAGGTTATGGGATTGCTTTATTCTTAGACAGAAGTAGTCGTTGCTTCACGGTGATGTTGGCTGAATGCTGCAAAACTTTTGAAATGGAGCATTTGGAGTAAAATAGTCTTGGAAATGGGATGTACTTATGTGAGAAAGTTGAACAGTGCTCGTGCTGAGATTGCATCCCAAGGTAGGGACTGATAAGATGAAGAGGCTGCCTCTGCTGTTCATAAATACATTGGCTGTGGAAATGACTTGTTCTGGAATCTCCTGAAATGGGAGCTGGGAGGAGAGTGGCCATTTGGCTGTGTTTTTTTAGCTGGAAATTTCACAGCTGAACAGACTGACTGTGCTCTACACTAATTATTGCCCAGCCCTCCAGTAAACGAAATCATTCTGAACGTGGTTTTTAATTATTCAACGTTCCTCCTCTGTGCAAAAAAAAAAAAAAAACCCAAACACAAAAACCCAGGAAAAAAATCCCCATTAATAATTGGACTTGTAATAAAAACACTGAAGTACTTTGTTTGGATTTAATCTGAGAGCAACAGCAAGGACTTAAAACCTGCAGCTGTGGGGGGGGTTTAAATCCTGCAGGGTTGGTCCTTGCTCCTGGGGAGAACTGGAATCCATCAGTTGAGGATGTTTGGAGGCTTCTCCTGTGCTCCATGGCAGGGGCTGTGGAGGGGTTTGCTCTCTCCTGGCCAGTTGGTTTTACCTCTGCCCATAAAAAGGGTCGATGGAGACAGAAGAGCAGGGCAAGGGGGGGAAGTTGCACTTGGGGGGGTGACTCCTGGGAAGTGATTTACCCCCCAGGCACGGGGAGGTCACTGGGTTTGATGTGGTGTTGGCTCTTGAACAGACTCCACTGGTGTAAAATGGTTCACTTGGAATTTGCTTTCCAAATAAAGCTTGGCCAGGAGCAGCCTGCACTGAGAGCCTGGCTGCTTTTTCCAGGGTTATTTGCACAACTCTGCTTCCTTGAGAGTTGTGGGTTATGAAGAGGAGCTCAGAATGCCTCAGATGCAGATAAAATTAATATGGATGTATTATCTATCAGTTATTAATTAACTTCAGTTTATTTTTCCTTCAGACAGGGACTTTAAAATCATTTTTCCTTTATGTTCAGAGCTGTGTGGGGTGGTTGGCACCTTCTTAAGTTTGGGGCTTCAAGGAAAAGCCCTGTAGCTGTCCAGGTTCAAACCTGCTCTTTCTGTTCATGTGCCACCCATCCCCAATAATTCAATACTGTGGTGACTGATGGATGATTGGTTTTTTTTAATTGGAAATTATTTAGAGGCTAAAGAGACACATTTTGCACTTGCCAGAGAAAGGTGCTTGTGCTGGGCTCAGCTGTGCCACAAGAGGGGTGTGATCCTTTCACCAGAGCGATCTTTATATCAACAGTGAGAGTTAAAAAAACCCCCAAGTTTGCTGCTGGGGAATTCCCTAACCTCTGGAAATTTAAGACATTTCTTATTGAATCCCTGCAGAGCTTTGCTCTCACTATTACCTGCAGCTTCTCTGGCAGTTGACAGGTTCATTGTGCTCTTCTCCACTGGAGTTTCATTGGATTCCCCCGGTGTGTTATCAGAGTGATGGCAGCTGCTATAACAGGGAAAGAAAACAGAATCATTTCCTACCTGAGCTGTTCATTCAGGAAATGCCTGAGAGATTCAAGGCACAGCCTGAATTGCATCAGCAAAAGCAATTTGTCTCTCTCTCTTGCTGTTTCCATTGCTGGAGGTGGGAGTCGACAGGGAATGTTGTGGTCTGAGGTTCCTGTCAGGCTGAAGGAATGTCAAGTGCAGGGGATCACTGACTGCTCAGCTGACTTCTTAAAGATGAAAATAGTCCTTTTCCTTCTCTAATGTGGTTTCAAAAGCTTAACACATGAACAATGAATGTTCTCAGGGCCCCAGCCTTTGAGGCTGCAGCTTTCTACACAGTGGGTGAAGTTCTCATTGCACCAAGCAGCAGCTTCCTGCAAAGTCAGGAGTTAGATGTGAGTAAATTGGTGAATCAGGGGAAAAAAGATAATTTACCTTTGTGTGTTGGATGCCTCCTTTTTGAAACACTCTCCTTTCAGGAAAGATCCTATTTTTATCTATGGAAAGGCAGGTTTTGTTAGTGCATTTGTAACTCCTGCGGTTTGGTTTGGTTTCAATTAATTAATTCCTGTAATCTGTGGATTACAGGTTGGCTCTATTTTTGGAAAAGCAGGATAGGGGCAGGACTTCCTAACAGATTGCCCTGGAAGTGGCAGATGGCATCCTTTACTCTGTCCCAGCTTTGTAGGGCATCCGTTGTGAGTGGTGTGGGGATGTGAAACAATCCAGCCATTTGCTGAACTCCTTCATTTGCTTCCAGTTGGGAGCCAGAGGAAAGGAAAGGAACTCCTCCTTTCTTGCACTTGTCCCTTCCTAAATCTTTTATGGAATTGCTTTTTTTCCTTCCTGTTAGCTGCAGGTACAAAGTGATGTGTGTTCTCAGTGAGCACTTCCCATCCCAGAAGTTATTGCCTGTCTGTAGTGAACAGAAGAATTTTTTTCTTAAGGAGTTGTGAGGATTTTTTGAGGAGGGAAGTGGCTTCAAACATTTTACAGACACTGAAGTTATTATTTCTGTGAAGCCTTCAAAGAGCTGCTTTGTATTTTACAATTCTGACCGAGTTGCTTTGGGATGGTGGGGGTTTGAATTTTTATTTTTGCAGAAATGGTGAGAATTTCGAATATTAACATGGGCTTTTCCCTTCTTTCTTTCCCCTCACCCCTTCAAGAACCTTTTTAAAACGCTGGGGTTGTTGGAGTGGTCGAATTTTTCCTGGATTTGAGTGAGAAATTCAGAAGACTGAAGCCCAGGCTCACTGTCTACCTTTCACGGAGGCCCAGCCGTGAGAGGACAGAAGAAGGCACGTGGCGAATCATGACAGCCGACAAGGAGAAAGACAAAGACAAAGAGAAGGACAGGGACAGAGACCGGGATAAGGAGCGGGACAAGAGGGACAAGGCGAGGGAGAGCGAGAACTCCCGGCCCCGGCGCAGCTGCACCTTGGAAGGGGGGGCCAAGAATTACGCCGAGAGCGACCACAGCGAGGATGAGGACAACGACAACAACAGTGCCACCACCGAGGAGTCCACCAAGAAGAGCAAAAAGAAACCCCCCAAGAAGAAATCCCGTTACGAGAGGACCGACAACGGGGAGATCACGTCCTTCATCACCGAGGATGATGTGGTGTACAGGCCTGGAGGTAAGGAATCCCTTCCCTGCCTTGTTTTCCTTTGGAAGTCCTTGTGCTCTGCAGCTGCCAGCCCTGTGTGCTCCCTGCTAATTGAAATTATCCTTGTCCTGGGGGCAGGAGGCAGCCTTTCCAAGGACACAAAGGGAGGCTGGGCATGCAAAAGCTTTTCAGTGTGTCTTGTGATGTCTGAGTTAGCTCCCCTTCAGCAAAGAGCCACCCTTTTTGCTTTCTGCTGCCTTAATTTATCTGTGTGTCCCATGGAATCTCTGTCCCTGGGAGATTTGAAACTAAATTGGGTAATGCACTAAAGGCTTTGCTCCCACTTTGGGAACAAACTGATCTGAGCTGGAGGTTTTGACTGGGATGGAGAATGATCTTCAAAATCTTCAAACCTTTCTGGCAAGTTTGTCTGTGGATCTGTGATTGTTTTCTAAAGCTCTTCTGTGAAATATAAATCAGGTGACTCCAGATCTCATCCCTGTTATGCCACTGATTTCACCCCCCTCATTAACAGCTCAGCCTGTGCACAGCAACTTTAGCAGTGTCAGCACCAGCAAGTGTCTGGGATGTTTTGGGCACAGAACCAGGAGCTTGGGGTGTGCTCTGCATGTCGTGGATGTGCCTCTGAACATCAAGTTTTTAGGGTCTCATGTAAGGTTTCAAGGTCTAACCTGTGGCTGCTGCCAGTTAACATTTTCCTCAACCTGTACTTGAAAATGAGATTATTCAACCCTGCGTGTTCCCCACATTTTGAGTACAAACTTCTCTGTTCACCTGCACAGCATCTCAGAAGTGTTGATTGCAGTTGTTTGTTCCCCCACAAGCCATAACTGTGTTTGGCTTTAGTGTGGGCTGAAGGGCCCTGGTGCTTTTACATCCCTTTGCTGTGAAATGCTCAGTGTGCCACAGTGAGCAAAACAGAGATGGATCCAAACTGAAAACCTGGGAAACTCAGGAGGTCAAATCTCATTTTTCTGTGAGGTGCTGTGTAATAGCTCAGCTACAGAAATGTCACTGTGTGAGTACTGATGCCTGAAAGAAAACTCAGGGAGAAAAATCTCCCAAGACAACTTAGTTTTGAGGGCGAGATAAGGAAAGGATTTAATTTGTGCCTAGGCATAGGGTTACAAGATGCTTCTGTTACAGATGTTATAATATTCTCTGTCCAATCCCAGGTTTTTCCACCCCCTGGCTTTTGCCCTGGTCCCCCCCCAGTCCCACCCCTGGGGAATTGGGGCTGGGGTCTTTGAGACCCTTTTCTTCATCATCTTCATCTTCTTTGGGGTACAGGGGGCACATGGTTACCCAGGTCTTGACTGTACTCTTGCAGTTCAGGCCAGGATTAGATGTCCTCAAACAGAAGAGGCCTATCTTGAAGAGAGACTAAACATTTCTAATGGAATTCAGGGGGATTGATGTGGGGAATTGGGGTAAAAGGGTTGTAGTTACTGGGCAAAGGGTAAGGGAATAATAAATGCTGCTGCTTCTAAAATCTGCTTCTGCTGTGTAACTACTTATGAAACTTAGAAAAATTAGAAAAGTCAAAAAACTAGATGGACCTTAAGGCATCAGTGCAGATGGGAATGTTTGCAGTGCTGCCCCCAGTTTTGGTGGCTGTGGGTGCTCCAAGGGGTGTGGGTCAGCCCAGCCACTGCTCCGGGCAGGAGGTGCTGAATTCCACACTCCTCCTTCCCCCTGCAAGTCCAAGAGTGTGTTTTTCACTGAGCTCTCCCAGCATTAGCCAGAGCAGCTTATCTCTTGAAATGCTTCAGCTCCAATTTGGACTCCTTTCATCCATCACTCCAAACCATTTTGAGGAGCTGTTTGTCCCTGCTCAGGGCTCGAGGCTGGGGAATATTTGTCGCCCGAGCAGTGGCAATAGGGAGCTGCAGAAGCTCTGGCTCTGGTGACAATCTTATTTTCAGTGTCAGAGGATGAAAAATAATTCAGAATCTGTGGAGAACAGCTGTTGTGTGGGCCCAGGAGTACAATGTGAGACACTGGCTTTATTGCAGAAAGAGCTGGGGCTTGAAATGAAGACGGGAAACCAGTTTGTGGTCTCAATTTTGCCCTGTTGTAGTGGGATGGAGGGGTGGTTGGAGCTGGTGTGGAGGAGGTTATTCAGTGAAAGAACAGGGAAAACCACAGTCTGTGTGATAATGGGGTATTTGTAACTGTTCTGTCATTTAAGAATCTGCTTATTACATGATTAGTAATAATTAGCATAAGAGAGGTGCCCCAGCACTGAAACTTTTCTGCTCAGTTTGCTCTTTGTGCTTTTGTAAAACTTTGTCTTGAAAAGTGCTGAGGGTGGTGAGAACAAACATTAGCTCAGTTCTGGAGGGACATGAGCTTAGCTGGAATCTTAACTGAATATACTGATTTTTAAATTCGATTTAAAAGGTAATTTCTCAACAGGATGAGATCTTGAATACACATTCCTGTGCTTAATTTATCCAAAAACCAGTTTTAGCATGTGTTACAGAAGGAGCTCTTACAGCTTGTTACACACAGGAAGATGTATTTGTAGCTAAGGGTGCAAATTACATAAATTTTAAGAGAGATTAGAGAGTTTAAATTAATGAGACACAGCAAGGATTAGAAAGATGAAAATTAAAGGTGTGTGCAATAGGGATAGCTGTCTTCAGCTTACATCTCCTAGGCTTTAAGGAAAGGAAATCCTTTCCAGTCATTTGATTCTGTCCCTTAAATACTCTTATCTGATATGGATGAAAGTTAAAGGTCTGCATTTTCCTCCTGTGAAGTCCTTGCTTAAAATCTCATTCTGTGTTTACCCTGTTGCTGTACAGTACTTAATCCAGCACTTAATGCAGCTTTTTTTCCATGCTGAGCTCAGCAGCTGTATTGGAGCAATAGAAAACAAACTGTAAATAAATACATAATCAAGATAATTGGAATTTTTCCAAGTGAAAGGTGGCACTACATTGTTACTGTATAAATACTGCTCTTATTAATTTGCATGGATATAATGAATTCATGCACAGCTTTAAACAAGGTATTAAAAAGAACTGAGTAGGGCTTAGACAACACTATGCAATTAATCTTCTCTACTTTGCTGGGAATCACACAGGCCTCTCCTAAAAGCTTGTTGGCCCAGTTCCCCATCTGTCCCCTCAGCTTCCACAACCTCCCTCCCATTTCCTTCCCAATCTAATCTGGGGGGTTTTCCTGATTTTTACCCCCCCCCACACACAGTTGTAACCTTGCTTTTGTTGGAACATGAATTTTGGTTGCACAGGGTCTGTTCAGATTTGCTTTAGGCTTCCTTAGCACGAGGTAATATATTTGCATCTTTCCCCTCCCTCTTCATGAGGGCAACAACAAGCTTAAAATCTCCCAAGAACCTGACATATGGAGGTATTTTTCTCCTGTGTCTTCAGCCTGTCATTGGACATGGAGATTTCCTTTTCAGTAGCCCAATAAATTATGAACTAAATGGATTAAGATGCCAGCAAAAGTACATAATAGAAATATCTGCCTCAGAATAGTAGCTGGTTCTGTGAATAATGATTGTCTTGTTCTCTGAGCTCTTGAGTGCCTTTCTTACTTGGAGGAACCTCTGTGTGTCCCTGTCCCCTTTCACCCTCAGCCTGTTGAACACCTCAGGAAGGGATATTCTCATATTAAAGTCACAGAATTTAAAACTGAGGGTGTTGTCACTGAGCAAACTGCTGTAGTGTCATTGTGGTGGCACCTTGAGTGCTGGACTGGAAAAACTTTGTTGGATGGGAGTCTGAACTGATTTGGAGCTTCAGGAAAAAACCAGGTGACTTCATGTCCCCTGGAGCTGAGGCCAATGTTGTTTGCTTCACCTACGTAGAAACATTTAAAAGGATCTGCAGGAATTAAAAGGATTTATGAGGATCTGTTTCTCCAGTGACATCAGTAGCTACATAAACAGCACCTGAGCAAGAGGAATCAGTGGGAGGTAACACAAGGTGAGATGGTCCCACCCACCACTCTGCTGCTCCAGCAAACTGCTTTGGAACAGCTTTTGAGAGCCTCGTTGTCCTGGAGTTTCAGGATCCCTGTGAAGCTGGAAGAAGAGGTGCAGGGGGTTAGATATGGGAAGTGCAGTTTGATACAGTGCAGGGAAAGAGGCAGAGTGAGCTTTTTCATCAGACAGAATCACAGGATGGTTTGGATTGGAAGGGACCTCAAGGATCATCCCATTCCAGCTCCCTGGCATGGGCAGAGACACCTCCCACTCCTTCTGTGTGTCCTGGAACATGTGGCCTTGTATCTGAAAAAAAGGAGTGAGTTCCTTTGTCATTTAGAGATGTTTTAGGCTGTTTGGGACAGCTGTTGGACCAGCAGAGCAATATTATTTACTATATCTGTATTATATATAATATTTCTACCTAGAGAAACACTAAAGCATTAACTACTTAGTGAATTAGCCCCAAACTAAGAAGGATGATTGTTAAATAAAAACAGCACTTTTTAAGAGCCTTGAGTTATTTTAAAACATAGACCATGTGAATATATATATAATCTTGACTTATTCTTTTATTTGGAACTGTCTGACTGGATTGCATTTGCATACAAAATTTGAAAATGCAAACTGGAATAGATGAAACAAGTATTTTAATTATGGCTTCTTAAAGTTTACAGAGTATAAAGAACAAGCAGTTTGATACAGTGCAGGGAAAGAGGCAGAATGAGCTTTTTTATCAGATGGAATCACAGGATGGTTTGGGTTGGAAGGGACCTTAAAGATCATCCCATTCCAGCTCCCTGCCATGGGCAGAGACACCTCCCACTCCTGTGTGTCCTGGAACATGTGGCCTTGTATCTGAAAAATAGGAACGAGCTCCTTTGCCATTTAGAATCATGGAATCAGCTGGGTTGGAAGGGACCTCCGAGATCATCCAGTCCAACCCCTGATCCAACCCCGCTGTGGTTCCCAGCCCATGGCACTGATGCCACATCCAGTCTCAGCTTAAAAACCTCCAGGGATGGAGAATCCCCCACTTCCCTGGGCAGCCCATTCCAATGGCTGAGCACCCTCTCTGCAAAGAATTTCTTCCATTCTTTTAGGCTGTTTGGGACAGCTGTTGGACCTTTGGGTTTAGTTGCCTTTTTATTTCTGAGGTGTACGAAGTTGTTGTCGCTGGGATGAAAGTGAGATATTGCTACTGGAAAATATAACTTGAGCTGAGCACTGACTTCTCTGGGTTTAGAGGTCGATGTCCCTTCAGAGTTCTGTTGGATTCCTGCCCCTGAGTGTGGCTCAGGAGGCACCACAACCCCCTGAGCTGTTCCCTGGGCAGGAAGGGAGAAGGTCAGGGCTGGCTCTGCAGGTCAGACACTGCTGTGAAATCCTGCTTTTCTCTGGGATATGTTCTGTTTTAGAGTGGCCATTTTTCCAAGGGAGCACTTCCTCAGCTGTGGAAGAGTCTGCAGGGATGGGAGACCTGCAGGAGTTGGGTTCTTGCTCTGTCACAGTGAGCAAACAGCCAAAGGTGGGGTCAGGCTGTGTGTGAACCTGCAGGGCTGGAATCATTGTCCTGGGGAGTCCCAGCCTCAGTGGAACCACAGTTATATTTGCCTAAGATCCAGTCAGGCTGAGATTCCTTCTGGCTGCCTTAAAATCCCCTGTCAGGTTGCTTATCAAACAATATAAATTTTAATCTTTAGTTTTTGCTGGTGTAATTAATTGTAAATGTTCCCTTTATTAAAACTCCGTCCATGTTTTGTATTGTTGTAACTGAGGAAATTGCTGGAATGGTTGTTTTAATCCATGAACTTTATAAAAATACAAAACCAAGAACCAAACCGAAGTTCTTCCTCCCTCTGTTTATTTGTTGATAATTGGTATGTTGGGATCTGGGCTGAATGAAACAAAAACTCATGTCTGACAGTGCTTGGCTTGTATTTGACATTGGCCCACGTGTTTGTCGTTCTTCTGGATGCTTCTATTAATTCTGACAGCTTTATCAGCTGCAAAAGGGGGCCATGCCAGAATAGAATATAAAAATATATCTAAGGTGAACATGATTTTTTTTCTATAAGCCTTGAAATTCTGGCAAGTGTATTTTAGGCCACTGAAGTTGGAAGGAGGAAAGTTAATTGTTTGCTGGGAAGTTGAAATTCGAATTTGGTGCTTGGGCAGAAGGAAGAAATGCAAGGAAATGATATTTTTTTTCAGCTGTACATTTGAATTTGAGGAGGTCTTTGGCCAGCCCCTTGTTTTTTGTGCCTGTTGTGTGGGTCAGGTTTGTCACAGAGATGTGTATTTTCCACGTGTGGTCTCCTGTTCCCTCAGAAACTCCACAGTTGGACTGAGTGTGTTCCAAAGTGCTGCAGAGCCTGTATTTTCCTTTTCCTTTGAAAATCTGTTACCATTGTGACAGGAGATCATTGCAATAGTTCAGTGCCAGACTTTCAGCTCCTCTGAAGAGGAGTCACCTCAGGAGCTGAGCTGCTTCATGTGGTTAAAAAAGCTCCCTTATTTTTCACACTTCCACCACTGTTTTCAACCCTTCTGCATCTGTGAATAGTGGTGAGGAAAACTAACAATTTTTTTTTTTTTTTAAGAAAACATTAAGACTTTTTTTGTTTCAGTGGAAACAAACGTGTTCTTTACCCATTTTCCTCCTCGGGTAATTAAAAGAAGGGGAAAAAAAAATTAAAGTAGAGGCCTGGATTAGTAGGTGAGTCCTAAATCATGTCAGGAGGGTTAAGAAAATGGGTGAAAACATCCCAGAAAGGTTTTTGATTGAAGTCTGTGTGTAGGAAGAGCCTGTTTGTCTGCAGCTGAAACTCGGGCTGGTTCTGTCCTGTGCTGTGGGATATCACAGTGCTTGTCATTAATTTTGATTCTCAGTGTTGGAGAGTTGGAGAAATGTGGTTTTTAAAGGGAGTAAGTGAATAATATTAAGCACAGAAAGTAATTAAGGCAGCATGGCAGAGCACACCAGCTCCTTAATGCATAAAACTGCCTTTCTGTGTGTGCTGGGGGTCCAAACAGAGAACATAAACCAGGCTGGATGAAAAAACAAGATGCATTTACTGAGTTCACATTTACTCTTGGTCAGCTGCTGGTGCCTGGCAGATGCAGCCTTAAGTGCAGATCAAGGTTGATCTGGCAAATGGATTCCTCTGGCTTTGTTTGGCCTTTGTGTAGAAATCCTGGAGAGCAGCACTGAGGAGGTGGCTCTGCCCAGGGCTGACCCAACAGCAAGTTTTTATGCTATTATATATCAATATAATACATTAATTATAATATTAAATAAATATATATTAAATATAATAATATATTTATATGTTATATAAATTTTTATATATATTTTATATATGTATATATAAATATTGTGCTTTAAAACGAAGGGGAAAAGGTGACATACCATGTGTTAAAGTAAATAACACTTCTGCTGTAAGATCAGCTTTACAGCTGCTGCCTTGATTTGTTCTGTGTGAAAGGCTTCTCAGAGCTCCTTCCAGGGAAAAGAGTTTGCTTTTGGGAAAATACAGGTTGATTTTGAGGAATAATGGTAATTTTTTGGTGCTGCCAGCTGTTTGCAGGAAAGTTAATTGTTTGCTGGGAAGTTGAAATTTGACTTTGGTGCTTGGGCAGAAGGAAGAAATGTGAGGAAATGATATTTTTTTCAGGTGTACATTTGAATTTGAGGAGATCCTTGGCCAGCCCCTTGTTTTTTGTCTGTGTTGGGTGGGTAATGGGGGGTTCTCATGAACTCACTCGACAGCAGTGCCAGTATTTGCATCTCCACAGGCTGCACTGTTTGAAATGCAGCACTCTGGGAAAATCATCCTCACTCAAGTGACACATTTAATTTCCCTGCTCTGAACACATGTTTCTGTTCAGGGCTGCACCAACAGCTTAGAAAATGGATTGCTCTGTGTCTAATCAGGAGGATGGAGTGATGGGGTCAGGGGTGGGAAATAGGAATGGCTGGGAGTTTGTTTTTGTTTTTTTTTTCCAAATAAAGCATTGGAGAGTTGGAGAAGTGTGGTTTTTAAAGGGAGTAAGTGAATAATATTAAGCACAGGAAATAATTAAGGCTGTGTGGCAGAGCACACCAGCTCCTTAATGCAGAAAACTGGCTTTCTGTGTGTGCTGGGGGTCCAAACAGAGAACATAAACCAGGCTGGATGAAAACACAAGATATCAGGTTTTGACGAGTGTGTTACACTTGAATTATCAAAAAAGTGGCCAAGGGAGAGAAGTTCAGCAACCATTTGGTGTCTGTGGTGGGTTTGGCAATGGAAGAGTTTTCCAAGCCCTCGTGGTGAGCCTGTTTTCCCTGCTAGAGTGTGGAGTTCCAGTCCTGCATGGACTGTACAAGAGCTCCTTCAAACCACATAAAAATGAGTTTTTACATCAAGTGCAGCTTCGTGGGCCAACTGTTGACTCTTTATTTCCTCCAGTGACTCACTGCCAAAACTTGGGAAGCACAAGTGAATGGGAAGTGCATGAGGAGAAAACTTCTGTATCTCCCCAGTCCCAGTCCTTTGATCTCTCCACATTTTTGTGTGTTGGCCAGTTGCATTCCCTACTCAAAGGCATCGTGGAAAACCACTTGATCCCATGAAATATGTGACAGTTTTCCCCATTTTTAAAGGCTTATTATAATCCCTGTGTTTGAGGTCTGGGAGGAATTACCCGGAGCCGTCCCAGTGAGTTGGGAATTGCACATCGGGGGATTTTTTTTAAAATAGAAAAGGAAGTTAAGGCTGTGTAAATAAAGTGAGACGTTTGTGGTGCTGCTCATCTTTTGTGTCTCCCAGGTTTAGAAAGGAGTGTCTGTGCAGAGCTGTGGAAGTGCAGCCAGAGGAGGTTTGGGAGCCAGGTGGCTCCGTGGGTGTTTGTGAGATCCAAATGTGGCACCTCCAGCAGAACTTTGCTGCCTTAAAAGACCAGAAAAGACTGTCTGAAATGGCATGTGTGCAGTAAAGCTTATCTGTTGCTAAAGGAGGAGCTCTTAGACTAATTGGTTATTTAATTAATATTTTTTAGCAGCCTGGATTCTTTATTCCCACCCATCCTCCCTTTTCCCTGTGTTTAATTGAAAAAGAAAAACAATTCCAAGGCAGGAGGATCCCCTTGCAGGGGCTCAGCACCCTTTGCTTTCAGTGTGGCATTTTATTTTTTCGGTAACAACTTTCTGTAAGGACATTTTGCTTTGTCTCAGGGTTGTTAATGAAGTATGTCTGAATGCATCTTCCAAGGAGAACTGTGCAGTGTTGTGGACATGCTTGAAAAGTGCAGGAAAATAATTGGTGTGGGAAATGCTGGAGCTGGGGGCCTGAGCTGCAGAACAGTTGCTTTTATGAAATTGGGAGCTGCAGAGTACAATTAGCTGTCATTAATTTTGTTGAATAGAAATATGTTCCATTTATTGTACAATCAGGAGCCAGGCTTGAATGAGTTTAAATAGATGAAATCTAAATTATACTGACAGTCCATTAAACAGCAGCAAAACCCCTTAAAGAAAATGGATTCACTATGATACCAGTTTATAATAAAATCATTTGCCAAATAAGAACTATAGCCCAGGCACTGGGAATACTCCTGTGAGCTTCAAATGAACACAGTAAATTGGTTGAACCATTTATTGCAGAGCAGGGCTGGGGCTCGGCGTTCCCTGACAAGGAGCCAGCGGAGCTGCTGGAAATCTGCTCGGCAGGAGGTGACACTGAAAGATCAGGCTGGCAATTTGTTTGTTGTCAGCCATATGGGGGAGGAGAGAGGAGGCTGCACAGCTCCCTACCTGGCAGTGGGAATGTTGGCCTGGCTCACACCACGTGCTGGGCCTTCCCAGTGCCCTCCTCCCCACCTTTCTCTCTGGCACTGAACCATCTTGCCATTTTTTTCCAATTTTTTTTCCAATTTTTTTTCCAATTTTTTTTCCAATTTTTTTCCAGTTTTTCCCAATTTTTTCCCAATTTTTTCCCAATTTTTTCCCAATTTTTTCCCAATTTTTTCCCAATTTTTTCCCAATTTTTTCCCAATTTTTTCCCAATTTTTCCCCAATTTTTTCCCAATTTTTTCCCAATTTTTTCCCAATTCTTTTTCCAATTTTTTTCCAATTTTTTCCAATTTTTTCCAATTTTTTTCCAATTTTTTTCCAATTTTTTTCCAATTTTTTTCCAATTTTTTTCCAATTTTTTTCCAATTTTTTCCAATTTTTTTCCAATTTTTTCCAAATTTTTTCCAAATTTTTTCCTATTTTTTCCCCATTTTTTCCCCATTTTTTCCCCATTTTTTCCCCATTTTTTCCCCATTTTTTCCCCATTTTTTCCCCATTTTTTCCCCATTTTTTCCCCATTTTTTCCCCATTTTTTCCCCATTTTTTCCCCATTTTTTCCCCATTTTTTCCCCATTTTTTCCCCATTTTTTCCCCATTTTTTCCCCATTTTTTCCCCATTTTTTCCCCATTTTTTCCCCATTTTTTCCCCATTTTTTCCCCATTTTTTCCCCATTTTTTCCCCATTTTTTCCCCATTTTTTCCCCATTTTTTCCCCATTTTTTCCCCATTTTTTCCCCATTTTTTCCCCATTTTTTCCCCATTTTTTCCCCATTTTTTCCCCATTTTTTCCCCATTTTTTCCCCATTTTTTCCCCATTTTTTCCCCATTTTTTCCCCATTTTTTCCCCATTTTTTCCCCATTTTTTCCCCATTTTTTCCCCATTTTTTCCCCATTTTTTCCCCCTTTTAAAATTTTTTTCCATTTTTCGTTTTTTTCCATTTTTCCCATTTTTTTTCCATTTTTTCCCTTTTTAAAGTTTTTTCCATTTTTTCCTTTTTTCCTTTTTTCCTTTTTTCCCATTTTTTCCATTTTTTCCATTTTTTCTTTTTTTTTCCATTTTTTCCCCATTTTTCCCATTTCCCCCCCACAACACTTCAACTACTCAGAAAATGGAGGTGGTTGGGTTTGGTTTTCTTTTTCCCCCCCGAAAAGATCTTTACGTCCACGTATCGAAGCT
Organism: Manacus candei; assembly: GCF_025592945.1. NCBI lineage: Eukaryota > Metazoa > Chordata > Aves > Passeriformes > Pipridae > Manacus > Manacus candei. The sequence continues at coordinate 4,797,926 of NW_026138070.1, forward strand.
CTAATTTTAAAAGCAGCTTTTAGTGTGGGAATATTAATGTAACCCTTCAGAACTAGGGCACATCTGGTGAATATCACGAGCCCAAAGGCATAATGACTCTGTGCCATGTGGCAGGGAAACGCTCCATCTCCAGTGGGACGTTTTACACGGAATGGGAAAGGCAGCAAATGCACTCCCGGCTGGAGACAGGCAGTGAACCCAAGAGCTGTGCAGGGAACTTGGTTCTTTACTCTGTTTTGCCATTGGAGTGGCAAAGGTTATGGAAAAGCCCTTTTATTTTTATTTTTTGTCGATTATTTTTCTTTTCTTTGCCGGTTTGTTCAGCAGGGAGCTCTGTGGTTTGCTCTGCATGTCTTGGATGTGCCTCTGAACATCAAGTTTTTAGGGTCTCATGTCAGGTTTCAAGGTCTAACCTGTGGCTGCTGCCAGTTAACATTTTCCTCAACCTGTACTTGAAAATGAGATTATTCAGCCCTGCGTGTTCCCCACATTTTGAGTACAAACCTCAGGTGTTTGGAGTTGTCCAAGGTGGCCCTGGGATGAGATCTCGCTGTGTGTGGATTTGTAGCACACACATTTCCCATGGGGTTACTTGCTCTTACCTCCTGGTGAACACAGGATGATGTGAGGACAACCATCCTCCAGCAGAATAAATCAAATTATACTTGGCTGAAGTTGTCAGTGGGGGACAAAAAAAAGAGTGAGACAGCACATTGCAGCGTGCTGAGGGTGAGGATGGGGCTGTGCTGCAGTTTTCAGTGGCATAAATCTTATTGCATTATAAAAATCCTTTCCTTGGGTCCACTTGGAAGCTGGTTGGGTTTCTGGTAAAGGGCAGGAATTGCTCTTTATGGCGAGTTTTGGGTGGTTGATGTGAACCCATCCATCAGTGTTCTCCTTTTTTGGGGGGGGCATTTTTCATTCAGGACGTTGCTTTGCACCTGGATAAACTTGTTTCCTTCTCAGTGTGGCCTCTGTTGCTTCAGAGATGTCTGAAGTGGGTGTCAGCCTTGTTTTAAGGCTGGGCAGGCAGCCAGCAGTGCCTCCCTTAAATGCAGTACAGAGAGAGGCAACTCCTTTGCTTTATCCACAGGAGATGCCACATTCCCTTATTTTTTGGTGCTGTTTTGTTCAGCTGTTTGTTCTGCCTGCTGTGTGATAATGCTCTGGAGATGAGGCTTGTAAAACTGAGATATTAAGGTGGAGGGGGAAAGGAAAAAGAAAATAAAAATCTTGGAAGTTGTGGTGTTTTCTGTATCTGTGATCTCGTGGCTTTTCCTGCACGTTCCCCAATGAATCCTGAAAAAACTTCCAGCACGTGAGAGGAGGTGGGACATGATGGAAATAAATAGATGGTTCATCTGGGCTGCTGAGCAGTTGGTTGGAGTGAGTGGAGGTTTGTCCAAATGGAATGATTAGCCAGGGAAGTCTGGGATGACACACGGATGCTTTGATGTGCTTAAATTGCCACAGCTCCCAAATAAGCTGGATTGAATCAAACTGCATCCAAACTGCATCCATGTGTGTTATAAAACTCTGAGATTTTGGAGGTTTTCTGTAGAAATATTAAAAAAAAAATCATGGAAACCCATTCATAGGGATAATGGTGGGTTTTGTATCTTCTGTGGTTTGAATATAATTTATTTAAATGTGTATAAAAAGGGACACAGTGACTGTCCCTAGATATTTGTTTGGCTTAAACTCTGAACCTTGGAGTTTTTCTGTAGAAATGTAAAAAAAAAATTCATGGAAACCCATTCATAGGATAATGGTGTTTTCTGTACCTTCTGTGGTTTGAATATCATTTATTTCTATGTCTATAAAAAGGCACACAATGACTGTCCTTAGGTACTTGTTTGGCTTTGGGAGCAGCATCTTTGTTGTTTAGCAGGCTTTGTGTGAGTTTTCTGATTTCTAAGGTCATTATCATTAATCAGGCACTTGGTTCCCATCCCTGCAGTAATTCTATTCCAAAGGCACTGCTTTTGTTGTAGCTATTGCCAAGCCTGTTTTTAATACAACAGCCCTTATGTTACAGCAACCTCGGAGGGTCCAGTTGTCAAAAGCAAACAAAAATAATTACTGTGTCTCTGTCATGTCAAATGTAACTGGAGAAAGCCCAGGCCTTCCCTGAGGTAAATCTAATTTACTTGGCTGTGTTTCATCTGGGATTGGTTGCCTTGGTTTTCTTCACAATTAGAAGAGAAAATATGTTAGTGCTGGGTTTTTAATGGCAAACTGACCACACCAGATCTGATTAGTTCCCTCTCTTATTTTGATCTGGTTCATAGGCTGTGACCTGGTCGTTGTTATTAACTCAATCCAGAGTGGGCTTTCAATGACTTTCTTTTTGGTTTGGTTGTTTTTTTTTTCCCAGCAAAATGTCTATTCAAATCAAAGTTAATTTTTATGCAGTTAATTCCCTTATTTATCATCATAAATAGTTTCTATTCTTAGACCGCGCTCGGCATAAATTACACGTTAATGCAAATGAAATGGTGATTCTTTCAAAAAGCTTAGGCTGTGTTTCAGTTTTATCCTGTTTTTGTGTTCTTTCTTGGAGGTACAGAAGTTAATTCCCGTTATTTTTAAACTCTTGTCTCTTTAAAGATTGCGTTTACATCGAGAGCCGCCGGCCCAACACCCCCTATTTCATCTGCAGCATTCAAGACTTCAAACTGGTAAGGAAACATTTTCACATCTCCTTTTTCCCCTGCCCTGCTCACCAGTGAGGTGCTGATATTTCTTAGCCTGTGTCTCTTCCTCCAGCTCCTCCTGAGTAAATCTTTCCCTTCTGGAACAGGAGCTGTTCTGCTCTTAGGACAGTGACCTGCCTTTGCTTTAGGCTCAGTTTAACTGTGCAGCTCAAACTCTGCTCTGTGCCAGTTTTAGCTTAGCAGAAATATTAACTTGGAGCTGAGTGTTCTGGGGAAACTGTGGCTCAGTAAGTTAAATTTTTTTTCCTGGGAAGTTAAGTTTGGCTGTGCCTCTTTCCTCTGGCTTCCTGTAGCTGAGCTGTGAGACTGGGAATTCTTCATCTCAGCTGCTCCTGGACTCCCTGGGAGACCAGACCCAGTGACCAGTTCGATTGGGGAAAAATACAAAATAACATCCAAGAACACTTTAGCACTTTATTCTTTAAACCTGCAAAGTCAAGGACCTGCATGAGAACAGATCAGAGTTGTGGTTTGCCCCTTTGTGTCTGAATTTGCACATTTAAAAGGTTCAGTGTGTTCCTTTTCACCTGCTGGAGTTGCACAGAAAAGCACCCAGTGCAGGGCAGGAGCTGCTGCTTGGTCACAGCCCAGGGCTGGGGTTGGACTTGGCAGAGCTTTGCAAGCAGGATCTTTGAAAAGGAACTGTTCCTGCTCCTCCTTGTGCTGCTTGTTGGTGCTTTATTCAAGTTCTGAATAAATAATAAACTGTCCTTCTTACCAATGCGTTGTCTGCAGACACAGATCACCCAGGATCTGCTGCTCTGAGCTGTATCTTCCTTTCTTCCAAGCTTTTCCAAGTTTATTCTGTGAGACCACAGTGAAGGAGAACTTTGCTCAGTGGTGATGTCCGTGGCAGTGGTTTGGTTTGTTCTCTCTTCCCTCCCCCTTTATTTCTGGATTTGTTGGATTTGTTGGATTCTGGAGCTGTTGGATTTGTAGTTCTCAGGTTCTGCCAGTGGGAGAACTTGTCCCAGTCCCGCACATCAGATGCTTTGGTGTCTCCCTGGAATTCCAGGGGAAGAGTCACCATTCTGGGCAATGAGTTCCTGCTGAGTTGCATTAATTGTTCAGGGTATTAACAACAAAAGCTGAAGCTTCTCTTGTCAGCACTGGGCTTGTCCCACAAGTTGAAGCTGTTTGCAGAACTGTGGGAAGTGCAGTGCACTGTGTTGCAGTACCTTTACATTTTTGTGGAGTGGTTTCAACTTGACGTGAGGTTTGCTGGCAGTTTTGAATATTTGACATGGAAATAGTGTCCCTGTTTTATATTTATTTTTGCTTGCTCAGAGTTCTTTAATTTCTCTGTTAGATTTTTTTTTCTCCTCTTACTGCCATAATGCATAAAAATGACAAAACCAAAAAACTCTTGATGCTGATAAAAGCAGCAAAAAATGAATCTCCAGTGTGTGTGTGTGACCCTTGATTTTACTGTTGGGGGAAAAGGAAAGATGTACAGTGCAAAGGACACTTGATTTCTCTTCCAGTGTGAGATACCAACAGGAAAACAGTCTTGTTTTGCCTTCAGCTAAATATGTCAAGTGAAGCAGAGAAGTTAAAGTCAACAGCTTTGAAATGTCGCATGCTAATTAAATACATTATTGTGCTGGTTGTCAGAAAATGAAAGTTTTTGGCTGAGTGTTTGAGCCTGAGCCTGTGCTTCCTGTGGTTCTGGGTGCTGTTCAGGTGCACCAGTTGAGGGTGATGTTTTAGAACCAAAAGATGTAAAAAATTTAAAAATAAAAAGAGCAGTCAGTGAAAAATGGCACAGCCTGATGCACTTGTGTGCTGTCCTGCAGGGTAAAAGGTCCTGAGGATGATTTTGGGGATGAGACTGGAGTACCATTCAGCTCCATTCTTGAAGTACACTGAGGTTTAACTTGCTTTTCACAGGAGTATCTTAAATAATAATAATTAGATGTGATTTTATTCCAGAACTAAAAACTGGTTCTGCGAAGTTTTTTGGTGTCTTCCAGCTGAGTGTTCCAGAGTCCTCATAGCCTGGTGCAGTCACACAGCTCCAGAAGCAGATGGTGCAAACAATTGCAGAGCAGTTGTGTTTCAGTGTTTCAACCCTGTGCCTTGGAGAAAGCAGGAACTGTTCTTCTCTGCCTGCTCTTGGCAGTTGCAGCAGTTCTGGCAGGTGCAGTGGTGTCTTTGGATGCATTAGTTTATCCCTCTGTCACGAGTTTCTCTTGACATTAAGATGAATCAGTTCTATTAAAAATGATATTAGAGGAGTAGCTCTTTGCCTTTCCTGGAGAACAATTCCACTTCACCAACGGCCCTAAAATCCTCGTGAGGAAACTTCACTGACTCCTAATCTCTCTTTAAACTGTCTCTCTTGCCATCCTGTGTTCTGCCTGTGTTGCAGAGCTTGGCTTTTCCCCCTGAGTTGTATTAATTATTGTTTTAGGACAGGTATTAGTTGTTGGTTTAGGACAGGTATTGTTGGTTTAGGACAGGTATTGTTGGTTTAGGACAGGTATTGTTGGTTTAGGACAGGTATTAGTTGTTGGTTTAGGACAGGGCAGCAGGAGCAGCAGATGTGGTTCCTGAGCACTGAGAGCAGCTGAAGGAGCACAACCAGCTTTCTGGGTCTGTCTCTTTGGGTCCAAAAAACAAGTGATGCTTTCAGGTTGGCCGTGTGAGAAGCTGTGAAATTATCTGATCAATCCACCTGAACTGTGTTGGGAACTGTTCTGGATAACATTCACCTCCTCTGTCTGTACTGTTCCTGTGGTCCCACATTCCTTCAGGCTTTCAGGGATTCATGGAAGTGGAGTTGAGGAAAACCTGATTGCTGTGTTGTGTCTTAGGGAAGCTGTCAGCACAAAGGGCACTTGAACTGTCAGGTCCTTTCTGCTCTGCTGTTGCTTCAGAACTTCCATAACTGAGCTTTCACTGCAGGGTTAACAACAGCTCCAAAATCACCTCCAAGGATGTGTTGGGAGTCTCAGGTGTTTTCTGGGAACACCAGCAGTGAGAGAACTGCTCTGCCCTGGGAATTAGGAAAAACCTCTTGGAAAAAGCACAGTTTTCCCAGCTGAGGGAGCCTCCCAGAACTCTGCTGTCCTGGGGGCAGTGACCTGGTTGGGTGACCCATTGGTGTGGAAGGGAAACAGCAGGAACTGGTGGGAAAGAACTGAAAGAAGGTCGTGGAGAGTGATTCCTGTGAATCCTGTCTTGCTGAGACAAGGATCATTTTTTCCCAGCTGCCTCCAGAGACAGGTTGCTTAAATAAAAACGACACAGCACTAGAGCAGGCACCAAAGGAAAAAGGATGAGTGGGGCTTGGAGTGAACATCAGTTTTCTTGGCACTGGAGGTTTGTGCTGTCCTGCCCTGGGCAGGGTGGGGTTGCTGCACCTCTGTGTTTCTTCTCACTGGAGAAAAAGGGGATGCTCTGCTGTCCAGGCTGGATCACTGGGGGTCCCTGTTCTTCTCCAGAGCCTCAGGTGTTCCCTCAGGGGAAGGGATGTGTCAAAGGTGTAAAAATACAGAATAATCGTTCAGTAGCTCTCATGCTGTTTTGTGAGTTGTGATGGTTTATGCAGAACACTGATAAGTGTGTTCTTGGGAAATCCTCTGGTTTATTTTTGCCTTCAAATACTGAAGTGTTTGTGAATGTTGACCCTTGGAAGCAGAACTTCTTTTTCTTCCCCTTATGGAAAACGTTGGGGTGGCAGGTCACGTGAAAAGGTGTAATGTGCCATAAATACCTTTTCTTTGTTTGCTTCACTTCCCAGTTTTTGAATTATTGATACATTTTAAAAGTGAAATTGCCATGACCTGTCAGAAGAGTATGAGATGGTTGTCTGTATGTAAAAAAAAAAACCCAACAACCAGGAAGTTCCTAGATTATTCCTTCCCTGCTGATTGGGGTTTGTGCTGTCTGTGTCCCAGAACATTTTATTAATCTCTCTTTAGTGCTAATTCATTTTCTCTGGATTAATACTATCCTCTTTCAGGATTCAAGGCCAGATTATTCTTAAGGACTTTGATTAGGAACAAACTGTGGTGAAGCAATGTTTAAATCTGTGCTGGCTTTATTGCCTTCCATGTTTTTGTTGGTTCTCAGTTCCTTCTCTCATTGCTGGCACTCAATATTTGCTCTGTGTTGTAGGATGTGCTCTCCCTCCTCCCTGGGGCAGCTGAAGGGGTGGTTGGGTTCAGGTGTAAATCTGGATTATGCAAGGTCATGAGTAGCTTTAGAGCAACTTTTCTACCCTTGTTTTTCCCTCAGGAAGCACTTCTTTCCCTAATTTCAGCCTGTGTTATCCGGTTTACAATGTCAGTCACTTTAAAAATATTGTTTTCAAAAACAAGAAACAGTAAAATATAACTGGAAAGTTGGAACATGTGGATAAAGGCTGGAAGAGGGCACAGGAATGTGCCTTTAATACTTCCTTGACATTGCTGAGCAAATGTAAGAATGAGGAAAATGGTGTTCCGTGGAGGAGCAGAGCTGGGATCATTAACATGTGGTTCAGGGTTTGCTTACTGTGGAGTTTTCTGTTCCAGAACAATCTCCCAGCGTCGGGATTTAAATTACACGGGCGAGTCAATAAAATGAAAGCAGTTAATGCTTCGCTGCATTAAAAAAACATCACTTTCTCTGATTGTTGGTTGGGTTGGTTTTTTTTTTTCTGTGAGAAAATGTTCAGCTTGTTTACATCAGGAGTTGTCTCCTGGCTGTCAATCTGCTGCTTTCCCCCTTCCTTCTTCAATAAAACCAGTGCATTTTTAACAATGCAGTTGTTCCCACCTGTCAGAAATGCAAATTTTCCTAGTCATCAGGAAGTTAGGGAAGCATACTTTTTTTGTTCGTTGTCATTTGGCACGAGTCAAAACATCTTAAAAAAAAATAAATAAAAAATCTCCAGGCTTCCTGAAGTATTCCTTAAATACTCTTTGGTGCTACAAATCCCCTGATCAAAGCACAGCCGGCAGAGGAGCGATGACTGAGTCATGTTTGGGTTGGCACTGGAGAGGGAGTGAACAGGGGTGAATTGTCTGCAGACCTCCAGCTCTGAACTGCAATAATCCTGAAATAACTAACAGGGAATCCAATGCTGCTTCACTCCCCCCCACCCTCAGTGCTAATTTTTCCAGGATTGATCCTATCTCCCCTCATTCCTTCAGAGCAGAGCCTGGCTCTGGTTATTTATCCTGTTATTGTGGGCTCTGAATTGCAGTTCTGAGCTCTTGCTAAGAATAAATCAAACCTGGCCAAAATGGCTTTGATCTCCAGAGTTTCTGGCAGAAGGAAATGGATCTGGAATTTCTGGAGGAAATAGCAAAGGATCTGCTCAGCCAGTCGTGTTTTATCACTCACACCCCAGCACTTTGTGCTGCCTCATTCCACCCCCCAAAAAGAAAACAAGCCCTTTTTTTATCCCCCTTTTTTTAATTGGAGAATGCCATGTTTTGAAGCTGGAAGGTTTCACTGCATTTCTTTTTGGATCAAGCCACTTGAAGAAACAGATTTTTATTCCCTTCGCTCTGAGGATGTTGTTTCATAGCTATAAGGTGTTTTTTTTTTTATTAAACAGTAGTATTTAATGGTTTTCTTTTGTAGTTGAAGCCTTGACAGATCCTTTGCATTACAATCAGTGTGTTATAAACACTGAAGTTTCCCTTTATCTCTTTGTTAATGGTTAACAAGTCCTAAAACTCAGTCCATTCTCTTTATCTTAATTAAAATGTTGATTGTGGTTACTTCCAGATGATGAAAATACACGATTAAAACTGAGCTTGGCTGACTTGGATGAGGAAAAACCCAATTAACATGCAGCAGTTCAGTTCAAATGTGTGCTCAGTGGTCACTGGGGTGGTTCTGATGCTCCTTTGCTTTGGACCTGGAAGGGAAGGGCAGCCTGGGAAGCAGGAGGCAGGGAATCAGCCAGGCTGCAGGACTGGGATACTGGGGGTATGGAAGGAAAAGCAACTCAGATAATTTGTCATTTGTGCTCAGTGGCCCCACCAGAGAGGCACAGGGAGGTGTTTGAGGGATTCTTCAGGATATATTTAATTTAACATGGAAACCTGTGAACCTACTGGTGCAGACAGGGATCTGTCACCAGCCAAACACTGCCTTGGTGAAGTGCTGGTAATGATAATATTCCAATAAAACTCTTCTCCTCACCTTAAATAGCCAGTTGCTGGCTTAAATATATGATGCAACAGCAGTAATTGCATTTCAGATAGGAATATATTAATTATGTAGTGCATCTAAACCCCTGCGTATCCAGCTTTGATTACACGTCTCCATTTAAATATCAAAAGTGGTGCAGAGCCAGGGCTGCTGGAAATGGGTTTATCTGTATGCAGAGATCATAAAGTAAAATAAGATGACTGAATATTAGTGTTTGGGGAAAAAGAAACAAAGCACAAGTGTGGAACTTGGCCTAAGCCTGAACTTCCAGCCCAAGGAGGGAGGAATGGGAGGTTTGGAAACATCACAGTGTGAGTGTGAAGTGCTGATTAATTGACTGAAACCAGGGCACTTCCAGCTTAACTTCTAAGCTGAAAGGGGAAAACAAACCCATCCAAAATGAAAGGGAATGGGGAACAACTCATCCTGGAAGTTTATATGTGTTTTCTCTGGGATAACAAGGAGAGGTGAAGGGAGAAGCAAAGAAAACAGGAACAATAAAACCACTGCCAGCTCTGGTAACAACAGGATGACTCTGACCATGGGATGAGCTAATTTATACAAATAAACCAGGTCCTGCAAGTCCACCCTCTAATCCTGACGTTTCAACCTTTTTGGGATGAATTTCCAACTTGGATAAATGAAGTCCAAACTGCCTTTTTGAAGGTTTTCCTGTTTTCCAGAGAGACCCAGAGCCCGACCAGTAGATGGATTTCAGCAGCCACACTTCTGCTTTCTCATATTCTGCTTTAATTTGATGCCACATTTAAAATGCTAATGGCCACACTTTTTTTTTGAATCTGAGCATCAGAGAGGAACTTTTGAAGGCAGGAAAACGCTGGATTTGCCTGCACAAAAGCAAACATCATTCATTGTGATGCCTTTGCCCTGTGTTTATTTGACTGGAGCATCTCGGCTGTGGAGCTTTCTCCTTGAAGCCTGATTTGAATGGAGTACACAGCTGGATTGCCCCAGGGCCTTGTAACAATTTATAGTCTGGATGGAAAGGCAGAAGTACATAAAAAGACAGTTGTGAAACGCAGCCAGTGCCCTGTAATAGAAAATCTGTGTACGGTGACCTTGTCTGGGTGGGCCTGGGGGATCATTTCACTCTGATTGTAAAATGGCAAGGATTGCATCTCACCTGGAATGAAGGAGGGGAGGGGAAAAAAAAAATCAAAAGAAATTTGTTTTTCTAAATTATGCAGTATCTGCTTCCTGTCCTTTGCATTCCCCCTGCATCAGGCCTTGCATTTCAGCAAACATGTTAAATTTACATCTGTTATTCTCCTCGCTCTTACAGGAGCTGCTGGTTTTGAATGCAAATATCTGGGTGAGGTTTCTGTAGCCACAAGCATTTATGTATTTAAAAGCCTCATTCTGTTTGCAGATGAATTGATGTTCTGTTCCTGAACTGCAGCTGAATTAATTTGTGGCAAATTTTTCCTGGCCAGTTCCGAGGCAGGCAGCGTGACCTTTCCTTTTTGGGGTGGAAAAAATGCTGATTAATATAGATTTTTTTTTTTTTGCTTCTCCAGATTCATTTCTCCTTCTACAGTCAAGAAAAGGCAGAAAGTTGTTTTGTTTGTTTGTTTTTTTTTTTCTCCTCCAAATCTTTGCTAAACCTTTTCAAGGCCAGGTTGGACGGGGCTTGGAGCGACCTGGTCTAGTGGAAGGTGGCACAGGATGGCCTTTAAGGTCCTTTCCAAGCCAAACCATTCTGTGATTCCATGATTCTGGAAGTGCTCAGCCCTGCCTCAGCACAGCTCATTTTGCTGTTCAAGGGATGGAACAGACTGGCTAATAAGAGCCAGACGAATGAGACGTTTGAAGGAGCCCTGAATTATTTAAAATCAAAAATTTAGCCTGCAAATGAGATTGGCTTTTATGTCTAATGTGAAGCAGATTGAAAGGCTGCTGTGATTACAGTGGGGCACGTGTGGGGTGGGAGATTAGTATGGAAGTGTGGGTCCAGGGGCTTTGAAGGAAGTGGCAGGGAATGATGAAGAATCAGAGGTGACAGTTTAAGGATTGCATGGCAGGAGCTGCACAGTGATTAAATTCACTGATGCTGTCACTGAGCCGTGAGGCTGCAGATAACATTCTCTCCCAGTGCTGAAAACAAGAATCAATACAAACTCCTTGACAGGGGCTAAATTATTAAATAGAGCCTTCCTTACAATGTTTCATTATCTGGGATTTACCTCAGCTGGTGATTTGTCAGCGGCGCAGAGAGATTTGCTGGGCATTTTGTATGAAAATCATTCCCCATGCACATGAATCCAGTTTGATAATTCCCTTCCTTTTTTCCCCCTGCTCCTCTGGATGCTTCCTTTGCTTTCCATTGATGCCACTTGGAATCCTCACACGGATATTAAGCTGTGGCTCACAGTGAGGTTTGGCCCTGTCACATACGTGTAAAAATGAATTATTTTTGGTCTAAGGGACTGTTCTTTAAGAGCTGAGTTGATTTGCTGCTCTCAGGGTGTTAAATTAGCAGGGCATTTGCCACGGCTCTCAGGTGAGTTGAGCACTGAAGGAAGAGGCACGAGGCTGCTCCCTGGATTTATGGGGACTGGAGTTGCACTGGACTCGCTTGAAAAACAGAGCAACGTTCTCTTTATTTGGTGGTATATCTTGTGGAGGCAGGAGCAGAAACCATCCCTTCTGAGGCAGCTAAACCAGCATATTTTGCATTCCCAAGGTGCTCAGGGCTGTGTGGAGACACTGCATTCAGAGCTGGCTGATGCTGGCAAAGATCTGCGATTCCATCAGTGTCATTATCTTGTCAATTGAAGAATGTTCAGCATTTTTGTGACTTGTTTGGGTTCATGTTTGGGTTTTTTTGAGTGGCTTTGACAGTGTAATGTACCAGTGCACCTCACTTAATGTCTGCAGAGCTGCAATGTTATGTCACAAGTTCCATCGTTGTCTTTTGGGAAAGGGAGAGAGAGTGTTCATGTTTGGAGGGTTAAAAGAGATGGGAGCATTGTCCAGAAGGAGGATTAAACAGCTGGAAGTTAAGACTATATGGTATGTTTTTGAGGGCTCAAAGCCAGCTCTTCCTCCATTTCCTTCCATATGGCCTGGATGTTTGCAGTTGGAATCCAGACCTTAGAACTTCGGGCTACAAAGAAATACAAACAAACCCCCCACAAACAAACAAAAATACAAACAAACAAAAAACACCCCACAGAATAATCCACTGGGTTTTTGTTTGGGGGGTTTTGGTGCTCTGTTTCCCCTCTTTCCCCCTTTTTCTTTCCCCTTTTTCTTCCCCCCTTTTTCTTCCCCCCTTTTTCTTCCCCCCTTTTTCTTCCCCCCTTTTTCTTCCCCCCTTTTTCTTCCCCCCTTTTTCTTCCCCCCTTTTTCTTCCCCCCTTTTTCTTCCCCCCTTTTTCTTCCCCCCTTTTCCTTCCCCCCTTTTCCTTCCCCCCTTTTCCTTCCCCCTTTTTCCTTCCCCCTTTTTCCTTCCCCCTTTTTCCTTCCCCCTTTTTCCTTCCCCCTTTTTCCTTCCCCCTTTTTCCTTCCCCCTTTTTCCTTCCCCCTTTTTCCTTCCCCCTTTTTCCTTCCCCCTTTTTCCTTCCCCCTTTTTCCTTCCCCCTTTTTCCTTCCCCCTTTTTCCTTCCCCCTTTTTCCTTCCCCCTTTTTCCTTCCCCCTTTTTCCTTCCCCCTTTTTCCTTCCCCCTTTTTCCTTCCCCCTTTTTCTTTCCCCCTTTTTCCTTCCCCCTTTTTCCTTCCCCCCTTTTTCCTTCCCCCCTTTTTCCTTCCCCCCTTTTTCCTTCCCCCCTTTTTCCTTCCCCCCTTTTTCCTTCCCCCCTTTTTCCTTCCCCCCTTTTTCCTTCCCCCCTTTTTCCTTCCCCCCTTTTTCCTTCCCCCCTTTTTCCTTCCCCCCTTTTTCCTTCCCCCCTTTTTCCTTCCCCCCTTCTCTTCCCCCCTTCTCTTCCCCCCTTCTCTTCCCCCATTCTCTTCCCCCCTTCTCTTCACCCCTTCTCTTCCCCCCTTCTCTTCCCCTCTTTTTCTTCCCCCCTTCTCTTCCCCCCTTCTCTTCCCCCCTTCTCTTCCCCCCTTCTTTTCCCCTCTTTTTCTTCCCCTCTTTTTCTTCCCCCCTTTTCTTCCCTCTTCTTCTTTCCCCCTTCTTTCCCTTTTTTTCTTTCCTGCTGTGATTCCCTTCTTTGTTTTTGCCCCACTTGGCAATTCAGAGGCCCAAGCAATCAGAATTTTCATCTCTGGCTTGTTGCCACATGAAAATTGAAGGCCTGTCTGGAGGCTGTTGAGGATTCACCCCCAGGAAAAGACTCTGGAGCTCCTTCCCTGTCTCTGGAGCATCCCTGGTGTCCAAGGCTGTGGCAGACAGACCTTTAATCCAAGCTGACCATCCCTGTCAGCTCATCTCACGTCACAAAACTGCTCCCATTCACTGCAAAGCTGGTTTATTTTGAGGGCCAAACTTCTGTCTAAAAAGGCAAAGGGAGTTTTTTAAGAAGTGCAGTGGGACAGAAATAGGGCTGGCTGTGAAGTCCCACTCTGGCTCTGCAGAACTGCCAGGGTGTTGTTTTCCCTGGGTTTAGCAGGAGGAAAGCAGGAAGCACAACTGGGAGCTGAGGGGGAAGGCAGATGTTGAGCAAACAGGGAAAAACAAGAATATACCAGTTGTGGAGTGTAACCCCGAGTGCTTTTCCCATGCTGGGTTAGCAGGAGGGATGTGTGGCTTATAAAGCTGTAGATAAGAACACCTTTATTAGCAGTGGATTGATTGCAGATACAGGAACCACAGGGTTCAGTAACACCCCCTGTATATTTGACTTGCCCATATTTACTCTTCCCTTCAGCCCTTTGTCACAGCAGCAGAATCTTCACCACCTTTTACTTTTTTTTTTTTCCCATTTTTTTCTGTCTTGTTTCCTCCTCCTTTACCCGAAGTAAACCTGTTTACTGCACCTGCTGCTGAGATAATTGACTGCTAAATAAATCATTACACGCCAGCTTGAAAATACGGAGGGGAGGGGGAAAAAAAAATTGTTATTTCTGGCTTTTAGAAGAAAAAGTATCAAATTGTACATTAGCTGCGGTTTTATGTAGCAAGGGAAAATGGAGTTAGAATAAATTTAGCCATGTCCTCTAGTGTTGAATCGTGAGGGCATCTGTCATGTTTAATAATGCTCCTGACCTTTAGGATTATTGAAGTTGAAATTTTCTCTCTGGTCATTTGGGGGTACTTGAGCACTGTCAGATTTCTCGTGTCTCTGCTGAGCCTCCAAAGACACCCTCGTAATGCTTCGTAAGCTGGCAAAGATAATTCATTAAAGAAATTTGTTTTCCCGCTCTCAAAATGGTTTCCTGAAGGAATGTGAAATGTCACCGTGGTCACTGGATTTTAGTGTGTGTGTCCCATCCCTCAGCAGTGCTGCAGCCTCGCTGCTGGCCTTGGAATCGCTCCACCAGGTAATGCTGATGCTCCTGGGAATATAAAATGCTCAGTGCAGCACCTGGAGGTGCAGGACACAGCAAACATCCCCCAAAATGAGCCCTGTGCTGTCCCTGAGCTCGGGGGGAGCTGGTTTTGGGGTTATTCCATCTGTGAACTGTCACAATAACCATGGTGGAGGACAACTGAGATGCAGAAGCATCTTCGCTGAGCTTGTGAGTCCTGGCAGGGTGCTACAAACTAAAACCTGGGCAGAAAAGAGTGATACATAACATGGGAACCAGGCACTTCTGGTTGTTCCAGCTGCACTGGAGGAAGGGCAGTTGAGCTGTAGCATGGTACCCTCTGGAAAACATTCCTGAGACTCCCTGCCTGAGGTCTGTGGGGCGAGATCTCTACAACAGAAGGTGGGAGGTGGCAGCTGCCTGCAGTGTTGGCAGCCTTGGTACAGAAACATCTCCACCTGCATCTCTGTGGGCATGTGAGCATAGTCAGAAATCTCTGTTCCTCCTTTCCTGCCCCGTGTGCAGTTGGCTGGACTCTCTCTTCCCATTTTTCCTGGCTTCCTTAAGGTTTCAGGACCTGGGGCCATGCCAGGCTGTTGGCACACCCCTGTGTTATGTTGCAGCTGCCCATGGTTCTTGCCCCTCTGGTGTGCTGCTGCTCCAGCAGGCAGGGACTGGCTGTCCAGAAGGATCAGCCAGTATTCCTCTTTACTACACCATCCCAGGATATCTGAGTTGGGAGGGACCCACAAGGATCTTCCAGTCCTGCACGGGACACCCCAACAATCCCACCCCGTTGGTGAAGTGACAGACACGGGGCAAGGGGTGGATGTTCTGCAATGAAAGTTTTCCTCATTATCCCTGTGGGTGTTTTTTCCCTGCACTGCCCCTGCTCTTGCTGTGTGAGTGTTGTGTAGAGCAGTTGTGTTCTGCAAGACAAGGGATTATTTGGCCTGTCCAGTAAATTTGAGGTTTGTGCCCCACAGCACGTCAGGAGGGGTTGATTTTTGTGTAGGTTAAAAAATGCTGGGAAGGGTGTGTGTTCTGCTGGGGAGAGGTGCAAAAAGGCTGGCATGTGGAAGGGAAAATAGTGTGGATGCTCTTTGAATAGCTTAGATGTGTTCTGAGCTTGAGTGGCAGGAAAGGCAACATCTCCCCTTTTGGGCAGCAGGGACTGATGGGGCCACTTAGGAAAATGCTTCAAGTCAGCTCCACCTTGTGACCGGCTAATAGAGCTTCAGAGCTCCTGCAAATGCTGTTTTCTTCCCTGCAGAAGGCAGGCAGGTCTGTTCAGAGAGCAGGGCTGGGGGTTGGCAGAGCCTCAGAGTCACCTCTGTGTGAAGGAGAGAACCTGTGCTGGTCCCTGACTGGGACTCGGAGCGAGGAAAACGTCAGGATGTGATGGATGTGCATTTTTGACACTGTAGTCACTGAACACTAGTCCATGGAGAATTTGAACTTGTAATTTTGATTAAAGTGATTGATTTTAAATCAGCCTGAGTTCGTTTTGGGCCATTAGAGGGTATTTAAAAGGAAAATAACTTTAATTAAATTAGGAGCGTGTAAGCATCCTGCTCTGCTTTCTAAGCAGAACTTCTGGGGGGTTTTAAAATCTTATTCCCTTCAGTTGTTTGTTGGCACATTTTAAGGTTAAAAGCAATGCAGAATTATTAAAACCAACAAACTTGTTCTAAGCAAACCCTTAAACTTCATTTGAAGTTTTTCCTTTGAGAAAACACCCAGGTTATGTTGCTGTGTAAAGCAATTCCTGTCCATCCACCTGTCTGTGCTCCTCATCCACCTCCTGTCAGGAAAGGCTGCACAAAGTGCTTCCCTTTTATTTGTAAAACATCCTTTTTAGGCTACAAACATGCCTAAAACATTCAGTTTATAGAAAGAATCAAATAAGGAAGATAAAAGGCTCTCTGTGTTTCGCTGCTGTGAAATGGGAAGACATAATTTATGCTCTGGATCTCCCGTCGTTGTGATTAGTGACCTGAGGCTGTTGAACTTCCTCTTTATGGATTGGGAAAATGCTGTGACAGTTTTCAAGGGAATTGCTCTCTTTGAGTTTAAAGAGATGAAAATGGGTCTGCTAACAAGGACCAGCTTCAGTCTGTGCTTTCATATTCTTCACATTTTTTTTTTTTAAAAAAAAGAGAAAGAAAAAGGCAAAAAAAAAAGGCAATTGGCTGCTTTGATATGTGTGAACCCCAGGACCCTGCCAGACACAAGCTGCAGAATGTGGAATATCAGACAGTGCTGCAATGGATGGCAAGGGATCTGCAGGAAGGTGTTCCCTTGGATGCTTTTTGGAATGTCTGTTGCCAAAAAAGATTGGGAAATAATGCTTTCCAAAAAGGAAGCTGCTGTTTGCTGTTGGTGTCCCCATTCTGATGTGCTGTGATGGTTCACATACTGAAATCACAAAGCAATTCCTAAACCCAGGAATTCTTGATCATGATGATGATGATGATGATGGTCACCAGCAGGGACTGTGATTTAGTGTTTCCCTGCCTCAGCTGGGGCAGGTTTGTAAGGAAATACTTGGAAATTGTATCCTGATTTTTGCTGCCCTTCAGTGGGATTTCCTGCACCCTCAATTCATCCAATGTAAACTGCTGGAATTTTGAGGTAGTTTGGACCTTTTCAGCTAAAAACTTCACTCTCCAAAGTGCAAAATTCCCCCAAAGTGGTGAAATATCACCAGAACCCTTTATCTGGGGGTTCAGCTGTCGTGGTCTCTGCAGGGTTGGGTGTAACCTGTGCTGCAATCCCTGCTCTCCATCATCCTCCCCGGGCTTTGGGAAGGGCACGTCCCTGGAACATGCTCCATCCCCCTGGAACATGCTCCATCCCCTGGAACATGCTCCATCCCCCTGGAACATGCTCCATCCCCCTGGAACATGCTCCATTCCCCTGGAACATGCTCCATCCCCCTGGAACATGCTCCATTCCCACATGTTGGCTGTTCCTGGTGCCAGAGAGGCCTGATGGATCCCTGTCCCTGGTGTTTAATATTGATGCTGAACGTGGAGGGGTGATTCAACCCCTGGGCTGTTTGTTACTAAAGACATCGGGCCAGGAAAATAAACAGCTGGGAGCATATCTGGGGCATTCCTGCCTTTGAAAGGCATTAACTGCCCAGTAAATATTTAAATGTGAGCTAATATTGCATTATATTACAGATTAATTTATTGCTGCACTCATTGGAAAGCACTTGTAGGACAAGTGCTGTAGTTTGCAATAGTTCAAGCGTTGGGAAATGGGTTTGGATTTGTCAGTGTTGCTTGTGCCAGTGCATGAATATTTGATTTTATTTCACTTTGCTAAGGTACTGAACACTCAGTGAGCTCCAGGCCTTTGAGGTCAGGTTCCCAGAGAGATGTTACAGCCAGAACTGAAGACAATTGCACAGGCTTCTCAAATATGTGCTCCAACACTGCTTTAAACAGGCTTCTCCCTTTAACACGAGTGTCAAAGAGAGGGAGAGCTCCTGATTTTATTACATAATCTCTAACACTTTAATTTTTCCCAAAAGAGACTCCTCCTGCTCAGCAGTTTGAAGGACTGAGTTCATGGAGATGTTAAAAACAATCTCCTAACTCCTGCTGAGAAGCTGGCATTTGTTAAGAGGAAGCTAATCAGAATCATGAGCTCCCTCTAAACCAGTCTAACCAAGTTTTATACAAATTTCCTGAATAACTTTTAATAATTTTTTTTTTTTTGGTAAGGTACTCTGCCAGCTTCTGCATTTCTGGGTAATGGTTGCACACAGAATTCTCCTGTTTTCAATAAGTGTCTGGAAGAACTGGCTGTGATGATATGCTTGGTAGAAACCCTTGTGCCCAGAACAACAAGGGAAAGGCAAAAACCTTCATTAACATTACAGGAGGATTTCAGAGGCAGGAGCCTTTGAATTGGGCAAAAAAATGGGTTCCATCCAATGCCTCCAGTAATAAAGTAAATTAATTTGAGGTCTACATGAGGACTGAATGGTTTATGGAACTACTGGTTGGTCTCAAAGTTATTCTGCTGCTGGATCCCTGACTGAATTAACACCTTGACTTTTTAAAATGGGAGCTATTAGTGGCTTCATTTGTTAGAGCTGTAATGCTGTGACGATTATATTGCCCAAGACAAACGATTAGCCTTAGAAACTGTGTGTTAGCTTGGCTGGCTGTGTTCCCTTTCATTCCAGCCAGAGTGCAGATGGTGTCCGTGGTCTGCACTATATGTTTAAAAACTCTATTTCTGTGTTTCACAGCTCCTTTTCTCGTGGATCATCGTAGTTGTCTGGATGTTTATGCTTTCAGTGCCTGAGAAAAGAGGTCTTTTTCCTTTGTATCTCTCTCTCCCAACTTTTCCTTTGAGCATTTTTCTTTTCTAGCAGGTAAATGGATCCATTTTATTCCCAGTGTAGTTATTTCTGATTTTAGTGGTTTCAATATCTGGCTATTTCCAGATGAATGGAGCCCATCTTTCCAATCTCCGGGTTCAGATTAGATTGCAGCCTGTGGAGCCGGTGTGGGGGATGTTTATTTAGTACTGATTTCCATATAAATACAAAGAAAAAACACCAAGTCTGGTGCTGCTAATTCTAGCTGTGGACAATCTGTATCAGAAATGTGGGATAAGAGCCAGTTGTATCTTCTACAACTTGACATTATTTTTTTAAGATTCCTGCTTTGTTTTCTTGATTAGCCACTCTGGTTGTTGCACACTAATTACTGGCAGTGTTTTTATGAAGGCTGTGTCATGCCCCTGTTTATCAGCCAGTGCCTGAACAGCCTCACATGAAGCACGTGTAGAAAGCTGGTTTTTTTTTTTTTCCTGCTTTAAAACATTGGCTTGTTCTATAACACACGTTTTGTGCAGGTTCTTAGAGGATGTAAACGTTGAAGTAACTGACCATTTCATAAGCAAATTACATCCTCCGAGGAGCTGCACAAGGAAACATTTACTTTCCAGGCATTTATTTTCCAAACACACTTTGTTTCCTGATGGGAACAGCATTGGCTTTTGTGGTGAAATGGCCAAGTCACAGGATCTGGCTAATCAGTCTTTATTTATTTTTTTTTCCTTTCCTTTTTATAATTTCAAACCCCAGCCTGTTTGAAGAGGTGCTTTAATTTTGCCTGTCCTAAAATTCCCCTGCCCATGAGGCGATATTTCAACAGCCCTGTGACTGTTCAAACTCTGGGCAGGGTTTGCAGAGCAAACTGTCTCCTGATTGTTTTATCCTCCAGCTCTTGGTATGTCTTTGTTCAAAGGTAAACCCCTTGGTGAGATGGTAAAGAAAATGTGGCCTCTTGATATTTAAAAGGTGAGAAATCTATTTAAACTGTATATGATGGCTTGGAACAGCCCCAGTGCCAGGTGCTGCTTGTGTTAATAGAAGTGATAAATACTGCAGCTGGTGGGGCTCAGCAATTAGATTGGAGCTGGATATACCATAAATGACATTTAATGGCAAATGCCAGGCATGGCCTGAATGGTGTCTTCATTTCAGTGTTGCACTTCTTCGGGATGATGCTAAAAAAACCTTAATGGAATTTAATTACCAGAGCCTATGTTGGATGATTAGTTAAGTGCATTTGTGGTACCATTAGTTGGAGGTGACTGTTTGCTCATGGTGCCTGGTTTGCTGGACCCTGTGTGGGGTGAGCCCAGCAACAGGGATGCTGAGGAGGGTCCCTGTCCCTCCAAATTCCCTTCTGTGGGAAAGGCATGATGGATTTGGGAGAGGGAGCACACATGAACAGGCTGGGATCAAAAAATAGTGCTTGTTGCTTTTTCTTCCAGTGATTTGAGTTACAGCCTGTTCGTGGCTCCTCAGCCCTGTCTCTGTGAAGGGCTTTGTGATATTTGTAGGATCACAGCAGGGATGTGTCACCTCCACAGCTTCCCCTGTGCTTTGCCCCCTGGCTGTAACACACACACAGAGGTGCAGCAGCTCAGGGGGTTGGGAAGGATCTTCACCAACAGCAGGAATCCCAGAAAACGTGGAGATGTGGTTTGCTCAGACAAAAATAGGATGGATCCCACTGGCTGTGCATCCACTGGCTGTGCATCCGTGCTCTGCTTCCCTCTTGGGAATCTGTGAAGGTAACACCAATTTTATCTCATCAGACACAGCCCCCTTTATCTGCTCCGGATGCAGGGCTGCAGACAGCTGGGGATTGTCCCCAGGAAGGGAGCAGTCAGCTGGGGAAAGCTTTTTGTGGCTCTCAGGGGGAGGAGGAAATGGGTGGACAGGCTGTCTCCCAGCCCTGCCAGGCTCCTTCCCGGTGCTCGTCCCCGGCAGTGACTTTGTGCCTCTGGGGTGATTTTGTGCCTCTGGGGTGACTTTGTGCCTCTGGGGTGACTTTGTGCCTCTGGGATGATTTTGTGCCTCTGGGATGATTTTGTGCCTCTGCTCCACGTCACCAACACCGGGAACCACAGATGGGATCCCGGGAATGTCAAAGGGAAACGGAGCAGAAAGATCCCACAAAGGGATTAAATGAGCTAGCAGGCAATGACCCATAACCTTCATGGAAGATCTTATCATAGTTTTTTTTAAGCCAGTCGGGGTTTAAGCATAACTGCCTTTTTTTTTTTTTTAACAAGGTGAAGTTATCTTTTGTCATTTAGGGTTGCACTGAAATTTTAAGGGTGTCTTTGTACTGGGGTGTATTTCACTCAAAAATCAAACCAGGTGACTTGCTAATTCTTTTGGCACAGCGAGCAGCTTTGTTTCTAGTAAAGCTGAAAAGTTTATGGAATCAATACTGCAGTTTGTTTTAAACACAGACATCTCTGTTGTCATTACCTGAAATGAGTGATGTTCTTTTTCTCCTTTAAAAACCTGGATGAGGCCGTGTTCAAGGGAAGATGCTTGAGTGACACTAAATAAAACTAAGAGCTGGGAGGTAACATCAGTGCCAGATTGGTTGAGTTTTGTAGAAACATGCTCATTTGGTTGAGCTTTGTCTTAGAAGTGCATCCAGTTGAAGCAAACGAAATTCAGTGCTAACTCCTGATGAGGCAGATTTTGCTGTTGAATTCCCTGAGGTTCAGGCAGCCTTTTAGTGCTGTTTATTGCAGTTTCTGAGGGATCTTTGCCCAGTTCTCAGCTGCCAGAATTATTCTTTGTCTGTCGTGTGTGCCCGTGGAGCTCTTGCCTCGCCCCACCAGAACATCTCGTGCTGGGGAAGGTGGCAGCGTGGCAAGTTTGGGTGGTGCAGTTCTGGGGATCTGAAGGCTGTGTTTTTAAGACAGTCTAGCAGCTCTAATGCCAAACCACCCACACTGGGAGACAACATATGGCAGCCACTCGGCATTAACATGCGATGAGTCGCTCCTCACCCACCGCTCTGCTGGAGGCTCCAGCCTTGGGGGCTGGTTCCGAGGGTTTGGCTGCCTGGCCACATCCTGCCAGTGCCCAGAACAGCCTTGCACACGATGTGTCCTGATGAGAAACTAATTTTGGCCACGTTTTGCACTGTTTTAAAGGCGTGGGCAAACAGATTGTTGTTTTATCCATCGCTATGTGTGGGTAGGCTGAGGTTTGCAGGTATGTTGATGGGACTTTCCCCTCTTCTTCTGTAGGAAACAAGTCTACAAATAACCTGTCTGTGATGTTTGGGCGTGTTTGTCAACAGTGTTGCTTCCAATTCTGTAGAAACTGCAGCAGAGACCAAGAGCAAAGAATATTCTCACCAAAGCAGGGTGGCTCTGAGCAAAAGGCCTGTGTATCCTGGAGGTGTCCAAGTGCTTTGTGCACCTGCATCCCAGTGTGAAAGGTTGGGATTTAGGGCAAGGGGTGTGTGAGGCGTGTTTTACATCTCAGAGTTACTTGTACACGAGGCTGAATTAATTTGCAGCCCCGCCGAGGTGACTTCGTGAATTCCAAAACGAGTTTAATTTGTGAGTAAAAAGGACACAGGGAAAAAAACCCGTAAACAGTCACCAAATGTCAAGCGCGAGGCGTGGCGAGAAAAATCCGATATTGTTTTGTCAATAAACTACGCTCTCTCCTGCACAGATCACAGAAATGGGCCTTTACCCTGGCAACAGCAATATTTGATACCCCGGGCAGCTCGTTCCCAGCTCAGCTCCCACTCGAGCGAAGCCACTGATCGATTCTCCCCGAGCCCTCTCATTTCCTGCCTCCCCTCAATCAGCCCTGCTTTGTGCCCTGCCTTGTGCCCCAAATAAGCCACCCAGGCGTGTTCCTGTTCCAAAAGCTCTTGTGATGGAACAGTCATTAGATAACAGGTTTAGAGGGGGCAGCCTTTGTGTGGGTTCAGGGCGACAGGGACGGCCCTGCCCGGGCTCTTGTGAGGATTAATCTGTGTTGTTGCCACGTCCTTGCTTTCATTTCCCATTTTTTTTTCATTTCTTGCTGAAGGCTGACAATGCCTCTGTGTTTGCAAGGAGTAATTATGTGTTGCTACGCGGGCGGCTGAATTAAATAATCAAGCTGCAAAAATAACATTCATTTGGAGTAATAAACCTCTGCATTTCCAAGCTGGGTTTGCCTGGCTTACAAACAGCTGATCGGGTTTCCTAATTAATTAGCAAGCAGCCTACAAAAAGATATCCTGAGAATGTGAAATTACATGGGCTGTTGTGGAGGGGGAAGAGAAATAATCCTTGCTGGATCTCTTTAGCTCCTGATACCTGGATAGTTTCATTTGTCCCCCCCCCCGCTGCTTTTTTTTTCCCCTCCTCACTGCTTGAGTGGTCTCTATTTTTCTTTTTCTCTCCTCTGAATATTAGTAAATGTCAAAATTCTAAGTGTAAAAAATAGCTCTGCAGTTGGAGTAGAAATATTGGAAGCAATTGCACATGGCAGGGAAGGGCCAGGAAGGGATGGAGGAAATCAAATGTACCACTGGAGTCAGGCACGTCAGGGAGCATCATTGCAACTGTTTGTGTGGAGTGAAATCTTTATTTTAGGGGGGACAAACAATGCCCCAAAGGAGGAGGTTAATTTCTGTTGCTAAAAAAAAAACCCCAACCCTTGGCTTTGTGGGGCCAGAGCTGCTTTACTGCTGTGCACAAGATGTTTATTTTTACGCTGGTAAAATATTTAACGTGTAAATTAAAATACTGCAGAGAATTTGGTAGCTTAGAATGAATCCCATTATTATCATTTCTTCTCTGATGGAAAAATTTCGTAGTGAAAAACACGTTGGAAAGGGGGAGATGTTCTTTTCCTTGTTCCTGTTTTGCTGTTTGTGCCTCTGAAAGAGCTGCTATTCCCCCACTCCCTCGTGCCCATCTGTCATCCCCAGCATTTGGGATATTGTTTCCAAAGCTAGTTGTGATTTAACATGGATCTAAATAGGGCAAGTAGTGAAGTACACTGATTAAATCCCTCTGGGAGAAGGTGCAGGACATCTGTGGTGGTTTGCACAGTGTGGTTACTCATAACCCTGGAAGGAGAGTGTTGGAACCTCGGCAGCTCCGAGCTGGGATGAGCAGGAGCTGTGTTGGGAGCCTGTCCTAAGGAAAACAGGCACCTTGGAATTATCACAGGGGCTGTGGAAATCACAACATTCCCTACTTTTAAAAGAGAAACCTGCAAGATTATTTTTTTTCCTCCCTCCGAGGCAGGGGCTCATTTTAAATCGAAGTTGACCAGATGCTTGTGAACTGGGGAGGCTTTAATCCAGTTACAGGTTCCATCTCATTCTTGTTCCATGCCCAAAACTGATTCATGTTGTTTCAAAGGAGCAAAACCCAAAATGTCAGCACGAACAAAACCCCCCAAGTGAGCACTTAGTGAGTGCTGCAGCAGAAGACAATATTTTCATTTAAGGGGAGAGTGTGGTTTTGTAGCACAGGGAATCGTTTGGAGCCGCCAGAAAGACACTTTGAAATTTAAAAGCACTTGCCACGGCTGAGTCTGAATTTGGCAGGTGACTGTCTGCGGCTTTTCAGATGTAAAGGTGTTAAAAAAAAAATTAAAAAAAAAAAAGTCACACTTCAGGAACTGGGGGACACTTCTTTTGTGTGCACATGGCTCTAAAATAAATAGTCTGCCACAGAAGTTGGCGCCTTGACACCTCTGAGTATAGTCTGCTTTATAAATGACATACATATTTAGAAAGTTGGCTGACAAAATAGCATGTCTAGGAATTTCTGTGCAGTGAAGGATGTAAATGTGAAAAGGAAGACTCTGACAGACGTTTTATATATTTTTAGGGAGATTGAAGCTTCAGGTTAAAACCCACAAAATCATCCGTATTGGAGAGGAAGTACAGAAAATGCTTCTCAGGGTGAAGCTTTTAAATTAATTGGACAAAACTGACCAAACCTGGTAAAAAGAGTGATTTAGGAAGGAGATCACACCTCCCCCTTAAAACAAACAGAAAAACAAACAAAAAAAACTCCCCTAAACCCCACAACCCAACCCAACCAACCCACATCCCAACCCCAACCCCTGCCAGCAGAGCACAAATAGCAGTTTATTAGTACAGTGGCATATTTTTGGTTGCAACCTTATCCAGAGACCTTTCTGTAAAAAAAACTGATTAAAAAAGTTACACATCCCATTGTAAATGATATTTTTGTCCCTGCTTTCTTTACTTGTGGAGGCTCCAAGTTATTCCATGGGCAGCATCCCACGATTCCATGACCAAGAGCCATCAGCACCGTGGAGCCACGAGTCTGAGAATCTTTAAAGACTGGCCATCTTCATCCATCTTCTCATTTCTAATTCCCTTCAGATGACTTATTTAATAGAACTCAGTGTTCAGAAGTTCAGGGTTGAAGTGGGTGTAGAGTCTGTGTTCATCCCACACCATTTGGCCTGGTTGTGTTTTGGTTTTATCCCCTGTTCTGGTGCAAATTCTAACTTCATGTTTTTTCTCCAGGGTTTTAAAAGATGCATTTTTGAACTGTGGTTCTCTGTGTTAGGAACCCCCTGTAATTCCTTTTGCTTTGTCCTGCCCTGTGCCAGCGTTTCCCCCCTGCAGGCTCAGCCTGAGCCATCAGTCCCACTCCTGTTGGCAGCACAGGGCCATTCATCACTTCCCTAAAAACTCCTTCGATCCAGCCCCGCCTCTCGAAATCCAATCTCCCGGCTGAGACTCTGATTGCAGGGGAGGAAATGTTGTTGTTCTCCTTCGTGTGCCGGAGAAACCTCAAAACCCCTGGAATGAAGCACAGGGAGGGGAACAACTGAGGCATTCCGAGGGGTTCCCACTCGGAGTGGGAAGTGAAATATCTTCCCATCAAATTCCAACGCTTCAGCTGGCAGAAAGCTCCAGCCTGTGTGTAGATGTTATCCTTTTTTTTTTTTAAACTGTGGGATTTTTGAGTGATGAGGTGATAAAATGCTGCCAAACACAGTAAATGCTTTGCCTGCCTCCTTTGTGTGTTCATGTGTGAATATTCCTGATGAGCTCCTGGGTAATCCCCTGCTAGCCCATTTCTTTAGTGCATATTGGGGAGCATTGGCAGTGAAGCTTCCAGGGGATGTGGCAAAAAACTTCTCTTTGCTTTGGCTGAATGGCAAAAAAGGGTATTTTGGGGGGAGGACAGAGGGTGAGGTGGTCCCTTATGGCAGCAAGTGGGAAAACCTCACTTCCAGGCACTGATTTCTTCTCTCCAGAGTATCTGAACCCTTTGGAAGTGCTGACCTTGGCCTCATCCCTGCCCTGCTAAAAGCCCTGTGCTGTTCTAGGGTAGAATTAGAAACAGAGAGAGGGAAGTGGGGTGATGGCATCACCACCTCCTTTAGAGCCTTGGCCTAATTCACAGAAAAGCTGTGACCTCCCAGCTCCCTGTGATGCCAAGGAAGCAGTGAAAACATTTCAGTGTTGATCCCTTTTTGTTGGAATATCATCCCAGTGTGTGCAGATGTAAAGGATGTATCTTTACACAGAATTTGTACACCCTCAGAATTCCTTCTGCAAAACTGTCCCCTCTTAGCAGAGTTGCAGCCTTTCATTCATCATTTGCTACCTTTGTCCTCTGCTTTTTTTCCAAAATATAATAATTTACTCTCTTTTCTTGGATCTCTCCCTTGGCTGCTCGTTGTTGTTCAGACTTGGGATGGTTTGGTTTGTAGGTAACTCTTTGTAAGCGCCTTCCATTCCTGATTTCTAGTCCTCCTCCTCCCCCTGATATCATTTGCTATTCAAAACCACCTCCACCACCAAGTCCCAGAGTGGATTTTTCAGTCCACCTTCCTGGTTCCCCATACAGATGCACTTGTGCCTCCTTCCCACTGCTCCTTGGAGGGTTGTATTATTTGAGAGCCCCCTGACTTCAGTGGCACAAACCCAGCAAATCAAAGCATTAAGCTGTTATTGCTTGTTGTAAACTGCCCTCATATAAAAGGGAGTGGGATTTTGTGCCACAGAGGGATGGTTTGTGTGTTCAGCACGAGAGTGGGGGCTTTCTCCTCCCACCTAAGGAATGCAGAGAGAATTCCCAGAGAACTGCTTGGGCTGTTGGGATGTTTCCCATCATTTCAAGCAGTCCCTGTTAGCACTTGGTGAGAGGGTAACAGATTATTTCCTTGTACTTATTTTGTCTCCAGGATTCAGGGAGGCTGCTCACAAAAGCTGTGCTGCAGGAGAACAGACGAGTCTGCAACCCCAATTTTGGAACAGCAGGCGCCAGAAATCAGAGCTGCCTCTCACTCCTTGTCCTTTTGATGTTTTCATGCATTAGACAAGCTTGTTGGCTTTGATTGCAAACGTGTTATTTAAAAAAAAAAACAAACCAACCCAACAGAGCAGGATCAGGTTTCTCCTGTACAGCCCAAGTGTTGTTCTTGAATGGGCTTTGAGGATTCAAGAGCATCTCGTGTGGAAGTGGTGGATCAGTCACAAACTTTTCTGGCACAATGCTGCCACTGGCAGTGGTTTTCTGGTATTGCACGTGGTTCTCATCAAAGGCTTCACCAAGTGCTTTCAATGGGAAGGTTTTGATGTTGTTTGGGAAGCAGAATCGCTGTAACAGCAACAGGAGAGACAACAGGAACCTTCCGGGCCAGTAACCTGTGGTTTAACTTGGAAATGTCAATGTTTTAGGAGCAATCCTAGAAGGGTCTGGAGAATTGTAATCCGGAAAAACACGAACTTGCAGTTGCCTCATGCCAAAAGAATGTTATTTTCCCTCCAGGCTTTTGTTTCTTCAAGTGTTTTGGAACAGCAGAAGGAATTGCTGACCGAGGGGTTCAGAGATAAACTGAAGCAGAGTCTGTAATGACTTGATCTAAAAATTCTCTTTTTAAGTGGTGGTTGTGCTTCAGTTTCCTTCTAAGAAGGAACAAATTGGTGGCTGGAGAGTCTCAATGAAAAAGGAGCATTTGAAGAAGATAGTTCTGTGTAAATTTTACTGTGAGGTTCATGAGCAGTCAGAGCCTGTAATTATTGTGATTGAAGTGCAGTATCCTATTCTTCTGTGTAATAAAGAACATCTATGATTATGTCTGAATCCATCTGTCCCTGGGGGAGGGAAAATTCTATTATCTCTTAGTTTCAACTATTAAAAAAGAGTTGCATTGAATTATGTTACTATTGGTATTCTTTTTTGCATGTTTGGCCATAAATACTTCATGGCTGTAGAAATAGCAGACTAAGACCATGCTGCATGAGGCCAGAAATTCCAATCCTTTTCTAATCCCTGCCTTTTCTTTTCTCGGGTTAATTAATGTGAGTGAATAGATGAGTGTTTGCTGGTCAGATGCACAGAGAGACACAACTGCAGGAGGTTCTTGTTGCCTTTGAAAATCCATCTGTCCCTCAGCACATTTCTCCGGTTCGGCGTCATGGAAACGCTTTCCTCCTTTTTGGGTTTTTCCTCCTTTGTGGGTTTTTCCTCCTTTTTTGGGTTTTATCTCAGGTTTCAGTGTGGAAAACTTAGAAGGTTGTGTCAGGTGTGGTGCGATTTCCCTTTTTAGTAATGCCTTTAGACCTTGTTTTTCAGAGCAAACGGGACCATCTCCTCATGAACGTCAAGTGGTACTATCGCCAGTCGGAGGTCCCGGACTCTGTCTATCAGCACTTGGTCCAGGACAGGCACAACGAGAATGGTAAGTCAGGCTTTCCAGAGCCAGGCCTGCTTTGCCTTGCTCTCAGTTTGAAGTTTTACCAAAGCAAGAACACTTTTGCATAGGGGTGTGAAGCAATCTATCAGCTTGGTGGTGTTTCTCCCCTGCCTGGTTTAACTCCTGTACCCACAGCTGTAATCAGATGCATTTCTGTGATGGATTAAACAGAGATAAGAGAAAACAAACCCAACACTGAATCTTTTGCAGGCTTTCTGTGCTAATAACTGAGTGAAGACCAAATTATCCAAAGGAATTGTGACTCTCTCCTGATTTTTGTGCAGAACTGGGTGTTTTCCATTCCTGCCCCTCACCCCCGTGAATATTGCAGGAAGGGATGGAACTGGAACACTCCCAGCTGCGTTTCCCCTTCTCTCTTTGCAAAAACAAGTGTGATCTTGGGTTTAACAGAAGCAGAAGAAACTTCAGTGTACATATCCCAGTGCCATTTATCTCTTGCCTCCAGGGAAGACATAACATTTGCTTCTGTTCTTACCAGGGAAGTTCCTCGAGGCAACTGTTCAAAATTCTGAAGGTACTCCAAGGTGAACTGTGATGATAAAAGTTGATGATTGAAATATGGAACACAGCAACTTTTCTGGTGCCTGACAGTACAAAGTTGAGCACGAGTTCTCCTTTTAAAGGACATTCTGTGTGTGCTTTTTAGCAAAAGCCCCACAAATCTTAACGTTTCTCTTACTAATTTATTCGAAACTTCTGAGGATGAGATTACAGGCCCAGTGTCAGGCAGGGAGCAGTTTTGATAGCATGGCTGCTTTTTTATGCACTCCTGGGCGAGTGTTTTCGTGCTCCTCAAAGGGGTTATGAAGAAGTCATGGAAAAAGTTGTGTTGTGTTCCAGTTTTTTGTTAACACTCAGAATTTTCGGTGTTTCAACACGAATATCAATATTTACCTCAAAAGCCAGAGGACTAAGCAGTTAGTGCTGTCAAGATTCAGTTGAAGATTTGACCTTAAATATGCAAAACAGCCCAAACCTTATCCTGGAAAAGTCAGTAACAATTTAATTTCCTTATGTCCTTCCACCTGAATTCGTTCCCCCTAGGAGTGAGTGACAGTTTCCAGTGGTCAGTGGATAAATGTGTCATCATTTTTCCTTAAAAGCTCTTTCCCTTCCGAAGATTTTTAGGTATGGCAAGGGAGAATTGATGTATAAGAATGGATATGCCATTCTTACACATTAATTCTCATATCCCATCCTTTACAGGCCACATTAACAGAGTGTTTGTCACCTTAATTAACCTGAGTGTGTTATCTGAGGACCATCCTCACACTTTGACCTGTAAAAACCACCTGCAGACCAGCTAACGAGTCGGGGGGTTGTGTTTGTGCTTTCTGGCAGACTCTGGACGAGAGCTGGTTATCACAGACCCCGTTATCAAGAACAGAGAGCTCTTCATTTCCGATTACGTGGACACTTACCACGCTGCTGCCCTCAGGTGAGACCCTGCGGGCTGAGGGGGGTGAGAGAACCCTCAGTGACACCAGAGGGGATTTCTGGGTTTGTGTGGGGTCATTAACACCCAGCTCAGCCTTCTCCTCCTCTCCCGCGGTAATTAACTGGCGTTATCTGCTCTCAGTCAGCACCGAGCTGTAATTGTTCAGTTTTAATCTCGGTTAATCGATGTTGCTCAGAAGATATTGTTTGCCAGCGTTGCCAGCTGAGGTCATGGCTGGTTCCTGAGGCAGCGCTGCCCTTCCCTGCTCGGGGTTTGATTGCCCTGGTAACGGTGGCATCTCCTGCAGCCCGGACTGCCGGGGTGTCGCCCTGATTAAATTGTGTTAAAAGGCTTTTTCTCCCGGGCCCTTGTCATTGTCACAGCTCAGAGCTCTGCCTGCACACCCAGAGGGAGCTGTTCCTGCTCCCTGCCCTTCCCCGGGGGCTGCTGCTCTTGCTCACCCGGTGTTTGCTGAGCTGTCCGAGCTGAGGGGGACACGCCACCACTGCCAAGTGTTTTCGGAGAAAAACAGCCAAGCGTTATTTTTCAGCTGATTTTCAGCCTGCCAAACATGCCTGGATATTGTCAAAATGCAAATTGAATAATCTCCCTGCTAATAATGCTCAGATGGTGTTTCACCAGAGCCATCTGGAGACATTTTTGTGCTCAGAGTCACTTTGCTGAAGCCACTTTACTTCAAGACAAACTTAGCTCCTGTTCTATTGGGGGGGAAGTCTTTGATTTATGTATTAGACTTCTTTTATAAACTCAGAGCATTCCAGGGGTGTGCTACAAGCTCGTGGAATTCCACAGTGCCTTTGCAGAGTTACAGGAGGTCGATTTGCAATATTAAATGAGCATTCCCAGAGAGCAGCTAGCAGGAGGTTGGCTGTCCTGATGGAACCAAGCTGGAAATCTGTCTGCTTCAACAGAGAGAAACTCAACTGTGTGTCTGGAATTTTCCCTGGGAGTATTTTACCTTCTCTTCTACATCCTTTCTGGTTTTTTATTTTATTTTATTTTTTTTTCTTTTTAAAGAAAAGATAGAAATGGAAAGTTAAAAATGGAATTTACACGTATGGCAAACAAACTAGATAAATAACCTTCTCCCAGTGGACAAGTTGAACATCAGGATAATGGCACGTGGTGTTCTCACTGAGAACGTGGAGTGGGCAGAGTGTGTCGTGATGCATGGAAGGTTAACATGAAATTCTAATTTATTATAATACCAGATGATTCCTCTGCCCTCTGCAAACAAATGGACACAGGATGAATTGATGACAGACTGGGAAATAAAACCAGTGATTGTAACTACCAATCCTCTGCTCCAACAGGTGGAAAAATTTAACTGGAGCAGAGTTGTAGCTCCCTGTGGAAGTGTGTAATAAAAATGATGTGCTTAATTTTACCTGTATGGATCTTTGTGGTGAGTGCAGCACTCCTTGTGTGAAATGCTGTGAACAAGATGTGCTGCTGCCACTGACACAGATAATGCAGCTTAGCTGGCAAATGCTTATTAACTGTCAGCTGAATTATTGAAAGGAAACTCAATCTCTTTCCCCAGAACGCTTTTAAAATGTGAATTTAATGCGAATTATCAAAACAAATCCCCCTTCTCGTTTTCTGTCGTTCTAAATGACTAAACCAGGAAACCAGCAGCAGCCACCGGGGAGAAAATGGGTGTCAGGGAGGAGTTTGGCCTTGAGTGTTTGTGTGGGATGGGTGTTCACACCTTGCTGATGTTCCATCAGAGCCTGGCACGGCCTGGGCAGTACCCAGTGCTCTCTGTGCTTTGCCAGCAAGGCCATGCACTGGGAATTGGGCAATGCCAGGGGCAGTTCTGCAGGATCCCAGTATCGATTTTGGCTTCAAACAGCAGCACCTTTATTCCTCCTTCATCCTCCCAGGGGGTGTTTCCCTCACCTGCAGCAGGTGAAGTGTAGGAGAGCTCACCTTCCCAGGCAGTTCTTAGCTGGCTGTTGACTGGGAAAGCCTTTTTAAAGTGCTTTACCCTGAAAAGATTAGGAAGGGAAGCAAGTCCAGCATTTCAGCTTCCCCTGTGCAGTCGTTCAGGGATGCAGTTTTTCAGGGATGCAGTTGTTCAAGGATGAGGTGTTTTCCCAGCTCTGCTGAGCAGCCTGGGCAAAATAATGATTATTGCAGGCAAAAATAATGATTCATCTCAGCGTCCTGGTGGCAAGAGCACTTCTCATTCCATTTGGACCAGGACTGGCAAACCTTTAACAGTGTTAAATAAGCCCCGTAGCAGCTTATTTATAACAGTGAATACTGTTCAGTAAATGCAAGGGAGAGGAGATGCTATCAGTCTGCAAAAGAGCCAAGTCTTGTGCTTTGGTTTATTGCCTCGACTCAGGTTTAGATAAAAAGCCCCAGCTCTGCCTCTCTGGCCCATTTGTCTCTGCCTGCTCCTGATCTGATTTACTGAGAGGCAGCAAAGTGGGATGTGCTGCTGCCAGAGCACGAGCAGCTGTGGAACATTAAGAGCCCAACAAACCCTCTAGGAAATGAGAAACAACTTCTTAGAGTCAGTCTGAATGCTCTTCTTAAGGATAATGACTTCATCAGCGAGCTGTATTAAAGAAATTATTAGCAATCTGTGGTGGAACAAGCTAATAAATCCTCAGGTCTCTTTTTTTCCCCCTTCATTTTTTTTAATATGTCTTTGTGTGTTTTACTCTCTTAGGTACAAAAGGAGAAGGGAGAAACTTCTGTCTGTTTGGAATTTGTATTGTTGGGATTGCAGACTTGCTAAAAACGGCACAGCTTTGCTTTTTGTTTGGAGCTTTTATTAAACTGTGGTTTTATTTAGCTTTCTAAATACAAAGCTGACTTCCCAGTCTGACTCCAACAATGTGAACAGTACAATTTTGGAAGATTGAAGTGTAATAAGGCTGTAAAAACTTCGAAAATTAGATATTTTCAGGCTTGTATTTCTAGGTATTGTTCATTAGTCTGATTAAATTTGGGCTCCTTGGACTCTGTGCTGGCTAAAGGAGGATTAATGATTGTTTGGAGAACACCATCTGAGACACTGTAACTGGATTTCCTTCCCTTTCCACCGTGGGAAAGAATCCACATGGTTATTTGTTACAACAGGCTGGTATTTATGATGTTTTTGGACATTTATGAGAACGAGGATGCCTGTGGCTCATACACAGATTGCAGTGGCACTTAATTAAAATAGCTGTTATTCAAGCAAGAATTCTAATGCCATTTTCCCTCTCTCTTCCAGAGGGAAGTGCAACATCTCCCATTTCTCTGACATTTTTGCTGCTAGAGAGTTCAAAGCCAGAGTGGATTCATTTTTCTACATCCTGGGCTATAATCCAGAGACAAGGTAAGTGAAGTGGCTTTTAAAGGCAACTTTACCAGTGACCTGAGCTGGGGTTCAGTCAGAGGTTGGACTTGATGATCTTGGAGGTCTTTTGCAACCTTAATTCTGTGATTCTATGACAACTACTCGAGGGGAGAAAGGTTAAAAATCCAGTGTGATGCTGATTAAAGGGAATGTAAGGGAGAAGCTCCATCTTTCTGCTGGAGTGTGTGTTTATATAGGAGAAAATAGGAGTAGAAAACAAAGTTTTGCAGTAAATCCTGATATCCAAGTGCATCTCTGGGTAAATAATGTGCTGCTTCAAAACAGCTTCTTAGAAATGTGGATTTTTATTTTTGTTTTAAAGGTTGCAGACTTCAGCAGGAGTTCTTTGCTGTCTCATTGGCTGAATGTACGCCCCTGAAAATACTTTTTACAGTACATTTGCATCTCCTGGCAAGCAAAGTTAAAATTTAGACACTTTTAAGAAATCAAATTGGAAGTTTTTAAGTGTGGGAATTCCTGCTCTCGTGTATGAATTGTCATCCAGGGTCAGCAGCAATTCCTACTCGATGCTTTGCTGACCTAGAGAACAAATTAGAGGTACAGAAAGAACTTCTCTTTGGGAGTCAGTACATATTTGAAGGTGTGTCCAGCTCTGTTATTTCCCAGCTCTTTCAGTCTGCCTGGGATTTGTCCAGCCAGGATTTCTCAGCTGTGTTTGGAGTGTACCTTTGTTGTTTTTTGGGTCCAAACCAGGACTTGTATTTTCTTCATTTATGGAATTTTCTAAACCCAGAGAACACCTTACAAACCCCAGCCTTGAGGAGCTGGTTGTGTAGGGGCATATTTTACTGGAGTAAAAGATGAATTATGTGGAACAAGGCCTGTGCCCACTGAAAGGTGCATTGTTCCTTTCAGTGCAGAACATAATTAGCTGTGGACCTTGATTTCTAGAGGTATTGTTTGAAGTGGGGATTAGATAGGCATATAAACAATAAATATTTGAATTGTTACGTGGTAGGTTTGCTGTTCTTAATGCAGATATGGATCTTTCTGCTTCAGGGCAGAGCCAACCATGACCTGCTTGCAGTTAGGAAGAAATTCCCTGGGTGGGCATATTATTATTATGTAATTGCCTATTTATGAGGCTGCCTGCACCTTATTCTGTACTGTCTTCAACTGTCCTTAACCCTGAGACAGGGGCCTGGAGGAGTGTGAGTTTACTCTCAGTGTAAGTCTCCAGGAGGTCTCTTGGTGGTGTGTGGTGCTGAGCTCTGGGAACGGAATATTTTAAAATAAAACATGTTAAAATACGTTTGTAACATCGTTTGTAACAATGCAAGGCATTTGTGAGGTTTTCATGGTCCACCTCTCTGATATTCAGCACCATCCTTGCCCCCTGTGTTTGTCACTGTTCTTCAGTCTTGGCATCGAGGTTGAATTCTAAGCGATGTGTTTGTATTAGTGTTTAATGGATGATTTCTCTTCTGAAATGCCGTTTATGTGAGCTGTCAGGGTAGTTTTAAACCCCCTTTCTGTGTAGAAGTAGCTGCTAATTCTTCCAGCTATTAGAAAATGACTGAGCCTGAAAAGATCAATACAATGACAAAGCTTAGCACTTAGTGATCAGCTAATTACTCAGCCTGGCCAGCTCTGAAAAGTAGCTTTTTCTTCATTTGGTTGCAGCCAGTTCTTTTTTTTTTATTTTTTCACTCAGGCATGTCAAGTCTGTATTTTGTCTTGGGATGGGGGAGGTTGAGAAAAAGGAGCCAAGTCAAGGTCGCTTGATTATTTTTGACCTGTGTGTTTGCTACTGTTTTACAATGCATGTGGCTTCGAGTTCCCAAGGCCAGATTTATTTTGCTTTTGGAAGGAAAAGTATTGTAAGACACGTTTCGGGATGAGCTGTTGGTGTTTGCCTTTAAAAAAAAAACAAAACCAAAAAAAACCCCCAAACATGAAACAACTTTGTCTTCAGGTTGGTTTGCTTTTCTAAGGTAGTGTTTTATTTCACACGGAGAGGGTGGAAAATGTTCTTGGTAGCCTGAAGTAACAGCGTGTTGTAGATGAGGTTCTGAACGAGTGTGAGCCCCTCAAGTGCCTCGTTGGAATGTGGGGTAGGAAACATCTCTGCCCCAACAATCCTGAGCTGTGGGCTGTGTGTGCAGAGCTGGAGTTCCTCTGGAGTGGTTTTGTGTTCAGCATAAACTCATAAACTTCCCCAGGTCTCTCAGATCCAGCTCAGCCTGGTGGGAATCTGCTTTCTGTGTTTTCACGTGTTTGCAGAGCAACTCAAACACATCCCAGACCTCAAAAACATCCCCAGTGCCCGTGGATGTGGAATAAGAGGCCTTTTTGTTGTTGGAGCACACAGAGCTCAAGGAAAGTTTGTTTTGTCCTTTTTTTGCTGTTTGAAAACTTGCTGGTTGTAGGTTTAGCTGGAGAAATATCAACTGTCATCCTGCTGTTGTTGCTGTTGTCTGGAACTGGTAAAACTGCATTTTGGGATAACTTTTCTTTGCAGTGAGTATCAGGCAGGGTTGTGGGTTTTTTTCCTCCAGATTTCGACAAAAGACTACTCCCAGTTTCAGTAATTCTCACATCACTAAAAAAAAGTCTGATTGTGGAATAAAACCCTCAGCTAATCTTAAAGCCAGAGACTGAGTGTTAACACCTTGAATAGTGTTAATGAAGCCAGTCAGTAGAGCTGCAGTGTGTTCCTGGCTCTCCAGGGTGTGGGATGCATCCACTGAGCTCATCCTGCCAGCTGAGAAAGGAAATTCATTTTACGTGGAGTACTCGAAAATAATTAATTTCATGTCTCTTCAGAGAAGTGACTGCTCTGAACTGACTAATTCCACCAACATGGAATCCCACCACTGCTTCCAGGCCTTCCTTTTGTGCTCTGACATCCTGTATGGGCTTGGAGAAAGCTCTTGGAACTGTTACTGGGGGATGCAGATGTGCCAGATGCTGCTGGTCTGTGTGATGTGCTGGAGTAAATAAAGACAGTATAAAGTTTTGTCTGCCACTGACATCTGTAAATATACAGAATGAAAGGCTACTGAATTTTTTACTTGGAACTAGAAATAACCAGGTATTATTCTACAAACAGTTTTCATGGCCATGAATGCAAATTTCTCCTCCTCAATGCTGTTTTGTGTTGTACAACAAAATAATACCAAACATTTTGGAATACATGTTTTGGGAACTGTTTGTCTGTGGTTTTATTGCACAACGTTTGCTTTTCCTTTATTTTTAATCCTTTGGAGTGTTCTTGGTGGGTGGTGACGTGAGTTAAATGAGTGGTGGGGTGTCTGAGAGGAGTGTCCCCAAGAGTGACATTGAAGGGGACTTTGTTCCTTCTTGTTCTTCATGTTACATTCTCTGGACAGGGATTTCTGTTTAAAGTCGGAATTAAGACCCTCTTTTTCCTTTATTATTTTTCCCTCCCTTCAGTGGGAAGCAGAGTGGGTGTTGTACAAGTTTCAGGTCTAGGAACAGGTGCCAACAGTGTGTATTCTTCCAGGAAGCTGTGGAACTGTGTCAGTGGGATTTTCAGAGCTCCCTCTTCATGTTGCCCCTGTTTAGAAAAAAATTGTAGTTGAATGATCCATTGATATGTGCAACCCAAATGGGAGCAGAGGCCAGGGAGAGCTGCAGAGCTGGGGTTTGCTGTCATCTTGTCTGCTGAATGTTTAGCAGTCAGAATATTTTGATTGTAAGCACATAACAGTGCCTGGGGCAGCGCTAGAGAAATGATCATTATGGGTTTTAAATGTATCCATCCTTATGGCTCAAATCAGAGTTCTTGTTATGCTCATCCTTAGTACAGCACTGACAGTTTCTGCTGTGCTTTGTTTAGATGAGACAATTCCTACAGCGAGTTGCAAGTCCAATTTTTTTTTTTTTTAATAAGTTTAACAGTTTTAAACACAACCATGAATCCTCCTGATGGGAGAAACTGGGGCCTATCTGCATGATGTGCCCGTGTGATGTGGAACAGATGGTTTCTGTAGGTCCTACTGAATTACAGCAAAGTTGGTTTGTGTCACTTGTCTAATAGTGCTCAGAAGGAATTATGGAAGGTGCTGGTTACCCTCACTTTGTATCAGTTGATATTGTTGTGTTGAAGTACCTTGCAGTTGATCCCTTTTAAACAAACAGACAAAAAAACCCTCCCAAAAACTGTGTTTAGAGAAATGGATTAGTAACTTCTTTGGGTTTTTCTCTCTG
Organism: Manacus candei; assembly: GCF_025592945.1. Lineage (NCBI taxonomy): Eukaryota > Metazoa > Chordata > Aves > Passeriformes > Pipridae > Manacus > Manacus candei. The sequence continues at coordinate 4,835,316 of NW_026138070.1, forward strand.
GCTGATACAAGATTTACTGCTGTCACTGTGACATTATTTCCATGTGTCCATATCTCAATTTATCCCTGAGCCAAGGGGAGCATAAAGCAGAGAGCTTGTTCTCAAGTTCACATGAATTTGAGGGGTCAAAAACCTTAATTGGAACAACAGCAGCAAAAAAATTCAGGAATATATTTCTGCTGTAATTGAAGACTGGATACATTTGGCCTTACAATTGTAATTACTTAAATCAATCAGCTGGTACAGACTGGGCAGCATATTTGGAGTAGTTGTCTTTTTCTGGTCAGATGGTCTCATTCTGAATGTAATATTATAACAGAAGTGAGTTGATGGTGAGTTTATTTTTTTTTTTTAAAACTTTATAAAACTTTATCGTGTTTCTGGAAGTTTTAAATCCATAACCTCGTATAGCTTTAGTATTTAAAAAAAGAAACCCAAACCAACCATAGGAACTTTGATTGTGTTAGTTTTGAATTTTTTTACAAGCATGAGCCAGGCTCCTCTATCCTGGATCTTAGGAAATGGCACTGGATAATTTCAGCAGAGCCACAGTAGCTGGAACATTCCATTTACTGAACATTTAAATTATTATGGCACATTGATTGAAGGAGCCAAACTGTTGGTGAAGGTTCTCAAGAAGGGGGTGGGAGGCAACACAACAAGAAAGTTGTGTATCCACCCATGTTATAACAAATTTTTCTCACTGGATTGTTGTAAGAGAGGAAATCAGGGATTGTTTTGTGGCCTGATCTGTTCTGTTTAATGTATTTGTCTGTCAAAATTCAAAATCTGAGAAACTTTTTGCCCTTCTTTAGCCTCGTGGTAGCTTCAGGCATCTCAGGTGCCTAAAAACAGAGGCAAGAATCCTAATTAAATCATTGTGTGTGTGCTCCAGGGGAAGGGATGTCACCTTCATGTAAATGGGCACCAAAGAATCTGTTTGAAAATCACATTAATATAAACAGGAAGGCCAAAATTGAAGGGTGAGCCAAGAAGTCAAGCCTGGCTCCTCTTGGGTTCACAATGTGTTCACCTGTGTAAATGACCTAATAATATCCCTTAAACTGCTCCCATACATTGCAGGTAGAACATTTTGTGTTCACAATAAATGGACTAATATCCCTTAAATGCTCTCATACACTGAAGGTAAAACATGTTGTGTTCACACGGGGCTGTAAATGAACTAATATCCCTTAAATGCTCTCATACACTGCAGGTAAAATAAGTTCATTTAGCTTGTAAATGAACTGATATCCCTTAAATTTTATCATACATTGCAGGTAGAACATGTGTTCACACGTGTTCATATATGAACTAATATCCCTTAAATGCTCTCATACATTGCAGTAAAATATGTTCATTTAGCTGATAAATGAAATGCTATTCCTTAATTTTCTCATACTTTGCAGGTAAAATAAGTTCATTTAGGTTGTAATGAACTGACATCCCTTAAATTCCCTCACACACTGCAGGTAGAACATGTTGTGTTCAAAAGTGCTCATATATGAACTAATATCCCTTAAATGCTATTGCAGGTAAAATATGTTCATTTAGCTCGTAAATGAAATTATATTCCTTAGATTTTCTCATACACTGCAGGTAAAATAAGTTCATTTAGGTTGTAAATGAACTGACATCCCTTAAATGCCCTCACACACGGAACACGGGTATCTCGTGAATCAGCCGCTCCGTTTTCCAGCACATAAACTGCACGTGAAAACGTGACGCTTCTCCTTTTGCATCCGAGCCTTTTAATTTCGAAAAGCTGATGACGACCTAGTGTAAGAAAGAAAGAAAAAAAAAATAATAAGAAGAAAGAGGCTTCCAGGAGCGCGTTTGGTTCCGCCTCGGGGAGCGCGGGCGAAGCCGCCGCGGGGGCCGGGGCGGGATCTCCGGCGTTGGCCGTGAGGGATCCCCCAGGCAAGGCCCCACTTCCCTGCACACCAGCTTGGCGTGTGTGTGTGTCTGTGTGTGTCTGTATCTGTGTGTGTGTCTGTATCTGTGTGTGTGCGGTGTGTGAGCGGCTCTGCCGAGCGCTCCGAGCTTTATTTACGGAAACAGCGCGCTGGGATTGATCGCGCCGAGCGCCCGGGCGCGCTGAGGGAGGGTCACAGCACATGCTCAGTGCCGGCAGTCCGAGGGCGAAGTTTCTGCGTTCTGCGTGCGGGCTTAGGTCACAGCACAAGCTCAGTGAAAGCTCGCCGAGGTCTCTCAGCCTGCATGTTGCCTCCATTTTGAGTTGGTAGAGTGGAAAAGGCAGAGTTTTTAGCTGTTAACTAGGGGGCTCGGGGATACATCCGAACCCGCAGGCGCCTGTCATAGTCATGGATGATCCATTCAGCCCCTGCAGGTAGGCGACATCACTCCGGCCTCCCCGAAACAGTGGTGATTTTTGCGGTTGTTTGTGACTTTCTGCAATGTTTATGAAAATCATTCCATTGCTGTTGCATGTTCCTCAGAGCCTTGCGATAAATCTCAGCAGCGTTGCTCGCACGGTGCATGAGGGCACTGCCAGGGGGTCCGAGGGGGGCATGGACTGAGACGCTGGAGCTGTGGGGGCTTATTTTTTGGCGTTTGTTTGTTTTTTTTTTCCCTCCCCTTCTCCTGGTGGTGCAGTTGGGATTTCGGTGGTGCCGTCTGCATGCCGGGTCTGGAGGGAGCTGCAGAGGCTCTCCCCGCAGCCGCAGCGCTGCCGGAGGAGCGGGGATTAAGGAATGTTTGGGCCTGTTTTGGCTGCTGTCAGAGGAGGGTCGTGGATCAGCAGCACAATCCATTGGTCGCTCCCAGGATGGGTGGTTCTCCCGGTGATGGAGGGGCAGCGATCCCGCTGACACTTGCTCAGGTGTATTCAGGAGCAGTGCCCAGCCTGGGTCTCTTTGCCTGGCAGTCACATGCAGGTGACACTTGTGCATCTAAATTGCAGCAATATCGCCTCGAGCACTGAGGAGCTTGTGCTGTGTCAGGGAGCAGAGCCGTGTCAGCAGCACCCACGGTGGTTTATCAGGCTGGCAAAACCCCTTTTGAGGCTGGTCAGAATAAAATGTAAGGCTTGGGCTCTGGTCCTAACTGGCTCTGAGGTCCCTGTGGGGCAGCCATCACTGTCACTGCTAAATATAGATGGGTTTGAGAGGACTTGGGTGTGTTGGGAGGAGTAAACATGATTCTGCAGCGTGTTCAGGAGTGTCTGAACAAAACAGGGCTGTCCTGTTGAGATCCTCTGTCAGCCCCTTGCCCTGCAGAACTGACCTCACCCTGCAGGGGCTGGTGCTGAGGGGAAATCCTTCAACCAGGGCAGCTCGTTTGGGAGTTACTGGAGTGTGTGGATTTAAAGGTGGCAGGAGTGTTTGTGCTGCTCACAGTGACATCCCTGCAGTTGGAGAGCAGAAGGCTGGTTGGCCTTTAGCCTTGCACACCTTGTCACTCACCTGCACAGTGTGTGTCACTGGGGGGAGAGACTTTTCACATGGGCAGGGGGTGACAGGACAAGGGAGAACAATTTTAAACTAACAGAGCAGAGATTTAGAATAGATATTAGGCAGAAATTCTTCCCTGTGAGGGTGGGCAGGCCCTGGCACAGGTCGTCCAGAGAAGCTGTGGCTGCCCCATCCCTGGGAGTGTTCAAGGCCAGGTTGGATGGACCTTGGAGCAACCTGGGCTAGTGAAAGGTGTCCCTGCCCATGGCAGGGGGTGGAACTGGATGAACTTTAAGGTCTCTTCCAACCAGAACCATTCTATGATTCTTGTCAGAAGCTGAGGAATGAATGATGAATAAGCCAGCAGAATTTTGCCCACGTTAGTGCCATGTCCATATCTGTATTGTATCCCAAGTTTCATTCCCTTTTCCATTTCCTTTTCTACCTGTAGAGCATAAAAAAATCAAGAACTCCTAGTTAATGTGGGTCACTGGTCACTTTTGCCACTGGTGAAGCAAAGCCCTGCTAATGATGACAGAGCCCAATTCCCTTGAATTCAACCTGGCTGGATCCCTTCATAGTTTAAAGAGGCCTAAGCTTTGGAAACATTCTTATTCCTAATAAAGGAGCTACTGGAATACAGGCAGGAATATGACAGTGCTCTGCAGGGATACAGGGATATGGCACTTGTGTCCTGAACATTTGTTCTAATGTTGACTTAAAAGCAGAAGAGAATGCATTGAGGTATGGGAAGGGTATGAAGCAATCTCCTTTCTGCTGCTTTTCAGTGGCAATTTGTGCCTGCATTTAAGAAAAGTTTGAGAATAATGCCAGTTCTAAGCTTAAAATGATCATTTGGTCATGCTTATTTTTAAAAACTGTGAGATTGATTTACAATAGCACAGGTGGAATAAGTACCTCTAGGTTATAACAGCCACAAAATCTGATTGTTAAGCAGGACCGTTACATTTGGCAAAACAAATACAGCTGGAATAACATGCCAAATGTGTCATTCTTCACTGATCACTTGCACAAGAACTTGTGGATGTGATGTTGGATGTTTTGGCTCCCAGACCTCCCCTTTGCAGGATGCCTCAGGTGCCTGTGCCCTGATGTGGAATCAGATGGTTCCTGCCTCTAGCAAGTGTATGGATATTTGTATTCCCTGTGGCAATGCTCCTCTCACAGCAGACCTTCAGTGCTTTTGAGATCTCAATTCTTCCTTTCCATGTGTTTCAACACAAATGTCTGTCACCTGTGTTACCACCTGTGGGGTTGGAGTTTATAACCAAAGCAGCTCCTGAGGTCTGTGTGTAGTACAGGACCTGTTTTTTTAAAAGAAAAGGCAACAGCACAGAGAAAAACCCAACCTCCTTCTCCCCCCACCTTAAAGAAAACCTCTAAAGCCCACAACCTTCCCCCAGAAAAGCCAAACCAAGAAAACCCTTGGTGTGAGGAGGACTAAGGCTGTGTGATATGAGCAGTCTTGGTACTGGCAAGATCTTTAGTGCCCTGAAAAGCCTCTTTCCTCCCTGGTCAGCCTGGGCTGTGCTCCAGGTGGTGAATTTTAGGTGAATTTTAGGCTGGCTGGATGCCCAGAGGATTCTCCCCACTTCAGGGGTTACTGGTGGGTGTTCTGGTGACTTACAGTGCCATTCCAAAGAGCTGTTGGAAGTCACAAATATATCATGGGAAGTGCTTGTTTACTGTCCTTTGGGTGAAGAAGCAATGGCCCAGTATTTGATGGTTTCTTCCCTTCCTTCTGCCTTCATTTTAGCTTTTTTCAAGGCATAAATCACTCAGATCACCTCTTCCCCCTGCCTTCCATTTCTTCATGCTGCAGTTTGTTTTAATCAGAGCTTTGCATCTCCAGGTGTGTGGCAGAACCAGGGATATCTTCAAGCTTCCTTTATGCTTCACATGCTTCTCACCTTGTTCTTTCTCCCTGTGTCTGCTGTTCAGGGGAGCTGGAGGTTTGTGTTGTTCAAGCAAGAGCCCAAGTGGGGGATCATTGCCTGGGACCTGAGGAAGCTTTATGGAAAAATTACCTGCTAAGGTTGCTGCCCCATTCCACTGTCCTGCCCAGAAACTGAGACTATGATAAAAAAAAATGGTGCCACTGTGGTATTTGTTCTGTTTTAATGGTGCATATTTACTCTGGAAGTGTAAAGGTACTGCCTGGCTATTCTAGAAACTGTGCAGGATAAAGACTTAAAGCAACATCATTCCATGGTGAATTCATTTACATGTTTCCTTATCAGTGTAAGTGTTACTTTTGAATTAGTAACATTCTGGTTCTTTTAAAATCCCGTGTAACCAGATAAAGACCTTTGCACTGTGCAGCTTTGCATCACAACCATGCAAGTTTCCACTGTATGATTTTTCTTTTTGAACTTATGATCAAAATACTGATGTGTTCCTTATTGAAAGGTGAACAAATATTGGAAAACAAGTCTTAGAGAGGTGATCAATGAAATCTGCCAGCAAATATCACCCACCCAGGTAATTCCAGTGTGCAGAGAACACTTGTTTCCTCTGCAGGAACTTGTCTCAGCTGAATTATGGTCCCTTCCATCCTACCTTTTGAGTGGAGCACAGTGCTGAGGACTCTCTATAGGCTTTTTTTTTCCCCCCTCCTATTTAAACATGAAAAATAACGTTATCTTGAAAAGAGCTTTTCCTGTCTGACTCAAACTTGGGCAACTACTTCCTTCTGCAAACAGCAGCACGGGGCAGGACAGCCCCCAACTTCCTGCAGGTTGTGGCTCTGCAGTCAGGGAGCAGGTCTGAGCCTGCACTCAGCATCCAAGTGTTGGGACATGTTTGTTCATTCCTGCTTGACATTGAGCAATCACTGAAAACGTTCCCTTATAAGTTCATTTGCCTGAAATACAGGGTGGGTATTTCACTCAGAACATAAAAGTGCTCCTGCGTTTTTTATTTATTTTTTTTTTAATTATGACCCGCTGTCACAACAGGTTTTAAATGAAACTTCAGCTTAAGAGGGGCTGACCAGGATATTTTTTGAGGGTTAAGACATTTTTTTCTATGAAATGGATTTTAAAATCTTGCTTAAAAAAAAAGGTTTAAGGGCCAAGTGCAAGCTGGACAGGTGAAAATCAGGGAGCTTGTTATTCTTAGATATTTAACTCAGGTATTTGTGGTAGTTGTGGGATTTTTTTGGTTAAAGGTTGAGTGCCCTGAGCCTGCCTGTCCCTTTTGTAGTGTATGAACATGATGTGCATAAGATAATCTTAGGTCAAAACTGGGGCTCCAGTTGGCTCAGTCTCCTGTCTCCCAACAGTGACCATAAGCAGATGCTCTTCCCTGCAATGCCAATCACCTTCAGCTCCTGATAAACTATTTTTTAATCAGCTGAAGTTGGAGTGGAGTAATTTTTGTTCTCGCCCGTTTTTGTCCCTCTGGAGATGGAACAAAATGATCCTTGCCAGATGTTTTTAGAACTGCCTCTGAAGAGCCAGGGTTTCTTCGTCTTGGGTATTGGATTATATGAATTAAAGGATTTAAAAAAAACCCCAAAACTTTCCTTGAGACTTTTGTTTTCCTAACTACTTGAGATTTGTATTAATTTTACCAAAATCATAAATATCTAGGAATTGCCTCATGCTCTCAGTTGATGTAACTGATTATGTGGCCAGTAATAATTTGGTTACATCTCTGCTAAGTGTATAATTGCAGTATATAATCTATTATGTCTATAATGCACATGGTTTTATTTAGTAAAGCCATTGAGTTTCATAAATAACCCCAAGTCTCATCAGATTCATTGTTCAGTGCTAGAGCTTGTTATTGCTTATTAAAAACAAGCAAACAGCCCCACCCCCTGCACATTCTGCCTTTGAGCTGTGTCTTTTCTCTTTTAATCTTTGGTCATATAAAATTAATGACCTCTTCCAGCTGGTGTTGCACACTTCCTTAGCTGACAACGTGTCCTCCCCTGGGGATGGCTCAGTGCACAGGAATCACTGTCCTGGTGGTCCTGGGCTCAATTCCAAGAGCCCTGACCCTCCTCCAGCTGGATTCTGGGGTGGGGAGAGCTGCTCCAGGCTGATAAAGCTCCCAGTTTAATGGTTGAAACTTCTTTTGTGCTGTGAAGTTGGTGTTGGTGACCTGCCCGTGTCGCACCAGGCCGCTGCTTTTAGCAAGTTGGTTTTCCAAACTTTTCTTTCTGGAGAGCTTCAAAGGGATTCAGAAACACTGTTGGAGAGGAGGTTTGTGGCTGAGCCGTTTGGCCAGTTCAAAATCCTTCTTCTGTGGAAGCATCCCTCTAATTTAATTAGGGCTCACCTCATTGCACAGACTCAGGAGTGATTATGCCCCGAGTGGTTCAGTGGGTAGCACAGAACTCTGGCCCGTGTGTGCTGTTTGGGTTGTGGGGTTTTGTTTTGGTATTTTGTTGTGGGTTGGTTTTTTTTTTTTTTAAACTTAATGGTGTCACTGAGTTCTTTTTGAGGTTTGAGCTGTTGCTGGCTGGTGGCAGATGTTTGAGAGCCGGTGGTGGAGAGCACTGAGTGCGTGGTGGCCACAGCAGAGGGACATTAAACCGTGTCTGCTGCTGGGTGTGATGAAGGGAAGAAGAACAGAGTGGGTTCTGTGTGATGCTGCAGCAGTGCCACCTCCCTCAGCCCCTTCTCAGGCATGCAAGTCACTTCAAAAACGTGCAATTACTGCCTAGCATGTCTCCTGCTGAACCCTGGCAGTAAAAAGGGAGTGATGAAAGCAGCAGTGGCACCGTTCCGAAGGTTCCACCTCGGACACGCCATCCCTGACCCCGAAGGTCCCCCTCGTGTGCAGTTCCTCTCAGAACCTGGCAAAGGTCTTCCCTGCTCCTGCTGGGGAAGGACTGACTCGGATTCACATCAAGGGCAGGGCAGAGCTGTGCAGAGGAGTCCGTGCAGAAACCTCCAAGTGCCTTTGGCCCTTGCCCCCAAACTCAGAGTTTTGCTGGGAATTCCCAGCCTTGAATCCTGCCTGGCTCTGGCCATGCTGTAACAGTGGTTGGTGCTGCAAGTCCTGAACCCAAGTTATCCCCAGAGCTGTCCTGCTGTGCTTCATGGCAGCTCCATCTGGGAATTCCAGTCCTTCCTGGCATTGCAGTGCCACGTTTTCATGGACAGAGCTGCCAGTGGTGCCACCCTTGGTTTAAATGGGGCAAGCCTGGTGTGGACAGGAAGGCAGGGGATAAACAGAGGAGGTTAAGCTTATTTCTGGATTGGAAATTGTGCAGGAACTGTTGTGCCCAACCTTTCTTCCTCTTTCTTCTTCCTAAAGCTGGTAAATGAAAGCTCTGCACCAGCCTGTGCTGCCTCCAGTCCCTTCCCATCCTCACCTCTGAACTGTTTTCTCTCAGCGCTGCTGCCTTTGGCCTTGAACCTCCAACCTCCCCTGTTGCTTCAGAATGGGAAGGACAAAGCTTTATTGAACTGAACATCCTCTCTCTTCTCCGGGAGCTGTTGGGAACAAGCCTCTCCCAGATCAGAGCCTGCTGCTTTTGCCCTGCTCTGCCACAGCAGCTCCTGCCTTTTTGATATTCCAGCACAGGCTTCCATCTCCTCTCTGACCAGCCCCTGTTTACTTTGCAGAACACAACGTTGTCATGGCAACAGGTTACTTTTCAAAGGGAACATCTTGTCATTATATTTAATCCACTGCAGCTGAAGAGGACTGAAATATTAAGTTGTTGTTGCTATGGATACTGCTTTGTTACAGCAGTTTCTTTTGTGTCACATTTCATATACAGTGTTGGCTGCTTTTTTTCCCCCTTTCCCATGGAATAAACACAGGATGCCATTCCATTCTCCTTGTAATTGCTCTCACCAATATAATTTAGCTTAAAACCTACAGTGCCTTTTAGTTTCCGTCACGAGAATTTTCTTTTCCATCTGAAACCCATTCCTGGGGACGTGGAACCAGTGAAAATTATGGAACAGCTTGTGTGCCCTGGCAGAGCCATGGGCTTTGTGCCCTTTGACAATCCAAGTGGGATGGAGAGCAGCCTGCCCAGCAGCTTCACTCAGCCCTGTCCTCACCTTTGGGGCAGGGGAGGGTGTGAACATCATCAGAAAAGGGTGATGGGAAGGCACCACAGAACTGTTTCTCTCCACATTTCACGTGGGAAATGGTTGGATAACCCCACTGAGTTTCTGTGGGAAGAGATGGGAGCAGAAGTCTCATCCAAAACTTTGGTTTTAACTTTGCAGTTCCTTACAGGATCCTCCAGCCCTGGTTATTAAATGCTGTATTTATCATATTCACTGTGGTGCAACTGAAGAAATTGGGAGTTGGGGGGATATTTGGAGCGCTGGGGTTTTTCATATTTAAACTGAAAACAGCCCAATTTTTTGTGCAGGTACAAAACCTGCTGGTGCAGCCCTTGGCTGGGGTGCAGAACTGGAGCTGGCAGCCACTGCCCAGGCATGTTTTTAGGTTTGACTTGCACTGACTAGCAGAGATGTGCACGGCTTTAAAAGGAATCCTGGGAATAAAGGAAGAGCCATCAGCATTTTCTCTTGTCAGGTTCCCCTTCCTTCCTCATAGGGAAAAATTCTGACACCTTGTAGCTGGAAAAAAAAATGTACCCTGGTATTTAATGTGTAACTTTGTAAATATAAAATTGATTTCCTAGTTCAATCATTCCTTTGCATAACCTGAAAACAAGAGAACAGTGTCAGAGCGTGTCTAACAAAAATATGCATTTGGGGGGGAAAACATTTTGACATGTTCTTATTGTTGTCAGGATGCTCTTGGCATTATATTTTGGAGTGGATTTGCTTCCTAGGAAGGGTAACATTGCCAAAATATCAGGGCACAGGATGGAGTGTTACAAACCCAGTGTTTATTCCTGTCTGACAGGTTCTCCTGGGTAAGGCCTGTTCAGATCCACACTTGGGCACTGGTGATTTACAGTTCAGAATGGTCAGTGAGGGGAAGTTGAACTTAATACACCTATTTAAACAACATTTTTGAAATGTTGAGGTGAAAGTGTTCATAAAGACATGATATTATCACTTAAAAAAACACCCTCCAGTGACCTTTCTGGCATCAAATGGGATTTAATGGTTTGGTGGTTTTGCTGAGGGATAATACTTGCCATGTTTTCTGCATTAGTTTGGGGTTGAAACAAGTAAAGGATCCCAGGATTTGTCCAGGTCAGGAGCTTGTTGGAAGGTGACTGCATGGCAGGGTTTGGAGCTGGCCATGGGCAGGGACACCTCCTGCCACACCAGCTTGCTCAGTGTACACCTGACTATATCCCCCCTTGTTTTCTTAATAACATTTATTTTTGCTTCTCTTCCGTTTGCATTGGAAATGCAATGAAAAGAAATGACAGAACGTGCCCCTGAATTTTATGAATTGCAATTCTTTCTCATTGCTGGTTTCTTTTTTATATCTTAGGAGGCTAAACAGTACCCAAGGTGAAATCAGAGTTGGACCCAGCCATCAGGTAAGGGGTTTTGTTTGTATCCCAACATCTGGACATGCTTTTGCCTCTTGATCTGTTCAGATGATGCTGATTTAAAATTACATCTGTTCAAACCCGGCGAGTTTTTTAGAATCATCTTTAGATGACTCACTTTAGTGAGTCCTTTAGAATTCCTGAGCCCAGGGTTTTCTGACAGATGTTGATATATTAATGATTTTTACTAGCAGAAGTGCTGTTGGGTTAATTCTTGAATAAGATTGAAGCACTGTGAGATCTACTGGAAATTAAAAAGTGCCTTAAGTCCTTTGGATTGTTCAAATAGGAATTGAGAAAGGTGAGTGTGTTCCAACACTGGGAAGCAGAATAAGGTTAAGACTGTAGTTGTGCCTGATATTTTAGTGCTAATTTGAGGGAAATCCTTCATAAGCAATGAAAATAATCTGTTCCTAAAGAGCATTAACATACAACTTACTGTGGTTCATGGAGCCAGATCTGTCACTGGGAACTGAATCCTCTCCTTTACTTGTAGAATTGACTTTGCACTGTCCAAGTACTGGATTTTCACATCCAAGTGATGAATATTCATTCAGACCCTTTTAAAAATGTTGTTTAATAACAAGTGAAAGTAAATATTTATGTAACATTCTTAAGGATGTTTTGCTTCAGAGGAAAAACGTCCTTGGCAATTCAACCTGTGCTGTTCTTTTCCACAGTTATAATAAGAGCACTGTAAATGGTACCTTCAAAACAACTTTCATCTCAAATTGTCATCTAATATTTTGGCAGGCATTAGTCACCTGTGCTGGAAGGTGTAATTACCAGATGCATTTATGGATGGGGGGAAAAAAACCTAGAGCAGGGAGAAGGTCCAGTGATTTAGAACACTGTTAAATCCTTGCTTGCTTAGTGCTTTAAACTTGCATTGTTCTCTCCCTCACCTGCTGAGCATCCCTGTACACCCTGACAAATGTCACCACTGAGAGGGTTCTTCTCAGCCTGGTAATTAGTGTAAGGTGTCATCTTAAGATCCAGGAATGGCTGATTGTGGTGGCCCTGGTGGGAAGTCAGGCTGAAGGTGGTATTTGCTGCTCTCTGTCCTGTCGTTTGATTCCGTCTGTGGAAGGTGTAAGAGGGTCTCCTGTGCACCCTGGGCTTGACTCAGGGAGTGGATATGGATCCACTTCCCTCCACCCACCTTAGTGAGCACAAAGTACATCCAGCAGAACCCAGAAACAACGCTGAGGTCCCCAGGGGGTAGTTTTTTATGAATCTCTTGCCTTCTTTTTCCTTAAACAGTGTGTGTTAGGGATGCTGGAGGCTGTTGTTGGGTCGGTTTTTACTTAGAGCACAGATACCCCGAAGTGTTGCCTGTGTCATCACAGCAGACAAGGACACAGTGAAGATAAATGTGCTGTGGAGTTGCAGTTCTCCAAATTCAGCAGCACAGGAGGACAGAGGGTCTCTACTGAATGTTCTCCTGTGACAGCTTTTGGCTAATTAATGCCCTGGTGGTGGAGGGTCCCCATCCCTGGAAGTGTTTAAGGAAAGACTGGACGTGGCACTCGGTGCTCAAGGTGGTGATGGGTCCCAGGTTGGACTCGGTGATCCTGGAGGTCTTTTCCAACCTCAGTGATTCTGTGCTCAAGAGGAAGTTGCTTTTGGGAGTGACTCCAGTAATTAAGCACATTCCAAGGGTACAGGAGGCTGAACATGGATTTGTGCAAAGTCCCCCGGCTACTGGAGCACATGGCTCCTCCAGAAACCTCAGCTGGGGATAATGCTGGCTTATCCTTTTCCAGAAGAGAAGTTCAATGACATATCCATTTTCCCAGGCAAGAAGTAAAATAAAGTACAGATTAAAGAGCAGAACATGAAAGACATCTGAACCTGTGACTTGTAATTACTGGTTATGTAGAAATGTTGCCTCTCAAATACGTTTAGCGTTGTAAGTATAGGAGGTAATTATAGGGCTTAAAAGCTGTTTCTGAAGAGGCTCTCAGCTATCTCATCTCATAGCAGTAGATGACTAAAGATGCTAATTGGGTCTCTGGATAGAGTAGTGTAATACTTATTTAGTGGCAGGGTTCATTTTGCTGAGCTATCTCGCTTTCAGGAAATGTCTTTGTTTCTCTTTAGAGTTTAAATGATTTACCGAGGATTTAATTTTAAATTTAGTATCACATGTGTGTGGTTTTTTTACTAATTTAAAGTGGGACACATATGGTTGCTACATTCTTGCCTTCTCTCTTATTAGTATGTTCTGTGAGTATGTTATAGCCTGGCAAGCAGAGTTGTAGCAGCATCTTTGTTACAAATGCAATCGCTGTCTCCGAGGATAAATTGTCCATCAGTGTTTGACTTCTGTACAACAGAGGGCTGTGTTTGCAGTACAAAATGGTTTCCTTTCAAGCCCTGATATTTCTGCAGACATGCTTGGTCTGTGTGTTGGGCTGAGAAGTGGTGTTAACCTGCATAATTGTCAGGAAATGAGCTGCCCTTCTGGAGGAAGAAATGCTGAATGAAGGGAATGGGTTGGGGCTTGATGACCCAGTTTCCTGATAAACTTCTGAAAACTTGGAGCAAGTAGCTTCACCACCTGTTACCTGAGTATCTTCCATCTATGAGATCATAGTATTGCAGAGAATTTACAAGCTTCCTAACATTAGGAAGAACTGTCATGTGTGTCTGAACCCCGTTTTTACCCAGGCCAAGCTCCCTGACCTGCAGCCCTTCCCTTCCCCGGACGGTGACACGGTGACCCAGCACGAAGAGCTCGTGTGGATGCCAGGAGTCAACGACTGTGACTTGCTGATGTACCTGAGGGCAGCCAGGTAATTCCAGCCACCATCCTGCAGTGCCTGGGTCATGCTGGAGGGGGAATGTGGGGTGCTGTGTCTATGCAGTGGGATCCAATCCCTCCTTTATTCTCTTTCGGGATAATGGGGCTACTGAAATGTATGTTTGAGACCAGAATGCTCAGATTTGCTGTTGGGCCAACAAGGCATCTTTGCATCAGCTGTGGCTTTTGGCTTTAAAATGCAAAGCCAGCAGTGTGTGCTGGCATGATCCAGTGTGGGATGGGCATGGTGGAAGAAGGGAAGGAACTACTCTGAGTGGAAGAGCCGTGACAGCACAGGATTCCTGTTTGGAGCTCCAGTTTGCATTTCAGTTCCTTACACATCTCTGGTTTGCCTGGTAGATTCACAGTAATTCAGAGTCTTAGTAAATTACTTGTACCTTGTAGGAATTCAGAGATTGGGGAATCTGCAATTCAGTTTAGTTTTTTTGACATAATAAAACTAAGATGACAGCAAAAAGTTTGCTGTCTGCTGAGACTGTTCTCATGTCTGGAGGTTGTATCTTCCTTAATGCTCATCAGGCTCTGGTACTACTGCAGTGCAGATTTTTAACTGATGAAACCCAATTAGATTGGATTTTAATTATGAAACAATTATTCCATATGCTGAGGTGACTCAGCTTTCCATAACCACCAACATTCGGTGCCTCGTTCTCCTCGTTCCCACAGTACCACAAGGCCCCGAAATTCATGATTTAAGCTGTAAATACACTCTTTATGCCTCTCATGATGTGTGCATCAAAGAGCAGCTGAGGAATGTCAACTCTTTTGCCCTCAAACTCCACAGGAGCATGGCAGCCTTTGCAGGGATGTGTGATGGAGGATCCACAGAGGACGGTTGTGTCGCTGCCTCCCGTGACGACACCACCCTGAACGCCCTCAACACAGTGAGTACAACTCCTGCAGGGAGGAACAGCCTTCCCAGTTATTTCTGGGCTCCTCAGTGCATAAAACAGGAGATAAAACAGATTTAGGGATCACAATATGAGGCTGATTGTAGCTCAACGTTCCTTTCAAACCCCAACCCGTTTTCTGAGCTGTGGAACTTCAGTGCTGAACTTTTGGGTGGTGCCTTTAAGGGGATCCCAGGGAATGTTCTGTGTGCTCAGGTCAGGTCCACCAGCTGGAATTGTGACTTTGTCAGCTGGCCCTTGACCCGGCTGTTGGTCCTTCCATTCAGTCCAGCCAGTCTGAAATGTTAACTGAGGTTCAAATGCCTGCATTCTTAACAGGGAGAATGTTCCCTGTGTAGCATTAGCTTATCAAAACCACTTGCTTTGGGGTTTTTTATTTGATTTCCACTTCTGTTTGATTTCATGTGTTTCAGAGAGTGCATCAGTTTTCATCCTGCAACAGGCAGGAGTAAAACAGTATTAAGAT
Source organism: Manacus candei (assembly GCF_025592945.1). Taxonomy (NCBI): domain Eukaryota; kingdom Metazoa; phylum Chordata; class Aves; order Passeriformes; family Pipridae; genus Manacus; species Manacus candei. The sequence goes on from NW_026138070.1 coordinate 4,850,410, forward strand.
CTCAAATGTTCCTCTGTAATACTTACTAAGTAAACAGTGCCAGAACTTTCATTCTTGTTCAAATACACACACTTGAATGTGTAATGAGCTGAAATCCAAGATCAAATTCTGCACCCAAATTAAATCCTTCCCTGTTGTTCTCCCTTTGACTTCTGCAAAGTCAGGTGTTATTTCTCAGTGCTTCCCAGAACTGAGGGGAGTGTAGAAATCCCAGTCCTTTGGTTCCTTTCCTGAAGGTTTTGTGTGATGCAGATTTTTATGCTGTTTGATCAGTGTTGCAGTTCAGTCTCTATTGCACATCCTCTTCAGGTTCTTACCTGTGTTCCATTTTAGTTCCTGCCTTTCCTTGGGATGGATGCCACCTGCTCCTGCTGGCTCACCACTCCAGAGCCTGCTGAACTGTTCTTTAACATCCTTCTCAGAGGCTCAAATTCCTGTTAAGGTCAAAAATCATCAAAGAGCTTTTGGAATTGGAGTTTCTCTCCCCTTATCTATAATAAAAGACTAATGCAGAAAATTCATTTAACTTCCCTGCTTTGCCATCTACTTTAATTACCCCCTTTAATCACTCAGCAGCCCGAGGAGTCTGTAATTGCACTTGTAGAATTCTTGCTTCTGAATTAGATTAGTCCCAAAATATTTTGGTTGTGTTCTTCTAATTCTTTTCTCTTTGTATTGCACATCTATTTTAGAAAATACTTTCCTTGTCCACTTGGAGTTTTTCTAGCAAAGAGTTTCCTAATAATTAATAGTTCTGTCAGGGATATTTTAAGAGACTTTGACTTATTTCTGAGAACCTGCTTTTTGAAAGACTGACTTAAAACAGTTAAATTTGTTGTCCTGACAAAATGGTACCTCTTTTTTATCTCTCACTGTCTATTTAAAATGGATCAGATTTATCTGATAAATAATTTGTGAGACTCTTAACCTGCACTAAGTTGTGTTTTTGTTTAGAAATTATCATATGCAACCCAGAAGATGAATGTAAAAGAAACTGATAGGGTATGATTTCTTATTATGGAAATCCAATAAACTTCAGAGCAGCACTTCACATAAATCAGTCTTGACAAGCTTCTTTGCTGGTGTTTTATTTATGTAATAACAGGTGCTGCAAGCCCCTAGAATGATTTATTGTTAATTATACCAGATAGAAATGAAGATCATGGAAGGCACAGTGCAACATACAGACATATATATTTATATTTATATCTCAGCCTCATTGAAGTGATTATTCACTTAACGTGCCAGGTAAAACTCCAGCTCCCGTTCCTTTGTTTGGCTGTTGGGATTTGCTGCCACATTTGTCATTGTAACCCTCAGGAAGGAAATCAAGCTTTCATTTTGGAGTTTGTTGCCCTGCTGATGAGTTCTGGGGTCAGGCTGGGAGGGGGGGAGGAGGACACAGCAGCTCCTGCAAGGCTTTCACCACAAGATGTGGTGAGAAACGAGCTCAGAAAGTTCTGTGTTGGAAAGGGGATGCCCCAGCTCTGCCAACCCGTGGGAGGGTGTGCCATGGTGAATGTTTAACCTCAGCCTGCTGCTGGTGGGTTGTGTGGGGTGAGAGCTGGGCTAAATCCTGGGGTAGCTCTTCCCCTCCCTCCCATCTCTCTGCCCGTGCCCTCAGGAGCTCTGCTCCAGCCTCAGATGTGGTTTGAGATCCTCTCTGTGTCAGAAACTCCTGACCTCAGTTATCCTTTTGACCTGTGCCTGCTGGTCAGAGGTTGTGCAGTTCTGTTCTCACAGATCCCAGCTCAAGGAGGAGTTAATTCACTGTTTTGTGCTGGGTTTGGAAAAATTCCAGAGTGACATTTCATCCCCAGTGTTCTGCCTGACCTGTTGTTGTGATCCAGGAGTGAGGGTGGGAACCAGTTCTATGGAACAACAACCCCTAGACCAGAATCTGGGCATGCCCATGTGCAGACCTGGTGTTTGAGCAGAACCTCTGAGCTTTTGGGCATTTTGAGGCCGTGATATTTTTGCTGGGGAAATCAGAGCCAGCAACTCTCATCTATCCTCACACGGGGAAAAAACAGCACCACTGCAGCTCAGGTACTACTACATGGAGGGGAGACACAACAATCATATGCTAATATTGTGTAAATCTCTCTTTACTAATAGTGTTGTTCTGCCTTCTCATCACACTGTTACATGGGAACATGTCATTATGAGTGACAAACATGACAGTGTAATATCAGTTTAAGGAAATGCAGTTCTAACTCAGATGTCACCCAGACAAATTACTCCCTGTTTTAACTTGCCCTTAGACCAGATTTTCTTGTTCATTAACTACAGACAAGGTTGAAAGCATAAAAAAAAATTATTTAAATATATGTTAGCATTTCTTATTATTACCAGTTTTCCTTTTGGATGAGTCTTAATTAACATTTACTCTCATGGTTCAAATGAGGTGCTGGAGCACTTCAGGGGCCAGTGCTCTCTGCCTGGGCACGTTGGGAGATGAAGCCACCTCTAGTGCATGAGACAATTTGGCCACTTTGAATTTCCATTCATCCTTATCCTTGCTCTTAGGGGAAAAACTTCAGCACTTTATTTGCTAGATGAGTCAGAAAGCCTTTCTACAGAAACTGTTGAAACAGGCAGATAAAAAGGGTCAAAAATGACTGCTGTGATTGCTTTTAAAGTTTTTGAGGAGTATGCAAAAATATTTGTGTTTTCTGGAAGTTTTTTTTTAAATGCTGTTTCAAGTTCTTGCCCTGGGTGTGTGTGGAGCACTGGCCATGCCTGCAGTGCCCCACAGCTGTTTTGCAGCTGGATTTTGGGCTGTTTGGCAGTACCAGTGTGTGCAGAGTGGCTGCATCACAAATACCAGGCTTTTCAACCTTTATCAGTAGCATCTTAGATCATTTGGAAGCCATTGGAGCTGTTTAGATGCTTAAAAAGATGAGAACTGAGGGGAAGAGATGGAAATTGAGGTTTTGGGGTTTTTTTTTGGTTTGGTTTTATCTGATACCCAACAAGACAAGAACACCAAATGCCCTGAAGGGCCCCTTTGTCTTGTTGGGTATCAGCCAGGGCTGATAAAAATTAAATGGAGCATATTCCATTTTCACAGTAGGGCAAGATGCCCATAGCTATGAGGAATATCCACATCCAACTGAGATTTGTCAGCTCTGCTTCTGAAGGAAGTGGCCTGAATCGCATTTTGTGTTAAATCAGGTGTTGGGTTGGAGTTATTCCACCCAAAGACGGGGCTACTCCAGCCACAGGGCAGGAATCCTCATCCTGCTTTTCATTTTCCTCATCTTTTCCCTTCTCTCTCATCCTGGGATGTGATTTGTCTGGGACCAGTGGTCGTTCCATGGAAGAACCAGCACTGGGCCGTGGTGAACTCTGGAATTCCAGTGCTGCCCTATAAATGCTGGATGTGACTGTATCCCCACAAAGATGTGGCTGTATCCCCACAAAGATGTGGCTGTATCCCCACAAAAGTGGGTTCTGACTGAACAATCCTTTCTGGGGTTGTTCAACCTGGAAAAGAGAAGGCTCCAGGGTGACCTAATTGTGGCCTTCCAGGACCTGAAGGAGCAACAAGAAAGATGGAGAGAGGCTCCTTACAGGGCCTGGAGTGCCAGGACAAGGGGGAATGGCTTCACACTGACAGAGGGCAGGGTTAGATGGGATATTTGGCAGAAATCCTTCCCTGTGAGGGTGGGGAGGCCCTGGCACAGGTTGTCCAGAGAAGCTGTGGCTGCCCCATCCCTGGGAGTGTCCAAGGCCAGGCTGGACAGGGTTTGGAGCAACCTGGGCTAGTGGAAGGTGTCCCTGCCCATGGCAGGGGGTGGAAGAAGATGAACTTTAAGGTCCCTTCCAACCCAAACCAGTCTGGGATTCTGTCATATCCAACTAGTTCAATAACACTGTCCCACCAGACAGCAGCAATTTTTCCTTGGAGAAAAGGACTCTGGAATGTAACTGTTCTTAATGGACTGCAATTATTTAACACTGTGCCATGAATGCAGCCCAACTCAGATGGGCTTTTCAAGGCAGCTCCTAATGACTGTAATTGCCAAAGGATGCCTTGCTGGAGCTGGAGCTGCCAGATGCAATGGCACTCTGAGCTAAAAAGGTCACAGTAAAAGGGACATTTAAATTAAGTTATAAATTACAATTGAAGAACAATATTTTGATGAGCAAGCCCAGAGATGTCAGAGCTGCAAGATGTAATTCATGGGTTCATTACAGCCCAGAGGTGCCTGACAGCTGAGCCGTGCCAGAGGAGAATTTATTTGCAGCATCACAGACAGGAATGGCAGCTCTGCTCGGGAGCAGGGGCTGGAAACCTTGTGGGAATGTGCAGCCTGGCTGGTAATAGGCCTTCCCTGGGATCTGCTGTTGTTTAATGACTGCTGTAATAGAAATGAGGGGGTTGGACATGTGCACGTTCAGAGTCGTTCTTTAATCCTGTATTTTCTGGTTTAAAGCACCTCTGTGTCTGTTCCTGTTGGTGCAGTTGGGGGCTGACAGAAAGTCACAGTGCTGCAAAACAGAGATGGCAGAGTTAATGCTCAAAGTGGTGATTCTGCACCTGACAGGACAATAACCCAGTGTTTATAGAAATACCTTGAGAAGTTCAACCAGAAGTTAATGAACCCAGAGGCAGTCATCATTAGCTGTTATTTATATGTTTGAATCTTGCCAATAAAGTGCTTAGATACATTAAATGACTGCAAGTAATAAGCAGAGAATGAGCCAGATTGAGACAGGTAAATTTAACTCCAGCACTTAGAGAAAATATTTTTCCTTCCTGCTGCATTATCCTACTCCTGGCATTTAAAAACCTTTTTTTTTTTACTTGCTAAAAGTAACATTTTTCAGGAGACTCTAAACCTTTATCAGGTCTGTTTTTACACGTGTGTCTTCTCTGTTAGGTGACTCTTCTTTCCTGCCTGTGCTGATGGGTTTGGTGACTATTATATTATTAATATAATTACTTGATCAAAAGTCAATGCTTGTATTTTCTGTCGCTGATTTGGGACGGTCTTGGTGGCCTGTAAACTTTGACTTTTCTGTCAGGCCAGGCCATTCTTTCTGGGCTTCTCTGGTTGATTTTGTTTGCAGAGATGGAGCTGCTTGGGCAATTAAGGGCTGCCAGGGGAAAAAAACCACGTGTTGTCCTTGAGGCAAAATAAAGATGCCCTCCAAGTTCCAAAGAGGCTTTGGCATTCCTGGTGCTTGGGGAGGGAGCAGAGAGGGAAGGGAAACAGAAGCACCATTCTCTTCAACACTGTCACATTGCCTAAGTGAAAAATCTTCTGGGTAGTGCAATGCACAGGGAAACAAAAAAAAAACCCAACCATTTGCAAGGTGAGCTGGCAAAACAAACAGTGCTTTTTTGCTTTAAGATGGATTTGTTCCCAGTGCCGGAGTGCAAACAAGGAGGAAAATTAATGTGTACCCAGTAGAAAAGGCAACATCTTATTTCCATGCCTGGAAGTGGGTATTGCAGATACCACAGGGGGCTTGAAACTTGCTTTTTTTACTTGTTTTTTTTTTTGGTTTTTTGAAGTTAGTGGTGGTGGTTGAGCACTGCAGGCTCAGCTCTCTGCTCTTACCTGGGCTTAGATCACTTTTGGAAGTTGAAGCCTTGTTTGCTGTGGTCACTCTGCCTGTAATTCCTGCCCCAAGTACCTGCAGCTCCCCTGGAGGTGCCATCTGAAAGCTGAACATGAATACAAATCCACTCTGGCTTAGTTTTCTTTCTTGTCCCCATTATATTATTCAAGCACTGCAGAAACACCCTGTTTGCTGGTGTTGGTAAGTTGCTAGTTGTTGGTAAGGGGGAAAAAAAGTGTGTGTTCAGGCCTCCAGTTAAGGAAGGTGAAAACACACTGTGTGTAAGGGCAGAGGTCTGTGCCCAGGAGTGACCTTTTATTTTTAGAAGTACTTCACTTCCTTCAAAATTCCCTTAAGTATTCAAAAATAAAGAATGCCCCAGTAACTTGGTGGAGGTGGAAGAGCACCTTTAGCAGCTCAAGATTTGTTCCTGGTGAGAGATCTGAGGCAGTTTGTGTGAATTTAACCCATCCTGTATTAATTTCTTCTGGAACTCAGCTGACATCACATTCAGCCCCCTCACTGTGGCTTTATTTTTGAGAGGTCTGTGCAAAGGATCTGCTTTTATAGCTCCCCTGCTCCTCTTCATTTTGGACCCCAGTGTTCACTAATAATTGTTGATCCAGTTGTGTTCTGGGGACTCAGCTCTTCAGATGTTCTAAAGGAGGCCCAAAACTATTGAACTGAGAGTTGACCAGCAAATGGAATAAATGAGCTGTTACTTTTAATGCCTTCAAGTTCATGTGCAAGGGTTTGGTTATTGAAGAAAACAATGGGATTTCTAACATATTTTATCCTCCAAATGGATTGGGTTTAGAGACTGTCAAAAACTGGTTTTGCTGAAGAGTTAAGACAAGAGAAGCAATATAAGGGCCCTGGTTTGGTGTTCCCTGCTGTAAAGAAACCTTTGAGGGTCTTTTGTAGAATTCTGTGCTGCTCATGAACAACTCTGAAGGTTTGCTCTGCTCTGTGCTTAAAAAAACAACCTCCTGTCTGTGCAGAGAAGTTGGGATGCAAATGGTGTAGGAAGATAATTCAGTTTTTGTCATCCCAGCAATATTTCTTTTCTTTGAGAGCCTTTTCAGACAACACAGAGCAAGCTCCTTCCTACTCCTTCAGTGCTTAAAATTCCACTTGGAAGGCAGGACAGGCCCTAAATCTGCAGTTTCCTATCGAGTGAAGAGCCAGAGATTCTCATGGGCTCCATTAATGCTTTTTTCCATGCAGTTGTTTTCCTACCCCACCCTGATTTTTCATGTCTCCTGTCTACTTTTGATCCTCTAGATACTGAATTTGGGGGAGAAAAATCAGGTGCACTGTAGGCTCTGGCTCTGAAAGGGTGAGGTGAGCTTGGACATCCCTGGTTGCTCTCTGGAGGTGTTTGTTCCCTTCCACACTTGTTTTCCAACACCATGGTGATCTTTGCAGTGCCAGAAAAATAAAGGGAATTTTCTGGATGGGTAAACTCGACATCCCATGATTTGCAGTCCCTCCTGTGTGTGTTACTTTTTCCAGTTGATTTTACTGATCTGAGCAAAACTTGCTGTGTAAAATACAACTCCTTTTGAAAAACACTTTGTTGGAGCTCCTTATAATTTTTCTTGGAATTGCTAATGTAAAAATAATATTTTTTGGTGAAAGCTTTCAGTGCTTTATGGGCTCCAACATTATCTGGGAGAGGTTTAGGAAGGAAAGGGAAAACATACCCCAGTTACCCTTCAGCCTGTTTAAATCTCACTTCAGACATCCACAGGAAAAACAATTAGGCAGAGAACATCTCAGTGGGCTCCCTATGGTGGTTTTTCTCCCAAATATCAGCTCCCTGCTAAATTCCATGGCATGATCTGTTTGTCTCCCTCCTTTTTTAGCTCCATGAAAGCAACTACGATGCTGGGAAGGCCCTGCAGCGCCTGGTGAAGAAACCTGTGCCAAAGCTGATTGAGAAGTGTTGGACTGAGGATGAAGTGGTAGGAAATGATTTATTCCCTCCAGCCTTTAAAGTTCATGTTGCTTCTCTTGCTTTATTTTATTTTTTTTTTAATTTTTCTTTTTTTCTTTTTTTCTTTTTTTTTTTTCTTTTTTTTAATTTTTTCTTTTTTTAAATTTTTTTTTTTTAATTTTTTTCCTTTTTTTAAAATTTTTTTCTTTTTTTTTTTTGGTTGGTTTTGGCTTTTTGTGGTTTTTTTTTTGTTTTGGTTCTGGGGGTTTTTGTTTGTTTGGTTAGTTTTTTTGGTTTTTTTGTTTTTGTTTTTTGTTTTTTTTTGTTTTTCCTCCCCTAAAAAGGTTATCTTTATGAGCAAATATAATGTGCTGCACTGGGTAAATTTTGCACAGGCCTGAGTCAGTGGGGCCTTGTTCAATGTATAGAACTTTATTAGGAAATACATAAAGATGGGTATACAAATGAAAATGTAGACATGGGGATATAAATTAAAATAGACTTGGGGATATAAATGAAAAATATATACATGGGTACAGAAATGAAAAAATATAGACCTGGGGATATAAGTGAAAATATACAGATATGGGGATATAAATGAAAATATAGAGACATGGGGATATAAGTGAAAAAATATAGACTTGGGGATATAAGTGAAAAAATATAGAGACATGGGGATATAAGTGAAAAAATATAGAGACATGGGGATATAAGTGAAAAAATATAGAGACATGGGGATATAAGTGAAAAAATACAGACATGGGGATATAAATGAAAATATAGAGACATGAATATATAAGTGAAAAAATAAGGTACAGTGCAAGATAAATTACTCATGGAAAAGTGATAGGAATGAATGGATGAATTTTTAAGGTGGTTAACTGATAAAGTATTTGAAGGCATGAACAAAAATAAAAGGGTTGTTTTCTTGTTCAGCTTCTACTAAAGTGAGATTGGTGTTCTAAAACAGAGCTGGTTAATGGGGGGAACTTTGGTGGTCTCTTGGTGTTTTTAATAATTCAGGCCCTGGCTGGGGAGAGTTTTTTGAGCTCTTGTTTCTCTGGGAGCCTTTCAGGGAGTTGCTGCAGTGAATTTGGGGGCTTTGCTCTCTCCTTGTGCAAACCTTCCTGCAGGAGCTCTGTCAGGGCTCAACCAGGCCCCAGAAACCCGTGTTTGCAGCTGATTCCACCATCCAACAAAGAACCTTTGTGGGCAGGAGGCTGCCTGGAGTCAGGGAGGGAAGGAGGGTCATGTGCTGACACTGGCAGGGAAAGGCCTGAGTCTCTCTTTCCTGATAAGTTTTACAGTTATCTCGTCATAAAAGTGAGTTTTGTTTAGGGAACTGACTGTTGGAACAAGCACTGGAGTGCTCTGCCCTGTGTTCAGGAAGTTTGTGTTCATATTTCAACCCCTTTTCTCTGCACACATTCATGGTTAAATTGTACAGGGCAAACACCTCCTTTTTTTTTTTCTTTCCTGCGTAGATTTTTTTTTCCCCCCCCCCTCCTTGTTTTTTTCCATCAGCTGCACTGGGAGTGCTGGAGCTGCTGCAGCTCAGGGGTTCTCAATGCTCAGTCCCTGTTAGATGAGAGGGAGAATAGAGCCTTAGGAATGGAAAAAACAAAGTTTATTGCAAAGTGAAACATTACTCCAGAAGTGCAGACTGTGAGCACAGAGCAGTGATCACTGACTATAAATCATTGTCAGGCCCAGCTCATTTTATCATATTTGTTCTTGTTCTGTTCCATCCAAGTTTCCAGAAACACTTGGCAGCCCTCCAGCCTCGGCAGAGCCAAAGATCAAACTGTGCTCTTATTTATAGCCAGCTAAGCTCCACCTGCACAGCTCCACAGCCTGTTTGTCCCTGCAGCCTGGAGAAAACTCGGGATTAAAGCAGCAGCTCTGCACTTGGGAGCGTTTCTGGGACTTGCAAGGGAAGTTTCCTCATTGTTGGCTCTTTGAAACGGAGGAAAACTCTTTCTGTGGGATCCACAGGCTGCTTAGGAATTCTATGTTGAAGTGTTTTTCAGAAAATACTGATCTATCAAACCCAAAATCTGGCCCAAACAGTTAAATGTGGGTTTAACTGTTAAATTTGAGAACCTTAACTATGTGTGGCCCCTCCATCTCCTGATGGCAAGTGATGAGCAGGAGGAGGCCTCTAATCCTGTGGTGGGCTGATAATCCAAGAGACACAATTCTGAGGGAAGTAGAAGACCCAGGTCCAATCCATGTCCCTGTTTGTGCTGGACTTAGAATTAATCTTTTCTTGTAGCCCAGCAAATATCTACTTACTTAAGTTTTACAACTTGGATAAATAAGCAGATCCCACACCTGATACAGAGCTTTGGTCAGATAACCTGAACTGAGAAAGGCTTTGTGGCATGTGACCAACTCAAATAATCATCATAATAATAATGATGTAGGTCATAATAATGAAGATAATAGTGTAGCTCATGGCTTTTGTTTCAGTTTTTCCATTCCTGCCTTTCTAATCCCATCATATTCTCCCCCTGCCTTGCCTGTGGGCCCCCAAAAAAGGTCACACTTCCCTTTTTGTTATTCTTAGTTTAATTTTCTGCCAGATTTTTAAGATGAGTGTCAGAGCTGTTGCAGGGAAGCTGTAAAGGTTGTGTGGCTGGGAAAGAAAGGAGTGTTGGGGCAACCTCCAGGAATTGGGCAGGTGGTAAAAGCCACTGCAGTGGGGTGTAGTCACATTGATTCAGGGAAAGAACTGGCTTAGTACAAAACCAGTTCTTAAAACTCCACACTTCCCAGAGTCAGAAGTGCCCTGTGAGTTGGTTGGTCTGTGACTTGCACAAGGATTTTGGCTGAGTTGCTTCTGCTGTGCTGGGTGATTCCTGTTGTTGATTTTGCTGTGCACATGATAACACCTTGTCCAGCACAGCCTTTGTGTATTCAGTAGCATTTCTGATATAACACTGTGCATCACTCAAATTTATTGAAAATGTGGTTCTTTCTCAAGTTTTTTTCACTTTTTCTGTGGCCTCTGCTGCCCAAAGACAAACATTTCTTGTCAGTTAGAACAGCTCTGCTGCCCTGTGACCAAACTGTGATCTAAGAGCTGCTTGGCAATATCAGACCTGATTAAAATAAAGGATGGCAGTCCTGTTATTTTTACTGCTGCTGATGTGGTTGCAGAGGTTTAGATCAAATTAAACAGAGGATAAAATTGGCCAGTGATCGAATTACATGGAAGGCTTTGTAAATATGAAGATGGAGGTTTGTTGTCTCCCTGGCTTCTCTAAACCTATGGCTATTTTTAAACCCTTTTTTTTTTCTTTTTTTAATCCCAGTATGTAAATTCAGAGGCACAGTGTGAAACCCAGTCTTGCACACTGCCTGCAAAAGTGGCCAAAGCAACTTCTTCCCTGATGGGTCTAAATGCAGCTCTGAGAGCAGCTGTTTCCTGTTTGTCAGGGCTCATTCTCCACCTGACAACATCAATTCCCAGCAGTGATTTGACGAGGAGGGCTTGGTTTCTCTTGTCATGCTCATGAATTTACTCCTGTGGACAAGTTGGAGCAATTGTCATATATAAAACCTTCTCTGGGCACGTTGTGAGCACTCCCCAACACCGAGCAGCATCACCTGGGGGGATCTCCTCAGTGTGAGGCTGCAGTGTCAGGCAGGAGGCAGAGCAGCTTGGAGGAGGTGGGTTATTTGGGGAGAAGCCTCGGAGCAAGTCATGTGGTTTTGATCCAGCTGGCACCTTTTCCAAGTTCCCTACCACTGAATTCCATGTCTGGCTCTGCTGGAGCAGGTCAGGGTACCTGGGAAAAGGGGCACTGGATGTCACTGGGATTGTCTGACTTGGAACACACCAAGAGATCAAAATGCTCCACTCGAAGCAGGGGGTGGCAGAGTCAGAGCACTGAGCTGGTGGCCACCTCAAAAACTGTCTCTTTTGTGGTGCCAGCAATCAGAAATCTTTCAATTTTGGGTGCCAGCAATCAGAAATCCCTCCTAAGAATGGAATGGTGCTGGTCCCTTCTTCTTCTCCAGTTGGAAATACTTCAAAACTGACCTGGAAATTGTGTTTTGGAACATGCAGACCTGGTGTTTATGGAGAATAAATACAGCAAACTTAGCAGTGCCTGTGTTTACTCTGGTGCTTGCCCTGATTGCAGCATTTCTGGACCTTCTACAGCTTCCAGATTTGGAACCATGATCATTAACTTCTTTCAGTTCAGGTTAAACTCAACGTCCATATTTCCTGGCGTGGTTTCAGTGGAAATATCTCCCAAGACAAATTGTCCTTATGAAATTTCCACACATCTTTGGGGCGAAAATCTTCTCTGCAAAATTGCTTTTACACTTCCAGGGATGTTCAGTACAATTCTGACCCCTGCACTTGCTCCAGGTCCAAAAATGAGCTTCCCTTTCAGATCAGTAACCTATCCAATGGCTATAATTTGTAAAGGATGCCATGGTCACCTTAAGTTTTGTTCATTTAAATGGTTTTCTCCTCTGGCATTCCTGATGCATTGGAAGTGTGGAAGGAAACCAGCTGGTTCTGACTGTTCCTCACCCCCCAGCCCTGATTCCATCTCACCTCGTCGTCTCTTTGCCCAGAATGTGCTTTTTTTCCCCCTCTCTCTTTCTATCAAAACTACTAAAGAAATCAATAGGCCTTCCAGAAGAGAGAGAGACGAATCAGAACCAAAAGAAGCTCTAGTTTATTAGGTTTTTAATTAAACATGATGAACACATTTTAAATAACACAAAGGCCTCGGGCTGAGCTGCATCTAATCGAAACAGATTAAGTCACCCGTCCACACTTGGGTAGTTATTAATTCTGTTTATTTATGCATGCTTGCTGCAGGCAGGGCTTGTGCTGCTCTGCTGCAGCTTATTGCACAGGGATGCTTTTCCTGCATGGAACTGTGCTCCTGATTACCAGGCAGATGTTGATTATGAGGACCTGATGGAACCGCCTCTGAAACTCAGGGCTGAGCCTCCCAAAGTTCAGGAAATCTGGATAAAACAACACTGCATTTCTTGGGCAGTTCTTCCTTTTCCCTCTGCACTTTGTTCCATCTCTTCAGAGATGTTAAATTCTCCCAGGGAAATTGCCAAGTTTTCCTTAGGAGGGTTTTTTTTAACTTGTGCATCTCCGTGCAGAGCTGTCACTGACACCCTGTGACATCCCTGAGCACCAGCTTTTATCATGAAATATTCTGCCTTTTAAATATTTTACATTGCTCTTGATGTCGAGTAGTTGAGGTAAACAACCCTGATTCAAACAACCTCTTAAACTTATGTGCAGGGGTAGTTAATCCTTGCTGGTGCTAAACCTTAATTGGCCGTGTACATCAATTTACAAGTTCATAAATTTTAAAATATCCACACCTGGCTTCGGCTTTAAACTCATTTATCATAAAATACAAATGGAGATCTTTCTTCCAAAAAGGACAAGGTAGGGGAAAACTCTTTTCCTGATATGTTTGCAAGGGTTTGTAATCCAGCAGAGCAGGTCAAGAAATTACTTATGCAAAGCCCACGTACTTATTTGCTTGGAATCATCTTCAAATGTCTCTCACCTGCCCTTTTTGGAGCATCTGCTCATGAGAACATTGTTTTCATGGCTTCCTCCTTTGAAGCCAAGCTCTTCAGATGTGCTGGAAGACAGAGCTGCTTACTGGGGCAAAAATGCCCTGAATTTTATTGACTGTTTCTGTGGCAGCTCTAGGAAATGGAATTCACGGCCAGGTTGAAACAGAACCTCTGGAACAGTCGAGTGGGGGGAAAAAAAAAATCATCAAGGGAGATTGGAAAAGCTGAGTGGCATGGCAGGGCTGCATCTGACCCAGGCAGTGGGCTTAGAAGGTTAAGATATCACTTACTGCTCAGTTTTAAGGTTTTATGCACAGAAAATAAAACATTACAGCTTTACAGTGGAGGGACAGTTCCACTAAATTAACATTTTCTGGAATTTAGAAATCCAGCCATTTGCAAGTGTGTTAATCGGTGGCAGTTGGAATTTACTGAGCACTGAGATAAAAAACCCCACCAAATTTAAACTGCCATGTCCCAGTTGGGCCTGTACTTTAAGGAGAATAAATAAGATTTTAGTTCAAGCAAGTGTGGGAAGGTCTTGTCTGTAGCTTATTCTAAGAAGTGGAAAAGAACCATCAGCCCTCCCAGTGAAAAGTAACCGATGAGGGATGAAATTATTCTGCTTGAGGGGGGGAAAAAAAGTTGTTATTTAAAGGTTGCATAAAATTACAGTTCCTTAGCAGCTGGCAGGGTTACAAAATGATAAGCTGTGGCCAAGCTGGAAAACACAAGGTGTATTATAGCCTGAAAAGGTGAACTTGGTTTCAACACAGGTTTCTAGATGAAAGATAACCATCTTTTTGCTTGTGATTAACTTGCATCAGTGTTTGATCTGAGCCCTTGTTTAGAGGGATCAATATTGCACATGCAGCACCGAGTTTATTGTCGAGTCCTTTCGGAAATAAGGCAGTGAATTAAAAATCAATTATACGTGCAGAAAAGTTTGTGTAGGGCAATCAATTCTGTCCTTTTAGTTTGCCAAAAGATTCCATTGTTTAACCAGCTGTGAAAAGGAATGAATTTTAAAAGCCTCCAGCAAATGAGGGAGCCCAAATGGGGGGGAGGGAGAGATTTAAAACAAAATTATTTCAGCATTTCATGTTCAGCAGAGGCTCTTCAGGGATAAACCTATAAATCCTGTCAGTGACCTTGGCTTCAAAATGGGTGATTTCACTGCTTTCCCTAATCTTGATCTTCCCCCAGCTGCCAGAGAAGTTGGTGTTTTCTTAACAATATCTTTTTTTTTTTTAATTAATTATTATTTTATTTGTTTTGTTCAGCTGCCATGCACTTCTCGATTCGTGGTCTCTCTGCCTTCACGTGGAATATTTTTTATCTATTAAGCAACTTACCACGTTGCTGATCCCCCCCCAAAAAAATAAGACAACAGATATTTCCCCTCTCCAGTTGCCAGGGCTCAAAGGGCTGTTTCTGTGCAGGAACAGAAGCGAAACTCTCCACTCCAGCATAAACTGAATAATCCAGAGGTGCCTCCAGAAGCTGCTGGTTTCTGGGGTGGGGGGGGGGGGAAGAAAAAGGTCTTGTAATCCAGCAGTTTCCCTGTTGCCAAGGGGAAGGAATCTGCTGCCTGGAAGATTAATCAGCGAGCCGGCGCTTGATTGTCGGAAGCGCGGTTTTCATCTCCTTTCCAAGGGCATCTTAAAAACGGAGCTCCCGGCCCCTGCCCGAGCTCTCCATCATCCATCCTGGAGGGAGAACGAGGTGCTGGGGGACCCCAGTGCTGGCATTTGTCACCCCCCAGGGCAGGGGGTGGTTTGGTAAAGGAGGGGAGCCCAAAAAAGCCGTGCCTGGCAGTTCCTTAGCAACAGGGCCGGAGTCGGGTCCAGGGCATGTCTCCCCACTCCTGGTGGAGGAGCAGGGGCTGAAACAAAGCCTGGGCCTTGGGAAGAAAACAGCCCAGCTGGTCCCTCTCCCTGCTCCCATCAGGTGATGTTCTGGTCACTGGCACAGCTCCTGCCTCCAACACTCTGACCTTTTATTCAGATTTTATCTGCCCGGAGATCCGGAGTGTGGTTTAAATATAACAGCGTGTTATATCCTGTTCCCCTCCGAAAGGAAACTGAGTCATGGCCTTAGAAAGAGCAGCTGGAGAGTGGAGGGATCCTCACAATTCTGGATTTTCTGGGCTCAGTGCTTTTGCCACAGCAGGAAAACCAAGGGAGGGGTGGTAACTCATCTCTGGTGGTTGTGGTCAATCTTTCCCACCCCGTGGTTTTATTTTGGAGGTTGTTACATCTTGATCTAATTGTAAAACTGACCTGTTTACTCTCAGTTTCTTTGTACATAACGTAATTTCCAGATTCTGAACCGAATATTTTAAGATAATCTGTATTTACTCACAGTCTAAGTGACTTTTAAAAGGCTGATAGTGTTAATAAGATAACATTGCACCGTTTGCTTCCCGTTCTGAATGCAAATATCATAAATTACCTGGGGTAGATTTCTGTCTCGTGCTCCTTGGGGTGCATCACCCCAGCCTGTAGGATTGCATGAGCTTCTCTATGCTTTTGAAAGGGATTTGATAATTTAAATATGAGAAATGTTGATCAGCTGTCTGTTTTCAGGTATCTTTTTGTTGTTGTTGTTTTGGAAGTGCTATCAATGGAGTGATTTAAACTTAGATTCACTTTTCTACTAGTTAAGGAAGGGTGACTGGTTTCTTGGCTTTTACTGATGGCAACATCCAGAGTTCTTGGGTTGATTTAAAGTTATTTCAATCCTCCTGTCACTTCAGCAGTTTGGTTGGGTTTATCTGCCTTGCAGGTGGTAAGAAATTCAAATTATCTCCAGGATCCTTCCCTCCTCAATATCTAAAAGTGCAATTAGAATATAGTAGCAAAATAATGGTGAAGTGCTTTGATATTTTTTTCCTGTTAAGTGTATGATAGAAATCTCCAGCTTCTTTCCAAGTAATTTTGGCTTAGTCTAAGGTGATATAGGGAAAAGCATTTCCTTTTGTAATACTTATGTTGGAATTACACTTTATTAAATACCCAGAGCCCAGGTTTAGATTCCTTGATATGGCAAGTGGCTGTTTTATTTCCAAAGAGTTGTTTGCTGTCTGGATGGCAATTTGCTGTTCCTAACAAGATCGCTTTGAAAACACAAAAAAACCCCTAAAACAAAGCAAGTGCAGACAGATGACAAGCATTGTCTGCAACTTGACAAGATGATATTTCGTATTTAAATGTTTTTTCCCTGATAGTTTGGGTCTCTGCCTTAGCCTTGCTTTGATTCTGTTTGAACACAGAGCCTGTCAGCCCAGAGAACCTGAACTTTTGGACTTTGTCACCAGATTCTCTGTGGTTCTGCCCCCACAGCTTGTCTGAGAATTACCAATATGGCCCAGTGGCCACTGCAGCAGCAAATGACAAAATGCTCTTCAAATTGGTGTGGTGACATAATTCCTATTGAAGAAGGGTTGATTACTGTCAGTGTGGATGCTCTGTGTGCTTTAGTGCTCAGGGCTTATCTCTCTTGCACAACAAGAATGCCAAAACACCCCTCATTTGCAAGCGCTGTTTGCATGATAAATTTTGTTTTTCTAATCTTCCCTATCAACGGCCCCGATTTATTATTATTTTTTTTAATCCTTCAGATGACATAAAAATGCATTTTAATGAAGCAAATTATCAGGCTTTGTCTCTTCTGTGTATAAGCGGGGCGGCCACATTCAATTAGGCTGAAAAATGATCATTTGTTCTATTACAGGCTGTAACAGGGCGAGTGGAAAACCACCATCCATCACCAGTTGCTCAGCTCCATGTTACTTAAATCACTTGCCATCCTGTCAGGGGCTCAGAATCCTCGATGGGAGCCATTATTTAATTTAAGTTTGTGGAGGTGTCACTTGTTTGATAATAGGCTGGTTCTGTAGTAGATGCACAGTGACTAAATATTCATCATTTCCTACATCCATCCAAGAGCCCTAATTAGTTGTGAGGGTGGCAGTGCCAGTGGAGCTAATGATTGTAGTGCCATGGGAAGGGTTTGACAGCAAATAAGGATTTGATCCAAAGGGAGGAGAAGGTTCTTCCCCCAGAGGGTGGTCAGGAACTGAACAGTGGGCACGGCCCCAAGGCTGCCAGAGCTCCAGGAGGGTTTGGCCAACACTCTCAGGGATGTAGTGGAATTGCTGGGAGGATCTGAACTTGATGATCCCTGTGGGTCCCTTCTAACTTGGCATATTCCAGGATTCCATGAGTTCTGCTAGAGCTGCAAAGGCCTCGTTTCTGAGCCTGGCTCCCCCTTGCTCCCAGAGCCAGTGTGAGGGCTTTGGTGTATCTGGAAGGAAACTTAGATTTGAGTGAGGAAATGCCACCTTTTCCCAGTCACTGACCATGGAACAGTCACTGAGTGGCTTCACTTTTAACCCTTTAAGAGCAGGGTGTGGTTGGCAGAGCTGAGCCCCTGCAAACCCTGTCAGTGCTTCCCCCGGTGTGGGGGAGGTTCTCTCTTCCCCTCCTTGGTTAAGTGAAGTGTCAGATGTGTTGATCAGGCTCATGAGGGTGCACTTAAAAGCTGCTGCTCAGTGCTCCTTGCCCAGTGTTGTTTGTACTTTCATGTGCCTTGTGGTTTTGAATATATTGTGTTAAAGACTCAGTGCAGGAGCTTCTGGCTTTGTGGTTTTGCTTCAGCTTTTACTGACTGGCCTCTTGATATCTCACTTGTTCCCCTTGTGCTTGTTCCACTGTAGGGTTTTTTTTTTTCTCTATTCTTTTGTTCCTTTCCTCCTCCCCCCATCCCTCTCACAGCATCCCTCAGATTTATATGGCTTTTAGGCTACGTGGGGAGATGGATCATTCAGGCCTTATGCATTTAGAGGAGCTGATAAATAACGTGGCAGTGTATTCCCCTCCACTGCACTGGAATAACTTCCAATGCTCAAATCAAACATCCCATTTGCTACAAACTGAGGAAGGCAACGAGGGCACCTCTGGTTTATTAGGGTGCATATTTCATTTCTCTCTTAGGGAAGGTATTCTTCACTTCTGTGTGTCTGGGGAGGCAGTTCCATAGTCTCAGCACCACTTCCCCCTTGCCTCCTTCCCCCCAAATATCCACCTTCCCAGTTTCCCTTCCAGTGTTCACCTTTGTTGCAGCTGCATTTCTGGTCCTTCATTTTTAAATCTTATCATTTCCTCTCTTATTTGTGGCCATTTTTTCCACATTTGGCACCATTCCCCCCTCACTGGGGATGTGTCCCCCAGCCTGGAGTTGGATTTTGTCATCACCAGTATTATTTCTCTCCAGATTTGCACACTCAGGGGTCTCTTCATTGCCACTGCAGCCAGTGGCAGACATATCCTGAGAGAAATTCAGGGAGTTTCCAGAGGTTCCCTTATGTCATTCTGGTAAGGGTCAAAAACCTGGAATTTGTATTCAAGTGCCTGAATTCCAGCCTGGGCATCACTGCTGTCACAGCCCTGCTATTCAGTGATTTAGCTGGGAAGCCACCTGCAGAAATACCTGCCTCTCTACATGGATAATTTCCTTGGGGATTCTTGCCACCATTTTGTCTCATTATTCCTGGATTTGTTCATTGCTCTCAAGTCTGGGGGCTCTTGAAGTGCTTTTATTTGTTTCCCGCTGCTGTTTGCATAAAGTCCCTGTTTGAAGGCAGAAAATCATCTCCACAATAATTGATAATAATGGTTGAAATCCCAAGGGAACAATATTCCTGCAATAGGGAAATTCCATGAGAAGTACTATGCTCGAGCCCTGAAAGGCTCACACAGGATATTTCAGGTGATTTTAGTGGTGTTTTTCTGTGCTTGGTGCTTCAAATTGACTGAAAGGACCAAACGTGTCACAGGGAGAGAGAACAACTCCAGACTGGCATAACAGTCCCTGTGTATTCCCCTCACTCTGCATGACCTGTGTCACAAACAGAGAATTTCCTGGTGAAAAAGATGGAGAAAATGGAAATGTTCTGATGTTTTGTGTTAACTCTCCCATTAGTTATAAGGCTCTGGGCTGCTGTGTGTCTGTGCTCACCCACCCGTGGCATTGCCTGCAATGGGCATTTTAGCCTTGATGATTTAATGGAGATTTAATGGAGATCCTCTGGGTGTCACTGGGCAAGGGGTTGTTCCCTTCACTGCTGTACATGGAGTAAAAATGCTGCTTTTAAGAACAACAGCACGAGGAGAAGGAAATTCGGAGGGAGGCTGATCAATCTGATATTTATTTTCCTCTGGACTTTTTTCTGCCCAGTGAAGGTGAGGAAACATAAGGAACATTCCAATGTTGGTGTAATTCAAGGAAATATTGATAACTTTAAGAATACACTGGCATTGCAGTTCTTGGTACAGGTATTTGAGATTCAGAGGCTGTGAGGAAAAGAAAGGTTAATATTCCCAAGTGATGCCTGAGAGCTGTTCCTCAGGAGGAGAGGGGGTCTGGTAGGACATTGTTTATATTCCACAAGTGATGATTTCTCTCTTGATTCATGTTACATGCTCTGTTGTATGTATTTTTACCTCTGCTTTTGGATTCTATACTTCTACCAGTTCCATCATGTTCAAAAAAACCCGACAACAATTGGAACTACAAATTATTATTTTTTTAGAAAACGCAATTGTACCAAGTCTGGGTGAGCATAATCTTGAGAAATGAAAACAAATAGCTTTTTTTCTTTTCTATTCAGACTGAAGTTTGCAGGTTAAGTGCTGAATTTCTTCCATTTACCTGTATTAAAGGGAGATATTTGGAGATACCCTATGGGAAAGGAAGCATGTCCTTGAAAAGGAACACATTGTCCAGCTCTTTCTTTTTACTTGCTCTTTGGTTTTGATGTACAAGAAGGCTTTTTGTATATTAGCATTTTTAACAGCAGTTTAAAATAACAATCAGAAATGAATCTCTTTGTGTACAGAAAAGGCAATCTGAGGTATAATCAAAAGCTTGCTGTTGTCTCTTGGCAGCAGCACATTGTTTTGCTTCTCTGGGTCACAAAATGTGCCAGATCTTTGTTCTGTTTAACTCTTAAAAGGCACCTTTAAGAAATCATTTATGTAAAAACACGCTCAAATCATTTTAGCTTCGTTTGCAGGACTGAGAAACTGTTGATTCCAGGAGACAACAAGCTAGAGAGAATGTTTTATAAGCAGCTCTCTTTATTGTCAGCAAGGGCAGTCTCCAGGTTGGGGGGTTCAGGGTCTGTGCCCACAGAAGGGACGAGTCTCAGACTGGCTGTGTGAAAGCTGGTTGATGGCCCCGTGCCAGGGGGCTGTTCTCTGAAGATCATGGAAGAGCAGATGTCTGGGGAGGCCGTGGGAGCAGCTGGAGTGTTGCACAGACCTGGCTCTGCCTGTCCCACCTGCATAGGTGGGTCCTCCATCTGTCAGCAGCAGGTCTGTCATGGGCATTTAAATCTCAGCCTGGGTGAGTCGGCCGAGCTGGTTCCCTGCTGTGGAAATGATGACGTTTAGCAGAGTGAGGAGCTGCTTTCTGTGCAGCTCCAGAGGGGAGAGGTGTGGAGAGTCCCGAGGGAATGTTTCCAGCCTGCTGGAGGCCCAGCACTTGTTGCTCCCTTTGGAAGATCCTCCTGCCACTCGCCCCTCTGTGCAGTGCCACCGACCCGGGAGGGACAAAGCAATGCCTCCTCTTCCCACCCTGGATTTATTAGAGGAAAGGAAATGGCAAACTGAGCAGTCTCCAAACCAGAGGGCTCATCTCTCCCTGCCTCTCCATCCCTGCCCTGAAATGTGGGACCATTAGCAGTGGTGTTAACAGGGCTGATAATGCCTGTAATAATCCATGAATTGTTTCTTCCAAGGAGTCACGGTTGTTTATCAAACACCCTTTCTAGAGCTCCTCGAGAAAAGGAAAGTCAGGTTTCCTTTTTTTCCTCCTGCTGCTGCTTTAATATCCAGCCTGGTTTTGATCGTGCATCAGCTGCTGCTGTGCCGCTGTGGGCTGTGCTCAGATCAGGTTTCTCGGTGCGCTGTTGACTTTATCTCGTTTACAGGATCACATTTCTGTTGCCATACGCTGTGTGATCGCAGCCTCCCCGCAGCTCCCTAACAATTAGGAATTGAGCAGGAAGTGTGTGTTCCTCACAAAAGCCTTTGGAGTCGGGTTTTACAATCAGGCCCGGAGCAGAGGCGGGGGAGGCACTTCTCCCAAACACGCTCCTGACACAGAGGAGTCTGTTGTTGCAGCCACTTGGCCGTTTGTCAGCAGTTCCCAGACATCCATCCATCCATCCCTGCATCCCTCCTGCACAGGTTGCTTGGCAACCCGGGCCGGAGCCGGCTCGGGGCCGGAGCATCAGGTCGGGGATGATTTATCAGCGGGGCTGGGCGGTGAACCCGGGAGGCAGGACTGGAGAGAGCCCGGCTGGGCTGGGAGCATTATCTGGGATGTGCTCTGAAAGCACCCGGAGCTGACAGTCAGGGCACAATTAGAGCAAAAATACAGGCTCCTCATTTAGATAGAATTGATTTTTTTTTTAATTTTATTTTTATTTTGCTGTTTTGTTTTCTCTTTCCCATCGAGGCTCCCACCCAGACCCAGGTACGGTGCAGAACCCAAATCCAGGCAGTGCCTGGTGCTTCGGGTGAGCCTGAAATCTCTGCCTTTATAAAAATAGCTCTGGTAAAATCCTGATGGGAAAATAGAGCTGGGGTCAGCACAGAAGGCTAGCAGCACCCTGACAGCTCCAGGCCTGGGGTGAAGGAATAGCTGCATTCTCCTCCAGCTCTGGAAATGTCTGAGAGCTGTTGTGTCACCTTCAATACCATGTTGCCTTTCATACAGACTTTCACATTGATCCCTGGCACTAAACAGAGAAAAGGGAAAGCAGAGTTTTGTAAACTGGCATTTAGGTAATGGTTCCTGCTGTGGTCACATGTAGAACTCTCACCCCCTTAAAACATCACCTTCCATAAACTAAATGGAAGGAAACTGGGGCAGCCTTTAGGTATAAACACCTCAGCTCAGCTCCTTCTGTTGGCTCCAGTCCTTTTCCCAGCACAGTGGTGAGGAGGGGTGGGCAATCCATGGAAAGCACGGCAACAAGAGCATTTGTGCAGGTCTGAGAAGGCAGAGAGGAGAGAAAGGGTGGTGAATCCACTCTGACCTCTCCAACAGCAATATAAATACTTTATTGAAAATTCTAAATAAATGTGCTTGTAACCAGTAATCCCGCTCTGCATGCAATCTCATTTAGCCAACTGGGTATGCAAATGTGCTATTAATGTGTTTGCATCCAGTATAAACACACAAATCTAATCTGTTTATATATGTCATTTACACACAGCTGTGCTCACGCTCACTTAATACCAACATTTTCAGCGGGGCGAGAGGTACCCTGGGAGATCCATTGTTCCAAACAAAAGCTGAGCAGTGCAGCACCAGGGAAGGGGGGTCATTATCAGCGCGGGATCTTTTGGCATTCCCTCGAGGGAGTCTGCCTAATGACTCCGGGGATGTGCTGTGGATACTCAGAGCACAGCCTGTCCCTGCAATGCTTTGCTGCTGAACCCCTGGGTTTGAGGGAGGGTCTGATTTTCCAGTATAATTTCTCAGGAAGACAAAGCGATCCGATTGGGGAGGGAGAGCAAATTGTTTGGCTCCTCGAAGCCTTTCAGCTGATCTATTCCTTGTCAGTTTGTTTATAGAGGATGCTTGATCTTGCAGGCAGATGGCCTGAAGGAGTGTAAGGTTTTTATCACATGGGGGTGACCAGCAATGCACTCTGAAGAGGGGCTTTGAATATCCAACAGGAACATTCATAGTACAGAATAATATCTAATGAATACCAGCAAGATATTTTGGGGTTTCCATGTCTTCGAGTAAGAGAACTTGGTGAAAATATGATTTTATTTTCAAAAATACCACAAAGGTTAAAGGATAATTTCGTCTTGACGGAATAGAATTATTTCACTTAAAAAAAATTGATAAGAAAAATAAACAGAGCAGTTTCTATGATCTAACTGATCTCCAGTGAGTGGCACCCCTGCCCATGGCAGGGGGTTGTTACTAGATGACCTATAAGGACCCTTCCAACTCAAATTGTCCTGTGATCCTATTAAAAGAAAGCTGAATTTGGGTTTAGGATGTATTTTGAACTAAGGTCACAATCTGCTGAATGAAGCAGTAAATGGAGTAAGTTATTTAATGGAGTGAGTATATTTTGTGTGTATGGTTTGGTCAGCAAGGCACAGACACTCCCCTACAACAGAGGTGTCCCCACAAAGGGTTTTCCCCCAGATTTAACCCAGAGCCCAGTGCCTGGCCTGGGCTGTTGGAGAGGGAAATCCTGCCAGCAAAAGGGGCATGGCAAGGGCACATCAATCCCTGGCACTTCCCATCCTGCAGTCCTGCCCCTCCTGGCCACGGCCAGAGCTGCTGCAGTGCCTTGGGGTTTTTGTGGGTAAGAGTGTTCAGGGAACAAAGCAGTTTGTAGGAGGGGTTAAATAAGCATTAAATAGACATGCTCTGTGTCTGCAGTGGCCAGGTGGATGTTGAGAACAGCTTGGATGTGTGTGACAGCTGCTTTTTCTTTCACTTAAAGTACCTCTGTTTGCCCTTCATGCAGTTACTGAGCAGTCCTGTCTGTTATTGTGTTACTCTAGAATATAGAGATTGATACAATAAATACTGGCATCATTTTCTACTCCTGGCGGGTCTATTTTGGCAAAAAAAAAGTTGTGAATAACACAAGTTTTTTTGTAAGAGAGACCTGACATCTTCAGTTTGAGTCTTCTTAATGAAACTATCAGGAATACTTGTGTTTCTAGAGGACAGTGTCTATCACTGACCTTATCAGCAAATGCCTTTATTTGCTCTGTACACACACGAGCGAAATATAATGTTAACTCAGCCAAGCTTTTAATAAAATGTGCTCTGCCCTGAAATTCAGCTGACAGAATTGTTTGGAGCAGTCTCTAAATGTGCTGCACGTTGAGCAGAAGTTTTGCAGCTATAACCAAATCTCATTTTCTTTTTGGAACAGCTGCCATAATTTTTCATCTCGTGAAACTTAAGAAATAAAGATGCTTTCATGCATTTAGTGTTTATTTGCTGTTAACTATTAAAACCCCATACATTTTGCTACTGTATGTACTATAAAACTTCAAAAAGGCATATTAAATATGGAAGGTGGTGACAACTTTCATTGGTATCTGCCTAAAAAACCTCAGGCCTTTTCCAAAATGCACTGAACCTATTGCTTTTGTTATAGCAAAATATTCCATTTTATTTGCTTATAATTAAGGAAAAGGTTGAGAGAGAACTTCCTGTTCTTGGACATAGGCTAAGGAGGGCTTCTTCTTTTTTTTTTTTTTTAGAAAGATTGAGAAATAAAGTCCTTATTTCCTGGATTGAGAAAGAACAGAAAAGGCTCCGTGTGTTTGTAAATATATTGCATTGCACAATGTTCTTCACTCATTAACCATGTGGAAATCATAGCAAGGGAATGAAATCCCACGTGGGATTTCTTAGTGGAAATACATTTGATCTAAACTTGATTGAAGCATCACTTCAGGAGAGACAGATTAGCAGCAGTGATGAATGTGCAGGTTTCTCAGAGTTGTGCTGCCTTCCTGAAGCCCGTGAGGTTTCCGTTTGAAACTCTAAAATTGATTTAACCAGGTTGGTTTTTGCAGTAGTTGTTGTTCTTGCACACTTTGGTTTAGATCTTTGCAGTAAAGAAGCAAACTGGGCCCCTCATTTCCCGGTGGGAAGCTGGGGTGCAGGATTTCAGTGGGCAGCAGCAGATTTCTCCTGCCAGGCTGTAATCTCTGGATAACAGGAACCCTGACGCACCCCCTGAACTCCAGGTCTGTGCTGGCACTGCCATCCCGTTGATAAACATGCCAGCTGAGCTCTGTTAGGCACAACATAATGGCTTTGTGTATCTTGTCATGATATTTGTTCCCCGGGATAAAATATGGGACCTGCAAGTAACACACAGGCAAACATTAACATGCTTGTTCCTTGTTCTTCCTGGGTTATTTATAGCTCCCTGTTTACAGGCTGGAGCAGGGATACTGCAGGATCTAATGCATTGCATCAAATTATAAAATGGTATTAGGAGGCCTTGTGCTGTGGCTGGTCAATAGCCATGGAAACCACTTCATAAAATATAACTGTGTCTGTCAGCACCGGCTGCAAGCCGTGGGATTTCCTAAAGCTGCTTCCCAGCCATCGTTATCCAGAGCATTTTTTTTTTTAATTGTGCCACAGTTTGTCAGCAGTGAACAGAACAAACAGCAGTGCTGACAGAACCCTGTCAGAAGGAATGCTGGAAAGTTAAACACAAGTGGTGAAATTGAAATGTTTGCCCTAAAAAAAATCCGAATTCTCTACCTGTAAAAATTAAACCATTTGTGCTCTGGAGCCGCTTCCACGTCTCATCCAAACTTATCCATAGGTTTGAGCCTCGTTATTCCACCAGCCCTGTACTGTAAGACTATTTTAATTCAGCAGCTGTCGCTCCCAGATGCCTTCTGTGAGCAGCTCAACATCTCCCGCCCCATTAAGAGGCAGACACAGAATTTGGTGCATGTCATCTGTGCAGAGGAGAGCAAATTTAATCAGTGTTGTGCAGTCTGCTCCGCGAGGCGCTGCAGAGCAACAGGTCACTTCTGATTTGGTGTTGCAACTCTTTGGTTCTTTCATATTTAAAACCATTTTGAGGTCTCTGTTGGGCTTGGCTTGAAGAAAAGGAGTAGCTGCTCTTGCTGCAGGCCAAGGGAGAGCAGAGCATGATGCCTGAATTAATGGAAGACTAGAACAGGGAGGAAAAGCTGAAGAATCCGATGTAAAGGAGGAAGAAAAATCTGAAAAAGAAATCATTTTAAGCAAGCCTTTATTGTTTTGTTAAGCTTTAGGACTTCTGAGTTTCTTAAATTGATTTTTGTGTGCTTTTTGTGTATTAAGAAGTTTATCTCTTTGTGTGCCAAGGGGGGCACAGCTATTTTATAGTTGGGTATCTCCCACTGCCTCAATGGCCCAGGGATAATGCTGCACAGCACCAATAAAGGTGACACCATAGTTGGCCAAAATTTCAGAATGTCAGGACTGACTTCATTCCTACTTGGAAAATTTGGAATAGCATTTCAAGGTCCCTCTAATTCTGTTATTCCGATGGGCTCTATGCTAGGCTTGCATTCCCAGTAGGGATTTTTGATATCCCCTGGGTTCAGAGGAAAACAGTTTGTCAAAGGCTTTTTAAATAGAGTTGAATCCCAACACAAAACAAATATAAAATAGTTCAGTTAAAGAATCTTAATAAAATAGATTAAATGGTCCATTGAGAATTCAGATGCACCATAATAAGTCTTTGGCAAAATGAGGAATAGGGAATTTTGGGTGTTTTCATTTTAGATTGCACTCTCCTGTTTCCCTGTGCTGTTTCATCCTTGGTTGGAGTGTTCCAGCTCTGGTTTCTTCTTATTCCCTACAGTTTTTCCTGTCACCTTTTCCTGTGTATGCTGTTAACTGAGGCTGCAAAAGCACCGTCCCTCTGATACAGCCCAGGAGGCAGCGATGGCAGAGCCAGGAACTGAGCTGCATCCTCGAGTTCCCTGTGGATTGTCTGCTTTTAAATGTTTCTTCATTTAGTTGCTTTTTCATTCTTTGTGATGAGCTGCAGACAGGAATTATATCGCTCTTTGGGATACTGGGAGTGGTGTGAGGGCACCAGCCAGAGGTTTGTGGTGCCAGGGGCGTGATCCACCTTCCCCTCGGCGTAGTGAGAATTCCTTGGTAAAATTCAGGTGGTAAAAATGAGGAGTATGTTTGTGCATTAGGGACCAGTTACACTCTGTAGGCACTCGATACCTTGCTCTCTAGACATTTGTGTGACTTCTGCCTGTGTCTGGGGGGGCTGGTACTTTGCTCTTAGCAAAAATTTTCCGTGTTCAGGAGCCCAGGCGCCCCCAGTGCTCAAATCCCAAGTGCTGGTTGGAAAGGAGCAGGTGGGTAGGAGTAAATCATACACTGGAAGGGACTGTAATCTCAAAGCCTTTACAACTGGTGGTTAATTCTCCTCTCCGTGCCCCCAGGCACGTTCTTGGCGAACTCTGCAGTCTTGCTGGTTTTGAGGGTCAGGGTTGGGCGAGGATAGAACCCTGTGGGAGCAGAGCTGCAGAATAATGTGCATGAGGTTCCAAAGGGCCTGTTCACTCCTCTCCAGGACTGTGGTGGGAGCTGCTGAGGTGCAGAGTCCTCTGTTTGAGCAGAGAATTACCCTTTCTGGGATTCCTTACGCCCTTCACAACATGGAAGCCTCTAATCACTGCCCGCCTCCTTCAAGCAGATGTTTGTTAAAAAGGTGTGATCCAAAATACATTGCCAACTTATTTCTTTTTAGGGAATTACTAATTCTCAACTCCTTCCCTTCTCTGGAATATTAGGGCCCACATACTCGACATCCCTTATCTTTTTTGCAGGCAGTATTTGGTATTTGCCTGTTTCTTTTTATTGGGGAATCACTAATTCTCAGCTCCTTCCCTTCTCTGGAATATGAGGACCCACATACTCAACATCTCTTATCTTTTTTGCAGGCAGAAATTGGTGTTTGCTTGTTGTTTATACCTGTGTATGATGTGTACAGGAAAGGAAAAGCTTTTTTTTCCTCTTGTTTCTTTTTAGAGAATTACTAATTCTCAAGTCCCTCCCTTCTCTGGAATATTAGGGCCCACATACTCAACATCCCTTATCTTTTTTGCAGGCAGAATTTGGTGTTTGCTCGTTGTTCAGACCTGTGTATGGTGTTAATGGGAAAGGAGAAAGCCCCCCTTTTTATTTATTATTTTTTTGCTGTTTATAGAAAAGGGAAAAGTCCTCCTAGGGGAGGACTGGCCTTTCCACAGAAGAGGGACTTTTAGTCTTAAATGTCTTGGTGCTGGTTCTTAAATCTCCTGGTAGTGGCTTTTGAGTGTCCTGGTGGTGGTTTTTGAGGGTCCCGGTGGAGGTTTTTGAGGGTCCTGGCGGTGGTTTTTGAGTGTCCTTGTGGAGGTTTTTGAGGGTCCTGGCGGTGGTTTTTGAGGGTCCTTGTGGAGGTTTTTGAGGGTCCCGGTGGAGGTTTTGAGTGTCCTTGTGGGGGTTTTTGAGGGTCCTGGCGGTGGTTCGTGTTGGGGGTGCAGGTGAGAGGCTCGTCACGGGGTCCCAGCGCTGCGGGCAGGGGATGGGTGACACCCGGCCATGGATTTACCACGCGAAGGTGCTGGAAAAAGGAGGAGGAGGAGGAGGAGGAAGAAGAGCCGGGCAGGGAGCGGTGCCGGAGCCGAAGGGTTATTCGGGGTTGGGGGTGTTGCTGAGGGGAAACGCGAGGGGCTGAGGGGAGACGTGAGGGGAGGCGGATGCGAGGCAGCGGCTGCTCGGAGCGAGGGAAGGGGGGGGCCGGCGCCGCTACCGAGCCCGGGGCCGGGGCGGGCGGGACCCGGCGGCGGCTCCTCCGCGGCTCTTCCCCGGCTGTGCCCGGGCTCGGGGCCCCGCGGGCGGCGGGGGGGGGCCGGCGATCCAGGCCGCCTTTTGCGGCGCGCCCCGCGGGTGCCGCCCGCCCAGCCCCGCCGCCATCACACGCTGGGCGGCCGCCGCCTCGCGCCCGGCCCTCGGCTGCTCCATCGGCTCCGCTCCGCGCCCGGGCTCGGCTCTGGGCTCGGCTCCGCGCTCCCGGGCTCGGCCGCCGCTCCGAGCCCCCCGGAGGAGGAACGCGGGGGGCTTTGCGAGGATTTAACCCCTGCGGCACCTGCTCGGCAGCGGCTCCCGCGCCCCCCGATCCCGGCGCTGCGCATTTCCCTCGGCCGCCGCGTTCCCCGGCCGGGGAGCTGAGCCCGGGGAGGACGGGCTGTGGCGCGGCGTCCCCGAGCTCCGAACGCTGGAAGTTTGACGTGGAAGGGGATGCGGTCGGAATTTTTCGGTGTGTTTTCAAAGCCCTTTCCCCCCCCACACCGCCGTGTAGGTGCGTTTGCTTCCACCGACAGACCTTCGGCTCCCGGCGCCGCTCGGCTCTTGTGCTGCTTAACAGGAGCTTATTGGGGTTTTTTACCTTTTTATTTTTTAAATTATTTTTTTTTTCCGCTTTTGCTGACACGCTGTTTTTTGTTATCTTTTACCACAGAAACGTTTTATTAAGGGGTTGAGGCAGTACGGCAAGAACTTCTTCAGAATCCGAAAGGAGTTGCTTCCCAATAAGGAGACCGTGAGTACATTTGGACTTTATGTAATTTGCTTTTTTCTCTCTCTCGCTGCTGCTTCGCTGTTTGATCTTACGGAACTCTTTCCTTTTCACCCGGAATTCTCTTCGGATAAATGGAAGGCAGACCCACAGCCAGACAAGGTAGCCTTTAAATTTCAGCGCAGTTTTTTTTTTAGGTCTTGGGGCACGAAAGATGTTACATAAAATAGTCGTCATGGCTGGACGGAGTCGCCGAGGTTGGGTTTGAAGTGTATTTATGGGAGACCAGATCTAATTTTAAATTCTGACATTATGATGGGGATAATACATTTATGTCGCCCGGCCGGGGCTCAAATGGCATTGGGTAATTAAAGGAAGCCTAAAACAAAACAAGATCTAATTGAATCGGGAAGCCTGAGGTATGTGCCTGCTCCTGTGACCCGCAGGATTCGCTGGTTGTGTTTTAACCCTTCACCTTCCCCGACCGTGGAAGTTGTGCTGGGGAATCGATCGGTGGCTCATCCCTCTCCTGAACTTCATCGAGCTTACGTAACTGTCATTCCAGGGAAAATCCTGGCCAGGGCCTCCCAGGGAGATGGACGGGGAGGAGTGGTCGCCTCCTTCAAAGGAAAAGAGGGTTTGGGAAGCCTTGGGGGATCCAGTTACTTCTCCCTTAGTCCTAATCAAGCTTCCCTAAAAGCTTCGGTTTCTGTTCTGCAGGTGTCATTTAACAGCTGGGAGAGGTTTTCATTTCTGTTCTGAATTTAGAAAGGAGGTAACTCCCTGGAAATGGAGTTAGGTTATTTTCTAGCAAATTGTTAGCGATCTGGAAAATATTGATTTGAAGCATAACTGGTTGTTTGGACTTCTGTAGGTGTGGAGTTTAGACGTGCAGTGGGGAAGAGCGTTACTGTAAAAATATTTAATAATCTGTCACTTGCTGTGGGATGTTTCCATTCTCCTCCGAGATGTTCTTGTGAGACAGTGCTGTGATTACACAGTCTTTTGGTGGTAAATAGTAACACTGAGCAAGGCAAATAGGAAGGGGAGGATGAAACAATTCCTGGACTTACATGTTCATGGATTCTGTTCAGAAGGAAAACTTAATTACTGATTGAGTGTTGGTAGACTTTGCTTTAGTATGCTGTCGGATTTTGAGGCATGAAGGCCTAGTGCTGGAAAGATGACAGCTTAGAAGGAATGCTGAAAAGCTGTGGATCCTACAACATCTAACAAATCCAGCACATGGCCGAATCAGTTCTTTCCTCTTTCCTTCAGAATCTCTCCTCGGATGGATTTAGAACAAATTGGCGTTTGCTTTAGAAATTAATTCTGCTCGTGGTAAAGTTACTGAGAGGCAGAAGTACTCTTGTAAGTTTGAATTACAGCAGTTGTGAAATATATCTTTTTTTTTTAAAAAAAACTTGAATTTATGTTTTAAATATAAAACCTATTTTTGTGAAGGAGAAAAACATTTTTTCAGGGGGGAAGGAAAAGAAAAACTGAAGAACAGAGCTGGGGGCAGGTGTCTGACCGTGTTTGTGCTACTTGATTTCTACACTGGAGCTTGGATATCAGGCCTCAGGCTTTTTCTGAAAGTTTTGCAAGTGGTGTTAAACCTCCTATAAGCTATCATTTTACAAGTGCTATGTTTTTGTTTAATTAGGCCTAATTTTTGAGTACAGAGAAGACTAAATATTAAGTCTGAGCCATGGGAAGCCTCACGTTGATGGGTTTGGGCTCGTTTTTTTAGCCCCTTGTGGTAACTGATCTACAAATAACCTTTGACCTACAGCGGGTTGTTTATAATCTCTGCTTCCTATTTTTGCCCACAGGCCTCACTTCTGCTTTCTTTTAATTCCCAGTTTTTTTCAGCCAGAATTTACAGCAGCTTTGCTGTAGGAAGACGTTGCAGAATAAAGGCTGCAGTTAATACTTGACTGTCCAGCTTTGCTTTTCTTCCTTTAAGTGGAATAATGAGTAATGTCAGTGACAAGGCCGTGGAATTTATTTGTCCATCTTTTTTCATCACCAGAATAATTTCAGACACCTTGCCTGCCATTTCTTTATTGCAGTGTGAAGCAATCCTGTGGCAATTCCAGAAATAACTAGAAAAAGGTCTTTGCCCTCCATATTGAGATGAGGTGAAACTCCCCCCCCAAATTATTATGTGGATACAAAAGCAGTGAAGCACCTTCCAGATACTTAAAAATGTGTCAGGGGCATTCTTGGGGTGACTTACCCTAACATCTGAACACATTTAATTTATGAAGTTTACCTTCCTGGTCACTGAAGCCTGTGGGGAGATGAGCCAGGGTTTTTGCCTCTGCAAACCCCACTAAAAGTTAAATCTCCTTATTATCATGATTTTTGTACAATATGTGCCTTTTCTAAACTCTTAAATTTCTGCCCCTTTCACTGGGGGGAGAGCTCTCCCTAATATCACCTTAAACCCCGTGGCTGGAACATGAAAAGAGGGGAAGATAAGGAATACAATGGAAATACAGAATCCTTGTAGAGACCAGGCCTATTTTATATGAAATCAAGCTGAGGCTGCTGTGCAGAAAGTCTGAGTATAGAGATGAACATGACATTGTATTTCTTTTGTAGTATTGGAAGGTGTAAAGTGGCCGTGGTGAGATGAGAATTAGGCCATCCTGTACTGAATTTCACAAGTGTGTTAAGGAATGTCCTATTTGAGTTGTGCCTTGGCTTTTTTTATTCCTCCACAGTTAACATGCAGTATCTTCTAAGAAAACCTTCTATTTGTCCATGTGTGTTTTAATTAAACACAGTTTTTCAGCGTTTTTAATGGTTTATTCTAAACAAATAATCACCAAGCCAAAAGCTTTGTGAAAGAAAACATTTATTCCATATCAAAGGTGTGTTTGTTTAGGACTTCACTCTTCCAGCCTATTTCAAATTTTCACTTTTATTCCCATGTTTATGACCAAGAGGGGTTCCCAGTGGACATGAGAGTAAAGAGCTGTAGCATTTCCTTCAGGCTTTTTTACATAAGAGGCACAGGAACTGAAATCAGCTGTTACCTGGACATGCCTTGGGCTGAGGTGGGAATGCTGACATGGATCAAGGCAGGCCAGTAGCTTTAAGGAATAAAGGAATATCACTAAGTGTTAACCTTCTCATTCTCCAGAGAAAAAGTGCCTCCATGTGAGATTTTTAAATAAAATCTCTCAAACTTCCTTGGGTTTTCATTGAACTGTCTTAAAATGACCTTCTCCTCCATTCCAATGTTCCTTCCATCCTTTCCCCTTCCTCCTGAACAGTTTTCCCTTTGGTTGTAGCTGTGGTTGACTGACCCAGCTGATGAACTGTTTTGCTCTCCTTTGGTTCATGCTTGGCAGAACTTTTGATTCTTCTGCATGGTAAGCCAAGAAGTGAATTTTGGAGGTTAAACTCACATGTTGTGAGGATGGAAGGTACACAGCTGGCAGCAGTTTTTCTAAGTATCTGATTTGGCTTTGAATGTGGTTTTCCTTCCCCACCTCCCCCTCGTTTGGGGATAATTTGCTAAAACTTGGTGATAATACAGGATTTGCCAAGTATTTAACATTCTGCTCTGAATTCTTTAGGTGATTACACTGAGCTACTTGAATTGGAGAGTTTTAGGAGCACCAGCAGTTGTGATAGGCCTGAGATAAAGGTACTTAAATGCCTCAGAGGCCGGGAATTGCCTCATTGTGTTCATGGAAATAGCTTAACTCTGTGTTGGCTACGAGCAGGAGGTAAATAGAAACATGGAATGAACTTGAGCTTGTGCAGAGCAGGAGAAGGAGGAGGCCAGGCCGTGGTGGCAGCTGTGTCCTGTTCCCCTCAGCCTCCCCTTGTGCTGGTCACTCACAAACACTTGGGGAAGCCTCAGGGGGGAGGTTGCAGTTTGTTTGAACTATTTAAGGCCCCAGTCCCAGAAGAAGCAGAATTGTTTCCCTCTGGCTGGAGTTCCTGCAGCCTGTGTCGTGTCAGAGGTGTTGTCTGAGCTGTGCAACTCCAGCCTCATGCTGGGTAGCTTAGTTGGCCCCTAAACCTGGGGGTGACACCCATCTGAATGCTGTGAGGGTCTCCCATGGCTCCTGCCTTCTCCAAGGACAGTTCATGGCACGGTGATTGTGACCATGGGGGCTGTTCCTGGCAGGCTGAGCCTTGCAGAGCTGCTGGCTCAGCAGGAAGCCTGAGTAGTTTAGTTGGCCCCTAGAAACAGAGGAGGACGGGTGTGATTGTCCCTTTGGTGGCCTTGCACAGGTTCAGGAGTGATATAAAGTGACACCATTGGATGGTCATGGTGTTTGCTGCAGTTGGAGTCGTGGTTTTGGAACCCCCATGTCTTCCATGGTGCTTCTGCATGTCCTGAAAACTTGGGGTGACACCCCTCTGAACGTTCTGAGGTTCTCCCCTGGCTCCTGCCTTCTCCAAGGACAGTTTATGGCATGGGGATTGTGACATGGTGTCTTTTCCTGGCAGGCTGAGCCTTGCAGAGCTGCTGGCTTAGCAGGAAGCCTGAAAAGAGGACAGGGGATCTTTGTGGAGGCACACAGCCCCTGCTCTAATTGGGTTTTGAATTCCCCTGGTGAGCACATAGGTGTCTTTGGGGTGTGTGATTTTTGGTTTGGCTGCTGAGCAAGAGATGACAGAGTGCAATCCAGAGCTCTTGCCTCTGGGTGGGTGCTCCTTTATTTAGCTTTAAAACACAGTGTAAACAGAAGTTATGAACATCAGCTGTTTCCTTCAGATCGAAATACCTGCAGCATGCTGTGTTTATGCACAGAACAACCTAAATATGCATCATTTCTGTAGGAAGAATAGTCTCTCTTCTCATAGTAAAATCTTCCTCTCCAAATTATATGCTGCTGGGACTTACCTCAGAGACTAAGTAAGCTGAGCTCTGTTAATGTTAGGAGACAAAATGAGTGCAGTGTGAGCTTTCAGCATAAACTTCTGTTTAATTTTAGATTGGGGTTTAGATAAACAATTTTATTCTTGCCTCATTAATGCTTAATCTTGTGTTACATAATACACAATATTGGCTTCCTGAGTAGCTCTTAAATATAGTGCAAATGTGTAGTAGCTGAAAGGTCAGTGCAGTTACCATATGTGCAGGCTGGCAAGGTGTCTGTCCTCTCTGAGGACAAACTGTGTGCTCCTCATGGCAGCTCACAGCCTCAGGAATATTTGTGCAAAACTCCCCGGAAAGGTAGAGCTTCTCCCTCGAGACAATTGTTCAAATAGCAGTTTTCCTTTGATCAAAAGAGGGGGATAATTAGATGAATATCTCTTGGTCTGTTGGTATAAAGTGATTACTTAGCCCTACACTGGCTTTTTAATATTTGCATTTAGTGGTGGAGCTTGTTTGTAGCAGTAGCTGTGGTGTGGGCTCTGTCACTGCTCTCCTTTCCCAGAGGAAATCTATTTTATTTGATGCCATATTCCCCTAATGATGGGATATTAATACAGTGCACAGTCAAGGCATATTATTTCCTGACTTGTCTTTGCTGCAGGAGCGTTCAGAAAGGGACAAGCCATGGAAGCCTTTTCTGTTTGAAAGCTGAACCTTTTTCTTTAATAACTTGTTCTAGCCTGGGTGCAGCCAGAGCTGAAATTTTCCATTAGAGTTTGAAGCGACTGCCAACATAAACAGCCACTACTTCTTTTCATTTCATCCCTGCTCGCTGCTGCTGGTGCTTCCAGAGCGTGGATACTGCAGGCAGAGGGGTTTGTTCTTGTTAAAACAGGGACTGTGGGCTTCACATTTTTCAAATGATAGCCTGAGACTTTTTTTTTTCCTTTAGTCATAGCAAATATCCTACTGGGCTTCAGTCCAGTTAGAAAAACGGGGCAGAGGCAGCAGTTGGTTGCTTTTCCTGTGTAAGTGAAACCATTGACTGATTTGCATAGCAAACTCTTCTGGAGGGAACATGCTGCCTTTTTTTTTTTTTTTTTTTTTTTTGGCTGTTTTTGTCGTGGCTGCTGGAGGAAGAACACTGCATTAATGTTTGACTTCAAGGTAGAGCAGTGCTGAGGCAGCTCCCAGCCATCCAGTTCGTGCTGCTCACCAGGAGCAGGAGAAGTGAAGCCAAAGAATGTAATGAAATGCTGAGCTCACAGGAGCCGAGCTCACATGGAGATAGCCCTGAATTTCAGTGGCTCTGAGCTGAAAGCTGTTTACAAAGGGATGTTCAGGGTGTGTGCTCGCTGGGATTTGGTTTGTTTTCAGGAGTTTAACTGTAAAACCTCTTGCAAATGTCATAATTGTATTGGATAATGAAGCAGAAGGCCTGGAAAGGTTTTTAAAGAGACACAAAGGTTTAACACCCCCCCCCCCCCCATATTGTCTTTCTTAACCTCTAAACCTGGTTTCAGGTGTTGCAGGTGAGTAGAGCTGCCAGCTGTGTCCTGCAGTGGACAGATCTGGGCCACAGTTCCAGCCCTGTGGTTTATAGACCATTTTGATACCATTTGTTTCCATTCTCTGAGTTTCTCCTTCTGACTGACCATGTCCTGAAGGTGCACACTGGCTCTGAAACCCTTTTCCATGGCCTGTTCCCTCTCAGGGCCCAGTGCCACCAGTGTGTGGTCCCCAATTCACAACTGGGTCCATCTTCCAGAGGCCAAAATACCCTTTCACCTGCCTGCCTGTCTCAATTTCAGCTGAACCAAGTAAACCCAAAGCAAGAAAGTACCTCATGTGCTCTGTTTTTCTTTTTTAAATCTCTTAAGCTTTTCTCTTAAGAGAATAAGAGGATTAATTTTCAATTGTATTGTTTTACTTCTGTATTCTAGAGGTAATTTATAGTGTCATCAGCTCAAAAACTGGGCTGCTTATTCGAGTTTCTTACTAAGAAACCTTCATAAATGAGGAGCATAAAAGCAGAAGGTGTATTCACTGTGCCAGCTGGACTCTAGAATTGAGTTTAGCACGGGCAATAAATCAGCTCTGCACTCTAGTGGCTTTTTTTTATTATTTTACATTACAAGATTGGAACTCATTGTTTATTTTTCTCTGAAGGTTTAGAGGTAGGTAGGAGTAAAATATTGTGAGTAAAAGAGGGCCATTAGGCAATTGCATTGAGTTCTGTCAGAGAGCCAAAAAGGACAATTCCTGCTTTGCAGGGAAAGGTCTGTAGTCAAAGATACAAGCCAAGATTATTTGGGTAATGGATACAATATTGTCTGAGTCTTCCTCAACAACTGAGGGAACACAGTGGTGCTGTGGCTCCTCAGAGCTCTGTTACACTGCATTTTCCTTACCTTCTGTTTATAATTCACCATCCTAAGGAATTTTGGTTTGTTTATTTCCTTACTGTGAATTCTTTTTTTTTTTGCATCAGTGCTGAAGGGGAAGTGTGACTGGTTAAAATGTTGTTGTTCATCAACAGATTTATATTTACTCTGTATTTTTTTTTTCCCCTGTAAGAATAAAGAAACTCAGCTTTTCTTCCTCTGTGGCAGTTGTCAGATTGTATCAAATACTCAGACATCAACCCTGAGGTCCTGTGAATCACAGGTACATAAAACAGGTACCTGTTAAAGAATTTGTGGAGTTTATTTTCATGGTTGAGTGTCCCAGCCTGGCAGGATTCTTTACCAGGGCTGCCATGCATCAAACCCTTCATGCTGTTTGTTCCCCATCCAGTGAGTGACTGAGGATCTGCTTTAGAACATGAAAATGGCTTTCAGAAAGGCAGGAATAAACAAGGCAC
The DNA here is from genome assembly GCF_025592945.1 of Manacus candei. Classification (NCBI taxonomy): domain Eukaryota; kingdom Metazoa; phylum Chordata; class Aves; order Passeriformes; family Pipridae; genus Manacus; species Manacus candei. The sequence goes on from NW_026138070.1 coordinate 4,887,374, forward strand.
CTCAACAGCAGCGATGTTTGTGGGACATCCTGTCCTAGAACAGTGCTAAAGCCATAAAATTTGAGTAACTCCTTGAAGAAATGGATCTGTATAATCCTGCCTGGGGTCTGATTTTTGAAATGGCTTAATAGAGAAATACTCTCCAGGTAATCCTCTCTGTGGTACTCACTGGGTGTATTTACAGTGTGTGTGAGAGGGAGATTACAGTTTCAAAAGGCACTGCAGCAGCTGGCTTTGAATTTTCAAGTTCAAGAAGTAAATAAATACAAATAGCTTGGACTTGTTGAGAGTCAGATTGATCTGCAGAGCTGCAAAGCACTTTTTGGTTCCTTAGCACAGACACACATGAAATTCAGTTGCTCAGGTTGTGTGGGGTTCAGTCAAGCAGCCATTTGGGGCAAAGGATTGTGCAGCAGGTAAAAAAACCTGAGCTGCTGGCAGAGAGCAAACTCTGCTTTGAACGTGTCTTGCCTGCCACGCTGAGCATGAAATGAACTTTCTTCTTGCACAGCAGATCCTTGGCCTTAATCGTTGCTCCTGCCCCAGATGGCACCGAAAGAACGGTGTCTCCTGCCTTCTTCTGGCCCAGAACCAGCCCCCAGATCCATTCTTCACTCCTAAACATCCTGTAACTCTGCTGTACTGCTGCTCTGCTGTGCTGCCAGAGCAAGACAATAACAGCTCCAGCAGACAGATGCACTCATTTGGCCATTTTTGTTCTGAACCAGCTGTAAAAATGAAGCAGTGCTTGATTACTTGTTGGGGGGGGGGGGTGTTGTTGTGTGGTTTTTTTCATGCCAAGGGAGACTCCCAGGAACTACACAGCTTATGGAATAAGCTGAGAATGGGGGGTTAAAAATAAAAGCTGTGCCATAGGGAAAGGCACTTTGTGGGAAGCACTGACTGTGGGAGTCTGGAAAACATTTACCATCACACTCACAAACCACCTCCCTTTGCTTTTGTTTGGTTTCCCCTTTTTGGTTTGTTACCTGAAAGAAAGGATGTGTAGGAGTGTGGCAGAATTCAGATTGTCAGGGCACAGGATGCTGGCGATTACTTCTGGGTGTTCTTTTTTGGGTGAGCTTCTTTTCTCCCAGTGGCAGGGGAGGGCAGGGGCCCATTCTGGAGGGAGCTCAGGTGGCAGGAGGACAGCTGGAAGTGCCAACCAGAGCCCTGTGCACGTGCACAGCAGTGGATTTGTAGTCAGGGGCTTCTTTCCCAGCCAAGAGGTGCTTTTTGAGACACCTTAATGTCTCCTGGTATGTGAAAAACAAAGCTCAAAGCTGTGAAATGCTCAGGCTTTTGGTTTCCCCTTCCTGCTAGTGAGTAATAAGGATCTTGCAAGGATGTGTCCACCTTATGTGTCTTTTCCTTGGAGTGAAAGGGCTCTTCCCTGTGCTGCCTGTGCCTCTGGCACTGTCCCAGGTAGAGCCACGTTCTGCTGCAGCAGCATCACATGTTCTGCAGTAAAGAAATTCAACCCACCTTCCCTTCTCGCTTTTAGGCTGGCTCAGAAGGTACAGGTAGTGCCTCATCAAATGTTGAGTAATCCAAGCAGATTCCACAGAAAACCTTTGGCTTCTTGCATGCCTTATTTTTTAAAAACCCTGGAATGCTGACAGGCATTTCCTTCTGATTTAGATCTTTTAAGATGGAATTTGTCCGTTCCTCTTTTCCTTGCAAAGCTGAACTTAGAAGCTTTCTCTGCTGGGGAGGTGAACAAGCTGCTTTCCTGAGTAATCCCCTCTTATTTAAGATCTTGGAGTCTTAAGAAACAGACCAAGTGTTAGAAGATGGATGACAAAATCTGGGATGCTGAGGGTCCTTGATGGTTGGGAAATCCTCCCCAGCTCTGGTCACTGGTAGAAGGAACATCAGTGGGGAATATTGTTTGTTTTACACTACCAAACTACAGGAAGAAATCTGGCATTAAAAAGGTGCTGATAAGTACTTTTACTGCCATGGTGAAAGAGTTTGTCCTTGGGTGGAACAGTTGAGTTGATCCTCTCCTCCCCCAGACACACTCTCTGGGCTCCCTTTTCCCTCCCAGTGCCTCTGACACAAACGGAGTTATTTTGTCTGATGCCTGCAGACCCTGAGCTGTAAAGAGAGGGGAGCACATTCCAGGTTATAAACCTGCAATCTGAGAAGTCCTCCCTGTTGTTAAACTCCAAGCCTGCTTTGTGCCTGTTGTGTAAAGCACCAGGACATCCCACAGGAACTCTGGATTTATTTTGCTAACTCTGCCCTTCTCTGTGGTTCAGAAACCTCTAATGATCTGTGAAGCTCCAAGATTTTTTGAGTTGAACAGTAGTAGTTTGAAGAACCTTCTCTGCTACATGAAAGACTTAACACTTTCCACATGCTGGGTTTTTTGGCTTCATGGAAGGCTGACCTCCTACAAATGCAGTTTGTAAAGCTGAGGCATCCTGGGCCAGGGGTGGTTAATGCTGCTGTGAAATGGGGGGGAGGAAGGAAAAAATGTAATGAAAACTCTGGGCTCGGGGCCAGCAAGGAAGATCTGATACATTGGACGTGTTTCTGTTGCCCTTTGTTACTGTTGAGTTTGATTAGCTTTGTTGCTGGTAAGTTTAATTACAGTTCTTTTTTTATTTTTATGGCCATGGAGGGGTTCTTTGCCAAAGCTGGAGTCTTTCATTACCCCAATTGCAGTCAGAGGGAACTGGAGAAATAAATCATGGCATCTCCCCAGCAAACAAACAAACCAAGCAAAATAAAACCAAAAGAAACCCTATTAAACTATAAACCCAGCCCTTTTCTCTCTCCTTGCCCTGTTCCTGCAGCCTGTTACTTTCCATCCATTCCTTTCCCTTCCCTGAAGTTTCTTTTAGACTTTTAGGGTGAATAGTGGATTTAGTTTGTTCAGTGAGTTGTTTTTTGCCTGGGCAGTGTCTTCACCTCTGGTGGTTGTGCTTGACTAGAGCTTGGCTGGCTCCTCTGCAGTTTTGCTGTCACACAAACACTCTTTGCACAGGTTTCCTTCCTTGTACTGCAGTGGTACAGTTGGGATGTACAATGGCTTAGAAACTGGAAGAAAGAAATTTATAGAAAGAGGAAGGGTTTGGGTTTGGACCCTGGTTTTGTTCTGCAAAACCTTGCAGGTTGAGATGTGATTAAAAATATGTGCCATAAACCTTGCACAGTCTGGGTGCTTAAAGAGCACATGAAAAACATGCATTTATCCTAATTCCCACTGTTAAATGAGATCCAGAATTTAGAATAACTCTGTGGGTTGTATAACTGGACCTTCACCTTGTTATGGAGAAGTGACACGGACAAAGGCCTCCCACCTTCAGTGCTGTGTTAAAGTTGTATTGATTTAACAATTCCAGCTCATGTTCTTATTCTGTGGCATTTGATGGGATAGAGTTTTTTTTTTTCCCCTTGTTGTTGTTGCCTGGCTATAGAAGGACATTCTTTTTTTGTGAGCATAAGAGCTTCTATAAAGAATTTGTCTGCTCACTGTGGGCATAAAACTCTCCTCCCTATCTGCCCCTTATTTATTATCTCCTAAGGTTAGTAGTCTTTTTGTTTCCGAGCAATCTATATGTCCCAAACTTCAAAACTGATTTCAGATCATTTCAAAGGCTTTCAAAACTGATTCAAATGATTTTCAGCTAAAGAATGAAAAGGAGGAAGCTAAAATCTTGTTAGATTTGAACAGTCAGGGAGTTGTAACCCAGAGCTGGCCAGGAGATACTTGGAAATCATGCATATACTTTGAGAAAGTTTTATTTAATGGGTGTGTGGCTACTGTAGAGAAACATTAATATTGTGAGCTGCTGTTTGTGGTTATGAATGACCCACTTGCCCCACTCCTCTGAATGCTTTTCCATGGAACACATTAACAGTGCTGCTGGAGACAAATCCATGGGATTGTTATGTGTGTGAGTGAAAACCACCCTCCCATTTCCCACCTCCATCCAGTCACTCTTTTCTGGTCCTTATCCCATGTTTACCCAATCCTGAGTCAGGAGAGCATTTACAAATTACCACTGGAGAAGTTTCATTGCTTCAACAATTAAGTAATATGTAACAAATCCCTCTGAATCGCCACTGATTTAACTGGGTTTATATTTATGTCTGTGCCAAACCAGCATTAAGTTTTCTGGATGTCTTTGAGTTGCTGAAGTTTTGCTTTGACCTTTTCAAGGGAGCTTACATAGAAGAGATGGGGGAAATTTTTAAAACCAGGTTTCACATTATGTTTGACTGCTTTAGTTGTCATCTCAGGGCTGAAAATGGGGGTGGAATCCTGCAGGCTGTGGATAAACAGCTTTTGGTGCCCTGTTCTTGGTTTGTCATTTCATAAAGGTCATGTCAAAATGAGGGGAAAAAACCCAAAACAGCACAACCAAAAAATCCCAGACTAGCAGGGACTTCCTAATTCAGGAACAAGAAATTCTTTGGGCTGCTGATCTTTCAGATTTTCTTGCTTCAGTCTCTCTCCAGGAATATATCCTCTCTCCTTCAGTGCTGAGCAGAGCCCGTTGAGGAACTTCCCAAATACTCTGTTATTCAGCTTCTGGAGCATCCCTGCAGTTGTGATGCTCTGTGTGGCAGCAGGATGGATCAGGAGGAGAGGTTTCTCTGTTGGTTTCTTCCTTTGGGTTCATGTCTGCAGTTGAATTCTTTGCAGATTGAGCAGTGCAGGGGGATGGACATGGATGGATCTGGTTTGCTCTGAGATTTAATGAGATCTCATTTCTGGTTGTCCCCAGGTGGAAGGACAGGGCTGGGGGAACCTGGGCTCTGGGGGACAGTTCCCAAAGATCATCCATCTGCTTTTATTCCTCTTCTCCCCCACTTCCCAAGGTCACCTTCATCTGCAGGATGGAGGGGGGATTTCCATTTTCTTTCTAAAGGGCAGCAGGAAGGTGAGTTCCCTGCTGCCCAGGCTTTGTTGCTCTGTATTATTTTGCCTTGTCTCCATAATAATGAATGTTGACGTGGAGGCTGCTGGATTCCTGGCAGCTCTGCTTCCCTGCTCCCCAGGGATCTGTTAGCCAGGGGAATATCTGCTCTTGGAGATGCAAACAGTGAAAAAATGAGTTACAGGTACCTGCACCTGTGAACAGAAATGATGTGCACCCAGTGATTGATTCCTTTAATGCTTTAGAAGCCCTTTTGTAGGAGGAATTGTTTGAGGCAGTGGAGCTGCAGCTCCACACCTGCTCTGGGCCCTCCTGCCTGCCCAGGGTCACGGGGGTGGAAATTTTTCCAAGCCTGGTGAGTAACCAAACCACAGTAAAAACTGGCCAGTGAACCACAGCAAGGGCTTTGTTGGTCTGTGGGACAATTAGGGTGGTTTCAATTCTGGGACCACTTTGCAGCAGCATGTGTGTGATGGATTGGGGAAACATGAGTAACAGAAAACCTGTCCTGCTGCTTTGTGTCTCAGGGCTTTCCTGAGGGGAGGCAGGAGCCTGTGCTGAGTGAGGGAATGCAGGGGAAGAAGGCCTGTGTGCTTTTAAATATAAAACAGTACCAAAATATATACACACAGCCACTGTGGGAACTTACTGTAGGAATTCAGTTACGTGTGATACTCACTTAGACACCTTTCTCCACTTCCAAATGTTTTCGAAAATCTGAATTTTCACGGGTGCTGGGGGAATTTCTGCCTAGCTGAGCTCTGATTATTGGATGTTCTTCTGCTCAAGGTAACTCTGCTGTAATTGACTAAGGAAACAATTTGTATTTGTTTGGTTTTGTTGGGGTTTTTTTGTTTGTTTTGAATTTGCAAAGGGTGTTTCTTTGCTTCTGCTCCCTCATCTGCTCATTTTTTCATGTTGCAGTATTTCTCGAGCTTCAGCTTTAGATCAGTTGTACCCAATTCCACAGAAGTTTGAGGGTTTGCAGTGTTGCTCTCCTCTGTGTCACTGAAGAGAGGCCAGACCAGGAGATTGAGGCAGCTCAGCTTCCTTAGGCTTTATCCAAACTGCAGATGAGCTGCTCGCTGGTTTTCTCAGCCCTGGTGAGGCCACCCCTGGAGTGCTGTGTCCAGTTCTGGGCCCTCAGCTCAGGAAGGACATGGAGGGGCTGGAGCAGGTGCAGAGGAGAGCAACAAGGCTGGGGAAGGGACTGGAGCACAAGTGCTGTGAGGAGAGGCTGAGGGAGCTGGGGCTGTTCAGCCTGGAGAAGAGGAGGCTCAGGGGAGACCTCCTCACTCTCTGCAACTCCCTGACAGGAGGGGGGAGCCGGGGGGGGTTGGTCTCTTTTCCCAGGCAACCATCAGCAAGACAAGAGGGCTGGGTCTTCAGCTGTGCCAGGGGAGGTTTAGGTTGGATATTGGGAAGAATTTCTTTGCAGAGAGGGTGCTCAGCCATTGGAATGGGCTGCCCAGGGAAGTGGGGGATTCTCCATCCCTGGAGGTTTTTAAGAAGAGACTGGATGTGGCATCAGTGCCATGGGCTGGGAACCACAGCGGGGTTGGATCAAGGGTTGGACTGGATGATCTCGGAGGTCCCTTCCAACCCAGCTGATTCTACAGTTCTGTGATTCTCTCCTGGTGTTGTGTGTCTTGGATGTAGATGAGTAGGAGTAGGATTCAGACTCCTTGAAACACTCTACTCCCCCCAGATGCCTCTTTGCTCCTGGGGATGCTACTCAGCAATCCTGTCACTGCTGCTTCAGACCAAAGGGGAACCAGTGAGTTGGAAGTGAAGAATTCCACATCTCACCTCTGCAAAGCCCCTCTCCTGCCTCAGCCATGGCTGCCTGCTGTGTGCAGCCTGCAGTTCTCAGGCCCTGAGCTGCTGATGAGATTTTTTACACGGTATAGAATAAGCAATGTCAAAATTCTTACATGCCTGAGTTGACTGTCAGGTGTTTGTTGAGCCTCTTTGAGTGTGTTTGTCCATGAAAGATTCATGGAACATTTTAAGGAGATGGTAGTGCTGCTGTGAAAAGCATCACTATAGAAAAATTCCACTGAGTGATTCCAGGTTTTTTAGTGCATCATTTTCTGTGTTTCTCCTTTTAGTTTTTCTTAATTTGCTGCTTTTGTTTTATTCCCACCCAAAGATGCCACTTTTTGTCCTGTTTGCTCAATAGCAGCTACTGGCAGTATGTATAGACCCAGGGAATCCTGATTATCCTCACATGCCTGTGGGAATGGACTGAATTCCAGGCTGGGATTTCACTCATGAGGCCTGAGCAATAGACATAGAAATAAAGAGAGAAATTACTCCTTTACCTCACACAAACAATACCTACAAGGATGGACCAAAAGTAAATGATATGTTTTAGCAGGGTTACTGTGATTGGTTTAACGAGGGGGGAAACCAGGAGAGCAGGAATTACTTACAGAATGATACAGGAGACACTCAGAGCATCCCCTGTGCTTTTTATGTAGATCCAGCACAGTAAATTGAGTTTTTTAACAGAGCAAATAGTGTTTGTGGTCTGTCTTCCATGTGCCACAAGGTTTCTTTTCCAGAGTTGTGTAATGTCTCAGGTCCCTGTTCCTGCAGGATCTGTGCCTTGGCTCTCTCAGCTGGTTGGGCCATGGGATGTGTTTCTGATCACAGCTTGAGTCCGTGGCTTTTTGATCCTTGGGATTTTCCTAAGGCTGCGACACCCGGGGTTTGGGGTGGGTAGAACAGGGTGCTTGGCAGCCCAAAAGTTGGGCAGACAGGTAGGGAAGAGTTAAGCAGAAGAGAAGGGCCTGGTGGTGCTCTGATGTGGCTGTTGAGTAACTGGGGGTGATGGATTGTGTGGAGCAGTCCTGCCTGGCAGAGCTGAGGGGGCTGTCACGGCACTGCCTGGCTCCTCACTGATGGAGAAGTGCTCACAGAGCTGAGAACATCCTCAGGTTAGTGAATATTTCATATGGAAAAACAGGGATTCTGCATTTACAGACCCTGCAAGGATACCAACCACGAGGAACCTTTTCTAGCACTTGGCTTTGGAAAGAGCTTCCCTCCCGTGCCTGTCGAAGCAAACCAAGGGGCTGCACCGTGGCTCTGGCTGCACCAAGTCACTGCTCTCAGGAGGCAGCTGAGGAAGCTCCTGAGGCTCAAGGCCAAGCTGGAGGTGCTGCCCTGGGTCAGGGGGATCCCCACAATCAGTGCAGACCAAGGGATAATGGATTCAGAGCAGCCCTGCAGAGAAGGTGCTGGTGGATGAAAAATGGGATCTGATCCCACAGAAAGCTGGCTCCAGCTCTGTGAAGTTAGTCTTGTATAGAGAGAACTGGCTTAATCTCCTTAATCTTGTTCTTCAGTTGGCCTTCTCTGGCTTGGCTGCTCTGTGAATGGGATAATGCCTGTTCTATAATGGTGCTGTGGGGATCAGACCACTTGAGACTGAGACATTGCTCCAAAGCTTGTAGGAGAAGCTTTGTAAGGACCAGCTTGGAAAGGAAAAAGACAGGAGCTGGGGGATTCACAGAAAGGTTTGTCATGTGATGCCAATGTGACCTTTCTAGGCTGACCTTTTTCTGCAGGTTTGAGGTGATGGTGCACAGAGAAACCCTTCCCAGGAGTTACTGGTGTTCCATGTCTGCAGGAGATGTTCCTCGTGCCCTGCACGTGGTTGTTTGGTGAGCCTGACCCTGAGCCCAAACCCTGGGCTTGGTTCCCAAACAGAAACCTTCCACAGTTAAAAGGACAAATGACAGTGTGCCCCCACCTAAGAACACTTGTGGCATTCTGATTTTCAGACACACGTGGCAGTGAAATCAGCCCCCTGAACATCCATCTCAGGGTATTTTCCAGTCCTGTCACTGGGGCTCTCCATCTTTCTGAAGAATTCAGTTAGGGCATGGTATATTTTGCTGTAGTAAACCAAATGCAGAGTGAAGTGCAGCTTTCTTAATAGATGGAAGCTGTTGAGCTTTATCTAGAACCACAGATTGGTTGGTTTCCAGGGGGAGAAATCTGTTCCAGAAGAGCAAAGTTTAAGGAAGAAAAAAATGCAGTGGGGAATTTTGGTGGCTATTAGGGATGGAAGTGTCCTGCTGAGTCTGGTGTAGCAGGAGCTGTCAGGCAGTGTTTGATACATAACTATTATTATATATGTTTTATATGTCTGATATTGTTGTAAATAATTATGTATATATGTTATATACTGCTATATGATATATATGTTATCATTATATATCACTTTACGTATTGGATTTATAACTATTTATAACTATAGTTATTTATATTTATATAGTTATAATAGTTATATAGACATATATATACACTATTTATATAGTTCTGCATATCTAATAAAGCAGTAAAGGAAGCATCTTAGTTTTCAGGAGATCACTGACGGGGTAAAAATGACATTTTATTGCTCTTTATCAAAACTGTCTCAGTCTGTAGAGGAGCTCAGGAAGGCAGGTAGAGACAACACTAGTCCAGACCTATGAACAGGGAAGTCAACTTGACTTTGTTTGCACAAGGGAATTGAGCTTTTCTTGGGCACTAAAGTGAATGTGGAGGGATGTGTTTGAGGGAGGCAGAAAGGCAGCTCTAAACGAGCTTGTCAGGCTGTTGTAAGGAAACTGTTCCTGAAGTGGCAGGCTGGCAGAGGAGCAGGGCAGTGCTGACAGCTTTCCTGGGATACATGCACTGCTTTCCCCTGGCAGGGAGTGCAGGCCCAGAACACCTGAGGTGTGTTGTCACACAGATCCTGTTCAGGGACAGATCCAACTTCATATTAAAGCTCATCAGGTCTGTAGCCATTTGTTCTTTTGCCAGTGCTGCCCTTCAGCTGTAATGGCTCCTCTGGATAACTGTGCATGGAGCTGCACTTCGGGATAACAGGAATTGTGCAGGGCCAGGGACACGGAGGTGTCTTTTTGGCATCCAGTGGGGCAGAAGCTGAAATGTGCCCAACCTGTGAGCAATAGCTGTGGGAGGGTTCAGTGGCCTGGGGGTGTGAGTCACAGCTCTGAGGCATCTGAGATCTCTGCTCCTGGTGGCAGCTGATTTTTGTGTTGGTGGAAAAATACCGTTGGTTTAATTTCCTTTTTCCTTCACGCTCCCTTCCCGCCCTGCTTACACAGCTCTTCCTCAGCTCAGCCCTGGAGTGGACGTGACAGAAAGGTAACACTGAGCCTGCTGTTCACTGCAATTAACAGCATCAGCCCAGACAATGACACATTTGAATTCAGCTCACTGGGTGAGGGAGCTGTGACAGCCGTGTCACCTGTCCTGCAACACCCCTGCAGTGGACGTGGCCTCGGACAGGGGGACAGGATTCATGGGGCAGCTCATGTCAGCTCTGAGCTCACCCTGGGATGATTTGCAAATCCTCAGGAGTCAGAGCTCTAAGTCGTGCCCCAAATTACTGGTGCCCTTTTTTTCTCTTACTCCTAATTGTGAGGATCAAATTGACTTTCCAGGGGAGCAGTCTGAATTAATCCTTGCTAGAGACACCAGGGCAGAAGAGAACTGTGAAGAGTTAGTGATTTCTTTCACTTCTGAGCTCACTGTGTAGGTATTATAGTGAGCTACAACATTTGGCTCTTTCTAATACTGCTTTACAACTCTTAGCATTGTCTTCTGGTTAAATTTTGCTTGCTAAGGATTTTTTCCTGACAGAAGGAATTTGAGACTGGAGGGAAGCAACAATAACTGAGGGATAAGCAGCTTACGTGGCAGTTCTTTGTGGGTTGGGGGGTGGGAGGTTGCTTGATGTCCTGCTTCAATATTCCTCTTTCCATATATTCCTCTGATAAACAGGAAAACACTTAAATACCCCTCAGCCCTCCATGCTTAATCTAGAAAATCTACTGGTTTAGAGAACTGTTCTCAGAGAGCAGTAAAAGGAAAACAGCTGTTCAGGGACCAGATCTGAGAGGAACCAGGTCTGTTTAAAATCAGGGCTTGATGGCAGGGACTGTGCATGAGAGGGTTTGTTTGCAAGTTGGTTGCCTTGTCCATAACTCAGCCTGAACTGTGGGACAGGCCCCCATCCTCCCTAAACCCCTGTTGGTGCAGTGTGTGAGTTTGCAGTGATAAGCTGGGGGTTGGGATGAGTTCAGTTGATATTTTCCAGGTGTAAAACGGGTGGGTTTCTTCCTCCATCTGGCTCGTTCAGATGTTGGACATCCTGTGCTAGGGATTTTTATTAAGAGGTCAAATTCTGTCTGTCTTCAGCGTGGAGTCAGGGGGGTTGATAGTTTTCATCCTGAAATAACCAGGTATGAGGACTTTTTATTAAAAAAAGACTGAAAATTGTTGTTTCCAGGGGATCACAGCTTCCCATTCCTCATTAGCAGCGAGAAGGTGGTTTTACAAAGTTTATCTCCTGTATAATTGTCAGTATTTTCTGATGGCTGCTGTTTTTTTGTAATGAACTATTAAAGCCCAGCAGCTCCCCCGTGGGTCACGAGCTGCAGAGGGAGGAAGCTGTGTCAGGGGAGGGAGTGCCGACATTTGACAAGCCAGGCTTTGTGTGATCCGGCCCAGATGTGCTTGGAAAACCTGAAACATCTGGCACATGGAAGTGTGGAATGCAGGTCAGTGGTCAGACACATCAGGAGTCCAAAACTGTGCTGCTGGTGGCAAAGTTGCCTTGCTGGTGGTTGTCACAGGGCTGGGTGGAGCTCGAATTCTGATTTTCTATTTAAATAAAAGCAATTAGATCCGACTTTTGAGGAACAAGTGGCTAATTCTTCTTCCCCTTTCAGCCCTTCTTGCCCTACTTAAAAATGGAAAAATCTGACCAAACTTTCAGAATTTCCATGTGCTTCTTTATTGGTTTTTGCTTCCTTGGTTTTGTGGTATGTTGTCATCTCAGTGCCCACTGCCTGCCCAGGAAATTGGGACTGCAGGGAGCAGTGCATATCAGCTGTGTTCTTAATCCAGAGGCAAAATCCCACTCTTCAAAGGAATCAGGGGGAATAAAACCTGTCTGACATCATGGAGATGGACTCCTAGTGGGAATGATAACAGATTCCAGTAATAGAGCATGGCAAGATTTGGGTTGAAAGATGGTAATATAATATATAATGTAATATATTCTGACTTGGGGAAGCCATGAGACAGTTTCATACAAAGAAGCAAACAGAAGCACCAGCTCCAGTTAACAGGAAAACAGTCCTTTTGGCCCATAAAACACTGTAGGATTTACACATTTGACTGTCACAGAGAGGCTGCAGCAACTTGGGGGTTGGAACTTTTTTCCCAGACGGTCCAAGGTGCCCCAGAGGTGTTGAGTGATGATGTGAGTTCAGCCTGAAAGGCTTTGCCCACACGTGGACCAGTGGGTTTAAACTGGGGCTTGGAAAGATAACCAGGAACTTCTCTGTTAAATGCTGGAAGCTCCAGTGGCTCCTCAGGTGAGTTGGGCCAGGAAAGGTGCATTGCAAAGTGAAAGCACTTCACCATGTCAGCACCTCACCTTTTCAGAGCAGTGAGATGTCATCCCTCTGATCCCTGGGGGAATTTCCAGCTGGACTGAAGGGGAGTTCCCTGAGCTTTGGAATGCTTGTCTGATTTAGCTGCTGAGGAGTGGGAATGTGGGGGGGTTATTTTATTGCCCATCCCCAGTATTTTAGTGAGAGAAAACCCAGGAGCCTGAGCTCCAAGTCAGCATTTTCCATCCTCTCTTCAGTTCTGTGTGAGCCTGGGGCAGCCAGGGCAGGGCTGCAGTGATGCAGAGCATTGATTCCAAGTGACAGTTCACTGGGAATGGTTTGTTTTTAACACCAACTTGAGTTATTGCTGTGAATCAGTCGACTAACAGAACAAAAAACCCAGCAGTTACAACTGGAGAAGTGTTTTCTTAACTATAGTTTGATTCCATTTGTAAAATAAATCAGGCAATAAAAAAAATATTTTTAAAGTATAAAAACTTCCTTAATAATCCCAAGTTTCATTTCAGTTCTCAGAAAAACGAATGAGCATCTGTACACCTTACTGAGGTGCAGGGGGATTGAGTTCCCTGCTGAATAGCAGAATTAAATTTTTTAATACTTTGTTTAAATTATGAAAGTAGGAAATTATGAAAGTAGAAAATTATGAAAGTAGGAAATTATGAAAGTAGAAAATTATGAAAGTAGGAAATTATGAAAGTAAGAATTATGAAAGTAGGAAATTATGAAAGTAAAAAAGGGCTGCTGCACTTGTGGTTGAAGTGTCCCTTTCTTGTACCCATACACAGATTGGTCTCTTGTTAATTAAAGCTGACATGCAAACCACAACAACCAGCACCAAAATCCCTTGATGTTTTTTGGATTGGCTTGAATATCTGATTGTACTTGATCTAATTCTCAGCCCCTGTACAGAATCCATAAGGCACAGGAGCTGCTGTGGCTGAAGGTTTCCATTCTCTGGCAGCCATTACACGCTGCCAGCACAAAAAACCCCTGATTTTCCTTAACAGTCCTTTCCCAAGCTCAAAAATGGATTTTCCTCCCAGCCACTGTCATTCAATTATCACCTCAGGAAATGCAGAGATATAACTGATGATCCCTTTAGAACATCCTGCAGTATTTCCACTCCTCCCATCCTTCATCTCCCGCTCTCTCCAGTCATTAGATGTAACGTTGCCGATGTATATTTTATAGGGTGACCCTGACGGCTGTCGCTTTGAGGATGTGCTCAGATAATAAGATTGTGCTTGTAATGAAGGGCAGATAAATAGAAAAATGTTTACAGGATGGAGTGTGGTGGCTGGAACTGCTTTATGGCTTCACGGCTCGCTTCTTTCCAGCACACCCCTGCATGAACCGCTGATGCCTCTGCTTTAAACAGTGAAAATGTGATGTATTTTAGGCTTTGAAAAAGGTAGCATTGGGATGTAGCAGTGAAATGGGTTTTTGTTCCACACCTGAACTCCGGCAATGCACAACCAAGAAACTTAATTATTGAGCTGCTGCAAAAAGAAAGTGCAGTTAAAGGGGATAATGTGTCTGTGTTGGCACCTTCATTGAGAAAATCCTGTTCTCTCTATTGTGCTGCTAAATTCTTATTGTGACAGGAAAAGTGTACGTGGAGTGGGAAAGACATGATCCAGTGCAGACAGTGCCCTGCCCTGAAAGCTTTCCTGAATAGCCTGCATTTCATTTATCTGGGTATTTATCTCACTCTGTCCTGGTGTGTGAGCTCCAGTATTGAGAACTTCTGGTTAACAAGAGGCTGGCAGGGAAAGCAGCTGCAGGTAACAGCTGTGAACCCCAGCACTTTGATGTGGGTTGTAAAATGGAACAGAAGAACTGCTGGCTCAAGAAAACAGCAGCTTCTGCCATCTCAGCAAAGGCATCTCAGCTCTGTTCTTCAGAACCACGTCGTGCTCCGTTCACCTGGTGAATGTGGTCAGGGGTGAAAACATCACACCAGGGCTGGAGAATTGGGCTCTGCAGGAATGGAAGGCCCCCCCTGTGCTGCTGGTTGGGGGGCTGTGCCTGGGCAGAGGTTGGACAGAGGGCTGTGGAAGACGAGAGGTGGAGGGTAAATTTAAATTATTGGAGTTCAGAGTGGTCGAGAGAAATCAAGATTTTTAACCTGCGAAATTTGGGTGATGTAAGTTGGAGAGGGGGAAGCTGAGCAGAAAAGAAACCCTCCACAAATACATGTAAGGCTCTGGGGTTCTTAACTCACACTATTTTGATAACCTCGGGATTGATCAAGCCCCAGAGATCCCCCTGGGAGGTACCTGGTGACCCTGGCAGGGGTTACCCAGTCCTGGAGAACCACCACTGACACTATTAAAGAGTGGCTCTAATAATTAATAATGGATGCAGCCAACAGTCTGTGAGTTCCTGTGGGCATTGGGAGCTCTGTTGATTAACAAAGAGGAGTCTCTGGAGGAAGAAACCGTAATTACAAAAGCTTTCTTTTCATTCTGGCACGAGGTGCAGCTGCAGAGAGGGTCGGCAGCTTTTAACTCTGGCTGAGGCTTAAAACAATGCCCCAGTGTGCTGTGCATTTGTTTTGCAGAACTGTTAAAGCTGGTGCTTAAATCCCTAAAACTGGGAGGGGAAAAAGAATTGTTTGCATAGAGCAGATAGGGAGGGTAAGTTCCATAAAATGTTAATTATCTTATTTCCTACCGGTCTATGCAGCCTTAATTACAAACACTGGAGAAGAGGAACAAATGGGCTACATGAAAATGGTAAGAGAGATGTGGCACAGAGACATGTTACTGGGGGTTTTTTTCCAGGCTTGGACAATGGCATTTGGGTTTCTCTGTGGTTTGCTAAAACCATACAGTGGTAGGAGTGAAGCAGGGATATCCAGCTGTAAGAAAAAGCAGCTTGTATTGAGGGCTAAAGGAAGAGTGAACTGTTAACACTCAGCCAGTACTGTGCTTAATAAGGATGGATAAGCCTGTCCAATAGGCCCGTGTTGGAATTCTGAAGGAATTTCAGAGCCTGTCACTGCTGGAGCTGCTCACAGAGGTTAATCAGCACAATTGTTACTTCCCACACAGGACTGATCTTGGCCAGTTTATAAATCTTCTGTCTCATTGTTTCTCCACGCTATAAAACTTCAAAAGGATGTGCTGAGACTTCATTTGTAAAACTTGATTGACTTTGTCATCAAATGGAAGATGCTGTGCAGTGGTTGAGTGTTGCTGGGGTACTGCAGATAATGCTTGTTTGGCAGGAGAGATTATTTACATCCAGCTTCTGTAGTTCTTTTCCTTTTTTCTCCTGGCTTTGCAATGACTCTTTGCTACTAATGATTGCATTACCGTGTGTCTCACCTCTTCCAGTTCCCATGCATAATTTTTATTGAATAGTTGGGTTTAATTTGCACTCACCCATTATGTTGCAGAATTCGGAGTAGTAGTTAAGAAGGGCAAATATATTTTCTTGGGGGAATTACAGACATGATCTCTGTGTTTAGATAACATGCACAATGAAATTAATTTAGTCTCTTCACTGCTTGAGGAACTTAGGAGTGAAATCTTCAGGCTCCAAGCTTGTTTTAGCCCTCTCAAAAGTGCCACGGTTCTCTAAGGAGCTGTGGCATCCTAGGCCTGTGTCAGCTCTGCAGGTATCATTTGCAGGAGATCAAAGCTTGATCTTCCTCTGGTCTGCAGAGGACTAAGCAGGGTACCAGTACTCATTTAGCAGAAACAATTAGAAAGCACAAAGCTGTGTCTGATTGCGGGTTTTTTCCACAACCAAATGAACTCCAGAAGATGCAGATGGAGCCTCGGCTGGGTTCCCAGGAAATTCTGTGCCTGTTCCTGTATGGGGAGTAAATTGAGAGCATAAAAACCCAAGGAAGTGAGCCTGGGTTTCTTACACACCTGTCTCCTCTTCTGATTCTCACTTGGCCAGCCTGTTTGCCAGGAGTTTGAAATAAAAATTGAAACCAGGGAGCTTAACCTTGCTGTGTGCTGAGCCAGGGAACAGAGTATTAGGGCAGCCAGTCTTCTCCTAAAATTGTAGATAGAGTTCTTAGCAGAGACCATGGAGAGAGGGCTGCACTGCCATCCAAAAGATAACAAATGCCCAGAGGAACTGTGAGGTAAAATGCCTGTACTTCTAAAACATGCCAGAGAACTGAGGCCTGCAGGGTATCCCTTAGAGAGCATCCCACGATTTTTAATGGGGTTTTTTTGTGGTGTTAAGTTAAATATTGCTTGGTTTTTAAAAGCCTCTCTTAAAATCTGGGTAATGTGGTAGATTATGCAGGATTCCTGTGCACCCAAGGTGGACATTAATCAGTGCTACTGAACAAGCTGCTGAGACTTTACTGCTTAATTGGAGCATGTGCAAACCTATTTGTCATGGTTGGCAGAGGCACCCAGACAGGGCTTCATGTTGTGGAGATGCCCAAGTTCAGCCCTTGGAGCTGCACACAGCTGCTCCTCTCTGCCCTGCTGCATTTTGTTTTCAATCCTTTAAACTTGTTCAGACAAGTTCCACATTTTCTCTTGCCTGGGTAGGGGCTCATGAGGAAGAATAGCCATGGAATCCCTAAGGTTGGAAAAGCCCTCTGAGATGGCTGAGTCCAGCTGTTAACCCAGCACAGTCCCCCAGTGCCACATCCACGTGTTCTTGGAGCCCTTGCAGGTTTGGTGATGCCACCACTCCCCTGGGCAGCCCCTTCTCTTGGCAGCTCTGGGGTGTGGGATGTGTGTGATGGAAGGGTCGGGCACCTTCAGTTCTGTCTCCCAGTCCAACAGTGCGTGGCAGTATTTGGGGTCACTCTGTAAAGTTTGGGGAAGCAGCCTGGAGGTGCCAGATGGATACACTGGTCTGTACTGATTCCATACACTTCCCAGTATCCAAAACTCCACGTTCTTGATCCACCCCGTGGCAAACAGGCACTGGAGCAGATGTTGGAGCAAGACACTGTCAAAGCCAGGGATCCAGTGAAGGAGGGAAGGGCTGGAGACTGTTTTTACTGCAGGACTTTAAGGAGCATTAGCTAAATTGAGTTGACTTAATAAAATCTTGATGCATTCCAGAAAGATTGTGAATTCATTAAGGCCACAGCTGGACAATCTGTTCCCCTCTGCTCTGCCGTGGCTGGTTTATAGCCATTGAGGAGCTCTGTCATTTACCTTTTCTGTTTAATTACTGTAAAGCTATTCCCCACCCCCATGATTTTTTTTTTTCTCCCCCCTGGCAGAGCTGGGCTCTGGGGAAATTAAACAGCAATTATTATGTTTGCTCACTCTGTTATACCATAACAGATACTTGAAGGTAAGTTGATGTGTGTGATTGGCTTCCACAGGAGCTGCTGCAGGGCTGTCAGAACCTCTCCAATCCAGAAAGGCACACACAGCCTTAATCCTTTGTTTACCCAAGGCAAGACTAAACACAAACACGGGGCACAGCTCACGGTGTGTATTTTACATTTGAAAACTACCGATAAGAAGTGGGAAGCCAGGACTTGCAGGTTTGCTGGCGCCCCTGGGAGTGTAAAGGTTGGTTGGGGAGGCTGCCCCGGTGCTGTGGGATGTGGTTTGGGGAGCTGGGTTGAGCTGCACAAACACCTGGGTGAAAACAGTGGGAGAGGTCAGAGAAAGGTGCCACATGCCAAGGAATCCATCCCCTACTCGTGCAGGAGTGCTGGGTTAGGGGGGATGAGGGCTGGGGGACACTCAAAGTCTTGTGTCAGCTCTAAATCGCTGAGAAAGTCTCACTGCTGTGTCCTCCTGCAAGAGGGATCTGAACCACGTCTTTCTCTTCAAAAATGATCCCTAGAACGGAGCTAAAAGGAGAATAAAGTGTGACTTTTCTATATGCACCAACGACGTGGGGTGAAATGGCCTTGGCAGGAGATTTTTGTCGTGAGCTCCCGATGTATTTCAGAATTGATGGAAGCTGAACCGTGGTTTTAGTGAAGAACACACCCCCTCTGTCTCGTGAAACTTCAGTGGTGGGAAAGTAGGTGTTCTTGAGGAAACGTGGCATTAGAAGCCTGGATAATGCCTCTCATTTTATATGTTTCCTAAATTGCTTGGGACAGTTAACCAGACGTCTACATGGAAAAATGCAGTTGTGTTTGCAGGAAAAAAAAGGGGGTGGTGCATCAGGTGGAGGTGAGGCTGTTACTGTGAACAGGAAAAGAGATGAATCTTCTGCCCACACAGATGGAAAAGAAAAAGCTGGGCCATGATGGAGCTGATCTGGGAGGGCACTAATAGCATCTTTCTTGGATGTGGCACAGTACAGGAATTAGAGCTGCTTGTTTGAGGGGTCATGTTGGAGTAGATGTGTGGGTCATTTTATTGGGATTTTCCTTCTAACATACTAGATTTATAGGTAAGAAAAGGTACAAGTGGACAATTACAGTGTCAGCAACACAGCTTTCTCTTCCATCATCAGCCAGGTAGTGGTTGCCTCAGTGGTCTCACCCTTCCTTAATTTATCTCATTAGGACGTGTCACTCCAGAATTGAACGAATCTGATGCTGCAGTGAAGGATGGCTCAGTCTGCTTTAACCTGTGTGATTTTAGTGTGCATGGTTTAGCAGTCCCCAGTTCCTGGCACAGAACACTTCAGAGGAGACACACAGCATGGTTAAGGCTCTTTGGTTAGGGCTGTTCCCCGGGATTTTTCTGCTACCCAGAAAATCCGAGGGGGAGCAGCTGCCCCCAGCCCTCCCCCAGCCAGCAGAGCGTCTCTGCTGGCAATTACAGCTCCGAGCTGTGGGATGTGTTGACTGCGAGACCTTGTGGTGAGGTGAGGTGAGATCACCAGGAACAAAATGATCATTACAGGCCATTCATGTCAGCGCGTTCATGCTTTTCTGTTTGCTTGCAAGCAAAACCAGCAGCTAATTTGCAAGGCAGCCTTTTGTCCCGGGGCCTTTGATCAATGCTGGCCTGTGTTAATGTTTCAGGAGGCTATTGATTTCTGCAGCGGCTTTTGTTCCCGAATTTATGTGCCGTGGCTTTCAGCAGCACACACTCTGCATGTTTGATTAAAGTTCATTTGACTTCTTTGCTGGAAGCTGGTTTTTTACTCCCTGTTTGGAGAACCAAAGCTTCCCTGACTTACTCCTTTGTGCTCGAGCTTGTGCCACCCATGCAGCCAGCAGCGAGCTGGGTCTAATCCTGCCAGGCTCACTCCACTCCAGCGTTTAATCCCTTAGGTAGACAATGCCCGTTAGGTAGCCAGGTGGCTAATAAGATCTGGCATGGAATTTGTTCCCTGTGGTACCTGTGTGACCCGTGTGTGACGTTGCCATTCTCTGTGTGCTTCCTCTCTCTTACTTCAGAGTCATTTACTGAGTGTTGTAGCTGTGCAGTCCAACGCTGAATTTGAAGTACAGAACATTCTTTGGTCGTTTGATCTCTCCAGATTTCATAGTTGGGTTAACTGGTTGTTGAATAAATAGACTTTTACTTTGTCTTTATCTGCCTGTGGTTGTGGCTGCGCTTTCAGGAGGGTCTGGGGGTGGGGGGGGAATCCTTGTGATGATGAAGTCAGCGTTTTTAATAAATACACACCATTTCTTTTTTAAAGTTTGGTTTATGATATGAGTTGTTAAACTTCCCTTGGGACCTGATGGCTTTGCAGTGTGTAAATTGAGCTCAAATAGGTTCCCATTCCCTATTTTATGATGGGAGGAGAACAGATTGGTTTGCACTCTGCTGTTGCCAGGTGTCAGAGGACACATTAATTCACTGACATAAAGATGTGGGATTTACTGACTTGCTCCTTGGTGCTGACACCTCAGATTTGATATAAATGAATTTATAGGTTAAAAGTGGCTGGTTTCATTTGCAAGAGCATTGCATAAGCTTTTGTGCAGAGCTGTACCTGCCTCTGGCATGGGGCATATCCCTGTTGGACAAACAGTTGGGCTGGATGGACTTTGAGCCCACTGAGTGCACTCAGTGAAATGGTATTTCTAAAGCAAACACGAGGAACAGGCAGTGGCAGAGCAGGGTGCTGGGGTCAGAACTCCTTGTTCTGTCCCAGTTTGACATAGTTGGGTACTCATTGCCAACCAGTTTTAAATTCTCTTCGAGAAACACTTATTTTTTTAAATATTTTTTTTTAGTAGAGTGTTTGTGCTTCAGAATCGACAGTTGTAAGTAATGTTTTGCCCACTTTCTCCTCTTCCTCACCAGTTACCACTCTGAATACTTGTTACTTTAATATATAATACATTAATATTGTTTAGGTTCCTGGTGAGGATCAGCAGCATCATCCCAGTCTGCAGCAGCTCAGATTAAAAATTATCTATTTCTGCCTGGTGCCCGAAATCACAGTTGTTCTTCTTTCTGGGGTTTCCATTTTTAAAGTAGGCATTGATAAAACTCTTAAGCACGTTAAATATCAGCAGTTAATGTTTAGAACAACATCCTCCTTTTGTCTTTAGGGTGTTTCAGGGGGCCAGGTATTAGTGGTGGCTGTTAATTGCTTGTTTGGGAAGGTTTGGATTCAGGTCTGAGTTAACTCCCTGCTCTGCCCTGAGCAGGGGCTGCAGGATTTCCCCACGGAGGGAGCAGGCTGAGGTTATTTGATCACATAAAAACACGGTTCAAAGGAACCCTTTTTGTGGGCAATTCAGGTATGTTTGTTCTGATGTTGATTTTTTTCAAGAGGCTGGTTAGAACTTCTCCGTTCTTCTCTTGCAACTTGAAAGCAACAACACCTTTTACCTCAGAGGCAGACAAGTCGCCAGGAAATGATGGGGATTCAAAGTAAGAGAAAAGAGATTAAAACCACATGCTGTTCTTTGGTTCAGCATTACATCCTCCAGTTTGAATGGCAGCTGCTCCACTTTTTGAATGTAAGCCAGATTCATTATGCTGTGAAATTATCACTCATTTCTCTAGGTGTGCTCTTTTAACTGCTTAATTAATTTAGATGTGGGCATATATATTCAAATTAAAACACGATTTACTGTAGTAGGGTTGTGTTACGGTTATAGACTTGTTGTTGAACACGTTTTCCTTCTGACTTTCAGCTTCTTAAACAGGAATATTGGACAAATAGCTGTATGTAGAGTGTGGGTTGACAAAATGGCAGTGTCTGTTTGGATTGAGCCTTACTCTTTCTGGAACAGCAGAGGATTTGTAGATTTGTAGCAGTGTTGTGATGTCTGTTCTCAGAACTCAGTGGGAGGTTGTGCCTCTCCTGAGCAGAGCAGAGGTGTCAGGGGATGCTGACAGTGAGACAAGGGCACCCTCTTCTGAATCCCAGGACCAGCAGTGCCTGCAGCATCCAGGTGGAGCCTGGATGTGTGCTTCCCAAACTCTTTCCTTTTCTAGACAAGGAGTGAAAAACCATCCATTTACTTCTTTTCCTCCCTTGCAAAAGCAGACAAAAAATAACGAGGGTTTTTTATTTTCTGTCTTACTGAATAATTCTTTCATCTGGCTGAAGTACCTCGTGATTGTTCCTACAAAAATACGTGTGTGCACGCAGAGAGGCACGAGGGAGGGAGAAAGCTGACGAGTCAGATTTGCATGTCCCTCTAACATACTCCTTCTGTGTTTGCAGGGAGAACTAATCACCTTCTATTACTATTGGAAGAAAACCCCTGAAGCAGCAAGTTCTCGAGCCCACCGTAGGCACCGGAGGCAGGCTGTGTTTCGGAGAATTAAAACTCGAACCGCTTCCACTCCAGTCAACACTCCCTCCAGGCCCCCCTCCAGTGAATTCTGTAAGTGGGAGCTAAAAGCAATGCATTTATCTTTGTCTAAATGCAGGCAGCAACAGCCATGTAATGGTGCTGTACCTTCAAGGGAGCAAGGAAATGGAGTTCAGGCAGTTGCCCTCTCCGGTTCCTGCGCCATTATGCTGGAATGTGGAAGGCGGCTTTGATCACCCAGTGCTTTGTGCAGTTCTTCAACATGAAAGCATCCTGGAAGGATGGAAATATTGCCCTGGTGTTGAATTTCCCTGCTCTTTTCTTGGTGTTGTGCTGTATTTTTAATCCAGGCTTATTACAGTGTCGGGAATTGGGAAGCACAGAAAGAAGGAAGTCCCTTCCATCCTGCCTGGGTGACCCACACCTTGTGCAGGACCTCAGAGTGGGTGCTGTGTCCAGCACTGTCTCAGGGTATCCTGGGAGAACACTGGCCTTGACTGGAGCAGAAGTGTCCAAACAAAGAGTAGTTCCCCAAACAAGCTGCATGTGCTGCACTGCACAGGGTTATGATCAACAACATCCATTTGGAGATAGAAACTTTCATCCTTATATAAAAGGCTTTGTATTAATTACCCTGTGAGGTTTAGAGTCTTTCTGTGGACTAAACCCAGCACGTTTCACGTGCCTTGTAAGGAAGGGGGACTGTGTGGAAGGCAGAATGGGGGGGAGGTGGAGGATGTGGTGATCAGGCAGGACAGAATTCTGGAGAGGGTGGTAGTGAGGTGGTAGGAAAGGGCTGTTAGTTTTTCCTTGCTGAATCGATAGGATTTATTGCTGGTTTCTGTGTGCACAAGAAGTGAGGATCTGGACTCTACAGCTCAATCCAAGATAGTCAGCACATCACAGAGCTTGTGGTTGGAAGGATCTGTCCATATGGATCCGAGTGCAGGATGAGAATAAAAATCAATTCAGTAAAAGAAAGCAAGTCCTAGCCTGGGGTCAGTTTTGCAGTCAGGGTTAAAACACCTGCAGGAATTACTGTGGGGATTATGGTGGTGCTGGTTATTAGATGGGGCCCTGTGTTAATTGAAGGGTAACGAGTTGCTGACAAATGCTGATGGCAGCTACTGCAGAATCCATAAGCTATAATCCATAAACTATAACCTGCATGTACAAAACACCCTCTTGGAACCTTTAGAAAACCAGTGTTCTTGCATCAAGGACTTCTCTTCTAATTAAGGATTAGAACAAAAGAAGCCAGAGGGCTTTCTGCTTGTGACAAATTACAGACCTGTTATGTTGTGAATTTATAGTGGTGGTGCTTGAAAAACGCAGCGCTCTCAGAAAGAAGGGATTTACTCCTGAGTTGCTTAGAAGATAAGATACAGTTTTTGTGGTGTCTGCAGATTTTTGGTGGTTCAGATGCTGCTTTTTTGCTCACAGCCTTTTAATCTGCTAATTTGCTGTGTACTGCTTGCCACAAAGGAAAGGGGCCCTTTCCATGTCCTCCTCTTCTTTGAAACGTGGTTTTGAAATGTGAGTTTGCCACGAGTTGAAGCTCTCTGAGGCTTGAGTAAGGATTGGAAAGCTGGTGGTGTCCTTTAGTGCCTCTCATCCAAAAGAATCACAGCATGTTTTCCAAACAGGTCCATTATATGTAAGCATTGATTCTTCCACCCACAAACACATCTGCTCCTGGTTAAATACAGCCAGTGTCTAACAGAGTGTGACATTGGTCCTCAGCTGGGCTGGAAGGTGAAGTCTGGAAGCAAAATAAAAAACACAAAAGCCACTACAGTGTCTGCTCATTAAATGTAGCAAAGTAGGTTTTAAGTATAGAATACTAGGTTTTAAATTTGAATGTGTTCTAGAGAGAAACCTTGAAAATTGTGTTTTTGGAACACAGCCTCTCCAGCTCCCCAGGAATGACATCTGAATGACAATTTATCTGGAAATGTACCGTGTACTGAGTCAAGTTCTGTGAGTTGTGTCACTTGGCACGTTCCTGGAATCCTCCTTTAACCTGGAGGCTGATGAGGTCTGGCCTTGCCTAGTTTAAAAAATCAGAACTAATGGCCATGCAAGGCAGGGTGGTTGTAGGAAGTCACCAGCTATTTTTATTAATGGTTATTTTAGCCAAGTAAGAGGAAATAGAAAAATCCTGCTGAGTGTTTTATTTTCCATTTTCCTCTTTTTCCCCTTGTTCTTCACTTGTTCAGTGGACCTGAGCTCAGCCAGTGAAGATGACTTTGACAGCGAGGACAGTGAACAGGAGCTGAAGGGCTACGCCTGCCGCCACTGCTTCACCACCAGTATGTCCCAGTTCACTGCTGGTTTTCCCTTCTGCTACCTGTTTCATGGGGGTTCCTTCAAGCAGGAGCAGTCTGTGTGCTTGTACAGCTGTTCAGAAAAAAAAAGTGGGGTTGAATCAGCTAAAATATGCAGCATTCCTCCTTGCAGGGTTAATCAGGCTTTGCCATTGCAAATTAATATTACAGTGACAAAGGAGAACCCTGGGGTAGACATTTATACAGGAATAAATCTCCATAATCCACAATCTATGTAATCAATTTGTGATGTAATGAATCAATATTGGGCTGTGACTGTCACACACACAACTTTATGCTGCACCAAATCTCTTCTGCATCAGCCCCGTTCCTGTGGGTGCTCTGAAGGTTGGTTGATATTTGGGCATGGAAACGTGAGCCCCAAAATAGGGAAGGAAATGAGAGGTTCACAGCTCGCTGCTCTTGCAGAAACCACAGCTTTGGAGAACAACAGCTGCCTGTTAGCTCCCAGGTAGAGCAGATAAGGCTTCTTTCTTTGCTTTCAAAGCTGTAGTTTCTCAAGCAAACAACTAGTTTGTAAACTGAGCGTTGAAGATGTGCACTGGAACGGGACAGAGTTCTCCAGAAACTTCTCCAACTTCATTACCCCTTAGAAAAGCAGCTACTTTTCTAATTGCAGCTTTTTAAATAATCCAGTGTGCTTGTTCTGTGGGGACCTGGTGCTTTTGTGTTGCTGAGCTGTTGCTCTCCTTGCCCCAAGCCTCCAAGGACTGGCACCACGGCGGGCGGGAGAACATCCTGCTGTGCACGGACTGTCGGATTCACTTCAAGAAGTACGGGGAGCTGCCACCCATCGAGAAGCCAGTTGACCCTCCACCCTTTATGTTCAAGCCTGTCAAAGAGGAAGATGATGGACTCAGTGGAAAGCATAGCATGAGGACACGGCGGAGTCGAGGCTCGGTAGGTTTAACCCTCATCCTCTGGCGGAGAAGGGTCAGACTCCTCAACTGACCCTTTCTCCATCGTGCTGGTTCCACAGAACCACACAAAATAATCTCAGTTGGAAGAGACTCCCAAGGATCATCAGGTCCAACTCTTCAGAAGTGAATGGCCCATACAGGGGTTGAACCCATGACCTTGGCATTTTTAGCACCAGCTGAGCTAATCTCACTTGGACTGGGCCTGCTGCTGCATTTCTGTGTGAGCTTTGCTGAGGTTGAGGCTTTCTTTGGAAAAAGGAGCAGAAATGTCTCTGCAAGCTCAGATCAGTTATTTCCATGTTTGTAATGACTGGCAGTGGACTGGCATCGTAAGGGGGCACTTGACAGTGTGTTAGAGATTCTGTTCTAGTACGTGTCCTCCTTCCAGCTGGATCCTGTCAGAGTTAAGCCCTTGGGAAGAGTTTTAAAAAATTAGATGCTGTTCATGTGGTCTCCTCATATTACTGGAGTTCAGATCTCTTCCCTGCAGAGAGCTCTGTTTTGCCTCTGTGATTGGTGTGCCCTGTCCCTGAGTTGTTACTCAGGGTGGAACGCTGGGAGCCTTCCTGTGAGCAAATCACTTGGGAGAGCTCTGACAGCAACTCTGGCTAATTTGATCTTTGATTTGGATTTGGCTGATTGAAAGCAGCAGATAGATTTCTTTTCCTTACCCTCCCCTCCCTGTCTTTGTGATCATGATGATATGACCATTGATTCTAAATCTCTTGTGAGGCTCCGCTCTCGGGTAATGTTGGCTCATTGCTTTTATGGTAGCCAGTCATCCAGAAAAACTGCCAAACTGGGAGGGAAACAGCATGAATTATTGAAATAAACTTGACTGTGGCCCCTTTTTACATACTAGGAGCACACAAACTGGGGGTTTAGAACCTGGGCTTGACTGCTTGGATGCCAACAGATAGACTATTTTTAGTGGAACGTGGGGATCCTCTCCTGTCTCATTCACTCCTGTGTGTAGGCAGACTTGCAAATGTGCATTGAAACATCTTTCTAACCTTACTTCTGACAGACAGTACTAAATTAAATAATCAGCACTTACTGGTTTTGAGTAGACAAATGAAGGATTTGCCTCCTTTGAAGTCCAGATGGGCTTTCAAGGAGAAGTTGTAACAGCGCTCCTGGTTTTTGGTTCTCGAGCTCTTGGCACGAGCGCTTCGTGCACGCCCCTGCTGTGAGGCAGAGGAAATCCAAGAGGTTGGGCAGATTCTGACTTGGATCCACTTGTCTGTGTTGAACCCCAGATGTCTACACTACGCAGTGGTCGGAAGAAGCAGCCAGCCAGCCCCGATGGTAGAGCCTCCCCCATCACCGAGGACATCAGGTCCAGCGGCCGCAACTCGCCCAGCGCCGCCAGCACCTCCAGCAACGACAGCAAGGCAGACTCGGTGAAAAAATCCACCAAGGTAACCTTTTCCCACGCCTTTTGTGTGTTAGGACAGCACACCTGAGGCCTCTCAGTCAGACACACGAGGCTGCAGGAGGCTGGAGAATCTCCCCGTGACCCAGAAATTCCTGCTTGTGTGGATAAGCAGAGAATGTCCCGGTGCAGCTGAGCTGCTGCTGAGTTCCTGTGCAGACCATTCAGATATCCCCACATAACCTTTCTGCTCTCACGAGAAATTAATCCTCCCATTTCAGATGCAAATGCAGGCATTAAGCTCAGGGAGGTAATACAGCTCAGAAATGCTGTATTTGAGACAAGTAGACAGTTTGGGGTTTTTTTAAGGATTTTTTTTTTTTTAAGCAGTACTTAGTCTTTGTTTACAAAGGAATTTGAATGTGTGGTAATTGAGGCTACTTCTGTTACTGTTTTTCTGGAGGTGTATTTGTTTGATTTTTCAGAGCAAAGCTGACAGTTGATTCTGTTTCAATGAATAAATGTCTTTCCGAGGGAGTTCTAAAGAAACAAAAGCCACATGAAACAGCAAGACTTGCCACTAAGCAAAAAAGTAGCGAGTTAAAAATAAATATTTTTAAAAAAAGAGTCAAAACTGGAGTATGGAGCAGGTTTTCACATTATAAAACTGAAAACCTGGCAGAATTTGAAGTTAGTTAGGTTAGGTAATTATGTGATGTATAAAGCTGTCCCAGGCCACGAAAGAAGGCAGTAGTCTTATAATAGCTATAGCCCTGTATTTGAGGGGATCTAAAAATATTCCTCTCAAAATATCAGGAGTAAAGCAGGACTTTAATGAGGCTTATCTTGTGCCTGTCTCCTGCAGAAATTCTCGTTGCATCCTCTGTTAACAGCTGGTGTTGGGCTCTGTTAGAAGAGTAACCTGGGCCAGTTGATCTGCCATGAGTTCCTGGTGGACTTGGTCCTGCACAGCTCTTTAAAATACCCCTTGCTAAGAGGAATGCTTTATTCACTCCTTTTTCCTGTTAGCTTGATGCCTGTTGGGTTGTTGTTAAATACTGACTATCTCAGCTTCTGAGTTCTCCTGCTCCATAGGAACCCTTCTCCTGTATTTGTGTTAAATATGGTATCACAGGCATACACTCAATTTACTTTTGCATTTACACCACTGGTAACTGCTGTGTTCTGCTTCCCTTGTGGCAGAAGATAAAAGAAGAGGTGTCTTCTCCTCTCAAGAACTCCAAGAGGCAGCGGGAAAAGGCAGCGTCAGACACAGAGGAACCTGACAGGTCCAATGCCAAAAAATCCAAAACTCAAGTGAGTCCCACAGAGGAATATTTCCTCTTAGGAGAATGGTTTGAGAGGGTGGGGGGTGGTTGCAAACCTGGTAACAAACCAAAAACATGAAATCAATTTAAGCCACAGCAAATTGTAACTTAATCTGGGGCTGGAAAGGAACCAATATTGTAATGTGTTCCTTCTGTTGAAAAGAGTGGAATGATACAGGGTAAGTCCAGAAGTTGTTTTTTGCTTTAATATCAATATCAACCATATAGGAGTACACTTGGACTATTTTCCACCTCCTCCACCCCTATTTTTTTTAATTTAAATTTATTTTTTCCTGTTCTGTGGAAAGTTAGAAGACTACCACTGGAGTTCTCTTAATTCACTGGTATCAAAGCTCAGTTGAAATACTTTCAGGATGTCTCTGTGTATCTGCCCAGGTTCACTCTGTGCATAGGATTTCGAAATTTTGAACTTGAGCTTTCCATATTTCCACAGAGAATCCCAGAATGGCTGAGGTTGGAAGGGATCTGGAGGCCATCTAGGCCACCTTCTCTGTTCCAGCAGGGCCACCTAGAGCTGACTGCCCAGGATATGTGTCCAGGTGGCTTTTGAATGTCTCCAAAGATGGAGAATTCACAGCCTCACAGGACAAATCTTTTCCATTGCTGGTCACCCTCAAAGTGTTTCACTGTGTTCAGGGAGAACCTACTGCATTTCAGGGCACTCCTGAAAGGAGCCTGACTCTGTTGTCTTGGCACCCTCCCCTTGGATATTTGCGTTGCCTGTGCTGGGAGGTTCAAAGGGTTCCTGCACTGGTGTGACAGGTCCCATCCTGTGGCACACTGGGGATGCCCTCGGTGCAGTGGTGACTGTTCCCCTCTCCCTGCAGGAGATCAGCAGGCCCAACTCCCCCTCGGAGGGTGAGGGCGAGGGCGAGAGCTCCGACAGCCGCAGCGTCAACGACGAGGGGAGCAGCGACCCCAAGGACATCGACCAGGACAACCGGAGCACCTCGCCCAGCATCCCCAGCCCTCAGGACAATGAGAGCGACTCGGATTCCTCTGCCCAGCAGCAAGTGCTGCAGGCACAGCCCCAGGTGCTGCAGGCACAGAGCAGCTCTGGCCAGGCTCCTCCAGCCACACCTCCCGTACCGGCCCAGTTACCGGCGTCGCTGCCCGCAGTGTCCAGCGCTGCCTCGGCCCCACCGCAGGTGTCCCCGCCAGCGTCCCAGCCCTCCAGCCAGCCTCAGGCCCCTGCCCCACCTCCTCCTCACTCCCACATCCAGCAGGCCCCTGCTCTGCACCCGCAGAGGCTCCCGTCCCCCCACCCTCCGCTGCAGCCCCTGAGCGTGTCGCAGAGCCAGCCCAGCCCTGCCTCCTCACAGCCCCACACGCAGCCCCCCCTCCACAGCCAGGCCCAGCCTGCTCCTCACAGCCTGCAGGCACAGCCCCTCCTGCCCCATCCCGTACCTTCCCAGCCGTTTTCCCTGCCTGCTCAGTCATCTCAGTCTCAGGTTCCCCTCCAGACACAAGCCCCCTCTCATTCCCACTCGGCTCTGCAGGTGACACAGCCTGTCCTGCCCACGGCCACCTCGCTGCAGCAGGCGCAGCCCCCGCGGGAGCAGCCCCTGCCCCCCGCCCCCATGGCCATGCCTCATATCAAACCTCCCCCTACCACCCCCATCCCTCAGCTCCCCACTGCTCCATCCCACAAGCACCCTCCTCACCTCTCCGGCCCGTCTCCGTTCTCCATGAACTCCAACTTGCCTCCGCCGCCCGCTTTAAAACCTCTGAGCTCCCTCTCGACTCACCACCCTCCGTCTGCACACCCTCCCCCTCTGCAGCTGATGCCTCAAAGCCAACCACTGCAGTCCTCGCAAGCCCAGCCTCCTGTTCTGACCCAGAGTCAGAGCCTTCCCCCTCCTGCTAGTCACCCCTCCTCTGGACTCCATCAGGTATCCTCCCAGCCCCCCTTTTCTCAGCATCCCTTTGTCCCAGGGGGCCCACCTTCCATCACCCCTCCTTCGTGCCCCTCCACCTCCACGCCACCCACCATGCCCGGCATCCCGCTCCAGACTTCCATCTCCACGTCAGCAGCCTCTAGTGGGACGGTGCCCGTGGTGACAGCCTGCACGCTGCCACCCATCCAGATCAAAGAGGAGGTCCCAGATGAAGCTGAGGAACCAGAAAGCCCTCCCCCTCCACCCAGGAGTCCATCACCAGAGCCCACTGTGGTGGATATCCCAAGTCACGCCAGTCAGTCAGCCAGGTATGGAAGTTTCACCAGTTAAGCACCGATTGTGCTCTGATTTTACATTCCATTGTCTGTGGAGTAACATGGTTCAATTAATTTTCTCCTGGCTTTCAAGGAAGCTGCTAGTGCTTTGTATAAGTGCAAAGTGATAGTTTTTTTTATTATTGACATACAGCTCTCAAATCCCAGACTCCTGCATCTTTCCCAGGGATAAGCTCCTTCTCTCGTGCTTCTTTCAGGTTCTACAAGCACCTGGACCGTGGCTACAATTCATGCTCCAGAGCAGACCTGTACTTCATGCCTCTGGCAGGATCAAAACTGGCCAAGAAGAGAGAAGAGGCCATTGAAAAGGCCAAAAGGGAAGCGGAGCAGAAAGCCAGAGAGGAGAGGGAAAGAGAGAAAGAGAAGGAGAAGGAGAGAGAGAGGGAGCGGGAGCGGGAACGAGAGGCGGAAAGAGCTGCGGTAGGTTCAGCGGGGGCTCGGAGCGGTGGGAGGGAGCTGGTGGTTGGGTCTGACCTGGGTGGTCACTGCAGAAAGCAGATCCCAGGAGCACTGTGATGCCTGTGCAGTTGGGTGTTCCTGAATATGGAGCTGTGTGTATCCAGCCCACTCTGGGACTGTCTTCTCCTTAAAGGAAATGGAGAGCTTCTGCTCCTGCTCTGTGTCTGGTGTGAGGGAAGCCAGAGCAGCTGGGGAGAAGGAAGCCAAGTGTTGACATTCACTTGCAGTAGAAAAACACTGCGCAGATACAATAAATGTCTTTGTGTCCCTTGCACTAGTGTGCAGGCACATGAGAGCTGTCTGCAGGGAAAAAAGGCATCTGAAGGCTTCTTAAAGTTGAAGTGAACTTAATTAACTTTCTTTATGAGGAGATCTGAACTCCAGTGTTGGTATAGAGAGCCAAAGTCTGAACTTAACTGCTTGAGGCAAAGATGGGAGGTGTGCACCTGCAGTGTTCTGAGCCGAGTGTGTTGGACTAAACTTCTCTCCCCCGTTCTGTGCAGCAGAAGGTATCCAGCTCCTCCCACGAGGGCCGTCTTGGCGAGTCCCAGCTCAGCGGGCCAGCACACATGAGACCTTCATTTGAACCTCCCCCGACCACCATCGCTGCTGTTCCCCCCTACATCGGGCCGGACACGCCCGCGTTACGGACACTGAGCGAGTACGCGCGGCCTCACGTCATGTCGCCCACAAACCGCAACCACCCCTTCTTCGTGCCCCTCAACCCCACGGATCCACTCCTGGCCTACCACATGCCCGGCCTCTACAACGTGGATCCCACCATTCGGGAGCGAGAGCTGCGGGAGCGGGAGATCCGGGAGCGGGAAATCCGGGAGCGGGAGTTGAGAGAGAGGATGAAGCCCGGCTTCGAGGTGAAGCCCCCGGAGCTGGACGCGCTGCACCCGGCCACCAACCCCATGGAGCATTTTGCCAGGCACGGCGCACTGACTATTCCACCCACGGCAGGACCTCACCCCTTCGCTTCCTTCCACCCGGGTTTGAACCCCCTGGAAAGGGAGAGACTGGCGCTGGCAGGGCCCCAGCTGCGGCCGGAGATGAGCTACCCCGACAGGCTGGCGGCCGAGCGGATCCACGCCGAGCGCATGGCATCGCTCACCAACGACCCCCTGGCGCGGCTCCAGATGTTCAACGTCACGCCCCACCACCACCAGCACTCACACATACACTCGCATCTACACCTACACCAGCAGGATCCCTTGCACCAAGGTGAGCCCAGGGAAACCCTCCCCTGAGCTGTTAGCGTCAGTCTGCCCCAGACAGGCAGGCTGGGACCCCGAGGTTCAAGTGGCAAAATCCCTGTTTTCACAGAACCACGGAATCTACGAGGTCAGAAAAGACCTCTGAGTTCATCAAGTCCAACCTTTGACCCAACACCACCTTGCTTACTAGACCATGGCACTCAGAGCCACATCCAGTCTCTCCTTAAACACCTCCAGGGATGGTGACTCCACCACCTCCCTGGGCAGCCCAGCCCGTTCCAGTGTCTGATCACTCTCTCTGTAAAGAATTTCTTCCTAATGTCTAACCTAAACCTCCCCTGGCACAGCTTTAGACTGTGCCCTCTTGTCCATGGTGTGATTCTGTACTGTGTAAGGTTGTAATAACTGAAATGCAGGTAGTTTCTGTGAGAGTGAACCAGTAATAGTGAAACAGGATTGGTAACACCACAGTGATGCTCACTGAGACTCCACACTGTCACTGGGAAAGGTTTGCTGGTTTGTGGTTTGTTTTTGTTTTAAATACAGGCATCCTAGGGCAGCACCTTAGAGTGGTGTCTGGTGAACAGGGCAAGGGTGACACTGCTGCTGCTCGTGGCTGTTACGTTAGGAGGTATAACTGGACATGGTGTTTCCATATAGGAACTGAAA
Source organism: Manacus candei (assembly GCF_025592945.1). Classification (NCBI taxonomy): domain Eukaryota; kingdom Metazoa; phylum Chordata; class Aves; order Passeriformes; family Pipridae; genus Manacus; species Manacus candei. The sequence continues at coordinate 4,919,927 of NW_026138070.1, forward strand.
AAACAAATTGGAGAAAAACTTCCATCTCTTTAGCCCCTGAACATACTAACCACCTGGCTTTAGTTGAGCTGAAATCCTCTGTCACAGTTCTCACGAGAATCATCTAAAATTGTGCACTGGCATCTTTTTATTTAGGGTGTATTCTTATATCTGGAAACTTATTTCCAGAAATATTTAATAGCCTTGAATCGATGCCTTGCTCATTTCTAAAGCAACTCCTCTAGAGGTCTGGAGTCCTGAAGATGAGGCACTAAGCAGAAGTTTCCAGATTTTTTAGGTGGCAGACTGGAGAGAACGTGACAAGCCAGGCACCAGGTGCAGTCACTTCCAATAAAGGGGAAAAAAATCCAAGTACTTAAAGTGCAGGTTGTGGTGGTTACCAATGCAGTGTTTGTGCAAGCAAATGTAGCAGACTTTGCCTTGCAGCATCGTGCATCAGATGTGCTGGGAGAGCTGCTTTGGGGAGTTGGGAGAGAATTTGAGTGCTGCTGCAGAATGCAGATTGTACAGCAAGGAAATCAGCAGGGTGTTGTGACATTGTTAAGGGCTGGGGGTTACAGGTAGGAAGTGATAGTGGTGAGTGTCAGCACTCCTGAAGCTGTTGTTTGTGGCCGTGGCCTTAGAGTGATGCAGAAATCACAGGCTGGCTCAGTTGGAGGCAGGTTTGCATGCCCCAGATAGCACAAGGAGTTTGCCATAGGTCATGTCTGTACCAGGGTTCTGTTGTCAGGTAAGTCAGTCACTCAGCACCTCTGTGCAGGTAAGTCTGATAGTCCCCAGCTGGAGAAAAATATGGTTTGTACATTCTGCCTCTCACTGGTACAGACAGAGCCAAGTCAGTCCATTGCCAGATCTCTCCTGAGTGTATTTGAAAAGTAATTTAGCTTTAATATTGGATGGCAGGTTCAAATACAGTGAGGGGCTCCTAAAATACAGTCGTGTCTCTAAGTAGTTCTTTGCTCCAGAGTAGTGGTCAATGCCGTTATAATCCAATGTCTCCTTAGATTGGAGATGAATAGAAGGCAAAATGACCCCAAATTTCTGCTGTGGACCAGGTACCAGCCGAGGGAGAATCGTGTTAGCTGTGTTATTCCTTTCCCTTGCAGTCCCTCTGCGATCCCAAGGCAGTTGACTGATGCTTTCTTTCCTTCTTTCCAAGGCTCAGCAGGACCTGTTCACCCGCTGGTGGATCCTTTAGCAGCTGGACCCCATTTGGCACGTTTTCCCTACCCACCTGGGACCATCCCCAACCCATTGCTAGGGCAGCCACCTCACGAGCATGAAATGCTCCGACATCCAGTCTTTGGTGAGAGCATTTTATGGTCCTTTACAAAGCTTGCCTTTGGTGTGAGATGTGGTGTTTTCCTGGCGGGGGGAGTTGAGCTGCAAGCAGGTCGGTTCTGTTGGTTTGTAGGGACAGCTCTGCACACCCTGTAGCAAACAAGTGTCTATAAAATGGGCCCTGTCTCTCTTAGGTACTCCTTACCCACGGGATCTGCCTGGTGCCATTCCACCTCCCATGTCAGCAGCCCACCAGCTGCAGGCCATGCACGCCCAGTCCGCAGAGCTGCAAAGACTGGCAATGGAGCAGCAGTGGTTGCACGGGCATCCTCACATGCATGGTGGGCATCTACCGAGTCAGGAAGATTATTACAGGTGAGAGATGATTCCACGTTGTGCAGACGTGGGAGATCCCTTTGTATTTCTTTACATTTCATCTTTTTTCCTTCTGAATTTCTGCCTTTCTTGCTGTGAGTCACTGTCCTGGTGCAGTTACAGGTGAAGCTTTACTAAGACCTGGTTTGGGCAGATTGGAAGCAGGGTCCAAATTACTGGAACAAGATTAGACAAGCTGAGTCTTACATTGCAGGATTCCCTCTGATTGGGGTTTTTAGTGTGATGCTGTGATGGCTGTTTCCACATCTCCTTCTCTTCCTTGAGAGCAGTGGAGGGTGGGCAGAGGGATTCAGTCAGTCCTGAGAAATGACTGAGGGCACTAGGAAGTTGAAGTGTGTGAATGATACAGGTCCTGCACTGCCAGCTGAGAAGGCCTGGATCAATCCTGGCAGTTGTTTCTCCCCTGACTGCTCTGCAGTGTTGATGGTGAAGTGGTTCTGTGTGACACCACCACAGTTCCTGTTTGGCAGTGACCACTGACAGCATCAGCACTTCACAGGGATCATTCCATGTGTGTGTGGGTAGCCAGGATATCCAGGAAGCAGCATATTCAACTCCTGCCCTGCACTCTGATGTTTCCCTCCTTGCTCCTGCTGTCCAGAACTGCCTGGTGGCCTCGTGCCACGGGGACAGCCAGTCTGCCACAGCTGGGACTGCAGATAAGGCTGGAGCTGATGACCTGGCACTGGTGCTGGTGCTGCCATGGCAGGGGCACTTTGGGGAGCAGAAGGTCATCACTCCCCCCTGCACACACAGAGTTATCAGTGCTGGGACAGCACACTCAGTTTTGGGCTCTGAGCTCAAAACCTGCAACCTCTGTTCCCTTCAGGGCACCTGGGAGAGGTGGCAGGAAAGCAGAGCTGGCTCTGAAGTGTCTGACACCCCCTTCTCTGTGTTAAATCGAGTTTTTCTTTCTCTTGCAGTCGACTGAAGAAAGAAGGTGACAAACAGTTGTAATAAATTATTTATTTGTAACGCTGGCTGTGGAAACCCCAGTCCTTGGGAAGGAGTGGAACATTTTTACATACGAGAAGAGCTACAAAAGGAAAAGAATATCTTATAAAGATTTCTTTATATATTTAAAACAGAAGCAACCACCCAACAAGTAGAGACTTATCAGCATAGTGTTCATTTGTAGAGAAGGTTTCTCAAGACTGGTGTGGGTCTCCCTGCATGACAACGTATTCAGAAGCCTATTGGAAATATAGGACTGTGTGGAATATTCAGAGAACTTCCTGCAATCTTGGTTTTTTTTTTTTCTTTTTTTTCCTTTTTTCTTTTCTTACTAGTTTGTTTTCAGTAGGTGCTAGAATCAGGTTCACAACACAAGTCACTGTGCGTGAAGAGACACTCAATGCATCTATAGCTATTTAAAAAAAAACAAGGATTGCAAGTAGGTGACATAACAAGCTCTGAATCCAAGTGCTATAATAATAAAAATCTACTTTTATTTTAATACATTGTAGGAAATCTTCATAATTTTAAAGAGAGCTCAGTTCTGCAGCATGGCTTTTTAAGTCTGTAAATATTAACTTTTTTTGGGTAGAGGGGAGAAACAAAAACAAAACAAAACTCCAGAAACGTTTATCTTGATTTTCAGTAACATCACAAATTGTGAATTCCTACCTGGTATTGACAGAATACAGAGTTGATTTTTTAATAAAATATATATATATAATTATCCCTTTAATTAAAGGGAGTGATGGGTATCAATAATTTCAAATGGGTAAAAGCTTGAAATTTGGTTTGATATCAACAATAAGCATTAAAGGGATTTGCAGGGATAATGTTGCAAATGACTGTTTCTGTTCTTGGGTTTTTTTCGGTTGGTTTGGTTGTTTGGGGGTTTTTTGTTCGTGTTCCATCTCTCTGTTCTGCAGATGATTTCTGTTGAGTTGGGTTTCTCAGCAGCACAGATGTCCCTTGGAACCAGCCTGACCCTTTGGATCCCTCCTTCGGCGCTTTCCTTTTCAGTGTGGCCACAAAGCACTTCTTCCCTGTGACCTTTGGAAACTTAAAACCTGAGGACACTGGGTTTAGACTGTAGGCAAAAAGTTCAAAGAAATAATCTGTTCTAAAGGTCTCTTTTTGAAAATGTTCCCAGCCAGAATTTTGTCTGCATGTGCATATTTTGGAGGATGTGCTCTTTCTGGCCTCCTGTTTGAGAAGTTCTCCAGAAAAGTGGACTAAGGCAACTCGTTAAAAGTTGTTTTGCAAACACCAGTCTGGTTTTTCTCTTTGAGTGTTTGAGTTTTGTTTTTATAAGCAAAAGCTCTTTAACTGCCACCAGTGTTCTGCATCTCAGGAACTTTTATTGCTTTGGCATTAACCTGATTATGGACAGTAACATTTACTGGCTCCCAGCTGATCCATGTAGGATAACTCCTGTTGGCTACTGAGGGTGGTGAGAGGAGAGGAACACACAGAAGGCCAGTGAGCATTATTCTGGAGACAGCTCTGCTTACTAGGCAGATTTTTTTAAAACATTTTTTCCCTGTTTTGCCACTTTTTCTTTGCCAGAGCAGAGGGTGACGTGACCAATGGACATCTGAACATGCTGGTCATTTTTTTTTCTGCTGGTGCACAACTTCCCCCCATTCTCTCTCTTAACTCATGAGTGCTCTCTCTCTGCTGTTGTAGCCTGTTCAGTGTGATGGTTGTGTCCCTAGGACTGTTCTGAGCCACCTGTGATAAACTTGTAGTTAATCAGTTGTTCTGATGGAAGTTGTGGCAGGCACAGTGCTCACCCACCTCCTGCACCTCAAACCTGCCTGGAGGTTGGTGTTGGACAGTCAGTGACAGCAATTTAAATTAAATTTATGCTTCTATTCCAGGCTCACTTAAGGCAAGAGTGAGGAGAGAGACAGGAGGACTATTTCAGCTAATGCTGATCTCCTTTTTCTGCCCTCCATTCCAGATTTCTCAGTGCTAAAGAACTGCAGTAGCACTTACCCAGTTCCAGCTGCTCTGTTTGAACTCTGTGGAGGTTTGAGGAGGAGCAGCTGGTGTTCCTGAGACTGGCAAAGCGTGAGGTCAGTGTGGAATCAAGGAAGGTGAAGTTGCTGTGGGCAGTGATCAGGTGAAATGTTTTCCTTCTGAGCACAGTTTTTTACCTCTGCTCAGAGCTGAGTACCCAGGAAGAGGGCTCTGCTCAGCAGAGTGTTTCAGTTTGCTTTACAGGTCTGATTAGGCACATTGCAGTTAAATCTCTGCCCTCATTTTTTCATACCATGTGGAATTTGGGGGAGTTCAGCCACTTCAGCCATTTCTTCTGACCCTTCTCTTTGCTGATTTTTAGCCATAGTTCTTAAGAAAAACCTAACTGCCTCCAGTGGTCCTCTCTCTGTATTCCTTACTTTTTCAGCTGAAGTTGGCAGTCTGTTCAAATTTATTGGTTTTTTTCCCACAGAAGAACATTCTAATATTTTATGGGAGTTCTTTTGTTCGCATCATTCAGCAAATAAGCACTGAAATTCTTCCATTTCAGCCCAGTGATTAACTACAACTTCACATGCAGTGGCTTTTGAAGCCATCTCGGTGTTCGATGCCCTGTTAAAAAACAACCCAGACCTTTTTGGTTTTCTTTTAAGAAAATCTCTCTCTTTCCTTTTTTTTTTTTTCTTTTTTTTTTCCTCTGTTCTGAAAGTTTTATTTTTCAGACTTTGCTTTAGTGTTTCTGAAACGTCTCTCTCTTGTTCTATGTCGTCATGGTTGAGCTTGTTTCACTGCACCGTTAAAGCAGAGTGTACATTCTGACTGCTACATTTATATATATCTTGAAGCTTAATGTATATATGAGTAGTTTGCCATGGGATAACACAGTGTAAACAGAGTAGAAACCCAGAAATCGTGACTTCTGTGTTCTCTCCATTTGAGTATTTTGTAATTTTTTTGAAATATTTGTGGACATAAATAAAACCAAGCTACACTACAGCAGCCAGGTTTTGCCTGCAAGCGAAATGTGTCTGTTGATTGTTGTTAGTTGGGGGGGGGGGAAGAGTTGCTTTCATCTGGGATAATGTGGGATGCTGGCATGTGTGGTTCAAACCTGTCTGGGTTTTTTTGGCTTTTATTTTTTCCTTCTTTGAGATCATTTTGGTTTTAAGGTACAGCACACAAACCCCACCGTCGTGTCCAGTTCCAGCTCTGCATCCCTGAGGCACGTTGCTGCTCTAGGGTCAGGCTGCTCAATTTTGGCATGTTTTTTCCAGAGGTTAAGCAGTCAGATGGATAAGAATGGATGTGTAAGGATGTGATTTCATGGATTTCCAGTGTACAGTGGCTGAGCACAAACCAGTAGCTAAAATGAAGTATAAAGTGTGCAGAAGCTCTCACTGCCTCAGCCAGAGAACAATGGGAAGATGAGAACTTCTAATCCAGAGAGGAGAATTCCCTAATTTCAGTGGAGTAGGAAAGACTGTCATCTCTTAAATCTGCTTCTGAACCTGCAAGAGAGAATGAGGCCTGATGACTTACGAAGTGTAAGCTTGAAATTCAATATAATGCACTATATACACTCAGTAGAGGAGGGTTTGTGCACATTTTTTGCAAAGAGATATTATTTTGTGCCTTGCACACAACTGATACAGAGCTGGCAAGAGCCACATTCCAGAGGGGTAACTGCAGGGAGGGAGATGCACAAGAACTCTCTTCACTGTCTTCTGAAAAGCTAAAATTTGCCTTCAAATCCCATCAAGTGACATGTCTGTGTCCATTGTAGTGGCTCCCTGTCCTGCACCCAGCAGGGATTACACTGTGTGTGTGTGTGTGTGTGTGTGAGCTGGCTGGTGAGCCTTCCATATTTCCAGTTTGTGATAACTGGCATCCCCAAAACTTAGGGAAACGTTGGGATGCCACGGAGAGCCGTGGTGAGTATCTTTGCAGAATTAATTGCTTGGTCAGAAGGGAGTGGGAAGGCTGCACATTCTTGACCCGGTTCTGCTGTGGTTTTGATCTGTGATTTTTTTTTTCAGAAGTAGTATTATAGACTAGAAGAGGTATTTTGACTCCAGGCTAATTAGTGCTGGGAGCATTGTGAGCACAGTGTCCTGTTTTCCAGCGAGCTCGGAGCAGACAGAGGAGTCTCCGTGACAAATGGCATGAGAGGCTGCTCTATTTATACCCTGTGGCATTTTATGAGGGGAAGGTCAGTTCTTGTCTGCTGGAAATAGCTTCTGAAAGTGCCTTTTTTTTTTTTTCTTTCCTGAGCCTGGCTTGAACATGTGCTATTTATTTTGACATTTCTTTTTTTAATTCCTTGTACTTAACGTAGAACTCGAATGGGCTCAGGCTGCCCCTTTCTTGCCACAAGGTTCTGAGTTTCCGGGTTTAAAATGATGAATTCTGCAGGGGGAGAGGGGCTGGAGAGGATTTTTATTGCTGGGTAAATTGAAAACGATGTTAGTTCTTATATTGTGGTCTCGTGTTAATGGGATCTTGGGTGAAGGCTGGAAGCCCATCAGTGGAGGGGCTTTGTTACATGCACAGTGCCAGAGTTCACTTGGTGCTGTGTCAGCTGGAACACAGGGCAGGTGGGTTGGGATCCTTCCTGGGCCGTGGGATCACTTACAGAATGCCATGGAATGGTTTGGGTTGGAAGGGACCTTAAACACCGTCTGACTCAGCCCCTCACCACGGGCAGGGAACTGCCCTTTCACAGCTGGCATCGTTTAGGATTTAGGATTTTTAACGAGGAGAAAAGGTGAAGCAGGTGCAATTAATTGCCCGTTAACAAGGGAAGGTCGCTCAGGTGTTGCTGCTTGTGAGATTTCTGCACTTTGCAGGAGCTCCTGGTGCTGGGTTTGGTGCTTGAAGCCTTAAAACCTGTGTGAGGGGCTGGGCTGAGGCACCTGAGGGGAGGGCGTGGCCCCTCATTACCTGAGGGGAGGGCGGGGCCCTCATTACCTGAGGGGAGGGCGGGGCCCCTCAGCCCCTGAGGGAGCCCCTGGCCCAGAAGGTTCTGGAAGGAGCTGATGGAAGCCCCTCAGGTAAGAGCCTTTCCCCTGCTGTGGTGGGGAAAAGGTGGTGGGAGGGAGTCCTGGGGCACAGCCTGTTCTCCCAGAGCAGCCACGTTGTTTTACCTGGGGAGGGAATCCCACACCTTGGGGTTTGCTGTCCCCCAGCCCCTGGCACTGCTCCTCAAACCTGGCTTCCCCTCTGCCCCTCCTGGTGCTGTCCCTCAGTCCCCAAAGCACCTGGGTCCCTCTGTTGCCCCTGGCAGGTTTGTTCCCCTGTCCTTTGTTCCCTGGGGCAGCCCAGACCCCACAACCCAGGGGCTTGTTCTCGTTGCTCAGGTCTGTCCATGTTGCTGCTCATCCAGGTATCCCAGGCAGCTGCTCCTGCGTGGCAATCCCAGGTCTTTTCCCTCCTTTGGTTCCCGGGTGTGACAGGTAAGCCTGAGAAAGCCTCACTGGGGTTTGTGTTGGGTCCTTTTTTAGGGTGGTTTATCTAAGAGATAGAAAGACTCAATGTCTGATAGAGGGAAGAGCCTTCAGAGCCTTCGGGGGGCCCCTGTGTGTGTACAAATCACCCTTTGCAAACTGCTGTGCTGCTCCTTTCCTTCTTTAATTAAACCTGATTTTCCTCATGGTGTTGACTTTGCCAAAAAAAAATAAAAAAATCAAACTGGAGCAAAAGATAAAACCAACATATTGCAAACCTCGAATCCCAAGTGGGCAATTCAGCCAGGTTATTGCCTTTTGTTCTTTATAAATGCTGATCTCTGTACTAGTGGTAGCTTTCCCCCCTTGCAAATTCAGCTGCTCTTTCCCGCTTTCTGCCTAAAGAAAAATCCAGTGAAGGAATGTGGCAAAAAAACCCATTTATCTGCGTAAACTCTCAGATGTTTTGACAAAACTTGAATTCTAAAAGTCACCAGTGGCACCTGAATCTTGATCTAGCACGGGTTTCTGACACAACATAAGCTTGTCTTCCTTGAGGCTCACAAATGTGAGAAATGAGTCTTCACAATGAATATTGGTCACATCCATTTTCTGGTCAGATGAGTAATGGGAAAGGTTGGGGAAAAGACACCACAAAAAATAGCATTTAGTGAGTGGAGGACACTTGGCAGGTGAGAGTCACATCCAGGACAGGGTTTGATTGCTGTTTAACAAAACCTCAGGGTTTGGAAGTCAGAGTATGTAAATTTTAGGGCACTAAATCAAGCCCAGCTTCAACATAAGCATGAATAACTTTATTGATATTAATGCAGCAGTGTTCTTTCCCGTGCCCCAAAGCACACAGGTAACTGAGCACAGTTGTCCAAGACAGGGAAAAGGTCAAAGTGATTGGTTTTGTTGCCCATTCTGTCCCTCTGCATGACTTTGTTGCGTCTTTCCAGTTCCTGAGTCCTGTTGCAATCCCTGTTTCATTACTCGTTAGCTCTTTAAATATTTGTCCAGTGTCCTTACCTGTGGCAATGTCACCAGGAGGAGGAATTCCCTGCTCAGGTGTTGCTCATGAACACTCCTGTCTCCTGTTGCTGCTAGGCTGAGTTTCCTGCACCAGGGAACGTGTGTATGGGAGAGAAATTACAGACCAAATTGATGGGCTGGCCTTGGAGAACAGCTGTGTGTGGTGTCAGTGGAGCTGTATTTCACTTTGCCTGGGGTCTTGGTTTTGCTGGAGTCAAACCTGTAAGGTGGAAATGTCTCTGGCATTGTTGGAATGACCCCTAATTGCAAAGCCTGGGCAGTTAGAAGGGATCTCATTCTCGCCCTGGTCGTGGCTGGATTTGTGCTCTCAAAACACCCACCCACAGCTTTGTGGGGGGGAGTTTCCTCCCTGGAAGCTGAATTGTTTTATTGTCATCCAACTGTCCCTTTTATCCTTCTCTCCAGTCCGTTCCTTCACAGCTTAATGCTTTTTATAGAGTGAAAAATAAAATGGGCATCAACAGCAGGGTTTTAAGAAGTGCAGGGAGGAAAGGAACACTCCACCCAGTTCCCCTGAGGAGCTGCAGTCAGGGTCAGCACTTGGTTACTCTGGGGGGTTTGTCACAGAGGGAGTGTCTGTGACAATTATTGGAAGTAGGGGTTGAGGATTAATGTATTCAGTGAACACTGCAAAAGGGCTCTGCTTCTGGTGAAACTGTCCTTTAACTCACGTTCGTTGTTAAGAGGAATATTAATTGATGTTAATTCTTGAGAATGTACTCGTTGTTAAGAAGAAAATTATTGACCCAGCACTCTGAAAACTGCTGTAATAATTTATACAGTAAAGTTTCTTGGTTTAGAGAGAATTTAACAGTCAGAATGTCCATTTAGAAATACATGAGGTGGAACTAGAGGGTTTGTAGTTTGTCTGTCCTTCATCCATCAAGCTGCTGTACTAGCACCTGGGCTGTGCTGAGTTCTGATATCTGGTATTGATTAGGGAGGTGGAATTGCTTTTCTTCCCCAGCTGACTGATATTATTCCTTTAGAGTAGATAAGACAGTAAAACATAATTTTTATTGGTTCTACTTGCATCTGCTGTTTTTACTCTTGTAACTGTTGTGTAGTGCTGAAAGGGGACAAATCTGGAGCACAGATTTCAATGACAGCAGCAAAACCCACAGGTCTGGTTTTGTTCCCTGCCATTTCTGTGCTGGCTGGGGACACGGATGCCAAGGGCAGTGAAAAGCCTTGCTAGATCTGTGCTCTCACCCTGGAAACAGAGCCACTAAAAGGGGTCCCTTTGCAGCACTGGAGCAATGGACTGTGCATCCCATCCCTCAGGTGTCTCCAAGACTTGGGATGTGATGAACTGAGCGAGGGTTGGGGGGGGGGGGAAAACCCTCACGGTGTAAATTTGGGGTGGTCTCACAGCGTCCCACGGCAGCACCGAGTCTGTCCCGGTGTCACTGTGTGAGGGAACCTTCCCAGCCTGGTGACAGAAACCTCTGCCAGTGTCGAGGTACACAAAGCAGGGAATTTTGTACTGGAAAAACGGGTTTCCAGACAAGCTCTCTGCACGTGGTGTCACTGCTCTCACCTGTTGCTTTGCTTGGTGCAGATCGTGTGATTCCAGACCACAGCATTCCAGGACTGTGGAAATATTTCCTCCCTTTCCCCTCCACGTTATTTAAAAGCAAATCTCCTTGGATTTTTTCTGCAGACAGTACCCGGGGCCAGCAACTGCTGGGAGGTGCTGTGACAGGAATGCCTTCATCTAAATGTAAATTTTTGCTGCCCTGCCTCGGGCTGCTTTTAAGAGGCTTTTTCTGTGGGAAGCAGCCACCAAGTAATGGTCCCAATCAATTTATTCATGTCAATAAAAGGTCTTTTATATGCTTATTTGAAATGTATTGTTCTGGGGTGATAGGACGACTTTTGTTTTTTAAGCAGGTGTGTCAGAGGGAATGAGAAATAGGGAGAATGAAGGAGAAGGAAAGGGAATTGTGTAAGGCTGGGCAGGTGGAGTTACAACCCGGGGTCTTGAGTGCAAAGGGTGGGAAGAACTAAAGTGCCTTAATAGTGGGACACAGGGTGAAGAAGGACAGAACTCCCTGAGCACTGGGACAGTCTCTTCTGACCTGGGTTGGGGTTGAGGGAAGGAGTTCAACACAAACTCCCTGGCAGAGACAGAGGGGAATATTTTCCCAATCACTTCAGCGCAGTGACATCTGCCTGTCCATTGCCGTCTGGGACAAAGTCAGCTTGAAACTCTCTTATCCCACCCCCTCCTGGCTGGTTTAAAGGGAAAGCAGGTGAAGATGGGCTGCTCCCGAGCGCAGAACGTGACTCTTTTTTTTTTTTTTTTACATATTTCTTATTCCACATCAAAGTGTGAATCCTCTGTGTGTGTCTCCTGCCAGCACCACCCCCGAGCCGTGCCCGGCGTTTCGTTTGTGTTTGACTCGTGCCTGTCTGAGGTAACCTCACTGTGTTCTGACAGCGAGGGGCTAATGGGCACAGGCAGGTGTTGATGGCAATTTAAACTGCTCTGCCAATGCATCTCAGTCGTGTAGTCCTCCCTGCAACTCCCGGCTTTTATTTCTCTCTAACAGCATTTTGGCATTCATGACAAATTACTTAATGGCCCATTGAAAGACAAATCTGTCCCACAGGGCTTCGAGGGTGGTTTTGCCAACCTGTCCGGGTGCAGTTTTGGTTCTGCCACCAATCCCAGTGCTGGCATTGCTCTGCCTTGGCTTCCCTGTGTGAAAAAACAGAGGTAAAAAGATTCTTACTTGCTCTAAATTACAGTTTCGTGCTTTCAAAAGAGCTCTGAAAAGATGGATTTCTATTGTTTGTGTTGGTGAAATACAAATGGAGGAGAACTTAGTAATGGGTTTGGAGACCCTCGAATCCTGATGGCTACAGAATTAATAACTGCACATGATTTCAGGTGTGATTTGAGCCTCGGCTGCTTGGGGTTACTGACACCTGTTCTAATGAGGTCTTGTAGTTCCATGCTGTGGATCTGCCCCTAGTGCTCTGAGCTGAGGAGGCACTGAGATAATGCCTCAGTCCCCAGTGCTCCTCACTGCTCCTGACCTGTTCCAGCCTCTGCTCTGCAGTGATCCATCATGAGCAGCTGGTTCCACCACGGAGCAGGAGAAGGGCTGTTGAGTTCAGCTGCATTTATCTGCAGTAATGGAGAGCAGTGCTTACAGTCTGTTACCTAAATGTGGGATGTCTGTAGGACACAGAGCTTGTTTGCACAGTGTGTGCCCTGTTGTACAGCCCCGTGTTTGCTCTGGGACACCACAGGACACGAGCTGAGCCTTTGCTGTGACATTTGGAAAGGGAAGATCCGGGTTCCTACTTCTTATTCCTTGTTCTGTGTGAGCCTTTGCCATGGATAAAGTCTCTCTCTTAATGAATTGTCTGGCTTTTGCTGGCCGAGGAATGCTAACAGGCATCTCAGCCCTGTCCCCACAGCTCGGGGGACGTGGCTGCCCCTCTTTTTAGCAGCAGTTTAATGTGCTGTCGGTGCAGTGTCCCTGCAAACTGCCCTGCCCTGGGTATTTTCGCCTGTGCCAGACGTGTGGAACAGACACTCTGGGCTGTGGGGACCGGGGCTGTCTCTGCCTGGGCCCCCGGGGCTCTCGTCTGACTGATTTTTATTTACAAGCCTGCAAATAAGTAAACACGAGCAGTTGGCTGGTGGCCCTGGCAGCGCCGTTCCCGTGCCCGGCTGGACGGCAGGGACTTGGCAAAGCCACCTTCCCGCCTGGAATGCTGGCCCTGGGGCAGGGAACTCCCCCTGCCTCCCTGGGGGGCGGGATGGAAAGGACAGTGCCATGAGAGGAGACACCGTCCCGAGGAGGACCAAGGGATGTGAGGGGAGTTGGAGCCAAACAATTGTCCCGACTTCTTCCCCCAGTGGGATTTGAGAGCTTCCTGCAGCGCTTGATTTCTGCCCGTGACTCACCCAGGTCTTCCCCTGTCCAGCTCCCTCCCTCTTTTCCGGGAGCTCCATCCCCTGGACACGGCCTGTGGACACTGAGGGGCTCCGGGTTGTCCCCGGGGCTGTCCCTGTGCCCTGGTACCCCGGGATGCTCCCGCTGCCATTGCAGCGTTTGCCACGGGATGGCAGCAGATGCTCGGAAAAAAAGGGAATCCAACCCTCGCCCTCCAGCATCTGTTTCCCGGAAAACTTGGGGAACTCCGGAAAAGCAAGGCATCCACAAACAGGGAAGGATGGGCTTCCTCGTAGCAGGGGAGAAGAAGCCTCTGAGACCTGGGGCCACACAACTCTGCGAGTCTGTGCCTTTCCTTGGGTTTCTTTTGTTGTGCAAAAATAAGTTTATGTGCCAAAACTTTCCAGCTGTTTCCTCCTCTTTCCCCCTTCCTGGCTGGGCACCTTTTGGCACTGCAGAGTGGTCACAATTCTGTTTTATTTTGCTTGTTCCACATTAGGGGCTGGGAGACACAGACCTCTTAAGTGAGCTGCTCAATGTGTGTGCACATTTATATCCCGGGGGAATGCAGTCAGGGAATTCTTGTCTGGGCTCCTGTGTGAGCTGCCCTGCCTCCTGCAGCCTTGCCTTCCCTCCCTCCACAGGGGGCTTTTGATGCCCTCCTATACACACAGGGATATAAACACAAGGAAGCTGCACTGGGATTATTTATTTCTTTTAGATGGACTCCCCTTTGAACTTTAAAAAATAAACAAGCCATGCAATAACATTTAATATAACCAGCCAAGCTATCAACAGCCCTCTTCTCCCACACCATCCAGCAGCTGGGGGATGGCACAAGAGGTTTCTTCTATTTTTTTTGTATGTGTTTTTTGTCTTTCTTGGCTTGGCTGTGCCAGCCCCTCGAGAGGGAGGTGCCAGTCAGTGATGTCACTTGTCAAGCAGATGTGCTGTGGTGATCAATGACAGCCCTGACAGCCAGGAAAGAAAGCCCTGACCCTCCATCCCTCACTTGCAGTTGGTTGGCCACTCTTGGCACTCCATGGACAGCAAGAGCTTTCTGTCCTGGCACCTTTTGTCTGGGAGGAATCTTGATCCGTACTGAATTTTGGGAAGTGGACTGCCAAACTCAGCTCAGGGCCGCAGTACTGGGGTAGCAAAGTCTGTGTTGTACTGGCAGATCAGAGGTTTGATAGAAGCAAACCCTTCAGAGACAGTTGTGGAGCGTTTCTGCAGCTCTGGACCTGCTCTAACATGACCCTTTCTGCCCCAAGCGTGTCGTGGTCAGGAATACTCCGGGCTGTGACTTGGTCACTAACACCATGACACTCATGCTGAGATGTTTCATCCCAAATCCCAAACTGCATCACAGCAGTGAGGGCAGGTTTGGGTGACAGCTCAGCCAGTAGGAGCCACATTTTCTGGCCATGGATGATACCTGTGTGTCTGTACCTGAAATATGGATAACACTACGTGTAACTCTTTTTTTTGTTTTATGTAAAGGGATTGTGGCGAGCTGACAATATCTAAGAATTATTTAAAGTGAGTTAATTAAGGTAGTAATTAGTGATGTTAGGCAATATCTAATTACTGGTGCCAGGCAAGCTCTTTGGGGGTAGCAGTGGGGCCTTGCCTGTGTTAAGAACACCAGCAGGGCTTTGTCAGTGCTGCAGAAAACAAGTGGTGGGGGAACAGGAGCTCAGAGCAACAGAGTGTGCTGCTGGAAGCCCTGAGAGAGACAGAGGGAATGGCAGCAGGTGCCTGGCTCCTGCATCCTTTGGTGGCCTGTGTTTATATATAAATGTGTAGTTTGTGTGTATATATATATATATATGTGCTGAATTTGTGTGTGTGTATATATATATGCTGAATTTGTGGGGGTATATATATATATATGCTGAATTTGTGGGGGTATATATATATATGCTGAATTTGTGGGGGTATATATATATATATGCTGAATTTGTGGGGGTATATATATATATATGCTGAATTTGTGGGGGTATATATATATATGCTGAATTTGTGGGGGTATATATATATATATGCTGAATTTGTGGGGGTATATATATATATATGCTGAATTTGTGGGGGTATATATATATATATGCTGAATTTGTGGGGGTATATATATATATGCTGAATTTGTGGGGGTATATATATATATATGCTGAATTTGTGGGGGTATATATATATATATGCTGAATTTGTGGGGGTATATATATATATGCACTGAATTTGTGTGTGTAGCACTGCTTTGTGTGTGCAGATCTGCCAGCAGAATGTCCACAGGGGCTGGTCTGGGTTATTGATTCCAAGCATTGGTGATTCCAAGGCTTTCTCTTTGTCCCAGGTTCTTGTAGTCCTGCCTCTCAGCTTATTTAGGACAGAAGTCTGTGTCCATCAGGTTGTCTGGCCCTGGGTTTTCCAAGGAAAGCAGGCTGTGTCCCCCAGGGCTGGGAAGGCTGTTACAACCTTCTTGGCACCTTTTCTGCAGACCAGCTTTCAAACTGTAAAAAGGGGAGAGGAAATTCTTTGAGTTTGATCCCTTTTTAGTTTTTCCTAACCCATCCCTGTCGAGTTTGTTCACTGTGGTGTCCCTCTACCCCTGGAATTTTTTATGGAAGTGTTTCACAACCTTTCCCCATCCATCCCTTCTGCAGGACAGGAGAGGGCTCAGCTGCTGCCACGTGCTCTCCCCAGTGCTGTTTGCTGGTGACAGGCCCTGTGAAGGCTGAGGAAAGCTCTGCCTTAGTTTTTCCTTACATTCCTTGCTGGAGCTCCCATGGGACGAAGGGCACGGGGAAATCACATCACAAACTTGGCTTTCAAAGGCAGAAACACACAACCTGTTTCTGCCTCGGTGAAATACCCGCCGGCACCCCTGAAAGGCAGGGAAAAAACATGTTACAAGTTCAAGGACGAGGCTGAGTGTTGTGCAGTCAAAGGAGTGGAGCCCATTGGAGCCTCCAGGCTTGTTTGGAATGCTGCATTCCTGCTTTATGGCTGCAAAGGCCAATTTTACAACCTGATCAGCAGCTGGTCTGTACTCCTGCACGGAGCACGAGTGTCGTGGATGCTCAGAGATGGAAAGCAATCTGGCCATCCAGTGCCAGGAGCATCTCTTCAGCCTTAGTTGCTCAGTCAGAAGTGTTTAGCTTTGTGC
Organism: Manacus candei; assembly: GCF_025592945.1. Lineage (NCBI taxonomy): Eukaryota > Metazoa > Chordata > Aves > Passeriformes > Pipridae > Manacus > Manacus candei. The sequence goes on from NW_026138070.1 coordinate 4,936,120, forward strand.
TTTCCAGGAGGTTTTGTCCCCAGCCAGCAGTGAGGAGCGTGCCTTGTCACTCCTATGAGAGCAGACAGGAACAAACGACCCGGGGACAGGAGCCTGCAGCAGGATCCAGAGTCAGTCAGCACCTCTGGCTGCTTCTACAGTGCTTTGGTTCAAAATCAAGGAGGTGGTCTCTCTGCCCCATTTTTAAGTCTGCTTATGGGAAAAACTGCCCCTGTGGATCACGTTGAGATTTTTTGGAAGGGGTGGAAGTCTGTATCTCTTCTGCTTGAAGCTGTAAGTGGTTTGAGGGCAGAGATTACAGACAGCCCTGCAGGTACCTCTGGCAATATTCACCAGGAAGGGGGAGAGAGAGGAAAAATGGGCATGGAGAAGCTGAGATGATGTCCCTCACATCCTCTCTTTCTGTCACTGGCCCAGACAATTCCACACAGGCACGTGCTTTGCACCTGCTCTTTTTTTTCTAGACTTCTAAAACTTGTGCCCTCTTGTGACTTGAATTGCCTGAGCACAGAACAACAGTAGGGGGCATGAAGACGTGTGTGCTGGGACACAGGAAGAAAAACAGTGTGCCTGCTTTCCAGACCTTTATCTGGAGCAGGGCAGAGCCATCCCTGTGCCAGGTATTTCTCCAAAGATGTCCCCAGACCCTGGGCAAGCAGCAGCAAGTCAGGAGCTGGTGTAGGTGTTGTTTTAGTCTGTCCTGACTGAATCCCAACCAGGTGGAATCCAGAGGAGCCAAAACTAAACCACTTGATTACTCCACAGATGGACTTTGTTGCTAAGAGGGCCTTTTTTTGACTCTCACATTGTCCTCAGAGCCAGGTGTGAACCCTCTCCCTGCCCACCCTGCCAAGAACATGGGGCAGCTTCAGCGATGCCCTTTGATATTTAACATCTCCCGTGCAAGGGGCCCGTGTTTGTTAAGTGAGAAGCAGCAAGACCCTTGGCCTTCTGCCCAGCATGTGTGTGGCACCCAGCTCTTATTTCTGATCCAGTCTTTGGTGAGGAGATAAAGGACAGCCCCCCTGTTCTGCCAGGCACAGCTCCCCCACTCCCTGCAGAAATGCTGGAGCTGCTGCATCTCTGAATTTGCCATGACTCTCTTGGCAGAAGGTGGTTTGGCTGCAGCTGCACTCACAGGTCACTCCTTTGTTGTCTCCTGTGCTCAAGAGTCCATCCTGCACCTCACCTTCTGCAGTGCTGCTGGTGGGGAACAACTCACTCGTGTCGCTCCGGATGCTTGTGGAGGAAGGAAGGAAGGAAGGAAGGGATTTGTGACCTTCTCCCCTACTCCCCATCCACCTCTAGTGTTTTCTTCCCCCCTCACCTCTGCCTCCCCAGAGCTGGAAGGTCAGGAGTTTAAACCCTGCTTTGGGCAGCTCCTCAGTTGCTCCCAGCTCCTGTGTGTAGCTTCTGCTGGTTGCATTTAAATTATTGCCCTGGAAATGAGCCCACTTGAATGACTTCCTCGTGTATCCATATATAAAAACACCCATAGATTGGCCCCCTTTGTCTGTATTGACACGTAGGGCTGGCCAAGCTGTTCTTATCTTTTTTAATGGATGAGAAATGGCTGCTGTTAATCCTGTGTGATGGCTGAACTCCCTGGGTCAAGTACAGCTCTCTGTTCGCTTGTCTGAGATCTGCTGTACTGTAAATACCTTTTCCAGCGTGAAACTCCTTTTTTTTGCCATTTCTGATGTCCCTGGTCCAACAGCAATATTGATTTCTTATATGCAGTGAACAAGATTTACTGCCCATTTTCTGGAGACGTTTCCTTGGGCTGCAGTACCATCCTCTTACCTTCCAGAAATGCCTTTTCATTTGGCTTTTCCTTCAAGGCCCTCAACCACTATCCAGCTCCTGGCAAGTTTCCCCCCCCACCCCATTCTACATTCATGGCTTCACCTCCACCTTTACTTTTGTCCCAAACTTGCAAAAAAGAGCCCCAACCCAAGGATTCACCTTGAAAAGGACATCCAAAGTCTGCTTTTTCTGCTGGGTAAAAACTTCTTGACAGTTCTAAAAGGCAGGGAGATGACTGTGAGATCAACAAGCTTCAACCTTGAAGGAGTAATCAGTGTTTTGAAAGGGACCAGAGAGAGGGGAAGAGAAATAGTTCCCCCTTAGGTGTCTTCCCTTTGTATTGCTTTTTTCCACACCAGTGTATAGGCTTGGCCAATCTGTTGTTATCTTCTGCTTTCAGTGAAATGCAATATTACTTCTTCTTGCTGATACCTGGACTTGTGGGTAAAATACAGTCTATTCAAGTGCTGTGGTCTTTGGACAATCTACATGGACACTGAACACTCCCTGGGAATTGCAATGCTCTGTCTGGGTCTGTGTGCACACAAGCCCTGGAGAGACACCCAGTCTAATTAGCAGTGATTGGGGGGAAGCAGCTCGCTCGTTAGGACGAGGATGCAATAAATAAAATATCAGCCAGGGAAGGGTGGGTGAGGCAGGAGACACAAACAGGGCCGTGCAAAAGGGTTTGGTTTTGGTTTTTTTTTTAAAAAAGAAACGCTGTGGGGAGCCCACAGTAAAGGAAAGACTGTCAAAAATGCACACAATATTCCGTTTGCTGCCTGCCCCCGTGGAATGCCTGGTATTATGCAGTCTGGGACTTCTGGGAAATCAATCCCATGCACATGACTGTGCTTCTCTTTTCCCAATAGCAGGGAAGGGTTTCAGCACATGCCAGGGAGAAGACGTGAGAGGCTTCTCTAACTGGCTTGTGTTTCAGCATTTGTTCCATTCATTAAATTAGCCCTTTAAAGACACTGGTGGAGGTTGCTGGTGGTTCAGTGCACAGCATGTTTTTGTGTGGAAAGGTTTATCTGCCATTGCTGCCTCAGCCTTTCTCAGTGCTTCAGCTTCCTCTTCTGTAGACTTGGGAGTGGTGTGAAGTTTGCATTAAGGATTATTAAATGCCATCTGGGATCTTCAGCGAAAAAGATTCCGAAGGGGCTCAACATAAAGTCAGGAAACCACGTTGGAAAAGTTTGCCCATGTGTCCTAAATGAAAAATATCTTGGATTTTAGTCTGGTTTAGCAGCTTGGGCAAAAGACTGCATCAGTGTTGAGAGGGTTTAATCTAAAAAAACCCCAAACCCTCAGCACTTAAAATGGGGCTTTTGGCCCAGTGTTTCTCTGTCCATATGTGTAAAACATTAAGGGGTGTTTTTGCCTGCTCTGACAGCTCCATTAGCACTGGTGCAGCAGGTACCCCCCAGCTCCTTCCTTAGAGCTCTTTATTCTGTGCTGAGGGGGTTTGTTCTGGCTGGGATCAGGCTGGCCCTCTGCTTCAAGACTGTCAGAAAAGGCAGTGGTCTTATATTTGTATAAAGGAGAGAAAAGGGAGAAGTTTTGTCCCGATTTGCAGTCTGCAGGTTCCCAAAACGTACAGCTCCAAAGTAAAAATGCTCAGTGAAAACTGGAGACATCCAAGTGTCACACTTGGAGGTGAGGGGATCTCAGCACTGGCTGGTTTCATGGGGCACCCAGGAGGAGAACCACTGGTGGGGTAGAACAAGGTCAGACAAGTCCTTCTAGGGCAAAAGAGCCGTTAAAAAATCATTTTGGTGCTTAACAGGAAGGCAGTGAAGCGACTAAAAAGCGGGTGTGATATGTTGAGATAATCTAATATAAGGAAGTACCCTGGAGGCAGAAGAAGCCGTGTTTAAAACCATCAGCAGCCACTGGAAAGCCTTATCAGGAGCAGCAGGAAGTTGGCATAATCAATCCTAGAAGGAACACGGTTCTCTGCTGCAGCAGGTAGAGCTAGGACATATTTCACATCTGGGTAATGTGACTTGGATTATCCTGAGTACAGCAGCTGGATAAAACTTTAAAAAATAAGAGCCAATCAAAAAAAAAAAAACAAACCAAACCACAAAAAAAGGCAAACTCAAAAAAAACCAAACAACACCAAAACAACCAAAAAAAGAAGAAATGTTGACTCTCTACTGTCCTCAAAGGATCACGTGCCACTTTTCACAAGAGGTCTCTGAATTCAAATGCTGGGAAGCAAAAATACATCCTGCCAAAGAGCTTTGCTGGTTAACTGAACAGTTTTCATGTGTCCTGTTAAAGTGGCACACAGCATTGAGGTTCTCTGTTAAAAACTGCTGTCCCTGCTGTTGTAGCTGTGAAATGATCCTCATCCCATAGGATGCTTCCAGATGTGTGAGGACAGACCCTTTCCAGTTGGAATGTTCAGACTTGTGACACAACTTCATGAAGATTTCCTGGCCTCCTGTCAATGGGCAGAGTCTGCTCATGGGCTGCTGCAAAGCAGGAGCAGCTCATTTTTCTGCTTCTGTCCTCCCTGTTCACCTCAAGGATGGAAATGATGGAAAACAGCCCTGGTACCGTGTAAAATCCAACAACTGGTGAGCCCCCAACTTGGACCCCAGAGTCAGAGCAGATCAAAACAGGCCTGTGTGACTTGCAACTGGAACATACTTAGGACTCCTGAAGATTAAAATCACAAAGCAAAGGTTTGGATTAACCTTGCCTTCCTTCCAGCATGGTTTTGGTGCAAGGATTCCTCTCAGGGTGCTGGGGGTGCCTGGGTTGGTTAGTCAGACAGACAGACAGACAGACAGACAGGCTGGTGTTCTGGGTTGCACTGGAAACGTTTTTAGCAAGTGTCTTCTTCAGGCAGGTGAGCACAACCCTTGTTTCTTTGCACGAGCCTTTTGTGTGTGTGTAAATGCAGTATGCAGGTAGGCACAGAGAAATAGTTGAATGTGTGTCTGTGCTCACAAATATAAATACACACAAGAGAGAACAAAAAAAAAAAACCCTCCTGAGTGAAAGAGGAGGAGGCAGACAAGGGAGGGAGGATCTGGGTGTGTAGTGCAGAGCGAGAGAAGCTTTTCCAGGCCTTCCAGAGGAAACAGGTGAGACAAACCATCCCCTTCAGGGCACTGAGAGACAGGGAGCTCTGGCACAGGAGAGCTTCCAGCCAGGGCTCTGATCCTGGCACGACGGAAACGGGACAGAAGTTCAGCATTGCCACTGGCTGAGCACGGGATAATGAGGGCACAGACAGCCACGGCCGGGCTCATTAGCCATTCTGCTGCCCAATTAGGCTGGGAGCTAATTGCTCACTAATGAGACCGTACCTGCTGAGGCAGCTGGGCTTCCCTGGAACTCGCGGCTGGAGCCGCAGCAGACGCCGGGGAGAACAGAGGCAAGATCTGAAACCAAGGAAATGGAAAAACTCCTCTGCCGCCGAGGAAGGTTTTTGCTGCCCCTGCCGCCGCTCCCCGGGGACAGCAGTTCGATTCCTGGCACCTCAATTAGCCCCGAGCTGCCACTGGAGGCTTCCTGTTCCTGGCATCCCACGGCCCTGGCACTAATGACGTGGAAAAGGAGTGGCTGAGGCGAGGATGCTGCGGGGGTTGAGGTGGAGGGTTGCTCTGACCCGGATTTCTCTCCTGAACATCCTCTGGAGAGCAGCCAAGGCTGGGGCTCGGGGGAGGAAGCGAGGTGGTTTGAAAGGCAGTAACCACAGACAAGGGTCAGCAATAGGATGTTGGAGAAAGCAAATTGCAAGCCCGTCCCTGCAGGATGTGGGGCCACATCAGCAGCCCTGGGAACATCTCCTGGAAAACGAAAGCTGGAAGCAGTGATGTGCTTTAACACCACACCTCAGCTGTCTCTCGACACAGACTTATTTTATCTAGCAGTGAAAGCTCAGGGAGTTAATTCTCATTGAGAATTAACTTTTGTGTGTGTCCAAAGGTTGTCTACACCCCTGACACGTCAGGCCATCGTGTGCACTTCTGTCCACTCAGCAGAACGTGGTGGTTCCCACTTGCCCCAAGTTTTACTGGGGGGGGGGCTTGGAGGCTTCCCCAGAGCAGCAATGGGAGTAATGCACAAAAAAATTCCTATTTCAGTTTGGAGACTCCCTGTCCCAAAAGGAAGCAGAGAACCACTGGCTCGGGCTTCACACTCCTGTGTCTTTTGGAACGGGCCCACACGGTTTTTGTGTGCAGAGGTGGCTGCAGGAGGGAGGGAATGAGGAGGGAAGGAATGCATTTCTCATTATGTGCTGCAGCCTCTCTGCTCTGGCAGCCTGAGAAGAGAAATTCTCTCTCTCCCTCCCCTGGCCCTCTACCCCCTGCAGCTTGCTGATTATTTTTGGCTGAGGTGGAAAGCACAGCCCTAGCATTTTTCCCAACAGGGAGTGACCCAAGCAGGAGGGGAGGGAAGCCTGGGGCTGTTCCCTTTGTGCTGTTTCAATCAATAGCCACACTTTTACATGTCCAGAGCTCCTTTCCTCTGAGCTCACCAAAGAGCTTTAGGAGCTATTCCACCTCTCCAGGTCACCCTCAGCTCTGTTTAGCAGAGGGGGAAACTGAGGCACAGTTACCCTCAGTCACACAGGCAGCCTGTGACTTCCCATCTGTTTTGTGTAAGCTTTTTTCCTCAGGCTCATCTCATGCTGTTGAGGGCCCTTATTCCCTGCTCTGACTGTTGTGCTGTGGTTCCCTCCTGGCTGCATCATTGCTGTTGGTACAGTTTGTGAATGGGAAGGTTCCTCTGGGTTGTGCCTTTGGTGGTCTCTTAAAATACATCCTTGAAAAGCTGGCTCTCTCAGGCACAGGGGCTTGGCTTTTGAGGAACAGTGCCATGAGTGTGGGAGTCAAGTTGACTGCAGAAATTGCATTTGGAAAGCTGAGTGGAGAAGAAAATTGTGGGGTCGGTGGCACCCCAAGGAGCCCGTGAGTGGTGTGTCCTCCCACTGCCAGACACCAGCACTGTGTGTGCAGGGTGAAAGCTCAGTTGGGTTTCCCAGGTTCTCCCCTCTGAACTCCCCCACTGCCCCAAGGCAAACTCAGGAGCAGCCTGCCTTGTTTCCTCAGCTAATAGGAAGCACATGAGTAGCACAGTCAGGCCCGGGGACAGCAGTTGGGAATGATTCATCTGGGACACAAACAGGAATCCGGATCTGGCTGATCCCTGGGCAGGGCCTGTCCACTGCTCCAGGCCTTTCCAGGGGGTGACTAAAACTCTGGAGTCCCCCTCCAGCCCCAGCAGTGACTCACTTCCTCCAGCCTTGGCAGCAGGGCTGTGCAGGAGAGCCAACTTTGATGCTTTGGGGCATTAAACCTCCCAGACCTTTTCTTCCCCCTCCCCTGCCCCTTCTGAATCTGCCTTGTTCTGCTCCGAGGGCAGAGTCCACCATTGTTTGATGTGGGGGACAGGAGGGGAAGCTCACAAAGGTCCTGGAGTCTCCAGCCAGAAATAAATAGTGTGTTTTAACACATTCAAGCCAGCAACAATGCTTTGGGAAAAGCAGAATATATGTATTAGCTGGGAAGTTGCTGAGTGTGTGCAGCTAGAGGGGGGGGAGATGGCTACTCTCGTTTTTGGGGGCTTATTTACTGTTTGTTCACATCTCTTGCTGGCCCCTGTTGATTTCCTGTAGCCTTCCAGGATGAACACACAGTCTATGGATGATAAAGGCTGTCTGTGATGGCCTGGGTTGGGTTTTACTTTTTCTTCCTGCTTGTCTAACAGATCTAGTGCGTGTTCCAAAGCCTGACGGGCTTTGAGGCAGCAAAGTCTAGAAGGGCAAGGCTGGAGCATCTCGGGGCGTTGAGAGTCCTGGCTTTGTACGGAGGGCAACCTGATTTTTCTGACCATGGCACACCAGATCCCAAATTCACAGGGTTTGGCTGGCATTTGGTGCAGGCTGCTTGTACCCTGGGCTTGCTGGTCTGTGACCCAGCCAGCCGTCTGCTGCTCCTGCCGCTCTCCCTGCCCGTGTGCCAGCAGGCTGGGGATTACTGGAGCAGAAGAGACAGGCTGAGGTGCCACAGCTCTGCCAACAGCAGGCAGAGCAAGGGGGAGAGGAGCTTAGGAGTGAGAGAGCATGTTCCTCCTCAGCCTTTCCTAAAGCTTGGTAATAACACATATTTGGAAAGACCCCCCCGATCCAGCCGCTTTTTAAAGCAGGAGGGCTCTGTTTTAGGAAGGCTGGCTGCCTATGTGGAAAGCTCAGGGAGGGTGGGGAAGGATTGTGACACCTGCTCCCCTTTTGGGCTGCTCCTGTCTCCCATGGCCGCGCTCCAGAGCCATGTGTCCCCCGGAGGAATCCCAACTGTGGAATGGGAAGCCTGGACGGCGCCGCTGCGGCCCCAGTGTGGGGACGAGCTCTGAAATTGGACCCTCTGCCCCTCTGCTCCAGCAGACTGTCCTGGCTGCCTCAGCAGCCAGAGCTGGCTGTGTCCCGGGGGGAATTGCTGGGCTGGTCACCGAGGTCTGTTCCACACGCTCCCCCCCTTGTATCTGCCATCCATCCTCCTCCCCTCCTTCCCTCGCCCTTTGGCACCGGCGCTGCCCCCGGAGCCGGGCCTGGCAGGTGGGCTGTTGTCACCGGGGCTGGCGCAATATGGCACGGCTGGAAAGCACCCGCGGCTTCCCTCCTTCCTCAAAACCCCCACATTCCTTCCCTGGCCTCCGGGGCTGCCTGGATACCGCCCTCAGCTGTCACGGGATAATAGCGTGGAGCCCTAATTACGAACCTCCCAGGCTCGACCAGAGGGGGCCGGGCAGCTCCATCTGGATCGTCTCTCTGGGACGGCAGTGGGGACGAGTGGAGCGGGGAGGGAGGGCAGGGGAGATGCTGCACAAATGTCGGGATACTCGGAAGCATCCAGAGACAGAAATAATCAGCCAGCTCCAGGGAGCACAGGGCTGGAGGGAGGTTTATGGAGTGGGGGCTCTGCAGAGGGACATAATGAGATGTGCACAGCTCAGCCAGCCTGGCACAGGGGAGGGCAGATGGACCTGATCCCAGAGCATCTCCAGGGGTCTATCCATCAATCCCTCTTGAGCTCCCACTGGACTTCCTGCAGTGAGGGGGGAAGCTAAAGAGTTTTTTTTTAGCTGTAGCATCTCCAGTGGAGACTTTGCAAGACCTGCAGCATCTCCATGACAAAGCATGGAGTGTGTTCAAAGGCACCTGCAGTGAGGCATCCCCTGCTGCCTCTCCAACCAGCTGCATCCTCAGGGAATGGGCACCTCCCAGCACTGGTGCTCTCTGCTTTCCCTGGGGTCTGGAGTTGTCTGGACCATAGTGGTGCTGCCTCACTCTTAAATGATGAAGCTCATTTTAGAATTCTCCGTCTCTGAGAGAAAAGACCTCTTATCCTGGAGGATTTTTAAGTGAGAAAGGATCAGACTTCCCAGTATTTCACCCAGATCAGGAGATAAGTGTGGACAGGGGATAAAAGGCAGCTGAGATCAGAGTGGGGAGAGATACCCTGAGGGCTGGGAATTGTTGAGCAAGGGGCAAAGAGGTGTAGTTTTTTGTGCTAGTCCGTGCTGGGTGGGTGCAGTGGACCTTCACACCCCACAAGCTCATATTTAATTGCTCTGTTTGCTGAGGGCAGCAGTGGGACGGGTACTTCAGCACTTCTCCAGGTGATGCCCTTTTCCTGAGGTGAGAGACAGAGTTCATTTAAAACCTGTGCAAGAACAACACAGGCGACTCTCAGAAGGCACCAAAGGGTCTGGAGCGAAAAATCCGAGTGCGTGGCACAGGCTGATCAGTCCTCTCGGGGCTAATGCACAGTGGCAGCTCTCCTGCTTGGCTTCCCGCTTGTGCACAGCCCTCTTCTCCCCCCCAGCCTCCCCTTCCCCTGGCTCCCCGCGGGGCTGTTCTTCCCGGGAGTTATCAGAGGGCAGCAGTGTGGCACCGGCCGCCGCCGCTCCCGCTCCTCTTCCTGCCGGGTTTAACCCAAGGTCAGGCAGCATCATGGCATTTTGCAGCCTCGTGAGTTCCTTGGGAGATTTAATTTTCAAAGCTGTTCTTCCCGACAGTCCCCCCGGGACAGACCTTGGCTGGGGTCCAAGGGCCCTGTGACTGCCAAAAGGAGCTGCACCAGAGGCCAGGCCGACCAATAATAGCTCTGTTCCAGCAAAGAAAGAAAGAAAGGAAAGCAAAGCAGTGGGGAGAGAAAGGGAGGGGACCCACGGCCCTTTTGGCCCCAAGCAGGCTCAGTGATGCCTTCAGCAAAGCACAACCTACAGCTGACACGGGAATAAAGCACACGAGGATGGGATGTGTGTGTACTGCCCTGTTCCCTCAAAAACAGCTGCTGAGGATCTGCTGCCCAGCACAGAGGGGGGGTGTTCGTGGTTATTAGGAGGAGAGAGAGTTTCCAGGTTGTTTCTTTTCTCTTGGAAAACAGAGAAGGGGCTGCTCTTGGTGCTTAAGGAAGCGATGGGCTCGCCGGCGTGGCGATGGCCGGATAGCACATGGAGAAATGCTGGATAAACTTTTGTCCCCAGTCAGCCAGTGGGCTTTGCCAGAGACCTTAGTCCTGACCTGTAACATCATCTGCTGCTCCAGCCCCAGGCTCTGCCAAACATGAAGTTCTTCCAACCTGATTTGCTACCCTGGCTCTCTCAGTCCAGAGAGACAGCTCAGCCCTGCTCCGTGCTGCCTGCTGTTCCCACACTGGATTCCTCCCTTCCGTCCTGACAGACCCCCTGTTTTCATCACTGGGAATCCACTTCCAGCTTATTTCATTGCTGGGAATCCCCTTTGGTTCCTGTGGCTCCAACCTCCTCTCTTTCCCCCCAGTTGTTGCAGTTTCTCCTTTCCCCTGGTTCTCAGTTCAGCACAGCAGTTCAAATGACAGCAAAGGGGAATCAGCTCCAGGGGTGTCTCTGCCACAGCCCTGTCCTGCTTTGGACCCTCAGAGAGGTGGTAACAGGCTGATGGAAGGGACCAGTAAGTACCAAAAAATGGGTATGTTTGATGGTGAGGGGAGGCCTGCCAAAGGATATAGAGTACTCCAAGAGGCAGGATGTTGGATGTGGTTTTTGGAATTGTAGGGTTAGTAAGGAGGCCATACAAGGTGAGAGACATCATGATCCTTTCTAGAGCCAACCCCCACTCTGAAATCTGCTGGTATTTACACTGTGATCCAGGTGCTGTTATTCACTGCCTGACCACTTCCATTCTGGCACACTATGGAGTGCAGTGTTGTGTTCTCTGGCTCTTGTCTCACCTGAGCATTCACTCCCTGTTGCCCCAGGCCGTGTGGGTTTGCCTTTCCCAGTGCCACCTCCTTTGGCTGGACTGTGCCAGGCCAGTCAGGGGCTGCCCCCAGCAGCTGCTGGGCTGCACTGAGATGGCCTTGGTCTATCTGTTTGTACTTTATTCTATTTACAGTCTTAGAAGCAAGGCAGGAATTAGGGAAGGAGAAGGTGGTTATTTTAGATGTTGCTGGTCACAGGCCAGCAAGCTGGGAAGGCAGGGGATGTGGGGGGGGGGTGTGGGGAGCCAGGGGTTTGCTAAGTCTAAAATCCTCTAGTGTTTCTGTAGGCACGAATGCAAAACCCAAACCAGAGGTGGTTTTGGTTTCGACCTTGTAAAATGAAAACATGACAACTGAGCTGTTGCCAAACCCAGTCCCAGCTGCCTGTGCTCCAGTCTAGCTCTGGTCCACGGTCCTGCCATCCCTCCTGGCTATCCTGGCAGGCAGAGGCAGCAGGAAGCAGGAGGCCTTTTCTTCCCAGATGGGCTTTAACACTTGCCTGCAGCAGCCAGGGGGTGGGGGGGCTGTCTCAGATGCTCCCAGACCTCCACTCTGTAATCACAGCTTTCTCTGGAACTTTATTGTGCAAACCTACCCTGGAACAGCCTCTGGAACCACGTTTGGGGCTCTCCAGCAGAGTTAAAAGCAGGAGCTTCCCCAAGCAGGGAGTAGAGCTGCTGGATTTGTTGGAAGGCAGAGCAGCCAGATGGTGACAGGGAAGGGGAGGGGAGGAGAAGGGGAGTTTGTGAGGGAGCAGCTCCATATTCCAGTTTCCATTTGAGGCTCTGCTGCCATGAGAGTGCCCTGACAGAGGCTGTCTGTGGCAAGATGCAAGGGCTGAGAGCTGGGGAAAGAAGGGGGTAGGGATGGGGAGATGAGGGAAGGCAGATGGACATGGCCATGGCACTGTGTACTAGAATGAAAATTGATATATGCACTTGCATCTTCCAAATAACACCTGGGGCTAATAGTTCTGGGTTGGAGCATGACTCCAACCACAGAAATGCTCTGCAGGAGAGGGGTGTCTTTGAAGCTGTTTGGGTTTTTTTGACAAGTAGCAAATATAACACCTCTGTCCCCCTACAAAGAATGGCAGAGCTGGACCCCTACGAGGGTTGAGGAATCTGTTCCGACTGTTCTTGTCTCTCCTACCCCAGTGCCTGCTCCAACCTGTTCCCTGAGCTGAGCAAGGGGAGGGGATGGAGGGGAACTTTATTCCCTCCTGTTGACTTTTGCTTTTATTAGTTGGAAGCTGTAAGTTGGCTGCCTGTGTTCTGACTATCAAATCATTTCACAGGTACTGCTGATCAGGTTTGTACTGGAGTGAGTGTCTTGGCACCAGTGACCACAGTACAGGACCTGAAGAAATGTTATTTGTCACAGTGTTACAGGAAGGATGTGTGGGTTTGAGGAGAGGTTTTCTGATGCTGTTGGGTGGAGAGATCAGGATTTAAGGCATGAATTTGACTGCTCCCAAATCTTAGGTCTCGTGGCGAGAATTGGCACAAACTGTGGCTTTATCAGTCCTACAGCAGGACAATGTCAAATGTTTACTGGCTTTGCATCCACCCATCCTTAAACCAAGCTCAAGGAGCACATTCTTATGGAGGGGAGATGTGAGCATGACCCTGTGTCTACTTCAGAAAGGTGTTTTGGCATTTTCCTCAAGCAGTTGTACGTTATGTTCTGTGCATGGGGGGTGTGAGATCAGGACATGTTTTTTCCAACTCTGGCTTTAGCCCTTGGTGTTTGTCTTCGAGGAGGATGGAATTTCCTACTGAGCACACAAACAACACATTTGAGCGAGTCAAGCCCTGCATGTGATGCTGGAAATGAATCTGTTTGGGATTTTTGTTGTCTACATATAATGCCCCCTTTTAAAAAAAGGGTTGCATGTCTGGGGAGATCTTAGCTCTGAGCGATGGGGAAGATCAGCTATAAATAAATTTATGACACAGCTACTGTATATAGCAAGAATGCCTCTAATTTTTCCTGAAGACTGCAGCAAGTGGTAGTTTAAATAAAAAAAAAAAATCAGGGGAAAGGGGACTAGTCTTCCAAAATATGGAACACCTCATAAAGCTGGGGAGGTAGGAAACAAGTTGAGCAGCCCCAGCCATGGTCCAAACTCTGGGGAGGCAATACTGTACAGTACATAAAGCCCAGGGAGTCAGCTCAGGATGCCAACTAATGAGCTTTTTAATTAGCTGCAATCACAGGCGAGGTTTAAAGCCCAAATAAGTAAGTAAATTAAAGATTTAAAAGGCTGAACAGAATCAATGAGGGGTCGGCACTTAAAATATTAAAATGGCAGAGCAGTTCCCTTTGCAGTCAGTCTGCAGGGCTGCAGCAGAGCTGTCCCTTTAAGGAAGCAGAAGGCTCGGGGTTTTCTGGTCCGAAGCCCTCTGGCTGGAACGTGCCATGTGCAGAGCCCCATAAATCATCCTGTGCTCCCAGGCTGCAGTCCAGCAGGGTGTCCGTGTGTCCCGGGACCTGCAGGGCGTTCCTGCAGGAGGAGGGGCCCGGCCAGGCCCCCCTTTGGGCTGCACTCCAGGTGTTTCCCCCCCAGCTGCATCCCGGGAGGCCGCGGGGACCACGGCCAGGAAACTTGCAGGCAGCTTGGAAGCCTTCCCTGCTCTCTGCTCTGCAGCAGGGGATGGGCTGTGCAGATTGCACCAGCACGCCCTGGCTCTGAACCCTGCAAAGCCTGCTCACTCTGGGGGAGTGGTGGCAGTGGGGGGACTGTCCCCACCTCCCAGGCCGTGGTGCCTCTCAGGACCCTTCCAGCAGAGTGCCTGGCCCCTGCCAAACTTGTCTTTCATAGAATCATAGGATCAGCTGGGTTGGAAGGGACCTCTGAGATCATCCAGTCCAACCCTTGATCCAACCCCGCTGTGGTTCCCAGCCCATGGCACTGATGCCACATCCAGTCTCAGCTTAAAAACCTCCAGGGATGGAGAATCCACCCCCTCCCTGGGCAGCCCATTCCAATGGCTGAGCACCCTCTCTGGAAAGAAATTCTTCCCAATATCCAACCTAAACCTCCCCTGGCACAGCTCAAGACCCAGCCCTCTTGTCTTGCTGATGGTTGCCTGGGAAAAGAGACCAACCCCCCCTGGGTCCCCCCTCCTGTCAGGGAGTTGCAGAGAGTGAGGAGGTCTCCCCTGAGCCTCCTCCTCTCCAGGCTGAACAGCCCCAGCTCCCTCAGCCTCTCCTCACAGCACTTGTGCTCTCTGTGTTACTGTGGGGTGCTCTGTCACCATTACCCTGTTGTCATGACCCTTTATCTGTGTCTACCCACTGGTGTTCAGAGGCCCTGAAAGTCAGGTTGCCAACTCCATCCTTCCCACCTGCAACTGTGGGAGAGAAGCAACCGTGGAGACAGCCTGATCCCAGTTCATCAGAATGAGTTCCTTTTCCGTAATTATACCCAGGGACCAAGACAGGGGTCAAGCTCAGGGAGCATGAGGTGTTCAAGATCTCTTTACCTACAATATCCAGAGCTGTGGTCCTGTTCAGAGGTAGCTCCCTTGGGGGGACGAGTGCACTTGTCTTGTACTCCTGTGTTGGCCGTGCTGCTGGACACACAGAGGAGATAATGAGGAATTCTGTAGGGAGGGATTAAATCTGGGGACAAGCCTAGCTTGTCCTCCTGTCAAATCTCAGCCTGGCAGCTTTATCTTGGAGAACCACCGTGTATCCAAGTTGTCAGTTTAAATCTACAGTGACTCCACTGAGGCCAGAAGTGCTGCAGTGGATTTGTGTTGGTGCAAAAGAATGAGAATGTGTCCCCCATCATCAGAGAACGTTAGGAAATTAAAGGACATGGCTCCTGTGTGGCATTAGGATTGTGCACTAGTTTTTTGCAGCTGTCCAGCCTTGCAGGACATCGTGTTTCTGCTGTCTCTAGGAATTTTTGTGGCTCACGGTTCAGAGCGGAGCACAATTCATTTAAAAGTAAAAAGAAAAAGTAACTGAGGAAGTTAAAACGCTTTTAGGACCGTTTTATTTTAAACTGCTGACCCTTTGGGCTGCTGGAGCAGCCTGTGCTGTGCTCCATGGCGTGCCTGGGTGCTCAGGTGTTTGTCACCAGAGCCCTTGGCGTGGTGGCTGTGCAGTGACACGGGCACCCCTCTGCTCTGACACGGGGGTATTGTTGGTGTTGGGGGAAATGGGGCATTGCTGGCAACAAACTGCCACCTTTCCCACATGTGTGACACACGTCAGAAGCAATTCCAAATCACCAGGATGTCCCCTTGTGCCTCTGCAAGCAGGCAGAGCGAAAGTAGGAACTGCTCTTCGTTATGCTGATGCTCGTGGCTGCCCTCAGGGAGGGAGAATGCTAAACAACCTCAGTCCCCCAAGCACGAGGTGCTTTGGAGAGCCAGGTAAGCCCTGTAAGCCAGACTCTTGCTCTAAGTACCACTGTCACATAGGCAATAAACTCCTTACAGTGCTTGGGATAGAGGGAAATGATGCTTTGTTAAAGTCTTTTGTCTGAAGGTCTCCAACAGCTTTGTGTCAGGTGATAAAGCCTTGCTTTGCACCTCCAGGAGGATAAATCTTACTGTCCTAGGGAAAGCCTGAGGCATGAAGAGGTCAGAGGAGGCAGTGACAGAGTCCAGAAGTTCTGGCATCCTCTGCCCAGATGTCCACCTCTGGCAGCTGGTGGAGTGCTCGTGCCTCTCCCTGAGTCTGATATTTCAGATGCTGCTGTGTAGAATGGAGAGACATTTTGCTCCATTTCTATCAGCTGTAGTTTCATTTGCCAGCCAGTCCCTGCCTTGTCCAGTCCCCTGCACTTCCATTCTTGGGACTGCCTTGATTAGAAGCTGCCACTGGACCAGTGTTCCCCTCTGGGCCAAACAGTGCTGTCAGACTTGATAAACCCATGGGGGCACAAGCAGAATTGGAGTCCAGGCTTGGGAAAACTACTTCTTCTTTTCCTTTTTTTTTTTTTTTGGTCCTTTTAGGCAAAACAGCAACACAGTAATTCAAAGCTGTTCGAATTTGGATAGGCAACGGGGGCCAAATGGGTTTGTTCAAGGGAAGATTTACTAAGACTTGTGTAAAAGAGGGGAGGAGAGGGACCAGAGAGGTGGGAGGCACAGAAGAATCCAGCCCCCAGTGGCCTTGAAAGCAATCTGCAAGTGAGTGCTGTCTCCACACTGATGGATTTGCTGTCACCTCTCCCTGGCATGAGGTGACAGATTTCTCTGTGGGATGAAGCCAGAACCAATAGCCATCCATCACTGGGAGGACAGGCAGGAGCAGCAGGGAGGCACAGGGGAAGAAAGCAAACCCTGGCAAAACGTTTCTGTGCCCTCCTTCCCCATCAGTGCTGGGTCAGGGGGAAACAGGTCTTCCAGAGGATGGAATAGTGGGGTCCACTGCTGGGAGGATGGAGGGATTTGAGTCTGGGGACAGCACATGCACTCGTAGGGAAAGCTGCTTCCAGAAGGGAGAGTGCTCTGCTTGGGAGACTCCTCTTGGGAATTTTATGGCCATATTACATCATGTTGCATTATGTTACCCAGACATGGGGGAAAGGCTCCTGGAATGGCTGGTGGTTTTGGCCTGGCTGCTGGAATCCCAGTTCCCAGAGGATGGAAGGGCTGGGAAGGGCACTGCTGGGTGGCAGCTGGGTCAGGGCTCTCCCAGAGGCTTGCCAAGGTTTTGCCAGCTCTGCCTCCTTCTGTGCACGACCTGAGGGACTCCCTTGAACACCCCACATCCAGGAGACTTCTCTGCACAAGTGAGGTTAAACACCAGCAAGGGTGGCACAGACTGGATGGGAGCATTTTAGCTGGAATTCAGGAGATGCTTCTCTGCTTTAGGGCAGCAGAGTTCTAGAGGGACCTCCAAGTGATGGTGCAGTGTAAGATTAGTTTTATGATGAGTCTTGGTCAATTGGAGACAGGGATGCAGCAATGACAAACACTGGAGGTCTTCTCCTGCCTTTTATGACTGTTCTCCTTGATGAAATAACCACAATTTCCAGGTTTTGATAGTCCTGTCTGTGGTTTTACCACTCCTCTGTCATATGTAAGTAAACACCAAGGAAGTTTGGAGCGTGGATTTTGCATTTGGAGAAAATCCAGATATTCTCTATATAGTTGTTAAATGAGAGAATAGGCCAGATATGTGGAAATATTTCTGTATGCTTGACCATCCCATAAAGCCAAAAGGATAAAGCCACTTCATCCGTTTGGATGTTCCTCTAAATCCTGCTAAGTGTGTTTCTCAGTCCTTTATAATCTAAATAACTTGGTAAACCTGACCCAAAAAAATTTCTGTATAGAGCATTTACTGCTAAACTGTTCTTACAAAGAGCTAAAAGGGAACCTCCCCCCCCAGCTTTCTGCTGAAAAGCAAAGAGCACAGGAGTGTCCCTTTAAACTGAATTAGCATGCACAGACCCTGGGCTGCTGTTGAAGCTTTGCTGCTCCCAGGCCTCAGACTTTGCATCTGGTTTTTCATTTCCAATAGGCTAATGTGCTTTGACACTGCACCCCTCTGGGAAGTTGCTGACAGGCAGTGTCAATATTTCCTTCAGAAAAAAAACAAAACAAAAACACGACCCAACAACCAAACCAAAGTACAACCCTCTGCAGTTGTTGCTTTTCAGAATCAAATTATGGAGCATCCAGGCTGGAAGCCTCCACCTGGAGAGGAGGTTCCCAATGCATTTCCTGCATCCCTGGAGTGAATTTTTTCCGTTGTCTTTTCCTTCTCCTCTTCAGAAAAGAAGAGGCATGTGAATATTCACTGTCATTTTTGGCAGCTGCTGGACTGGGTTGTGCTGCTGTCTATGCCAGGCTGTTGTGCTGTCAACTGGAAGCGCTCCAATATTCAGGAGTCAGGCACCCAAAACCTGGAGGTTGGCATGAAAAGTCAGGAAAATTAAAGGCAGACGTTTGGAGGACTGCTTCTCTTTGCTTTGCTTACGTTGTTGTTGTTGTTGTTGTTTTACTTCTTCACTTTGACATTCCAACAGTTTCGCGTTCAAATTTTTCTGTAAACTCAAAGGCTGGGGATTCTCCTGGAAAGTGAGGAAGATAGAGGTCTCAGACATAAGCACTTGGCTCCAGGAGGGGAAGGCTTTGTGAAAACCACTAAATATCCAGAGGCTTTGGTGATAAATCACAAGTGTTGACAGCAGCTGAGCTGTGTTTTCCCCGGGGCTCTGGTGGTGCTGGTGGGAAAGGAGAAATTCTCACCCTTCTTTTCCTTTCCATCTGGACAACCCACACCCCTGTCCATTGAAGGAGAAGGGACACAAAGGACACACCCTGACTCCCACCTGGGACACACTGTTGGCATCACTGCTGGGACTGCTCAGGGTCTCCAATACCTGTTTTATTTCTTGGTTGTCCTTTTCCCTGAGTTCCCATAGCCCTCATGCAGGTGAGCCAGGCAAAAAGGCAGCTCTTAGCAGCCTCACTTTTATTTTGGCTATCTGTGCAACGGTGCTGTGAAGGGGGCCAAGGTGAATTTCTCGAGCTCATATGGTTTATGTAGAATTTTAAATAGCTCCTTGTTTAGCAGGGAGCTGTTTACCTTAGAGCTGAATTAGCAGCACTGGATTATCCAACTATGGTGCTGTTTTGCCCTTAAGCAGACTTGGAGTAAGCTGCCCAAAGTCAGCCTTATGGGGCTTTAATGGCTGGTATTTGGGGACTGGAGGGGGGGACTGTAAAGCCCAGCAGCACCTCCCTGACTTTATTCCCCTCAGCAGCAGCTCCTGGGGGGCTGTGCTGGCTGGTCCCACGGTGGGGACTGTAATCCCTGCTGAACTTGCAGCTGAATCACCATCTGGCCCCGGTGATTTACTGTCTCTGAGTTCCTCTGCTCGCTTCATAACTTCCTCCTTGGAGAGTTTGGTGTCTGCTGAGGCCACGTTCTGATATCCCATGCAAAGGGCTTCCAGAATAGAAATCTCTCCATTGTCCTCAAAGGAAGAGACAAGACACACAATTAACTTTCCTGCTACTTCCTTTTAAAGGGGCTGAGGGTTTATAACCATGCACACATCCTTCTTGCTGCTTATTTATGTGTCCTTCTGGCTTCAGAGAGTCTTTATTGCTAAATGTATTTCTTCTCGTGTTTTCTTATTAGCTACTCTAATTTCCTCTTTGAAACTCTAATGACATGGGTTATATTCTAAATGGCCACATATTAAGGGGACAATTGTCTTTCTCAAGGATACTGAGAAAATTCTACCTCCCCTTAATCCCACACACAGAAGCTCCTGTTGCAGTGTCCAAAGTGGCTCAACAATTAATGGGATGGTTTGAATTCCACCACACCCCCCCCCTTTCTTCATTCTCTTTCCTCCTAGATCCTTATGACTGAGGATCTAAAAGGACCTAAAAGGAAAAAAAAGCAATCCTCTGGTCGCTGTGACAACTTTAAGTTGTTCCATTTGAAACAATTCTGCAACACAACACCTACAATTTTTATTTCTGTTTCCTAAGTGAACACCCAGTGCCTGCACCCAAACATTATAACAACAAGGAACAAAGAAAAACAAAAAAAAACCCAGAGGTTTCTCTTTGTGAAGAGCAACCAAGAACATTCTTGGTCCTGGTGTGGCTCAGCACTCCCATGAGAACTCCAGTGGGAATATTTTATGTTGATGGACCCTGGAATGGCTCTGGGTATGATTCTGCTCTGCACTGGGCATTGCCCAGCAGAGACCTCCTCCCTCCCTCTGAACGAGCTAATCCTGACCTGGAAAAGAGAGAGTGCCTGTTAGATACTCCACCCTAGGTAATTACCTAATTACCTGAGGCCGGGGTTAATTACCCTGGGTGGATGGCCAGACACCACCGTGCTGGCTCTGGGCTCTCTGTGAGGTGTGGATGGAGCAGCTCCTGTGGGGCTGGCTGTGATATTTCTATTCAAATGTGCTCTGCCATCCCCTTAATGTATCAGGACCTCGGGAATGCCGAATTAATTAACTTTCACTGTGATTTCACGGCTCTTTAATGATCTCTTTGTTATGGGTGGAGAACTGAGGCACAGAGCAATTAGGGACTGTCTCAAGGTCACCCAGGAATTCTCTGGGAGAGCTGGAGATTGAAGCCTATCAGTGATATCTCTTTTGAAAGGTTGTGGGCAGGTGCATCAGCTTGGAAGCTGCATCCCAAGGATGACTTGCTGCATTGTAGTTTTTGGGGTGTGTGTGGGATGATCAACCCTCGAGAGCTGTGGGTTCAGTCAGAGGCTTTCAGATAAACCCTGGCTTTGGCACTGCAGCTCTGTTCAAGTGCAGGAATGAGATTAAAGGTGAAGTTTCAGCCCAGAGCTCAACCCCAGGCAGGACAGAAAATAGAACTAAGTGAGGTCTCAGGGTTTTTCCCCAGCCTGGAGATGCTCTGTTGGCCAGAATGTCACTTCTGATTTTATCTGTGCCTTTCTCTCGTCCTTTCTCATTAACCCCTTCTCCCGTGGGACTCCTCAGCCTGCACAGAGCTCTGCCCTGCAGCCCCCGTGGCTGCTGGGGGAATCATTCTGCCTCTCTGAACAGGAATCCCCAATATGTGGATTCCCTGCTCTTCTCTCCAGGCTCTCCTCTAGTCTCCCCTGCTTCTTCTTGTTTACATTTTAACTATTTTTGTGGCTCTCCTTTCTCACAACACCCAAGTCTGCGCCACCTCTCCCCTTGCTAACGTGAGATGTTCCTCCTTCCCACTCCACCTCCTTGCCACCCTGCTCTGAGGATGATGGTGGGACTGGAGCCAGGGGCTGGCAGACCTGTGTGCTGGGCCAGTAACAGATCTCTTGCTGTGTGTTTGGACAAGCTGAGTTTTCTCTCCCTCCCTGCTTCTTGCAAAGTGTGCCAAGGGGGAAACTTTGGAAGACTTTGGAAGTTGCTTGTTGAGGTTTCAAGATTTGGTGCTTCCCCACTGCCCATCAACTCTTCCTTCCCTGCTGCTGTGCTGGGTGGTCTTGTCAGAGTTTTGGTGGTGCCTTTCAGCAGGTTTTGGGTGCATCTTCAAAGCACTTCACCTCCAAAGCACTTTGCAGATGTGAACCCCTTTGCCTGCCCTCGTTACACAGTAGTTGTGTAACAAAAAGGACCATAAGTCACAGAGTAACCTCGGGTAATTTACCCCTAATGTTGCACCCTAAAAACTGGTCTGAAAAAGGTACAAAGTGGACACGAATTTGCCCAGAATTTGTACATCTCTATCATTCAGTCTGGTAGCAAATTCTTTAGGAAAGAGTTCCGTTAGCACCTGTGCTACACAAATGACAGGTCTCTTTTTGGTATGCATTGCATTATCAACAATACCTCATTTTATAAAGCCTCCTCCTGCTCCCCACACACTGTGTTCATTTAGGATTTTCCACAGGCTCAGTTCCCCATATACTTTTCAGGAAACACTGTTAATTCTCTTTGCAGCTTCGTTCCTCACCTGTGAAACCTCTAATCTGTGTCCTTTAACCCAAAAAGTTCTCATGTTTTGCTTGTTTGATAAAGGGTATTTGATTCTGGCACTGGGAACCCAAGGAGGCTCATTCCCACAGTGTACTGGGGTATCCTTTTTATGGAATACAAGGCTTTGGAAGAACTAATGTTGTGTCATTCAAGTGAAGTGTCTTAAGAGTTGAGAGCCTGCCCTTCCCTGCAACTTCCACTTTGAGGGAGTGTGTGAGATGGGCTTGGATACTGAAGGTTCTGCTGTGGGGCATCACCCAGGGCTGGCTGCAAAAAGGGTGGATGTAAACCACAGGGAATTAAGGTAGATATTAGTGTAGTGTCTGACTCAGCAGCAGAAATGGAAAAAGGAAATCCAGGAAAAATGTGTCAATGAAAAGAATCATCCCCTGGGCTATTTTATTAAAGCTCCTGAAGGCCATACCCCATCTGTCTGCTCTTTTCAGAGCCATGGGGTGAATCAGGCTTTTCACATCGTGTCAGAGACATGAGACACTCTTTCTGTGAAAACTGGGGTTAACTGTTTCCCCCAGTTCTGGTATGAAGCAGGTGCTGTGGAAAAAGGCTGCTGTGCACTGTGTAACTGGGATCTGGCTGGGAAAGGGCTGGAATTTGCTGCTGTCCATACAGGAATTCCTAGGTTCAGGACTGATGTAAATTATTAGTGAATAAGCTCTGGAACACTCCCAAGTAATGGTGTGGGCCAGTCTCATGTTCACTGAAGCTGAAGGAATTGCATCACCTGGGAAGAGGGAGAACCTGCTGGATCCTGGTGTTTGGTTTAACTGTAAAGGGAGGGAGATTCTTCTCCACCAAATGGACCTCGTAGGTGTTACTGGTGCTGAAAGGAATAGTCTGGGAGGTGTTCCCAACACACCAAGTGGCTTGTGCAGCTCTGCCTCGTGGCCACTCCTTCCCAAGGTGTCCATAAGGGGCACTGCAGGGTAAGGAATGGGGACACCACACCGGTCCCACAGGGAGGGTTTGGCATCAGAGGACCCCACTGGGCACAAACAGCCATCCCAAATAACCACGAAGGGCTGTCTGCACTGAGGGTTTCCACAGTGTTGGTAGGAACAGGGATGGAACTCGCCTGGCTGTGAGTGAATTAGATGATAAATGTCTGTCGGGTGCCCTGTCACTCGTTCCCTGCTATTCTTGTCTCTCTTAGCAGAACTTTGAGAGTCAAGTGACTGTAGGGCAGGAATGTACCAGCAATTCTGTGATGTAAAAGCTGAGAAGCACAAAGCAAATGAAAGGCTGTGCATGTCTGGATGGATGAGATGGCGTATTTGTGTGTCTGTGTTACTTTACCTCTGTTTCTGGCACAATTGGATATAAGCAGATGTACTCAGCCCTGCAGGTATGAATGGGTGCTCAAGCACCCAGAAGAGAGCCTGTGAAGGTGCTTAAAGACCTGTATTTGTGTGCTGAAGTGTCTGTGCCTGGCACAGATGATATATCTCTGTGTGCAGTCAAACACAACCTTTTGACTGTGGGGCAGAGTGACAACTCTGGGAGCCATGGCTGAAAGTGCAAGGCATGTCTGAAAGAATTTTAGAAACACTGAGTGCATCATCATCAGCATTTTGATTCCAGAATTGACAGAGGAGTCTTCAGTGGGGGGCTGATCCCATGTCACTACAGTCTCAGCTTCCTTTTTCCCTTGTTTCAAGCAGACTGGTGCCCATACACATGCTGGAAATGGGAAGTTCTGTCTCTCTCCCAAGATTAGCCTCCAAAGAGTTAATCCATGCAAAAGAGGGAAAGGAAGGGGCTGCTCTGAATTTCTGCTCCCTGGATTCCAGCCATTCTGCTTGGGCTTTGGCTCAGCAAGTCTTCCAATCCTCCCTCCTTGCCCCTTCCTCCTTTCAGGCCTTCCCTGACAGTTGAAATCTCTGTTCCTTGGCTCTTCCCAGTGGAAGCCCCGCTCTGGAGCAGCAGTAAATCTCTTTGTGCAGCCTGGCCAACTCCACTTTCTCGGGAGGAGGGAGTCAAGCCTGGGTTATCACCTGCTTGTGGTCTCATCTATCACCTTGAATTGTGTTGCAGGATGAAATTACTCATCCAAAACTAATGTTAAATTTAATCAAGTCTGGAGCAGAGAGGATTAATGGGCTGTGCACACACAGGCACACGTCTGGCAAAGGGGCTGCGACCCCAGGCAAAGTTTGAAAAGCTTGCTGGAAATTAGGAAGCCAATCACCAGGTAGGGTGAGGGAAGGCTGCAGGAATCCTGCATCCCTCTGCAGGAAAAAAACTAGGCTGTGGGAGCAGCTTCCTCCTGGTGAAAGTGGAGATAACTCCTGGTGGAGTCATCCATGAGTTTATCCAAAGGGGAGCAGTGTCTCTCCTGTGCTCCTTGTGTAGATGGAGCAAGCCATGGAAGAGGAAGGCTCTTAGGAAATGACTGTATAAGCCATAAATATATTTGGTGGAGACCAACAGCATCTGTGTTGTGCCTGGAGAAATAGTCTCTGTGGAAGAGCAGAGCCTTGGGGGGTGAACTGTGTGGGAATGTTTAGCAATTGCAGAAGGCAAATGTCAAAACCCAGGACAAAGCAGCTCTTAGAGCTTCTCTGAGTGCCTGCTGGAGGATGCAGGACACTCTGCAGGACTGGCCTGGGGCTGGGAGCTGGGAAGTGTGGGTTCTCTTCCCTGCTGTGCTCACTGCAGTGCTCTGGGACAGGCTCTGGGAGCTCCGTGGAGCTCCATCTCTCATGCTAAGCTGGACTGGGAAGGTGGGATGTCACAGGATGCCCTTCAGCCTGAAAATCCATGAGCATTCCAGGCCTGCAGCAGTGAGGAGTTGGCAGCCTCTGACTGTTCTGTGCCCGTTGAGTAGTTCAGGGGTGTAAGCACTACAGATATTCAGCACCCCTAGAGTGCTTTGTGTGTGAAGCACTTGACAGAAGCCAGGCCCTCACTGGTGCCCTGGTGACAGGCCTGAATGAGTTCTGTTGCCGTGATGGGGACACTGAGGCACAGAGTGACCGTGGGTGCCAGGTGCTCTGGTTGTGCCCTCCCTCCCACTCAAACCCTTGGATCACACTGCCTTATCACCTGACAGCGTTTTTCAAAATCAACAGCCTCCTAAAGCTTTTCATCATATGCTGCAGATGCTCTGAGGAGCCCATTTATTTCCTTCACAGGGGGGAAAAACAAAACCAAAATGAAAACCCAACCTTCCCCTAACCCGCCACATAAACCCTCTCTAGTAAGTAAAGCAAATGTGTTTGAGGGGGTGAGTAGTTCACCCCCAAAGCAAACAGGGTATTTCTCTCCCTCTCTCTCTCTCGGGTTTGGCTAAAAAAAGCAAATAAACCACAGAGGAAGCACGTCATGGTGCAAACCATAACCAGATGGTGTGGGTGAGAGCGTGGGAGGGGAGAGGGGGTTTCTCCGAACGGAATATGCATGTGAGAGAGGAGAGCCACAGAGAAAGGCAGTCACCAGAGAGACCTCTTGTTTGTGTGGGGGGTTTGGGTTGCCCCCAGCCTGGCTGAGAGCCCTCCCCGGGGGAGTACTGGGGGAAAGGGGGAAAGCCTGTGATTGAAACCGAGATTTCTGGGGGCCGCGGGTGGAAAATAAAACAGGGCAGGACTCCCCGGGATCAGCAGCAGCCTGAAAAACACCTCACTAAGCTCCTTTCTTTTTCTGTCTCGCTGCCCCACGCTGTCAGGTGCCTCTCTGGCTTGCCACCTCTTTCCTGAGGTTCCCAGGATTCCATTCCCATCCCTTCTCTCCCTGCACCTTTCCCTCACCTCTCCTTTGCGTCGGGCCAGGGGGAGAAAGAATGTTTTTCCCCCCGTGGTGGTGGTTCTGTCAGGTGGTTTGTAGCTGTGAACCAGGCAGGGCATTCATGCTGGACACTGCTTTTGCTTCTGTAAAATGTAAATCCCCTCTTGCAAGGCAGCCAGAGCTGCTGTTAGACCCCCCTGCCTTCAGTGCTGGAAGGAATGGGGAGACTCCACCATGCAGGGCCATAAACCAGCCCCAGTGTGGTGGAGCCTGTGGGCACGTTGGGTAAAAGGTCTCCTCTTGCTGCCCCTTTGGTTTGGCTCAGTCTTGTCACCGTGTTGCAGGTCATTTTTTGGCACAGGGGATCAAGCAAAAACATCAGCATGAAACAATTATAAACGTGGTTCAGCTCTGGTGTTTTGTGCATCCATGTGCTCACATCCTCAGTGTCAGCAAACAGCCTACGAGTCCAGAGTGCATCTCTGTACATGTTATTTGAAGCACCATCAGAATGTGGACAAGCTGAGCAGCAAGGGAACAGGCCTTAGCACTGCTTGAGAACATTCAGCTTCCATGTATCACTTGGCCACAGTTTTCCCAAAAGGCACCAGGGACAGAAATAATAATAATAATAATAATAATAATAATAATAATAATAATAATAATAATAATAATAATATTTTAGGAACTGTCTTAGAGTACTCTTCAAATATTAACCCTCATTCTGCCTTAGGCAGGAGGGATGAGCGTGGCCACTGTAGGAGAGGAAACAAAACAAGGGGCACAAAGAAGTGAATTGCCCAACTGTTTGTATCACCAGGGTCAGGAACAGACAGCTGGGCAACCTGTGTGAGAAGCTGAATGGGTTTGTGTGAGGTACATGCACGGGAAGGTGAGGGAAAAATAAGGAAGAATGTGTGAGAGAACAATCAGGACAACTGAGTGAGCATAAGCAGGAGGGCTCGTGAATGAGACACAGTTGACAGGAGCCTGAAGAGGAAGGTGGTGCCAAGGGAAAGCACCCTGTGACAGTGGGTAAAAAGGTATAAAAAAGAGGTTTATGGGGTGCAGTATGTGGAAATACAAGAGGGAGTGGGGTAGGATCTGTCTACCAGGAGCAAGAAGAGCGAATGCAGCTGGGTTTGGAAAGAAGCAGAGCCACAGATTTGAGGATGAAGATGAGGATGAAGATGAGGATGAAGGTGGAGTGAGCACGTGCAGCAGGGGAGGAAGGTTTAACAGAGGGAAGGGGGGGGGTGTGCAGGATTTGGACGGGTCGGTGCTGGGAGGGTTTGGCTCGTGCAGGGCATTCCCAGGGAGAGCCCCAAGTGCCGTCCTGTGTCCTGTCGCTGGGAGTGATGTGGCTCAGACGGCGCTGGGAGGGGGGGAGGGAGGTTTGCCCCGTGGGTACAGCAAAGTTATGCGTTTTCCACCCACGGAGCGTTCCAGGAAAGAGCTGCTGCAGCTCCGCTGGCAAGAAGGAGGTTTGGGCAGATCAGCCTCACCAACCAGAGCGACAAGGGAAGGGTAGAGGGGAAAAAAACCCCAACACGCAAAAAAACCCTGCCTGTTTGTTCCCCCAAAGCGGAGAGGTGGGTGTTTAGCAGCCCCACACACGCAGACAGTGACTCCCAGATCATTACCATGTCTGCAGAGCAGAGCTGCAGCTTTAGGCATGCCAGGGATATTTTTCAACAAAATAAAATGCAGATTTTTATTTTTCCCCCCCCAGTGAAGAAGCTAACTCGTGTTAGCTTCTGCTTCCCTCCCCAGTTGCCACCCCAGCAGCACACAGGCAGCTCCCATCCCCTGAGTGTTCAGTTACTGCTGCTGCACGCTAGCTATGCACCGTGGAGTAGCTGGAGGGGATGGCAGGAGCTCTGGAGAGAGTGGGACACAGGAGGAAACAAACACCAGCAGCACTGCCAGGATCTAAAAACAGCCTTTCTGGAGCAGAGAGAGGGAGTTCTCTCCCTGCTTTCATCCTCTTCCCCCTCCACTGGTATCACTGGGGACGGGATGGAGTCAGCCACGGACACACTGGTAATCACAGCTGGGTTCCCCTCCACCATCCACCAAGGTGTGAGGTGACGCTCTTCCCATCAAGGTGGGTCCACAGACTTCCTGGGGTGAGATGTGGCTCTGCAGCAGGTAATGGAGCTGATCTTGTGTTCTGGCCCTGAATAACTGTATGGGCTGTGTCATGGGGTGCAGGATTTCAGGAGCCCCTCTTTGGAAGGAGAACAGGGGTGTGGCTTGTCTTTGCCATCTGAGAATGGGTAGAGACACATGGCAGATAAGGTTTGTTCTTCGGGGTGAAGAGAGGGCTCTAAAAGGAGCCCTTGGAATTAAGTCCTCAAAGCTGAAGGAAATTATGTCTTCCAGGGAAACTGAGGCATGGGGAAATAGGAATGACATGGGCTCATGAGGGGAAATAGTAACAGAGGCCAAAACTGAGCAACTCCTGCAGATTAGGGTATCAAACTGCCATTGCTTGTACCCAAAATACATCCTTCCTTTTGCTGGTGAGACCAGAACTGAGCAGGACAGAACTATGACTAAATATGCACAGTCAGCAGCAGCTTTGGTGGTGGCAAAGTGCTGCCTCACAGGTGACTGCACTAATTCTGAGTGTTGTGAGCAGGGAACTCTGCAGTGACAGACACAGCTGGTGGATTTAATGGCTGGGTTTATGGGGACAACTGCTCTTGCACAGCAGGCAAGCAGGCAGGGGGGGTCTTAGGGTCACAGTGCAACACTTCATGCAGTAGGTTCCTGATCTCTGATTTGCTCTTAGATTTGCTCTTAGACAGAAACCTGCCCCTCTCAGTGGTAATTGCTATGGAATTACCACCACAGCTTTAGGACCTTGGACCCCATTTCTGTTCCAAACTTCTCTTGCTTCTCTTAACTGTACATGTGTTACTTAACTCTGAATTGGGACCAACCACCATGAGCTACTTGTGGAGTTGGTACTGAGGCAGAATGTGGCTCCTAGCCTGTAATACCTCAGAAATACTTATCCTTAGGGGGATTTCTTCTCCAAATCCAGACTGTATGGCTTAGGCTAATTGCTGGCCAATATCAGCAGAAAGCATTGACATGACATGGTGTTCACTGCAACTTGTTCCACAGTCATCACCTCGAGTGAACTCTCATTTATTTAATGGCTAAGTTGGATTTTCCTTCATTTGGGCATTTGGTATTGTTAGGAAGTGTTTTTTTGATGTCCTGGTGAAATATTCCTCATGCTAAACTTCCCCACCTTTACACTGTCCCTGAGAGGTGTGGGGGGGGTTGGCTGCTGAGTTTGGCCCCGTGTCCTGTTCCATGGGAAGGGTGTTTATGTCCCAGTGCAGTGGGATCCAGCTGCTGGCTGGCACCAGAGTGCCCTGAAAGGAGCCCAGAGTTAGGAACCACATTCACCCTCCCATCCCTCCCTCTTGGCAAGGGGTGGGGCAGGAGAGAGGACGGGAATTGTAGAAGGCAGTTCTGCTGAAATCCCTCTCCCTTTCCTGGCCCTCCTCGTGGAAGCAATCCCATCAAAACAGAGATGCAGATGGTCTCACCCCTGGAGCCAATGCCTATGTCAAGAGCCTTAGAAATGTGAGACTGTACCACCAATGAAGTTCAAACAGCCCTGAATATCTGCTGTCAACACAGAGGAGATTCCCCCACCCTCCTCTTCCTTTTTTTTTTGTAGTTGCTGATGCCTTTCTTGTTTTGTTTCTTTTTATTTTGGTTCTGTATGTTTTGTTTTCTGTCTTTAGGCTTTCTTAGGGGCCTAGAGAAAGACTGATGCAAAAACAATCAGTCCTACTTGGATGGCCTTGATAAAGGATAGAGATCCTGTTTGGAGATCACATCTGGAGGGGTGTTTCCTGGGGATATCTCTGTATCTCTCTGCCCTTCCCTCCTGTGTTCTTGGCAGTCTTGGATGGGCAGTGAACACAGACAGCTGAGTAACCCTTTTGCTCTTCTTAGCTTTTTCTTTCTGGTTTCTGAAGTAATAAATGGCAGGGACCAAAATAAATCAGTGTATGTAGGGAAGAATCCAGAGCATTTGGACATGCAACAATTCACTGAATATTCACAGAAAGCAAGATAGGGAATTAATCAGATCAACAAGCAACTATGAATCTAAAGGAAATATAACCATGATAAAATTCCTGATGCTGGAGCAGCGTGGAGTTTAATCACTGGAGATTTTGCAAAGCCTGTGTATGTTTTTGAGACATTTTTATTCTTTCAGTCATGTCTTTTGAGATAAAAAGTAATAAGCTAATTAAAATGTACCCAAGCGTGGCTGTGAGTAATAAGACGAGAGTATGGACATTAAAAAAATCCAAACAAACATACATTAAATTCTTTGGTCTAGTTCAGGGTGTACAGTCATGTTCCAGCTTTCTGAACGTCGGTGATGTCAGTGGGAATACAGGATTCATTAAATGCCTGAAGATTCCATTCATTCATCAGTCAGACAGGATTTAGTCACACTGGAAAGGCCTATTTTGCACTCGTGGTGGTCGAAAGCTTGTGTGGCAAGAAGAGGAGAACCAGTGCTGTAAGTGAGGAGGAAACTAAGCCTCAAATAAGCCTGGCCAGAGCTCCAGAGTGCATGGATCAGGGACAGGTTCAGAGACAAGTGGCAAGTCCAACAGAGTCATGTCAGCGAGCATAAATAATGATTATTTACCTCTCTGCAGGAAGGGCCTGCAGGACACTTATTTAGTAGTGCTTTTGGACTCTGAATGAAGAAGGGAGGTTGAAGTTATTATTTAAATGGCTGGTTTTGGGGACACATGGATGGAGCAGTGTCACTGACCTTCAGGTGGAGCTTTCATGCATCAGGGCCAAAGAGATGAAACCGAGGGCAGAGCTGGACCTTGGTTAGAACGATTGTGTTCTCTTACTACAGCTACAGATTTTGGGAAAGGATGGGAATGCACGGGAGCCAAAGGCTAATGAGCAGCACTTGCAGCAGCAGCATTAAGAGAATTAGTGGACTCATTTGCAGTCAGGCCAAACGCCCAAGCCAGAAAAAGAGAACTTGCTGCAGCAACACGAGGCTCAGAGAGGCGCTGCCTCAGCCCCGGTGGGTGCGCCCGGAGCTCCATCACTCTCGCTCTCCCTGCCGCCGAAGCGTTGTTTCCATTTCCTGCCGCAGGGGTGAGAAAAGCCTTCGCGCTGCTGCCTCCTCCTCCCTTGCCCTTTCCAACGCCCTCTCCCCAGCCAAGGCTGCTTTTTTGACACAGGATGCGCCCCCGAGGAGGATCTGAAAGACAACTCTTGCTGAAGGGGTGCCCCCCTTCCCACGCACACGCACACCCCGGCGATCTCCTGCCTGCTCTCGAAAAGAAGTGCCTGGTGGTTAAAGTGGTTCCAGTAAATACCCAGTGAGTAGGTAGGTAATTTCCATAACACAGACAAGCCTCAAGAAAAGACATCCCCCGGGGTTTGGTCTGCAGCAGAGAAATCACCTCTCGCTGACACAGGCTTGGAGAGCTGTGCTCAGTCCTGGGTCGGTGTAGTTTTGACCCTTGCCTGCTGTAAGGCTGCTGGATGTGCTTTAAACCACAAATGTCTGAACTCATGCTGAACCTGTGAGGAAAAAGGTGTTTTTCCAGCGTGGAATGGGGATGGGGACAAGTGGGCATGCAGAGAGCTGATGTCATCCTCGTGCTCTTCAGCACAGGGGCTGCACCCTACCACTGCTGGTAATTTCTGTCCCCTGGAAAACTCTGCTCCAGCTCAACATCTGGTTTTCCAAACGTCTCTGCAATGCTAGGGTTTTTTCCAAGTGCTTTTCCAGCTCAGTTGGCTGACTTGCTCCTGGAGGTCAAGTGACTTGCCCCCAGAGGTCATGCAGCAGTCGAGCACTTTGATCCCTGGCCCAGCAGATGAGATCAGCTCGAGGCACTTCTGCTGCCAGTGGTGAGATCTGAACTTCAGCCTTTGCAGTCAGGGCGTTTCCAGGATCCCAGATCTCCGTGTGCCAGACACTGAAAGGACTGTGGGGAAAGGTTGAGCTATTTGCCTCAAATCTGACCTGATCTCAGGTCAGAAAGGAGAAAGGCTTATTCTGTAAATGTATCGAAGGTGTGATCTGCTGCCTGTTCTATCACTCCGTTCTTTTCCCTCAAAGTTTGGACTCTGCCTCACTCCAGCACTGCATTTCAGCTGCAGGGTGTTTGGTTCTATGGGCCACGTGCCCTGATGGCCCTTCTGGCTTTGACAGGAGCTGCTGAACATTCGACTCCTCCTGGAACTCCCAACCCTTATTAATAAATGTGTTTCAGCTCAAGCAGCATTCTGAGCAGAATGGCAGGTCAATCCTTTTGAACAGCAAGGACTGGTTCCGCCAGCTGGTTTCTCCTGCAGGATAAACACAACAACATGCAGGCTCACAGGGCTGAGTGGGTATTTCTGTTGTGGGAGAGGGTTGGAAAGGTTGGCTATCTCCACCGAAACTCATGCCCTGCAGCTGCTCTGCTCTGGAGGCCACTGGTGTTTCCTCAGAGCCAGGCAGTGCAGGTGTCCTCTGCATCCTCCTTTCCCATCCTCCTTGGAAGCCTTGTCACCATTAGGAAGGCTGAGTGAGAAGGAAAAAGCACTGCCTGGCCACCTGCCAGGAATATCTTAATGCATAAAACCTCCTTCTGCAGGCAGGCAGGCTTGGATGCAGCCTAAGATATTCCAACTATTGCTGTTCTTCCTCTTGCAGCCCTTTCCAGCATCCAGCAAGGGGAGCTGAGAACCTGCTGCCTTCCCTTTCTCCATCACAACTGCATCAGGGCTGTCCCCAAGTCAAGAGGCAGCACCTCTGATCTGTTCACAGCTTGCAAGGGGCTGACTCCATCCTGCTGCATTTGCTGGACTGGGATTCTGATGGGAGAACTCTTGGATGGGAGCCTGCACACCAAGGGGATAACGTGCTGAACAGCTGGGGCAGGGCCATATTTCACATCCACACTTCACTCCCAGGCCACTTGCTCTGTCCCCTGTGTCTCAGGAAGGCCACACTTCCCTCTTACTGCTTCCCACTTCTTCCAACCTCACAGCATTCCCTGTCTCAGGTTTCCCCCCCCCCCCCAGTTTTCAAAACTCTTATCATTCCTTCCTTTTTTCCTTCCCTTGGAGGGGGGTTTCCTATGGAAATGTGGGGAGTTCAGGGTCTCTTGTTCAATCCTAGATTGCCTTTAGGAAAATTCTGCTATCAATTTTGATGGGTTTTTGGTTCATGGGAGTTTGGGAGCCTAAGGAGGGTTCCGTGGGGAGAATTCTCCTCACGCTGTGTTTTCCCATCCTTGTTCTAGGCTCAAGCCTTGTGCTCCTCTCTCAAGGTTTGTATCAAGGACAGGATCTCTGTCAGAGAAGGGAAGTGGTGGCACACCGTGTTTCTGGCCCTCTGCAAGGTCTCAAAGCCATCTAAGTTGCCTCTGTGGTGCCAAGAAGGGAGGCAGATGCTGATAAATTCTTATCTGAACGTTTTATTTGTAGTGGCTTCACTGTAAAAATACAGTTTTGTCCTTTTCTGCTTCCTCAGCTGCTGTCGGGGGAAGGAGAGAGATGTTGTAGGTGTGAGATCTGCAGAGCAGGTGATTCCTGAATTAAGGGCTGTCTCCAGCACATAAGTAGTAAAGTAACTTCTAAAGTCATGTTAGAAAATAACACAGAAGATTGAAGCTGGAAAGAAAACCCTTATGAGCAGCACCACAGCTTCCATCTGCCCTTTGGACTGGGAAGTTAAAGCAGCACTTTTAAAGTTCCTGTGTTTAGTGTTCCTGGCGTTCAGCCTGGCAGGGCTGCCTGCCTCTGGTCTTGGCTTTCACATTAATTTTAGTAACTTCCCATTCTGATTACCCTTTGATATGGATATATGCATGCACATGAGGATTCACATCACCCTTCCACACAGGCAACGAGGCCAATCTTTGAGATGTCTCCAGAAATCAGGCTTTAAATGACTTGAACTCTGTCGTGCGCGTCGGGTCCTTCCTGGCAGCACAAGGATGGCAGATTTCCCTGCTTCCTTTGCTGGGTGAAGAGTCATCAGGAGGCTGAGGAGCAGAGAGGTTGAAATGGCTCAAGGTTCACACAAAAATCCAGTGGCAGCTGGAGAACACCCCCCAGGATGCCCAGCTCCCTGGCACGGAGGAGATGTCAGGAAGGAGCCTGGATTCCCTCAGGGCCCCCGTGGCTGGTGGGTGCTGCCCATCATTTTCCTGCAGCACAGCCACAGCCACCTTCCCACCACACACATGGAGGCAGCTTGCAAAGAATGCCATTCATTCATTCATGCAACCCCCCCCTGAGGGCAATGCCCCCAAACTGGGGAGAAAAAAAACCAAACAACTCACAAACTTGGGGGATTTGCACTTTTTTTTGCTCCTCCCCTTCCTTTCCCTACCTTCATGCTTTGATTTAAAAATAAAAAAAAGAGGCATTTCTGGCTCCCAAAAGGCAGAGGCACAGGGTAGGTTGGCCCCTGTGAGCCTTTGCTGGCCAAATTATGTGGCAGTGGTGCTGGGAGAAGTGGGTAGAGAGGGGACAGAGCTGCTGCCATAAGGCTTTCTTTCGCACTTCTTGCCAACATAACCAAAATAACTCACTTACACCTAATAAAATAAAATGCAGAATCCAAAAGCCTTCCTTCCCTCCAGCGGTCTGTCTGGATCCCATTCCTTGAAGCTGAGCTGAGAATGCAAGAGGGGAGGGGGTTTATTTTGGTTTTGTTGTTAATTTTTCTAGAATGAAAAATACCAACAGCAGGGCAGAAGGTGCAGCTCATTTCTGGCACAGACAGCAGTCGAGTGTTCCTAAAGCTGCTGCTTGATGGGGACCAAAGTTAATCTTTGGGGTTTTTCTTTTGCTTTCTTCCTTCCTTTCTCTCACCCCTTTTCTTTCCGTTCAGTTTAGTCTTTGCTTGCCACAGACAGGTGGGGTTTATCCCCCTGCTTCTCTGCCTTAAGTATATATACATATATGTGTGTGCTTTTCCAATCAGCCCTGATATGCCCTTCCCTTTGCTCTGTTTCCATTTTTCCAGCTGTAAATCTCCAAAGTGCTGGACAGTGAATGTGGGAAGCATCAGCACTCCTTTGAAGTGTGCCAGGAATGACCAGAGATGATGGATCCAAAGGTGCTAAAAAATAAAAGAAAGCATAAAGACAAGAAATTCCCCACGATGTGGGGAACCTATGTGTTCATTAGCTCTTTTGCTCCTCCTGCATATGTAAATTTTAACAGTGAAAAGGTCAATTAAAATGCAAAATTAATGACTTTTGTGGGGGTGATACAAAGCTGGGCTGGCCTGATGGAGGCTCCAAGTAACATTGGTTGTGAAATGATCAACTGGAAGCATTAGTTTGTCTGACAGAGTTCACAGAAACATCTTGATTTCTGACATAACTTTAAGAAAAGCAGTGAAACAAACGGCCTGAGGCTCCTCCACTTTGGGTTTCTCCTTTGGCCAGGATGTGTCACTGAATCAGGGTGTGGATGATGGGGATGTGACACAGCTCTGAACACACCAGGAGCCCCCTGCCCACCTTTGCAGTGGGACACATGGACAGATCTCCTCCAGACACCTCCAGACAGACTCCAGGGGTGGGGTGGGAGGTGAGGGAAGAGCTGCCATGGGGAGACATGTGTGGTCCTGCAAATCACCCCAATAACCTGTCCCAGAGCTCCCAAGGCCCACTGCCAGAGCCTCACTGAGCACAGGCAGGTTGCAGAGGGCAGTGGAAATTTGGGATGAGGGACGGACTGAAGCTCCTTCCAACCCCTCCAGTAAATCTTCCCTGTCATTCCCAGAGAAGGAGAAAGTGAGAGGCAGGAATATTAATGTGACTCAGCAAGTCACTGATAGAGTCAGTGATGGAGCCTGTGGACACTGGTCTTGGTATTTGTTTCTTTAGCTACAGAATTATCTACTACATGATTTATATTCATGTTTAATGTTGGGTTTTTTACTGTCATGCATATTTAACAGGCATCTAACAAATGACTAAATCCCATAGCTTGTGCCACTGCAGCTATGAAAATATGCAATAACCCAGTGCCTCTCCTCTTTGTTTCAGGTTTGGCTAATGACAGAGAGAGAAGAATCCTGCCCTTCAAACACAGGTAAATGTCTGAAGTCTTTGGGGTCTGTGCATATGCTCTTTAAGGCACAGGTTGTCCATCTTTATTACTGGCTAAATTATGTCTTAGAAACTGTTATTTCCAATCCCATTAGGATTTACAGATTAAAAAAAAAATGCATACATTTAAAAAAAACCCCTAAAATTGATAGACCAAAGGGAACAAATAAAAGACAAAGGTGCTATATGACATGAAGGTAAAGAAATAAGCTCCTTATGCCTACCTTGCAACCCCCAATTATTTAAAGAGGCAGATGCAAAGTAAGTGGGAAAATTGAGAGTGCTGATCACTCACAAACCCCAGCTCTCTTTAGATCATTACAGTGTGGAACATCCTTGAGTGGAACAGAGTTCTTATCCAAACCTGTAATTTTCAAGCAATCACTGAGTTTTGAGTGTTGTCATGTTACTACCAGCAGCAGCCTGCACTTGGGAAGGAGGCAGCAGAGGAGTTCTATTAACAGGCAGCCAAAAATATTTTCATCAATGGCATGTTCAAAAAGCTGAAGGCTCAGTCATCCCTCGTGAATCCCTGTGTGTAGAACTGGCAGGAGAGTGAACATGTAGCAAAGAAGGGAAAAAGTCTGATCATGAACAATTAGAGACACCATACGAGAGGTGGAACACAGCAATTTGCAGGTTGGGGTGGAAAAACATCAATGCTCAATTCTGTGTATTGAGCTATTAGGTGCAAGTTATTATTAACAATATAATTGCTCAGCTCAGGTGCTGGTGGCAACAGATTTCATATGACAAATATGCCTCCAGCATAACTCAATTCTCTCCGCTGGTGTTTGACCAAGGACAAATTAACTTGTTTATGTCTGGGAAAGGTTTTGGTGAAAGCAGCCTATACCAAAGGGCCTGGAATGCTGAAAAGGCAGGGCAGGATGAACATAATTGTTTTACAGAATATTCTTGACCCCTCACAGTAAACCTTTTGGCACAGGATTCAAATATGCCACAGTCAGATGCACAGGCAGTAGCACTGATTCTCTTTGCATTCACCATCTCCACGTAACACTGACTTACCAGCTCAATTTTCAGTATTGAAAATACAGATTAATTGTTGCTTTAACCTGTTGCAGCAGAGACACAAATCCATTGAGACGCACAGTTCTTCAACCATTACCAACACAGTCCAAAATCTGTCCTCTTTCTCATTATTTCAAAGCTAGATTGTTAAACCATTTTTGTGAAATAATAACAATAGTAAGATAGCAACAAATCAATCTTATCTTCTTAAATATCAGGGAGGAATGAATTTCCTTAATGCCTTCCACAACAGGCTGTTACCGTGAAGGAGGGACGATGCTGGCTTGGTAAAAACAAAAAAAAAAAAAAAGGAAGGAGAGAGGGGGATGCAGCCACTGGGGAAGCTCTCGCTCCCTAAATCTATTTCCAATCGACTTCTTCGCAGTCTCGATCAGCCCAGGTGCCCTTTGGAGAAGTTTTGCTCAGATACATCAGAGTTTTGCTGCTGTTCCTAAGGAGAAGCAGACTGCTCTGGGCTGGGCTGGGCTGGTGGAGCCCGGGATGCCGCGGGCAGAGCAGTGCCGGGGGCTCCCTCCCTGCCCAAACCGCAGAGTCATTCGGGTGGGAAGGGACCTCTGGAGCTCATCCAAGGCAGGGTCACCTGGAACAGGTGACACAGGGACGGGGTTGGGAGGTGTCCAGAGAGGGGAACCCCACGCCCTTCCCCGGCGGGCTGTCCCAGGGCTCTGCCACCCCCTGCCCCGGTGCCCCCCGCCCTCGACGAGCACAAGTTTTTCCACGCGTTGGGGGGGGGTGAAACTTTTTTTTTTAGAACCGAAGTTGGGAGGGACCCACCAGG
This sequence comes from Manacus candei, assembly GCF_025592945.1. NCBI lineage: Eukaryota > Metazoa > Chordata > Aves > Passeriformes > Pipridae > Manacus > Manacus candei. The sequence continues at coordinate 4,973,359 of NW_026138070.1, forward strand.
GCCCTGATGAACGAACCAGCGTCAGTTTATGGCCGTCCCTCCTCGTGCCCTCGCCGGGCACCAGCGGACAGGCTTTGGCACCGTCCTCCCTCCGCCGCCCCCTCCTCCCCGCCGCTTCCAGGAATCCTTTTCCCCCCTCGCCGCCCCCGCCGCGCCGTCTGGGGCCGGGAGATGCTCCTGCCCGGGGGATGCTGTCCCGGGATAAATAACCCCCGGGGATGGGCGTGCAGGGGGAAAGAGGGAGGGAAAGGCTCGTTCTGCAGCATTGCTGCGATGTAATTACGCGAGGTTTAAATGAGTGTTTTCCTGCTGGAAAGCAGTCGCTGTTGTTACACTCCCTCCCCCCCGAGCTCCGCTGTTCTGGATCGCCCGATCTATAGGTTTGAAATGTCAAGCCCAGTGTAGGCGCAAAGATTCTAAGAATCTAATTCTCAGTCTGAAAGAAAATGCTTTTAGAGAAAGAGAGAGAGAGAGAGAGAGGCTGGCTGGGTTTCTGCTGTGCTGAGAACCTCCAGCTCCCATATGAAAATCAGCTCATCCTTTCTCTCTCCCTTTATAGGATTTGTCCATCGTTCTTGCCTGGCTCCATCCCTAACTCAGTCCAAGTCCACAGCAAAGCTGGGGCCGTGTCTCCCCGGGAGCCATCCAAGGTGTCGGGGCTGTTATCCCTGACTGATTCCGCGGGACTGAAACATGCCCCAGGTCACCCAAGGAAATCTCCACTAGTTTGGCACCTGAATCATTCATTCTGGACACAAAAATTCTGATTTCCTCACCCAGCATCTGAGCAGAGCCTTGAACGGTCTGGCTGTAGGAAGATGTGGGTATTCCTGGTGTTGGTCCTACTCCTTTAAGCTCAGTGGTGAATTCCATTGGCAGTGGAATGAGATCTAGCCAAGTATTTTCTTTGGGTTTGGTTCTCTTTTCATTTCTGTTGTTTTATGTAAAACTGATGTAAGCAAGAAAGGAATTGGGCTTTTTATTTAATTATTTTATAAAATAGTTTTTGAATTATTATGGAATTATGCAGCAAACATGCTGTTTCTCATAATAGGCTGGGATATCTCAAATGAATGTCTTACACTTTTTTTTTTAATGCAATCTTTTATTTCTGCATTCTTTACAGCAGGAGCAGGAGATAATGGGGCTGGAATGTCCTTCTTGATTGTTCATGTTAGTTCTCCGTGTCAAGCAGGATAGAACTCCAACTAATCCTGCCATAAATTTAGATATTCCTAATCCTTCAGTATTCCCACTTTTCTTCAGGCATTAGGCATGTAATCAGTCCTGTGCCAAAAAAAGAAAATTAAAGAAGAAGTTGGGGCTGTAAGCAGCTATTTAAAAAATGAAAAATAAGTACAAGCTGCCCAGTATTGCTCAAGTTCAGATGTTTTCAATAGCTCTGCCCCAACCTGGCTCTGCAGCCCCTTAGCACAGGGAAATGTGTGTTTGGGAGTGCAGGGATCTCTCCTGGGGCTGTTTGTGTGCTCAGTGCTCTCAGTGCAGTGATGCTCAGTGGTGCTCTGCCCCCTCCCATTGCAGTGCCCATTAAAGGTTTATATCTGCTCTTTGGAACTGGGCTGGAACTGGGCACCTCCCCCACTAATGCACCGGGAGCTGACTGGCATTTGGAGCGTGGCTGAGCAGATCCCCTTGGCATCTAAACACTACAGTGGTTTCAGGGCAGGAGGGGAGCTGCTGCCTCAGCAGCAGGGGCCCAGTTTTCTGGGCTGCACCTTGTACAGGTGTGTTATCCCCTTGTTATCCCTTCTTTCCCGTGGAGCTGAGCTGGACAGTCTGCTCTGGAGGCCTCCAGCCAAGAGCTGCCACAGGGACAGGAGCTGCTCTGCTGTGAACTCGGGGCTCAGAATTCCTAAATGGCCTTTTCATTTATTGGCAGGCTCAGAATTATCAAGTGAATGGTGGAAATCAGACTAAATACTGATATAACAAGCTGGTGGTTATTTTCAAGGCATTTACCTTCTCTCAGGTAGCAGGGAACTGGAAATGGGAAGCCAGTGCAGGTTCTCAACAGGGTGCTAAGTTAAGTACAGCACATGGATATTCCTAAAATCCCCTGGATGTGTTAGCAGGGGACAGGAGACTCCCAGGCAGAGCTTGGCTCACCATCCATCTTCTACGGGGTGGGAGGATCCAAAGGAAAGGATCTGTAGGGTTTGGAATGGGAGCTGTGCAGGAGGTTACAGGCAGTGAAGTGCAGCCACTGTTCCCAGATATGGGCTGGAATGATGGTCAGTGCCTCTCCCTGCAATTCCAGCACAGCCATCCCTCTTTTCACCTGTTTGGAGCCACCTTAGGCAACCACCTCTGTGCACCACAGGCCTGGCCTTACCACCAAAGGGTATTTTCTCCCACTGGGAATGCTCTCTGAACCGTGTATCTGACGTGTCCTTCTGGCTGTACAAGCAGCCAGCTGCTGTGAGGGGAACAGAGCCACACAAACTCCCATCTTGGGGTTTATAAACAGCAAAACAGACAATGGAGACAGAAAAAAAAAATTAAAAAAAATTAGAAATAAACAAACTGGCTGCTTTTGATTAGGAGCAGCCCTTCAGTCTGCACCGAAAGCACTCGTGTTTGCTTAACAGTACAAATAATTAATCATGTGAGAGTGGATTCCTGGACTGGGATAAGATGGCTGGACCTTTTTACTTGCTCCCACAGGTCCATTTCTGGCGGGTTCCACCAGCACCCTGCTGGTGTTCTGTGGGGGGTGAAGCCTGCAGAAATGTGCAGGGATTGGTGAAATGGTTCCTGTGCCATCGGGCAGTTCTGGATCAGGCCCCTGCTGTCTCCAGTCAGTGGGAGGTTGCTCCCTTTCGTGCCTGGGTGCTGCTAAAATAAGATTACAGGATAATCAAAATGCCTTGGAGGAATGACTGGTGGGATGTGTGGTTAAGGAGTGCCTGTGCTGTGGGTGCTCAGGTGAGGGGGGCAGCTGTGGACAGTTCTCACTGCTCTCAGCCCCTGCCAGAAGGGAGGGACAGTTCTGTGCTGTTTAAGTGGGGCAGAGTGTGAGGCACAAGATAACAAATCCAGACTGTTCAGGTTGTTTCTCTTTTCCTTTCCCCTGCAGAGCTCCTGGCCCTGGTGCTGCTGCTGTGCTGGTGTGGAAGAGCAATTCCACTGGTGCCAGAGGGTTTCCACTGACATAAATCTGCTGCAAGCAGGGGCTCCACACTGGACATTTTACCAGGGTGAGCATGTGGACTTCTCTCAACCAGACAAGCCTCAAGAGGCTGCTTTTCTTTGTCCTTGCTCTTGATTTTTCTTTAATTGGCCCATTATCCAACTGTACAAGTCAGAATTCTATTCCATAATGTCTTCCATAAACGCAAATGGAGGTGGGCATTAAAATAAGCCACAGTTAAGCATTTTAGAGAGACTTTTCCACTTGCCACTGATAATGCCTTCCAAATTGGCAATAATATTTGGATTTTGCTATCCATAGGCAGGCAGCTTTGCTGGTATCTATAGTGATTGATAATGGTAATTTTATTAATTATTTTCACAGCATTTTGAAGTGTTGCTGACTTCATGCAGAAGAAGTGAGCTCCTCCCCAGAGGAACTTTGCAGCAGAGGTATGTCTGATAAAGAATATTGAATTAGACTGAGATGTGAGTCCATAAGCTCAAGCTTCCTGTTCTGCTTTCATACAACTTTCAGAAAACTCCCACAATAACCAATAATAATGATTACCTAATTAACTGCAAGGCACAGTTGCAATTTTCATCCAAGATCATAAAAACCCCTCGGAAGGTGGATTTTGCAGAGGTGGAGCTGCAGCAGCAGGGGGACGAGCAGCTTGATTTCTGCCAGACAATGTGGAAACTGCAAAGGGCATCACAGGGCAGCGTGTGGCAAACAGGGGTGGAATTCATGCTGGTTTGCAGCACTGTCCAGGGCCTCATTTTTGTGGGTGCTTCAGTTCACCCAGTGGCCAGACATCCTTCCCACAGTGTGCCCTTTGTCTGCCTTGCTTTTTCGCTGTGACCCAGAGCCCTGGGTCGTGTCTTTCAGGCATATCTTTGAGACAGGTACTGCCAGAAACTTAGACCTGGCTGCAGGGGCTGCCTTTTTTTTTTATTCTTTTTCTTTTTTTTTCTGCTGAGCAAGAGGGTTATGCTCTCAGCAGCCTCACAGGATAACCTTACACCTGAAAATCTGCAAGATCAGAAAGGTTCTGAGCGTGATGTGCAGTTGATGGCAAATGCACAGCTCACACACACAGTCATTCATGCAGCCAAAGTGTAGATTATCTCAAAACATGCATTCAGGAGGAAGCATTTACTGCTGGTCCCCTTCTAGACCGTTCTGTTTGTTTTTAAAAAGAGACTTCTCTAATAATAAAATGTATTTACTGCAGGTTTTCCCTCCCTCTCGTCGTTGCTGGCAGGAGGACTGGAGAGCTGTGGTCAGTGGCACTGCTGAAGGACGTGTGGGCTGACACACAGTAAGTCTGCTACAGCAAATATTGCAGGATTTCCACCAGAGGCAAAGCAAATCACATATTTGCCAGTGGTGCTGCAGGTCAAGCACAAAGTTCTGCCAAGTCCCCCAGTCTGAGCAGGAACAGAAATCCAGGCAGCAAAGGGATGCAGCAAAGGGGACTGACTGACTGACTGACTGACTGACTGACTGACTTAGCTGCCTGCCCAGTTTCATTTTGTTACCTACTTATGTCTGTTTTTCTGTACTTCCTGGGTTGCCTTTGCATTCAGGTCCTATCAAGTTGGCTCTTTCCCAAATGCATTACACTCACATAAAAAAAATAAAAGCATTTTGCAATGCTAGAGCTGCTCGTTCCCTGGAAGGTCCTAGAACGTCGTGAGTAAAAGCCAGAGACTCTCCAGGAGACATTAGGAAAGCCATTTGTCTCTAAAATAATCTGGGGCAAGAAAGCAGTAAATATAATCAGACTCATCTACAAGAGCAAGAGTTTGAGAATACTCTGGGGAAATAAGAGAGGTTGGGGCTCTGCTCAGTGAGACATCAGTGAGCAACTAAAAACATCCTGTAAATGTGTGTGTCTGGCAACAATAGGGTAAGAAAAAGGCAAATATTTCTAGACTGGCTTTATCAGGTGGAATTCTTTGGGTCATCCACAGAGCAGAGTGGAATTAAATAACACGTACATGGAACCCAGCACTTCCTCGTGCAAGGAAGCAGCCCCTTCTAGAGGGGCTATGAAAATGTTTCCCATTTCCTGGAGAGCCTTAATGTGAGAGCTTTCTTAGGCTGTGTTTGTAGCACCTGTTGGAGCCTGTATATGTGAGATGTAAAAAGTTTTTAATGTGCAGCAAACCCAGAAACGCTCCCCCCATGTGTGCCTGAGATACTGTGATTAAAAATGCTCCCACAGAGAGAAAAATAAAAACAACAGTCCAGGAACTCCCTGATCAAAGATATTTATGCCCTGAGTTGTAAAACTAGCCAAGCTCCCCAAAGAAACAGCAGTAACAGAATTTAGCTGCTGGAACCCAAAGACGCATTGTTCTGATTTAATAATTAATGTGGAGTTAATTGAGGCTTTTACTGAAGTGAAACAGGATAAAAGAACCCCGGCAGTGTGGACACCAGGATTCTCTGAGAGCAGGTTCATTCTGCTCCCCTGTGACCCCTCCTCACTCCCACTGCCCCCCTCCCTTTCCCTTTCCCCAAAAAATGGGTGTGGGGTTGATGCTTCTGCTGTTCTGTTCCCAAAACAAGGGGGCTGGGAAGACAATCCTGGAACCATCTGGGGATGGGGAATGGGGCAGCCATGAGAGAACCAAGTGTGCTGAGTGGAGCTTTCCTCCTTCCCTCTCCTGGGCTATTATTTGACAGGGATTTTCCATATATGCTGGGAGCTGGGAATTCCTGAGCCGTGCAGCAGTGGCACAGGATGCCTTCAAAGGGCAGCAAAGCAGGGAGAGACACAGGGAGAAGCTGGCTCTGTGTTATCTTCTGGAAAGTAAATAATGGCACGGGTTTATGGCTTACAGTTTAGTGCTTTAGAAATTGAGTCACCTGGAACAAAGTGGCTTTTAACCCCTTGGAGTATGGGCAACGTGAGTAAACACCACCCAGGTTTGTGGGGGAAAATGGCCAGGTTTTGGTGTCAGGGTTGTTGGTTACCAGAGAATGGAATGATCAGAGAACCCTTCAGATTTAGGGCATGGCTGCTGGTCTTTAGAGCCTCTGGGAGAAAGGCTGGTGTGCCCTTCATCAATCCCTTCTGTTATGGATACCAGTTTTGGTGAGGAGAGGGGAAGCAGGGGCACTGCTGGGACTCAGAGCTGAACTGGAGTTTTGTCCAACAAACCCTCATGCACACACAGAATCAAACTTATACACGAACACTGAAGGAGTTTTACTTCCTTCCTCATCCCCAGCCTTGTTATTCAAGTGGTTTATTAGGGAGGTCCCACAGTGGTGGCCAAAATTACTCCAGCAGTGCTGACCCAGAGTTCAGTTCTCCCTCACTTCCCATTTTCAGTTGCCACTTTCTGGCTTTCCCAACTGGAGTCTCTGTGATTTGCATCCCTTGGCACTTCCAGTCACCACTCACCCTCTCCTCTATCATATTGCAAAGAAAGGAGTGAGTGCTTTATCCATGCCATGACATTCCAATCGAGGCCTTGTAGCTGGAAGTGGGACTATATTGGAAATAAAGTGGGAGAACCTTTGCCCATTTTCCCGTTCAGCACCTGCCTCTGAGGTGGAACTTTTTATTTAGGTTTTCCCTTTATTATTTTAGGTTCACTGAACACCGGGAGTGAAAACTCCTGCTTGGAGCACAAGGAAACAAAGCAAAGCTCCTCTGCATTGCTGATGTTCCATGGGATCACAGCAGAAGTGAGGTATGCAGCACTCCTTTCTCACTTGGGAATCTTTGAAAATGGAATGCTGGAACGCTGGGCCTTTTCCTCTCCAAATGAGTGGGGTGACATAAAAGATTGCTAAGCTTGCAGAAAGTGCTTTTTCACCACCTCTAAGCCCTGAAAACCACCCAGGGCGTCATCTCCAGTGTCTGTGCTGTCCTTGGCACACCTGCCTCCAGACCTCCCTTGAGTTTCCATGCTGGAGACAGTTACAGCCCCCTTAAACTCTGACAAACTCACCCCTCTTTCTGAATATATAGTTGAGAAAATGAAGTGTATCACAAAGCAAGCACTGTGTACACATCCAGGAATCCACTGCGCTCCCACCTTCTGCTCCACATGGATTGGAAGGAGTCAGGGGGTGCTGCCAGGGATGGAGTTTGCACAGGGAAGCATGGTGGTAAACTGCTCCTGCTCTCACTGTGGGTGCTGGTTTGGGATCTGGCAGCATCCAGGGCACACACATCCTGATTGTGGAATGGGGACTCTGGATAAAGCCACACAGCCAGTTAATGTACCATCTAAAAACTACTTCTGTACCCTGAAGAGATTAGTGTCTGTCATTTGGGCTTTTACTTTAGAGCCTAATAGCTGGAGATTTAATCCCTTATTCAGAGAAGTAATTATTGCTCATATAAATAGGTCTGTTGGAGTCAGTGAGCTGAGCTCCCCGAGGGGAGGGATAGTCACTTTTACCAATCCAAGTCTCCACAGTGTTGGGCAGTGAGGGCAGTACTTAGTGCATAAAGGAATGGTGGGGTGGGTCACACTTTCTCCGTGGAAATGTGTGGAAACGTTCAGGTTTGGGTGCTGGCTGGGGCTCCAGCTTCATGGGATAAATCCATCTGCCAGGGATGTCTGGATGGCAGGACATGGTTCTTCCTGAAATGGTTCTTCCTGCACTGTGAGCCTGCTTTGGAGCTGGGGTCTGAGTTTCCAAATCCCACAGGTAGTCACCACAAGAGCACCTGGCAGGGCTTTGATGAAGGAATTTGGAGCTGTAGCTTTGCCCACTGAATAGAAAAGTGCAATAACATGACTTTTAACTGTTAAAATAAATACATTAGATGTGATTTCTGTGGTCTGAAGGCTTGCAGGAATTTCTAATGTGTTGTTTCTTCCCTGCCTATACCAGTTGGAGCTGGGTCTGAGGGGGCTCCTGCAGCACTCACACCCTTGTCTCAAAGAGAATTCCTGGCAGTGGTGCTGGGGGTGTTGTGCCAGGCCAGGAACGAGCCATGTGCAGCAACAGAGCTGTGATTTCTTCCTTCCTCCCACCTCCATGTGGGGGGACTCCATCAGCCATCAAACAAAACATTGGAGCACAGGGCACATCTCTGAGGGTGGAAAAGGGGACACTGGGCACTCGGAGAGAGAGGAAGGACCACAAAGAACAAAACCTGAACATAATCAGACATTTCTCGAGGCTCCCATGAGCAGAGTATTTCTGTGCCTGCTGCGAGGGAGCACTTGAGGCACATCCCTGTTTATTAAAAAGGGATGCTTGTTTTCATCTGGGTGCATGGTGCAGGTGGGGTTCAAAGAAAAGGAAGGTGTGTGGGATGAGGATCTGGTTGTGGTCAGTGTTTCCAAAGAAGCCAATTTAAGAAAAAAAAAACCAAAACAACAATCCCCAAATAACATGCACCTGTGGGATGTTATTTATTTGCATCCCATGGTAGCCAGAAGCCTTGTCACAGATTAGAACCACAGTGCAACACACTGAGCTCTTGCTCCTCCAGGACCTTTAAATCCTTGTGAGTGTCTTTTCATTTCTCATTTTAATTTTTGGTCCTTGTTTTGTTTGGTTTTGGGGTTTTTTTTTTCCTTTGTTGATGCTGGTTTGATTTTTTTATAATATTGTCACTTCCTCTGGAGTTTTACTGATTCTGCATTTGGGTGAGATTTTGAACTGCAGCTGGTGGTGCTTTAGCTCTGTTACCATTTAAGATAATAACTGGTCTAATTCTGTTCACATCATACTGGCTTCTGCAGGAATGGAGTTAAACCAATACTGGTAGGTTTGGAAAACTATTTGGAAGTGTGTGCCAAACCCCTGGAGGGTTTGCCTTTTAGAAACACAGAAATGAGGAGAAAAGATCTGGTCCAGAAATGAGGAGAAAAGATCTGATGCAGTTCTGAAACTGTCCATTGTATGACCCGAGGCAACTCCTTTCATTTCTCTGTGCCACAGTTTATCTATCAAAGAAAACAGGGATAAGCTACAAAATACCTGTTTATCTCTTGCAATAGTTTGGGAAATCTAGTAGATGTTGGTAATAAGCTTTTGGTCCTGTAAAAGTAACAAAATGCAGTATTATTTACACAATTCACGTTTCCTTTTTCATGTAATTGACACCGTTATGGTGCCGTTTGGAATTATTGAAACAGAGTTTAACAGAGCCTTGATTCTGGAAGGTTGGAGGTTCTAACGAGACTCAAATTTGGGAGTTTCTCTTTTGTTTGCTTAGGCAGCTGAATTAAGTCTCGTTGGGCATGACCCCCAGGCAGGTCACAGTGACCTGTTCTCCACAGCACCAGCCCTGGGGGCCACCCTTGGGCTGACAGGTGACCTTTGGCTGTGTCTTCTGCCTTCCTGCAGGTGATTCTGTGGTGTTGGCTTAGGCAGTGTAGAGAAGGACGTTCACTGTGCTGTGGTTTTATATGAAAACTGGTCCATGAGCAAAATAAATCACAGCCCCAGCTGGGGCTGGGGCTTTGGAATCAAGCAGCACTGGCAAACGAGCCTTGCTTGGGGAGATTTATTGAAAATGAATCCTGTACTCACACCAATAGATGTGATCTCTGTGTGCTTTCCTGTACCTGTACCTGTGTGGGTATTAGGCAGGTAGAGCTCTAAAGGTCATGGAGTAACCATATAAAGGTCTAGGGAAGAAATGAACAAAAAAGACAAGGAAAGTATTTCCTTATCCAGTGAGAAAGTGAAAATAAATCCAAAAAAAAAAAAAAAAAGGGGAGGAAGAAAAGCCAGACACATACATTCTAGGAGCTGGACTGGAGGCACACACAGGGACATGTGTGGCTCCTGAGATTTTATCAGGACTGTGGTTCTGTTCCCCTAGAATGTCAGACTGGATGAGGGGAGCAGATCCCAGATGAAGTCTCCTCTTGAGGTCCCACAGACCTCTTGGAGGGCCCAGTGGGCACATGTGCACCAGGGAGGAATCATGCTATACAGAGGGGAAGGATTCAGTTCAGGCTTTGAAATACCTAAAGGGGGATGAACACTTTAAAATTAAAATTATTAATTAATATTATTTATTTTTGTTTTATATATATAATATATATATATAATAATTTAATTAAAAATAATTTTTAAAAAATTTACAAAATCTCCTGTCCACAAAAAAAAAATCCTTTGCCTCCATGTAGGAGAGGGGAGACTGGGAACTGCACAGAGTGTGGGATGTAAGAGCAAACTGTAACCCAGTGAATTAGTCTTAACTATCGCGAAAACAGCACTTGTGTAAATGAGGCCCCCGAGGGCCGATAACCGAGCAGTAAAATGTTACAGGAGGGAAGTAAGTCAGGGCCATAAACCCGGGAATCAGGAGCTGGGAGCCGGGATCTGAGGCATAAAAGAGGCGAGATTAAAGGATGACAGATGAGGGCTGCGAAGGAGGCACCGATCCTTCCCAGCCCGGAGGATTCGGATCCCCGGGGCCCAAGGACAGGCCTGTTCCTCTGGGAACGTTCCCAGGTGCCAGGGAATGACTGAGACACCCACCCAGGACCCGTGAGCAGAGGAGGGGAGTGAGGGATGGATGATAAATAAAATAAGGAAATATAATCAAATCAACATTGAGTGTATTTGATTTAGGAGGACACCAATGAATAGAGAAGGGGAGGAAAGCAGCAGGGTGAGAGTTGCTGTAGGATGGGACTGTGGCTTGAGTGAGATATAGTGCAGGCCCTAAATTATCATCATCATTACTTTTTGGCTGGGCTGTGCTGTGACATCAATACCAATTTACACTCTGGGTGAGTAGCACTTACTACCTTCTTGTCTTCATAAATTGTGCATTGTCCTTATTTATTTGCTTCCCTGTCCCCTTCCTCTCTTCCTGCATTGCCTCTCTCCTTCTTTATAAGCGTGATGGGGATGGTGCACCCTTGCTATGCCCTTGATGAGTTTGACACTTAACCCCAGTTATGGATCCCCAGCTCCACTGTCCTTTGAGCCAGGTGTGGGAATGTTTCCTTTCTCGTGGTACAAAAGGTTGGCATTGCTCTTGATAGGCTTGTTAGCAACTGGTTTCTTCTGTCATCATGCAGCTGGTATTTCCATGATACCTCATGCTACTCATGTCCAGCCAGGAGTTGGTACATTGGCTGTTCTGAGTCAAAGCCTCCTTCTTGATATCATACAGAATGTGTGCACAGATCATAGTTTTTACACTCACTGTCCCTCCAAATTTAGGAAAGCCGCCTCATATTGTGAAGTCCCACAGAAGTGCTGCTGTGGTGTCTTCAAAATACCTTCATTGCCAGGGAAAGGGAGGACTTATTCTCTATCTTACAGACTGTCAGATGAGCTCTTTAGGTTCTCCTGATCATTGGTACAAAGGAGGGTAGGACAGCAGCAAGGGAACAGAGGATGCACTGGTTTCCACTGATGGTTTATGCTACACCCCTGGATTTTATACTGAAACAGCTGAGTTCTGCATGTTCTACTGTTCTGGCTTTGTGACTGGGTCAGTAATTAAATGAATTAGACAAAGTCCATTTGGATGTGAATGTGTGCCAACTTCCTTTTCAAGTTTCATTTGAAAGTCTGATAGAAATTAAACTGGAAAAAGTCTGGTTCGAAACACGAATTCTCTTTCAGCTGCTTCAAAATCACACCTTAAACTGCTCTGATATCCCTCAGCATATGGGACAACCCTTAATCTCCCCACGAACTGAAGCCTGGCTGTCAGAGGGGCAGATGGTAAAGCTGAAAGTAGGAGTTCTCAGTCACCTGTCTGTGGTGTGGTGGTGGACAGCTCTTGGCTGTGGCCGGAGTGTGGAGCAGGAGGACAGAGCTGGTACTGACTGGGCTTTTTTCGGAGTGTGGTGCCCAAATTCCCCCACCCAGAGCTGTTCTCCCACAACAAAACCCAGGGATGGGGGGGATGACACACCATCGGGGTGCTGGGAGCAAGGACTCACCCACAGCCCCATTTAGCTGGGCAGGGATTTCTGTCTGTGCAGGCACCACTGGTGCATGTGAGGGTGCAGAAAATGCAAAACTAACAGTGGTAAACTCGAGAGATAGAGAGAATTTGGGCGTGCCTTGGTCATGTGTGGTACTTCATGTGGCACACAGGTGCCAGTGATGGGCAGTGTCACTGCCAGGGGAAGGACAGAGACTTCTCCTGTGCTAAAGGATTGCAGATTTAATCCAACAAAACCTGCTCCTGTTTAACTCCAATTCCCAATTCTGCACCCAGCTGAATGTCTATTACTAAATACAAGAAATAGGATGTTTCTTCCTGATTCCTGTATGATCAGTTCATGCTCTGATGCTTACAGCCAACAGAACACAAAGTTGGGAATTTGCTTTCTTTTGAGAATCTCCTTTGCTGTAAAGAAAACAGATTCAGAGGGCGTATAAAGAACCTCAGTGCTGGTGCCTGCCTAGAGGAAACAGGCAACAGAGGGATAGACTGGGAAAAGAAAAAAGCCAGTGACCTTATTTAGGGGTAGTAGATTTAATAATCTCTAATGGAATTACTGGTGAGGAATCTACATGCTCATCCCTTTCCTGTAAGAGGTTTTTTGCTTGGTTGTTTGTTGTTTTATTTTTTTCTCCTTCCCTTCTCTCTAGCCTGCCTTCTCCTGCAGGGAATCAGTCTGTATAAGCCATCCTCCCAGGAAAGCAGCTGCATGGTGGTACCCCAGCTGTAAGGTCGTGCCCCAGCATAATCCATTATGAGACAGTGAGCTGGAATATGCTTAACCCTGTACAGGTGCACAGGGAAGGAGAAGATGGATGCAAGGAACTAATTTTTTTTCCCTATGCAGGGGCAGGGAGGAGGCACCAGCTCTGAAACTCCTTCCACACACTGTGTGGTGCTGTGGGAATCTAGTCCAGACTAGAAGGGAGTCTTGCCCCAGGCACTGTGCCCTGGGGAGCAGCTGCCACTGCTGAGCCCTCCTTCAGCTCCCCAACCCGGAGATTTGCAACTGCAGCTTTTCCCTACAGTTGTAATAATGCAAATTAATTGCCAGGATGCAGCAAAGAAAGCTGAATCACCTGCCAAAGCGATGGAGCAGCTCCTTCATTTCCATTTTCTGCCTGCACAAAGGTGGAGTAGGAATTAAAATCCCGGGGAGCACTTGCCACCCTCTGGGGCTGGAGCTGAGTGATGGAAATATTTGGAACTTCACTGTTGCTCTGTGGCTTGCTTGATTTGAGCGAAGCAGGAGGTGTGGGGACCTCCCTGGTGCCCCATGCAGAGTGACATGCCTTTCTTAAACGCTGCTTTAGTAAATATTCTGGGGAAATACTGGGTAAAAAAAACTGCCGTGTGAGATTTTCCTGCAGGGAATTTTCCAGGACTTGTTTGGTGGCAAGGGAATCTCCCTGCAGACAATGGCATGAGAGTAGAGTCGTTTCAGTTCTTATTGATGGTGTGGTCTTGGACAAATATGAAAGAATAACTTGGCCAGAGGTGGTGGTTTGGTGGGCAGTAGATACCCCACCCCAAAAGACATAAAACCAGCAGTGTCAGCTTTTAAGCTTGGATTTTCCAAGAATGAACGTTGAGAAGATGAAATGTGTGATTAGTTCACTGTGTTAAGGGACTGCAACCCTTTTCCTGATGCAGACAAGCGACAAATGAACTTATTTAAAATTCATTGTTTAGTTTGAATTGGTATTATGGAAAAAAGACTTTCCCCAATTTCATTTCTAAATCTCAATCCACCTAAAACCTCTGTACAATGGCCCCATTGTGCTCACTACCACCAGCAGTTAGTAATTCTTAGCTGGAATTAGATGGTTAGGCCCTGATCCAGTGGTGGGTAACTTTTCTCAGGGATTATCTGAACCAAGATCTGGACTCATCTGGGTGGAGTTGTTTGTAAACAGCAAGTTGTCTGCTAGACCCAAGGTGTTAATGAACTCGGTGGTGTGGCCACTGGTTGTGGCTTCTGTGGTGCAGCCAGCCTGGACCAGGGCACAGGCAGTTTTGTTGTGCCCAGAGTTGGCTCATCCCAAGCTTCTCACGCTCCAGAGGCACAGTTACCTCACCCCCCCATTCCTGGGCTCGCTGGCAGAGGTGACAGGGCTGTCCCTGGGGCCCTGGGGATGGGCTCACGCTGTGAACACTCCACCTCTTTGCTCTGGAGGCTGCAGCATTCTGCCAATCCCGGGTCTGACAGCCCAACTTCTCCCTCCTGCCCTCCCCGTGACCCCGGCGTGGTCTGGGGGAGCCACTCCTCCCCAAGGTCACCCATCATTCATGTGGTGTCGTGCTGTGTCATTCACCACGAGCCACTGAACTGATATGATGAATGGGGAAGGGTCAGTTCGAGCCCTCACCCCAGGAACAAATTTGTGGGGCCACCACTGTCATTTTTGTAGGGTCTGTGCAGAGCCCTCCAGGCTTTCTGCCTCCAGAATGAACAGCTCATCCCTGAAAGGAACTTAGCTTTTTCCTCAGGGTTTTTTTTTTTTTCCCCCTCCCTCAACTCCAGGAGAAGGGATGAGAAGCATTTGCAGTTCTGTAAAAATTATGAGCACAAAGGGTAATCCATCTAATTGATAAGTAGCCTCAAATATCATTTTGCAAGAGTTTATAATGTGGCACTGAAATCGCTGAAACTTGGCATTCAAAACTCATCTAGGGAGCAACTCTCTTCTTCCCATCTCCCTTTTCAAAAAGATTATTTTCTCCCATCATCTTGGACCTCTTCTGCTCCACACTCCCCCCCCCTCCCCTCTACCCCCAAAGTTGTAATTCCTGGTGGAGTTTCTCAGTGAGCAATTACTCCTGAGAGCTCTGAGCTCTGCCATTTTTTTTTCTCCCAGTGGGAGCTGCATCCCAGCATTTTTCTGGAACTAAAAAAAAAAAAAAAGAATAGTTTCTCAGGATTTTCTTGCCTGAAACAAATGCACGAATGGCTTGATTTCTGCAGTGCTGTGTTCTTTTGTACCCATGACCCACATGTCAGTTAAATCATGTCTGATGAGAGCCCGCAAAAATGCCTTTAAGACAATTAATTTCCATTTTAGATCAGAAAATAACCCTGTTTACTTAAGGGTTTTACTCCCTGGCCATACCAGTGTAATTGAAGCCATATAACTGCACTAAGCTCTGCTAGAATAAAGCCTGTGTCATGATGGTAGAGCTGCATCCTTTTAAGGGTTGTACTGACAGAACTGAGTTGTTCTCTCCCTCCCAGATATGATATTGGTATGCTAAAAACCTCTGGGTGAGCTGTGGGATGGACTGAGCAGGTGGCTTTCACCATGAGGTGAGAAGTCTCTCACCCCTTCTTAGGCAAAGTCCTCAGTGAAGTCAACGACAGATCTGCCAGGACTCTTGTTCCCTCCTGGTCTCTGTGACTAAAATTCTCCACACTTTATCTCACTGTCGTTTTTTTATTCACCTCTCTTGGCATCCTGTCCCTGGCCAACAGGTTCCTGCACTCTGGGATGTGCTCAGGTAAAATCACCTCAGACTCTGCTGGAAGGTTTGCCTTCCTCGGGTCTGCAGCATCAACACAAAGCCCCTTTCTCGTGTTTCTATAACGCCAAAACAGCTTAAATTTTAATAATAAAATACTGCAGGTATTCACACTATGGATTAGGCCCCGCTCAGCCGCTTAGGAGAAGCAAACATAATTTAAATGGCAGATAGTTTTGTCATTTGAAAATTAGCTACTCTGTATCTGAAATAACCCTTTTTTTTTTTTGTGGGTGTTGGCATGGAAACAAGTACAGCCTGCAAGTCCTTCTCGAGACACCTCTGTAACTCCAGCAGAAGTCAATGGGAACATGTGGAAAGGCTCTGCTGCTCTGAAAATCAGATGTCAAATAGCTCACTTTTATCCTCAAAAAGTACCCGATTTTGAAAATTAGCTTCATTCTGAAGAGAGTCTTTCTTGAAGTAGTGACTTGGAACAGTTTGAAGTCAGGATGTGTATTCAGAGGTTGAATATTTCAGGCATAACAGCTCCTTCCACCCCGTGTAATTCCTATGTATGGCATTAACAACGAGATCCAATGTGTCTTGCATCCAAGTGGACACAATTCCAGGTCAGTAGGTGTCATTTATCTTTATGCTGGAGCTGAATATTCTTTGGGACATTGTGCTTCTTTTCTCAATCCTTGTAATATCAAGTAGAAGGGGACTTTGATAACCTTGGGAAGTTTTGTCCCATTTTTGGATCAGTGTTAAGCTGAGCCCAGTCAGATATTTTGTAGCTTGCTCCTGTGCTTAATTTTTTTAATGCAAAGCTAATTCAAGAGGAGGGGGAAAAAGTCTTCTTCTCAACGTATGACTTGATGATATGGGGCACAAAACACCATCATTTTGTGATGAGAAGTGATGGTACAGGACTGAAATGTCATAGCTTGAGATACAATCTGTCTTTCCCTTCCCAAAACGATTTCCAGGAAGGCAAAACTGAAAGTGGGACCACGATGATAAATGAGTGCGATTTTTAACTGTCTTGTTGAAATACAAAAAGCCTTTCCTCTTACATAGGAAATATTTTTAACTGTTTGAAAATGAAGCCAGAAGGAGGGAAACCTGTCAGGTCAGACAAGGTGGTAATTAAAACACACTCCTAGTCCTAATGGAGTTTTTAACTGGCTGGCTTTTGTGGGATTGCATCAGATCTGCTGATCAAGGGAAGTGCTGACAGAGGGGAAAAAGGAACCTGCACAGGGGAAACAACTTCCACCATCCTCCTTGCTTTGCCAGGGAAACAACTGATCTCTGTGTGAGGGAACAGGAGGATAAAATGCTTTCCCCAGTTCCACCTCCTGCACAGCGGGGGCCCATTTCTCCTAAGGATGGTCCATCCTGCTGAGAGAGATGAGCAGAGGACACCAGGGGTTTGAGGGATAAACAGGGGGAAAACTGAATCAGGAAACCACCTGCTTGGTGCCAAAGCCTGTCTCCTGGGAAAGGTCTTGCCAGGTGTGGAGAATCAGCTGGCAGATGTGGCTTGAAGGGATGGGGCTCTGATAGTGACTTCATCCCTTTCCCACCCCGCCAGTGCCCGGAGAATCTTTGCTGCTCAAAGGGAGCAAAGATTCTCCAAGGAGACGTGGCACTTGATGATTTAGAAGTCTTTTCCTAGCCACCTGTATCTGTGTGTCCAGGGGTCAAAAGAGGAATGTGAAAAGCTCGGGATGGAAACCTTTTGTAGCTAAAATACCCAGAAAATCACCGACGTTGACGTGCAGATTGCCAGGAATGGGGCACTGCCCTGTGCTGGCGCTGTTTGAGCACCATAAGTGGCAGCAACGCACGTGATGGTCCACGGGTGCCCTGTGGGACACTGCCCCTTTGTCCTGAGAACCCCTGTGGGTACAGACGGCCAAAGTCCAGCGCCGTGAGCTCTGTGAGCGCCCGCGTGCCGGCGGTGACCGTGTCTGCACGGCCAACTTCATGTTTGATTTTGGCTCTTTGGCGAGGTGCCCAGGGGTGCTGCACGGCACATCTGTGCCGGGTACATGCACTCTGTGTGCCTGGCTCTCCTCCTCCTGCTCCCTGCCGGGCTTCTCCAGCCTGGAATGCTGGGGGGGGTGGTTTCCTCGGTGTGCGTTTCCCTGCAAACCCCCGTTCCTGCACATCCCAGTGATCACAGAATCACAGAATCAGCTGGGTTGGAAGGGACCTCCCAGATCATCAAGTCCAACCCTTGATCCACCACTGCTGTGGCTACTAGACCATGGCACTGATGCCACATCCAGTCTTATCTTAAAAACCTCCAGGGATGGAGAATCCACCCCTTCCCTGGGCAGCCCATTCCAATGGCTGAGCACTCTCTCTGGAAAGAAATTCTTCCTAATATCCAACCTAAACCTCCCCTGGCACAGCTGAAGACCCAGCCCTCTTGTCTTGCTGATGGTTGTCTGGGAAAAGAGACCAACCCCCCCCCGGCTCCCCCCTCCTGTCAGGGAGTTGCAGAGAGTGAGGAGGTTTCCCCTGAGCCTCCTCTTCTCCAGGCTGAACAGCCCCAGCTCCCTCAGCCTCTCCTCACAGCACTTGTGCTCCAGTCCCTTCCCCAGCCTCGTTGCTCTTCTCTGGACCTGCTCCAGCCCCTCCATGTCCTTCCTGAGCTGAGGGCCCAGAACTGGACACAGCACTCCAGGGGTGGCCTCACCAGCGCTGAGTCCAGGGGCAGAATCACCTCCCTGGCCCTGTTGGCCACCCTGTTCCTGAGCCAGGCCAGGGTCCATTGGCCTTCTTGGCCACCTGGGCACACTCTGGCTCCTGTTCAGCTTCCTGTTGGTGCCGCCCCGACGCGGGCCCGAGGGGCTCCTGGGGCGGGGGGGCGCAGCTGGTTTGTTTTTTGGTTGTGGGTTTTATTTTATTTTATTTTATTCTATTTTATTTTATATTTTATTTATTTAATTTAATTTTATTTTATTTTATTTATTTATTTTATTTTATTTTATTTATTTTATTTTATTTTATTTTACTTTATTTTATTTTATTTTATTTTATTTTACTTTATTTTATTTTATTTTATTTTATTTTACTTTATTTTTATTTTAATTTTTTTTTTTGCGGGGTCGTGCTTTTCCAGGCTATCGCCCTTTTAATCCTCCCCCTCCCTCCCTCCCTCCCTCCCTCCGAGCTCCGGCCGCCCGGGGAGCCGCGTGGGCGGCGGGCGGGACGCGCCCGCAGCGCCCCGGGGGCGGCAGCGGCGGGGCCGCCGCGCTAATTGGGACGTGTCGGCGGCTCTGCAGCGTCTCGGCTCCGCCGCCGGGGCCGCTCCGACCGCGGCGGCGACGGCACAGCCCCGGGGGGGCCGAGCGGCGCCAGCCTGGGCACAGCCCGCGGGGCTCCATCCCTTCCCATTCCCCGCATCCCGCCGGGATGGCTCCGGGATGCTGCGAGACCCCCCCCCGGCTGTGGTGATGCAGGAGAGCAGGAAAACCCTCCCCTAATTCCCAGCCCCTTTGTTAAGTAATTGTGCGCCGCGGAGCCGTTCCCAGAGATGGCGCTGGGATTAGGGGAAAACCTCTCTCCCGTGCTGTTTTGATTTCATAGGAGAGATAATCGGATTACTCACAGAGTCGCTCTGATGTAGGGCCGTACGCGGGCAGGACAATACGGTATTGTTTTGTCTCCCTGTGGATTCACACAGTATACACCTGGAAACGTTATGGATCTAGAGCACGTATTTTCTGGTTATTTTTTTCCCTTAAAAAATGGTCTGTAGTCCCCACAGGGATTAAAAGAGAGCCTTTGCCGGGGGGGGGGGGGGGTTACAGGTCTGCAGGAAGGGCATGCATGAAATTATTGGGTTGGAAGGTTTAGTTTTCATGCTTTATGGACCTTTTGTGAGGTCAATTAAAAACTGAGCTGTGTAAATTTTTTTATATATATGTGCAATAATCCATAGTCCAAGGATGTGTATTATTCTTCCTGGCTGTATTGCTGACAATGTGCACTGTGGGTCCCAAGGTGAAAATTTTAAAAAGCTGTTTCCTACTGTGGTGAAAAGTTTAGGGAAGGTGGGTCAGTGCATGGCTTGGTGTCAGAAACTCTCATCTGTGGCTCTCCTTTAACTTTTTAGGCATAAATGTGAGGGTTTTGTTGCCAGTAGAGTGTAGTTTCCAGAGGAACTGGGAGTATGGGTTATACTGGCTTGGAAGATAAAGCTTGCATTAGGTTTGGCTACTAAAGTAAGGGGGAAATGCAGATTTGGGATGAATGAAATATGAAAGAGGGAGGAGAGTCAGAAGGACTATTATTATTATTATTATTATTGCTCTTTTTTCACAAGAGCTATGGATGCTTATATCCTCTCAGTAGATAAGGCTGTGTCAGGTGCCTAAACTGAAGCACCCAAGTTTGAAAATGACCCCCTTCCTGGCTCGTTGTCAAGGTCACAACAGCTCATGATAAATCTGGAAACAGGAGGCAGGAGTTCCAACCCCTGAGTCCTTTCCCTGAGGCAGGAGGGAAGGGAACCACGGAGCCGTAACTCGAGGAAGAAGCAGCACCACAATGAAGATGGTGCAGGAGCCAACTTAAGATGCCTGGAAGGGAGAAGCACAGAGCTAGAACTGGGAAGATGAAGGACCTCATTGAACCTGAAGTGCCTCATTAGGTGCAGTACAGGGTGTGCTTGCACAGTGGTGGATTTCTCAGGAGATTCGTGCAAAGCTCAGACCGGGAAGGGTGGGAGAAATTATGGAAAACAGAAATATTGAAGTCAAGTATCACATATAAAGAAAAGAACAGAATTTAATTATTTTATGCTTAGTAGGTGGTAAGTGGCATGAATGGTCCACTTTGGAACAGTCTGGTCATGTGGAGCTGCCCATGTGTAAGGAAACGGAGTTGTTTGTCTGCTCTTCCTGCCTCTTGATCCCAAAATGCCAAATGCCTCGCTGCGTGCCTTTGTTTTTTTCCACAGACAAGTTGAGGGTAATAGGTTGATTTCTCTGAGTCTTTGTGCACAGAATTATAAGGCAGCAAATATCCGTCGGCTTGAACGCCGCGAAGTAAAAACAAAGGCAGAGTAGATGGAAGAAATTGATTTGGAAATTCAGCCATGTATTGAAATATTCAAGAATATCGAGTAGCAAAATGTTTTTATGAGGTTCTTGGTACTTTGGGGCACTACTCCTAAAGAATGTTTTGCTGTTTGGTTTTGCTTTTTTTTATATGACTGCCCCGCACATCAGAAATCACACTCACATTTGCCTGTGTTTGGGGCTTCCCTGGCTCCCCCCAGTACTCTCAGGAAGCTGAGACAGGGCATTTGCCAAATGTTTCCTGGGCTTGGGGTGCTGGTTGGTATCACTGTGCAGAGAAACATCAAGAATTAAATCCATGGCATGCTGTTATACAGGGGGGAAAAAAAGAGAAAGGGATCTGGGGAAGGACATCTGCTGGGTGTGCTGACCTCTTAGGGAGAGAGTGACTGAGGGACTCGTGCCAGAGCCGCCGCTCCAGTGTGGAGATTTCAGGATGTGCAAATAGGAAGTGCAGTGTTCCTTTTAAAGGGTCTCAGCCACGTGTGCTGCTTAATTTATCTTCCTGACTGCTCCTGCCCCGATAGCATTTGGCCTTGCAGGGCCATTTCTCTGTTATTATTCAGATTAAGCTGGCAAGGTTTGAGCAAGCGGTGCAGACCGGATTTCCAGGGGCTTGTTTGAGAGTGGTTTGCAACCAGAATACGAGTAGGAGCTGTCAGCCTGCTTTTAACTTTTAACTGGACGCTGAAATCCAGGTCTGTGTGGGATGTCAAGCAATTTCTTGGGGTGTCTGCTGCTTTTAAATCCATGGAAGCTCCTGTGCAAGTCCCGTTGCAGCCTTGCTCTCAACGTCTTGTTGTTGCTTCACCAGAAATTTGAAACACTTCTGCAGTTTGGCTTTACCTTGTTAGGCAAGCACTGGTTTTCAGCCAGGTGTCCCCATGAGGGATGGGATGAAGGAGTTGGGGGGGTGTGGAAATGTCACCAGGTTGGAGGGAGGGGTGTCCTCCCAGAGGCAGCATGGAGACAAATCCTGCCTGGGGCACGGCGCCAGCTTATTTTACAGGAAGCGTGGCCTTGGCAGGTGTTGATGGCAGCAAAACAAATTTGGAATAGGTCGTGATAAAGGGAGTTCTCTTGGGAAGTGGCGAAGGGAAGCAATAAATATCTTAAAACTGTTGGATCAGAGGAAGAGTGAGGATGGGCTTGTTGGAGCGCTCGGGCGCCGTCCTCCTGTGCCCCCAACACTGCAAGGCACTGGGGGCCTGGGTAAAGCCTAAGATTTCAGTTAAGGGTTTTTTTAATCCAGTATTTTTCTCTCCAAGGGCAAAAATTTACCTCTGCCGAGGATTTACTATAAATTTCCTGTGGTTTTGGGTCCCTGGGTCCTGAAGGGACTAAATGCAGCGAACCAGACGCCCTGATTTCAGGTCCCCTCTCAGCTGACCTGGCTTTGAACCTGGTGGCTCCATTTCATCCTTATTTCTGGGTCTTTCTGCAGCCAAGTATCATTCTGCTCACTTTTTTTTTCTGGTATCTCCTTCCAGTCATGATCTCAATCCTTTTTTTTTAAGAGACTTTAAAATGAACTAGATTATTTTTTTTCCTAGCCTAGTCTGTAGCTACAAACTGGAGAGTCCAAACTGGGAGTGAGGTGGTAAAAAAATTGAGAGTGGTGATGGCAAACAGCATGGGATATGTGAATTTGGGAGTGAGAGAATCAGGGAAGACCCCAGGATTTGTGTCCAGTAGCCAAGAGCACATACACAGTGCACATTAGCTTTTGCTAATGTAAAAATTCTCTCTTTTGTCCCTTAGTGGAATTCTGTGATAGACCAGAGGAGTTGGTCCTGTGATCTATAAATCTTTGTCCTGATGGAATTCTGTTATGCTGGTGCTCCTGTCTTTGATTATTTATTTTTTTTCAAGGACAGATCTGTTGAGGGATAAAGCATGCAACTGTTTTGTTTACATTTAATTTTTGCTTTAAATATCCTTATCCCAGCAGTAACATGACTGCAGCTATAGTTCCTCCCAGGGTAGTATTTTCAGCATGGATTCACTCTTCTCCTGGGTGGGGAGAGTTCTAACACAGGGGCTTGGTGAGGCAGTGGGAGGTGGGCTGGGGTTTCGTGTTTGAGCAGTCTGAGAGCAGTCTGGGGGATGTTCCTGATAGGAATTAGCCCAGTCAAACAGAGTTGTGGTGATGTTCCTTCAGCAAATCATGAGAGTTCAGGATGGACATTTGGAACATCACATGAGCCATGGGTGTGCTGGATGGTCCCCTGTAGACATGAGCATGGTTTTGAAGTGCTCAGTGAGTCCCCAGTGCAGTGTGATCAGCAGAGACAGGCCCAGCTCTGAGCCATCAGTCACTCTGGAGCTGACAGCACACCCTCAGTGTGTGCTATGCCTGCCCAGGATCCCTGTTATAAATCCTCCTGGAATGGAGGAACACGTGTTCCCTGTCACAGGGGTGCCCTGGGCACGTCACATCCTTCTGTGTCAGGAATCTGGGAGGGAGAGCAGTGGGCTTTGGGCTTTGTCTGGGACCAGAGGAGTGACTGGAGTTGCCAGTGGAGTGTGTAAGGAGGGAGCAAGGCAAGGTGGGTCCAAGGCTGCTGTGAATGGGTGCAGCACAGAGAAGCTCTCCCAGCTGGTGGGCACTTCTCTTTCAGTGGAGTGCAAAGCTACTCCTGCACCTCCTGCCTCCCTCCTCTGGCGAAGCTCGTGGTTTGCACAGCCCTTGGCAAGTGCATTTGCAGCTGCCAGATGTGCTCTGTGGCCCCAGTCTGTCAGTGCTGCTCCTGAAATTTAGCAGATGTTGGTGCAAATGTTCCTGGGACACAACTGGAAGAGCCACGTTGGTTGGAGAAGACCATGAGGCTGCCATATGGGAAGGTGCAAGAGTTTTGGTGTGGTTTATATGCAGGCTGCTGCATTTAACAGGGCAATTAGCATCATTAAAGAGCATTTCAGTGCTGTGTGTCAGAGAAACAAGGAGGGTGTTTAGATGGCTTTTAAATGAGTTTTAATTCTTAGTGTATTTCCCTCACTGAACTTCAAATCATTTGGAAATGTGAGTGAAGCATCCATTTGACAGAAGAGCATTGAGGCATTCTTATAATTCACCTGCTTAATGCTCTAGGAAGAGAAAGGCCAGGCATTTCCTCAGCCACAGCCAAGACTCAAACTTCTTAATCTTCAGCTGGAGGTACAACCATCTTGTGTACAACCCAGCTCTGTGCCAGGACTTCCCTGCTCTCCTTTCAAGGATGTTATGGATTCCAGTCTCCTTTTATCCTCGCACTGAGAGCCACACATGCAATTTGCTTCCAAACAGATCTGTGACAGGAGCTGGCAGGATGGTGGAAGCCTGTCATTTCCTTACTCTGGGTGTTGTCAAAGAACAGTGTTTTCACTAGAAACGTCGCTGGCAAGTGGCCTGTCACCAGCAGTGGCTACACACACAGCCACAGCACAGGGCACCCCTTCCCGTGCTCCGGTGGGGAGGAGGACTGGGAGAGGGAGGCAGTGCAGGAAGGAGCTGGTGTAATTAAAGATGGAATAGCCATCTTTGCTGCCTTCCTCGTGCAGCATAAAATAAGACTGAGACTGAGGGGCTGGCTCCTGGCGATCTCGCTGTGGCAGCATGAAAAATGAGGAGGAGTGCGATAAGAAACTAATAATTTATGTTCCAAGCACAGACTCACACCAGTGTGGAGGGAAATTCATGCCAATAACTCCTACTAACTCAGAAAGGCACGCAATCTTTTATTGCACAAATTATTAACGACCAGAAAATAAATGACTCTGTAATCAGATTGGTGCTGCCGGCGCTTTTTCGTTTCTTCTTTTATTTGTATAAATTCTGAAGCCAGTCCACCCCTGAAGCTGAGGCAATGGGAACTTGTACTGGCCCAGTGCCCTGCCTGACAACGAGAACAGATTAAACAAGGATGAAACAGGAACGTCCTGGTATCTCCTTGCCTATCAGAGATGGGTTTGCTCAACAAACGTTTTCTGGCCCCTTCAGCAGTAACAGCTCTGTAGGTACACAGGGCTCTCTGATCTGGGACTCCATTGCATAATGATTGGAACAGTCCAACAGCAGCACAAGTGACAGCTCCCCAGTACCTCCTCTGTCCCTTTTCAGGCTCCTTTCTCCACATCCTTCCTTTGTCCTTGGGCTGCTGCTGTTACATCCCGTATGTTCCTGCTCTGGGTTTCCAGCATTTGTGTTTAATGTTCAGAAGTGCTGAGCACCTTCAGCAGTTACTGAAGTACTCAGGGGTTGTGGGTTCTGAGCCCTTCCTAAGTCAGGCCAAGGTGAATTTGGCCCTTGTACTTGCATGGGGAAAGGAGCATCAGGAGTTGCTTTGTTTAGGCAGAGTCCACGTGGAAACAAAGCATGGAACGTTTTCCCTACCACCAAGTGGTTGCATCCTGTGATCTCCCTGGAACTAAAATCTTTATTGTGATGATGAAGAGTGAAACATCTTAAAGAGGAAAGATGATGACTTTTGGGTTTGCTGCAGGTTCCCTTCTGGTTCTGTGGTGCTCTGATGGGTGACAGTGTTCCTGTGCTAGGTGGGAGCAGTCAGGAGTTCGGGTGTGATGCCAAAGCAAGGTGAGGAACTTGATTGATTGTGGGTTAGAACTACATGATCTTTATGGTCTCTTCCCACCCAAACCATTCTGTGATTTGGGCTTGAACTTGCAACTATCTGCAGGGAGGTACAGGGTGAACTAGAACAGTCAAAGCAAAGCAACTTTGAGCCCAGAGGTAACTGTGGATCAAGATCTGAGCATCACCTGAAAGTGATAACACCCTGATAACAAACTGAACCTAAACCTTGGTCTGGCTTCCAGCCTGGGAGATACTTGAATTTGAACCTCAAGTTTGCAGGACTTGCTGCATCCAGCCTGTGGCCTGTTTTGAAGCCCAGGTCTGTGAACATCAAGGCTGTTTGGCCCTGGATCCAAAGGCCCACGTCCACAATTTCTGCAGGTTTGCTCTGATTCAGGTGACCTCCATGAGCCAGTGTGACCTGGCTTAAGCTCATTTAAGCCCCGTGTTTAAGGTTTGTAGGGTGATGTTTCTTCAATAAACAGGAACTCGAAGGCAAGGGAGTTACTCTGTGTGTGATTAGAAGCTGCTGGTCTGTGTTGAGTCCACGTATTTTTCAGCTGGTGGGGCAGACCCATATGTGAGGCTCAGACTTTTCTTCTCGCCTCCCATTCCCCCCCCCTCCCTGTTTTGATTATGTGAACCATATGATAAGGGAGAAAAGTGTTTCTATTGTTAATTCAAGCCCATTTGTTATCAGTGGCACCATCTCCCCGATGGCTCCATCTGAATAGGGAGGAGGGGGGGAATTGCTTTCCCTCTCTCTCTCTGTTTTTATGGTGAGGGGGTGTTGGTGAAGGGACCACAGCCGGGCTGCAATAATGAATAATGTGCAGATTGTTCCCGGGGACTGCAAGTGTTTTATTAACACGGGTTTTCTTAGACTGAATGCCCAATCACCACAGAACCATGAAACTCAAATTGCCTTACAGCTCTCTCATGAACATACTTTTAATCTCATTGACCTGTCGTTATACTGCAACGCATAAATCCAGATTTGGAGATCTTATGTCCAATCATAAATTGGGCTGGCAGACTTCCGATCAACAGAATAAAACTGTCTTCCTGTGAGGTGGGTTTTTTATTCGTCAGTGCTGCTCCAGCAGACGGGGTTGGAGGTACAGTCAGCTTTTCTTAATGAACCATTCTTTTAAAAAAATGGAGGGAAACAAGAAGCCCAGCATGAAATTCACAGGAGAAAGAAGAAGAAGAAAAAAAGTAAAGCGATGTTTAAATAACATTAACTTTAGACATAAACTTAGAATATGGAAACCTGTGAATTAAGGGGTGCTGGCTTCTGCTAACATGGAGAAATGATAGGAAAACAGCAGAGTTTGGGCAGTGCCATGCAGGCAGACAGCTTTGGCTGTAATTCTGTGTGTGCAGAAGGGGCAGGCACATATGTGGCACCATCATAGAATTCCTTGCTCTTTTCTTGTGTCTTTTTGTTGTTTTACTTAAATGAAAAAAAAAAAAACGGAGGAAATCTGATTCCTCCCTCCCTCTTGTTCCGCTGTGTTTTATTTGGAATCAGCTGTGAATGAGGGATTTGAAGTTTCAGTGGCAATCTGGATGTGAGGGGAGGCTTTGCTACCTTGGTATCATGTGCAGGTGCTCCCACAGGAGGGTTTCCTCATGTGATGAAAGTTTACAACCAGTAAATCCGGCTAAGGATGCTCGGTGGTGGTGCAGCAACTGTGAGTGCTGGCATTGCATACAGACAGTTCCTGCTGTCCTCAGTAGAGAGGTGTCATCCCAAAAGCTGAGAACAGGGCAGATCATTTCTGTTGGATGCAGAGATGTCCACTCTCTCCTCCACGTGGCTTCACCCTGGGGGCACGTTGCTGCTGAAAGAAACCCCTCCCTGGAGGCAAAGAACAGCTAAAATTCTGCGTTCCTCAAAACGTGGAGACCTTTCCCCAGCGTTTCTAGAAGAGTCTGTGGTGGAAGTGGCTCATTTAAAGAATATTTCAGTGTCTGTGGGGTGTTAGGAGGTGAGAGAAGCACGAGAAGCTGAAGAGTTATTGCATTAATACACATCAGGCAGCTGTACCAACCTTGACCTGCACACTGGGCAGGCATGGAGTGCCCTCTGCTTAGCCCCTGGGATGGTCCTCTTGCTCTCAGAGAGGCAAAGCAGGACAGCAAGCCCTGGTTTTGGATAAAGGTGCAACTTCTGGCAACTGCTTTCCTTCCGGTGCAGCCCCTGGTTCTGGCTTGGTTCCACTCAGCACTCCGACCTCATAGCTGTAACAATTTAGCCACAGTCATTTGAGGAAATAAAGCACTTTGGGCTCCTTCCCCCAGGGTTTTCTGTCCTTACAGTAATTTTTTGAAGGCCTCTGTTTTCACAGCACTGGGATAGATGGACCCCCTAAAATGTGCAGCCAATTACACAGCAGAATTTATTGGACTTTATCCTCCGTGGTGGGGGTGGGGGAGAAAGAGCGAACTCTGGAAGGAAACCCATGGCAACTGGAAATGTGAGTGTGAGGATTAGAAGTCCCCATAAATATACCTGACTTTGCCATCTCTTTTAATTAAATGCAAGTCATGAAACACGGGCAGGGAGTGCGTTGGTGACAGGGAGCAGCAGAGCTCAGAGACGGGGAGGAAGAGTAAGGGGGGACTGGCTGCGTGGCCTGGGGCTGAGAGAGAGCAGAGCCAGGAGGGTTAAAGCTACAGGGGTGATTTAGAGCAAGCCCTTCACAGCAAGGCAAAGGGAACTTTACACTCAGTTATTAATGTTTCCTGCTTTATCTCCCCTCCTTCGTGGGTTTAATTGTAAATTATCCAGCGTGCTGCACTTCTCCGCCGTGTTTTCTTCTCCCAGCCCGGAGAGGTGGTAAAAGAGAAGATGCTGATGCTAACAAGGAAAGAGGGGGCAGAGGAGAGGTCTGTCCCCTCTGAGCTTTGCCTCAGGGCTGTGCAGCTATGAATTGTGACGCTCTCTGGGCCTTTTGCTGTGATTCACTCAGCTTCTGAGGCCTTCCTCCCTCAAAATGATGTGCCAGAATTCGGCTGCTGTGAGCAGCGCCGCTCGGTTTCTCTCCAGATATGTGTGGCCCAGAGGGCCCATGTGTGAGAGAGACCAGGATGAGGTACTGTGTTAATTCAGTCCTCCTGTAAACAGCTTCCTCATTTTCTCCCCTTCCATTTTTCCGAGGCATTTTTCCTTCCCCGGCTCCGTTCGCCGTCGGTGATCTCCCCCCGGCGCTGCTGATCCATCAGCACTCCTGAGGGGCTTCTGTGTGCAGGAAATAAAGCCCCTAGTTCAGCACTATCCATCTAATATCTTCTGACTGCCTTTAATCATAGCATTTTCCATTTAATTGGGAAGGCAGGCCACACTTTGCATATTAATACAGCATCAGCCTGCACCTCCTAAGCATTAAAATCGTGGCTGGCTGGGATGTGTCACACCGGGGCTGGGAACCTGCTGGGTGTCCTATAGCAGCTCTGTCAATGGGGGTGTTTTTTCAGCAGGTTTTTGCCTTCCTAGTGGAATTCAATTAAAATAACAACAACAAATTCCCCCTTCAAAAAAAAAAAAAGAAAACCAGTATATTTGTGTGGGTTCTCTCCATTTGAAGAACTGCTCTGCAGCCAGTGCTGCTGCTGTGCCTCTGTCCCTTGTGTCCCTTGTCTGCCTCAGATCCCAACACTGCTGATCCCATTGTCTGCTCAGGACACCCAAAGGGAAAACATCATCTTTCCCTCAGAACTGCTGGTTGTGTAGCACATTTCCCTTGATCCATCTACCCATGGAAGACCTACTCTTTCTTTCCTTGGCTTCACCCAGGAGCCTGTGTGAAAACAGTGGTTTTGTCTTCCTGTCCCCGTGGGTTTCGTGACTCTTTCTTCTCCTTGACCAAAACTTGGGACAGGTATGTTGGGTTTGATTTGGAAGAGGTCTCTGGAGATCTTTGACTTTTATGTCAAAAAAAAAAGCTTTTTAGGAGCATGCTCACCTTCCTATGTGTGAGCCTCCACAGGCAGCTGTTGCTGTGATTACTGTCACCATGAGATGCTTGTTGTCCAGGACAAACATGCAGCTGTGTTACAGAGAGGAGGTTTGTGCTTTAGACACGAGGTAGATCCCACTTCAAACTTCGAGATCCTCCTGGGGCCTCCCATTCTCCAAAGTTTATGGCTTATGGTCTTTAAGGTTCAAAGTCAGTAGAGGAAGGAAATTGCTGAGCTGAGCGTGTACTAATGTTTGAATATTTTCATTATCCAGATGAATTCAAACCTAGAGTCCTGCCATCTTTGGGAACAGTTGTCCCTGGTTTTGAGTTACTTGAGGGACTTGCTCGTGCCTGGCATCAGCAAATTCAGGAGAAAATCAGCCAATGGCTTCCCCCTTTGGGATGCTTCTGCTCCAGGAGCCACATCCATCCTGGAGCCTGGGATTCCCCATTTCATTGATCTTGCTGGTGGCTCTGCTCTGTCAAAAAGTGGTTGCACTGCATGGAACCATGACCTGTCCTTTAACAGAAACAACAGCACTTCATCATTCCCGGGGCTTGGTTCTCCCTGGGCTGGCTGGCAGTGCTGGCTCTGGGTCACTGTGCCCCAGCTTGGTTGTGACACTTGCTCACACCTATGCAGAGACATGCAAATACTTTTATTTTCCCTCGAGAGCTTGGCTCAGTTCAGCTGCCCTTTGCTTCCACTCCGGTCTGCTTTTCAGGATCCCGATGATAAAAAAGGTGCCTGTTAGATCACCCCACTGATGTGCAAGTACAGTTTTCCTGCTTTGAGATTCCTTCTGGGATTTCCAGCCAGGATTTCAGAAGGGGGACGGTGAATGGTGTTCTAGTTATAAAAATTAGTTGAATTTTTTTCCGTAGCTCCGAAAAATGACAAAATAGAGCCAGATCTGGCCCTGCTGCAAGTATTTTCCTTACTGATCTGTCACTGTTCCTGCAGCGTGTCAGGAGCCCTCGTCATTCCTGTTTTTCTGGTCTAGTAAGAGCTATGTCATTGTGCCTCTGTCTTGACCTACAGTTCCCTGCAGACTTCATAATTATGGCCTTCTTCAAAACAGACATCACTTACCGTGCCAGCAATTGTCACAGTGTGGAGAAGGAGATCAAAATCCATTAGGGAACAAGAGGTGGCTGGATTAATTTCCACCTGAAAATTTCAATTAAGCTTTTCAGCGCAGAATTAGCGTGTAAGCCCAGCCTAGACATGATGACTCTGGGGTTTGAATCTCAGAATCAGTCTGGTAGGAAGAAATAAGAGTTTCCTTGGGTTCCAAAGCCTGTTGTGGCACTGCTGCAGACAGCTGAGCAGGGCTGTGGATGGCCCTAAGTATTTCTGATGTTGAAAGCCACAAATATGTCGAGGTTCTCCTTGTGTTAATGTGTCTGATGTGCTTAAAAGCTGGAGATCCCATTGGAAACAAGTCAAAACAAATTCTTCAGCTCACTGTTGCTTCAACAGGAGACCCAGTCCTCTCTGTCTCTGAGTTTGCAGTGAACCAGTCCCCAAGATAATTTTGCTGCATGTGTATGGAATGGGTACCTGGATCTCTGAAGCATCCAAGAGGGCTTGGATGTGCTCAGGCCCAGGGTTTGTGAATGTGCATTGCTGGGCCCTCCTCGAAATTTCTGACTGGTAACTTTGTGCTGCAAAGTGTCTAAACCAGCTCTGCCAGGAGAGGCAGGACTCTGCATGCTGGGACTGCTTTGCTGCTCCTCTTTCCCTTTTATTCCTGAAGCACCAGACCCAGTTGTCCCCCTGTGCTAACAGTGTGGCTGCTTCCCAGTGATTGTTGGGCTGGAAAAGTGGAATTTTCAAGCTGAAACACTCAAGCCTGATTCCCAGTACCTTTGTGGAGACCTTTGGCTCTCTGCATTGAAGCAACACACACATCCTGGGCCTCCAGCACTGCAGAGCAGCTCTTTGAAGCACCACCGTGGAAACAGAAAAATAACATTGCTGATGTTCTGCACCAAGGATAAATTGAAATAGCAGCTGATTTTTTTATTTTTTTTTAATGGAGCTTTAGGTTACATTGGCTTTTTAAAATTGCCTTTCTTTTTTTTTTTTTTTTTTTTTTTTTTTAGAAATTCCACAGGTCTGGGCTAATTATCACTGTCCCATAGTGACTGAGCTTCTCAGAGTGGTTTGGAGGTTTCTTCTGATGAGTTACATTAGCCACAGAGGTCTTGCACAGCCTTTAGCATTGTATTAACACTGGGCAGAAGATGCTGTAGGTCAGGAGGAGGAGGAGGAACTGGGTATCACAACACCTCAGGTCTTTCCCTGACTCTGCCACTTCCTCACTCTGTGTCCTCAGGAGCCTTATTTAAGTTCTGTCTTCTTTATCAGGCTGTAGGACAAGTGTAATCACTGACCACTTCTGCCACACTGAAACTGTGATACTGAATTGGTGACCTGTAGAAGTAGTTTAGAAGTCTGAGGACTCACAGAAACATTAAGTTTCTTCTTCTCAGTGGACAGAAGAGAAAGAAGCGTTGTAGAGTTGGTGAATTTTTTTTTTCATAGCTTATATTAAGACCATGAGTTGCCCCCCAAAAAGCACAATAGGCTGTTCCTAAACCTTAATCTTTAATCCTGGGAGGCATTAAGGAGTTGATGGGGCTCTTCTCCAGGATCCAGGATGGTTTTTGCAGTGGCTTTTCCTGCCACAACAGACCTGTGCTTTTTTTGGAAGCTCAGCGCTGGGAAGGAGAAGGGATTGTTACAGACAGGATAGCACAGAGATTTGGGGGTTTTCCTGCTTGTGCAAATAGTTCTGTTTGTTCTTTGGAATGGCAAGAGGAGGAAGGTGCTTTCTCATTTGTTAGACACTCATGAAGATGGATGGGGGGGAAAAGAAAAGAGAGACAACGCCCAGAGGGCTACAACAGGCTTCATCAGCAGCTTGTTACTATGGAACACTGAAAGGATACCCCCAAAATTAGGGACTAGGAAGTCACTGGACTATTCTGAGCCCTCTATTTTTAATTTGGCAGAATGTCCCCAACTTCTGGCAGCTGCAGTGCACATCCTCCAAAGGTGTCCTACCACACTGTCAGCGTGTGTGTGTATAAAATTAGATCCATCCACACTAAGTGTCCATATAGATCCATACAAACTGTGTGTGTGTGTGTGCATCCATATGAGCACAAACCCACTCGGATCCTGAGGAGCCTTGGGAGTCCCCAGAGAACACACTTATTTTGTGTCACCCTTATTTCTAACCTCACACACACACACCCCTCTCACCGGTTCCCTTCAGCTCTGGATCTATTTTCTTTTATTATCCTGGCAGGAGACGAGCTTCATTAGGGGAGTGGAGTCTCTAACAAGGATGGGGGAATGGCAACAACAAAAGGATGCAGCAATATAAAGTTATGTCAAAAAACCTTTACAAGAAAAACGGCTGACATTAGAAACAGGGGGCATTAAAAATTCAACACGGTTGGGAGGGGGGGCAGGACTGTGGAGAGAGAAACAAATAAATACCCAGGCTTTAAACTAATAAATCCTTTTATTTGGGAAATGCATCAAACCCTGCATGCTATTAGAACTGGTTTTATTTCTATTACTGTTAATAACAATGATAAATACATTTTTTCTTGGATCTCAGTGTGGGCTATCAGCATTATAAATACACATTTAAGCGGGGAAGCAATCTTTCCCTTGTGCTGTTTCTGCTCCTGATATTCATTGACTGGGAAGTCTCTTTCTTTGTACCCAAAATGGAACTGGCTGACTCAGCCAGCAAATAATTTTGGGTGGATCTTGCCCCCAGTAGCCCCAGTTTAGTCAGCTCTGTACAGTTATTCCTGTGGCTAATCAGATACACTGGCAGTCTAGTTATCCCTGGGATTTTCTAGTCGAGCTCTCCGGGAGAATCAGTTGACCCAAACACACAAAACCCACCCAAAATTTGGGCTAATCTGGTGGTTATAAATGAATCAATTTGTGCAAGGAGCTGAGCAATCCAAATCTACCCATGAGAAGGAGGACTTGGAAAGGACATTGGATCACTGGGAATTGACTTCTCAGTCTGCTCAGAGCATCTGGCCCTGAAGACCTCAAACACATATTTATTTCCCTCCTTCCCTGCAAATTGGCAAACACATCCGTACAGAGGGAAACTGGACCACTGATCCAGGTCTGCAGTCAGCCAGAATTGGAAATTAGAACTTCCCCTTCTATCTCCTGCCTCGTTAGAGGGGTGCAGACGTGGTGTGTGACAGGGAGCAAACGTCCCTGTTCTCATCACCTGAGTGGTGACACCCCGAAGGCAGGACAGTGGTGGGGGTAAGCTTGCCATTTTTTCCTCCCCTAATTCTGAGAATTCAGGAGAGACCCAAAGTTCAACCAGTCTAGTCCTTCTCACCCTACACTAAATCCATGTTAAAATTGTGATTACTCTCACCCCGTGCAGGTAAACATGCAGGGGGGATTTTCCAGGTGAAGAACCTCTCGTGTTGCTGGTTTTTATCTGCTTCCCAGGGAGAGTTAGCAGATGCCTCTGGGTTACAGCACTGGGTTTGGATTTCCTGTAGTGGGGGCTCTGGCTTCCCACCTTCTCCTCTGTGTCAGGTTTCTCCCAGTTTTTACAGGGCTCGTTCATACTGTTGCAATTATAGAATTTTACAGACTTCCACCAAACCAGTTCTACTCAACCTTTGGTTTTAAGTGCAGTTAAAAAAAAAAAAAAAAAAAAGACACAGGGCAATGCACAGAGGTTACAGCTGGTGCTGGGGAGTGCCAGAGGCCTGGCAGGGTGTGGGGACAAAGGGATTCCCCTTAGTTGAGGACAGTTTGCTCTGTTACTTCTGTGCAGCCAGCATGAGAAAAAATGGGGAGAAAAAACCCCTCTCAAATTTGTGAGTCAGGTGGTAGAACCATCAGCAGAACCTCTCCTAAATTCAGTTTCAGGTTAAAAAGGTCCCACAAAACAAAGGAGATAAAACCAGGAACCTCCTTTCTCTGACACTTGCAGCTCTATTGCTTTAGAAGCAGAAGCAGCAGAGCCATGCTTAATAAATCCTGGGATTTGGGAAGTATATCAAACTCTGCATGGTATTAAAACAAGTTAGAATACCTGGTGCTACTGGCTGTTGTTCTCATGACTTTCTGAATAGTTCCAACAATCTGCCTGGTGCTTTGGACAGGCCAGGAAAGGAGATTCCTACCTACATCTAAACTCTCTCACCTCCCAGTACCTCTCTTTGTGTCTTTACCAGTTTATCCTTCCTTCTTTCCTTGCTTCTCCCCCAGCAGACAGCCATGGGCCTGCCCTCTGCCTCTCTTATGTATAAATGCATTGGGTTTACATGAAGAACAGGGCATTCTGCTGGACATTGAGGGGTTTTTCCTGTCTGTTTTCTTCTCACCCTTTGTGCTTCTCCAGTTCTCTTCCCTCAGCAGCACGAGGTTTTGGATATTTAGAGCTGTCCAGGTGGCAGATTTTTTAATTCCCTTTATTAAAACTGCTGAGAAAGGGTGAAGTTACAGAAAATCTGCAGTTTCTTGTAGCCTTCCCCACACCTCCCTTAAGCAGCCAGGCAGCCCTCCAGCAGGTGAGGATCTCTGTAGTGGTGCTGTGGAGTGCAGACAGGTGTTATCCTGCTTTTTGGAAGCTCCAGGAAAGGGAGAGGGGCACTTGTGTGTTGGTGTAATTCCTTGATTTATTCAGGTGACAGAATTCCACCCAGAGCAGAGGGAAAGCTTTGTGTACAGCCAGGCATGGGAGAGATGGGGGGGCTTTAAACTCCCACTGGAAAGTCACTTTGTGACCCTCTGAGCAGAAAAATACCTGCACATGTTCATTCCCTGGCCTTCCATGTGCAGCAGGGCAGGGAATGTAGGGAAAGAAGGTGGTGCAGGGAGGCTGGGATCAATGTGTTGACAGTAACAACCACCTTCTCTATCTGTATTTGTACAGCTGTGTGTGTGTGTGTGTGCAGGCTCTCACACACAATTCTCCTCTTAATATTATTCATCCTTATTACGTATCATTATTCTTTATTATGATTTATATGCCATGCCACAGCTTTATTATGATTTATACCTCTGTCCCCAAAAGAGCTTATGGAAGGCATCACATAGCAAAAAGACAGCATCCCTGTACAGGGGAAGAAACGTGGCTTTCTCCCTAAGCAGCAGCTCTAATTTGTCTTCTCAGCTATAAAGAACCTCATTCCTGGGTTTCCACAAAAGGATTTTTTTGGTACCAAGTCTACAAGTCAAGCTTTTATCCAAACTCATGGTCCCCAATTCCTTTGCTGCTGAGTGTGAATAATGGCCAGTAGTGTCTATAGTAGTTCCTTGTTGTTGTCCCTCCCTTCTCCTGCTTATTCTTCTAGACCTTGATTTTCCTCTTGCCTATTAAAAGAGCTTCATTTAATGATTGCCCTTGAAGCAGGCTGATCTTTGTTCTGTTTGGGGAGGAACTTCCTGGGCTGCTCTACAGCAACAGCTTCACTCAGTGCTGCTCAGTCACAACTGA
Source organism: Manacus candei (assembly GCF_025592945.1). Taxonomy (NCBI): domain Eukaryota; kingdom Metazoa; phylum Chordata; class Aves; order Passeriformes; family Pipridae; genus Manacus; species Manacus candei. Next base: position 5,009,038 of record NW_026138070.1, read on the forward strand.
GGGGCATTTCCACAGCTCAGAACATCATAAGAGGCAGCATTAAATTTGGGTACATTTGTGTAGCTAACAATGATCAAGTGCATAATGCTTTCTAAGTTGCCAGTAATTTTTCAGTGTTTACCTGAAGGAACTTTAGCCTATAAGGGACTAGGTTTTGAGCAAAAAGATGCTGTTTTGGTGGTTGTGTTACTTTGTTGAAAGACCTAAAGAAGCGAAGTGTCCATGTCTCCAGAACCCTGGAAATTTTCTCCTCTCTCTCTGGTAACAGGTTAACTCAGCTCCCCAAGCCAGAAAACTGGAAGAAGGAACCTGCTCTGCAGGCTAAGTTTAGAATCTTCAAAGAAATGTAAAGGAGAATGGAGTTATCTCAGGACTAAGTATCTGGGGAGCCACAGCAGGTGAACAGAGAGAATAGAGGGGAGATGCAGGACCATAGGAATAAGAATCCTGTGGCCTTTCCTTAAGAAAACATTGCTGTTTCCTTTGAGGTGACTGAGGTGATGATTACAAGGGCTGTGATTGTCCTTGTTGTGCCCCTTGTTTGCTTTCCCTGTTGATTCCTGTCCACTCTGGGGTCTCGTGTGGAGGCTCAGCCCCTCAAAAATCCCATCCCCTGCCACAGCCCCACTCCCCACGACCTCCTGCTCTCTTGCCCCTCGCTCATCGCTGTGTTTCTAGGACTTCTCCCTGAATGCTGTGGGAGGTGGCAAAGCTCTCAGCAAACAGGGATTTCCCGGAGCTGATGTTGTTCATGACAAGGAGGGTCAGATTTGGTGTGTTACGGGAAACCCATGACAACCCTAAGAACAACAGTGCCCCACCCTCCCACTCCCTTACTGGTTTAGATGATGGTGGTGGAGACAGCCAGGGATCAGCTCTGTTGGGGAAACGGGTCTGAGGCAGAGTCAGGAAAAACTTGTGAGAACCATTGTGGGGTTGGGAGCACAGCAGTGAGTGGTGTGAAGTGTGGGTTGATGACATGGCAGCTCCCTTTTTTTTTTTTTTTTTTTTTTTTTGGTAACATGGCAAAAATCATCTCTGCTGGGTGTTCAGCTCTGTGTGCAGCACGGTGTGGGTTGTGGAGCCCCTGAGATGGAACAGGGCCAGCGAGGAGCAAAGTTAACCAAAACCTTCAAATACATGCACCTCCCCTGTGGCAGAGCAAAGGAAACAAACTCTGGGCTTAGGTTTCTGCGCTGAGCTTGGGTTTTTTGATCTGGCATCCAGGCTTGGATGCCAGAAGTTTCTAAAGCTGGCCTGGAGTGACTCTGATCCTATTTGAAACATTGGCAAAGCTCACGTGGAATTCAGTAATGCAAAAAAAGAGTGGAGTCTTGGAGTGCATCAGCAGCTGTTTGGGACAGGGACTGTCTCTTGTCCTTTGTGCAGTGCCTCGTACAATCTGGTCTTGAGTCTGGGGTGGAACAGCAGTGAAAAGGATTAATAATGTTCTGTGAGTTGATCTGGGCTTAGGCAAGCACACACGTGTGCCCCATGTCTGTGTGTGCATGAGTAAGTGTCAGAATCAGGGAGCAGCAAATATTTAATCACAGTAAATAGACACATTGTCTTCCCTTTTCCCGAGGAGCTGGTCAAGCATCCAGCTATTTTATTTATTTATTAAATATCACGGGAGATAGTTGAGCAGCAGGGGAGCGCTGCTCTGTCTCCCGAATGGTGATTGCCATCAGGCTGGAGAAATCAGTCATTTCTGGCAAGAAAAAAACCCTGTTTGGTGGGTTAATGATGCAGGGTAAATACTGACAGTGGCCAGTGGTCTGAGCACACGAGACATGACCTGAGGGAATCATAGATTCTGGGGGGGCTGTTGCTGCTGCTCCTCTGTAATGTGATTGCTGCTTTGTAATGGCTTCAACTTCTTCTCCTTTCCCCCCTTTATCATTATTGACCAAGGAGCACCAGTAAGGCTAGAGAATAAATAGTTCCCTGATGGTTAACAACAGGCTCTCCACCAATTGGAATTCAAGCTGTGCTCCCTGTTATATTCTTTATAATCACACTTTATTGCATAGAGCGGAAAATAAAGCATCTATCTCTCCATTCCACCCCCCCCCCCCAAAAGCCCCCCTCCCCACTTTTCCTCCTCGCTACCCCTGGGAAATTGGGTGCTGCCTTCTCCTGGAGCAGGCGAGAGGAGGCTGAATATGCACCAGCGGTGTTATAAGTAAAATCGGCACTAGGCTCAAATATCGTAGTAAAAAGTTTTATTATAGATTTATATAAAAATCAAATAAGCAAATTTACAGCGCTGGGTGACTTAGTGAGCTTTCCTTGCTCATCTAAGGCACACTTCAATAATTTCCAGTCTGCCTTTTATAGGTTTTGAGCTGCTTATCTCCTTTAAAATCCCCTCCTTTGTTCATCAGGTTTATCTGCGCAGGCTCTGTTCCTGTTGCCAAGAAGCTTTACGCATGCGTATCTTGTTGCTAGGAGACAAGCTCGGCTCTGTTCACTTCAACCTTTTGATGTAGTCAGCTTTTTCTGCGCATGTGCTGTCTTGCCACTGGAAGAGAGTTCTGTTCTCTTTTTCAGTTCTTTTTCTTCTTACATAACATAACAAAATATCACTAATTATGGTAACATAACATTATGGTTTGTGTGATATATAAATAATTGTGATTCGTGAAGCAAATGGGTGACTACATTAAAAACAGACTAAATAGATTCTAAAACTTAACTACACTCCCACAATGAAACAAAACAGACCCTCCCAAGGTCAAAAGGTCTAAACCTTCTCACTATCCTAAGGATGAAATATAGTACAACTTTAAGTCTTTAGGCGCCTACTCGTCCAAGAGTACATGAATTAGGACTGGCTGCAGAGATAGCTCTTTTAACCTTAGCTGTAAATATAATAGAACTTTAAATCTTTAGGCGCCTGTTCATCTAAGAATACATGAACTATGACTAGTTGTAGAGATAACTCTCAGTTTCAGTTATGAGAAAACTTTCCCATTAAACATTTAGCCAAAAACTCACAGAATATACAAGTATATGATACAATCAATATGCATGAGGTAGTCAAGACAAACACTAAATGAAATTATTACTTGAAACTTATAGAAACTTGGGACTTTGTTTATCGCAACTTGTAATTACAGTGTTGCAAATATAATTTGATAAGCAAATTATCTCTCCTTTGGTCTTTATTGGCTATCACAATTTCCCCCTCTTCTATTTATCATTAATTTGCTTATCAAACCTTATTACAGCTTCTCGGGCTGCACTCAAGGTAGGAAATGGTTCAGCTTTAGATGTTTCTTCGCTCGATTCGGAATATGGCTGTCTCATTACCATAAGTTGTACCGTTTCCATCCTACCTTTAACAAAAGTTACAAATTTATTCAAAATACAAGGACCAAATGTCAAAGTAATTAACAACATTATTAGGGGGCCTATTAGGGTAGAAATTAAAGTAGTTAACCAGGGTGATTTGTTAAACCATGATTCAAACCAGTTTTGTTGAGTGGCAGTTGAAACTGTGGAGGTGTGTCTTTTTCTACTCTCCTTCTGATTCAAATTATCCTCTTTTTTCTTTATTACTTTATTGGGTCCTACTGCCAGAGGGCGGTGGGTGACTTCTTGTTTTTTTATAAATATTAGCCCTCCCCTGTCTGTGCCAGCTTCCCAGTATCTGATTCCCCAAGTTCTTCCTATCAACCATCTTGGGTCTTCTGGTTGCAGTACCTGGATGGTAATATACTTACAATCGCTATACCTCTTCGATCCTCTAGACAAAACAAATTGTGAAGGTTTACAGCCAGGTGGTCCCCATGTTGTCGTTAGGTATTTATCTTGAGAATTAGGGGTCCAGGCGGAAGCAATAGTGGCACAGTCCCAGTGTGCACAATAATATTGATCAGGGTAGTTACAATATCCTTTTCCTGGATTAGATGCAGGACAGAGATAATAAGGTTTCAAATTTGAACAATGTGGTACAGGAGCTATTTGACACAGTGTAGCAGAGAAACTGGGAGATCCTACTGTAAGATTAGTCCTAACTGTTTTTAGATCGCTCCATCTGTTCAGAGTCCACTTGTACGGCCGATGTGGGCTTTCCCTGCTTGGGGAAAGCTGCCACAAAAATACCACAATCCATATATAATTTCCCATATCTGTTCTCCACTGTATTATTGCTCTGCCTCCTCCGTCTACTCCTTTGCTGGGAGCAACGGGGTTTTACATCTTCTCGGCAGCAGTCAATATTCTTCAGGAGAATATGGGCTCTTAATAGGTTCTTGTGACCTTTTCCTTTATTTCTTTAGATCCATATATTTTCTAAAAGTTGGTTGGTTGTGAACTCTGTTTTCTAGGCAATTTTAACGGCACACTGTTCTAGAGTTTTGTACCAAAATTAGAAAATATTTTATCATGGACTTCCCAGTTCTCTGGTACCAACTACTCCTATCTACAGAATAACTTATCAATTTCTAAAACATTCAGTTTCTCATCAGAAGCAACAAAGAACTCTCGGCAATTCGTACAATGGGTGTCCTGCCTACTGCTGTACAATACCACTCTATACCATATAATGTACATTTACAACTGACCCAGCTCCGGGGTCTTGAAACTGGGTGTTTTATACAGGGTATCTTCTGTGCAGGTCTTTCTGGCAAAGTAATTTCAGTCTCAAGATCACAACAATGAGGAAAAGTTTTACCTTTTTCAACAATTTGGTATATCCACTTTCCCCAGCCTGGTAGAGGATTAGTCCACTTATCAATGGCTATACCGAACCCTTATTAAGGTTAGGTCTCGAGGTACTTCAAACCAGGAGTATAGGCTGGGCTGGGTCCCAGTCTCGTTCAGGGTTATTCATTTACCAGTCCAGTTTTTCTGAACGTCATTCGGAGATTCCCAGGCTGAGAAGTTACAGTCCATTCAGGAGTGTTGACTGGCCCCTTAACCCGAGATGCGTGAGTCCATCCTCTTTCAGCGGTACGAATGGCTGTATCTGTGGTAAGAAGAACAACAAAGGGTCCTTCCCAACGAGGCGTTAATGAAGACTCTTTCCATGTTTTAATTAATACTCTGTCTCCAGGTTGAATTCTGTGTATTGCCATATCCAACGGGGGTCTCTGAGTTACTAATCCTTTTTTCCTCAATTCTTGTCTCCTTTTCATTAACTCAATTATATATTCCCTCAAGAGGGTATCTTCCACCTTGGGATTTTCAATCGGGATTCCAAAATCATATGGCATCCCATACAGCATTTCAAATGGTGAGATTCCTGTGTCAGTACGTGGTTGGGTCCGTATATATAATAAGGCCAATGGCAAACACTTTACCCAATTCATTTTAGTTTCTATCATTAATTTAGTCAATTGCTTCTTTATTTCTCCATTCATTCTTTCTACTTACCAGAGCTCTGTGGATGCCAAGGAGTATGGTACTCCCATTTGGTTCCAAAAAGTTCTGTTGTTTCTTTAATTATTTTAGAAGTAAAGTGTGGTCCCCTGTCCGAATCTACTACTGCCACAGCACCATACTTTGGAATAATTTCTTCTAATAAAATCTTAATCACTGTTTTGGCTGTACATCGGGCTACCGGAAAGGCTTCTACAAAGTGGGTGAGATGGTCCACTAACACCAGTAGATGGCGATACCTGCCTACTTTAGGTAATTCAGTAAAATCTGTCTGTACTTTCTCAAAAGGTCTCTTAGCTATCTCTCGTCCCCCTTGTACTCGTTCTCTCAATTGCCTTTTGTTTACCCTCTGACAGGTTAAACACCCTTCCAAAATTTTCTTTGCTATTCTATAAACTCCCACACAGGCAAACTTGTTTTCAAACTGATCCACTAATGCCTGTATTCCCCAGTGGGTTGTCTCATGTAATTTCTTCATTATTCTCTGAGCAAGCCCTTTTGGAAGTACTTCTCGACCATCTGCTAATAACCATTTATTATTTTCTTCTTTTGCTCCAGATTGCTGCAGTTTCTTTTTCTCTTGATCACTAAAACTTTTCAGGACATTTCTATCTTCTGGTTCTGAACTTGCCATTACTAATAAAGCTGCTTTCTTTGCTTCCTCATCTGCTAAATTGTTGCCCCTAACAGTAGCTTTTAACCCTTTCTGATGCCCTTTAATATGTACTATTGCAATCTGCTTTGGCTTTCTCAAAGCTTTTAAGATTTCTCGTATTAGAGTTTCATGAACAAGTCCTTTACCCTGGGTGTTAATCAATCCTCTCTCTTCCCATATCTTGCCGAAGGTGTGAACTACTCCAAATGCATACTTAGAGTCTGTGAAGATAGTGCCTGCTTTTCCATCTAATAATTGTAACGCTCTCAACAGTGCATATAACTCACAAGCTTGGGCTGACCATGTCTTATCTAAGGGTCCAGATTCTCTGACCTGAAAATTTTCTCCATCTATCACTGCATATCCTGACTTTCGATTCCCATTAACCACTCTAGAAGAACTATCGATGTATATTTTCTCTCCTGAACTCAGTTCTTCTTCTTCCAAATCCTCCCTAATCTTTGTTTGAAGGTTTATTACCTGTAAACAGTCATGTCCTAGATCTTCTTTAGGTTCTCCATATAAAAATTGAGCTGGATTTTGCACATGTGTCATCTCTAACTCCAGATCCGGTGAATGCAATAGGATACTTTCATATTTTAATAGTCGACTATCAGTCAACCATTTCTCAGCTCTCTGTTGTAATACTCCTCTTATATTATGGGGAGTAAATACTTTTAATTCTCCTCCAAAAGTCACCTTTATAGCTTCTTCAACTAACAGAGCTGTAGCAACTACACATTGCAAACAGGTGGGCCAACCTCTACTTACTGGATCCAGCAATTTTGAATAGTACCCTACCGGTTTCCTCTGTCCGGCCCAGGTCTGGGTTAGGACTCCATATGCTGTACCATTTTCTGTATTTACAAATAGATAAAAAGGTTTCCGATTGTCTGGCAGACTTAACACAGGTGCATTTACTAAATCCTCCTTCAATTTTTCTAAGTGCTGTTCATCTTCATCACTCCACTTTACCAACCCCTCCTTGGTTAATTTTTCATACAAAAATTTGACTTTACTACTGTAATTTTCAATCCATTGCCTACAATACCCAAATAGGCCCAGAAGTTGTCTAACCTGTCTTTTGCTCCTGGGTACAGATAGTGACAGAATTCCATTTACTCGATCAGGATCTAATTTCTTATGTCCCTTGCTCAACCAATGCCCTAAATACTTAACTTCTTCCTCTGTAAATTGCAATTTGGACTTTGACACTTTCAAACCTTTTAAACTTAAGAAATTCAGAAGTCTAATGCTTTCATCTCTGACATCTTCTAACTTTTCTCCAGCAACTAACAAGTCATCAACATATTGAATCAAAACTGTACCCTGGCGAGGTTCAAAAGACTCTAATAATTGTCCTAAGGCTTGTCCAAACAAATTAGGGGATTCTGTAAATCCCTGAGGTAGAACAGTCCATCTAAGTTGTTGTTTCCTATGTGAGTCAGGATCTTCCCATTCAAAAGCAAAGTAGTCTCTACTCTCTTCTTTCAGAGGACAAGTCCAAAATGCATCTTTCAGGTCAATCACACTATACCACTTATGGTCAGGTGAGAGTTGGTTTAGTAAAGTATAAGGATTAGCGACTACAGGGTACCGGGTAACTGTCCGTTTGTTTACTTCTCTTAAATCCTGCACCAGACGATATGATCCGTCAGATTTCCTTACCAGCAAAATGGGAGTATTATGAGGTGACTTACATGGTTCTAATAATCCTTGTGTTAAAAGTCTTTCTATGGTCGGTTTAAGTCCAACTCTTCCTTTATGTGGGATGGGATATTGTTTCACTCTTATTGGTTCTTCTGGATTTCGAATTGAGACCTCAAATGGTTTTATATCTAGCTTTCCCACAGAATCAGGAGTAAACCACACCTCAGGATTTATTCTTTTTTCGTCCTCTGCCGTAAGGGCATATATTTGGACTTGTAATTTTTGATCTTTCACTTCTAAATTTATTCCCAATTCTATTATCAAATCTCTCCCTAACAGATTATACTCAGCCTCAGGAACTAATAGAAATGTTCCTAATGCATATTTATTCTGGGCTTCTATTTCCACATCTTTTATGAGGGGCACCTTAAATGGTTCTCCCTTGGCCCCTACAACTTGGATTGTGTCTGAGGAAGTCGTGCAACCCCAAGGTAACTTTTGAACTGTCGATCTTTCTGCCCCTGAATCCACTAGGAACTCAAGTTCTTGTTGCTGGGGACCTATTTTAAGTTTTATCAAGGGCTCTGTATTCTTCTGGGTCCCCAGCAAATAGAGCCCCTGACTCCCCTATTCCTCTTGGTAAATCTGTTCATCTTGCAATCTCTTCCTGCAATTTCTTTTTATGTGTTCTTTCTGCCCACAGTAGTAACACTCTAATTCACTTAAGTCTAACTGCACACGTTCTCTAAAGGGTTCACGTTTATTAGGTCCACAAGGGGTCTTCCGTCTCCGTTCTCTATCTCCTCTTTGTCCTCCTTTTATAGCTGCCACTAAAATTCTTGTCTGCTTCCTCTGCATTTCTTCTTGCCTTTTCTGCCTTTCTTCCTCTCTCTTCTGTAATTTTTCCTGTCTCTCCTCTCGTTCCTTTTGACTCTCTTCCTCCCTCCGCACATATACTTTCTGCGCAATCCTCAACAATTCATCCATTTCCTTACACTGCCAATCATCTATGTCTTCCAGCTTCTTTTTAATATCTGCCCATGCTCCACTCACAAACCGCATCTTAAGCACTTGCTGTCCCATTCCATCACCTGGATCCATACCAGAATAAAGCTGGAAAGTCCTTCTGAGTCTCTCTAACTATTCAGTTGGGCTTTCCTCTTTCCTTTGATATTCACTGAAAGCCTTCGTAACATTCTGCCCTCTAGGGACAGATTCCTTTATCCCCTGGACAATTATTTCTCTCAGATCATTCATATTTCTTCTATGATTTGGCTCATTATGGTTCCAATTAGGGTTTTCTAAAGGCCATTTAACATCTGCAGCTGGACCCTGCCGGTGCCTTTGATCCCAACCTTTCATTCCCGCTTTTCTAATCATTCCCCGTTCTTCCACAGTAAATAATATTCCTAAAATTGACTGTATTTCCTCCCAAGTATATATATTAGGACCTAAAAACTGGTCAAACCTCTCAGCCACTCCCAAAGGATCCTCTAAGAGATTTCCCATCTCTTTCTTAAATGCTCTAACATCTCCTGAATTCAAGGGAACTGATATAAACCCTATCCTATCCCCTTGATTTCTTCCTCCCCCCATTGTAGTCTCTCTTAAGGGGTACAACTGTGACGTGTTCGTGGATAAAGAGACTATTCCTGAAGAACAATGCTCTGTTTGCATGGACTGTGGAGTCATTGGGGATATTATGTTAGGACTCTGTGTTTCAGGAGCTGCTGACTGCTGCGCTTCCTGAGGGGGGGGTGGATAGGGTGTTTGCTGATTTCTCACTCCAGCAGCCACTGACAGGGTGGCTCCCTCAGTTTCAATAGGGGAGAGGGATGATTTTGCTGGAGCTGTGGGAGTGAATACACTCTTGTGATCATTCTGAATTACAGCACCATACGGAGGTGACCCCCTGGGCATAGGCCAAGGCAGGACATATGGGGGGGGTATTTTTTGAAACTCTTTTAGGTCATAAGCCGTCTTCTGTCCTTTCTCTTCACTTAACGGGGAGAGAGAGATTCTAGTATCCACTTCTATCCATAGGCTAGCATACTCACATTCCTCTGCACAAAATGGTCTTTTGCCATTCACATACAAATTCAAAGCCTGACATATCCAATCTTCAAATGAACCATACACCGGCCAAAACAAATAATCCTGTCTGATTTGCTTTCCTCCCCATACTTCCATACAATAATGCACCATCTTCTCCCTCGATTTTCCTTCTCTAGAGGGATAATCATTCCAATACTTGATCATAACTCCTAAAGGACTATCCGGGGGTATAGTTGGTAACCCCACCACAAACTCATTCTCTAGTTTTTTCTTCTCCTGTGGGGTATCTTGCAGCTTCTCCTTATGATCCCCCATTTCACCCCTCCCTTTGGGTTTTTCTTCACTCTTAGGGCTGTCCTGCACTAATTCACAGCCACCCATGGGAGTAGAAGATTTACTTTTCTTCTGTCCCATCTTCCAGAATGCTTTCACACACAAATTCACCTCAGTCGCTTCCCTCCTTTCGTGATTTGTCTCTTCTGGAAATACCAGAACTGCACTACCGGGAGGTCTCAATCACTTGTCCTGCTGGACTTCTCAATCCCTCGCACTCCGGGATTCCCTCCCCACCGAGAGGGGTACGCAAATACTTACCTCTCCTGGATAAGTCTTCATCCAACTCCTCGCTGGACGGTCCCTTCCCAAACCGAGCGGCACCTGGTACTTTTACTCTCTCTTGGAGTAAAACACTTACTCCCCCCGGAGTAAGTCTCCGTTGAACTCTTGTCGAACGGTCCCTCCCGACTGAAGAGGTTTCACTACTCACTTTTTCCTGGAGTTAGTCTTCGCCCGGGCTTATGCATAAGAATTACAGGGAACTGCAGTAATTTTATTTGCTTATTTGCTTTTTCTAAATCTTCTCGGTCGGAATTTCAGAGTCTGTGCTGCGGAACCTCTCCCCAGGACCGTCCAAAAAACAAGGACGGGGGTACCCGTCCCGGGTAGCAGTTCCGCCGCCCAGGAACCCTGATCCGAGTCGCGGCACCAAAAATTGTTATAAGTAAAATCGGCACTAGGCTCAAATATCGTAGTAAAAAGTTTTATTATAGATTTATATAAAAATCAAATAAGCAAATTTACAGCGCTGGGTGACTTAGTGAGCTTTCCTTGCTCATCTAAGGCACACTTCAATAATTTCCAGTCTGCCTTTTATAGGTTTTGAGCTGCTTATCTCCTTTAAAATCCCCTCCTTTGTTCATCAGGTTTATCTGCGCAGGCTCTGTTCCTGTTGCCAAGAAGCTTTACGCATGCGTATCTTGTTGCTAGGAGACAAGCTCGGCTCTGTTCACTTCAACCTTTTGATGTAGTCAGCTTTTTCTGCGCATGTGCTGTCTTGCCACTGGAAGAGAGTTCTGTTCTCTTTTTCAGTTCTTTTTCTTCTTACATAACATAACAAAATATCACTAATTATGGTAACATAACATTATGGTTTGTGTGATATATAAATAATTGTGATTCGTGAAGCAAATGGGTGACTACATTAAAAACAGACTAAATAGATTCTAAAACTTAACTACACTCCCACAATGAAACAAAACAGACCCTCCCAAGGTCAAAAGGTCTAAACCTTCTCACTATCCTAAGGATGAAATATAGTACAACTTTAAGTCTTTAGGCGCCTACTCGTCCAAGAGTACATGAATTAGGACTGGCTGCAGAGATAGCTCTTTTAACCTTAGCTGTAAATATAATAGAACTTTAAATCTTTAGGCGCCTGTTCATCTAAGAATACATGAACTATGACTAGTTGTAGAGATAACTCTCAGTTTCAGTTATGAGAAAACTTTCCCATTAAACATTTAGCCAAAAACTCACAGAATATACAAGTATATGATACAATCAATATGCATGAGGTAGTCAAGACAAACACTAAATGAAATTATTACTTGAAACTTATAGAAACTTGGGACTTTGTTTATCGCAACTTGTAATTACAGTGTTGCAAATATAATTTGATAAGCAAATTATCTCTCCTTTGGTCTTTATTGGCTATCACAAGCGGGACGGGGTGTCCCTGCAGACGGGGAGCTCGCCGGGAAGCTCATTCCCAAGGGTGCAGGAACAAACACCCCCTGTGTCGATGTGCGGGACGGGTCCCGCCCTCACCGCGGCCTCGGGGTGGGGGCAGCGACATCTCCCCCATCCCGGGGTAGGAGCAGAGACATCCCCCCCATCCCAGGGTAGGAGCAGAGACATCCCCACATCCCAGGGTAGGAGCAGAGACATCCCCCCATCCCGGGGTAGGAGCAGAGACATCCCCCCATCCCGGGGTAGGAGCAGAGACATCCCCCCATCCCGGGCCGAGCTCGGGATGCTCAGCGTGTGTGTGCGGTGCCAGGGGCCGCCGGGCTCCCCCCGCCCTGCCCTGCCCTGCCCTCCATCCCCTCCGCCAGCCCCGCCCGGGCCCGGGGCCGCCCCCGCTGCCGCCGCCACCCCCGGCGGCGCGGCTGGGACGGGACGGGACGGACGGGACGGGACGGGACGGGACGGGGCGGGCGGCGGGGCCCGCCTGGCTCCTGCCGCCCCCCGCCTGGGGCCGGCCCGGGGCTGGCTCCAAGGCTCCCGGGGGCGGGAGGTGATGATTTTCCAGTGGGTATTTGTCTCAGGTCAGAGTCTGCGCCGCCCGCCGGGCTCCGCGCCGCGCTCCCCGGGTTATTTATTACCTCTCCATCCCCGGCGGCAGCGCTGCGGCTCCGGGGCTGCTGCCAGCAACCCGCGGCGGCGGCGGCGGCGGAGGGGGACCCGACCGGGGGGGTTCCCGAGCAGCGACGGGCTGGCCGGCAGCGCTGCTCCTCGCCGGGATGTGCCTCATCCCTGTGCCTTGTCCCTGTGCCCCCGCTCAGCACCGCTGTCCTCCCCCTGCCCGGCTCCGGGAGCACTCGCTGTGTATTCACCACCTCATCGCTGCTTGGTGAGGGACAGGCTTTTCGGCACGGAAAAGGCTTCTCTGAAGGCTGGAAGAAGGGTGATGTTAAAAACCACTCTGGATCTGAGTTAGAGGAAGGGGAATCTGCTGTATTTCTAGTCGGGATTTGGTCTGGTGGAGCTGGAAAGCACCGGTGGGACAGAGCATCCCAGACAGTGGGCACCACTTAGCTGAAACTCCTGGTCCCTTCCTTACTGATGAGCTCAGGGGTCAGGCACGGGGGAAAATTTGGCTTTGCAGACTTCCCGTGCCTTCCCAGGGCTGGCAGAGCCTGCACTCCACGAGCACTGTGGCCTCTCAGGCTCTGTAGCTCGGCAGAGCTGCTCTCGAAGGTGGATTGCAAAAGGATGGGGCTGTAGCTCCCCGCGGCTCTGGGTCACACCTGCAGTGTATGACAGGAGTGAGACAGTTTGCCCGGGACAGTGTTTGGAGAGCTCTGGTGGGTGTGTGCCTGCCTGCATGAGCTCGAGAGCTGTGCACAGCCTGGGCTGGGCAGGGGGTCAGAGCTGTGGCATCCTGCCAACCCCGCTGCTTCTGATGCAGGATTACTCCAAATCCACAGGCCAATGCTGTTACAAGATTTACATTTATTATATTTTTTTTTGTTGAGTCACTGTATGTAAAGTTGGATTTTTTTAAGATAAAATTGAATGCAGTCCCTGGGCTGACCTTATCTGCTGTTACCGGCTGTGTTGTGTTCCTAGGATACCTTTAATCTGAGGATTTCCCAGTGCTTTCCAGACCTTCATTAACATTTCGCCCTTATTTCAGCCTGCTTGTTTCCTTGCATGCAGATTTCTGATGTGCCCAATCAGTTTGTTTCCTTTGGCAGTAGCTGGTGTGACCAGGGGTCCCCCCCATGGATTTTGTCCCTGGGATTGTGACACTGTGACTGCTCTGCATGTTGGGACAGGAACACCAATGCAATCAGGGAAAGGCCTGATTAGCTGGTTGACTTGTCAGAAGGCAGTGCCCTGATTTGTGGGAAATTGCCATGGCATGTGGGGAAAATGGCCTTGCTCCTGTTTGTGATGGGGATTCCAGGCTCAGCTTTCCCTTCTGGTCTGTCCCTTGGATGGAGGACAGTTGCTGCCTGCTGTTCTTCTTGGGAAGAACAGGCACTCAAACCCAATGCATTGATGCAACTCCAGGCTCCCCACAAGTGACAGGCAGGCAACCCACATTTCTTCTGCAAGGGCAAACAACTCATAATTCAGTCTTGCTCCTTGACAGATTGTTAAGGTGCCTTTCAGACTTAAACCTTCTGTGCTGCTGGCAGGGTACATTAGCCAGGTCAAAAAAAAAGTGGGAACTAGCAAGCAAAAGTTCTCACAGTTAATTACACCTCTCTCATCCTGGTCAGAACTCCTTGGACACAGGGGAAAAAACAGAAGCAAAGTAAATATTAGTTATTATTTAGTATTTCTCTCTCAGTGTCCCCCTGCTTGTCTGCATGTCTGGAATCCCCAGAGCTCCTGAACTCTTTTTTTCCTCTCCCCCTCATCCCTGCTCCCAACCAGTCCCAAAAGGCTAAAGGACCACTAAAATCTAGGATGTGCCAGGGCAACTCCTGGTACAGGCAGTGAAGAGAGGCACATGTGGAGGGGAACTCAGTACTCTGGAGGCAAAGGGGACTCCCCACACGCAGGAGGGGAGCCAGGGAAAATGCTAACGAGGGAGAGGTGCTTGGGAGCTGCTAATTATCCCACGCTCCAGCTTGTTCTCATGAGAGCTGGGAAAGTCTCTCTTTGATCCTCCTGCATTTCATCTTATAATTGGATGGGGGTTCCAGATGTTGCTGCTGAGCATTTTAGGGAGCTGATGGAAGGATGTGTCTTGAATCAAGGGCCTTGGACAATCCCATTCACCTTCCTGTCCCTGTTGAGTTCTTGCCAAGATTTATTTGTCTTGTCTCCTGGATGGCCTGTTCTTTACCATAGACATCCTTAAGGTCTCCTCTCTTTACTCAAGTTTCATGGAGCTGAATGTTTATTTCCTCCTGCTCTGAAGAGGTTTGAATTGGATTATGTTTGTGCCTCATTGCTGCAGTTCTGTATGACTATTCCAATAAACAGATTTACTGATTTGGTAGCATTTAGTGGTAGCTGCTACAGCAGCAAGTCTGAAGCTCCAAGAACATCAATGCAAAGGGAACTTTGAATTTCTCACTGCAAATATGAATGTTGAAAGCCTGATTCTGGCAGGTTGATCTTTCCATCAACAGTACATCCAACCCAAGCAAGACAGCTTGGGATGTAAAGATGTAATTTTGGCAATAAGTTGCTTATTAACAGGCCACAGATCAGGCCCCAGCAGAAATCAGCTGAGGAGGATTTTTCCTGTATCTTCCATGAGGAAACAAATCAAATCCTGAAACACCTGGTCTTGCAGAAGCTCTGGTTACAAACTCTCACTGCACTGCAGGTTTTCTTAGGATTTCCAGAAGAATTTCTCCAATGGCACAGGACCAGCAGAATGGAGAATGATAGGGACTGAGAAAGGAGATCTGTTTGCTTGGAAAAAGTTACAGAAGTGCCAGTGTAGTTACAGTACTGCAGGTCTAACAGTATATTCTCTACTGTTATGGTAAAGTTCTCAGTGCAGACAAGCCCTGCTCCTGTTAAAGTCCCAGGGATGTCACGGAATTGGGCATTGGTGTTAGCAAAGGGCCAGCACGTTTTCCATAACCAGCTATGATCTGAAATAACAGCGCCCACAGCGACCCAGATAGATGGGACGTGCCAGATACTCCCTCTTACAACTTCTTGAGGATCTCCCTAGGCATTAAAACACCCAGTCACACTCTCATCCTGAAGGCTGGTAGCTCCAGATGGAAGGAAAAGCTGTGTGAGCACTGTAGGGAGCTGATGGAGGGGAGACTGGGACCCACCACCCCCAGGCCCTCACGAGGGAGAACAAGAGCACAGAGGGGAGAGATTTTGCCCTCTGTAAAATGTTGTGTTTCCTCCTGAGAGAAAAGGTTTAAATGCACAGCAGGGTCCTCAGCAAGGGGCACCAAAGCTGATGTCTCTGGAAGTGCTGGTATGCCCAGGACAACCCTCAGCCCCGAGCCAACACTCTGGAATTCCAGTTCAGGAGGCAACTGGTGGGACCTCAGACTGGTTCCCAGTGCAGAGTCTGTGAATGCACTGCAGGCACCACGCTCCTTGAGTCCCTGGATATGAGCTCTGCTCCACAAAGAGTGTGGCAGGACGCAAATATTGAGGAATTCCAAATATGTATGGCTGAAAGTTAAGCAGTGCTAATCCCCATAACCAAGGGCAGATTCTCTGCTGCTTTTGGAGCTGAAATTTGGGGCTGGTTTTATGTTTTGGCTTTTTTTTGGAGGAGGGAAGGAGAAACAACAGGAGGCTCAGCCCAGAATAATATGGATATAACATCCCTAAACAAGTCCATTTACCTGGGTCTGCACTGCTTCTCAAAGTTGACCCTAGTAGGGTCACATTAACTTTATAAAGAGGGAAACAAAGGGCTTGATTTGCATTATTGTATTTCAAGAAGGAGACTAGAAATCTGATTAAAATTAGATATAAAATTGCATAGGTGTATATAGCCAATGGGTGCACATGTGTTTCTGTGTACAAACACACAGATCAATTCTAACAAACACAACATGTTCATGGTGGTTAATCCAGACTGGGACTTGTTTTCCATATTCACTCTGCAAGAACTGATACAATCTTTGGAGTTATAACAAAAATACTGAATACACTGGAACAATGAGCATCATTCTTGCAGTCAAATACAGCAAATTCCCTGGTGAGTTATGCTGGGACTGCTCTCTCGGGTATCAGTAAGAGAGAGGGGGAGAATCTTGTACTCAATAATTCATGGATCCATAAAGGTTTTTTTTTAAGCAAGCAATAATTCTTTGGAAATTAAGACTAATTAAAAGCAATACCATCCTCATAAATGTGTTCAGCTACTTTGTTAGGACAATTTGATATTTGTTTCCTACGCTGTTCCCATGAGCATCCTAATCAGTGTTTTGCTGTAATTGTGATTAGAGATCATACCACAGAGACAGACTCCTTAAAAACTGGGTTGTGACAGACTTGAGGGTCTTCTGGATATTTACAATGGATTAGGCTTTTTCATTTTAGGGTCAGTGCAGCTTTAACCTCTACACAGTGGTTTCTGACTAATGCCAGCACTGCTCCTGGGTGCAAAGCACGTGTGAGAAATGCCTGCAATGCTTGATGCACTTAAAAGGGAAGACAAGAACTCGAAAAACCCTCTTTCCTCCACTCCTCATCCTCAGTAATTGGCCCCAACTTCCTCCCCAAGTCCTTCCTGGTTAGTCAGAAATGAAATGTGTGCTGGAACCCAGGTTTTTTGCCCCCTTCAGCTCTTGGCACATCTGTTGGTGTGCTGGGGCTGAGCTGGGAGTTCCATATGGCTGCAATGTTGGAGGCTGAAGCTGCTCCCATGGAGCCAAACGCTCCAGCAGCGTGTCCCTTTACCCACTGACATGCACAGAACCTCACATGGATATTTTAGTTCTTCCTGTCTTTCTCGGGGGCACAAACCGAAGAAAAAATAGCTCTGTTGTTTACCCAGATCCTGTTTTCTGAGGGCACATCTCTGTGTGTGTGACAGTGGGTGACCCTCAGTGCTAGGCTGTCACCACTGCTGTGTCCCTTGCTACAGGGCTGGAGCTTTTCCCATCCTTTCATCCCCAGCTGTGGATGACTCTGGCTCCACACAACACGTGAAGGGAGCAGTACAGTGTTCAAAATGCCTTTTTGTCCTTTCCTCTTGCTGCAAGACTTTAAACTTTGGGACAGTGTGCAGAGGAGTTTTCCAGGTGTGTGCTGGCAACTCATCCACGTGTGCCTTTGAGTGTGAACAGGGAGTGAAAATAGCTTGTGTCATGTCTGGATGCAGAGTAGTTTTGGCAAGCAAGATGTGTAACAAACAAAATCCTTCTCTCCTGCTGTGAACAAAACAGTTATTTGTAAGTATTTGTCAAAAGAGTTTAGATGAACAATTTTAGGCATCAGGCATTAAAATTACTTGTAAACTGCTTGCTCTGACATTTCTGCCTTTGCCACTTGTGGTGTGTTATGGCTCACAATTACCTGGTTTTTTCTCAGTGATTGAGTTATTGAACTTGAGAAAAACAGAGCTCTGGGAATCTATAGTATGAGATGAAATGACTGAGGAGCACCTGAGGAGTTGTGCTTCCCAACTCTGCTCTACAGAGATGTTTGCTCTGGTTTGTGAGTGAAGGACGTGAGTTTGAAGTCAGTGGGTGAATTGCTGCAGTCACATAGTGAAGCAAAATAAATAGGCAGAAGCAGAAGTCAGAATGCCTGAGTCCACATGTAGAAAAGTTCAAGTCTGGAAGCCTGACAAACAAATAAAACTTGGTGGTAAATAGTTGCAGCAGCAGCTTCTCTGCCCACAAGCACACTGTGATGGCTGTGAAGGAGCAGAAAAGTTGCTCTTCTCCAAGAAACTCAAATCACCATAAGGTTCAAATGTGTAAACGACTTATTTACAGGTTTTTTATTTTGAAATTCCCTTTGTTTTGTTTTTGTTGTCCCTTTCTTACACCTTGTCTAAGTTTCTGTTTGATTAAAGCCCTCTGTTGCAGTGTAGTCATGGCAACAAGTTTACATGAACAAGGGAGCTGTTTTTATAGGAATGTGGGATTTAGAAGAAAACTAAACCAAACCCAAACAAGACAAGCCTTCATGTGGTCCTGACCCAGCAGTTACTCAGAATGATGGAGGCACGAGTGAGGAGTACAAAGATGTCCAACTGCATTTGTCTCTGTGAGTTCACTGGAGACTCTGCTCATGCCTGTGACTGTAGGGATGTCCTTGGATATGTTTTATTCAAATATGATGCATGTGTAAAAGGGACCATGTAAGAGTTGGGGTCACAGTGATGCTGAAGTTGTGACTGCCTTCCTGTACTGGCATTGACCATGAAACCACTGCAGCACAAATTTCAGGGAGAATCCCCTGCAGAAACACAGGTCCATGTTGGTGGAGCTCCTGTGGGATCTCTCCTCAGAGCAGCAGCCTGAATTTAGTGAGATTTAGCTGTGGCAGGTGGACACTTGCTGCAGTTGTACCTGAAAGTGCATTACAGACACAGCTCTGAGCAGGGCCTGTCTGTACAGAAAGCTTCCCGTTGCTGTAACAATAATTGTTCAGAAAAATTCCTGGAGGAATTTGCACAGCTTCCTAGTGGGGTGCAGTTATGCCAGTGGAGAGGTGGTGTATGCTAATCCCATCATTACCAGGGCACTGACTACACTAGAGCAGTTTCTAGAAAACAGGAGAATTAGAACAACACAAAACCTCTCTGCAGAGATACCCCAATGCATTAAAGACTTTAGGATATGCTGGCTCTAATTAAGGTGTTTGGAAGCTGCAAGTGTGCACTTCAGCACCTCCTAAATTGGTCAAGGCAGGTTCTACCTAGTCTTTAATTTGACCTTCCTAGCACGTATTAAAAGCAGTCACACCTTGACTGCACTGGGCTCTTGTGACACATCACTTCCAGAGAATTAGTTAAGAAGGTTCCTCTGTCTCACCTGAAAAAGGGGCTCTGTGCACACGTGTTTGTGTGAACCTGTGAGTTAAGGGACTATTTTTTGATGTGAGGAGGGCACACCTGATGTTATCTGCTTTTCAGTGGTCACTCATTTTCCGTTGTCGTAACCCAGCAATAGATTCCAGCCATACACACAAATTCCTGGACAGTCGGGTTTTCAGTGTTTCTTTTTGTTACTGTAATTGCAGGAGGAAAGGCAGGCAGGAAGTTGGGGAAGTGGAGTTGGGAAGGAGTGCTGGGACAAAGCCAAGCTTTAGATGAATACAATCTGACCATCATTTCAGCGTCTTTTGACACAGGGGAGTTTTTCTTAGCAGTGGAGCAGAGCAGCACAAAGGCTTTAGGAAAAAACAGAGGCTGGTGGATGATTTCTTCTGCATTACAACTCTGATATCTCAAGTATTTCACAATGGTTACAAATTAGCAATAAATAACCTCTGAGGAGGGAGGAAAAGGGGAGGAGGATGCATTTTTAATTGCAGTATGCACAAAGAAGTGTAGTTAATGCAGAGAGAAGGACATGGGAGCTGCCCAGTGACTGGAGCTGCAAAGAAGGCAGCTCTTGCCTTAAAGGGTCAGAGAACAGTTACTATAAGAGCAGCTTTGATACTTTTGATTCCATTGGTGATTTCTGTAAAGGATTTTTTTTTTACATTGTGGAGGCCTCACTTGAGTGTAACTAAACTTGTTTTCCAAAACCTTAGCAGAGAAGGGCAATACCTCGTGCTGTATTACGGGGGACTAGACACTGAAGAGTGAAGTCAGTAAAAAACTGCCATTGGTTTTAATGGAAATAGGTTTGTGCCCTTTTAATTTCAGCTGCTTCTTGTGGAGTGTGCGTGTGTAGCAGCGTGCAGAGGTCTCTGAGCCACAGGCCAGGTGATTGTTTGACAGCACAGCATAACCCCTGCACCAGCTGGGAGAGAGAACAGTGTGTTCCCTGCACGGGAAGTTATTCATTATTTAGGAGAATGGAGCAGCTAGTTTAGAATTGGAGCCCTTGCCTCCAAAATAAAACTTTCTCCCCGACAGACGTTTTAATTCCTCTATTTCTCTGAGTTCTGATCTGCTTAGACTGGTCACAAAGCTGTACAGGGCAGTGGTAAGGGAGGTGATTTGGAAGAGGCATTTTGTGAATATAGTTTGATGAGAAGAGAGTTTCTTAAGCCACCACTGACTGTCCCAGGCCATCCTCCTGGAAGCAGACAGAACGCCTGCATCAGCTCTGGTTTATGTGTAAGCCCACACTACCCTGACACTGCTTTCTAGAAAAGCCAAAAAAACCTCAGTTCCATGGTGCTCCTTTTTCACTGCAATAAAAGGCAGTGTTCTGAATCAGTGGGATTAACAAGAGTACAGCCCAGCAGTTCCTGAGAAAGCGGTTCGTTTTCAGAGGCAAAGCCTTTTCCAAGGTCCTCCTTCCCAACCCTCCTCCCCTGAACACCCACCTGTGCCCTCCCTGCTGCTGCTCCTGCTGCTGGGCTGTCAGAACCTCTCTCCTAATGAAGCAGTCTGGCCTGAGGCTGCTATTACCTCAATCCCAGTCCCGCTGAGCGGGACTCTGGCAGCAGGACTGGTGTTCCCAGGCAGGGAGCACAGAGCTGGGCTGCACCTGGCAAGGAATAGAAGGCAAAAAGCAGTGAGTCCTGGCTGTTGGACAGTCCTGATGTCCTCTGAGACTGCGGAAGAGGCTGAGGAAGGCGTGAGTGTGGTGGCTCTGTGGTCTCCTCCCCTGTGTTTTGGTAGGCACAGCAACTTGGTAGGGAGAGGGGTTGCTGCTTCTCCTCACTGGTGTGATAAGTGTCAGGGAATTCTGTGGAAAGAGAGGGAAGTGGGGAGGGGAGCTGCTAACTTGCAGTCTTAAAAGGCTAAACACCCCAACTTCTTTGGGGGGAACAACACCACAATTCACTGGATACTGGATTCACGGGATACTACACCAGTTGTTGAAAGACCTGGTTTATTCTCTGAAGTGTTTCAGTGTGCAGGACAGAGCTTTGCTGGCATAGTCGGTTGTGGACTGTAAGAAACTCATGCTACAGACCTGCTATGACAAGGGCAGCAAGGCCAGTGCTGTGGGTGCAGCTGTGCTGACAGAATGTTGGATCTTCCTTTAGTTCAGGCAGAGGCTCAGTGGTGCCAGAGATGGCACGTGTGGCATCTGTGCTGGATTCCTGCAAAGACAGAAGCTCTGGATCAGTTTGTGAACTCAGGCTGGTCATTTCCCAGGGTGTCTCTCTCCTCCCAGCCTCAACCTGTCTTTCCTGTAAAGGGGCAGGGCCTGCATCTGCAATGAGTTTTTAAAACACAGCTCAAAGAACCTTTGATCTCAGTCAGAAACTCAGAGGTTTACTGAAACACACGTAAACAAGTTACATTTAGGAAGTTTTCCCTTCTTTTCTGGGTTGAATAGTGGAGGAATATCCAGGATAAGTAGGAGGGTGATAGAATACAGAAGAAAATCTGTCTCCCTTAAGTGTAAGACCTGTCCTTGAAGCATTATCTCTACTTGGAAAGCACTTTACAGCACAGGTAACTCTTTGCAGTTGTTGACACATTTGACCTGAGAGACACAGGCTTTGTTTCAATCCAACATTGTCTCTTCGGAAGTGGAGAACTAAATGCTGGAAAACGATCACCATTTACTGTGTTTACTGTGGTAGTGCCTCTGTGAGCAAACTGAGATTCGTGCTTTCACTTTGCTGGGTGCCATGGAAAGACACACAGCAAGAAGACACTGGTGATTTGTGCCCCCCAGACTTGAGAACCTGTTCCAGTCCCTTGGTGTGGAATCTGCAAAGTGTTCCTGGTTCTCTCTCCAGCCACGTGTGCCTGGGTTTGCTCAGTGCTCTCTGATCTGCTCTCCAGTGGTGAATCTGTTTACACTAATCCTGAAAGCTCTGCTATTGAGAGAGTGGAGCTGAACAACTTCAGACTTCTGCTGTTCTGAACTCAGACATCCAGACACAGCTCTTGCTCTTTATTACAGGCAGGACTTGTTATTAATTTTAGTGCTGACGGGATCAGTCTGAATCTGCGCCTCTTGAACACCCCAAACTTCAGGGAGTTCTGCCAGAACACCTGTCTGTGAGGAAGGTGTTCCTGGAGGATGAAGGCCAGCCTTGTCCTGCTCTCCTGTGACCACTCCTGGAGGAATCATGGAGAACTCACCTTTGGAGAAGGCCGTGGCCAAGCTCTCCCTACACTTGGAGGTGAAGTTGCCATTAGGAGTGGAGGTGAAGAACAGTAACCCTTGTGGCTGTAAAAAGGAAGGCTTTGAGAAAAAATACCTACTCCCCTGTAACAAGTGAAAAGAAATCAGGCCCGTGAAGCCAAGTTACAAAGGAGATGGAGTCAAGGGAAGTCTGAAGTAGATCTCAAGGCTCTGCAGAGCCCGGTGCAGTTCTAGGTGCTGGGTGTGTAAGAGTGAGCAGTTCTCACCTGAGCTCCCTCCAGAATCCTCTCTCACTTCCACAGAGAATATCTGTGTCTCCCAGAGCCTCTTCCAAGCATTTTCCTTGGTTCATTAGGTGATAATAGAAAGTGATTTTCCCCCTGTAATCTTGAGCAATCAGAAGCATTAAGAATAAAAGCCTAAGCCTGAAAGCCTAAATGAGAGGGTTTGATGGCTATGTGTATCTGCCTCCTTCACTGCAGCAAGAAGCAAGGATGGATCCCAGAGTTTGTGTTTCTGGAGAATAAACAAGCAAGAAACAAGGATCATGGTCAAGTAGCGTCAAGAGATAATTGAGGTTTGGGGCTTAGATTCCATTCCCAGATCTGCTGAACCCCAGAGAGGCAGTTTCTCTGCCTTCACTGGTAGGAAAGCAGTAACTGTGTCCCAAAAGTGGTCCATTAGTGGACTTTTTGTAAAACGAGAGGGTTACCTGTCAGCTGAGAGCTGGGGGGGCACAGAAAATAACTCAGGTGGTGGTCCTTCTCCTGGTCTGTGAGTGCTTGGAGATGACCTGGGAGATGGTGCTGAAGTGGCAGGGGCAGTTACTGCTCAGGAACGACCCTGCCAGCTCTGCCAGTGGCTGGTTGGCACATGGCAAATCCATTTCCCACTGTCTGGAAGGCAAGTTCGACTTGCCACCACCTCCCCCTGTAAGCAGGCAACTCATGAGACACAGCTTGGGGCCAAGCTGAGAACTTTTTGTTGTTCTGGGAACTCTGAGACAGAGCTCACACAGAACTCTCACAGTTTTGCCACCTGGTAAGACTTGCGGGCCATTTTTCTTGCCCTGCGTTTAAGGGGATAATTTATTTTTATTTCCCTTCTAGGTAGGATTCTTCCTGCCCAGTCGATCCTACTCAGCATCCAAAGGCAGGGAACTCCATCTTGGTGACGTGACGAATCTCTGTAACAACCGCACAACTTAATTTTGGGCCGCGTCGTCCTCTCGGGGCAGCTTCACACGGACCTCGTGCCACGGCATGTGATGGAAAACAAATTTACGCCGTGTCTCCCAAGCCTGGCTCCATCCCTACACGGGAATGAGAAGGATGCAGCCTGCCTTCCCAAGGTACAGCACAACGGGAGGCTGCCCGGGAGAGCGAGCAGCGGGTATTCCTGCACGGGGAGGGTCCCCGGGGATGCGGAGGGATGGGCAGCATGCGGGAGGGTGTCCGCGTCCCCTCCGGGGCCGGGGGAGCCCCGGGTCCCCCCCGGGCTGGCGGCAGCCGGCGCTGGCCCCGCCGTCCGTCGCTCACCCCCCTCGCTGCCGCCGGCGCGGCGCTTCCAAAGCGCCTCTGCTGTTTAAATGGGCCAAGTTAGAGAAGCGGCGGCGGCGGCGGCGGAGGGAAATCTTGTTTGGTCAGAGTCTCCGAACTGTGCGGTGACTTCTGAGCACAGATCAATACGTGTCTGTCCCGGCTCGGGGCGGGGGAGGGGGGGGCCCGCCCGGCACAGCGCCGGCTTTTGGGGCTGGGGGCAGCGTTGTGGGGAGCGCAGAGCCGGCGGGGATGTCACCGTAGATGTCTGTGTGTCTGCGCGCGTGTAGAGATCTATCTATCTATCTATCTATCTATCTGTGTGTATATACAGAGAGATACGGAGCGTAACACCACGTTTCTTAAAATCTCGCGCAGGAGTGGAAATTAAATAACCCACTCGCGGGGGATCATAAAAGGCTTCGGTGGGAGCGGGGCGAGTCCGCACCGCGCAGGTGAAGGTGGGCGGCCCCGGGGAAAGTTCGCCGCCGCCGCCCGGGTGTCTGGAGCCCCGCGGGCAGAGCCGGCACCGGCCGGGGCTCCGTCCTCCCGGCGGGCGCCGGCGGGGCGGGGAGGGGTCGCGGGGCGGCGGCGGGGGCGCAGCGTTTAATTTTAATTATTGCATATAAATAAATAAACCAGGTGTCAGTTTAAAGGAAGCGGCGGGGGAGGGAGGGTGAAAGGGGGGCTCTGGGTGGGCGGCGGGGAACCCTCCAGCCTGGTGAGAAGGTGGGTCGATCTAGGGGAATCAATAAGCTCTTTTTTTTTTTTTTTTTTTTTTAAACCAAAATAATGTCTACGGCAGCAGAGACCTCTCCGAGATGTCAGGTATTAGTCCGGAGGGGCAGATCTGCGAGCCACACAGCAGCTCCCGGGTCTACGGTACATTAGCCTCTCCGTGGGAGAGGGATCCCAGACAGCTCTGCTGGGGAGCCAGCCCAGGAGATTTGTTAGCGGGCTGCTCCGGGGGATACCAGCCACCTCCGGCACCCGAGCGCCAAAGGTGCTTGTGTTGCTGCTGCTGCTGCTGCTGGCGCATTTCATCCAAACTCCAGCCAGAGCGGGGGCAAGTTGAACCGGAGACATTAGAGCCACTGTGCTTTGGAGAGACGAGGGCGCACGGGGAGCGCAGCAGCACCATGCCTGCTATCAAGAAGGAGCGACTTGACAGGGAAGAGATGGCCCTGGCAGCTTTTAACCAGCCCATGGAAACCTTACCTGACTATCTCGCCCCTCTGGCCGCCGCTGCCATTCCGGTGGTCACCCCGCACCCGCCGGCTTACGACCAGATCTTTGCCCACCGCGCGTACCTGGGCTTCCACGAGACCCACCACCCCCACCCGCACCACCCGCACCACCCCCACCACCTCCCCGAGGACCTGATGCTGGAGAGGTTTTCCTCCATCCCGGATTTCCAGCCCTTCTTTGACAACGGAGAGCCTTGCATCGAGGTGGAGTGCGGGGAGAACAAGGCGCTGCTCTACATCAATAAGTTGTGCCAGGGGAGCAAAGGACCCTCTATCCGGTACCGGGGAGAGTGGCTCACCCCCAACGAGTTCCAGTTTGTCAGCGGCAGGGAGACGGCCAAGGACTGGAAGCGCAGCATCAGGCACAAAGGTAAAGGCACCGCTCGGCGTGTGCCGGGGTCCCCGCGCCGCTCCGCTCTTCCTCAGCATCCTCCCTCTCGCCCCCGCGCTCGGGGAGCGGGATCCGAGGGGGAGCTTACCGGCTATTAGCGCCCGCACGGGGAGAGCTGAGCCCTGATCCCCTGCGGCCGTGCCCCCCTCCCCCGCGCACCCCCGGCCCCTCTCCGCCGGATCCCCGCGCCCCGCGACCGGCCAAGTTTTCCGGGGGATTTGGGAATAGTTCCTTTTTTTTTTAGGGGTGGGGGGGTGAGTGGAGGGTGCGTGAGGAAGGCTGAGCGTTGATTTTGGGGGGGGGGGGGGGGCTCCTCTCTTGCTGGAGAGAAGTTTCATTCCGCGCGGGCGGAGGTTTGAACAGCGGGCGGACCGCGGGCTGCGGGGGCTCTCGGGGGGGCTCGGCGCCCCGCGGGGGTGGTCGCCCGCCCCTGCGAGCCCCCGGCGGTGTCGGCGGCGGCGGTGTCGGGCAGAGCCGGCGCCGCGGGGAGCGGCAGCGCAGCCCCGGCCAGGCACCGGCGGGGCGGCGGGCGGGGCGGAGGGGGTGTTCCCCTCGCAGCTGGGTGGTGCGGGACCTCCGCGGCGCCGGCGGCTGCTGACGGGCGCCTGCCCTGCCTCCCTCCCTCCCCTCCCCGCCCGCCCGAGCCGGCGCCGCAGTCCCGGCACCGCGGCGGAGCTGCTGGTGCGGGCGGCAGGTGGAGAGCGGGGCCCCGGCGGAGGAGCGGGGGGCTCCGGGGGGAGCAGCGGGGGCGGGCGGGGAGAGAGCGGAGCCGATGCGGCACGTAATGAGCTCTGAGACCCGGAGGTGTCAGCCCTGGGGGGCTGAGGAGCGATTAGGAGGTGACTGACACCTCGCCTGGGTTATTGATCGCCAGAGCGCCGGGGCATCGCTTCGGGCCGCCGCGCTAATTGCCGGGGCTCCCGTGCGCATCGCTCCCGTTTCTTTTATTACTGGGGTTCCTGCTGCCTTCGGGAAAAGCTCAATTCCTCTGGGGTGAGTCAGGAGGACTGAGGCGCAGTGGACAGAGGAGCAGCGGGGAGGCGCCGCGTGGGCTGCCCCGCTCGCCCGGCCGTGCCCCGGGTGCGTGGGCAGCGCGCAGCCTGCGGGGGCTTGGCCGCGGCTCTGCCGGGCTGTGGGAGCTCCTCCTGCCGCGGCTCTGCCCTGGCTGTGCGGGAGCTCCTCCTGCCGCGGCTCTGCCGGGCTGCGGGAGCGCTGGCACCAAGGACAGGCAGCGGCTGCCGAGGGCTGCGCCGGTGCTTCCTTCCCTCCGCGGGTACCTGCGGGGGAGAAAGTTGGATGAAGCGGCAGGCGGGGGTGGGTGCTGGTAGGCAGGCGAGGGGAGGGGTGTGTATAGGGAAGCAGACGCGTGCACCCCCCCTCCCTATTCCCCCCTTTCCCTAAATACTTTCCTTTTATAAACGTGCTGATCCTTTTTCTTCTTCTTCTGCTTTTTCTTCTCCTCTGCATATAGGGAAAAGTTTGAAGACTCTTATGTCCAAAGGAATCTTACAGGTACATCCTCCAATCTGTGATTGCCCTGGGTGTCGAATTTCGTCTCCAGTGGTAAGATTATTGTTAAACTATGTGCTTTAGCTAAGACATCTTCCCTCTCCTCTGCCTCCTTCCCTTTAAAAAAAAAATAAATCTCTTTGCTTCTGTGATCATGAAACCGTGATCTCTGAGGGTCATCGAGTCTGCCAGAGCCCTGCTTACACTGTGAGGGTTCCTGCAGTCTAGGGAGAGGCGAGCAGGAGAGGAGTTTGGAAGCAGAGCAGATGGGAAGAGCAGTGTTTGACCTAAAGGAAGCAGCACACGGCGTGATTTTTTTGGTTTTCAGGGGGAGCTGTCTGTGCGCAAAGGCAAATCGTTCAGGAGCCTCTTCCTTATTCCCACCCCTTCATTTTTGTGTATTGTGCAGAGGTGTAAAAATGGCTAAATAAAGCGAAAGGGAATTGTAATTGCACCCACGTGTCAGAGTCAGAACAGCCACAGTTTACAAACCATCAGTGAATTTGGTTAGATGAACTTAATGAGGAAAACAAGCTCATCTTAAATGCTTACAACTTGAACAACATTCATGTCACGGGTCACAGTTATGGCTTTTAGAGATCTTTTCTTCCCAGCTTTTGAGTTCCTTGTGTATTCTGCTGTCTTGCCTTTATCCTGAGACTTTGAAAATCTCTCATCAGCATTTTCATGGAAAAGATGTTGATGCTATATATAAAAAGCTACTGAAATCATAGTAAAGTAAGGCTTTAAAAGAGTTCATCATGTATAAAAATAACCATAAAGTACAATAATATCTAAACAGGAGGGCGAAGCTGTTGGTTTGGTGAAGCAGGTAAAGTTTGGTAAAGCAGGTCTTGGTCTGAAAGAACAACACTGCCAGTAGCACTGTGGAAACAGATACAGCTGGAAATTTTCGTACTTTTACTCACTGAAATCAACCTTTTTTTAAATTTTTTTATTGCTTCTTTGGCATCAGATCTCTGTCGTGGTTTGGCACGACAGATAGAATTGTGAGTTTGTATCGTTCCTGGGTAATATCTCTGTGTATGCATGGTTATATCCACATTCCCATGGGAAGGGGCTCAGAACAATGATCAGTCACATAAATTAAATGTGAGGGTGTCTTGCCTGTGCGTTGTGCAGCAGCAGGTCCCATCGGGCTCACGGGGACTGGTTCTGCTGCACCATTGTCGTGGTGTTTTAAATCAGGTGGACTGAAAAACCTGGCTCTTGCAAGTTCCTCTGGGTTGATGGGGCAAGGTGTGTGCTGGGGTGTGATCAGCTTCCTCCAGCTTGGAGCTTGGCATGTGCTTTGGTTACCAATCCTGTGGATCAGAGCCAACAACTGGCAGACCAAAGGGATGTGCCACAGTTGTGATGGTGTTGAGAAGTGTCTGGCCAGGTGACACTGTCTGCTGGTCACTTTTTGACTACTAAGTTGCATTAGTTGGTAGCCCAAAGGCCATACTACGCTTTCCTAGCAGCAGCATTTTTAGTAGCTGTGCAGGGATCTGTGCATTTCCCGGTGGGAAGGCAGCTCTGCATGGAACAAGTGTCTGGTAGACTTTTAGAACTGAATTTGAGAGGTTCAGATAGAGGAAAAAAGAGGTTGGTGTAGTTTTGGGAAAGGAGAAATAAATCTTTCTGGACTTGCCTCCCGCTGCTTCCCCAGCTGGAAGGGGGTTTTGATGTCAGAATTTGCACAGCAAGGCCAAACCCCAGTGAGGACTTTCATCAGAACTCTTTTTTGTCAGTGCTCGCTGCCCTTTCTGTGCTGTAATTAGAACACGTTATCTGACCAAAGGACAGTTCCACTTATTGAACCTGAAATATTTCGCTAGTGCCTCGTCGTAGCTACGTGCACCACACATTCCTAACAGTCACACAAGGAGGAGGATTAAAAATCGGGCACAGTTTCCCTTTCCCCATTTAGTGATCACCCAGTCAAGCACCGCTGAGATCAAAGGGCTGATTCTCCTCCAGTGCAGAAATCCTTTATATTTTATAGTGTCGGTCAGTTGAAATTTGCAATGCCTGGTCCTTGTGCTGCTGTGTTATCCCATGGGGGTGTGGAGGTGGGGAGCCGATCCTGCCTGCAGCCGGTTGGACAGCGGGAATAGGCCAGGAAAACTCAAGCCCTGCCTATGGAAGGGGGGCAAGCCCAGCTGCTTGCAGGCGTCTGCCCCTCTCCCTGTTTGCTCACCGCAGGCAGCAAAGGGAGCGCTCCAAGGGCTGAGCCCGGATCTTCCTTTAGGAAAGGTGACATCCAGTGTATCCCAGCCAGGCGGGAATAGCAGGGGCTCTTAATCCCCGCATCGATGGCTCAGAGGCCCTGCCTGGCTCTCCGTCTAAGGCTGAGAGGAGAGAGGACCGGTCTGTCCGTGAAGGGAAACCGCGTCGTGCCCCAACCCCGCGCTGGCAGGAGCCGGAGCCGAGCCGGGCACGGCTCCCCCCGAGGGCTGAGCTGCCCCCGAGGGCACGGCTCCCCCCGAGGGCACGGCTCCCCCCGAGGGCTGAGCTCCCCCCGAGGGCTGGGCTCCCCCCGAGGGCACGGCTCCCCCCGAGGGCTGGGCTCCCCCCGAGGGCACGGCTCCCCCCGAGGGCTGAGCTGCCCCCGAGGGCTGGGCTCCCCCCGAGGGCACGGCTCCCCCCGAGGGCTGAGCTCCCCCCGAGGGCTGGGCTCCCCCCGAGGGCTGGGCTCCCCCCGAGGGCTGGGCTCCTCCCCCGCTGCGCGGGGTCCCCGCAGGGCAGCCGAGCGCGGTGCCCCCTCCATCCCTGCCCGGGGCTGGCGCCGCGTCCCCCCCGCCCGTGCCCGCGCCCCGGCCGCGGTGCCGGCGGTGCCGGGGGAGCGGCGCCCGCCCCCCGCCGCCCCGTCGCAGCTCGTTTGCTGCCGCAGCTGCAGACAGGGGCCGGCGCCGGGCCCCGCTCCGCCACCGACCGCCGGTTTCCTGCGAGGCTCAGGGGAGAGAGGAGGGGGGGCAGAGAGAGCGGCCGCGTCGCGCCGGCCGCCCTGGCGCCTCCTCCCCCCGGGCCGCGGCCGCCCCCGCGCCGGCATCCATCAATCAGCGGGGGGAAGGCGAGGGGGAGCAGGGCGGAGGGATGCAGGAGGGCCCCGCAGGGTCGCGCCGAGCCGTGGGGGATGCGGGGAGAGCACCCGCGGGAGTGCGGGAGGATGGGGAGGGCATCCCCTGCGCGCTGGAGGGTGGAAGGGCAGAGGCGTCCTTGCGGTCACGCAGCGATGGGGGAAGCGGTGTCTGCCCCTGGGGCTTTGTGCCCTATCCTTTGGGTCACACAGCGATGGGGGAAGCGGTGTGTGCCCCCCGGGCTTTGTGCCCTATCCTTTGGGTCACACAGCGATGGAGGAAGCGGTGTCTGCCCCTGGGGCTTTGTGCCCTATCCTTTGGGTCACACAGCGATGGAGGAAGCGGTGTCTGCCCCCGGGCTTTGTGCCCCAGCCTCTGCACAGAGGCTTTTCAGGTCAGAAAGGGAAGAATGGCACAGGTCTGGGTCCCTTCAGTGTTGCAGAGGCAAAGGATGCCAAGCGTTCACGCAGTAAGTTGTCAGATGGGGGAGGCGGTGTCTGCCCCTCTGCTTTGTGCCCCGGCCTTTGCACAGAAGGTTTTCAGATCTGGAGGGCAGGAATGGCACAGGTCTGGGTCCCTTCAGTTTTGCAGAAGCACAGGATACCAAACATTCACGAAGTTGAGTTGTCAGATGTGAACTAGGGGTCTTCCCCCCAAATTTGTGCTTGTCAGTTCTGGGCAGTTTGTCTTGTTTGGAGCCCTGGATGGATTCCAGTCTATTCTGGTGAAGCCCATTCCCCCCAGGGTTCCCTCTGCCCCATCGAAGTTTGAATACCACTCGTGCATTCTCTCCATCTCTGCTTTCAACCCACAGCCAGGGCTGGTCTTTAAAGTGACAGTGGGCTTTTATAGCCGGAGGGAGGGGGAACAGCTCTAAAATGTTTATTGCTAAATGAAAATAACTTAGATTTGTGAAGTCCAGCATTGGATATCTAGGATAGCAACAGAAAGGCATTTGATTGTTTCCCCCATCAGACTGTGTGCGACCCTTTACTGTGTTTGCATTCTAGTAGTGCTGCCTCTAAAAGTGAGTTAGGACTGACTGGACATTGTCTGCTCCTTATCCTCTTTTCCCATCTGTTCTTGGACAGGGTGTCAGTTTGAAAGGTGGCCCATGTTGAAGTTCAAGGTTCAGGTCACAGGTGAATGAGGGAAGGCCGGGTTCCCCAAAGCTATTGTGACACGGCCCTATTCAAACAAAACAAAAACTACTACAGAGGGATGTTTAGTTTTTGTCCCATCTCCTTCGTCGCATGCTGAGACACATGGTGGTTGTGCATAACTCAGTCACTGACAATGGTAATTCATTTGCTTACTGGGGCTGTGTTTTGCTCTTGGTTTGGTTTATATGTGATTTATTTGCTGCTTTTTTGCTCTTCGTCATCGTCGTTGTTGTTTTCGTTTGATGCCCCGAGGTTAAGGCGTTAGTCCAAGACTTTGTCAGGGATGGAAAAAGTAACTGTCTGCTTACTTCTAATAAAACTGAATGCCAGTAAACAGCTAAATCTCTTGTTATTTAGCTCCAAGGTTTCTGAGCATTCTCCTGTTCCCTGTTTTGAGGTGCAGGGGTGGAAGGCAGCTCTGTGTCACCCCCAGCCCGTGGCTTTGTGTCACTCGTGCTGTTTGGCTCTGGCTGCAGCTCCACTCACTGCCCTTCCCCAGGGATACTGTCCTGGCTGTTCCACAGGTTTCCTGGAGAGCCAGGAGCTGCACAGGGGCAGAGAAGGGAGATCCTTGGGCTACTGAGTTGACCCTGTGTGGTGGGACCCAAATTCAGAGACTGGCCCAAAAGGGGAGTCTCTCACGCTGGACATGAGTCTCTCATGAGAACTTTCCTATGAGAAGAGGACTTTGCCTGCTGGAGAACTGAGTTGGCTGCCTGTAGAGTCAGGATTAATTCTGAAATTTCACTGTTAATGGAACAGATTAGATTTAGGTTCATTTTTGAGCTGCTGTGGGTTTAAGGATTGGAGCTGGAGAACGTTGGGGTTTATGTGAAGGGGACTGTTTTCATAACTTTGCCTTTGTGTCCCGGGGGGCTGCCTTATGAATGTGGAAAAAGCCCCTCTGTAAAGCAGACTTATAAACCTCTTTATCCCCCCAAGGTCTTTGGCACAGTCTGTTGATTTTTATTTGTGGTTTCATGCTGATTTGGCTTGTTGCTTTTAATCCAGCACATTTTAGTTTGGGTTAGTGTTTGTTGGAGGTTTTTGAGTTGGTTGGGCTTTTTTTTGTTTGTGGGGTTTTTTCCTTCTGTTTTGCTTTTTAATGGACTTGGCTCAGGTGATTTTTAGTGTGTGTGTGCTGCACTGCAGACTTGGGAATTGAACTTGAATTCTCAACAAAAGTTTCTTCAAAATCTGTCAGATTTCACCTTTAGGGAGAAACTGGAGATAAGGTGTGTCATGGTCTTAAATGGGGTGAGAGGCTCACACATCCCATGCAGGGATGGGGAAGAGGTGTTGAGTTTGAGTCCACAGCCTCAGCTTGCAGGGCTTTGTGATCTGAGGACAGTGGGAAAACGTGTGTCAGCTTCTCTCTTTCACAGGAGAGTCCTTAAAATCAACTGGTTTTGGGTCATAGAGCGCTTCACCAAAAGGGGATTTCCAGGGGAGAACTGGCAGCTTGAACGGAGAATCAGTGTGGCAATGAGAGGTGCTCCTAAATGTGTTCTGCTCTGGAAATTATTCCTCATGGTCCTCAAAAACTCTGCTCCTGAGCAGGGCACGTGGCAGTTGCGTGGTGCCCACTGTCAGAGGTTTGGAGGACGGGGGTTGCACCCATAAAAGGGCTGGTTATTGTTTCACACAGAGGCAAAACAAACCCAGATCAATGGCACCAAGGGTGCCAGCACAATACTGAAGGATTTAATTTTGTGGATTATTAAATACCCTCTGGAAAGGAAAATATTAATTGGATTGCAGCCTTGTGAGTGAGCAGCAGAGATGTACGAGCAGCTGTGGCTTAGGAAAATAATTTTATCTTACAATGGGCTTCAAGGAGTTCCAAGTGGGGGAGGTTTGTCCTCGTGCAAGAGCTGTGGTGAACATTTCTGCTGTTGCAGAGAGCAGCGATGAGACACTGGAGGCAAAAGGTCTTGTATGATGTGTGTGAGTTCAGTGTTTGTGGATAACAGGCCAAGCTCTGAAAGAATATTCGTGCTGAGGTTGGTGTGTGTGTGAGGGATCCTGCTTGGAGCGAGCAGATTTCCTCCTGGGATTCCATAAAGGCTGCAGAGGGGGTTTCCTCACCCCACAGACAAGTGTCATGTCTGGCACTGAGGAATCCTGTTCTCTGGTGGGCTCTGCTGTAGGAAGAGGAAGTTTCTGAGCCCTCAGCCCCTCTGGGATTAAGTTTGACCCACGAAATCAGCAGCTGCAGCCAGAACTCCTTGCCTGGTGGTTGGTGCTGTGCTGCATCAGGTCTAGAAAACCTCCTGCTCTGAGGAAAAGAAAGTGAAGCATGGGAAGAAAGACAGACAAATAAATATATAGGAGCAGGGAAAGCAACATCATCTTGTTAGCACCATGTCAAGGGCAGTGTAAAGGTGACATAGGATAAATAATTTTGCTGTCAAAATTATTTAGAGATGTCATTAAACTGCTTAGGGCTGTCTCTGCTGCTTCAGGGCACAGACACCTGGTTTTAATTTGCAGTGGTCTGTGTCCAAACTTTCTGGCCTTATTCAAAGAGAGCAGTGCTAATTTGGAGCCTGGTGGCAAATGCCTTCAGTGAGCACGGGATCTGAATGGCCAGGGTGACTGAAGAGCAGGATTAACTCCCTCAGAAACTTGGTTCATTTAAAACTGCCAACCAGTTCGAGTCCGTGGGGATGATGAACTTTTCAGATGGCTTGTTGTGGTTCAGTTATGGGACAGGGAGAGCAGAGGAGCAGTTTCCTACTGGAAACCTATTGGAGGTGTTCAAGGCCAGGTTGGACAGGGCTTGGAGCAACCTGGGAGCTGTCCCTGTCACCTGCAGGGGGTGAAATGACATGTGCTTTAAGGTCCCTTCCATCCTAAACCATTCTGTAGTTCTGTGATTGGCCCTAGACTTTGGAAAAGAGATCCACTCTGTTTTTATTTAAGTATTACTTGGCCAAAATATTGTGCTTGCAAAATCACATTGTTTTGTCTATATTTTTTCCTTTCCTATCAATCATGTTTGTTTGCTTTTGTGGGTTTTGTTTGTTTGTTTTGCTTTCAACCCCCCCCCTTCTGCATTGTCTTACCCTGTTTCTCTTATGCCCACTCTATTTCCATTATCTGGAAAACATCTTGCTACGCAGCAGGTTCTCATTTGGCATCTGTGCCCTGTTCCCTGCCTTCTTCCTCCTGTGTTTTGAAATATTGAAATGCATCTTCTTCACTTTTCCAGCTGAAGAATCACCATTCACACCATTTCAGGGCTTTCTTTTTTTTTTTCTGTTAGGGCAAGCTCACCTCCCTCACCTTCCTGACTTCTGGCAGATGGCACTGAAGAACTCTTTGTAGGGTCCTCTGTCCCAAACTCAGTTTTCCAGCTGAGGACGAGGAAAGACTCTCCTCAGGAGTTAGTTAATGTTGCAGGAATCACGTGCAGTTTTGTAAATAAACCAGCACATTTTTTAGCACCTCTGGCTTTACTCTCCCCCTGCTCTTTGAGTGAAGGTGAATCTTCTGTACACACCACCTGCACTGCTGGAGCAATGCATTTCCTTTCTGTTATTTTTGGCTCTGTTATTTTAGCAAAACCAGGGCGAGGACAGAGAGGAAATTACACATTCCCCTGGGTCATAAATATAATCTGATAAGGGATTTTCTTGTAACGTGTCTGAGGATGAGGAAGGATGGATGGAGGGAATTCCCAAGCACTGAAAGGTTCTTGCTCATTCACTTTGCCTCCAGTTCATGTGGAAATTGTAGCTTTTGCTTTATTTTGCACATGTGTAACAGAGCCACAGAGTCTGGGAAGTACCATCAAGCCCAAATTTGCCCTGTTCTTTGATTACCTGTATGAAAATATTCCCGTGCATCGAATCCCTCATTTTAAGATGTCAGGACAGCTTCAATAACCATGGAAAGCAGGCTCTTTAATCTTTTATATCTTCAGCTAGAAAGAAACTTGCAGCAGCATTGCCAACCAGCTGGGTCACTGGAGGCAGAGTCACCTTGGTGCAGCATCTACAGACATCAGCCAAGGCCCCATGAGAGTTCCAGAGGACTGGGAAGCAGGAAAACTTGAGAGGTTTTGGTGATAGGAGAGACACTGGAGGCAGCCATTTGGTCTAGAAAGCACAAAATCTGAAATATTTCTAATGATGACACTGGAAAGATATTGTGTGTTTGGCTGCTGGTTCCCAGTTGGGTGCTGGGAGCGTTTCAGGTAATTCAGAAATCAGCTCTGGGGTGTTAAATGGCTTCACTTACCTCAGGCCTGTTAATCACCACAGCTTCTCAGTATAAAACTTTTCCTTCTGAAGGCCAGCAGAGTGCTCTGCCAGTGGAGTCCTGGGAGTGTCTTACCCTTGCATTTATCACCCAGCCTCTGGGGCAGTGCTAATTCAGGAGTGGGGAGCACATCCCACCCCAGTGGTGGCTGCTGCTCTGCCCATCTCTGCCCATCAAATTGCAAAAACTCCCTTGCAACCCCATCCTTCCTTTTTATCCAGAGATGGATGTGATAGGTGGTACTTGGCTCTGTGGAAGCTGCTTTTGCTGTGTTGCCAGGGCAACCAGAGATGGCCCCTGAAGACAGGAAAGGGCAAGCATTCCTTTCTGCTACAGTCTGGAGCATCAGTGATTGAATGAGATTAGATAGAATTAGATAATCCTGAAATTCACAGTGATTTGACGCCAGACCTTTATTAAATAAGTAAAAGTACCAGCCCTTATAGTAAAAATGAATTCTTTTAGATCAATAACTTTTCCCACCGTTCAGCACAGCTGTGATCCTTGAGATCTCTTTTTTTCTGTGACACGGGGTGAACCACACAGACCTGCCTTTTTACAGTTTTTATTTTTTTCTGTGTTTTTTTTTTCCCCCCAGAGAGGACTGTGATATCAATTCCTCTTTTATTTCCCCCTCATGATTCACCCACTTAACCCCAAAGTAAACTTACAGAGGAAGGCACAGCAAGGTTCTTCAGTGATGCTTCAGTGCACTGGAGTTTACAATACTGGGGTTACTTAAACACTGTACCCCATTAGTCTGGAGTATTTTACAGTGTTTTAAAGCCAGTTAAAAGAATGAAAATGAGTTGTATGTTGTGAATGGCTGGGTAGTTTTTTTGTTCCTTGTGTATTCCATGCCTAAAACTGTTGGGACCTCATCCATGGCCCTGGCACGTTCCTGCTTAGCTGCAGTGGAATTGAGACCTAAAGTAAATGTGGGTTAAAATAAGGATGGCCTTTGATCACAGTCAGGCAAGATTTACATCCCTTTAACTCTTGTTGACTTCTTTTTCGTCTTTAGACTGGCATAGCTTGTGTCAAAATCTGGTGTGCACCAGAGGACACCCAGCAGAGCATGGAAAATGTGGGGTGTTCTGTCCTTTAAGCAGTTTTATTTCTTAGCAAGCTACAGTGGCTCTTTCAGGGGGCTAATTTATTTCTATATATATTTATTTATAATATAATCTATATAAAGTATAATATATATGTAATATGTATAATAGATATAATTATATATATAATATATATAATATATATAATATATATAATATATATAATTATATATATAATATATTTATATATTTTATTTTTATATATATGTATTTTTTGTGGTGGTGGTGGTGCTGCTGCTGCTGTCCCAAACAGCACTGCTGAGGGTTTTGCAGGCCCAGTGTGCTGTGCTCTCAAAGCAGACAAGGAGCAGCCCATCCAGACTGAGCCTGGCTACTCTTTATCAGGATGCTTTTAATTCTGAATTAAAATGTAATGCATTTGGTTTTTCAAGCCCCAAATTAACAATGTGATGCCTTAAAACATTTTTTTTTTTTTTGCTTGAAATTTATGAGCTGGTCATCCAGGTCTGTGGATCTGGACTAGTTTGTGTCAGCAGCATGGATCTGGTTTTTTGAAGTCTCACCTGGCTGTGATGGGTCTCTCAGAAGTAAATTCAGTAATTCTATGAGGCTGGTAAATATTTCTGTCCCCTGGTGTGTGCAGAGGGCAAAAATCATCCTTGCTTTGGGAGGATTTAGTTCTCCCTTTGATGTCTCTGCTGTTGTCTTTAAATCACCATAGAATCTGGGGGGGGAAAAAAAAAGCACGTGCAAAGGATATTTGAAATTATGTGCTCTCTAAGTTACTGTGCTTTGCCTTGAGCTGCTTGATGCTGAAAAACTTGCATCTTGAGAGTCATTTTTTGTTGTGGTGGGACTCCTCTAACCCTCTGGACTGCTTTTCATACCAAGCTCTGGAAGCAAGAGCAAAAACTAATTTCCCCCCCCTCATATCACAAGGAAACACTTCCATGCAACAAAGTGGGAGAGAGGGAAGGAAAGAGGAGGCTGAAAAATGTTTGTGTGCGAGTCCTGTGTCTTAAGACCAAACTCTAAATAGATCTGCACCGTGTCTAAATCCACCCTCACCAGCAGGACAACAGGACAGGTTGGTGATGGAGTGTTTTTAGAATCACAGAATCACAGAATGGTTTGGGTGGGAGGGGACCTTAAAGCTCATCTCATTCCAACCCCCTGCCATGGGCAGGGACACCTTCCACTAGCCCAGTCTTGGTACATGAGATACAGGAGGTCTGATTTCTCACTTATTTCTCTCTCTTATTTCTCACTCACAAAGTTGTGTGGTGGTGAAGGATCAAACACCTTGCAGAAATCTAAGCACATTACCCTGGTGCCATTGTCTCAGCAAAAAAGATATATTAGTTTAACATCTTTTCCATTAACAAGCTTTAATTTGCATAAATTATATCACCCTCCGTTAATTTATTATGACTCGTCCAGTTCCTCTATTTCATTATTTCTCCTGGGGGTTATAAAATTCCTTGGATTAGTCTGCTTATGCTTTTTAAAATCCAGTCACAGTGCCGTGTTTTCCTGTTTACTTTGTATTTCCTCATTGTTCTGAGGCTCAATAAAAATCTTGAGTGAAGACTCTGGAGAACATCCCGGGATAACTATTCCGAAAGTCTTTGAGAGCAACTTATCTAAATCTGCTGATTTAAATCTATTATCACTTAAGAAGTTTCTGTTTGGGAGCCTCCTAATTCACTGCTGGATTGAAAAGTATTTCATATCCATACCATGTCAGGGCTGGCCTTTTCTCCCGGCACAGAAATAAAAATATTTGTTGAATATTCTTATTTTTTCAGCATTTCTGGTGGTTCTACCCTTCCCACCTGATAATGGGTCGACACCATTATTGCCTCCTGCCAGTTTACAAACCAGTTTGGAGTTCTCCCATGAATGAAGGCATTGTTAAAAGCACACGTGCAATTACTGAAGATTAAAATCTCCCTGGTGGGTGGGGAAGGACGGGCCTTCCCCACCACAGAGGCCCTTCATGTTGTGCTGATGGAATATCCAACTGGCTTAAAGCCTGTCACTCCCTAGGATTTGCTTCATGCCTCCAGTGGGATTTCTGCCTTTTTGCCTCCTGTTCAGTGCTGGTTTGATCAGAAACCCGGTGTGTGGAGCAGCTGGAGGTGCCTCTGCGGAGGGAACGCTGCTTCCTCTCCATCCTCTCCACGTGGTGTTTGCTCCTTGCCAGCCCTGGCTTGTGGGTTTGGGTAATGAATAGATGTGCTGGGCTGCAAACAAATGACCTCTGTGGCTTTCTCGTGAGGGCCAAGCCTTTCCCCCACCTCCATGCTCTTCCAGTTTGCTCTCTCGTCTGACTGCTTCGGTTTTCTCCTGATCCTCCCAGTCTGCTGCCAGATTACGAAGCGAGGTGGGATCTGAGCTGCCTAAAGATGTTCTCACGTGTGTTCTGTCAAAGCTGCACCTCCTTAAACAGCCACATCCCCCTTCCTTCGGTGTGTGCCTTGAATCCTCTTGGAAGGATGTCAGCACAGGAGAAGAGGTGGGCACGTGGCACATCTGGAACCCTCACCTTCACTGCTTACCAGAAGGACTGTTACAGGAAATACCCTCTTGTCCACCTCCCTCTTCACTCTTGCATCCCTCTGCAGAGAGAACCCTCCCCAGCTCTGGCTGGCACTGAGATGCTGTGCTGTTAGCCCTGCCTGGCACAAAACATCTTGATATCCTACGAGCTGTGAAACTTGACATATGCTGAGGCAGTAACAGGAAGAGAATCTTCCCTCAGAGCTTCCCTGGAATGTTCTGACAGTATTTAATCTGTCGGGGTCTGCCGTGTCATTCAGACTGATCCCAGTAGGCCAACGGGTTAGAATCAATAATACCCTTGATCAGCAAATAATTGTGCCTTGATCAGAGAATCCTGGTAATTAGAGCTGAAAAAGATGTGTGGCATCACCCAGGCTGCTCCACAGAGTGCTGGGAAACGTGCTGGCATTTCAGTGTGTGTTTTCTTGGGGCTTTTTTGGCTGCTCTTGCAATGCAGCGTTAGGTGGGCTGGGCTTTGGAGTAAGGGCTGTGTTGTTAATCCCAGAGAGGGACCAATTTTGGGTGCTGCGTTATTTTCCCTTAAAATGAAACCTCCTGTTTTAAAAATAGATGAGAGAGAAGTGGATGATGAGGAGAGGAGAGGAAATGACCCCTTGTCATCCAGGGAAACACCTGGAAATGGAGTTCCCCCCGTGTCACAGCCCCTGAGGCTCCATTCCCTTTTTAGTAGCTGCCCTGTTTATCCTCAGCCCTCTCTTGTGTCGGCCCCAGGAGCACCTTCTCCACTTCCCTGGCCAGGAGGGATTCCCAGGGAGCAGAAGGGATGCTCAGTCTCCACAGATCACTCAGTCCTGACCTGTCAGCAAAGACTGACCAAAAAGAGAAGCTCTGCAGTGGCAGCACTTTGGTGTGATCAGTTGGGCTGGTCTGAGGGCCCTGAATCAGGATGAACCCACCCTAACAGGCTGGAGAAGGTGGAAAAGGAAAATTCTTCCTTTTATACAGCTCTTCAGTGGCTGCTGAGGGCATTTTTTTGTTGTTGTTCTGTGGCATAAATTAGAGCATCTCAGGGCTGGCTGAAGGCTGAAATGGTTTCTGAGTGAAGATGTGGGGAATGGTGTCAGTTGTGGGGGAGAAGGACCTGAGCTGTCATATGCAGAGAGCTCATTAGATCTTTGAAATTGAGGAAATAAAGCTGGGTTTTGAGTTTTTTGTGCCTGTGTGAACCCATCAAACACGATGGTGGCTGCTTGCCTACAAACAGATTAGGTTTTTATTGCTTTTGCCACCTCTGTGATGCTATATATATAAGGCCCAGCTGTACTATATATATAGCCCAATAAATCTGGTTTATGTCAGTGTGAACTTTGATACACTTTATTAATATCACACTCGTGATTTGGGTATTTAAATATGCATGGCACATACAAAACTATTATTTAGCTTATGCTTATTTTATTTAATTGTTTTAGATTTATAGGACAGCTGTCATTGGCTTGTAAGTGCCATGCAATTAATTAAAAATACAGTCAGAAACTCAAAACTGCCCTTCTGGCCCATCTCAGTTATCCCTCTCTCTTCAACTCGTGGCTTATCCACCACGTGGACAGAAAATTGGGCGAGGAAAAAAACCTCAGGAGCCTCAGCTGAAGAGCCTTAAGAGAATCCTTCCTGGGTTAGCAGTGCAGAGAATTTGTACCAAAGTTTTTCTGGGAAGATGAAGGAGGGGAAAAGGTGAGGAGGGATCAGGGGTTGGAGGGTCAGCAGCTCATATGGCCCCAAACCTTTGCTCACGGGGTTCTCCCTCTTTGTGAGCTGCTGTAGTGGCCCCTTCCTGCAGGGAAGACCTGAAGAGACCTTTCCTCCTCCTCCCTGTGTACCAAAAGCCATGAAAGAAAGGGTGTGGGAGTTAATGCTGTGTTAATCCCACTGGGATACCCACGAGGTTGGGAAGGGAAATGTGCATTAGCATGTCTTGGCTTTCCCTTACTGCCAGCAAGGAACTGTGAGGGAACACTCCAAGGACCTGCTGGGGACTTGCAGGGCAGGGATAGCTTGGTGCAGAGTGTGTGCTGGCTCCTGCTTCCTCCAGCCCTCTCTCCCCTGACCATGGTTATCAGTAGAATTATAGAAATAACATTATACTGGTTATTATTTTTTTGGCACATCTGACCCACACCCCCCATAGGACTTTGCAGCCCCTTTGCACACCCAGCAAGTTTAAGTTCTTTACAGGTGGAAGCCAAAAGGCCCAATGACAGCATTTCCCCAGCTTTGATGAAGCACTCCTGTCCAAAGCAGCCTGAAATGTATTTGAAATAATTCTCTTTCCCTGTTACTGCTGAATTAGCCCTTCATAGGCTGCAGAGAGCTGCTGCTGCAGAGTGCAGGGTGAGCTCCCTTCCTGTTGCCTAAAGGTCAAGCATAGCCCCTTTCTGCTGCATGAGGTGACAAGGGTGTTATGAGTAATTAATTTAAAAAAATACATATGTATGTTTTTGAGGCCCCAGAAATGCTGACCGAAACCCAGAAGGAAATAACAGAGCAGTTGCAAACATGGCTCAGAAGAAACTGTTTCACTGCACGAAATACCCACTGTTGCACTTGCAATAAAATTAGCGAGGAGGGAGCAAGGAGGTGGAGGAGCTGTCAGATATTTTTACAAGTGCCTTTATTTCAACAGCAGAGATCTTGGGGCCAGGTTTGTTCCTTGTTTATACAGCACACCAGGAGTTGTGTTTGGGGACTCCAGGCTGGTGGTGGAGCCAAGGAATACAGAGTCAGGATCCAGACAGGAGCTCTCTCCTGCCTCCTTGCCATGTTTCCCTGTCACCTGCATCCAGTTCTCCCTGCCCGTGGAAGGACAGCAGCCCATCCAGCAGTGCAGGACACAGCACTCAGCAAACTTTTGGGTCTTGTTGTGCTTCATTTCCTCGCAGAGAGGATAAAATATAACTTTATTGCCAAGAAAAAGGCGAGCTGTGCTGCAGCTGCAGGTTGGCAGGTGAGGGAAGACAGGAATAAAAACTCTGAGGAGGAGATAACGGGTGAGAGGCAGCAGCTCAGGAGCTCGTGCTACGTGTTCTTGATTTAAAAAGCATATTCACTGCTTGTGTCGTTCAACAGCAGTGCCAGTACAACAGATCTCCCTGAAA
This sequence comes from Manacus candei, assembly GCF_025592945.1. Lineage (NCBI taxonomy): Eukaryota > Metazoa > Chordata > Aves > Passeriformes > Pipridae > Manacus > Manacus candei. The sequence goes on from NW_026138070.1 coordinate 5,051,432, forward strand.
AATAAGGTGCTCTTGTGTGGTGTCCCCTCCTCCGGGGGAGGTGGAGCTCTTCTAATCTCCTTCCCCTTATCCCTCTCTTCCAGCTGACTTCCTGGGCTCGGCAAATAACATCTCGAGGAGCCACGGGGATCAGTGGCTTCCCGAGGGGGCCAGAATTTCTTTCCACCTGAATTCCACCTTAGCAGCCTTTGTGAAGGAATCTGCAATTATTGTTCGTTCAACTTGTATTTTTAAATACTGTTTTCCTTGCCTTTCATTTACCTTCCCAACTTTAAATGCGATTTCAGAGGGGATCAAAAAATAAGAGTTCCAGCTGGCACCCAGTGTCCAAACAAACCCAGAGCTCTGCCTGTTGGAGGGCCTTTCCTCTTGCTCTGCTTGGGAATGACTCACCTGCCTCAGCACAGTGCAGAGAAAGAGCCAGCTGAAATGTCTGGAGGGATTTGTCCATCTGATCCCTATTTATTTTAATAGGGCATTTAGTTCTTAGGAGCTGCCTTTCAGACCTGATTTTGTGTCTCCAGAACCAATGGGTATAAGATTTTGACCCTAATTTGATTAACTCTTTATTTTGGCTGTTTCTCTTGAGTATCCAATGTCAGAATTTGGGTTTGTGCTGGGGTTTGGTTTGGTTTTGCCTGTGCAGAGACTACACCGTGGAGTTCAGGTGATGCTGTGCTGTACTTTGACATTTGTATTTTGCTTTTGTGTTGAGCTGGAGCGAGGGAAATCCAGAGAAGGAGTTCAGATCTGTCTGGAAGAGATTGCACTCCCCTCCTCCTGCAGGGAATTCCTGGCAAGACAGTTGTTGAGCTGTGTTTGCATCAGGGATCCCTGATGGTACCAGTACCATCCCAGTACAGCAGATAAACTGCAACTGGGCTGCAATCCCTGCTCGTTTTCCCTCCCCTTCATCCCTGTGCCCCGTGTTTCTCCCCCTTCCCTGGGTGAGAGTCGCTGTTTGCTCTCCCTTTGGGGTGGGGTGAGGAAAAAGGGCTGTGTGGCAATGCCTGCAGGGAGCCCCAGCCCTTCCACCCCCACAGCCTGCCCTGGGAGGGACCCAGACGGGCAGGGTGACTCATCTGGGGCCGGCTGGATCCTGGGGCTGCTTTTGGGGAAATGAAAGGCCCCCGGGCAGGGCAGGCAGCTGGGGGTGGTGACTGTGCTGCTTGGCCTCTCTTTCACTGAGCTGTGAAAGCACAGGGACCCTGTAGGGGGAAGGGGGTGGGTTTTGGTTGGGTTTAGGGAGTTGATGGGAGAGGGGCACTGAGGGAAAAGTGGAGGGAGCAGGGAGGAATGCTTGACACACCTCTGCCTTCTGCATAAGTGCAGCAGGGCCATCTGATGCCATTGTGGGGCATCCTCAGTGCCACTGCAGACGTCCTCCAGAGCATGGGATGACATCCGAGTCCCTGACCTTGCTGTGTGCCCCCTGAGCTGTGAAGCTGGTGAGAACACCAGCAGAGGTGTGTTCCAGGTCTGGAGGGGAACCACTGCCCAAGCTGCTGCTCAGCTCTTCCTTCTGAGCTCACCTTCCAAGAGTCCCAGTCCCAGCCCAGCCCACTGGTGTCCATCCTTTGCTCCGTTGGTCGTAGCTGGTGTGTGGACTCGGGAATCTCTGGGGACTAATCAGGGAAAGCAAGCCTGTCATCAGGAGATTTAAGTTCAGTCTGCAAGTGTCCAGTAAATCAGAAACATTGGAAAATCTGTGGCTAAACCCTCCAGGTGTTTTATGTTACCTGAGCTGCTCTGTGGGACGAGGTCCTTGCAGGCAGAAGAGCTGGAGTGAGATTTGATCTGAATCTTTGTCTTGCTCTCCAGACTAGACAGGAATCGACCCTTTCTGTGATCACAGAGAGCAAAAGTCAGCTCTGCTTTCAGGATTTCAGCGGCTCTAAACTTGGGTGGGGATAAGACAGGGAGAAGAGAATCCCCTCACTTCTTACCTTCTCCCTGGGAAATGCAGGGAAGGCACTGGATTTTCCCTGCTGCCTTCCTGTGCCTTCTGGACATGCTGAACACGGGTGTGCCTGTAGGAATGTGTGAGGACATGTGTGTGCTAATGGCACCTAAATATAGCAGCTCCTGCTAACCTGTCAGGTGCCTGCTCACTCTCCCTGTGTCAAATCAGGGATATTACTCACCTCCATGACTAATTCCCTATGGAAGGCCCCTAAAGAGGGTTAGAAAACAAGTCCTCTGTCGCTCCGGGGCACAAAACATTATATCTTTTTTGTGGGATTTTTTTCCAAATTTGGCTAATGAGATGAGAAACTCCTGTGGATGGAACTTACCCTGAACTGGAGACAGGGATTCCTGGACAGGAATAGGGCAGGATTATGGACAGGATTGGAACTGGTGGTTTCTGCAGGAGGAAGATGGGATGGAAACGTGCCCAGGGTGGGATTTCACTTTCACTTTTAGGGACTTCTCCAGTGCAGATGCTCCCTGGTAAAGCAGAGCTGCTTACAGTGCACAAGAGGATCATGTGGCTGCCGAGGAGTCTGTGTCTGGTGGAGCTGCAGGGGGATAATTAGGATTGGCACAGAGTGTAATTGGTAAAGCTTGTGCTTGGCTGGGGTTTTTATTTTAACAGGCCCCGAAAATCACCAAGTAAATAACAACTCAGGGCCTTAAATTTGCTCTCCCGGCACCTCTGAGTACCCAGACACATCAATTCAAGAAGGAAGAGTGCCACCTATTGAGCCCCACATTCCCCCTCCTCCAGGAGGAGGTCCAGTGCAGGTCCAGCACCATCCAGGTAAAGCACCATCCAGGTGTCATTCTGTGATGGGAAGGAGCCACAGCCTGGGCTGTTCCACTCATTTTAGTGTCCACACTAAAACCATTGTGTTCTTCAGTTAGATTTTTAACAGATGTGCAGTGTTTTGGGGTCAGTTGCAAAAGTTGCCATCAACAAAAACTTCCAAATACAAATACTTGCTCCTTTTCTGGAGCGAGTTCTTGGTCTTAAGGAAAACCTGAAGAAAACCTACAAGACTTACAAATGGGCAAGTTGTGTCTGTGCAGTTTTATGTACAATAGATGGATGATTTGGTGGCATTGGATGAAAGATGGATTGGGTGATGAGCATTAGACTTGCTTGAGAACAAGTGCTGGTGTGTGAGCAGGTTTGTTTTGTTGTCTGACTGGCTGGAAGTCTCTGCCCGTGGTTTTGGTGTTGCTGGAAGCCATGTAAGACCACACTGTCTCTGTCAGCAGCTTGGCAGCCCTTTCCCACCTTGGGGAAATGCTTCAGTGCCTAAGAGGGGAGATACCATCCCCAGATAAAATGTTTCACCTTTAAAAACTTCCTCCCACCCCATTTTACTCCAATTAATTTTGCCTCTGGTTTTCACTTCTGTGAGAGGTTAATTTTTTTCCAGCCTTCTCAGAAAACTCTTCCCTTTGGTATTTCTTTTATTTATTTTTTTTTCCTTTCAGCTTCTTGTTTCTCATTCTTTTGATGAATTATTTACCTCTCTTGTATTTTTTTATATTCTCTTTGTGTTTACCTTCAAAACATACACCTCCCAACACTCCCTACTTCATTCAGCACTCCCTGGAAAGCCACTGTATTTGTTGGGTATTTATTTCCCAGTGGTATTTTTATATACAAATGTATTGTAAATCGCGTGGTATCATCTTGTGTTGCTCCCAGTGTGCTGAGCCAGCTGGTTGCATATTTCTGTGAGTGGTTGTGGCTTGTCCTTTGGTTTTGTTAGCACACCCAGGGTGAGGGAAGCCGTGGTTCTGGGTGCTGCAACAGTCGTGGTGAATGATGGGCACCGTCCCAGGGTGTGCAGAACACACCTGTGAGCAAGCAGGGATTGCTGGGGTCAGGACACAGATGCAAACACCAGTGTCAGATCTCCCTTCAGTTACTCACAGATCTCAGCTTGGTTTCTTTTTCAGGGGTGCACTGGTTATGAGTGGTGGGAGCCCCAAATTTCGAGTCAGGACTGGGCTGTCTCAGGCTTGGATCCCCTATCATTTTACCACGTGATGATGAGCAGGTTGTCCCACCACACTTGCCCTTGGTCTCACTCATCATCTAGATGATGGTCCAAGAGTAGAGTCATAGCCTGTGCCTCTTTTTGGAAGAGCTGCTGCAGGCCTTGGAGTGAAAGGTTATGGACAACTGCAAAGTGCAGTTACTGCTACCCTGGAGCTGGACTTTAATGTTTGCTCATCGTGTCAGCTGAGTGAGGAGAATGGGTTTCACAGTGTGATTGCAGGGACTGCACCCTGTGAAGCTGATAATCAGCTCCTTTTTGTTGTCCTTGTCGGAGGTGTTGTGATGCCCACAGCAGGTCACCTGTCTGACACCCCATTTCTTCCCACAAAGCACTTGGAATCTCAGTGTCCCCTCTCAGCATTTAGGGTTCCCTCTCTGCTGGCTCAGCCAGCACATGTCATCTGGCTTCTGAGTAGGAGTGGGGTGTGAGGGCAGACTTGATCTCCTAGTACTGATGTCCCTGTCGAGGTGGACTTTCAGATGTGTTCTGGTGGGGCTGTGCAGCAGTTCAGCTGTGGAGCCCATGGAGGCACAGCGCAGAGTGAAACATCTGCACACCGAACTGACAGGCTGGGGGAGATGCATCCTTGCCTGGAGTAGCTTGTGATGGAGGATGAGTGTCCCCTCAGTCATGACATAGCTCTTTGTGGGGCTCTCAGCCGAGCAGCATCTTGATGGACCGAGGGCATGTCAGTCCTTAGCAGTGCCAAGAAGAAGGGAGGGACCCCCCCTCCGAGTCAGAGAAGCTAAGCAGGAATTTGGCAGTGCCTTCAGCCTCATGCCTGATACTCTCAGCCTCTCTTTCCGTTCATTAATTCCACTCTGCGCTGCAGCTGAAGAGCACGTCTTAAAACTCCAAGGAGGCATGTCTAGTAGTTGTTCAAAATCAGTTAATTTTTTATTGGATTTGAAGTCAGACTTCATGGGCCAAACCCGCCCCCGAGGACTGGGGATGGGGAATTGCAGGCAGCCGAGACTTATTCCACATAATTGACTTTCCCTTCTGTGTCCACCCTCACTCAGATTCACCTCAGAAACCCCCCTGTCTCTGCCTTTCCTCAGTGCCAAGGCTGAGGCCTCTCTGTCCCTCACAGCCTCAGCCATCAAGAGGTATTAAATTAAACATACACACACATCACAGCCCTCGGGCTATTAACCCCCCCCACGCACACAAATAAGCCTTTGTGGCCTAAGCAGAATAACTTAGGCTTGGACCCTGGTCTAGCCCAATTCATTCCCACACCTGCGGGGAGTGACCTTCAAAACTTGCTCCAGGCTCTGTCTCGAAAGTCGTTTTCTCATTAGTGGAAGGGAAATGTATTGTGGAGCTGTTGCTGTGGCTCTGCACCCTTGGGGAGGTGAGGGCAGAACAACACTGCACTCCCTGCCCACGAATCACAGCAGGCCCCCCTCGCTCCCAGCTGGTTTTCTAGAAACCCTTCTTCCCTGATTCCTCCTCCTCCCCTTTCCTCCACAATGACATCATTGAGATTAAGGAAGGGCCTTGCAGAGTGTCCCCAAAAAATTGTGATGAGCAGGGGATGCTGTTTCAAATGCTGTGGGCATCTGGCCATGCTGGTGGCTCACAGCCTTCTGCCATCCCTGTCCAGGACACCAGCTCAGTCCTCTGTCCCCCCTGATTCCTTCATGGGCATTTGCTTGGCCTTGAGGCTGATCCTAGGACTGAGGATCTTTTAAGACAGTCCAATTTATTCCCATAGTAAACAGAATTCCTTGGTTTGGTACCAGTGTTTGTACTTCCAGCTGCCATCTCTCTAGTAAGGGGAGAAAAAAAACCAACCCCAGACCCTCCTGTTGTGCTTCGAGTCCTTGCCATCCATCACCCAGGGGTCACAGTAACTGCAGCTCATATGCTCAGGTCTCAAAACCTGGAGGAAATCAGTCTTTGTTACATGTGAAATAAAGCAGTCTATGGGGAAAATAACCATAAATGTTCATTATTTGTACAGGAAAATCAATTTGTAGGCCAATTGACCAAATAAAGTAATACAATTTGCTGGGAAATCCCCCAGGTGTGGCAGGCAAATCACGGAGTGAGGATGGAAGCAGTGGTTTGCATAGGTAATGTGTGCTGGTTTGGGGTTGGGAGGGATGTGGGAAGGGAGACAAGGCTTAAGGAAACGGATAAAACAACAGAAAAGGGGACCTTGAGCTGTGAAAGGTAATAGGGAAAGGAGGAGAAGGGGGAAACGGTCTTTTTGCTGGTTTTGCATCACCACACGGCGTGTAACACAAGGGAGGTGACAGCAGGAGCAGAGTGACAGACACAACTGCTCTCGTTCTCCCTCGTTTTGTCCTTACCCGGCAGATCTTGTGCGAGTCATTTCCACCGTGCAGGCTGCGTGTGAAGTCAGATAATCGCCCCAAAATTACTTTAAGGGGGTGCTGCGAGTCCCCTGCCAGGGGTGACTGCCCCGGGCAGCCTCAGTGCGGGGCTGGCTGGTGCTGAACAGTGAACAATGACACCCCCGGTGCAGTGATGGGCACTCTGAGCCTGCACGGCTCTTTGTCACCGGGCACTCTGAGCCTGCACAGCCCTTTGTCACCGGGCACTCTGTGCCTGCACAGCTCTTTGTCACCGGGCACTCTGTGCCTGCACAGCTCTTTGTCACCCGCGCTCGGTGACACCGCTCAGGTTAAAGGAGCGGAGGATCAATTTGTCAGTCGGTCTCTTCCAATTATCTGAACCACGTCCTTTGTGCTTCCCTCGTGGAGGCTCTGTGTGTGTGTGTGTGTGTGTGTGTGTGTGTGCACATCTGAAGGCAGCGGGATTGGGAGGGAGAGAGCCGGGCAGCTTCAGCTGGTTTTCACTTGAAAGGATGAGTTTATGCCCACAGCACCTGATGGCATTGCTCAGGTATTGCAGCCCAGCTCCTGTGATTGTTGAAAGGGGTCCACAGAGCTGTTTCTCCACACTGGATGTGGATGTGAATGTTATTTTCCCTTTGGCTTTGGAAGTGCAACAGGCAGCTCCTGGCTCTGCAGTGGCCTCGCTGTGTGACTTAATTCATCATCTTACATATCTTCACCATGCTGTGAAATGGACCTGCTGCTCCTCACCAGCCTTCCAGATGTGTTAAATCCTTTAAATAACAGAAGTTTATAAACACACTGTGCTTTCCAAACAGAAAGTGTTGTGTCATGGCAGCGTAGCAGATGACAGTTGGCTCAGACTCCACTGCGTTTTGGCTCTGTGTGGTAGGGAAGGGGCTCCAGGGAGGCTGTGGCTTCACTCCTGTGCATGCAGCAGGTGTCAGAGGGTTTGATTTGTGAAAAAAGGGTCCTTCCAAACCCGGAGTGTCACCTTGAACACATTCTGCTCAGGCAAACTCTGCCCATGGTGCCACATCTGTGAGTGATCTGCACCTTTCTCTGTTTTGCTTTGGTATCCACGGTTTATGATGGCTCCTTAAACACCAGGCTTTTTTTTTTTTTTTTTTGCTGAGTCTTAATTAATATTGGTGGTTTTCTTGTTTGCTTTGGATTTTCAAGGTTTGCCTGGGCTGAGTCATCCCAGGGAAGCTTTGTGGGCAGACCTGGCTGTTGCTCACTCGTGAGGCGGCAGCTCCGTCCTCAGATTTTTCTGACCTGGTCAGTGCTGGGATCAGACTTGGAACACCACAGGATGGGGATCTTTTTATACCTTAACCAGCCTGGTTGGTCTCTGTGCAGGTGTTAAATGGAGGCTTGAGCTCAAGGCTCTTGAAGAGGGGTGTCTGCCATGCAGGGAGGATGTGCTGGGTGGTCCTGTCACGGAGGCAGATGTGGCTGGTTTTTGGCACCAGCTTCCCTGGGGAATACTGGGATGTAACTCTAAGCTCTGGTTACTCGTCCCCGCTGTGTGGAGCAGCTGCTGTTTCTCTGCTCCTGTCAGTTTGGTTGCTTCAGTTTTGAGGGAAACTGAGGGGAAACAAATCCTTTTAAAGCTGAGAAGCGTTGCCCTCTGGTTAGTTGCCATCTCCTTCTGCCTGTGACGAGAGTGGTCCAGCTGTGGGGATGGACAGGAGGTGATTCTGGGGTCAGTCCAGCACCAGGATGTTCGAGGTGAGCAAGGCTGGGGTTGGGGGCTGCCACTCTGCAAGCTGAACCATGAGCTTATGGTTTCTAAGTCATCAGTGATCAGTATTTTGATTCACTTCAGTACTCTGGAAGCCCAGCTTTTAAGGATGGTGTTGGATTGGGTGTTTCCAGCAGAACCAGCTGTGGCTCTCAATAACTACAGCAGCAGCAAAATCTTCTTTCATATGGACAAGAAAAGGAGGGACTGATGCAACAAATCCAGGTCTGTCTGTGCCATTAGGTGAAGATAGTAATTAGTGAATTTTCTTTGTGAAACATGCTCAAGTGTTCAGATAAAACCTGGTTTGGTTTCTGTTAGAGCAGCAACAGGCATTTGGGGAGAAACTTAACTTCTCTGTTTGATCTCGTGAAAGTTGCTCTTTAAGACAGCGAAGACTTATCAAAAAAAGAAAAAAAAGCTCAAAACAGAACTCGAGGCAGAAATTGCACCCTGCCCAGTAAAGAGCTGCAGTGGCTGGTCCTCATTTTTGTAGGACTTGAACACAGCCCACATCCATCTCCTTTTGGCTGAGCAGGCTCTGAGCCACGCTTGGATACCTCAAGGATCCCAAGTGCTTTAAGTGTGTGTCTCCAGAGCAGAGTAAGAGCATAAAGCCCAGTCAGATTCCTGCTGATGAAGTATTTCAGACTTGCTGTGTTCTCTTGGACCGGCTGGAATGAAACTTTGGAGTGAAACATTTACACCTGAGGGAACGATGGGCCGTTGATTTTGTTCTCTTGTGTTTTTCTGCCACTCGAAAGGTACAGCAGTGAGGGGAAGGAAGAGAAGGGGAAATGTCTGAAAGCATCCATGCCCTTTTGCTCCTTGTCTCTTCACCAGACAGGAGGAGCAGGAAAGAAAAAAAAAAAAAAGAGAAAAATATGTAAGTTTTGCCTTTGTTTAGGAGATAGCAACAGTGTAGCACATCCTCAGCTGGTGTAAGTTGACTTTTGCTCCATTAATACTGACTTACATTGCCTGAGGACCTGGCTTCACATCTCTGCTTCCTTCTTTGCAACCTCAGACTGAAAGGGACAAAGCCATTTGATGTGGAAGCAGACACAGAAAACAAAGACTAGGCCACTTTTCAGCCTTCTTCCAAAGAGTTTTTGAAAACAGGTAGCTCCAAAGGGCTGATAGATTTTTCTCTCTTAGACTTGCCTCCCTCCAAAGACTGGAAATTCCAGTTGGCTTCTCCAGAAACGTGCAGCTCTCGCTCTATTAACAAATTATCCTCTAGGCTTTATAATTCACCGAGAGATAATAAATGGGAAATGTTCCCTTCTGTTCACAGATCTTGTTCATCTGTTTCTTTAGGGCTTTCAGAAAATAACGTTGTTAATATTGATGGGAAGAGCTGCAGCTTCGCTTCCGGGGAACTTTTCTTTTGGTTTCAAAGGTGCACATTTTCTCCACTTTTAGCAGTACCTCCAGCTCAGTTTTCTCTGCACAGCCTCAGACTCGACACGTCATTCTCTGCCCCAAAAGAGCTTCCAGTATAAACAGGATAAACCATATAAACAGGATGGAGAAATAGGTACAAGGGAGGGAATGTGTTGGTGATGGCTTTTTATAGCAGGAGACCGAGCACGATGAGGTCAAGTGAGTTGCTTGGGATCACACAGGGAAATTGTGGTTAAGGGTAATTTTCTTCTCTGGTAAACTTCACTTTCTCTCAGAAGATAAAATGCCCTAAAAAATGAGCCTGGGCTCTTTGTGCTGGAGTTGAGAGCTTGTCTGTAAACCAGTTGAGGACAACTCAAAACCATTAATGAGGAATCGTCACGGGGAGCCCTTGAGAGCCTGCTGGGGGACAGTTATCCCCAAAATCTTTTGTCCCTGGTGACAGCTCTTAGACCTGTTTGGTTATGCCCACCTGCCTCCTCAGCTGGTTCCTCTAGTCGTTGCCAAAACTTGTAAACCACTTCCACGAGACTCTGATGAAGAGTGTGACACAGTCCCCAAAACCTGGAAGAGTCTCCGCGCTCTATATTGCCTTAATTTTTTCTGTCTGTTCCCTCCTGCTCCCTCTGTACTTTGGGCCATCCCTCCTGCTCTGGAACAACCTCAGTGTAACACTGGTGTCCCTGGGAGGAGATGATGAACAATAAACCTGTCAGTGGTCAGGTGAAAGGGCTGGGCTGGGGCTGGCAGGGAGGCAGGAAAGCGCCGCGGAGAAGCTGCCGGCTGTTGTTTTATTCATCTGTTCATTACTGAACACCAGAGCAGGAGGTGGGATGAGAGCCTGGACACCTTCCTCTGCCTGTGACCTCTGTTTTGATGGAGTTGCTGGTAAGCTCAGGGCAGCAGAGCTGTGCCTGGGCCGGATTTGCTACCGAAACACCCCTGGTAGCACGTTGGGCTGGAACAGCTAATGAAGGCCCAGGGGAGAGGGGAGGATTATCTTGGAAGGCAACTTGACCCTTTCTTAGGTGTTTACACTAATCACAGCTGAAGGTAAATGCAAACTCTGTCAGTTATTCTACGGAGGGATGTGTGGTCTCCGTTGCTGTGTAATTTCCCTAATTAAAGCCATTTGAGTGGGTTTATTATTTGGAAAAGTAAAAGAAAAATATTCCTGGCTCTCAGAACCTCCCCCTTTCCTTTTCCCTATCTTTATTATCAATAAAAAGAGAGAGAAAATGCTGTCTGGGCTTGAGGATTTCCTTCACATATGGAAAAGATTTAGAATTCTCCAGCTCCCAGCATTGGCAGCGCACAAACCTCCCCTCTTACCTCCCCCCAGCATTCCCAGTCTGCTCCCTGTATTTCCCAGCTTTACATATGCAGAAGGAATGCATGTGCTGGGGTTTTGTTTTCCTGCAGGGTTTTGGTTTTTGTTTGGTTTTTTTTTTTTTCCCTTTTTATCCAATAGTAATTATTTTAGAGAGTTGAATCACGGGCACGTGAATCATCTTGCAAACAGCTTTGATATTTTTGTGCAAATTCGTTGTGCATTTGCATTTCTGTGCTTTTTCTTTTTTTTTTTGCCTTTTTTTTTTTTTTAATGGTACCGACTTGGATGCTGGAGAAGTGGTGACTGCAGGGTGACTGCACCTGCTCATCTGCTTGGGTCAATTCCCGACGGGATCAGACGTCCAGAGTTTGGCTGGCAGTTAACGTGGACGGGCAAAAAGCTTTGCTTTCATGTGCATTATTTTGTTTTGTTTTGATTTTATTTTTTTTTTCCTGTGGAGCTTTTTTGCCTTGCAGCTCTCGGAGCAGAGGCCTTTTCCATTGCTGGGATCAATTAAACGCTCACCAGGGACTCTCTCTCGGCAAGGAATCTTTCCTTCTCTGGCTGACTCTGAATGTCACACCAGGGCGTTCAGCTGTTTTGACCTTGTTGCAGTAGCTCCCAGGGCAGGAAACCTTTCCTAACCCTCCCTTCCTGTCTCTCCCCCAAGTCCCATGCTCTCCGCCCGTCATTCCATCTGCGAGCTCTCCCAGGGCTCTTATGCAACACTTTGGATTTTGGAATTCGTGGCTGGGAGGACGGGGCTCCAGGGGAGAGCCACGAGGGGGTTGGATGGGTGGGTGGGGGGGGGAAGAGAGATTTTATTTTGTAACTCTGCTGACCTTGTTTAGCCACCCGGAGCGGAATTTCCCCCCCAGCTCTCTGGAAGGGAAGAAACATCCCCACTGTTTTCTTTTCCATCTTTCCGACGGTCCTTGCCTTTCATGGCAAGAACGATGGGGCTTCCAGGCTTCTCCACTCGGGTAACCTGCTGCTGTCCCCAGGTTGTTGTTTTTATTATTATTTTTTTTTAATTGCAGTTCAATCTCTGGATAGTGGGTGACTTTAAATAGCGTGCTGGTCCCCCATCTGATTTTTTTCCTGGGGAAAGGAAATATGCCTGTCTGTGATTTTTTAAAAACAAAGCAACCCCCCACCCAGACAATACTTTGAGAGGCAATGAAAGCAATTAATGGTGTCAAAAGACCCTGGGAGGGTGAAGTGGTGAGTGACGGAGGGCTGGGCTGACGCAGGAGTGGCCGGGGGGAGCTCAATTGTCTGGGGGGACGGAGGGTTTATTGACTCAAACTCCAGCTGTGCTTCGTTAGCTGGAATCATAACCCACAAAATTAATCTTTAACAATGTATGAAGGGGAAGGGAGCCCTAATGCACCAGGCAGTTCCGCCGTGCCCTCAACGCTCACCCCTTGGAAAGGCTTTGGAGAATTGCAGGAACGTTTTAACTTTCTTGTTACACTAATTAAAGAGAGATATTGTGTTCTCCACCCTGGATCCAAGGAGTGGGGGAAATCCTCTTGCTGTGAAAGGAGGGTGCAAGCCTGGAGAGGTTTCCCCTGAGCTGAGTCAGTGTCTGTCCTGAAGGGAAGCTCTTTGGTTGGACTCCTCTCAGGCCCTGAAGAGGTTGTTGGAGGGTTTGTTGCAGGTTTATTATTACCTGTGCCATAACTCTGCATCAGCATTTTGGCTGCCTGGCTCTTTCACCTCTGGGGAGGGTCCTGTGTTCCCCTCCCTGCTCTCAGGGGCATATTCTGTTCCTTACCACTTTCTGTCTGTCCTCCTGGACTGGGCAGCTGGCAGGCAGGCAGGCAGGCAAGCTGGCTGTGCTGGATGAGCTCTGAGCTGTATTTACTGCTCTCATCTTTCTGCTGGGGGTTCTGCCCCTGCTGGGACAGCTGCTGGCTCTGCAGCCCCAGAAAATGCTCCTTCTGACTCACTGGCCAAAACAGTCCCACTGGTTTGAAGAAGCCAACTGGCAGAGGACACCTTCCCCCTGCTCTTCTGGTGTGTAAAAATGGGGTTATTTAATGGGGAAAGGAGTGTCCCAGGTGCCTGGCTCTCACAGTATGTGACTGTTGGTTTTGGGTTGTTTTCCCACTCATAGACTCATAGAATCATGGAATGGTTTGGGTTGGAAGGAGTCTTAAAGATCATCCAGTTCCAGCCCCTGCCCTGGGCAGGGACACCTTCCACTGGACCAAGTTGTTCCAAGCCCTGTCCAACCTGGCCTTGGACACTTCCAGGGATGGGGCAGCCACAGCTTCTCTGGGCAACCTGTGCCAGGGCCTTCCCACCCTCACAGGGAAGGATTTCTTCCTAATCTCTAATCTAAACCTACTTTCAGTTTGAACCTGTTCCCCCTTGTCTTGTCTCTCCAGGCCCTTGTAAATAGTCTCTCTCCACCTGTTTTGTAGTCTCCCTTCATCAGACATCCCAATGAGTCTCAACCAACTGGGAGGCAGTTTATTTTTTAAAAATGCTCAAACCTTTATACAGGGTTCAGGGCCAGCATCCCACGGCTGTGTGAGATCAGTGCAGTGACACTGCCACCCATACATGAGCTTTTTAAATGCGAGATTATGAGGTTTACACCGAATACCTGTAAATCCTAACGTACCTCCCCACATCTGGTGATGCCACTGCAGCCTCTGAGTGTGTTCTTGCTCAGTGCAGACCTTACTACCTGCTGCCACTCACCCCTGGTACTTGATAACCCTGAATTGGAGTCACTGTAGGTGTCTCAACCCACTGCTCACCTCTGCAGGTGCATTGCTGTTCTGTAATCTATCTGCACAACTGAAAAAAAAACTTCAGCAAAACCCAGGAAAGATTCCTTAGTGTGTTTTGGAGTGTGTTTTTTGTTTTGTTTGCAGCTTGGACCAGCGCCCTTTGAAGTCAATGGAAAGGCAATTGATTGCAGCAGGTTCTGGGCCAGGCTTCTGGCTACCTTTGTGCTTAATTTAAAAGTAATGTGTATCTACTGCTGAATGCCTCTAAACAGATTAAGAAAGTGCAATTGATTCAAAACTGACTATAGATGAATATAAAAGGCAAAATTGATTGGCTCAGTCTATTTTAATTTTCTGCGAACTGAGAGACGCAGTAAATAAATAAACAAAAGCACCCCAAACCTGATGGCAAAAAAAAAATGCAAAGTACAGAGTAAACAGAACTTAAAAAAAATAAATGCATTGCTGAGGCTGGAATGTTGGGGCTTACAGGGACGCTGGAACCACTCTGGTTCTATTGTTGTCCTACAAAAGCAGGGCAGGTCACCTGTGACCAGAGGTCGCTGCAGGTGCAAATTCTCTTCCTCCATTCACGCTCATTTATTTGCCTTTTAAGGGAAGATGTGTTAGGTGTTACCTCTATAGGTACATCTGCAATATCTGTATGTTATGTATGTGTGCATGTGCAGCAGCTTTAGGTGTAAGGTGTAAGAAAGGCAAAGAAAAAGCACCCTGAGGAGCAGGGGAAGGGGTGACCTGTGCTGAGCCTGGGGGCTGTTTCCGTGGGCTCAGTGCCTCCCTGTTTGCTGCACTCTCACTCTGCTCGGGGCTGACGAGTCCCTGGGCAGTCACTGAGACCTGCTAACTGCTCCGAGGTGCCATAATGGCCATAAAATGATTTTTAGTGTCTGATCTGTGCCGTTCTCTTTAGCCCGCGAAGCCGCAGCAGAGAGTGATTTCCAATTATTCTGGAGCGGAAATTTGCACCCCCCTCCCTCCCCGTCCCCTTTAATTGCAGCTCCTGAAAAACACAGAAAGCTTTGGGTGGTGAGGCTCATGCTGGTCCATGACAGAAATCTGGTGCAAATACTGCCCTTCCTTGCTTTTCCTTTCCATCCCCTCGCTTTCCCCTTTCTCTCCTCACCTCCCTGCTGTCCTTCTGGCTCCGAGTGAGCTCGTGCTCCCGAGGTGACTTTGGGCAGAGAGTGAACTTGGTGCACAGTCTCTGTTTGCACTGGAGCAGGAGAGGGGCAGGGGTGGAAATGCACCTCCCACATGAGGGTTGGAGACACACACACAGTGTATAAAGTGCGTGTCTTTCTCCTTGTGGACGTGTTTTCCCGTTTTTGTGCCAGCTTGGCCCACTGCTCTGCTCTCCCTTGGGTGTCTGCTGTTCACAGACAGCTGCATTCTTGGCTTGGACCTGCATCAGGGTGGGAAAGCTCTAACGTGGCTCCTTGGGGTGATGCCTTCCAGATGGATTTAGCTAATTATCACAGCGATTAGGACTCCCCTTAATGAGCACAACTGGAATTTATTGACAGAAGTAAACAAGTTTTTTGTTTTGTATTTGTGGAAGGTCCTTAATTTATTTAATTAAAAAAAGCACGGGCTCTTCCATCATTTAGTGTTCCTGGTTCTCCCCTGCAGAGAGCCTGACTGGCTTTCCCAGGACCTTTGTGTTTTGCCAGGTTTACTTGGAAAGTTGGAATCGATGTTTCAGAGGAGCTGTTATTAATTCAGTGTTACTCTGCACTTATTCAGCCTGTTCCACACACCTTTCTTCCTGTACAAAGCACGTGCACAGGACTGTGCTTCCCTTCCCCCTGCTGTGGTTCCCATCCCAGTTTCACCATTTTGTTTGCTAAAATTTTAGATTCTGGGATGGGTTGTGGGGGGGAAATGACACCACAATCTCCCTGGGTTTCCAGTGTACATCTTCCACTGGGAAGTGCTCATGTTATGGCTCTTGTCTTGGTCAGTCACAGATGGAGCCAAACACCCCAATCCTAAAAACCTGTTCTGTCCCAATGAGAGCTAAAGCCCAGCACAGTCTGGCTTAGGCTGCACTGGGTTTGTGTCTTCTTGTGGATCAGGCACAGAGGCTGCAGGGACAGGGTGATCTGTGATACATCTCACTTCTTGAAGAGAGGAGGAGGTTGGGACCAGGGTCATGCTGTGCCAGGTTCTGTAAATGTGAGGAAAAAGGCCTCCTGGGAGTTCTCCTCCTGCATAGCTGTGCCATGTCAGCAGTGAGCTGGTGAGGGAGGAGCACTGAGGGACATCTCTGCAAGGCTCAGTCCATCTCAACATGCAGAGGAGCAGTGGGAAGTAGCCTCAGTAATTCAGGTTGAAGTTGCTGTGGACTGTTCAGTGGTGTGAGAGGAACCTGCTGCTGGCTGGCACAGGCAGTTTTCCCCCTTTACAGTCAGAAGTGCTCTGGATTATCTGGATCATGGCTTCCCTGGGCTACTGGCAGAGGTTTAATTGAACTTACTCCACTGTGTTAATGTGCAGTGTTTGGTAGGAAATACCCTGGAGAGAAAGATTGGTGCCATCTCCCTTTCCTATTGATGTGGATCAGACACAAGCTAGGAATGAAGAGGTGGGAGAGGCTGGAAGGGCATGACTTGATTAGAACTGGAAGAATTAGATACAGCTGTGCCTTTGCTGCAAAGCCTCTTGCAAAGTGAGCAGAGGGACTTACAGTGGGACTGACAGTGCTGCCTTCTCAGGGCAGCTCTTTGAGAGGAGCTCCTTGGGTTTGAGTTTCCTGACCAAGTCCTTTGTTTTCTTCTCTCCTCCTCTTACCCTTTCCCATTCCAACCACTTCCAGAACCGGGGCCGCCTGGCAGAGAAGAGGACGATCCCTTTACCTCCCACCAGGATCCCCAAGAAAGAGCTCACCTCCATTTTCTCACACAGCGACGACAGCGAAGAGAGCGACAAGAGCAATGGTCAGCACCCCGAAGTAAAGCAGGAGGAGGATCTCCACATCAGTATCATGAAAAGAAGGTACTTTTTCCTGCCAGGGAGTGCTGAAGTGCAGGAGCAAAGGCACAGAGAACTGGGCAGCAGGTGACCAGCCTTTGTGAGCCAACACTGCCCTGTGGAGTGACCCCCAGGGCCTGAAATCAGAGTGCAAATGCCACATTATAGCTCAGAAAGAGTAGTTGGGTCTTTTTTTTTCCTCTTTACTCACCCCTGTTTGGGGTGAGTAGGGCTCTTGTGTGGCCTAATGTTTGCCCTCAAGCCTCTGGATTTGCAGGCTGTAAATTGTGTTTCACTCTCTGTGCCTTTGTGGCCAAAGAACTGCATGACCAAAAACTCGTCTGTGGGCTTATACAGAGCTGTCTGAAAGCACACAGTGGTGCATGGGTCCAAAATCCTGCCTTTTGCTTCCAATTGTCCCCAAATTCAGATGTAACATAAACTGGATAATTCAAGGTTGGGGAGCAAAGTTTGGGAAGGAGGTGTGGAGCAGCAGTGTGTGGTATTTTATGTCCTGAAGTACAAGTGTCAAAGAGCATCCTGAGAACCTCTGTAGTAGTGATGTAGAAGTGATGAAGTTGCAGCAGGAAAGAGTAAACCAGGTGAGGGCTCACCTCAGTGTTTACATGCTTTGATCCTGTTTTTCCCAGTACCACTCACATTTCTCCTGGAATTGTGCAGCATTAGAGGAGGAGGAGAAGGGATTGTTTTAAGTTATATTATGGTAACTGTCCCTTGGGCTCTCATGTGTGGTCTGAGTGCCCACAATATTCAGCTGCAGAATTCTGGGTTCTCTCATCCCTCTGAAAAAAATAGGAAGTTCAGAAAAGCTGTAACTACAGGAAAATAGATACCTAAAGGCACTGTGCCTCAGCCTCCCATGCATATCATTGCCACTCATCTTGATTGTCATCTCCCTCTGATGCATAAAATCACTCAGATTCTAAGACAAGCCCTATAAAAACAGAGGAGTGGGAACTGAAGGCATGTAATTGCTTTCCTTATGTTTTATGTGTTTCTTGCCTCTGAGAAGATAAGCTATTTCCCCCTTACCTTCCAACAGATGCTGGTACACATTCAGCAACCAAGAGCTTGGGAGTAGGGAGAAAACAGCAGAAAAACAACAAAACCAGCAACCAGCTCTTCCCATAAAACCCTCCTGTAATTAAAGCCTGGGTTTATCATTGCAGCTGTCCAACAGCCACGTTCCAGGGTTATCTCTTGGAAATGGAAGGGTGTTTGGGGAATGCATCTGTGCTGTGTGTGTGCACAGGAGCCACTGAGGAGAGGAAACCCTCCTAATCAGTTTTGGTAAACTGCCCTTCTTCTCCTGCCCCCTTTAATTATGCTTTTAATGCTGCGAAATTATAGTGCTAGATTGTCTCATTAGGAGGGAGAACAACATGATAACTGTATAATTGATATGCTGGGCCCCCCAAATATAAAGTGCTCTTATCTTAAATCTTTAATTACTGTAATTGCTTTGCCTTGCTTATTAGGAAATGAAGGAAAAATACTTAGTGGTTATTAGGCAGTGGTCCCCCAGCCTGGTATTGCCCTGCTCTCCAGTAGTTCTCAATCAGTTTGTCTGAAGGTCTCTTGTTTAAGCTTTGTCTTGTTTCCTCAGAGGAGGACAGGATTCTTACCAAGTAGATTAGGCTCTTAATTGCTTTTGTACAGTTGCTCTCCTTTTTGTTTTCCTGGGAGCTCTGATGCAGTGGGGGGGGGGGGGGGCAAAGCTGGAATAGCTGGAGCAAACAGGGCAGGCAGCATTCCTGATGAACACAGGAAGAAGAGGAGAAAAGAAATTCAGTGCTTGGTGCCCAGGCAGGGAACATCCACTGCTCCAATCCTCCAGCCCTTCCAAGCATTTTGTCCCTTGGAAATGGGTCCCCCTGTCCCAAAGAGGGGGAGGACTGGCCGTTTCCAGCTGTTCCAGAGCCATGAATGGGAAGCTTGGCCCAACTCCTGCTCAGCCCTGCTGGAAGGAGCAGGCTCTGGCTGTGATCCCAGTGTCATTAGCAGGCAGGGAGTGAGGTGGAAGGTGGGATGGGGCTGGCTCTGGAGACACAGCCCAGCATAAAGGCGAGACAGCTCAGACACGACAGCTGGGACCCGGCAGAGACAGTGCCCCATCTGCTTTCTGCTTTAATTCACCTGTTGTGTCCTCCCTGATGGGCATGGATTGGGCTGAGGGTTTATTGTCCCCCACTGAGAGGAAGAAATAGGTTAAACTGTGATAGGAAAACAAGGTCAGGGCCTGAGCAAACCTGTGCTTCCCTCTTTTGCACCCCTGGCTGGCCCCCCGTGTGCCCGTGCCATCATAAACACCTGCCTCACTGCTTTCAACATTGGTGCCTTTTCTGCTTTCTCCTGCTCCCAGTTTCATCTGTGTTGACTGTTTTTCCTTCCCCTGCTGGCACGAGGGAATGCTTTCTGTTACTCTGAGGTCTGAAGAAAAGACTCTGGGGATTAGGAAAGGACTTGCAAAGTTTGGTTTCTTGGCCGATCCCTCACCTTCGCCTTTGACACCGATTTCCTCTGTGATCTTGCCCGTGGTGGTGGCCTTCAGAGGAGATCTGGGGCAGAGGAAACCTGCCTTGGCAGGTTCTTGCAGTCCTAGAAAGGAGCAGAGACCTGTAGCTCCCACTGAAGTCAGTGCATTCAGTGGATGCCAAATGATTTCACAACCACGTCCTTCCAAAACCGTGTCACCGTGCTGACACAGACTCCAGGCACTCAACTCCAAGGGTTATTGGGACAATGTTGCAGAGGAAAAATCCTCTTTCTTCCTATCAGATTTCAGCTTCCTGAAGATCTTGCTCTCTTACAACACTGCCTACATGCAACAGTAGCATTGTCTAAACTCCCATGGTTTGGTTAAGCTTTCCTGACTCCCTGGTGAGGATGTTTGTCTGGCTGGGAACATCATTTTTCCTTTGAGGAAAAAGAATGGTGCCAATATCGGGCATTTCTGTACCAATGTCAACCTGTACAGTTATTTTAGCCAAAATAATACTGGCATAGCTGCACTGCTACAAGGACTATGTAGGGCAGAATTCAGGCAGAAAGAGGCAAAAAAAACCTTTGCCTTTTTCCTTTCTCACAGGCAGTTAACTAAGCTGCCTCTCCCCAGCAAGCTGAACTAAAAGTTAGGCCAGTCTTCTCTTTTTTTACCCATCTCTGGGCTATCCTAGACACCAAATAAGACATGCAGAGAAGTGGTAGAACCACCATCTCTGGGAGCGTTCAAAAAACGTGTGGATGTGGCACTTGGGGACAGGGATTAGTGGAGAACACAGTGCTGGGTGAGAGGTTGGGCTTGGTGATAACAGAGGGGCTTTTCCAACCTTAATGATTCCCAGATTCTGAGTTGGAGGCTGCAGATTCCATTGCCCTGCAACAGTTTGGAGAGCATTAACTTCCTTACACTCGCAGGGAGGTTCCAACCAGCACTGATAAATGCATTACCTCAGCTCGGGAGCTTTTCCACCCTGAGGTGAAAACTGCCTTCAAGGATATTATGTTATCCCAAGAAACACCAGGGAGATGAAAGCCAGTGCAGCCAGAGAATAAGGCTCAGCTTTAACAGTAAAGATCCTCACATGCTGTTGGATTTAAGCCCAGCATTGTCTTGTGGGTGCATGAATTTAATTTCTATTTTAAAGACTGGCCTCTTTCATTAGTGTGGGAGGGGAGGGAAAGAGAAGAGGAGAAATGCAATCAGAGCATCTGAGATTTAACAGGGTGGGTTAGGAGCAGCTTTGTCTAAGTCCCCAGCAAAATGTGATGGTGTGGCTAAGAATAAGAACCAGTAATGCTTAAACACCTGTTAAAATGGTGAAAGTTTTTGACCTGACCTGTCTCTGAAGGAGCCCTTGTGGGATATCAGTGAACACATACAGGGGGCTGAGGAATGGGCAGGAGAGGTGCAAATGGATACATGTGGCAAAACTGCCTTTGAAATTCTTTTACTCAAAAAAAAAAAAAAAAAAGAGAGAGAATTGGGAGCAAAAGTAGTAGCAGATTGTACAATGAGAGCACACAACGGGCTGGGTTCCTCGCCAAATAATGAACTGAGATAAAAGCCATTTTGAGGAGAAATAACAAAAGCTGTCCTGTAACAGGGTGTCTGTGCAACGAGAAGCAGATTTCTGGAGAACCTCATCCTGCCCTTCAAGTCCTTCATCCTGTTTTTAGGTCACTTCCCCCCCACCCCCTTCTCCGGCTGTGTCAGCAGTATGACCCCAGTGTCTGACACCTGGCTAGGATTAGAGTTATTTCAAACCAGGGAAGAGCATTTGGAGGGAAGGTGCTTACAGAAGGAATGGTGGGACACTGTCTCCTTGCTCCTGTCCACACAGGAACGTTGGATGGAGCCCAGACAGGATGAGCTGCCCTCCCCTCACCTCTCTGAACAGCTTTCCAGCCTTCCCCTCACTCAGCACCCATTTTCTAATAGGGAAATTACTGACCTCCCTGAAGCCTTAATGGCTGGCACTGTCAGCCTTCCCTCTGCCTGCCTTCCTAAGTGGAAAGCTATTTCCTACCTCCCAGAAGGCTGCTGCTCTCTGACTCCCTAATTGATTGAAGATCAGACCCGAGCACCCCCCATTATGTTTGTCTCATGCACCTGCTTGTGATTCAGAGCCACGAGGTCCCAGTGCCTTCCCAGCTGATGTGCACAGAGCTGCCTGCCTTCTCTCGCTTGGCCTCTTCCCAAGCTGCTCCCCAGCAGCCTAGGGATGAGAGCTGTGTGACATCCCTGCTCCCTTTGGAGCTCAGTCTCGTGGCAGGATGTGCCACACCACGCTGCTCCTCGCCTGGGCTGAGCTGACAGGGCTCTGCCAGGCACTGCACAACTGGAGAGAGACGTGACAGAGCAGGGCTCTGGGCTCCAGCGGGACTCAGGCTCTCAGATCAGACTTGACAAGCCCTTCTCCTAATTGCCAGGACTCGAGAAGAGGGAGGCAGGGCCCCTCTTGTGGCTGGAGACACATTTTGCTGCTTTATGATACTTCTTCACAGCTCTCACTGGTTTTATTCTGTCAGTCCCCTCTTCCTCCCTCTGCAGCTCTTTATTTTCTCTTCTCCTTTCTCTTTCCTCCCTCCTTCCCTTTCCCTCTTCCCCTCTGAACCATGCACCACTTAACAACAGTCACCATATTCAATAAATATATTAAAGATCCCTCTGGGAAGCAAAGGCTGGACTTGGTCCAGAGTGCCAGGAAGCATGTCACTGACCTAATGAGGACATGGACTTGAGGGGGAAGAGAGAGAGAAAATGGCTACTCACTTCTCAGGGATGCTTCAGGATAAAATATAATAAACAGCAAGAAATCTCTCCTGTCTTAGGAGGGAGATAAAAGACCTGCAAGAAAGGTGAAGTGTAAGAGTGAAAGGAAATGAAACCTTGACCCACAAGTGCTCTTGGCTGCTCTCCATGTCTCCCTGTATCTGACATCAGTTCCATGGTGGAGAATAACCCAGATGCCCCAAGTCCAAGTTCTTGCTGTAATAGGGCCATTCTTCCAGCCATGGGTGAGGTTTCCTGAACTCCTGCTCATTGCCTGCACGAGCTTCTTAATGGTGGTGGCTGCCTGAAAATAGCCTGACATGGATAGAGGGAGACTCTGGAAGCTGAGACAGTGATAATTGTGAAGAGCTGGGAGGAGAGCTCTGTCCATCTGACCCAGCATCCAGCAGAATGGCACTGCAGGTCCATCTTCCCAAGCTGCTTCCCTGCAGCCCTGTGAATTCCGTGTTTCCATGCCCGGTGGTGGCACCCAGGGCATGTTGAATTCCCAGCCATCCTGGGGGTGTTGGGCTGTGCCCATTGTACAGAAATTCCTTCGTTCTCCCTTTTACCAGCACTGTCCCTTCAGGTCAGACTTCTAAACCAGAGGATGTGGGAAAACCTTGTCAATATTTTTCTCTTCTCTGTGGCCTAGAAAATTGAGAGGTTCGGACAAACTCCATCCAAAGGAAGTGTTGGCCTTATAATTAAGGGGGAGTAGGAAGGGACAGTTGTGGGTAAGAGCTGATGCTGTAATGGGTTTTTCTGGCAGTAATGACCTGTTCCTGTAGCTGGGTGCTTCCCAGTGTTCCCCACGCTCCATAGGATGTGTCTGGGTCCCTGGATTCCTGCAGTGTGTACCTGGGACAGCACAGGGAGCAGGTTGGCCATAGTGCAGGAGCTCAGCTGGGAATGAGGGTGACAGGATGTTAGGGAGACACCTGACTCACTCCTGGCCCCTTCCCCGGTGTTGAAATCTTGCAGGGACCGCTGGAGTAAAAGAGAAATGACAGGGAAGGAAACAACTTAAAAATTAAAAACTATCCCAGCTGCTCTCCATTATTTTGCCAGCTCTGCCACTTGCTTTTCTGGGCTGGATTCTCATTGCAGTCGAGGCTCCAGAGATGCCTTGAATAGCCTCAGACCTTCCTGTTAGTATTTTTTGTGTTTAATTCTTTGCCCAAGCCAAACCCTGACATTCCAGCCCCTCCTGAAGCAGCAGGTAGTGAATTCCCCCTTGGGCCCCCCTCCCTGCTGACCAGGCTCCGCAGGGAGCTGGTTCTGTGGGACCCATTTGGTCATTTTTATGGAACACTTAACTGACCACACCATGTCCAAGCCCTCAGGTGGGTGAGGAGTTGGGAGAGAAGCAGCACCTGCAGCACCTTCACTTGCCCGACTGTGGATTTTATTTCCTCCCCTCCTCCTTTTCTGTTATTAATTTGTAAGGGACTGGCTCCTGCTCACCACTCTTCATACAACCCAAGGATAGGCCTGTGTAGGCAATACTTTGCAAATTATTAGTAATTTGATTTCAATTGGATGAATAACCTGTTCAAACAAGATGTACATTAGGCTCGGAAATCTAATTGGTGATAACGGCCCAGCTCAGTGGAACGAGTGTCGGTTCTGCTCCCTGTCCCTCCCTCCTTCCCCCCTCCCCCCCAAAAAAAGATAATGAGAATTTAATTTCATTCTCACCTATTCATTTGTCTGAATGTGAGTGTTTAATTATCCATCTCGGCAGACGGATGTTTCGGCCTCGCTGTGGATCCCGAGCAGTTCCTTTGGGATGAGCTTTTCCCTCCTCCTTCTCTCACAAAGTGCTCTTTGGGCTTTGAAGTCGAGCTGAGCTGAGTCTCACCGTGAGACAAGGCCTTCCCCTGACCCTTGGGATCACTGCAGGAGCTGCACAGACCATGGGAATTTATGTTTTATGGAAGGCTGAGATCATTTCACCCTCCAGCCTTGTGCCCCCTTTGGCAGTGCCATGGCTGGGAGGTACCTGCATCAGCTTACCTGGAGAGTCCAAATACGTCCCAGAGTCTGACCAAACTTCAGTTCATGGAAGTTTTACTCACTGCCCCACTTTGACCTTTCCTTTCCAGAAAGTTTTCAAACATTTTCTGAATTTTAACTTGGAAGAGCAACTGTTCCTGCTTTAAGCTCAGGAGCTGGGAAGAGCCTGCTCCATTTCTGTTCACAAATGAAATGCTGGGAAGGTGGAAATCTGGGATAGATTTCCTAGACTGGTATATAAGAGGAAGAAGAATAGGAAAAACCAGGCTCACGTGGCACTGCTAAGTGGAGTTCTGAGAATGGCTTTATTGGTGGACGTTAATATCTAGAAAAAGAACTGTTCACCCCTAAAAGAATAACCAGACTCCTTTCTGAGTCAGACCTGCAGGAAGAGCACAAAAGCTTTGCCATCACATTAGTAAAACTGGCAGCAGCCGGCATGTCTTGGATGTGAAATTATTTCCGTGCTAAGAGTTGTTCTCAGGTAATTTCAGGACTGGGCTGGAGCGGGAAAGCACTTAAACAGGCACTCAAACCTGAGTGGAGCCCCATCGACTTCTCTGGTCATGGTGAAGTGTTTTCTGGCCCAATTCACAGCCCATTCAGGCCGGGGGAAGGACTCTCTCTAACTCCAGCAGGTTTTAGGTGAGGCTCCTCCTGCTGCCAGATGCTCCACAGCCACGCACCGCTGCTTTTTCTGCTGGGGGCAGAGGCAGGAGTTGCTGCAGGGCTACACAAAATGTGCAGAAAGTGCCTTTGGTTTCTGCTGCTCGTGAATATCTGCGGCCCTTTGGGAACCTGCATCTGCAGGAGGTGATTTATCTGCCCAGCCAGGACCCAGCACGTTCCCTGGCAGGCTCTGGGAGCCGTGGGAGCGGGTTTGGGCGAGGATATGGACTCCAGCTTGCCAGGCTGGTCTCAGATGGCTGGGGTTGTCATCAATCACCGTGACGTGGAGACACAGTGGTGGTCACAGACCATCCCCTGAGCCAGGGGAGATCAGTGCTCCCTGCTTTTGAGAGGAGACACCAGACCACAGAAGGTCAAGCGTCGGCCTTTTCCCTCTGGGTTGGGGTGGATGCTGTCTTAGTAGCAAAGGGAAAAAAAAAAAAAAATCCATCAAAAAACCAAGCCCCTTGGCTGCTCTGTTCATCTGGAATCTGCTATTGCTGCTTGTCAGCAGGCAGAGTGACAGAGTACGTGGAATTAATTTCCGAGGTGGGAAATTGCTAATAATTTATTTACAGCCGGGGCGGGTGCAGAGGAGGGGACACAGCACAGACAGATTTGGGTTTTCTTCGTAAAATGTCAATGCTGAGCTCGTTCTGCTTCCTCTGAATGTGACCTGGGAGTTGAGATGACATCCTGCAGTCCCTGCACCTCTTGCATGCAGCGAGGGGAAGGTCTGTGGGTGCTGTACAGCTCCCCCGGGGGTCCTACCAGCTGTGGGGTTGGGTTTGGGGGGCCACGGGTGGGTTGTCGTGGTGGAGCAGATCTTTTTAAGTAGCAAGAGATGCAGCATTGAGCCCGTGCCACTGACCTCTCTGTTTGTTTGTTTGTTTGTTGACAGGATACACACCCACTGGGATTTAAACATCTCCTTCCGAGAGACCTCTTGCAGGTACCATTTTGGGGCACCCTCTTTGTATGGTAGGCTAAGAGTTTATGATTTGGTTACTGGCATATGGATGCTGGGAGATGTGAATGAACATTTCTGTCAGTGCTGTGGGTTTGTTTTTTTTCTTCCTCCCTTTGTTCCTCATTCTCCCCTTACCACCTCCCCTCTCCTTTGTTTTTATTTTGGGGAAAGTTGTGGGGGGAAACAAGTCTCTTTTGTGTTGGAAGAGAGGACTGATTGGACTTGTAAAGAAAACCCATTATTAGTTTTGATGTGTTTACTCTGGTCCTGAGAAGGTGGAAATTCATAAATGGAAGGTAACCAATTGCAAACATGAATATTCCTTTGTGACCTCTGGGTCAGTTGATGTCCTGAGCAGGGTGCATTATCTTTACGTGTTGCCAGCAGTCCTAAACTTTTCTAATCCTTTAAAAATACAGCTGCAGAAATTTTGCACTGGGGAAAAAAAGCAAGCTGGAATTTTGAAATGTCTCTTTTACGCTGGATTGCCAGATCAGAGTGCAGCAGCTGAGCCTGGCAGGCACTGCCTGTTTTCTAGAACAAGAAAAATTAACCTGTAGAGCCGTGAAACTTCTTGGGGAGCAGGGAACTGAAGGAGGTGGAGGGTGCAGGACAGTCCAGAGTCTGGTTCTGTGTGTGCTTCAGACACATGTGGGTACTGAAGAAATCAGAAGCTGCTCCACTGGACTGCAAAGAGCAATCCACTAATAACTTTTTGTTCTGCTAAAAGTAGTTTTGGATGCTTTTGTGCAAACTTCCTGTTCAGTAAGAGACTGAAAAAAAGGTAGGAAAATACTACTACTACAGCTGCTAGTGGACTAGAGGACCATTTGCAGCCTAACCTGTGCTCCTGGAGAGACAAGTTCCATCTCTTTAGCTGAGCACTGGAGTATGAATTAGGCCCAGTGAAGGTTGTGGGGGGAGAAGGGTGGGAAATCCATATGGATCATACTCCAGCAGGGAACAGTGGGGGCAGAGGTGCTCACTGGTATTAAACTAAGCACAGGCTTTGGCCCTGAAGCATAAACCCTCATAATTCCTCAAATTTACAACGTTAAGAGTGCAAAGCCTACCCTGCCAGGGAGCTCCCAGAGCCAGTCCAGCAGGCCCAGCTCACCCAGCACTCATGAAAAGCAGCCCAGGTTTGGGAGTGGCAGCCTTTGGAATAAAATCCTTGGTTTGCTGCTATGAGCTTTTGGGACTCTCAAATACAAAAGGATGGATTCCTTCCAGGCAGACCCTTTCATGATGCATTTCAGCCCAGAGCAGAGTTTTATGGCTGAGTTATAAACTCCTAAAAGGCAGGTTTGGAATGGAAGTGCTGACAACAGCCTTAATTAATGGCCATGTGAGCAATGATTCTGCACAATGGCAACTGAGGGTGCCAACACCTTTGGAAATTAGAATCTCTACCTTAAAAAAAAAAATTTAAAAAAAAAATTGAATTTGCAGAGCACAGAATAAAATAATGGTCTGATTTTTATGTCAAGTACACTTCTTGGGCTTCCTCAACTGAACTGTTGGTTCCCTTGCAGTTCAGCTCTCTCCTGCAAGAAACATCAGTAATTCCTCTTGGGAAGAGAAGTTTTGTGGTTTTGCAGATTGAATGGTTAGTCCAGCTATCAAAAACTAGTTCAGGAGAAAAACAACCCATGTCATGCTGCGTGACAAAAGAAGTAATTTGTGTTTGTGTGTCAGCAAGGAAAGAGGTTTTATGTATTTAAGTGACCTAAATTGCCACACGGCCCTGTGAAACATCTCAAATCCATCTAAAATCCATCATGGGAGGGCAAAAAGGTTTAGCTGACCTTTGTTCTCAGTGACCTGCGTGGCTCAGCACATGGGTCATCCCAAACCCCTGCCAGGGAATCGTTCCAAACCCCTGCAGGAGTGCAGAGCAGCCACCACGGTGCCTTAAATCCAGCAGGGCTGAGAGCTGCCCCCTTAATTCACCTGCCTCTTTGTCCTGAGTTTGTCTTTGATCTTCCTTTCAAGTTGTCAGAGGATACCTGGATTCATTGGATTTAGCCACCTTAGAGTTGCTGTATGCATTGCCCCTGGATAAAAGGACATTTAACTGGGGACAAATCATTCTATACACAAAGAAGCAAAGGCTCAGGATAGGGGAATTGTCCTGAAAGGGGAGATTGGGATCTCTCTGTGTCTTGCCAGGTGCTTTGCTCCCTTCCATTTTAAGCTTTGAAGTTAATACAGATTTGAGTTGATGTTTACAGCTCATTTTTCTTCAGAATTTCCTGTCCAAGGTATGGACATACTGTTCCTGGAATAATTTGCTGAAATATGGTGAAGTTGGTCAGTGAATGATGCCCTTCTTTTATTTCAAGATGAGCCTGTCCAATTTTAAAGCAGTAAACACGAGGTTAAAACCTGGTCTCTGCCACAGCAGAGGGATTACCTCGCTGAGGGGGAGGCACCTCATGGAAATAAACCGTGGAATAAAAAGGAATTCTGAGGAGGAAAAGGATTTTCTTGCTAGTTGTTGCTACTTGGTGTTTTGAGGGAGCTGCAGGGAGGTGAGTGAGGAGCAGATAAAAGGCCATGTGTGTTAATCCCACGTCCTGGTGCAGCTCAGGGTGGAATAAATGCTTTGCCCACCCGAGAATTTCAAGGCACTGCCGGAGCAATTAAAGCCATCCCCGTTTCCAAGGAAGTCAAGGGATGTTTGTGCTGCCCATGTAGGAAAGGAGATGGTGTGTAATTTGGTTAGAGCTGCATTGCAAAGGCAAGGAGCAGAGCAGAGAGCTGAGGAGGCATCAAGGTGTTCAGCACATGCTTTGGCTTTTTTGGCTGCACAGTGAGGAAGCTCTGACAAAACATCCAAGGGAACCTTTCTGCCTCCAAAGTCCTGCACTGGTGCAGGTGTAAAACAGTGTCTCTGTTTTACAAGGGAGTCTCTGCACTGCCACATGACCAAAAAGCTTCTGGAGGGTACATTTTCAAGCTTCCTGGGCCCTCCAGGGGATGGTTTTATCCAGGTATCTGCCACGTGAAGGCTGCACAAGGAGCTGGAAGGGAAACAAAGGCACCATTTGCCCAGAGCAAATAAAATGCATTTAACAACTAGAATTTAAACAAGAGATTACAGTGATGTGTACCCAGCCCTTCTGGAGGGACATAAAGGTATTAGGATGTATTTTAGACAGGCAGACATTTGGTCAAGAGTCTTGAATTCCATGTTTAAATCTGACTGGAACATTCTTTTTGGGCCTTTCCACGTTGATGTAATTTAGGCATAAACACTTGCTCAGGCAGAACTGGGTTTAAACAGCAGTGCTGAACTGCTTAAACTGGAGTGTTGGATGTGCAGGTTCAGCTGGTGTGGTGCAGTGCACACCTCTCAAATAACTGTATTTAAGGAGGAACAAGGCAGGTTAGGCAAGAACAAAAAAAAAAACAAAACCATGAAACAAATCAGGCTGAGTGGAAAATGCAGGTGAGAAATACCTGGGAAACGGGCTTTGGGAAGATACACACAGGGAGAGAAAAGGAAAGCAGGAGAGGAGAATTGAAAAGTAGATGGTTCTGAGCATGTCAAGGCTGATCCTGAGTCAGCAGAAAGCGTTGCTGTGTGACAGAGGTAACGTTATCAAGTGCCAGAGCATCCTGCTGCTCTGCCCTTTAAGGATTGATATAGGGTGGCTTCTGGGCTGGGCTGTTTATTCATTTTTTTTTTCCTAGCAAGCTCTTGCCTTTTAATCTCAGAGACCTGAAATAGGTACTAAAAGGTCACAAGAAGTTTTTTTAGCAGCTGGAAGCTGGATGTGACCCCGTAACACCCTGCAGCCTTCAGCATCTGCTGCTGCCAGAGCTGCTGCTCGTCAGATAAGAGCCTTGGAGTCACAGCAGAAAAACCAGAGAGTGGCAGAGGAATGAGAGTCCCTATTTCTTCAAATAGGGACCTACCTTTGCCTTTCTGTGTCCACTCACTGTTCCTGCCCCAGCTGGAAAGCTGGTGGTGAGCTGAACCAGTCAGGTTTTGCCCATCTGATTTAAGTCAGGGCAGGGGAGATGGGGAGATACCAACTGTGTGAGCTGTTTCCACAACTCATGGTGACTTTGGAGGACAACTTTGAAGCCTGTTCTTGACTCTGTGCTGTTGAAAACTCAGAGGGATCCCAGTGAGATACCACAGAATGTGTTAACCATGACTGGCACTGGTGTGCGGAGGACATTTATTCAACATGAGGCTGAATTCAGCCCTCCCAGGTTATTTCTGCTGTGGTTTTGGGGCAGAGACCGCTTAAGGAAACGTTTTAATCCTCATCTTGGTGGAATATCCAGAGGGCTCTCACTTTTGGAACTGCTGGAGCTGTGAACCAGGACGTGCTTCCTGCAGGCAACGCCAAAAAATACAAGGAAGCTCTTGGCTAATGCCATTGTTGTTGGCAGTCAAGGCATGGCTGTGTGGACACAATATGTTGGAAGGAAAAGTCTTTCCAGGTGGGTGAACTGGGTTTGTTCATCAAACAGTGCCATACCTGTTTGATTTTAGACAATGGACGCCCAGCAGGTAAATGGATGTGCTCTTTTTTGTTTAACTGGGAAAGGAGAGGTAAAGTAAATCCACAGCAAATCCACGCAGTGAAGGGACATTCACAGGAATGTTCTATGTCAGTGAAGAGCAGCTGGGAAGGTTCAGCCAAGGAGTGAAGCCTCCATGTATTCCTGTGCTCCACACAGGCTGCTGGCAGGACATTCCCCAAGGTCCGTGGGACAGGGTGAGTTTGGGCCTTGGGATTTTTAAGGCACCATCCAGAGCAGAGATACCTGAGAGGCTTTTTCTTCTCCCTTTCCTGTAGGAATAAGGCCAAGCAAGGAGAAAATTAGTAAGCAAGGAGAAAATTAGTACCTGTTGGAGTGCTGAAGAGTATTATTTAATCTGAATTAATTATTTCATCATTATTTCATTAGCAGTACTTTTTGCTCTTACATTCATTCCCAGGAAGATTTATTTGGCTATAGGGGTGGGTTAGGGAAAGGAGACCATTTATGGGCTAGCAGAGATTGAAAGAAGGGAAATAGGTAGCTGATAAACCAGTTTTAGCTTTCATTTTAAAGCCAAAAGGATACAATTATATTTCAAATAAAGGTGAGAAAAGCTGTTAGACAGCTACAAAGAAGGAGGGAAAGTTTAATCAAGAGTAATTCTGTTCATGTTTATCCCCAGTGTGTTGTATCTGCCATAGTAGGGGGGGTATAATAGACCTTTTGTAGGACAACCTAAAGAATTCAGGATAAACCGAAGGCATCTCAAGGCCTCTGTGTATCACTGAGACACAGGTAGGCTTGGCTGCAGCTTTGGGAAGAATTCTTGATACATTTTAGCCCATCCAGGGATCAGAGAAAGACTCACATCCATCTGCTTTTAGACCAAAACTTCAAGGGCACATTTGTGGAACGGGAGATTTTCTGACCTCCCCCCTCGCACCCTTCTGTGAGGCTGAAAGGATTTGAACGTGCCTGTCCTTAATGCTTTGGCTGTGTGAGTGAGTCCTGTAGATCATCACTCCCCACTGTTCAGTGTCTAAACTCGTGCCCTGTCACCCAATTAAAGCTGCTCATCCGAGTATTTTAATATTTCATCAGTTCAGAGCAGGCAGCTTAATGAATTGAGAAAATGAGGGGAATTCAGGATATTTAAAGAGCCCCTGTCTCCGTCAGGCACAGCAGCTGCCTGTCAGCCACACATTCTTTTTGTTGGCTGAGCAAAAACACTTCTGTTTGTGTGTTTCTGAGGAACCCTGGAACGCAGCATCCAGGCAAGTTCCAAAACTTTCAGGGATATCTCTCCTCCCCATCTCCAGTGCAGCATCGCCGGGGTGTAATTCCATCTTATTTTTATTTATGGGCTTGCAGAGAGCTGAATGACAAAGCAGGATTACAGTAAAAAACGTCTTTATGCTTATTTCCACCTTATTTTGGAGTTGCCAGTGCTACTGATCATTTTTATGAACTGTCATGAGCATTAATGAAATGTTATGGGCATTTTGCTTGGGACATTGCAGGATGATTAATTTGTTTTTTCAAGATCAGTCTGCAGGAAAATTTAGGGCTGTTTTGCCCATGGTTGGGGTTGGGGTTTTCAGGCCTCTCAGTTCCTTCCAATTGGAAAAACTTATTTACCCCTCCTTCTTCTTTTCCCAATCCCTCATTTTTCCCCTTTCTTTCCTTTTTTTTTGCCTGTGTCTGGTGGGTGACATCTCATCAGAAGGTGGAGATACCTGAGAGGCAGAGGTGAGAGGCTGGCAAATTGTTGTCTGTCAAGGTCTGTCTTAGACTGATGTCTTAAGAAGGACAGAGAGTGGCCAAGAGGTTTTTTTTTTATCAGGGGTGAAGTTTTAAAAGTTATCCAAAAGTTACACAATTTAAAAATCATAACCAAAGGTGGCCAAGAAATGGGAGGCAGCTTTTTTTCCTGAGCTTTGCCTGCTGGAAATCACGCTTCTGCCTTCTGTCTGGAGCACAAAATTCCCATGGGGAACAGCTTACTCCTGTGTCAGCAGAGGTGGGTGGGAGTTTCCATTCCCTCCAGCAGGTCCCAGGCTGGATTCCTGAGTGCCAGGATGTGAAAGTGCTGTCGGACACATTGCTGGGTACAAACCAGGTGTGTGTCCTCTGGGTTTTTGCGGCAAGTAGAGAAGTTAGGGGTGAATTAGGGAAGGAAGGAGAGGGAGCCAGCAGGTGCAGCAGGAGGTGGTTTTTCCTCCCCAGCAGGTCAGGGGCTGCCCAGCTTGTGCCAGAGAGATCCTGGAGTGTGGGAAGCGGGATGGGGAGAGGCAGCAAGGCATGGAGAGGTCTGGAGGAAGGAGGCAGCCCCTCTGCTCCCCGGAGCTGCACACCCATGTGCTGGCCTGCATCCAGCTCTTTGCCCCCGTCCCTGGTGGAAAAGCGACCCGGGCTGCCAGCGGGTCACACTACCTGTTGTGCAACAGGGAAGCAAACTCTGCTGCTCCCCCTCACACCCCCCAGCCCCTTCTTCATTAGTCACCTGATCAGAGCCTTCAAATCCTTGACCCAAATCCTCCTGTGCCCAGCTTTAGGTCTTATCCTGCGCTGGCTGTTTGTCCACCGGCGACCTGCGAGGGAAGGTGTTGGCTGTGTGCTGTGATTAGGGGGATGCTGGGGGTGTTTTGAGCTGTGTGCAAGGTGATAAGCAGGAGTGAAGGGAGGAGGGGACGAGCCCTTGATCGGTCTGAGCTGCCAGCTTTCCCTGATCCACATCCCATCTCCGTTTCTGCTGACTCAGTGACCCTGGTTTTACTGCTGGGAGTGTCAGACAGTGACCTTGCCTGTCTGCTCAAGGACCTCTGGCACTCAAAGGCCACGCCAGGGCAGAGCAAGACGTGCTGAGGAGAAAGTTATTCTGCAGAATTTCTTCTCCCAAGGTGGCTCTGCTGGGCTGGAGGATGGTTAATCCTGCACTGAGCTTGTGAAATGTGCCTTTTCTCGTCTGGTTAGGAAGGTTTACATCCTAGTAAGGAAGAAGCTGAGAGGATTCACCAGCTCCTGGGAATAAACATGATTTTATTCCCAGAGCACACACTTCAGTGTGGTCAGGGTTTGGGGATGGAGGGTCTGTGTTTGCTCCCTGGTGGGCAGGGACACGGGTCACGCGTTTTTTTATCCACTCTGAGCTGCCACTATTAACTGGGAGCACGATGGGGTGATTTCCTGACAGGTTCTGTGCAGCAGGTCAGACCAGGGAGATATAAAGGTCCCTTCTGGGGCTTAAAAATCAATGAATCTGTGATTAAATGGCCCACGGAGGCTGGACATTGCAGGTTAAGGGAAAAGGAGTGATGTTGGTGGCGTTTTATGTGGGAGCTGCATCAGGTGTTGCTCTGGCAGCAACCTTCCAGGACCTTGTAACAACTCCCCAGATTTACCTGCAAATAGCAGGGGAACAGAAGGTGGATTTTTTTTTTCCCCCCAGGAGCTGGACTGGAGTGCATCTGTTTCCTTGGAAATGGCTATTAAGTTTTCAAAAATGGTAACCAAAAAAAAAAAATGGGAGCTTTTGAGCACTTATTTTGCACCAGTCCTGCCATCCCATGGTCGTGCTGTTACATAAGGTTGTTTCTCAGAGCTATAATGATGCAGTGGTATTTATAGACCAATCTGGGTTTTCCTTTTAATGGCTTCCATAAAAAGCTCATTATTCCCTTTGCACAGTCACTGATTTACATGCCTGTCCTGTCCCTGGGCGTGTGCTCCAGATTGGGCAGCCCTGAGCAACACACTCACTCTGGCTCTTGTTGCTAAATCATGGACTCCTTTAGGTTGGGAAAGCCCTCCAAGAGCATCAAATCCGACCCTTAACCCAGCACTGCCACGGCCACCACTATAAACCACGTCCCCAAGGGCCACATCTCCACGTCTCCTGAATGCCCTCAGGGATGGTGACTCCCCCACTGCCCTGGGCAGCCTGTTCCGGTGCTTTATGACCTATTTAGTGAAGAAATGTTTGCTCACATCCAAGCTAAACGTCCCCTGGTGCAACCTGAGGCCGTTTCCTCCAGCACCAATGACTCTGGGAAGAGCCTGGCTGGGATGATTGGTCTGATCCTTACACCAGGAACTTGCCTTTTTGTGGTGGTGAGGAGAGAGGAGGTCAACAGAGAAGAAAAAAAAAAAAATCAGTTGTGTTTCTGCAGGTTGTGGTGATTTTCTCATCTCCTTGGAGCTGATTGTCAGTCCTGGTGTATCAGCCTGGCCAGGCAAGGGTGGGTGTGCATGTGGTACATGGAAGGAATGACTGGAGAGGAAACAGTCTGTGAGCCTGTTACCTGAGCCAGGGGTGCCACTGAAATTCAGCTTTGAACTGGAACTGTGTCTGGTCAGGCTGAGAATGAGGAAGGAAAAGGAAGCCCACGTGTGTTCCTCAGTGACATGGTTGGTGTGGAGGATGCACAGGCACAGACCTGCCCTGATCTCCTCCTGCTCTGGCCTGATCAATGCCCCTATGTCTTTTCCCCTGCAAGCCCTGACATTCCTCCTTTTACATATTGGATTTTTTTTTCTTTATTGTAGGGAGGGGCAGAGGGTCGGGACAGTTTTATAGCAACTGTATTGATCAGTAAAATTTAATATAATCCTTGCACTTACTGTGTGATCGTTAAGGGGATGGAGAGCCGCTGAAACATATTTAAAAAGAAATATTTTCCAGTTTTATTTCCTCCCGTGTTAATTCCTGAGTCTCTCTTCCCTTCCAAACCTCGTATCAATCTCCTGCTTTGCATCCCTTCAAAGATTTTTGACTGGATTTGCTCAGCTTGCCTTTGGTTTGATTAATTATTAGGAAAAGACTTACTCAGTCTGGTCCAGGGCTGGATTCCTTCGTCATTTCCTCGGCTGTCTTGCAGTCTCTGGATCTGTGCAAATTTTGTGTCTGCTGGGAATATCACTCCCTCTGTTTTTATCTCAGCTATATCTGGAGCTCCTGTTGCTGAAGGACCAGGTGGCCTCTGGGTGTCTGATGCCTCCCATTCCCCCCCTGCCTGGTGCATCCCCATGTGTGTGGAGAGCAGCAGCACGGAGCTGCTTGACTGACATTCCAGTGAAGTCTGGGCAGGAAACTGGAGCAGAAAAATGACAGCTTGAGCTCCAAACTTATGCTAAATATCCTGACACTGGAGCAGCCTTTTTTGGGTGCTGCTGAGTGGGGCTGCACTGCAGGTGAAACACCTCCTCTGCAGGGCGACCTGCACTTTTTTTATGCCTCACCCCGAGCACAGGAACGTTACTGTGTGGGATCCTGCAGCTCAGAGCATGGGCAGAGCAAACCCTGTGTGCCAGCAGGATGGAAAATCTCCGAGAGGCACCCAGGGCTCCCTGAGAGGAGGACGGGGCATGGCATCTGGAGGGGGGATGCTGTTCTGCTGCCTCCTTATTTTGGAGAGGGGGAGCTGCAGCAAACTGAAAGGCAGCCACTGTTGAGAATTATTTAAATTTTGACCAAATTGTCTCCTTCCCCTCTCCTCCCCCTCTTTGCAGTCACTTTGAGCAGCGCCTTGCAAGAACCAGCAGACCCTGCGGGCGCCTGGCTGCCTCTGCGAGACGCAGGGACTGTGACACTGATTTATATTTTGGTTAATTGTCTCCATCCATTAGTCTCCTCGTCCTTCTCCTTGTTAAAGATGCAGTTGCTGCTAATGCCTGTAAATGAAACACGTTTAGAAGGCATTGCTCCCAGCCTGGATCTGGCGCAGCAGTCCCTGGGAGCTGCCACCTCCCGAGGGTCCCAGGGTGGTTTGTGGCCCGCAGGGACAGAGGGGCCTGGGCACGTGTCTCACCCCCACTCAAAGGGGCCAAGAGCTTGAGGTGTCTGCCCCATCTGTCTCATCCCCTCCAAAAGTCACTGCCTCCCAGTGTGCTGGCAGGGCTGGCTCCAGAACTGGGCTTTCAGCAGCTGAGATTGAGAAGAGGGAAATGGGGTGATGGTCCAGCATGAGGACCAGGGGACAAGACAGGACCAGACGGAGTCTTGGAGCAACAGCTGCTGCCTTCAAACCCTGCCAGTCGGAGGCTCACGGTGCAGATGTTGCTCAAAAAAAAAAAAGATTATTGTTCCCAGAAGTCAGTCAGAAAGGATTGCTGCATGTCTGGTTACCACAGCGTCCCTGGAAGGGCTGGCTCCTAATTCATTTATACCTCCCGAGGGAGGGCCCCAATTAGCAAATGTGACAGTTCAGTGGCAGTGCCTGTGATGGACTTCTCCTTCCTCTGGCACAGGTTGGGGCTCATTAGCGGGGCTGGATGAGGGGGCTGGCACAGCCCGTGCCAGCAGGGATGGCTCTGCTCGTGTGGCTGCTCTGCAGGTGCTTCTCTGCAGCTCCCTGGATGAGTCAGTGGATTGCTGGGCCATCATGTCCCAGACAGGCACCTTCTGGTGTGGTTCTGTCCCTTGGGTGCCTGTTCCTGACAGCAGCTCGTGGAGTGGCCACGGGTGGAGCATTACCCTGCCATTACAGAGCGTCTCATCGGAGCAACCAGCTTTGGGGAGACACAGGACCAGTTATCCCATTAAACACAGGCAGGGCAGCAATCAGGGCACTCGTAGAGAACATTAGCAGGGTGGTTTTTTCATCCTTCCAGCAGCAATTTTTGCAGCCATTAGTTATGAGTCCGTCTCATCACTGCTCTGCAGAGCCAGCTCCCTATATCAGAGCCTTGGGATGTGACAGGGGATTTTAGACTCTCAGCTCTGAGCTGCAGTTATCCATGTTGTCCTGCCTGTACTCCCAGAGTCCCACACCGGTGTTTGCTGGGTTTTGGCCTGAGATTTTTGGATGAGAAAGACTTTTTTTTGTTGTTCCCCAGACCTACCGTGGATCCTCTGCCTCCTACACTGAGCTCCCCTGCAGTTTTCTTTTGTTGCCAGTGGAGCAGGTCAAGTGCACAGTGTTTTCAGGGATCTCCTCCAAAGGCCAGGTGGCCATTTTGTTAGAGAACAGCTCTTATTTCATGTTACATCCAGTGAAAGGAGCCTTTTGGACTTGGCCTTCACAGCATTGTGGTTGCTGCTTGCAACATCCGTGGTCTGAGTTGTGGTGCTCAGCGAGCTGCTCAGTTGCCTGTGGCTTGGGCAAAACCCTTATCACAGCTTTCCTGCATTCCTGGTAAATGGATCTCTTGCTCCTCTGCCCTCTCTTCATTAAGGATTTGAAAATTGCCCAAGCCATAATAATATCCAGCCACTTCTCTGGCTGTTGCTTTTGGCAGCAGGACAGAGCCTAGTGGTGGAATGGGAATCCTGTTGGATGGAAGCAGCTTGCAAAAGCTTAGGATGTTCTTCTCAGTGGATAAATGGGCAGGGAAAAGGCAGGATATATATGGCATGTTTGGTGGGCTGGTTGCTTCTCCAGTGCTACGTGCAGCACAATAATAGACATCACCACTGCCAGCTTTACTCCCTGTTAAAGTGCCATCCTTACAAATGCTGGTGCTCTGGAATGAGGTTAAATGTGTGTTGGATTGGAAGTTCAGACTCAAAAAAATCTTCTTGCAGTGCTGCAAGATCTTTCTTTTAAAACTTTGCCCACCAAAACAGCAGAATTGCCTAAAAAAGGGTCTTGTGATCAGAACTTTGATCATCCAGAGCCAGATACCAGAAAAAAAGTCTTAGGAGATTGTCAACGACATGGAGTGACTTTCCAGACTGAAAGGAAATCTGGATGTGGCCAACCCTCCACGTGCCCTCTGGAATCCTGAAAGGAAGTTCTCATTTTCTGCCCTGCATTTTCTGGAAGAGCAAACCTTGCTGCTGCTGTGGGATGGAAGTGCCCCCATCCATCCGCCCTCAGAACATGTTCCCCTGCAGCTTGGAGTCACACCTGGATTCCTGCAGGTCCCCAAACCATTTAATTACTGGACCCCATGCAAACTGAGCGTTGCCATGGCGACCTGCAGCCCTAGAGAAGACTATCTGTCTCCTCTTTGACCTTTCAGGAGATCTGTATCTTCCTCAAGCCCCCCTTCCATAATCCGGTTTTTCAAATATAATATTATGCTACTGGAAGGGATCAGACCTTTAATCTGCTTGTGTGTGCATGTGTCAGTGCAGGGCTGGGGGTGCTGCTTTGGGGCACCCTGCAGGGTTCAGGGCCAGACAGGGCACAGCACAGTGTGACTGCCCTGCTGGGGCTGCAGGTGAGCTCCCAGGGGGAATTCCTGCCTTTGGCACACAGGTGGAGGAATCCTCTCCCTCTCCATTCATTCCCCTTGGTGTGGGCTCCCCTTCCACGCAGGTCATGCAGCAGTTGGGCTTTTGCTGTACTCTGTTGGTAGCCCCAAAGTGCATGTTCTGGATCCTGACCTGAGGTCTTGCAAGCTGGATGTTCTTCTGCCTGTTGTGTTCCCTCCATGTCTGTGAGCTGGGCTGTGATAGGTGCTGGCCAGGGCCTCTTTTATGGGATGTGGGAACAAAAGTCTGCAGCCAACAGTTAAGAGTGAAGAATAATAGAATTAATGGAGTGGTTCGGGTTGGAAGGGACCTAAAGACCATCTCGTTCCAACTCCCTGCCATGGGCAGGGACACCTTCCACTAGCCCAGGTTGCTCCAAGTTCCATCCAACCTGGCCTTGGACACTTCCATGGATGGGCAGCCACAGCTTCTCTGGGCAGCCTGTGCCAGGGCCTCCCCACCCTCCCAGGGCAGAATTTCTTCCCAATATCCCGTCTAACCCTGCCCTGTGGCAGTGGGAAGCCGTGTTCCCTTCTCCTGTCACTCCAGGCTCTTGTCCAAACTCCCTCCCCAGCTTTCTTGGAGCCCCTTTAGGCACTGGAAGGGGCTCTCAGGTCTCCCTGGAGCCTTCTTTTCTCCAGGTGAACCCCCCCAGCTCTCCCAGCCTGGCTCCAGAGCAGAGCTGCTCCTCTGATCATCTTGGTGGCCTTCCCTGGGCTCACTCCAGCAGGTCCATGTCCTTCCTGTGCAGGGACCCCAGAGCTGGATGTGATCCCACTCAAGGTGGGATCTCACCAGAGCAGAGTAGAGGGACAGAATCCCCCCCTCAGCTGCTGCTCACCCTGTGAGGATGAACCCAGGTCACAGTTTGGCTTTTTGGGCTGTGAGAGCACGTGGCTGGGGCACCCTGAGCTTCTCACCCACCACCACTCCCCAGGACTGCTCCCAGTCCATTCCCTTCCTGGCCTGTGTTTGTGCTTGGGAATGAGGAGCTGGGACCAGTCAATCCAGGGGAATTGGAGCAGGGGGTGTGGGACACAGCTGCTCCCCGTTCCTCACAGCTGTGGGCATTTTGGGGTATCTGGACTGCTCTGGGAGGAGCTCAGGGCTCAGCCTGTCTTCAGGAGGACAACTTTCCAGGTTACTGTTTTCCCTGGAGAAATGTGCTGGGACTTTTATGGCCTGTGGAGGAGGCAGGGCTGAGGTGGGTGTCTGCCTGCTGTGGGCTGTGTGGTGTCACTGATGGTGGTTTGGATGAGCTGCTCCCTCGGGGCTGGGGGAAGGCAGAGCCTGGGCAGGACTGAGCTGTGAGGAGTTTGGCCAGGCTGGAGTTACAGCTGATGTTTCTCAGTTTCTGGTGTCCCAAAGCCTGTGGTGGTGCAATGTCTTTTTTTTCCTGCTGGACCAGGACAAAATGTTAGGGCTGGGAATGCAGCTGCAGTGAATGTGCAAAAAGAGGTGATTTCTGAAAATTGCTGTTACCTGGGCAGGGCCCTCCTTCCCAGCTACACCACTGAGAGCTGGTGGAGTACTGGAAGAACTGAGAGTCAATTAGAAGTTAAACTTTCACTCCTTTTATTAAATAGCATGGGCACGAAAGCAGTTGGTTGGACTTTGTGGGAGGTTCAGGGAGGTCTCCTGTTAAAATTATATAAGTTTACTCTCTTGTGCAGTCCTGGGTGAGGAGGAGGTGGCAGAGCTGGCAGCTGCAGAGCCAAAGCTGGTGTTTTCTTCTGTTACTCTATTATGGTGGTAGAAGGTCCTGTGGGTTTAGCAGAGCAAGTCCCTTGTTAGAGCCCACACAGTCCCTGCAGTCTGACTGCAGCTGTGTGGGGCTGCCTTTGCTGGGGCAGTTTGGCCACCAGAGTTTTAAATAATGCTGAAATCCTTCACCTATGCAGAAATATCTCAGTTTTTCATAAAAATCTCTAGTTACCATTCATCCTCTTTTCTCCTGCTAAGACTTGAGCCCTAGCTCTGTGCTTCCTCCTGAGCCAGGATGAGCCCAGAACACAAACGCAGCCTCTGCTCCAAACCTCCCATGCACCAGGGCAAAAGGAACAACTCCTGGGGACAGTTTGATGTGTTAAAAGCTGTCTGGGCCTGTTTGCTTTATCTTGAGACTTTCTTCCCTTTCCTCTCAATGTCACCTTGGTGTTCAGTTTGCCTTCTGCAGAGGTATTCCAGCGAAATCCTGTTTTCCTGGGATTCTGCCTAATTGTGTGGGTAGACTGAGTGGAGTTCAAAGCCTGTGACTGTGCCTGTGAGCCCTGTGGTACCTGCTCCTGCGTGGAGTGATGACTTGCTAATGCACCTTTGCACCCCGTGATGATTTTCGTTTTAAGAGCACGGAAAATCTCCAAAAAAAAACCCACAAGAATTTTGGGGAAGAAAAAAAATACCACCTCTGGTGTGGTAAATGTTTCCTTCCGTGTGTTTTTGTTTTCATTGGATATATCACAGCTTTCTGCACTCTTTGAGTTTTGGAGAACCCAGTTAAGGAGCTGTGCCGTGCTCTTCTCCGGGGAAGTTGAGTTTTAGTGGTGGGTAAAACAATTCCTCCTCGTGGCTAAACGTGTTTACAGTGCCGTGGGCTCGATTGGGATGCAAGACACTCTGCAAATGCGAAGATGTAATTATCCTATTTTTCTCTTCCTACTCCCTGCCTCTCTCCCCCTGCACTCCGGGCTCCTCTCCTCCGCCCTTTCCCCGGCGTTGTGCTGATGGCAGCGTTTATCTGCATTTGTCCTCTGTCCCTGACATCCAGTTATTGATTGGCATGATTAAAAAGAACTGATAATCACCTCACATTAATCCCATAAATGACTTAAGACACCAAAATATTTGCATAATGCATCTTAAAAGGTGGCAGCTAAAAGAGGATAAGACCCAAAACTGCTTGGCACAGGAGAAATGGGCTTCCCACTCACCTGTGGGCTTGCTTAAGTAATTAGCCTTCTGCTTGCATAAGGAGGAATCTGAACTGGTTTAGCGGAGGAAGATGCAATGGGTGCTCAAAGGCTTTGGGATCTGAGCATCCCTTCTCCCAGCTGAGCCCGGGGGCGGGCGGGGGGAGCAGCGGGAATGTGGCAGCGGCTGC
Source organism: Manacus candei (assembly GCF_025592945.1). Lineage (NCBI taxonomy): Eukaryota > Metazoa > Chordata > Aves > Passeriformes > Pipridae > Manacus > Manacus candei. Next base: position 5,092,763 of record NW_026138070.1, read on the forward strand.
CGGAGGAGCGAGCGCGGCGGGGCTGTTTTTGTCTGCGGCATCCTGTGAAAATCTGGAGCCAGACGCCCGCTGAAAGTACCTCTGTCTAAAGACTTTCTGTCATAAACTTATCTGATTAGCAGGGGAGCTAGACGACAGATTAGCCCCTGCTCTCCAGCAGCAGGGATGGGCTCTCCCGGGAGCGCCGGAGCACATCCACTCCTGGCGCTGGGAGCAGCCCGGAGGTGGGGGCGCAGCAGGTGGGGAGGAGGTGGAGGGGGGGGAGATAAGAGGGGGATACTTAAAGGAAGATCATTGCTAGGTAATTCTGCAGATAATGCACCCTCCCTGCTGCCCTGCTGGTCCCAGGTGAGGATACTCTCTGCCACCAGTGCGTTGGTGTCATGTGCTGTGTGTCACAGCAGCACAGAGTGGGTGCACTTGGCATGTGAGTAGAGGCTGGGAGGGAGCTGTGGCTGTGGGAGGGGGGGGCAATACTGCTAATATGTATGGGGGTTTTTGTGTCTCTGGTTCTTCTGGCTGTCATCTTCCATTTAAAGGGAGGGGAGGAAGAAAAATAGCCACGTTTAGCTCGGGGCAAGCACCTTGTGCTGGAAGGAAGGGGGGGTTTGACATAACGCTGCAAACAAACAAAAGGGAGACATTCCAGCATTGCCAGTTGGTGTGGTGTTTTACCTTGTTCTTCCTCCTCACTGTATATCATTTATGCAGAAATATTTTGCAAGTGGATAGTGGTTTGCAAGCAGAAGCATTTGCCACTGAAATGCACTATCTGCTGCAGTGAATGCTTTTTGTGTTCTCCCTCTCCATAGAAGGAAAAGAAATAGAAAAAAAAAAAAAAGACTAAACTAGCCTACTTAGCAGCAATCTGATGTGAGGATAACAGGCAAAATAATGCTGAATTGCTCTAAAACATTCTCTTTTCCCAGAAGGAAGAGCATTGTTTCAGGATCTGTTAGAGGGAAGAGTTGAAAATTAGTTTAGTAAATAAATCTGTACCCTCAGCTCTGAGTAATGCTGATGTCCGGGCTCGTGGTGGGTTTCTCTCTAAAGAGAAAAACTATTATTCAATCAAATCAAGCAGTCTTTTGTTCCAAGAGTGATGGAATGGAAAAACTTGGGTTTTTTGAGAATAGAAGGGTGGCAACTGATAGAAAACTATCAGTTATTTCAGTTCAAGTTTCCTATTAATTCTGGAACAGACCTGCCAATTCCTGCACTTTCAGTTTTTCCATCCTAGATGTAAGTCCTGGCCCACGCAAGTTATATCTGGCAAAACTGAAATCAGGAGCTCTGGCAGCTGCAGAGTCCTTTATGGGAAATGAGAGTGCTGGCTGGGAAGGACTTTTTGCACTTCTCTCCCCAAAACCAGAGGAGGTTACCAAGGAGGTTACTGATGGGTGGGAGGGGGGGAACAACCTTCCTTGGAATACAGCCGTGTCAGGGGCAGACAAAAGGCTCCTGCATGTGCACACACACACACACACAGATGCTCACACACACAGAAATCAATTATGTGGTGGCAAATAGGATTTCCTTAACTTGGTGCTTTTCTGCTCTGTTGCAGCCGCGATAACGACCTCTCCACTATCATCTCCAACCTGCACCAGAGCCGCCAGCTCGTTATGCCAGAGACCCAGAGCCGCTGTGAATTCAAGAGAAACAGCATCGAGGTTGGCCTGGGAGCAGCAGGTAAGGAGCTGGAGCAGGTCCTGCTGCTCTGGGTTCGTTGACTCCCCTCCTCTCCCTTTGGCTGCCTCGTCCGTTCGTTTTTCGGCAGCTGGTTTCTTTGTGTTACAACTCTGTGAGCTCTAGGAAGGGGTTTTTTAATATTCTGGCTAAAGATTAACGTGGAAAGGATTTCATGGTGATGGTGAAGTCCTTCTGAGATCCCAGCCCCGTGTGTTATTCCCAGATCTAGTGGTCTGTGTTAGAGTACTGGCAAAGGAGCTTGCGCCAGCAGAGGAGTGAAATGTCCCCAGGGTTGGTGCCAAGTGAAGCAGAAAGGCCTTGCAGAGAGCATGATTTGATTTGTAATTTCATTAATCAGAGGTTCCCCGTGCTGCTGCTGTGCCTGCCAACTCCTTTGGGAGTGTGGTTGTTTGGTTTTGTGGCGCTACCTGGTTTTTTTTGGGTAGTTCACCTGGTTTCAGGTTAACGTGGTGGCACCAGAAATGTTCCTCTTGGATCCTGCCCTGTGCCTGTCTGGATGTCAGTGAGGGAGTGTGGGCAAGGATGCTCTGGTGACAGCTGTTCATCAGTCACTAAGTGAGGCTCTGTAATAAACTGGAGATCTGTTGATTGCAGGATCTGTGATTTGCCGTTGATTATAAATAAACTTTGAGGGAAACCTGTGATTTATGTTAGTTTTTTATGTTGACTGATCCCTGCCCTTCCAAATCAGGGCTGGATCTCTATGTGTGTTAATACAGGCCTTTCCTGAAAACCTGTCTGTCTGTGGATTTGTTCACATTTTTTTTTGTTAGCCATTCTGTTGACTGTGTAAATTAACCCCAAATCCGAAGGGAACACCACATCTAACACCCTTTGGGAATGTCTTTGGAGGGTGCTCAGGAACATGACAGGTACCTGGTTGGCTTTTTCCCTGAGGTTTAACCCTTTCCTGACAGGTTCCTTCTGCCTGCAGTGGACTTTGTACTGGTGTGACTACTTAAGTGAAGTGTTCAGTGCCATGGGTGTGTCGTGCTGAGCTGGGGGATTTGTGATATGTCTGTAGAGCAGCCATGGGCAGCTCCCAGTCTTTGCTCTCACATCTTAATCTTCATATTCTCACCAATAACAGATTTCCTTAACATCCCCTTTTCCTACACAGCTCCAAGAGCACCATACTGGCCAGAGATCCATTTTTCTGTATGACCTTGCTTGAGCTTATATGTCTGTGTGTCAAAATGGTTTTTAATATTCTTTGCTTTACAGAGAAACTGCTGGGCTTGATCAGTGTTGCTGGGATTCTTTGAGGTCCATGGCATTCCTGAAATGCAGAAGGGTTCTTCTCATTCCCATCAGTGCTGGGCAGTGGAAAAGATGAGATGTAGAAGCCCTCATTCTTATAGGTTAAGAGAGTTGATGTTGGAGGTTCTCTGGTTAGTTTTTTAACTTTAAGAAGCAGTAAGAAGTGGCCTCAAGCTGTGCCAGGGGAGGTTTAGATTTGATATTAGGAAAAATTTCATCATGGGAAGCGTTGTAAAGCGTTGGAACAGGCTGCCCAGGGCAGGGGTGGAGTCACCATCCCTGGACATGTTCAAAAAAACGTGTGGATGTGGCACCTGGGGACGTGGTTTAGTGATGAAACACGGTGGTGGTGGGTTGATGGCTGGGCCTGGTGATCTTAGAGGGCTTTTCCAACCTTAATGATTCTGTGAAATACTCAAGGAATGTTGGAGCAGTGAAAGAGAAGAGGCTCATCCACACAAGAGGCCACCAAGCGAGTGACAAAGCTCTTCAGGACGTGACAGATCTGGTGTGTCAGACAAGAGCTGATCTGCAAAAGAGCGAGATGGGGGGGGGGGGGATATTGTCACATGTCCCCAGGGACAGTTTAACTCTGAATTCCCCCCTCTCTCTGGAGCCAGCTCTCTCTCCATGCTGGTTTGATTAAGGGAGGGCTCATTTTGCCAAAGTCTCTGCAGGAGCTGCCGGCTCTGAGGGCAGAGCGTGTGCTGAGCTGGTCCCTGTGTCACCTCCCAGGCACACACAGGCCAGGGGAGCAGGAACAGAAGGTGCTGGGATTTGGAGCTGATGCCCCATTGTTGGATTTGTGTCTTGGTTCTGTTAGTTTTTGCTGGCAGGGGAAAAAACCACCAATTGCCACATATAGAATGCGAAGAGAGCCAGTGCTGGGTTAGTCTGAAAGGCTGGTTGTTGTTTAAACCACTTAGTTACAACAATAATGGGAGAAGAACCTTGCCCCCAGTTGTCTGCTGTGTTTGCACTGTGTGCCCTCGAGAACAATGCTGTGTATCTGGGTTATGAGAACCTTCCCCCTCCAAAAGGCATCTGGAGATAACCAATGCTGAATAAATGGTGTTAATGCCATCATGTTCCTGCCTCACTCGTGTCCGTGAGCTGCAGAGCTCTCAGAGGCACTTGGGATCTGCTGCTGAAACAGTTTCTGTTGCTGGTTTATGGGTTTGGAGTTGGGCACATGGTGCCAGTCAGGAGAGGTGGAGATTCCAGAGGCTCTGCTGTTCCAGCTGCACATCCCCCTTGTGAGAGGTGTGCTGCTGGAACAGGACTCACCAGCCTCTGCTCCTTCTTGGCCCAGGTTAAGCAGAGGATTGAGAACAAGGACAGCACAAATGGAAGAGATTTGCTTTTTGCAGGGCCCGTGAGGGTAGCAGGAGGGTTGAAGCTGGCAGGATTTGGCTGATGTGTGGTTAATTCCATGAGGGAATTCCCTGATTTATAGTTAGAACCGGGATTAGAGGCAGTGCAATGGTTTTGAACAGCATGGACTGGAAAATTAGAAGTATTACTGGATCTTTAATGGTCTTTGAAATGCAGAAAGGGGCTGAAATTAATGAAAAATAATTGTGTATAGTTAGTTCTTGGGCTTTTATGACTTCTGGGAGATAGGAAAGGCTAGAGCTGGGGTTCAAGGTTAGAACTGGGCTGATGTTCAGGTCACAGGGGGCTGAAAAGACTGACTGGAGCATATAAGAACTTTGGTTGGAAGAGCAGCACTGATTAATATCCTTGGAAGGCTTATGGATAACTTTTAAGTGAAAACAGGTCACTTTATGTCAATGGTGATGGTTATATTTGGGAACAGAGAGACTGAAGAGATTAATTTGGGACAGCAGAAGCTGAAAGACTTGGAAAATAAATAACTGTGTCCTGAAAGACTCAGATAGGGTTTGGCCCTGCCTGGAGCAGGATTTAATAACCCACTTGGGTTGTGCAATAACACACAGAGGTGGGTTTGGAACAATAAACCTGGAGGAGGTGCAGCCTTGGGGTTTGGGACAACTGGGACCAAAAACATCACTGTATTTTGGATCTGGTGATTCTTTAAGAGCTATAAAGGGTCTGGAATAATCAACACCAAATGGCTCTGCTGTTTCTTGCATTGCTGAGGGTGTGATTAAGGCCAGTGTGGTGATTGTGACACGTTGGTAAGTGTGGCATCTCCAGAAATCTGAGAGCTACAGAGCTTTGAAAATAAATTTATCATGGAAAAAAATGGAAGGACTGTTACTACTGTTCTACAGTGATAAAGGAGAAAGGGAGGTAGTTACGTTGCCAGTAGGTAAAATTTTATCAGAAATGTTGGACAGGATGCATAATTCCTTGCACCAGTTTTCGAGTACTTTGTAGGAGATGAGTCAGGCAAGACAAAGAAGGGCAAATTCCTCAAGATCATAAAGCAAATGAACGACAGAGCTCAGTTCCCTGCTTTGTCCTCCCTAACATCTCTGCTAAACCTCCATGTTGTTCCACAGTGACAATATGGAATAGATGTGGGTTTTAGAGAGTCAGCACAGAGCTGATCTGAGGGTGGTGTTCCCCTGCTGCTGCTCTCTGCACTGAAGGAAGATGTCTAGCTAAGAACAGCTGACAGCCTAACTCATGTTTGAAGTCCCCTGATGGCTGCTGCACCTTTAAAGGAAATCAGGAATGCCAGTGCAAAATTCTACCAAAAAAGGCAAAAACCTGCTCCAGGTGGTTGTTCTCAGTGAGAACCTGGAGCCCTGGGCTGGCTGAGCCTTTTGCAAGGACAGCAGAATTTGGTGGCCAGAGGTGTGTGCTGATAAAGTCTAGTTGCCCTATTGATTGGCTTTGGAGCCACTGTCAGTGGGGAGTGATGGAGATATTTGTGTGGGGGTGATGTGTGTTGGTCCTATCTCGCTGCTCCAGGGCCACTGGGGACCCTCAGGTGTTACAGGGATCTCTTAATCTTGGAGCAAAGCTGTGTGTGCTGGGCCTGCTCTGCAGCACCACAGATTTATTACTGAAATTACCACTGAGGCACTTGGGTTTCCTCAGGTCCCAGGGGATCCTGGATTCTGGGAAGAGCTGCCCTGTTTGTAACTCGGGATTCTTAACTGGGTGGAGAAATCCATCTCGCTGGTTTGGGATTTTACCCATCTGCAGCCTCTCACACTGTTCTTCCTTCTCATCTGGGTTGGCTGGTGACAGTGTCATGTCCTCAGAGTTTTAAGAACAGTGTATCTCTGCTTTCTCTGCCTTTCTCTGTGCCTGGGAGTCGAGGTGCTTGTGCTTGCTAAATGCCTGTCCTCCAAAGGGTTGTGCAGATTCCAGGTGTGCAGGTGTTTGTTGTTTCCAGCACACCCTGGAAGAGCAGCACTAAGTTCTTGTGGAGGTTCAGAGAGTGGAGTGTGAGGGAAGGGCCTCTCTGCCATCTCTGCTGCTCTTCATTGATCAAAATGATACCAAGCTCCTCTTCTGAAGTCTGGGTTATGTCTACACTGGGCTTACATCCAGCTGCTGGGTTTAATCTCCCTACCACTTCCCTCGCCAGTTTTGGACCTTTTAAATTATTTATTTACTTATTTTTGAAACTTGGGACCAGCTAATGCAGCTGCTGGGAGGTGAGGTTGGGTTTTGGGGCAGAGGGATACTATCCCTTTCCAGGGAAGAGAGTTGAGCAAGCACTTATAGGTGCTGACAAGTCTGCAGGGCTGCAGTTGTGGGGAACACCGTGTAGAACCCACCTGGAAAAATAAACTTTGGTGATTCCCAAAGCTCCCAGAATGTGAATGGTCTCTCCTCACTTGACCCTGCAGGTTGATTTCTCTCTGCCCTGTCCTTCTCTCGTGGTGGTGGTGGTGATCTGCAGTGGGAAGTGCTGGAGGTGCTTTCCTGGGTGCTAACTAAATTGCAGTCACGATGGGGATGCACAACGTGCCAAGGGGAGGAAGAGAGGGAAAAGTACAAATATAATGGAGTTTGTGCTTCCTCAGGAACAGGCAGAGAGGCAGCTGCATTGGTGAGATTCGGTAAGAGGCTTAAGAACATCTGCAAAGGTAGAGAAGTGTGTTCCAGTGCCTCAGGGGGAGCAGGCATGTTGGAGGGGAGGGCAGGCAGGAGCCTAATGGGAATATAAAAGTCACTTCCAAAAGGATCAGATAAAGGCAAGGCAGCAGCCAGGGCACAGCACTGGCACTGCAGAGGGGTTTACCTTGAGAGGGGATGATGGCACAAGGAGCTTTAATCTTAATTGAGAGAGAGAGAGACACACACACACACACACACACACACACAAGGATGAGCAGAGCCAGGGCCGCCTGACAAAGGCACAGCAGCAAAGCTGACGGTTTGCACATCAAACAGGGATTTAGAACCCCTCTAAGCAGCTCGTGGTGTGGCTGTAAACAAGTCCAATCCCCTCTATCCAGTTTGGCTGATGCAGTCTGCCAGGGCCTTGCGTGGGGTGGGGGAGGATGGAGGAGCCTCGTGGGGCTCTGTGGTTCACAGGGACAGCACAGGTGCCTTCCCCCTCGTGTGTGTGATTTCACACTGCTCTAGGGTTTGAACAAGCATCTTTTGCAGTAGACTCCTGGTCCCAAGGCTCTAAGTAATTCCTCTCCTGCAAAAAAAAAAAAAAAAAAAAAAAAAAATCCTCTTAATTTCTCCTCTTTCTCTCCTCAAACACCCTCTGTTCTGCAGCGCCACATTTCATGGCTTCCCAGTTGCAGTAGGACTGTTTGCATGGATAGAAGTGGAGGAATCAGGCTCACTGATGCTAGAGGAAGGTGGGTAGATCTTCCCTCTCCTCCTTCTGCCCCTCGTGACTGGAGGGAGTTGGTTTGGTGTGGATATTGTCTGAGAGGAGACAGGGCAGAGTGTCAGGTCTCTCTCCAAACAGCGAGCAGGTCACCGTGGTTCTGCAGATAATATTGGGGACTGCTCATGGATTCAAGGTCATGGATTCAAGACCCCTTCCCCAGTGATTAGAGGCTTCCTTGGCTGTGGTGTGGGAAGCAGCAAAAGGCCAGCTTTCCAGCAGTGCAGAGCTCCCAGAGAGCTTGGGCTTCTTCTAGGGGTTATTGGTTCAACGTGATGGAAATGCCAAACCCTGAGAGCCTTGGCCTCAGAGCAGGGGTGTCCTCAGTGTTAACCTGCAGTGATTCCTGTGGAAATCCCACGTGGCAGGGGGGACATGACACCTGTGTCCCTTGAGGAGACCCAGTTTAGCAGTCCTGCTCCACTGGAGGCCAGGTATGGTGCTTTTGCAGTCCTGGAAAAGCAATGTTCATCCACATGTCCCAAAAACATCATGAAAGAGATTTCTCTCTTCTCTCTGTGAGGTTATTTGTTCTGTATTAACCCTCCTGTCTCATCTCTCCACTTGATGCTCTGTTGACTAAGCAAAGGAGAAGGAGAAATTTTAGGAGTGAGCTGTAAAGAGCTTCACATTTAGGAATGTGGAATTTTTGTTGACAGGGCAGTGCTTGGAGATGGATGGATCTGGGTGTCTCCCCTCCTGCGGGCCTGTCCCTGAATTCTTTGTGCCTGCCGTGGAGGCCTTCCCAGTGACCTCATTTGGCTTTGCACTGAGACCCAGAGCTTTCGTCTGCAAAGGAGGAGTTAATATTGGGGGGTGGAAAAGAATTGGGATCAGGGATGTTCCAGCTAATGGTTAGAGACAGAATCACAGCGAACGGCTGCTCTCGGAGCGTGTGATAATGAGCTGGGATGCAGACATGTTTTCATTTAACTAAGCCAAACAACAGGAAAAAAAAGCAGCAGCCTTTATTGGACTGCTGCCTTAAATTGAGCAGAAAATCAGCACCAAATGGGCATCCAGGAGCTGCAAGCCCAGGCACTGTTGTTTATGTGTTTTACCATGAAGGACAATTGTTTACCTAGGCAACCTGAGGGTCGAGGCTCTGTCAGTGCCCTTCGTCCTCTTCTTGGCTTGGAGCTGGAGGACTGTCCTCTCTTTGTGCTCTATTTAAGTTCATTTTTATTTCTCCTGAGGCCTTGCAGGACTGGGAGGTGACCAACACCCTTTTGTAATACAAGCAGGAGTTCCTGGGAGGGGAAGGAAAAATGGGAAAGCCCAACATGGAAGTGTTTCCTTTCGCTGTGCCCTGCAGCTGCATGGGGGTTTGCTGGTGTGAGTGTTCAGGTTTTACTCTTGGCTTTGTCACTGCAGGGGGAGAAGGAGCTGAGGAAGCTCAGTGCCCTGTTCTTGGAGCTCAATAAACTTAGGATTGTAAAGGTTGGAAAAGATCTCTCTAAGATCTCTCTCTAAGATCATTGAGTCCAACCTTGACAGGGGTTTGAAGCCTGCCTCTGGCAGGAGAGTTCTTGTAGGATGGCTCTGCAAACACCTTTGGGAAGGTCACTGGGGCGTTCCAAGGTGTTTCTCCCTCAGTTTTAGGAAAGGGGTGCCACAGTTGGACTGGGCTCACCATGGGCACCTTGAGTATCCTGGTGTCCTCTGTGCCTGGTGTGAACAGGGCAGACTGGCCACAGTCAGGACAAGGAGTCTGTCACTCTCTAGAGTGGGATCCACCAACTCATGGCCAGTCCACGTTGCAGCTCCGAAGCAGAAATAAACACGGACTCCTCTTTCCTTTCCTTGCGGCTCTGGGAAGAGCAAGATTATCCTGCTTCCAGAAATAACCTCTTCCCGCCCCCTGCCTCCACCTCCTTTGCCAGGTGCCTCCCAGGCAGCTACTAAGGAGCTGAAAACAGATCCCTGGTGCTGTGACACCTCCCTGGTGTTATATATAGAGATCCAGCGTGGACTGTGACCTGGCACCTGCCTTGTCCACTCTCGCTGCTGGGTGGCAGAGCTGGCAGCTCTGACCCTGCCACGAGTCAAGCTGATGCTTCAGAGCCAGGGTTTGGCACTGCTCCAGCTCCAGTGCCCGTGTGTATCTGTGTCACCAGGTTTGGGTGCCGTGGGTTAGTCCTGCAGGGCCTGGCTCCCTGCTCCTGTCCCCCAGGAACCCCTCACAGCTGCGTGTCTGCAAAGCTCCTGTTGGGATGAGAGGTGCCAGGAGCGGGCACTGAGCTCCTGCTCTGCTCCCTGTTTCTTCCAAGCAATCAGTGGCTCCCAGGTCGGGTGACGGGGAGGGGAAAAGTCCTGCCAAAGGGAAAGGAGTGCAGGGATCTGTGAGTGGGAGAGCTGTGTTGGAGGAGACATGTGGAAATGCTGACCCAGCCTTTTGGATGGGTAGAGTTGAGAGAAGTCCACCAGGAAAAGAAACCTGGACAGAATGAGCACTGGCTATTTTATTTAGAGCCACAGGTCAGGCAAACCTGCCAGGGCAGTGTGTGACCCTGTGACTGCCTGTGCTTGAAGTCCTGCCAGCTCAGTCTCTGCTCCAGCCCTGCTCCAGCACCTCTGCCCTTTGGCAAAGCCAGGCTGCCTGGGCTGATCCAGGGGAAATGGGAAAGAAGACCACAACTGTTACTATAATTTGGGAAAGGTCATGTATTGGTTTGGGTTTTTTTCCTCCTGCTGTCCCTGCAGGTTTCTCCCAGGTTTCTCCACAGGGGCACAGTAAAGACCCACAGCTCCTTTCCCTCTGCTGAGCATCTCTGATGACTTTCTGTGGCTATTGGCCTCTTCAGTGCAAATCAGGGAGATGGGTGGGGATTCTCAAGGGTTGAGTTGGGTGTATGTCCCTGTGGGGAACTGGAATCTTATGCTACCCTCTCCCCAGATAAAACTTGTGGTTCCAGACCTGGTCAGGGAGTCAGCTGTGCCACATGCTTTGTCAAACATGAACAGACTTGAGAAGAGTTGTCCAAGGATGGAGGTTTGGGCGTTGGAAAGATTTTATTAATGATCTGCTGTGAGCAAGAAGAGGGTCAGCTGCCTATTTCATTAATTTTTCATCTGTGCACAATCTCTGTGTTCCCAGTTCCTTCCCTTCCCTTTACCCTTCTCCCCTTTGCTGCTCTTTCCCCTCCTCCTCACGTTCCTTTGGTTCTCAAACCCTTTTTCCCTCCCCCCCCCCCCCCCCGCTTCCTTTTCCAGTCTTAATCTCCATCTCACCCTCACATCCTCCTTCCTTTCCATTTCTCTTCCTCTTTTATTTCCCCTGTCCTCTCCCTCCTTGCTCTCCCTTCCCCACCCTCCCTCCATCTCCAAGCTCCTCGGGAAGAAGACAATCCGAAGGCTTTCCGCCCCGCTCTCAGCTGAGAGGCTCCTTCCCTCAAGCCAATCAATGGCAGCCTTTCAGCCCCGTGGGGCTTGGCAAACATTAGATCAATAAGTTATTAGCACCATTCTGTCAGCTGTAATGTGGAGATTGATCGGGGCCGGGGCTCCTGCACGCTGCCTGGCACTTCCCCAGCCTGATAAAGATGACAGATTAAGGGAATAAGAAAAAGGAATTAAGGAGTCTGGCTGTCAAAGCTGTCACGGGCTGGAGGAGCTGTTTTTTTTCAGGGGCTGGATGAGTGCAATCGGACATTTAGGTGGTGCTAAGGGGGTACAGCACCACCAGCAGCTCTGCTGGGAATCACTGTCCTCAGCCTTGGCTGTTCTGAAGAAATGCTGGGAGGCTGGTGGAAGGAGCAGCCAGGGAGGTGGAATAGCTGTGCTGGGGCTTGGAGGGGAATAGCAGGCTCCTGGCACAGACCACGTGCAGACTGAGCACCCAAGAGCCTGCAGGGAGGTGGGAATGCTGTGCCTGCCCTGGGGTGTGGTTGGGTGATGTGTGGCATTCCCCAGGACTCAGGGACTGTGTCAGAGGGATGATGCCAGTTCTCATAGCTTTTTATCACAGGTACATAAATGGAGGCCAAAGGGTCTTTGCCCACAGGGTTTGTGGTCACTGAATCACAGACTGGTTTGGGTTGGAAGAGACCTTAAAGATCATCTTGTTCCACCCCCTGCCATGGGCAGGAACACTTTCCACTAGACCAGGTTGCTCCAACCTCTGTCCTTGGCCTTGAACACTTCCAGGGATGGGGAGTTCACTTTCTGGGCAACCTGATCCTTACTGGTCTTCTGATTTATCAGGCTTTCCCCTTCTCATGTCTGACCTGCTAGAAGATGCTCCTTTCTAGAGCAAGTGAGTCTCCTAAACCCTGGACTTCCAGCCCACTCTCCCATCCTCGTTCTTTGAATCTTTTCTGGAAGAAAGTGGAGATTCACAAGTTTGTGACTGCTAAAAAGCCTCTCTGCAGCATATAAAATTAATTCACATCTCTCTCTTAAGTGCAGCATATCCCTTCCATGAGCGTTTTTCATACTATGAATATTTACCACCTTTCTGTGGCTTGGTGCGTGCTGTAAAAATGAATTTTGTAAGAACCTGGGAGACAGGGGGGGTGTTGGTGCACCTTCCCTAATAAACAGCCTCATTACAGACAGGCAGGAGGGTGGCTCCAGCATCACCTGCACCTCGCTCACCCCTTGGCAACTGAAATATTGGACAGTCCTTTTGGGTGCTTTGCTCCAGCAAGGCAAGTCAAGTGAGCACGAGAAGGTGGGAAGTAGCAGGATACTGTGGATGGTAGGAGGAAAGGCAGATGGCCTTGTGGTTGGAGCTGAGGAAGGGGATGCAGGCTGCTTCCCATGCCAAGGAAAGGATGGTTGGTATGTTACACATCGGGAATCCTTCTGGTCAGCTCCTTCTTTCATATGTGCTGGGGTCAGCTTGTGTTTTGGAAGGGGTTAGTGACACCAAGCCTGCCTTTGGGGTGCTCCTGTGTAATGCATTGAGATCAGCAGCTGATGCTCACTGACTCTTGCCTACTGGAGTCCTTCTCTGCCATTGAGAGGGGTGGCTGCACAACCAGTCTGCCAAAGTTCTCTCAAAGTGAGCAGGAAAGAGAAAAACCTTTGATTACTCAATACTGCATCCTCCTTGCTTTGTACTAAGAGCCCATTCGTGTGTCCCTTTCCTCCCTCCCCTTTATTTCCTGTTTTTCTTCCTGGTCCAAGATCCTCTTGTCCCAGGGAACTTGAAGTATGATGCTTAGGGAATGTTTGCAGACATGTTGATCTGGGCTAGGGACATTCCTGAGCCAGGAGTGCCCACCTTGCTCTGCTGTTTGTGCTGTTTGTGCTGTCAGACTGACACAGCAGCCAGCAGAAGGAAATGCCCCTGTGCTGGAGCACTTGCAATCTAAATCTAAATGACATCCAGCAAATAGATAAAGATGTGGAGACACAAAGGGGCGGCGAGATAACCCAGTGCAGTAACTAAGGTTTGAAGCCTGCTGCCTGCCATGTCCCTAAAACCATTAAGCTGACCTGCTGTGAGGAGGATGCTGCCTTTATTTTGCAGCTGGTTTGACACCCCCTTTGCAGTGACATTCCCTCCTTCCTTGCTAGAGCTGTCCCTGCCCCGTGAGCTGGCAAGCACTTGTATTGTTCCAGGATTCCCAAATCCCAGAAGCTCACTTGCTGCTTCCCTTCCCCCAGCTTCCCCAATAATTTTTTTTTTCCCCCCCATTCTTGTTGCCCTCAGTTAAATTATGGTCCGTTATTCCCATGACCTTGTGCTTCACTCTCCCTTTGTTCCATTGATTCCCGCTGGCAAGGGCCGGGTGCCGATGCGCTGCCGGATTCCACACTCTGTGAGCAGGGGCTGCCTTTGTTGGGAGCAGCTCTGGGACTGCTGGGCCAGCTCCTGACAAAGACGAGCCCATGGCTGCGGGATTGAGGCTCCAGGGTCCCCCCAAACCTGCCTGGTTCGGCACAGGGACGGGCTGAGCAGCTGGGATGGAGCTCCGGAGTTGTCTGAGCGGAGAAGCTCCTCTGGTGGGAGCCTGGTTGTGCCAGAGGGAAGGGGAGAGCTGAGTAAGTGGAGATGCTGCCAAGACATTTCAGGCTGGTCAGTGGGGATTGTCATCTTCAGGGTTTAAGTTTGATGGGGGAGTTAAGAGAGAGGGAGGATGTTTTGTTCCTCTTAAAATAATGGGAAAGGAGGCGGAAAAAGGACTCTGCTCTGGTTAGATGTTGGCTATGTGAGCCTGGGTGATTTCCCCTCTTAGTTGGCTCAGTTCTGTGTTGACTCAGGGCTTCTGGGTCCAAGAAGCTTTCAGAGCAAACCCAGGGCTATGGATAGGGAGCATGAGATAGGTCTTGATCTCTTCCCCTCGTGCTGGAGCATGAACACAGTGCAGAAGAATTTGGTGCAGTCCCTCAGCTGTAATTGGGACTCTCTGTAGCCCACCCATTTAGCAACACTGGAGGGGCAGAAATGTTGTGACCACCTCATTCCTGTCCCTTCTCCAGGTGAATTCCTGTGCCCAGTCGCTGTTCTCACCATGTGTGTCCTTGGTGCATCTCCTCTGCTGCAGATTCCCATGTAAAGAGTGGAGATAAAGTCCCTCTGTCTTTGGGGAAACCTAGAGATAGATTTTCTAATCTTCCCAGACTTAGGCTCCCAAGTCCTCTCATCAAAGCTGATAAGGAGGCTTGGGATTCTTAGATGTGTTGGTGAAGATGACTCTTAAGCCACCCAGCTCTGCTGAGTGCTGGGAGGCTGAGGATTAGAGGCAGTGCAGGAGACAAAATAAACCCCACCTAACCTGGCTTCCACAAAAGCTGGGTTTATGGTGCCATGCCCACATCCTTTCTCCTTATGGTGCAAAGCTGTTGGGTGATCCCTGTTTGTGGGGACAGCACTGTCCTCCTCCAGCTCACCTGCTTTCCAGGCCTGTCTCTGTTCATGCTTCAGTGTAGGAGGTGAGTGCTGAGAGAGAGGGGGAAAATCCACTTTGATTTCGAGATCTTTGGGGAAAATATTTGACTTTGTTCCCAAAAAACCTCCCTCTGGATCACTTTCTGTACTGCCTTGCCAGGCCAGCAGGAGCCTTGGAGGTAAATGTGGGGTCTGGGGACTTGTGTGGGTGGGGGGTTTTGTGGTCAGGGCTGTGCTGCACTGGTGGCAGGGAGTGATCAGTATTCTTGGGGCTTCCCCCAGCCCCCCTTCCTTGTGTTATTGCCTGGCCCAGCTTCATAACATTCCAGTTCTACTGATAATGTCTTTCTTTCTCAGCTTTGATATTAAAAACTGCCCTGATTTGGCTCCCTTTCAGCTGAAATGCTTTGCAGAAGGCAGGAGAGAAGAGGCAAAAGCAGGAATTGGGGGAATAAAAAAAACCAAAGCCCCCTTCCCCCAGTCATCCCTCCCCACCCTTTAAGGTGAAGTGCTGCCCTTTGCAGGTGCATGGGCTGAGCAAACAGCTGTCCTGGGGCTCTGTGGTCCATCAGTAGCAATGTACCCGATGCACAACCTGTCTCTGCGAGGGTGGTGAGACATCCAGGAGCTGCACTGCCAGCTCATTTGCAAAACAGATTTGGTTCTGCTGCTGC
Organism: Manacus candei; assembly: GCF_025592945.1. Lineage (NCBI taxonomy): Eukaryota > Metazoa > Chordata > Aves > Passeriformes > Pipridae > Manacus > Manacus candei. The sequence goes on from NW_026138070.1 coordinate 5,108,043, forward strand.
TGCTGCTGCAAAGTCAGGGGGAGATGGACTGTGGCTGCTCCCACCCCAGTGTCCTGGCTCTTTGTGTGAGCGCAGGGAAGGGTTGGATGAGTGGCACGTGGAGATAAAGGGATGAATTTAAGAGTGCAGGGCCCTGTAAAAGGGGCGTGTGTTTGGCAGGTGTCAGTGGTGTGGCAAAGCTGGGCACGTGGGTTAAGTTGTGAAGAGGAAAGGAAACACAAACACATCGCTGTTGAGGTTGTACCCCGGAAACTGTGAGTTAACTAAATAATTAATGAAACTGGGACCTGCCTCTGCCCTGCTTTGCAGCTAAGGAAGAAAAGCAAAGATGGGGTATGACTTCTTAAAACACTGGGCTGGAGCTCAGAAGGTTGCTGTTCAGTCTTGTGCTCTCCTCATGACTCGGTAAATTTGGGGTGGGATGTTAGATCTTTGTGCCTCCGTACTGGTTGCTGATGATAACTGTTCCCTTTTCCTTGCTTATTGTGTCCTGTTGATTTAGTCCCCACACTTCTGGGGCCAGGGGCATCTCTGCCACATTGCAGGGCTTTGCCTTAAATGAAAAAGAAAAATAATAAAATGGAAAAGAGGAAATGTTTCATTCTGTGATGGAACTGACTGCCAAAAACCTGCTGGGGGGCAGCCCAAATAGGGACTCAGCGCCCGGGATTTGGGGCTGTGCTACAAGGTGAACCCGAGATGCTGGAAGGATCATCCTGGGGATTAAATCACTAATGTGGGATCCCTCTGGAGGACCAAGCCCAGGGGCAGGACACCTGAGACCTCTCCCCGTGGTGGGATGTCACACCTCCCTGCGTGCCCAGAAGTGGGGGGGGGGTGTTCTGGAGGCTGGGGGAGCACAGGTCTGAGGGAGTTGGTGCTGTTTCAGAGTTCCTGCTTGATCTTGGCCTTCCCCTGCACCAGTGCAGCTGCCTGGGGGGGAGATGGGGCTTGCAGCCTGTCCTGCTGACGTGTGTGGGAGCAGTGGGAATAGCAGTGGGAATAGCAGGGCACGGCGCGAGTCGGAGCGAGCGTCTGCTGGCAGATGGGCCCGGGGGTGGGAGTGGAACAGCGGGAGGGAAGCAGGGATGGGGGGTAATGAGGTGCCTTGGCAGAGCTGTGAAACCAAGGAATCTTCACTGCTCACATTCCAACTGCTGTCACATGGAACCGGTGCTTCTGTCACCAGTTCTTTTTCCATGGAGTCTCTTCCTGCCTTAAAAAAAAAGCCCTCGTTGGGCTTTGCTGCCTCCTGGCCCCGGGGCTGGGAGGGGCGAGCGGAGCAACGGGGCTTCTCGTTGTTCCAAAGCCACAAATCCTGGATGAGAACACTTCTGGGGAGGATATGTGAACTTGGCCTCCAGCGCTGTGAGGGTTTGCAGCATCAGGCTATAACGTTTCCAGGAAAATCAGCATGAAGAATGAAGCGTTCCGTGGGGAGGGAGCTGGTGCCTCTGTTTGTGCTCTGTGGCCAGGTACTTCCGAGCTCTGGTGCTGCCTTGGCAAGCTGAGACCGTCCGTGGCTTTGCAGGAGTTTGTGCAAAGGGGAAACTGAGGCAGGAGGATTGATAAAATTCAAATGGAAAGACTGGCTCAACACCTGGGATGTGAAGTGCTGAGAGAACTTCAGTGCCACCACTGGCTGACTCTGGCCTTTCCCATCTGCTTTTCAGTTGCCACTGTTGTGTTTTCCCTTTGCTCTTGGTTCTGGATGGTCTCAAGGCTCTGCAGTCGTCTCTTGAGTGCCAGTTCTGTTAAGGGGCTGGGTGACAGGGTCATGGCAAGGTGAGGTCAGAGGCAGTCTGTGCTCCTTAAAAGCCTGAAATGCCACTTGGAACTTTGCAGAGCTCCTGGATTGCTCCTGGGATAGAGGAGGGCTGGTAGGGCTGCCCTGGGCACAGTGTCTGGCTGCTCTCTGCACTCAGCTTGTGGCAGCCACAGACCTGTGCCCTGGATCTCTTGATAAATCCAGTGCCAAGGCAGGAACCTGGGCTGCTCAGCTGAATTCCAAGTGATGGGGAGTGATTCTGAGTGCGAGGGACAGTTGCTTGGCTGAAAACGTCCCCTGGAACAGAAATAATGTCGTTGTTGTTATAAATAGGACCGAGGGGGGTTTGTAACCTTCCCTAACCCACACATTTTGGGCAGATTGCAGCAGCTTTGCATGTGTGTGGATGCACAGGCAGATACAACCTATTCTCACTCAAATATGGTGCTTGTTTGTGAGATGGTGTTTTTTTTTTTTTCCCTTTTAAGATGCTGCATCTTTAACAAGCCCTTGATAGATGAGAATTTGATGCTTGCAGTGACAAACAGGCTCTTCCTTCCTGCCCATATGCACCATCATGCTTTCAGTTTCCCCCAGCGTTATTATGGGAGGATATTGATTTTAAATCTGGTCGGGGATGCTGTAATTGTATATTAGATATTTTCTGTTGGTTTGTAGGGCTGCAGTAATGCAAAAGGCTTGAGTGTTTCCGTACAATCCAGAGGGGGAAGATTGCTAAGGACCTTGAGGTTTTGAAGGAGGAGGGGGGGGAGGGAGGGGGAGAGACAGAGAGAGAGAGAGAGGAGAGAGAGAGAGAGAGAGAGAGATACTGTGGTAGGAAGATTCAGAGATCTGTTGTGCTTTTTCTTTTTTTTTTTTTTTTTGTGTTGTTTTTTTCCTCCCCTTCCTTTCCCCCAGTTGCTTTGCATCAGGGCATGAAAGGAGTGGAAACACCGGGGGGACAAAAGGCACCAGAACAAATGATGAAACTCAGTAAGGAAATCAACTGGATTCAGAATTTATAGCTTTAAAACGTTGCATTGATCAGTGTGTGAATAGTCATTATGTGCTTTTGGGCTGCGTGATTAGGAAAGCAGATCAAGGCTCTCAAGATGATGATTTTTCTTACTTTCATTTTTTTTTCCCCCTCTGCTTGTAATATATGTGTGTGTGTGTGTGTGCCTGTGTGTGTGTGAGAGAGAGAAGCATAAATACCAAAGTCTCTCTGGTCGCTTCTGCAAAGAGGAAAGTACAACCTTGTCTTGATACTCAGGTTTCTCATCTCTCTTCTAGATGAAATTTTAGGCAAGAGAAGAGTATGTTCTCCCAACAGCAGCAGTGAGTGTCCTTTAGAAAGCAAGAAAGCCAGAAGTGAGTCCCCAAAGGGTAAGTGCTGCTTCTCCCTCCCTCCCCCATCCCCTTCCCCTTTCTTCTCCTTTCCTAAGAGTGGAACTTAATTGAAATTAAGGAGCTGGGGGGGGGGGGAGGGAGGGTTTGCAAGAGGGTTTGCGGTGTGGGAGCCGTGTCTGGCACTGAGGGTGCATGAGGGAGGCGACCAGGGCTCTCTCTGCTTTCTTTATCTCCTCGGGGGGGTGGGGGGAGGCTCGCGTTGTGAGCCTCTTAATTAGAATAATTGCTTTATGGTTTAAAAAAAAAAAACAAACCAACAACAAAAAAACGAGCCGCAGCCCTTGAGGTGGATTTTTAGGGGTGTTTCCACTTTTTTCGGGCAGAATGTCTTGATTACATGTTTAATATAAAGAGAGACACGCAGGCTTATCGTGCTGGCATCTGTTCCTTTAAAGGGAAAAAAAAAAAAAGAAGAAGCCTGTCAGGGAGAATAGGGCTGCCTAGTTCTCTCTTATGCATTTATGGCTCTGTTCCTATAGAGATGGAATCTGCAGAAGGTTTCTCTACTTAGGGGTTTATTTTTATTTTTTTTTAATCTCTTGGTTTGTCTTCGGGTTCTTTTCCTGTGAACGGGATTTTTAAACTTTCTTTAGGGCTGGCAAAGTGGGGTGGGTAATGGAGCCTGCAGTTAATGAGTTTGTCTCCAGGTTGGGTAAATGAGGTTTTGCAGGCCGTTTACTCAAAGGCTTTGTTGTTAAGTTCAAACTAATTAGCTGTCAGTAATACCCGGTGTAATCACTGTGTCTAACCTGCACTCTTTGCCACTTTAAAGAAAAAAAACCAACTAAAAGCAGATCCTATGGGTTTGGAGTTCAGCTGAGACTCTCTAAGGGGTATATCCTCAATAACCCATCCAGGGAATCTCAGAAGGGACTTTTTTGCAGCAGTTTGTCCTAAAGCTTTCTTAAACTACGTGCTTTATATTATGCTTTAGAAAGATATATTGTAGGGACCTGTTCTGCATCCTGATTTCACAGAATGTTCCTGTATATTGTTTCTGGTCCCCAAATTATGATCTGAAGGCAGCATACTCTGAATGCTGGTGTCACTTAATAGAATATTGCCAACATCACCTGAGAACACACTAAATCTTCTCTTTCATGTAACCCTCTCCTGCCTGTTAACTCCTTTATACCAGTAGAAGTGCCTTAGATTTTACTGGGAACCATTGATACTGCTGCTCTTTATCTGTTTTCCTTGATTTGCTTTCATCTGCCCTATTCCTGTTATCCTGGAAATGTTTCTAGTGGATGTGCAGGAAAATTCCAGCAGGATGCTTCTGTAGATTCTGAAACATGTTTGTTATATGAGACATGGGACTCCTGTAACACACTTGACACTTTGCTGTTTCTGCTGCATTTGTACCCTTTATAATTCCAAGGTATCAGAATCCAGGTAACGGCAACCTGTGTGGCCTGGCTGAGAATAGGCTAAACTTTAAGCAAGCTGTCTGAAACCAAACTGTTGCATTTGGATTCATCCCAGTAAAGTGGCTGAACTGGCACAAGTGGATTGGTTTTGCCATGGGAGCAGCAGGGTCAAATGATCTCATTCCATTTCTTTCCTCTGGCCTTCCCACCGTTTTTGTTTTCTGGGGTGGGCTGAGGGCAGTGTGAGGCAGGTGAGGAACCCTTGGCTTTGCGGGATGCCCTTGGGATCTAAATCCTGCTCCTTAGCTCCCAGTGACTGGGGGGATTCCCTTCCAGGGGTTCCCAGGAAGCCCTGGATAAAGAAAAGTTTTTTCTGCTCCTACTTTTCTTCCTCGGAAATCCTTCCCTGCCCTTTGAAAGAGATGAGACAGAATGGAAATTTGGAGCTGGGCCTTTTAGTGATCTCCCATGTGACCTGTTTTTTTTATTAGATCTTTGGAGAGCCCCTGTTCCCTCCAGTGCTGTGCAGGAATTTAAGCCTGGGCTGTGCTGATGCTGGAATACCATTGGAATAGTGAGGGGCCGAGACTTCTGTGCTTTGGGGGTCTTTGTCTCCCCACTCCCTGCTATGGAAAGGGGGTAAAAGGAGGGGCTGCAGCAAGTGTTGCTGTCTTAAGGCCCAGACAGTGACAGCACCTCACAGCTGAGAACTCCCAGGAGCCTTCCTGGCCTGCTGTCAGTCAGGCAGTGCTCCCGTGTCACGGGTGCCATGGAGGGAAACGATCCCTGTGTTCCCAGCTCTGGCTGGAAACGGAACGATCCACGCTGTGTGACAAGCCATTTTCAAATGGGATGGGCCCTAAAGGCCAGTTACTTGGGATTTGGGAACTGCTGCAGTGGAGCAAAGTGTGAGGTTGTGCTGGAGCCCCAGGCTTGGCTGGGACCCAGAGTGCAGTTTGTGATTTAGGAGCGGGAAGGGAAGCAAGGACCGGTTGGAGTTCTGGAGCCTGTGCAGCCTCACGCTGTGCTGCAGTAGGAGCAGGGTCTGCAGTGTTCCCTGGGACACAGCCCTCCCTTTCCTCCAGCCTGGTGGTCCTGTGCCTTGTGCAGGTGCTGCTCCTCCACATCCTGCATCCCTTGTGGCGGCGACCGGCTCCAGGCAGGACTCTGCCCCTCTCCACCACAGACTGCCCTGGAAGCAGCTCTTGCTCTCCATCACACAGTGCCCTAGAAGCAGCTTTTGCTCGGGGCACAGCTGCCTTGTCTCGGGAACAGCCTTTTGAAGAGCAGGAGTGACCCCATGGCACAGCTCGTGCTGCCGTGGCCGCGCCTGACAAGGCGAGGAGAACAGAGGCAGCCAAGGAAATCACTCCCGCTCTCTGACTGAGTGAAAAAACACCTGTAGGGCTGGAAACCCTTCCAGCGGGGGAGCAGCCACCTTCCCTTCCCCCTCCCCGGCTCGCAGTGTGCGCTCCAGAGATCAAAAGAGAGCCCTATCTCGGTGGAAACGGGGCCGCGCCGCTGTCAAACAGAGCAGAACGTTCTCGCGTCTAATATGGAAATGGGAGCGGTATCAGAGGCTGGGAGCGAGGGCTGTGCTGGCAGGTCACGGAGGAAGCTTTCTCCTCTCCCCAGGAGACAATTCCCCAAGTGAAACCCTCGCTCTCCCGCGGCAGCAGCGCGTCTGGAGATCTGCTCCCCCCCCCCGTACCTCGAGAGGCGAAACAAAAACCGAGGAGGGAAAAACCGGGCAAAGAGTGTTTTTGGTTCCCCTTTGAGCCGCTGAAAAATAAATCTGGTAGGAGCCTCGTCGTTTGGGAAGGTTGGAAGCCGGGCTGGACGAAGTGCTGGAAAACACACGTAGGGAACAATATTGTGCTCGCCCCCTGGGGCGGGCGATGAGCTCATACGCTGCTCCCTCTGCCATTCTCTTTTCTTTGCTATTGTGGATCATTTAAAACAAAACAAAGTCTTGCTGCGTCTTTGGGTGATGAACTAGACCAGAACTGGAGCTGGACTGCAGCTGAGCAATTCACATCCAGCCTCTGTCAGTTTGTCCCTCTCCTTTGGAGGGGAACATCCATGTGTTGGTGGCTTTGGCAGCTGTCCAAATAGGCCAAATGAAGGAACAAGGTTTGGCCCCGTTCTTGCTAAAAACTTCACTGCCACCCCCCCAAACCCAGACTGCTGAGTGTGGTGGGAGTGGGCACAGGCCCCCCCCCTGCCCTGGCAAGAGAAGACCCTAAAGCTGCTGACCAAGACCTGGCCTTGAGTTTGCAGTGAGACGCATTTGCAGCAGGTTCCTCGAGCTTTGAGTGGGGTTGGATAAAGGGAACCTTGACCTGTCATGGGTTTGTAGCAAAGGAGAAGGGCTGGATAGGCTGGGTGCTCGTGTTTTGTCTGGAATTGCTTGGAGAGGATGGACCTTAGGGAATCCTGTGGGAAGGTTGTGCAGCAGTGACACGTCCCTCAGGCTGCGTCCTCCAGGAGTTTCCCGTGGCTGTGCCATCAGCGGTGGCAGAGGTGGGCTCCCCTTGGCTCGGGTGAACAGGAGGGGGCTGGCAGAGAGCATGAGGGCCCAGCAGATGCTGCCTTGGCTCTGCCTTCCCCTGGCCCTGCCAGAGTCCATTTCACACCTGGCGGCTGGAGGAGATTTGGCGAGATCAGTCTCCCGCATTACCCCTGGTAATGACAAAAGCAGACAGCAAAGCTTCAGCAAAGCTGGAATTACTGCTGGCTGAGTCATGTGAAATCTTCCAAGTTTTAAGTGTGGAAATCCAGCCTTTCCCTGGGCTCCTCCTTCCTCTCAGCCTTCCCTTGCCACCCCCATTCTCCCTCCCCTCCTTGCACCTGAAATCTGCTCTGCGGCTGATCCGATAGAGTTTATGGTAATTAAGTGTTATTAAATCCCCTCCCCCCCTCCCTTTTCCTCCTCTAATGACACAGCTGTGGGGGGAAAAAAAAAATCAGTGTTTTTCTAAATCAGGTCTGTGGCATGTGGCTTTGCTCCTTAGACCTTTGGTTAAGAGCATCAGAAGGGAACTGAAACCTTGTGCTTCTGCATCCCTGGGGGAGGTGGCAGGAGCGGTGAGAGAGCAGAGGAGGATGTGGGAATGTGGCCCCTGGGAGTGACTTGGAGGGAAGGGGACCTGGAAGGGATTTCTGCCCACCACTCCCCTGCTTCTACCAGGGGTGTCTTGCAGGTTTGGGTGCTGGAGGAGGGAGTGGGAGGGAGCAGGTATGGCTTGGCTGTTGTCCAGGGCAGCCTCTCATTTTGGGGTCTGGCTTCTAGGGGTGAGGCACACAGGGAACCCAGCTCCTCATCTCAGCCAGCCTGAAGCAGCCTCTGACCCTGTGATTGCACGGGAAGGCAGTGGTCCCTGAGGTGCAGATGAGTGTCAGTGGGGTAGAGATCCGTGGTTGGAGGTAGAGCCACAAATTGCTGTGCTGGGAGGCTGACCTGAGCTGGAGGGGACTGAGGTCATTTCCCTTCTGCAGAGGAAGAGTACCTTGGAAGCCAGTGATGCAACCTTTTTGTATTGAAACTTTGTATTGAAACTTATTATTTTTTAAAATAATAATAATAATAATATTTATTGTTGTTGCTGTTGTTGTTGTTATTGCTGCTGTTATTGTTGTTATTCCCTCCTATGTTTTGGGGAGAGAGTGGTTTCATTACAACATGCGAAGGTTTCATCCACCAAAATCTGAGCCCTGTGTGCTTGGCTGTGCCATGGGTTTGGTGTCAGACAGCACGTTCACCTCTCATTCTGTGCAAGGCAGAAGCGACCCAATCCCTGAGCTGCTGTGGCAGGGCCACGTTTTACAGCCTCTCTGTCTCTTGGGCTGTTTTTTGTCTGCCACAGACTTACATTTTCTGATAGGCAGCTTAGGGGCCTTTGTCTCACCTGGGAGAGACCCACAGCTCTTTTCCCAGCAGGATGGCCAGTGCCTGTGTGTTCCTCACAGTGGCCTGTGCTCAGAGCCACCACCTTGAACTTGGAGCCAGCCTGGCAGCAGAATCACCTGCCGTGGTCCCTGAGGGGACTCTGTCAGTGAAACGAAGGAGCACAAACCTGGGGCACACGGTGGGGTGGTCTTGTCACTCACTGAACACAGTGGTGGTCTTGTGACTGCAGCGTGGGGGGAGCCCGTCCCTCCCTCCCCCTCTGCCCGCTCAGATTGTTACTGGGAGTTCCTCTCTGAGTAATGAAAAGGCTTTGCCTGTGGGGAAGATCCGAGATAAAACAGTGTTAGAGCAGCCAAGGCGGGGAGAGTAGTAATTACTCTGATTTGTGCTTACAGTAAACAGAAAAGCCTCTGTGGTTTTCTCTCCCTGACTGCCAGACCGGGATCCCTCCTGCCCCAGGAGCAGGCAGGGCCTTCCTCAAAGCACCTCCCTCCTCCTGGGCTCTGCAGTCGTTCCGGGAAGATGGACAGGGAGGCATCCTGGGTGTGATTTTAATGGCCTCAGGGTGCTCAGCCACATGTACAGATGTGAAACAACCTGCTCCTGAGACTTCCCCCCCTGCCCCCAGAGCTGGGCAGGTGGATGTCATCACTGCCAGCATCACCTCCTGCTCTGGGTGATGAGCATCTCTCACGTTTTTGTGTCCTGGTGGGTGTTTAGGAAGGTGGGGGGAAAGAGGTGCATGTCTGGCCAGGTACGAGCTGAAAAAAGAACTCATGTCCCCTGAGATGAAAGGGTGAGAACCCAGTGAACTCTTCCATCCTCCCTGTCCCCTCTGCCACGCTGGGGGTACAGAGCTTGCTGGCAATTTTGTGTTATTACCATGCAGGGCTTGGTGCTTTAGGAGGAAGAAGAAAATACAGCTGTTGAGTTTTTTGGGTGATGGGGGCTTGGGTGATGGGGGCTTTTCTGTGTGTAAGTGTAGCCATGTTTGGGGGTTTAGGAGGTTGTTAGGTTGACCCCATTAAAATGGTACATCTCGAGCACAAGGACAGCTGATTTGGCAGCTTGGTACATCAGGCTCAGTGGGGACACTAGAGAGTTGTGGGAATTTGTGCTAATATCCCTCTAACCCCCCTATCTCTTTCTTTTTGCACTGTCCCTATACTTACGTGATTTTCCACTGTATTTTTCTCTGGAAAAAAACCCCAAAAAGACCCAAATCTTTCTGCTCTTCAGAAAACTCCCACACGCCTCTGCTGGAGGACTCGGTGACTCAGATGACCCCGGAGGAGCACTACAGACGCATGATGTCAGCACTCAACGAGCATGGCACCTTTGAAGAGCAGCAGCAGCAACGTCTCTACCAGCTGGCCAACAGCATGGCAGTGCCCAGCCACGGAGGTACAGGATCTGCAGAGGGGAGGAGGGGCTCGTGGTGCCTTTCAGGATAACTCTGTAAAGGTTCCTAATCCCCCCTGTGTGCATCTAAGGGGGATTGATGGGCTGCAGTGCTGTCTGTTTATCATGCAGCGAATACAAGTGGTGCTAAAAAGTGTCCTAGAGACCCTTTTCTCTCACCATCTCCGGGGGGGCATCTCCCCTCAACCATCTGTAAGTGCCAGTTCCTTCTGTAGCTCTCTATGGGGATATGTTTTTCTTCACTGGAATAGATTCATTACAGTATCACTACTGTGTATTTTGCAGGGGTGGTGAGAGGGGTCCTTCCTTTGTTTCAAGAGTTTGTGTCAGTGTGAATGTTCAGAATCTCTGGTGTAAGGCTTTATTTGGGGTCACAGTGTGGAGCAAGGGGGATGAGCAAGTTGGGATAACACAGCAGGGGTGTGAGATGTAGGCAGTGGCAGACACTCCTGCCCTGTAGTGATGGAAATGGCAAGAGGATGTTGCTGCCTTCTCCTGGGGGCTGGAGTGGTGCCCGGAGGGGATAAGTGTCCTGCAGTGCTGGGACCTAAGAGGTGCAGTGTGAGTTGAAGGATTGCTGGTCTGTTTTCCCTGGGCTGTGGAAGGAGCCGGCTGGATCCAGCGTGTCCTGCGCTGTGCCTAAAGGGGGCACCAGGCAGTTACAGGATCTGCCCTGGATCCACTTGGCAGGATGCAGGATCCACGAGCGTTCCCTCCACGGGTTCCTCAGCCCACCTCACCTTCCCTCGGGTGAGCTGAAACTGCTGCCACTGGCTCAGCCTCACCCTGAGCAAAGCCATGCCTTGTACCGAGTCCCGTGCTGCAGGAGCCAGGGGTGGGGGAAGTAACTCAGTTCTCTGGATCAGGCAAAGCCAGGGAGATGGAAGAGGTGATGCTGCTCCAGTCGTGGAAGCAGAGGGTTGGAGCATCACTGAAAAGCAGGGCTGTGCAAGGATCTGTCCCTCTGCTGCTTCCTGCCCGAGGTGTGGAGGGCTCACACGGGGAGCCGGGGGAGGAGCACAAGCAGCATCAGCAAAGCATCCAGCAAGAGCTGGAGGAGAATCTCTGGTCTCTGAGTGTAAATCCCCAGGGCTCCTTGTTAGGTTAATGAAGAGGCTGTCTTCTTTTCCACTCTGTTTGATTTGATTGGCTTCTCTGGGGGCAGGAAGGCGATTCCCTTCGCTGTGGAGTAAGGATTTGCTTATCAGCAAAGGCACGGCACAAACCTGTGCTGAGGCACGACCCGGTGAACATGGCACATGCTCTGTGTGTGGTGTTGAGCTGTCCCGGGCATTTTCAGAGCTGCAGGGCTCCTGCAAACACAGGGATACAGGGCCATAGGGCTGAAGTTTCACATGTACATGTGATGAACACGGAGGAGAGGACAGCGTGTAACACTGTGCACAAAAGGGTGACACACTCCTATGCCCAGGTTGAATATTTAACCAAGTAATTCAGATCTAGACCACGTGGAATACACATGTAGACCATGCTGAATACAACAGAGCAAATACACAGCTCAAAATGTGTTGTGTGTACAAGTGTTGTGACAGACAGTCACGACAGACCACCCAGCCTGGCACTGGATGGCTGCTGGACTCATGGACGTGTCCATCCCACCAGCATGTGCTGCAGAACTTCTCTCCCTTATAACAAGCAGAGTAGCTCATTACATTAAGAGCCTGACGTGTTTTTATGATTATGATTAAATTGTCTCAGCAGCATTTGTTAGGTGAGGGGGTCACCCTGGGGTTTTGGGTGGGCAGGGGGAGAAGAGGCGCCTGCATGGACAGACTCCCTCCTGGAATACTGACAAGACAAAACTCGGTGTATTTTTGGGTTGTCTCCAACACCACAGGGCCCTGGTTGGGCTATAAATTATTAGTGCCAGTACAAAGCGCAGTTTATCTGCGGGCTCACATGGAGGCACCAATAACATTAATAATTTAAAAAATGTTAATAATTTAGAAATATTTTTTTTTTTTTTTAATTGCTTTTCAGCCTCCCCCCCCCCTCCCTCCCAGCACCCCCCTCCCTCCTCCGCCCCCGTTCTCCCAGTGGCATTCATCCCACATTCTGAATTCAGTCTGTCTCCGTGCCTGGAACCTCCATCCGCCAGCGTCCCACTGTCAATCAATCTGATTTCCCAACTGTCAGAGTGCAGGATTGTAAATAACAGATCCTGGGGGAGAAGGGGGGGGGTCTGGGCAAGGGGGTAGGGGCGCAGGGGAGGGGAGGAGGGGGGAGAAAGCAGCGAGGAGAGGGGTGGGTGTGCAGGGGGTTGTTGCGGTCATTCAGGATCAATGCAGCTCCTGGAACTGGCTGCACGCCAGACTTCTAAATTACAGGCGCTGTGGCGATGAGGAGTGACCTGGGTTTTTCAGATAATTAATTTATAAACGTTTCGAGGTGCACGGCCCCTGGCTCGGCGAATTCTCTGGGCCTTTTTACGTGATCCGGTGGGGTTTGGTGTTCCTTACATACCCCTGGCAGCTCAGAAGCGTCATTTTTAAGGTTTGTCCCCTCAGCTGGGGGTGTGGGGACAGGGACTGTGCTTGTGTGAGTGTGGCTGGAAATTCAGGCACCGGTGCCCTCCTTGCTGCCAGCAAAACCAGCAGCTGTGTAAGTGTTTCCACCCCACCACGGGGCTTCAGCCCTGACCGTCACCAAAATGTTGGATGATGTGACTGAGGAAGCTCAGGCTGGGCTAATAGGGATGTGGGTATCTGGGATTTCCAGAACTGAAGGAAAACAGCATGGTGGTATAAAGGAAGGCAAGGAAATTGGAAGTCCATCATCACCAGGGTCGTGCATTGTTCTTATAGTAACCTGGCTTTACAAATCCATCGTGGGAAGAGGATGGACGTGTGGAGGGCTTTGCAATCTCAGTGTGCAAGCTGATCCTGCCCAGGGTGTGTTCACTGAGATAAATCTCCCTCTCCTCCTCTCCCCAGCTGTGTTTTGGTTTCCTTTTGCAGCCTGGTGCTCAGTGAGCACGTGAGGGAGGTCTCCTCCAACTGTGCTCTTATTTCTTGTGTGCCATGTGAATGGCAGCAGAGGTTTTGGTGTGGGATGTAAGTTGTGTATGGAGTGTTTTCATATAGATACAGGGCCTAAGGGGCTCCTAATGCTTAACTGGGAGAGAGGAGCACTCTGGAAAAGCCTCTGTCAGTGCGACTGGTATGGGTGTCCATGTCACAAGTCCTTGTTGTTCCCTGAGCAGCAGCACATCAGCTGTACCTGCATCACCTGCTCCTCCCTGGGGCTCTCTGTGATCCCCTTTAGTGGTGCTTGAGGTGATTGTGGCCGTGCCTGCACTGTCCATCACACAGCCCCTGTGTGGGCAACTTGTCTGTGCTGACACCCACCCTGGAGAGACTGTACAGGTGTATAACCTGTCACTGCACACGTGTCACAGGTAGGGTGACACAGGTCACAGGTTCTGCAGTGGTACCAGGGCAGCACAGGTTTAATGAGGGGTGCATTTCTGACCTGCAGCTGATGTCTGATGGAAGTGTTGTGCTTAAGGCTGGGAGGGGCCCCTCCTGTACCCCATCCTCCTCTGCTCTGTGACCAGGCCCTTCCCATTCCTACAGCAGAGCTGTGCCAGGCAGGTACAGACCCTGCAGGGCCAGCCCTCACCCCTTGCCCAGGTGAGGCCACAGCATCCCCCAGGATGTGGGTGGCTGACTGAGGGGGGGCACCATGCTTGGGAGAACAGTCCTGGGTGCTCAGACCGCTGCCAGGCCGTCCCTGGGAGCAGGGGTGGGGGTTCCCCGGGCAGGTGAACGACGGGACTCAGGTGTGGATTTAAGAGGCTACCTGGGGAAGTGACCCTCTGTTCCCTGCGTTCAGCAGCAGCTGGAGCTGCTGGGCTGTGGTTTCGGGGGGGTGATGCTGCCCGGACCGGGGCAGAGCACCCGCGGCAAACGCTGCGGCCCCCGGGGGAGCCCCCATAACCTCGGCGGAGCCCAGCAGGGACAGAGGGGGCACGGCGGGGCCGGGGCCCGGGGCAGGTGCCACCGCGGCTCCGCTCGGGACCGACCGGGAGGCTCCGCGCCCGCGGGGAGGGGGCAGACGGCAGTTTGGGGAGATCCTCCCTCTCCTTTTGCTCTCCCCGCATCCATCCATCCCTCCTTCCATCCTTCCCTCCCTTTTCTCCCCCTCCTTCCCTCCCTCCTTCCCTCCAGCAGGAAGGCAATTAAACAGCAAATCCACCCCCCCTCCCTCCCTGCCTCCCTCCCTCCCTCCCGTAGTTGCACAATTTCCTCCGCTGCCAAACTCCCTCGGCGGCGGGAGGCGGATCCCGCCAAGAGCAGCCCGAGCCCGCTCCGCCGTGTGAGTACCGGGGCAGCCCGGGCAGCCTCTCCCGGAGCCCCGGAGCCGCGGGGATGGGCGGCGGGGGGGCAGCTGTCGCCCGAGGGGCTGCGGGCACGGCCGGGAGCAGCCCCGGGGCAGCGCTGTCGCCCGCGGGGAGCCCGGAGCAGCCCCGGAGCATCCCCGGAGCAGCCCCCGCGGCGGGGACGGGAGGGCAGCGGGTGTTTTCTGTCCGTCCATCCGCGGGGCTGGGGGAAGGGGGGGGTTGTGCGGTGGTGGATGCCGGGCAAGCAGCTCATCCCTTCCCTCCTGTCCCAGATCTCCTGCGGGCGCGGCAAGAGGTGGCGGCGGCGGCGCGGAACCCCGGCGCGATGGAAGCGCACATCCCCTCGGCCAGCAACTCTTCCAGCCAGCGGAGGAAGCAGGGCCTCCCCCAGCACAGGGACACCCACTTCCCCGAGAGGTACCGCGGGCGCGGGTCACCCCCCGCCCCGGGGCGGGGTTTGGTGCGGGGCGGGGGGCGCAGGGGGCTTCGCGCCGGTGGCACCCTCGGGAAAGCCTGGAAAGGCTGGCACGGGTGTCCTGGGGGTGCGGGAGGGGAGGGAGTGCCTGGGTCAAGCGTTGGAATGGGCTGCCCCGGGGAGGTGGTGGAGTCACCATCCCTGGAAGTGTTGGAAAAACTTGTGGATGTGGCGCCTCGGGGGCCGTGGTTTAGTGGTGAACAGGGAGGTGTCGGGTTAATAGTTGGACTCAGCTGTCTCGGAGGGCTTTTCCAACCTTAAGGGTTCTGTTACTCTGTGCAGTGCCCAGGGGTTGGGCAGGGCTGGTTTGCCCAGGTGAGGTGTGAGTGTCTCCCCTGGGTGTTGTGCAGGTGCAGAAGTTGGTGGGGGGTGTTCTGTCCCATGCTGGGGTGTCTGTATGGAAAAGAGAGTGATCTGTGCTTGGGCACATGTGCATCCACATCCAGGTGAGCGACTCTGGCTGGAATGATCCCAATCCTGCCCTGGGTCTCCAGGGCAGATGCCACTTCAACCTGTTCTTTGGCCAAGAGCAAGTTTAGGTGTTTAACTTTGCATTTTGCAGCATCTCCAGACGAGGGGAGAGAACAAATGCTCTAGGATGGAGTAGAAAGAGAAGTTTTCTTTTTCACAGAAAAGAGGCACAGCTTGCCTTTACCACTGCTAGGAGTGCTGGAAAGCTGATATTCCCCCGCCCTCCCTTCTCCCCCCCCCAGGAAATTCTAGCTCGTTTATCTTGCTCTGTGCCACGAGCCATTCCCTCAGCAATCAAGAACATCAGAGGGAAATTAAATTAAAGCTGCGTGCGTTTCTGACAGGGATAGCAGAGGCGGGAAAGGGCCACGGGGATGCAAAGGCTTTGGATATCACGGGACAAGCCGTGAAAGGCTCTGGTATTCAGACTTTTTTTGGCTTTCATGAGGGGGTGGGTGCAGAGCAGGCTGCAGCATCACTTCTGTAGCACGTGTACGTACATGTTGAGTCCAGAGTTCCCCCCCCCCCCCCCGCATTTATAGCCTTGGAGATCCTTCTTTTTTTTTTTTTTTTTTTTTCCTTCTCGTTTTTCCTTCTCTCCAACCAAGTGCCTCTACAATGTGTAGGGGCTGGGCAGACCTGGTAAACCTTTTCTCCTGCGGGGTGCACTTTGGCTAACCCGCCTCATAAAGCGCAGCCCGATCCGTGCGGGTTGCAGGCGGACCTGTGAGGAATGCAGGGATCCACGGGTCTCAGTGCAGCCAGTCAGCAGGAGCGTTCCTCCAGCGCTGTGTGGCCTGGAGAGGTGCCAGGCCAGCCGGAGGCCTGGCTGGAAAGGCATGTACGGGAAGGGTGGAGGCTTCCAACGGGGAGGTGCTGCTCGCAGGAGGGGCAAACCGAAAATGGGTTCGATAGGGATCACACCCAGGGGTACTTGCCACGGCCAGGCAGGTGCTGGAGGTAATGGAGCTGGGCTAGGCCAGGAAATTTGGTTTGGGAAAAAGGGGGGAGAAGTTGCTCACTAGCTCGGGGGACAGAGACTGAAGGCCAGGAGTTGACTGTTGGAACAAACCACCACTTTTCATCTTGATTTGGTTCTCCAAGTAGTCCCGTGAGTAGTTGCATTGGTGTGGGAGTGAAATCCTGGCGAGCTGAGGAGGGGGAAGGAACACACAGGGGCACAACTGCCTTTGATGTTGAGAGAAACACCTGTGGGACCTTGGAACAGGGCTGCAGGAGTCACTCAGTGTCTCAGTGTCCCTTGTTGCTCGGTGACAGTGGTTCTCATCTGGAAAGCAGGTTGTATTTTGGCATTTGGGAAGGCCTTTGAGTGGCTCAGTTGCAAGAGCAGTGTAAATGTGGTAAGGTTGTGGGGAGCAAGGATATTTGCACCCACTTGTAAAGGTCTGGTTATTTGGCTGTGAGCAAGACCAGCCTGTGGCTGTGTTGGTGGGCACGAAAGAAGGAAGCTGGTTTTTGTTTTTGTGGTCTTGTTTCTGTCCAAGAGCCTGCAGGCTGAAATAAGGCTCACAGCAGGTTATCAGCCCTTTTGTTTTCCCCCAGTGCTCCCAGCTCCGACTGTATGTCTGGGACCTGCTCTTATTCCTGGGCAAAGTCATTCTCCAAGGAGCTTTGAGACAAACTATGTTGAAACATCCCCATGGTGGGCCTGGCTTGGCACATCCTGTGCTCCCTTCCTCTGCCATCCCAAGACATGGCAAGACCGGGCTGTCTGTGTTTTCTGCAGCCATCTGCTCCCCCAGGGAGGGTGTGGTGAGGTCCTGTGTGGCCAACCTCCTCAGCCAGGCTCTTAGGTGTAATGATCTTTGGTTAGCAGAGCTGGGGAGACCTGCTGGGAAATGGGAAGCTACAGCTGTCCCCATGGTCATGACTTGGTAAGTCTGCTTGGTATGGTTTGTGGATGGCCCCATCCCTTGAAATGTCCAAGGCCAAGCTGGGTGGAGCTCTGAGCAACCTGCTCTAGTGCATGGGAAGGTGTCCCTGCCCGTGGCAGGGGATTGGAACTACATGATTTTTAAGATCCTTTCCAACCCAAACCATTCTCTGATTAGTGCACAATGTTGTTACTTCTCCCCAGAGCTCTGCAGCCACCTGAGTATCACTGAGGGTCCACTTGCATCCCTCTGCTCCCACTCAGACGGGACCTGTTTGGGGCTGTCCTGTGCAAATTGTTCCTGGCTGTTTAGCCAGAACACCAGAGGTGGTTTTGGGAATGCCAGGAGAAACCGTGGCCATGTGTTATAAAGCAGTAAAGTTCTGTGTGGGGTAACTTCTCCCTTCCGTTCCCTGTTACCCTTGGGTTTTGTACTTGGCTGCCATGGTCTTTGTCAACAGGGTAAATCACAGCAGCCTCTGTGCACCTTTGTCAGGAAGGTACAGAATTTTCCAGAGGTTCAGGTTGGCACTGACAGAGGAGAAGGCAGTGGAGGGAGCTGCTTCAGGTTCGTAGGCAAACTGTAGGTAGATTTACAGCATCTCCTTTCCCAGGAGCAGAAGTAATAACACATGATGCAGGGGGATGTGAACTGTTTGGCATGGTGTTAAAATTCCATTTCAGCTTCCTATCAGGAGATCTGTGGGGATCAGGTCAGCTCTCAGGTGCAGCAGCTTTGTGGGTAAGAATAATTAGTCACTTCAATCATTATGTGTGGCAAAGCAAAGGGGCTGAAACCCACAGTGGTGACCCAGTTTTATTTATCAGGGCAGTGCTGATGTTTTTGCAAAGACAGGAATGCAGAGAACTTGCCTGATAATGAGAACTACACCATACAGTTTTCCTGTTTCCAGGGGTGAGGGTGGGTCTGAGACAGGGAACAACTGGGAAGATGGGTGTGTTCAGACATTCATCAACTAATTATCACCCATTTTTGCTGGTCAGAAACAGGCTGGAAGGTTTAATGACACTAAGGACAAGGCAGGCAGGTGAGTAGTGGCTTTGAGGGGATGATGCACTCATGTACACACAAACACGTGGATATGGATTTTCTTGGACCAGGCTCCAAGGTCCCTTTAGTGGCTTGGTGGCCCCTTCACCTCTTCGGTCCATCTGTTGGAAAGAGTCAGTAAAACTGAGACATCTTGCCAAAAGTAGACTCAAGCCACAGGCTGGAGAATCCATTTGGTTTCATGGTTTTGGTTTCCTAGATCCTTCCTTGATTGATTCAGGCTCGGATTACGGAGTGCCAGGGCCTGGTGGTTTGTTGGAGAGGATTGTTGAGTTCAGCTTTATAAAAAGACTTGGAAGAGGAAAGGGCACAACTAAAAGGTGCCACTGTAACTGCTCCAGCCTGGAGCACTTCCCATCTCCGAACATCCTGCAAAAATGGCAGATGTCTGTGCCCTGCAGAGTTTTCTTGGATCCCACCCCCTGGATCCTGCCTCCAGGCTTCGTTGGCAGCGTGCTTGGTTTTGCTGGGGTCGTTTAGCCTGGCGTGTTCTCACCCAAGGTGTTCATCTCTGTGCTTCTCTCCGAGCAGGCTGGTGTACCTGGAGCCTGGGGAACAACTTGTGTCCTCCCCCCTCCAGGAAAACCTTTCATGCCCTGCAAACAGAAGGGACTGGCCGGGAGCTCGGGCGAGGTTGGCTGAGCTGGTGGACAGTGTGACCAGTGGGGTGAAGCTTGTTGGCTGAGTATGAAGCATCAGTTCTGTGTTAGGAGTTGTGAGGAGCTTGTTCTCATGCCTGCAGTGTGTAGTGTGGGGGTCCAGGGGGGGAGCTGCCCCTCTCTCGGGAGCAGAGAAGGCAGAGCCTGGTCAGAGGGAGGGGCAGGAGTTGAGGCAGGTCCTTGTACAAGCCCTCAGCTGGCTCTGGGGCTGTCTGCAACCAGCATTAGGGACACAGTTCATCCTCCAGGACCACAGGCAGTTCCAGGGGAAGGCAGGAGGAATGCCAAGGGACAAGAAATGCTGCCTGCCTGAGATGCCATCAGCATCCTCATCTCCGGGGTCCTGGGAAGCCCAGCCCTTTGGCTGGGAATGGGAGCCACAGAGTCTCAGAGAGGCTCTCATTGCCCTTCCCTTGCAGAGCTGACAGACATTGTGCATCAGCCAGAGGCTTTCTCTGAGCAGAGATGTGCCCAAAATACCCAGCAAGGATTTTTGGATGGAGTTCTTTCCATCTGCTGTTGCTACGATTTGTTCTTTCACCACCTAATTCCTCCCCCCTGTTTTTTTGGAGGCTTTCCTTTTCACTGCTGGCTCCTTGGGCACATCCTCCTGTGCTCTCTGGGTGCTGTCTCTCTCCCCCTCTTACCCACCCCCCAGCCTTGCATCCCCCTCTCTGCTCTGAATATTCTGATTTTCTGATTTCTGCACTGTAGGGATCCTCAGCAGATCCCAGCTGGCTGAATGTTATGCAGAGCAAAGGCCAAAGAGCTTGACCCGATTTTAACTAATTTGGTTTTAGCACCAGTTTGGATTTTGAGGGAGCGATTTCCCCGGGCAGCACAAACCAGGCCCATCTCCCTGTGTCCAGGCCTCGTTGCTGCCCTAGAAGGGCAGCTCCAGTGCATGTCTTTTCCTGCCTGGAAATCCCAAACACCATTTTTAGAAAGCCCTTTCATTTTATTTATTTTCCCTTCCTGGCACAGTGTCTGGGGATGGCAGAGCAGCGAGGAGCTGTGTGCTGCCTGCCTATTACCTCGGGTTTAAAGTGTCTCTTCCTATCAAATGCAGAGCAGGAGAAAGCAGAGCTTTCATGCATTCTTTTTTTTTTTTTTTTCCCCTTCTTCCATCCGTTCTAAATTTATTTCCATGCCTTGCCGGTTTCAATCTGCATTTTCTGACCCTCTCACATCTCCAGTCACAGCCTGTGCTCCGAGCCTTCCCTCGGAGCTTGGATTGAAGTCAGGGGGGAGCATTGCTCTGGGCTGGGGAGGATATGATGGGGTTAAAGTGAAAGGCTTGGTTTTAACAGTATAATGTGTAACCCCATAATGACTTTAAATATTGATTATTTGAAGGCCATTAGTGCTTATTGTTAAAGAAAAGTCAATACTTTTTAAGCCTTGTGAACCATTTGTCTCCTGTTAAAGGACATATCAAATTTAGCAGCATGCAGTGCAAATCCCCTAATACCCTGCTCACAAGCCTCCAGCTGGCATATTAGGGGGGGAAAAAAGAAAAGAGGGTGGGGGGAGGAATATGCAGTAACACAGAACTGCTCTCTGCAAGGTAAGGACAAGGCTTATCAGATGTAATTGCCAGGGGCTAAATTCAGGTTCTCAGAATATGGGGCTGTAATTCTGCCCTTTGAGTGGTGGAGGAAGAGGAGGAAGGAATTTAATGGGGGGGTTGAAGGCCGGTACATACCTGGGAAAGGATGCAAGGAATTAGTGTTGTGCTGCATGTCTGTCTAAAAGCACAGCAGCCTTTGTTAAAGTCTCTGGGGCTTTTTACTCCGGGGTTGCCAGTTCTTTTCCAAGCTGGCTTGGAAGCAATTGGCTGTATCTGCACCAGGCAGCCTGGGAGGGCTTCCCAGCTCCGTGCCAGGACACGACCTGGTGGTACTGCCTCCCTCCTGTGCCAGGTTTCCATGCCAAATACCAGGCAGATGGGCTGGGAGGGAGCAGTGGCAGGCTCCAACAGGTTCTGTGTCCAGAGGGTTGGGTTTGTGGGATGGCAGGAAGCGTCTGTCCACGGTCTCACACCGTGGTGAGATGCTCCTCAGGGCTCTGCAGCAGGAGCTGTGGAGCATCAGGATGCCTGCAGGGAGAAGAGTCCCTCATTCCCTAAATATTTATGAGTGTGCCTGCTCGCTTTTTGAGTTCTCTGCTGCTGGGGATTGATGCTGAGTGTCAGAGGGACAACAGGAGGGGTGCAACGACCCCTTCGTGTTGGGCCATCTGCAGCCTCCCTTCTCTGACTTCAGGCCAGGCTCCAGGGGTGTGGTGTGGGACCTCGGGCTGCTCCTGTCCCTTTGGCCTCACCAGCAGTGCTTCCCTGTGTGTGTGTTTGGTGGGGGAGCTCCAGGGCTGCTGAGAGGACAGGGGGTCTCCTCGTGCTGCTGTGTCAGGCAGGCACGGTGACAGCGTGTGTGAATGCACCTCCCTGAATTTTCCAAGCCTCTGGACTCATCCCCAGCGTGTGTTGGCGTGTGTGGAACAGAGGCAGCACCTGACTTCTCAGTCTGAAGCCGCTCCTGCTGTGCTCAGCCCTGTTCCTGCCGCTGGGATTGGGGCCGGGAGCTTTGTCCCTTTGCTGCATCCCCTTTCCCAGCCAGGCCCCCCTCACTGGCCAGCCCAAACCAGGAGCTGATCCCAGGCCCCAGAATGCAGGGATGCTCCGAGGAGAGGACAGAGGGAACGATCTCGAGCAGATGTGAATTCCTTAGGGATCAAAGTTATGCCCATTAGCACAACATTAAAGCATAAAAATAACCTGATAAACACCGGGCTGCCGCCGAAGGGAGAACCTTCTATTTTCCAGTGCCCTGTCCTTATCCCCATCAAACACTCCACTTTCCTGGGCACAGATTCTGTGTTCTTGGCCAAAATCAAGAAGCTCCTTTGTTTTTAGGGTCCCCTTCAGGCTGCCACCACCTGGGGCTTCGGGACCCTCCTGCAGGATGCCCCTTTCCCACACTATGGACGAGGCGAGGCTTGCTCGCCCGGCCACGGAACGGTTAAAAAAAAAAAAAAAAAAGGCGACTTGATTTCCCTAAATTGCTTCTTATAAAACGAACGGCACGTCTGCCCGGGCTCGTCTCCCCGTGATTACAGCTAATTACGATCGAGCGGACACCTCGGAGCCCCCGTCACGCCGCTTTAATTGTCCGTTATTCATCTGCGGGCTGTCCGGGGTGGCAAAAGCACTTGGCAGCCGCGGCGACCGGGGGGCCTCGGCTAATTGTGAGGCCTCGGGGATTAGGGCAGGTGATTACACACTTCATGGTGTAATTACATAAGCATCGCTTGGCTGCTGCCCCGGCTCGGAGCCGAAGGTCACGCGCTGCGTTACCTGAGATTAATTGGAGCTGCCAGCGGAGTGCGAGGTGCTGGCGGAGCGGTTATACGATTAGCATTAACATTTCAACAGCGACCGATCGATCCGTGGCTCTCCTCCAGACACAGCGAGCTGTGCAATTAGTTTAGAGGAGAGCTAGGGGAGGGAAGGAGGAGGAGGAGGAGGAGGAGGGAAGGAGAGCCGCGGAGGCAACCAGGGGAAGGGAGAAGAGGGATGCAGAAGATGGGGTGAGCGAGGAGGAGGAATTTTGGAGGGGGGATCTCAGCCGTGGATCAGCGTTTTGTAGTGGCTGGTGCGTAGAGTGGGGATAAAACCACACTAGGAAGATCTCTGCTTGCCCACCTCGCCCCCAAAGAGTCCTTATCTGGTTTTTCACGGTGTTAATTCCTCCCCCCCCCCCCCCCCCCCAAACCGCATGGGACAGCTGGGGGTCCTCCCGCCCTCCCGTGTCATCCCCCCCTCTGAAATGGGCAGCGTGGTAGTGCGTATGGTCTGTTTGATGCAAAGTCACAGGCACCTTCTGGCCCCCTTTCTCGTGCCCTCCAGTCTCTCCCGAAGCAGATTTTACAGGGAGATACCGTAAAATGAAAATAAACGGCACAGCACTTGGCTTTGCCTCTGGATGCCCTGGTGAAGGTAATAATGTTGTAAGTGGCCATCAAAAGGAATTAAGAGACGTGCAGCTGGAAAGCAGATTTGCTTGCAGGCTCCCAGGGCAGATTTGACTAATGGAAGAGACCTTGGCTCTTACTCCCTTCCTGCCTGTTTTTTTTTTCTTTTTTTTTTTTTGCCTTTCCCCCCTGCTGCAAGCAAGTGCTACCTGCCTTGCTTCCAGGCATTGTCCCCTTCCCACCACTCAAACCTGCCTCCTCCAGCTGACTTACCACCTGGCATCTGCTCTGCCCATTCTGTCCAGCATCACCCACCCCTTCTCCAGCAGGACACCTTCCCCCTGGCCCCGTGGCACTTTCACATCCCTCTCTCCATCTCTCCTGTCTGTCTTTCTCTGCCTGACTCCCAGCTCTTCTCTCCAGAATTAAAGACCACCCCTTGTCCCAGCTAGGACAGGGATTTTCTGCAGGGCGTGCTGGTGTTTCCTACAGATTTTTCCGGAACCCCTCTCCAGCTCCCAAAACACAAAATACCTTTTTAGTTGTCGGTAGATGAGATAGAAACCCAAGCTTGATAAAGGGAGAGGCAGATGCAGAATCTGCAGCCGTGCCTTTGCTAGCCCTGGGCAGCCAAAATCCCTTTCAGCCCAGCTGAAAGGCCACAGAGGCAAAGGTGGGAAGTATGTGTGAGCTGTGGAGTCCTGTCTGCTTTCTTCCCCTTTTGATTCTGCTTCTTTTGGTTTCTTTCTCTGCATTTTAGAAGCTCTGCGTGTCAAAATTAGCCTCTGGCTCAGAATGCAGGTCACCTGCAGCCAGGATGTTCCTTCCTGAGCCGGGGCCCTTTTGGATGGAGCCTCCAGGTTTTCAACGTGAACTTATTTTCTGATTTCTGCAGGGAGATCTCCCACCCACCGCCTCTGCTCTCGCCCCAGAACGCTCCCCACATTGCCCTGGGGCCCCACTTGAGACCTCCCTTCCTCGGGGTGCCTTCGGCGCTGTGCCAGACGCCAGGTGAGTGCACAGGTAATGCTTGTGGGCAGCCAGGGCAGGCTGAGACAAACTGTCCTCCACCCAAACAGCCCAGACACACTTTCTGTGTCTCCCCCTGACTGCTGTGCTGACTTCACTCTGGTTTTGCAGCAATAGCAGCAGTTGCCTTGGCTACTCTTTCCTTTAGTCCCCACCAACCTCCCTGGTGTTTCAACCTGTGGGCTCTAGAGCAGAAAGCAGCACTCAGTTGCCCTTTTCTTTCTGAGCTAGCCCTCTGGAGAGCTGAGGTAGCAAAGAGTCAGTGCTGAGATGAGTGAGCCCACGGTGCTGTTCTCCCTGTCCCCAGGTTACGGGTTCCTCCAGCCAGCACAAGCAGAGATGTTTGCACGGCAGCAGGAGATGCTACGAAAGCAAAACCTGGCCAGGTAAGAGTGGGAGAGGGATGGATTTTTCCTTCCCTTTTCCAGCAGCAGCAGGCAGAGTAAGGTGGGGTGCTGTGTGGGGTGAGCTGTGCCCAGGTGACAGAGCAGTGTCCAACTGAGACCAGTGGAAACAGCGTGTGGGTGTGGAGGGAACACTTCGATGAGTACAAATCCCACCCGTGCGACTGGAGCACAGATAAAGTGGGACTGACACACAAAATCCTCCCAGAAGGAAGAAAAGGCATGTTCATCCCTGTGTTTTTGGATCTTGTCCCATGGAATGCACCATTAATGTCATAAGGCAAACCCAAATATTCTCTTCACAAATAAGATTGGCAGCATCACGTTATTTAACATGACGTTAAGCCCAACCCAAGACATGAAAGTAGCAAGTCCTAATACAGGTCATTGCTGCACTGTGATGATCCCACATTGTAGAGGAAAGTCCAAGCAAAAAGTCTGGCGCTCTGTGACAGGACATTTAAAAATAACTCCATTTGGAAAGGGATCTGGTTTGGAATATTTTCGCACTTACTGCACATTTGTTCACTAGATCAGAACCTGCAGCGGAGGGAGGAAAAATTACCAGAAGAAAATTCACACAGTCAGAAGAATGTTAATATTTGCTCTGAAAGATCCCCTAGCCCTGTCCCGAACCCCACCTGCACTGTGGTTTTCTTAGCACTGAGGGCACCCTTAAATGACGTGGCTGAGGCGAACCACCAAGGTGGCCCAGCGAGGACGGGGGTAGTCACTGCCAACATTCCCTCTGCCTCTCCCCACCCAGGCTGGAGATGTCGGCCGAGATCATCCGCCAGAAGGAGCTGGAGAACCTCCACCGCCAGAGGCTGCTGGCCGGCGACCCCCTGAGCCTGCACCCGGGGCTGCCCCCGGACCACCCGGCCCTGCGCAACGTGCACGACATCCCCGAGGGCCACCCGCTGCGGGAGGAGCTGTCCCGGCGGAACGCCATGCTGGTGCTGCGGCACAACAACACCCCGCTGCTGTCCCTCAACCCCGCCGTGCCCGGCGCCAGCTCCTCCACGCCGCCCAAGGAGCAGCCCCGGCGGGGCAGCCGGAAAGCCGCGGGGCAGCAGCGCGCCGAGCCGCAGGGCCTGGGCGAGGCCAAGGAGCCGGCGGAGCCGCGGGCGCGGGACGGGGCCCCGGACTGTAACGACGAGGAGATGAAGGACTCGGAGAGCGACGCGGACGTGAGCGACGAGAAGCCCGAGAGCCTGAAGGCCGAGGGCGGCGGCGGCTCGGCCGCGGAGCTCAAGGAGTGCAAGGAGGCGGGCAAGGCGTGCGAGGGGGCCAAGGAGATGGGCGAGGCGGGCGCTGCCCAGAATGCCCCCTGCAGCTCCTCGAGCGCAGAGTCCCCCAGCCACCTGCTCGGCCCGGGCATCAACAAGGCCGAGGTGAAGTACCTCCCGCCGGCCTCCATCCCGCCGCCTCAGCCGCTGCCCTTCGGGTTCCCCTACACCATGAGCCCCTACTTCCATGCAGGTGAGTGCACGAGGGGACGTGTTTTGTGGTGCTAAAAGCGGGGCTCTTCTACCCCCCTTTCATTCTGCAGTGTGGTTGCGGTTGCTTTCTCAACTTTCCGTCGTTTTTTTTCAAAAGGAAAATTTTTTTTCCCCTGTTAAATGTTGGAATGGGATGTCCAGGGAGGTGGTGGGAGTGCCCATCCTTGAAGGTGTTCAAGGAACATGGCACTCAGCACTCTGGTCTGGTTGAAAAGGTAGGGGATTGGTCAGAGGTTGGACTTGATGGTCTGGGAGGTCTTCTCCAACCTCAGTGATTCTGTGTTTCTCTGCAAGGAACCAAAAACCTTCTTTTAATTAATATGAAGGACTCCGTTTGCAGTGAAGCAAATCAAGGGCCATAAAGAGGGGCCAACAGGGACAGAGTGAGTCCCGAGCACATGAGAAGGGAAATCCCCAAAATGATGGCCTGAGGGATCTTGCAGTTGCTTGGGCCTCCTTTGGCACCTTGGACAGACACCAGTAAATTACAGAGAGCTTCAGGGAGAGGCAGCAACAGTTATTAATGGCTGCAGGGTGCTGTCAGAGTAACCACTGCTGTGCCCCTTTTCCAGGGCACAGGTGGATGGGTTCTTTCCCCTGCCTGTGGTGTATTACTCCATGTCACAGGCACTGGGACAGCCGGATTGGTGCCTGTTGGGTGGGACAGGCAGGCAGGGAAGTCACTGCGGTCCCCAGTGGCACAGTCCCTCAGGCAGCAAAGGCACGGCTGGAGCAGGATGGTACAAAGCGGGGTCTCAAAGCCTGGTAGCTGGGCAGGGCAGGGTGGCAGCCCCACCAACCTAGCCAGGAGCCAAAATCTACCTCAGCTAATTACTTGAGTGAGCGATTAGCAGGCGGTGGGACCTCCTGCCTCACGGAGGAGGGAGAGAGGGGGGGACGTGGCGTGTGGGTCGCTGAGGCTGCCCGAGCGGCCGTGGCTGCCCATCACTCATTAGAGCTGCCTCCCAACCAGGAGGGAGGAAGCGATTTTTCCTGTGACAGGCAGGTGGCCAAGATGATAAATATTCCTGCTGCCTTGGGCTGCTGAGGCTTCCTCGCAGGAGCCTTTTTCTCCCGGCCATTAAAAAGGGGAAAGGCGCAGCTCCGCTGTGCTCGTGGCTTGTGCGAGGCTCTGCAGGGAGGCCTGGGATGTGGATGGGTTTCCTCCCTCCCCCAGCAATGTGTGAGTTACTGTAATAGGCCATTTATTATTATCACTTCGAATTTATATCACCATCGTGTCTTGGGGCCCCGGCACAGATCAGGGCTGTGTTTCACTGCCCGGTTTTCAGGCAGTTCTGATTTGTGGAGCCTGTTCCAGGGCTGTAGGTCTTTTCCTGAGGGCTCTTTGGCTTCTGGCTGGCTTCACACGGTGCTGGGGCTGTTAATCCTGCCTGCCTGTGGGGTTTAGGCCCCGTTGTGCTCAGCTCCATAGCAAAACCTCTCACCTGAAAAGCCTTGGGAAGACAGGGCGTCTTGTTCGATGCAGCACCACGGGTCGATGGGGGAGCTGGGAGTCCAGCAACTGAAATATTGAGGGTTTGTATCGATCCAAGAGCTGCAGCGATCCTGGGCCGTGCTGGGGTAACGTGTGTCGGTGGAAAAATGTGTTCCTGTGGCCCTTGGGGAGCACAGAGCACCTGAGGACAGACAGACTGAACCGAGCCCACCTCTCCCTGGCGCCAGACAATCCCTGTAACCCTGTTCTGCACAAAGACTGCTCTTTAGGCCTGGAGGGATGTGATGTTGTGCCCTACCCCGGAGACTGGAATGATAAAGTGACCACCTAACCGAGGCAGGTAACGTGGCAGGCCAAGAGGAAGAGCTGAGAGGGAGGAGAGGAGAGGGGAGAAGCATCCAGCTGAAAAGGACCCCTGAGTTTCAGGCAGTTCCTCTGGTCTTCCAGCAAAGGGAGGCTCCCCTGGAGGCAGAGAGCTGTTTTCTGTCCCTGCTGGGAAGCATATCGATGAGGCAGCCAGAGCTGGGTCGATTCCCTGAGCTGCCTTCTGGGGATCTGGCGGCTGCTCGATGACCTCATCTCGTCAAGGTTTCAGCAGCCTTGCTCCCCTCCTCCTCCTCCTCCTCCTCCTCCTCCTCCTCCTCCTGCCGCCCTCCTCCAGCCCCGTCCTCTGGAAAAGGTGAAGGATGGAGTGTGCAGGAGGCTAAAATCCTTCTATTGATCTGTAGTCTGGAGAGCAATTAACGCAAGCCTTGCCGTGCTGCTCCGTGACCTCTCTGGCAGGAGGGAGGGAGGGAGGAAGGGGGTGCAGGCCACAGGGAGAGGGGTTGGGGAGTGGTAGCAAAACTGATTAAAGCCATAGGTGGGCTGGCTTCCGTGGGGGTTCTCTTTGTGTCTCCCAGCTGGCACCTGGATTGTCTCCTGCGATGCCAGGATGCGGGTCCCGCTGCAGCCCGGCTGGTGGATCTGCAGCAGAGCTTTCCCTGACTGGGATGGCCAGAAGGTTTGCTCCCCATGACCCCCTCCAGCCTTTGGCTTGTGTTCCTGGAGCAGCTGGATATCAGGAGGAGGGAGGGGAAATTATAAATGGATTGCAGCATGGGTGGTGAGGGCTTTTACGTGGACACCTGTCCACACGACACCGGCCTGGGACGATGGATTCTTTTCAGTCCCCACACGCTGGGCCCCATCTGGTGAAATGCTCCGTAATCCATTACCAGCCTCTTGGACCATCATTTATCATGGGGAGAGACAGAGGAGGCCTGGCAGGGAATGGATGCTGCCCTTTATGCCTCCTTGCAGCCCCGCAGCATCCAGTGACATGTCATTATTATAATCGAAGGTGCGTCCCTTCCAGCCACTTGGCACCTATTTGTTATCATTCTCCGAGCTGCCAGAGCAGGGTGAGTGGATGCAGCCACGCACAGGGATGGAGCAGACGGTGCATTATCCTCCCAGGGAGGGACAGGAGGAAGGACAGGAGCCCTTCTGCTCTAGGGACCGTAAAATTGGAAGGGACCGGCGTGCTGAGGGCTGGACCTGTACTCGGTGCAAACCAGATGCACGCTGAGGTGGAGGGACCACTGTAATCAGCTACAGAAATCCTTCCCGGGGTTATTCCTGGTGGATTCAGAGCTGAGGTGGGAGCAGAAGGGCAGGGGGCACACCTGGACACCAGGCTCTGCAACTCTGACTGCAGGGTGCTGAGTACTCACAACAGAACTGAGCCTTTGGAGATACCACTCACTCTTTGAGTTTTGGTAGTAACAGGGGGGTTTTGCCACTAATCTTGGTGGAAATAGGTGTTTCCACCCTCTAGATTTTACATTCTGTGGCACAGAAATTGCTAATAGGCCAGAACCCAAAGTATTGGTATTTACCTTCCCCCTCCTAAAAATATTTCCACCAGTAGTTCCCTGGGAAGGGAAAACAAACTCTGCGAGATAAATATTTTGGCCGTATTATATTTCTCTGTGTGTGGGTACGTGGAAAATATTCCCATGCAGTGGGTTCTGCCTTATCCTTGATCTGGACACAGCAGGCTCTGTGTGTGTTTGTCTGTGGGCATCCTGACCTCTCCCTTTCCTTCTGGGGCAGGAAGAGACAAAGGAGAGAAAACCACAGAGGAGAGAGGCTGCTGTAGGAACAGGAGTTGTTGGCCCAGCTCTGCTGGCTGTGCCAGTAATACTGAAAGTGATCCCTCATCCAGTGGGGTTCCAGGATTGCAGGCACGTGTGTAGGAGAGGGATCCCTCCTCCCTGCCAGCTGTGGGAGCAACATCTGGGCTGAATGCCTGCCCATGCTGGTGGGGACTGACCAGCCCCTCTCTGTGCAGGCTGAGCTTAAACCCTGAGCATAGTTCAGGCTGGCTGGCGACTGGAGGGCTCGTTCCCAAGCACTGTGTTGCTGGAATTCAGTCCTTGGCCTGCTTTTGGAATAAGGAAGTACCTAATTTTGAAGCAGTTGGCTGCTGCAGTCGGATCCCCTCGGAGACGCTCTGGCTGCAAATGGAGGTGTCTCGCCTGAGCATTGACTGTGCCTGGAATAATCTTGAGTTCGCTTTCCTTTCCTCTGTTTACCAGGCTGCAGCCACTCTTTTGGAGGAAGAGAATTCCCCTCCACCCTACGGAAGAAAAATCCCTCCCCCTCCAAATGACAAAAAGTGTGGGGGGGAAAAAAAGCCCTCGGCCACCTGAGCGTTCTGTGAATTTTAACATAAGCAGTTCTGAGTGTGTCTCCTGGAAGGTGGAATGTGATAGGCATGGAAATGAAGGCTCGTGTCCATCTGTCTGTCTGGTAGCTGGGGGTGACAAGGGGAAGGACAGTGCTGCTGGCCCTTTGGCAGTGGCTTCTTCCTTCACCTCCTGTGCCGATGGGCGCCTGCTCCCAGGAAAGCTGGTGGTTTTCTGTTATCGGGCACACAAAAGCATTTGAAGCTTTTTCTAGCTGGAAAAAGAAGGTGTGGAGAGAGTGAGGAGCTTCCCTGGGCTCTGGCAGGGTGCAGGGTGGTGAGGAGGGAGCAGTGGGCTCTCCCTGCTTGGCACACCACAGCTGGGCAGAGCCATCCCGGGAGCAGCAAAGGGCGTCTTGTGAGCCTGAGCTGAGGCTGGAGGGGAGGGAACCTGTGCCCATGGGAAGGAAAGGATGGGAAGGAGGCGCGAAAGGTCTGGTGGTTGCCCACAGTGAGCGCCCTGAGAGTCCTGGGCTGGTGGAAAGTGCTGGCAAGGAGGGCTGCAGAGATGTGACCGAGTCCCTGAGGCATGGGGAGAGAGAGGGATGGGCAGAGCTGGCAGAATTGTCACAGGATCCCAGGCTGGGGTGAAGTTGGAGGGAGCACTGGAGCTCACTTGGTCCAACCTCCCTGCCCAAGCAGGATCTCCTAAGAGCACGTTACTCTGCATTGTGTTGAGAGCCTTGGGGAGCTCCTGCCTCTCCCTGTGGCTCCAGCCAAGACATTCTGGCACTGGAGCTGGCAATCCTCTGTCTGCACTGGTGATGAGTGCAGGGGGGGAGACACGGGGGGGAGACTCACCCCAGGAGACACGGACTCACCCCAGGAGACACGGACTCACCCCAAGTTTTGGGAGCTGTGGCTGGTCCCGGTGGCCCCTCTCTGTGAGGCTGCTGGTCCTGGAGCAGTCAGTGCCCTGGGGGGGGATGCACATGGACTGCCCAGAGGTGTGCAGGGGGACAGGGGGCTGTGGTTTTGGGTGAAGCAGATGGTGCTGTCACCTTCCCAAGAGGTGGTGGTGGTGGTACAGCTCCGGGAACGGCGCAGAGGGTGAGGCTGGGAAGGGAAGCAGGAAGCTGGGAGAGGAAATGGAGTGGAAATGATTACATAGAGTCTGCCTGCTCCTTGGGCAGGCTGCTGTTGTTTTAAAAGCATCTTATTGGCATGATAACTTCCTGCGGAGATCCCGGGCTTTTCCTGTTCCCTTGGATGTGCTTTGGGGGCTTTGCCAGGGGGTGCCTGGAGCCTTGGTGTGTGGCTCTGCTCCTTATGCACCTCTGTCTGTGCCTCTTCCCTCTGACCTGGTGTATTCCCCAGGGAATTGGACACTCCTGGTCCTCTGGGCCTGTGCTCCCCACCATGACTTTGTTGGACCCTGCTTTACCTTGCCATTCCCTGGGGAAGGACTGTCCTGCCTGCTGTGGGCAGGGAAGAGGGAGTTGCTGCAGGGGGTTACAGCCACAGCCCTGTTCAAATCCATCAGGGAAAAACTTTAAGCCCACAGGACAGATAATTTTGTCATGACAGACCCCTGGGAGAAATTTTTTTTTTCTGGTAGTGTCCTTCTTCGAGCCCTGAAGCAGAACAGTTCATACCTTCATAAACTCTCTACCTGATAATCCTGGGTGTTCACATCCCTATAAATGTCCTTGTTGTCTCCTGGTCCGAATATCACACAGCAATGAGTTCCACAGATTAATAATGGCTTTCACCCCCCCCATCACACCCCAAAATGGGTGTTTTCTGGAGTTTGGTTTCTTCATTACCCATCCCCTTTATACCCAGAGCAGATACGAGTTACCTGGCTGGTGTTTCTCTCCCCATTTTCATTCCCTGTGCCTCTCCAGCTCCTCTCAGAGTCCCCTTTGGGTTCTTCCCTGCACACACATCCCGTGCAGATCTGAGTTACCTGGCTGGTAACTCATGACAGGCCCCTGGGAGAAATATTTTTTCTGGTAGTGTCCTTCTTCGTGCCCTGAAGCAGAACAGTTCATACCCCTCATAAACTCTCTACCTGTTAATCCTGGATAATCCTCTCCCCATTTTCATTCCCTGTGCCTCTCCAGCTCCTCTCCAAGTCCCGTTTGGGTTCCTCCCTGCACACACATCCCGTGCAGGTATGAGTTACCTGGCTGGTGTTTTTCTCCCCATTTTTATTCCCTGTGCCTCTCCAGCTCCTCTCAGAGTCCCGTTTGGGTTCCTCCCTGCACACACATCCCGTGCAGGTATGAGTTACCTGGCTGGTGTTTCTCTCCCCATTTTCATTCCCTGTGCTTCTCCAGCTCCTCTCAGAGTCCCGTTTGGATTCCTCCCTGCACACACATCCCGTGCTGTCAGGCACTGGTGATGCAGGAGGGTTGGGGGGGGGTTGCTCCTCCACCCTTTTGGAGCCCATCACCTTCCTCGGTGCTGACAGGGCTGGGACCTGAACTGCTGTTGCGTTTCGGAGCGTTGACACCTCGGCTCGGCCCCAGCCCTGCTGTCCGTGCCCTGTCACGGGGGTGGCAGGGCCAGCCCGTCACCCGTCACACGCCTGGCCAGGAGAGATGGATGCCCAGCAGATCCCGAGGCCGGGGCAGAGCCACCCCTTGGATATTTCAGGCTGGGTTGGGTTGGAAAGGAACACTTGGAAGGAGCACGAGTTCCCCAGTGATTCCCACTGCACCAGGGGCCTGTTGTCATTCGGAGCACGTCGGCAGGAGAGAAGGGCTGGGGGAGAGGAACCCACAGGGCAAGGCAGAGTTTTCCGCTTTGTGGTGCCTGTGGAGAAACACTCCTTCAGGGTTTTGGTTTTTTTTTTTTTTATTCTCTTCCCTCCCCTCCCCCCTATTTTTCTCCCCCTGCAGCTGAAGAACATTAAACACATGAAATGCATTAGCTCGGATTTTTCCTTCCCCCCCCGCCCCCCTCCCTCAGCCAGGGACCTCCAGGAGGAAGAGGCCTATGAATTGACCCTGCCCAGTGCTTTAATTGACAGGTCATTAAAGATGAATGTGTGGCTAGAGAAAAATATTCAGATTTCAGGCTAGTTGTTGTCCGTGTGGGATTTTAATGATTTATGTTTCTTTCTCCTCCCCTCCTTCCTACTCCCTTCCCCCCCCCATCCTCCTGGACTCCAAACAATCCAGGCACCATGGGAGGTCTGTTTCTGGATGGTGAGGAGAGCCCTGCGCTGGAAGACATCAGCAAATGGACGGTGGAGGATGTTTGCAGCTTCGTGTCCAACTTGTCTGGCTGCACCGAGTACACTCAGGTAAATCTGAGCGGGCTCAAGAACGTCCCTGGAGGGGGAACATCCTCCCTGTGAGCCCCCCTTCTCTCCCTCCCATTTGTGCCTGTTGTACTTGCACTGTCCCTCCCAGGAGGTTCATCTCAGAGCCCTGCAGGGCTTGGAAGCTGTGTGGGGTTTTTTTTCCGAGGGGGTTGCTAAACTTGCTGCTGGTGAAGAGCCTGAAGAAGGTGTGTGATGAGTCTTGTAGATGGACAGAAAACAAGGAGGGAGTTCAGTGGAAGAGGATGGGATTAGGGGCAAGGTTAGGAGTGACCACCTGAGCTCAGGTTGATCGTGGTTAGTGGCTTTGTGTCACTGATCTCTCACCCCCATCTCATGCTTTTAGGAGCTGCTGATGCTCCGTGGTGGAGCTGGACACAGCAGTGGCTTTGTGTGGGGTGGGTACCAGGGGGTCCCCAAATCGGGGTGGGCAGCCTGTGGTGCCAACCAGCCTGGCAGAAAGGGCTGTGTTCTGCTCTCTTGCTGCACCCAGCACACTGTGGGGTCACAGTGGGGTTGGGAGGGACCCTGTGCCTGCACAGGCATCAAAGTAACCTCAGTGGTGATTTTTAAGCTCATTTACAGCAGAGTTGAAACATCCAGCAGCAGTGGGGTGTCCCTAGAGCCTGCTCAGTGTGGGATTGTGAGGTGCCATATAAAAACCAACCCTCTGTGTTTTTTGCCTCTGCATCTGCCCGAGGCCGTGATCAATGTGCCATTGAGGGATGCTCCAAGGGCACGGATTCCTGGGCAGCTTGGAAAAGGATGTAGTGTGCTAAGGGAGGGACTGGAAGCGGCAGAGATAGAGAGGCAAAGGGCCAGAGTTCAGGACAATCCAGCCTTTCAGCAGGGGCTGAGAACAGGTCTGGAAAGGGAGGATGGAGAGCAGGAGCTGAGTTTTCTGGATGTGCCTCTTCAGCAGAGGAGCTGCCCTGGCTGACAGCTGAGGGGTGCAGGGCTGTGCTGTGACATCCAGGCTGGCTGAAATGGGGTTTCTAAAAGTCTGCTGCCCCTCCTTTGGCCTGTGCTGTCTGTCCCTCTGTGCTGCACTGGTCCAGTGTCCTCTCCTGGAGTGAGCCCATCCCCAGGCATTTATTTTGGGAAAGGTGAAACTGGGCACCTCTGTGCCTGCTGGGACCCCTGACAGGGGAGCAGTGTGTGTATCTGCCTGCAGGGAGATGATTCCCTGTAGGTTATGCTGATTTAGTGCCATGGGGAAAGGTGCATCCCCAGAGGGGAAGCAGAACCCAGGAACTGCCCCCCACCTCCCTCTCCTTGCACAGGTGATGGATAATGGGATTTCAGTCTAAAGTCTGTCCTTCCCTGCCCCCAAACCATGATGTTAATCTCATCACAACATGTTTCCTTAAAACTACCTGGAAAACCAGTGCTGCTTTGGAGCAAACAGCTGTGCTGGGGGAGAGGAAGGGAAGGGAATGTTTGTTGTGGAGATGGGGGACATGTAACCGTCCCCAAATGGAGTGACAGGGATTTGGGTTGTGCTCAGGAGTGGATCAGGGTGAGTGGGTGCATGGGAGAGAGGAGGGTCAGGTTCTGATTGTGACAAGAGGGAGGGACAGAACTCTGGATAGAAAGAGAGATGGTGGATGGATGTTTATGGGAGCATCTGTGTGTGCAGAGGGGAGTTCAGGAGCTGGGTTTAGCGAGGACAAGGGTGGGTTCACAAATGTGCATGTGTGGGCTGCAGAGTGTGTTGCTGAGAGCTCCCACAAAAGGCTCTAAAACCAAAATACACAGCCCTTTGCATTCCCTGCTACCCCCCACCCCTCTGGAGTGCCCTTCCACTGGTGGTGGTGTGGTTTATCTGCATTCCTGTGCTGGGGAAGGACAGTCGGAGTTGCCTGGATGCTTCTGAACCAGGCCAGTAGGAAATGTGCAGGAATCTCCAACGCAGCAGGATCATCCCTTTACACCTTCCACACCATCCTGGTGCACCAGTGGGGGGGGGAATCAAGAGCTGAGGTTCAGCAATCTTCCCAGTGCATTCCAAATAAAATGTTTTATGGAGATGGGAGCTGCTACAAACACCCCCTGGCCACGTCGTTGCTTCGAGCGGGAGTTCGAGGCTTTAAGAGATGATGTTTTTCATGCCATGGTTGTGTGTTTAACGTGTTTTTTTTTTTTTTTACTGTGTGAAAATGCCCGTGCTCAGGGGTGACTCTGAGCTGCAGAGCTGCCTTGTGTTCCCCCTTCTCCAAACCCACAGCTGCCGGGGAGGTCTGGCACTGCTCCGCAGGCTGCTCCCGCCAGCAAAACCCTGCAAGGTTCGGGTGGAATGCTGTGCATTTGGAAACATGTTTCAGGCAAAACAAGGAAAAAACTTCAGCAAAAAAAAATTAAAAAGTCACCACAGCCTGGATGGTGTTCAGCTTTGTCTCTGCAGTGGATCTGGGGGACACCCAAGGGGATGCTTTTCCCAAGTTAAGGCTTTTTGTGGAGTGTTTTAGTGCCGAGCGAGGGGAGGGTTTTGGCTCCTGGCCACGCTGGCTGCAGAGGAAGGGAAAAGAAACTGGTGTAGTAAGTTTTGCTGGGTCAAAAAGCAGCAGTGTGTGCTGCAGCCCCAGCCCTGAGCAGCTCTGCTGGAGGAGTCCAGCAATAAAAACCCACTTGGCTCCAGCAGCCACTGCCAGTCTCCAAAGGGATGGCTCCTGGCTGTGGTTCTGCTGCTGGAAAAGATGATATTGGGGTAAATTTAACCCCCTCTGCCATAGTGATTAGTAATAGAAACACTGTGTGTGAGCCATTGCAGGAGGAGAGGGCAGGATCAGCCCCAAAGGTGAGCTGGGGTGTGGCAAAACCGCTGAGGAGGTGTTGAGGGAGGGAGGACAGGCAGGTGGGGGTAGCAAGGAAAACAGGGAGCTGAGTGACACCTCCCAGAGAGGCAAGGGGAGCTGGTGGCTGAATTACCAAATTTACTCTTGAAATGGAGCCTTGTTTGTGCAAATAAACACCCCGAGGAGGTTGGTGGGAGCATCCCCTGCACCGTGTGTGAAGGATGGAGCAATAAGACCACACAGCCAGACCTTAACCTTGCTAACACAGCACATATTAGGTGGAAAACTCTTGCATGGCCCTGTCATTTGGGATAGATGGAGGCAAAACGAAGGTTGTTGTGCTTTTTTTTTTCTTTAATAACGTGTTAAAATGGTGCAGTTGTGCATGGCTGGAGGTATTAATGTGTTGATATGAAACTGCTGTTTTCTGGGACTCTACCAGCCCCGTTGCCATTTGTGTGTGCACATCACCAGGTCCTGCTTTCCCTCAGCTAATGGGGAGAGGGGGAAGAGCCCTGAGATGGTTAATGGCACTGTCTGAAGGCCAGGTCACCCTGTAGGATCCTGCCATGCTCCATCAGCAAGCACCGTGGCACTGAAATATTTATCAGTATCAATACTGTTTATTAGTATTTATACTAATAAATATTGCAAGATTTCTTAGTATTGGGGGGAAAAAGCAAGGGCTGAATGTTAAAACAGACCAGTGAGGAGGGATCATCCTCCCTGATCCCAGTGGGTGTTCTGGGAGCAGGATGGGCTGCACTCTCCAGGCTGCTCAAGTGTTGTAGGGATGGTGGGAATGCCTGAGAGGCAAAGGAGGAGACAGGAAAAAAAAAAAGTACAGAAGTGTTCCATGTGAATCCATCTATCCTGCAGCATGTGCTCCACAGATCTGTTTATGTATTTTGCCTGGACTGTTTGGGAATTAGCAGCTTTGAGAAGGAAATGCATGAGCAATCCATCCCTCCTTTTCCATGGCATTTGCCTCAGTGAGGACTGCAAATATTTTTGGAGTCTACTGGGTCAACTTTTCCCCAATATCCACACAAAGTGTGAGTGACTTAGGATTTGCCAAAATTTAATTTTTTCCCCCCCTGTTTTCTGCCCTTTTTGGAGTTGGGACCCCTGAGCATGTCAAAATCTGCTGTCAAACACTGACAGAGTTGCACTTGGGGCAGCTGGTTTGGGTGCTAAACCTGGGATGAAAAACTTCACACCCTGTTCTGACATTAGGAAAAAAAAAACGGGAGAAAAAAAAAATTGTTTTATATAAACTGGCCCAACCAGCCCTAATTCCCATTCCCACGTGTGTCTCCTTTTGCTCACTGGCTCCTGGCTGTGGGTGCAGGACTCTGAACACCTCTGGTGTATAAATATGGACCGACCTCACTCTTGGAGTTCACCTTTCCCACAGAGCCCTTCTGTGCAAGGGCAGGACAAGGGCACTGGGTGTGTCAGTGGCATTTCTGAGCCTGTGCTGTGCTTTCCCTCCAGGTATTCCGAGAGCAGGCCATTGATGGAGAGACCCTGCCCCTCCTGACAGAAGAGCACTTACTGAACAACATGGGGCTGAAACTCGGACCTGCCCTGAAGATAAGGTCACAGGTAGGAAAACCTCCTCTGTAGCAGCACGTGGCATGCTCTGAAATTGTCCCCCTCACCAGAATGGGGCTGTCAAGAGATGTGGTTTATTGAATGTCATTTATTAACAGTAATTTATTCTGTGATTCTGTCTCAAGAAAGCTCGATCTTGTCCTTCCAAAACTTTCCATATCCTCACTCAAATCCAGTCACAGCTGTTTCAAGGAAGAAACCACAGGCAGAGTTCAGCACCCAGGGGCAGAAGCAAATAGTTCAGGAGGAAATAACAGGGATGCAGCAGGAAACTCCTGAAATGGAGTGGTTCCTGCTGGAAAAAACACATCAGGTGGTTCCCATAAATACCAGCCAGGAAGGAAGAACAGCTGTGAACAGGTGAGGGAAGGGAGGTGGTTTCACACTGGCTGAACCTGAAAATAGTCATCCCCAAAGTACCTAAAGAGGGATGTAAAGCCACCTCAGGAATCAGTTGTCTTTTCCTAGGCTGGATTAGGTCCTTTTGCTGCTCCTTTTCCCTGTACCTGGCTGCATCCTGGCAGTTCTCCTTTTGAGTGAGGCCTGAAGCACATTTAATGTGTCTCAGCTGTTGTGCCTTTCCCTCCCCAATGAATAATGACCCAGCTCTTGCCCTTCTCTGCTGTGCCAGGAACAGCCCTCTCTAACATCT
This sequence comes from Manacus candei, assembly GCF_025592945.1. Lineage (NCBI taxonomy): Eukaryota > Metazoa > Chordata > Aves > Passeriformes > Pipridae > Manacus > Manacus candei. The sequence continues at coordinate 5,146,286 of NW_026138070.1, forward strand.
TTATCTCTTGCCAGTCATAACTTACTGGTCCTGCTGATTTGGCTGCACTGGAAGTGGAAATTATATTGGTTGCATTAGTCCAGTTCTCTTTTAGGGGACTGTATTTCCTCCCCAGCACAGACTGGTTTGCTGTTGTGCCCTTTTAGCTGTTTCTTCTCAAAATACCTTTTTCCCCCCCATGAGTTGGTTCCCAAGTCCCTGCCTGTAGAGCTTTGCTGTCCTAAAATGACTTTGCTCTTCCCCTGCCTCCCTCACAGCCAGCCATGGTAATTCCATTCCAGTTGCCTCCACTTCCCCTCAGTGGGATTCAAACCTAGGAGAACATCTCCACTGGCTTAATTTTTCTTTTTTTTCCATTTAATGTTCAGGGAAAAAAAAAAAATGACTTGTGACACATGTAAAGCACAGGCTGTGCTGTGTATTCCCTAGGGAATCGTGTCATGGAAGTGACTGTCATGTGTACATGGACACTCACAGCTCTGGCACAGGTCCCCAAACCCACAGGGCTGTACACTGGTTATATTATGTTAAAACAATAAGAGCAGCTTTACTACTTTCCCTCCAGCCCTCCCTGTTTATGAGGGGGCTAATAAAAAGGTTCTGTGGGCAATTGTTCCCCGTGGGTCGATTCAGGAGGAAATAAAACTCTTTCTGCTCCTTAAAAAACAAGGGGACGTCAAATAGCTCACAGACATTCCGAGATGGGGCTTGGGGTGGGGGGAATATGAGATATGGGCTGGAAGCAGAAAAACCAGCTTCAATTTAATCAATAGTGTTTAAGGGTCTATAATAAGGCACGGCTGGGGGGAGGTAAGTGGGGAGCACTGATGCTGCTCCCTGAATAATGTGGCAGTTGTCTGGGTGGAACAGCAGCCTGTGTTTTTGTTTAAGCTCAAATGTGAACCAGCTGTGGAGGTGCTGGGAGGCTGTGGGGCCTTTGGCCCTTGCTGGGAGGCAAGAACTGCTGCAGGAGAGCTGGCTGGGGCTGCAGGAGGGAGAGGTGCAGGCTGAGAGCTGCCTGGGTAAGGAACAGCAGCCTCCCCGCAGCAGGATTTTTGTTCTGCCTCTCCCTGTGTTGGTCCCAGCTCCCCCTTTTAGGAGCAATTCCCACTCTTCCAAACTGGATGTGGGGTGCTGTGCCATCAGCAGGAGAGCACTGTCCTATCAAACTGTCCACCCTGTTAATGCAAGGACTGAAGAGGTTAGACTCAGTCAGCCCTTCTCTCCTGGGGGTGTCCCATCACACCTTTAACCTGGAAAATGTGGACTCAGGGCAGACCTTGTGGCTCCAGCAGTACCTGGTGCCACACACCACAGTGCCCAGTAAAACAGTGCTGGAGAGCACAGGACAGAGCCCTGCAGGACTAGAGGAGGAAACCCCCTGGTTTGTCTTCCCAGGTGGATTGGGAATGGTGGTGCTTCATTCCAGTGATGGAACCACAGAATCACAGAACAGTTTGGGTGGGAAGGGACCCTAAAGCTCATCTGATTCCACAGGCAGGGACACCTTCCCCTAGACCAGGTTGCTCAGAGCCTGGAGCACATCCAGGGATGATGATGGAGCATCCACAGCTTCTCTGGGCGGCCTACCTCTTTATTTGCAGCTTGGATACAAAACCTGACCTCACGCGTGAAAACCCGCGGGATTCTCTAGACCGTCTGTGCGCCTTTCCGCCCTCCTGCATTGATCCCACATCCTTTTTTTTTCCCATTTCCTTTATTAACAGGTGGCCAAGCGAGTGGGCAGAGTGCTGTACATGGCAGGCTTCCCCATGGCTTTCCCCCTGCAGCCCCCCGGGCTGAGGCCCCCGGAGCGGGACGTGCCGGCGGCCGAGCTGCGGCCGGCGTCCACGGGCAGCGTGGCCTCTCCCTTCGGCAGCGGGGTCCCTTCCTCTGCCAGCCGGGGCTCCCCAAAGCAGGAAAACGGGAATCCTTCCCTCCTGCCCGGGCTCAACGACACCACGAAACCTCCGTCCTAACTGTGGGATGCCCTCCAGCTGCTTCTGGGACTTTGGGGATCCAGCGGGACGAGCCGAAGGATAAGGCCGGAGCCTCCCCCCCGCCCGCAGCGCGAGACGCAGGAGTGAGGGAGGAAAAGGGAGGTTTTTATTTGGGTTTTTTTGGGATGAATTTGCTTTTTTTTTTTTTTTTTTTGGTTTGGGAAAATCATTAAAAAAAACCACAGAAGAGTTCAAAAAAAAAAAAAAGGGGGAAGGAAAGAAAATGATCCAAAGATGTCCTGAGACAACGCGAGTGAAGAGAAGGATTCTGGAGGATGGCTGCAGCATTCCTGTTCCCTTTCTCGCCCAGAGATGGAGAGCCCTGGACAGGGAAAGAATGCTGTTCTTTGCCTTCAAAGAATCCTGGCTGTCAGGAACTCCTGGGTGTGACTCCAAGCAGGGAAGGGGAAGGGGCTCCGCTCCTCCCAATGGTACTCAGCACCCCTGAGAGCAAAGAAAAAAAAAACCATAAAAAAAAAATCATCACACCAACCACCTTCCCAGATCTCTCCTCCTCCCTGGAAACTGTGCTCAGTTCCTCATTCAGGTGTCTATGCATCTCTAGCGACTTTGAAAACAATACCAAAGACAGACAAAAAAGGAAAAATTAAAAAAAAAAAAAATAAAAAAAGAGAGGAATTAAAAAAAAAAAAAGAAAAAGGAAAAAAAAAGAAAAGGCAAGTTCCCGTCCATGTTTACTTCGTGCGGATGGTACGGCACCGGCGGCTCCGTGCTGGCCCCTTCCCTGGCACAGGGCCCTGCCAGCACACAGGAGAATGGACTCTGCCTGTGCTCCAGCCCTACAGAGGTGTTCTTTTATTTTTTTTTTCCCCCATTAGATGTCTTGTTTCAAAGAGAAGAAGAAGGAGGCAATGTGTGCTTGGGTGGGATGAAGGCTCACAGCCTCCCTCCTCACGTGTCCAACAGACTCAGTTCTACAGCTGGGGTGGGGTTGATTGATTTTTTTTAATTTTTTTTTTTTGTTCCTAGGGTTGGTTTTTGTTCTTCTTTAAAGCCTTGTTACAGAGGTGGATGTAGTTGCACATTCTGGCCTGCTGTGGACCATGAGACAGATCCCTGGGAGGGGGAGGGATGCTGGGGGCTAAAAAACAATGGGCAGAGTTTTTACTACTGTGAATGAGCTGGGAACTCCTGGGGGTGACCTCCTGTGACTTGTACAGTTGTGAACAACAATCACATGTGGTACTTTTCTCTCTCTCTCTCTCCCCTGCCCCTTTTTTTTGTTTGTTTGTTTGTTTTTTGGTTAAACGTTGCACGTGCTGCCGTTTTTTTTCTTACAAAATAGCTTGGTGGTACATTAGCTTCTTTATATTGTAAAAAAAAAAAAGTTTTAAAAAAAAAAAGTCATTATGCATCACATCACGATAAAAAAAATGCTTTCCAGCAATCAATTTAAATAAAAAAAGGAAAACACTTAATTTACAAATGGTACCTGGCTTTAACCAAGAAGTCTCTCTCCTTTTTTTTTTTCCACTGGGGCCATGTGGGTGTTGGTGCTTCAGAGCTGCCACATTTCTGGCCTAAAAACCAATCCAGGGGTTGGTTAACAGCTGCCAGAAGGCAGCCAGCACTTTGCCCAGCTAAGTTAGAGAAAGGAGATAAAGCAACTCCTTTCTCTTTTGGAAGAACAGGTAAGTCAAAACCTTTTCCTTACAGTTAAGACATCACAGTTCTCACCTGTGGAGTTACATCCTCCCATATGAACTCCCATATGGACCTGTCTGAGGATTCAGCCTCAGTCTTGAGGGCTCCTTAGCCCCTAATGAACCAGCAGGTACTTTGGCCCCCTCAGAGCGGGCTTTAAATAATGACAATAATGATTATGATAACAATAAACCCCAAATTATTAATTTCTGAGGTTATCCTCTCTATGGGAGGAAGTATCCGGGTGCAGGCCTGATAATTCCTGTAACTGAAGAAGAAGCAGCTTTCCCTGCCCCTATTCCTGCTGCTAAGGTCCAACAAGCCACAAAAAAATAAAAGTATATTTTATATTTAAATATTCTTTTTTTTAAAAACCATCTTGTCCTCTTGTGGTGTGCAGGGTAAGGATGCCTGAAAGGGCACAGGGAGGCAGTGCCATGAAGGCAGAGCTGCCCCTCTCTGTGCAAGTCACTTGGCCACCCTAAGCACTGACAGACACCTACTGACCTCACTGAATGGTGGCAGAGAAGAATAAATATCATGTATTTACTCCTGGCCTTCTATCTTCTTTAAAAAAAAAAAAAATCTGCATTAAGAAATAATAATGTTCTCAAAAGGCACAGTTAATTTTTAGGAGTGACTCTGTCAGCTGTGCCCTAAGGATACTGAACAGCAAATGCCCTCTATTTCCAGTTTATTTTCCAAAGAAATATGTTTCCTAGCTGCCAGCCTTGCAAACTACCCGTGGTCTCAAGAGAGAAGCTCTTTTTTAATTCCCCAGCAGATCACAAATTGCCCAGTGCCCACCTTGAGCTAAACTGTCCTCCCACTGGCAGCACTCCCAGGGGCAGAGACATAATGAGCTGCATCTGGAGGCTGCCCAGGTGATGCAGGGGTTGGCTTTGAGGCAATAAAAGCCAAAGTCACTGTTTTGGGGTCTCCCAGAACAAAAGGGTGTTCACAGCAGCTGGGACTGGCCCTAGAAAGGGCTGATTTTATGTCCCTGTGGGTGACAGGTACTGCCAGGCTCAGACTGGTCCCTTGTTTTTGATAAGCAAATGTATCCCACACAAATCCAACAGCTAACAAAAAAATGGAAGTGTTTCCTGCATTATTAGTTGTGTCTTTCCTTATTCCTTCCTGCCTGCACAGCCTCCCCAACCCAAGGAACTTCAATGTGAAGTTACCTTCTGTAGCACAATTACAACCAGCTTGACTGAGCTGATAAAAGGCTTCCATTGAAGCTACAAAGCTCTGACACACGCTGTGCCATCCTTAAGACCTTCTTGGCAACAGGGTTGGTTTTGGTGAGTGCCCCAGAGCAAGATGAGGGGTGACAGGGGTGGGTGGTGGAGCAGAGAGGAGGAACCTTAGCCAAGAAAACTTGTACTTCCCTTGCTCAGCTCGCTTAGCAGGAGCTGAAACTGAACCCTGTGCTATTTAAAGCAGCAGATTTTTAATGAGGGCTTTTTATTATCTCTGCTGAGCAGTTTCACTGGCCTTGACGTGACCACAGTTTTATTGTTACCAAAAACATAACTGGTAGAAAAAGCTTGAGAGTCCCAAGTTGTGTCTCCGCCACGTCACTGAGCAAGTCCTCGGTGGCACTTGGGGCTCCCACCTGCCGTGTTCCTGGCTCTTACCCCCTGCTCCAGGTGCTGGAGGCTCAGGGAATCCAGTCTGTAAGGGATCAGCGTGGAGGGGAGGCTGTGAGGGAGCTCAGTCATCATCTGAGAAGGCCAGGTCCTCCACGATGTCCTCCCCGCCCTGGGCGAGCTGTTCCAGGTCGGAGCGTGACATCCCTCGGGGGCAGCTCCTCTGCTTCCGTGGCCCTTGGGAATCCTGAGCACCTTCCCTGCCTTCCTCTGTGGGTAAAGAGAGAGAGAGAGGTGTAAATCCTGCCTTACTGGGAGCCAGCGTGAGGCGAGTCAAGGCAACTCATGACTAATTAATCCCAGACACTCATTAATTTATTGGCGCCTGGAGCGCGGCAGGAGGGCCCTGCAGGGTGCAGGTACTGCACTGGCTCTGAGGTACCTGAGCCCAAACTGGTTCACCTGAGGCAAAAACATACAGGAAGAACTGGGGGGTACAAGACAGGCAGAGCCTCCAAACCTTCATCCCTCTGGGCTCAGCTCAGTCTTCCTCACTGGAGGTATCGGGCTGGGCTTTGAGAGCTGGGCAGGAAGGAGCTGTCACAGGTACCACCAAACCCTTCCAAATGCAGAAGTATTCCCCAAAGAGTGGGGGGCCCAGGTGAGAAACGGTTTCTAGGACCTGCTCATGGGTTGGAAGGGACCCTAAAGCTCAGCCCATTCCTGCCATGGGCAGGGACATCTTCCATTAGACCAGGCTGATCCAAACTGGCCTTGGACAGTTCCAGGGATGGGGCAGACCCAGCTTCTCTGGGCAACCTGTGCCAGGGCCTCACCACCCTCACTGTAAAGAATTTTTTTCCTAATATCTAATCCAACCCTGCCCTAGAGTCAGTGTGAAGCCATTCCCCCTTGTCCTGTCACTCCAGACCCCTGTAAATAGTCTCTGTCCATCTTTCCTGTAGGCTCCCTTCAGGTACTGGAAGGCCACAATTAGGTCACCCCAGAGCCTTCCCTTTTCCAGGTTGTTCCTCCAGCTTGTCTGAGTTCCCCAGCAGGCAGAGAGGGAAAACTCTCCTTCCTTCTCCTTTACAGCGTTGTCAGAACACACACCAAATACCCATCTATTCCTGGTGCTGGGGTTTGGGTGTGCTTGCCAAGCCACAGCCATCTGCCACACTAAATCCATCAGGTTTTGCTCTCTCTTGGACTCTTCTCCCCTCCCCAAACCAGCAGAGAAGCTGCACACAGGCACTTCTGTGGCTGCTCCCCACAACCACACATCACACTCAGAGGCACAGCGAGGAGCAGAGCCTTGGCACTCTGACACAGAGGCCTCAGCAGTGGCACAAAACCCAGCAGAGGAGCCCCACAGCAGCCCCTGGCAGGGCCAGCTTCCCCCTGCTCTGTCAGCTGAGGGGCTTGGCAGGCACAGGCATGGCTGTGGTGGTCGTGGTTGGGGCTGAGCAGGGGATGGAAGGGGAAGATACACCCTCCTCAGCTGCACAAAGCCTGGCTTGGTGTCCAGCACAGCCCTGGTGACAGAGCTGGCAGCCTTCTCATTTAAAGAAAGCCATTTAGAGCTGCTTTCTGCCTTCTCAGAGCACACTGACCCCAGCAGCCTCTCACTCCAACACCCACCACTCGCCAGTTCCAACTGGGCAGCAGCTACTAATGGGCAGGAGTGTCCAGGACTGAGCCCAGAGGCTGGTCAGTGGTTCTATGTCCACACACTGCCCAGTGCAGAAACCCCCATGGATGCAGGGCCTTGGACATGGTCTCCTGTCAGTCCTGCCCAGGGAGGAGCTGCAGGTGAAGGGTTACCCTGTGCAGCACCCCATGCCCCAAGCATGGCTCAGATAAAAGGGGACGTGCACCCTGCACACCCCACGTGTGTGTGACCTGCAGGGAGCCTCCAAGCAGGGTCTGTGATCTCCAAGCAAGGCTTCTGTACCCCTGTTGGGCTGGGCTGTACTTGGAGTCTGTTTGAGCCTCGCTGCAGGAGGCCCCTGAAAAGAGATGAAAGGGACTGGAGGCTTGTTAGAGCGAGGCCTGAAAAGATCTTAACCCCTTCTCTCCTTGGTGTAACTCAGAACTGCCAGGTCTCCCTGCCCAGGGTGTGTGTCTGTGTGTGAAGTCCCTCCTGGCACTCTCAGCTCACAAGAGCAAAGGAGCCTTCAGGCACCAGTGCTGTCAGGAATTCCCTTCCCCTCTGCCCAGCTGCTCCACTTACCATCTGACTCACTGTCCTCTCCCAGTTCTTCCTCGTCCTCCTCGATTTCATAACTTCCTTCTTCGTCATCATCATCCTCACCATACTCCTTGCTGCTCTCTTCTGAGCTGTCATCTGATGCCTGCTTGGCTTTGCCTTTACCTGCAAGTATTTTCACCATGTAAATGGAAAAGTGAGGAGCAGCACACGTGCAGGGAGGACATTGAAAGGGCAAAGAGCTCAGGAGTGCCAGACACACACCAGAGGGGATGTTTCTCCACATTTCTCACACCTGTCTCCCCAAAAGCCACATCTCTCTTGCACCACAGGCTTGGAGAAGGATGGATTTAATTTCAGAGGCACCTGCTAGAGGCCAGGAAAGAGTCAAAGAAATCAGCTCAGAACCCACAGCAGGGTTTTACTGCTAAAGCCCAGGATTTGCTGCTACCTGGTACTTATGGAGCACCACTGGCACAGCAGCCAAGTGTTCATCTTGGATCTGCCTGCCCTGCTCAGAGAGACAGGAAAGCTGGACAGACAGAGGAGTACAGGGAGAAGAAATGAGCCTGCTGAAAGGAGAGGGAATAAATCCCACAGCTGAGACCAGAGAAGGGCTGGTTCTACTGAGAGATGGTGCCTGTGTCACACCCACCTCCACCTTCCATGGTTAGTGCAACCAAGCACAGGGGTAGATTCTGGTTCAGGGCATCCTTGTAAACCTCTCTTAACTTTGTTCCCTCTGTTAGTCACAACAAAAGTGTCTAGGCACTGCTGCTGAAAATTCCCTCTGCAGATGGCAAGCCAGGTCCAAGGGAGCCTGGCAGGAAGGGTTAAGACCCTCTGGGTGCTTGGCCTGTGGGAAACCCATCCACTTCTGAGCCTCTGGACCCAGATTTCTACTCATGCTGGGTTTGCTGCAGTGGGGGAGTGCCTCTCCTCTCTCCCTCCTCAGGGCCCTGAATGCCACCAGGCTTTTAAATGACAGAACACAAGTTCTGTACAGAGGGAGCAGCAGAACCAGCTGCTTCTTGCCTCCTTCCAGCCCTGAGCTTACAAACTGCTCAAGAAGCTATTTATTCACAATTCAGACCCTGCTTGGAACCCGCCTGTACATCTTTCTCACTCTGTGGTCCCTGGGCCACACCACGGCGCCTGATCTTTGTCCCACCCTCCCTGCCCAGCAGCTGACCTATGCAACTCACTGAACTGGAGACAGAGCCATCAATAAGCTGGCTGCCAGCATTCCCAGCTCCCTGTCACCACCCTGTCTGCTCTGCTCTCACCCATCTGTCAGCTCTGCCAGCACAGTTCCCCCTGAGGGATGGGAAGCCACATCCCACGGCTGGAGCTCCCAGGCACTGCGAACCCTTGCTCCACAGGAGGTGGACTGCAGTGCTGCCCACTGCACCCCATCACGGTGATGGGCACCTGAGCAGCTCAGGAAACAACCCAGGGCACGCTCTCATCCATCAAACACCAGCCAAAGCACCAAGAGATCCAGCAACCAGCTCAGCCCAGAGGATACAGGAAACCAAGTGTGGGCAGGGATTGGGTCATTCCTACCTGCTGTGACACAGGAATTTACTGAACTTCCCCAGCCTCCCCTCACACACAAGCCCCAAATTCCACCTCCTGAGGCACAAGTGCATCAGTGAGACCCCAGAAGACAGCAGGGAAACACTTCTGCCCCCCTATTCCTCAGCTGCCAACAGGCCACAGCAGGAATTTTCCCCCTGAGAAAGGGCCACGATTCCTCTGGTAGGAAATGAAAAGGCCTGCCCTCTCCCTCCACACCCCTGGCCCCCACCAGTCTGGCATTAAATTGATGTAATATGATTAGGCGAGGGATAAATGAAGAAACCTGTTCAAGTTCATTAAGGCTCAGCAACACCTAATGTGGACAGATCACTCATTACTGCCAGGCCCGGGGAGACGCTCCCTCCTCGCCTTTAATTGCCTCATGACGAGGCAGCCCAGCACCTCTCCCGAAGCCATTAATGATTTCCAGCCTTGCCTTTCCTCCCAGAGATCCAGCTGGTAAATGAGAGGAATGCAGGTACCTCCCCACCCCCACACAGACTGATCAATCCACGCTCTTTCTTCCCCAGCTCCTCGTTCTTTCCTGCTCAGGGGGTTCCCAAAATGTGCAAACTGGTTTCCTTCCCCTCTTCAGGCCTTGCAGAGACCCCAGCCAGGGAGTCTCTCCATCCTGCCAAACCCATTCCAGAGGGCATCTTGTCCTGATGTGATGGAAGAGTCTGCATCCACCACCTTCCCTGCTCCCTTGGGGAGGATGCCAAGGGTGTGTGATCCTGCTGAAATGAGCAGGGAGCTTTCAGCTCCACCAGCACAAGGTAAGGGGAACCTCCCCTAGATCCACGACATTAAAAAACAATTGCAAATTCATCCCTTTCCCTGCTGCACCAATACACTGCTGCCATTTCTTCTGGGAGTGGCAGCACCACTGCCAGGTGGAGGCCAAAAAAGGAACCACCAGAAACAGCCAACAGGCAGCATCATCTCCTTAGGAGGACCACAGTGGATCCTGATCCAGTGGGCAAGAGGCTTAAAGATCCCCATGACACACCAGTGCCACAGTTACTTCCACAGCACCAACATGTCCTGGGTCAGGTCTCTCCTCATCTCTTTTCAGGGTCAGCATCACTGGGCATTCTCAACTGCACTCCCTGTTTTCCAGCTAAACTTTTTTCCCTGTCCCATCCAGAGTAGTCTTATCTCCCTGCCTAGATTTCTGCCATGAGCTGCTCAACATGCCTCTCTTGGAAGCAGTTTGAGGCTGATCAAGATGAACCAAAGTCCTACCATTGCCCCAGACTCTCCTTTTGACTCTTTGGAAGAGAGGAGATTGTTATGCCTTCAATCTCACAGGTAAAGAAGAAGCAAAGACACAGGCCACAGCAGCTGCAGGGCCTCCCAAATTCCCTTGCATCTGGCCACCCAGGAAAACAATGCCCACAAAACACAGGGAAGTGCAGCACTGGCTTCTCTGACAGTCACTGAGTGCAGAGCCTGGCTGGGAACATCTCACACCCCACACAGAGCAAGAACAAGAGCTCATTGTGTGCGTCTCCCAAGACACAGATGCTTTTCCAGCCTCCCTGTTCCCTGTCCCTTGCCCACTGTGGAGTCACACCACTGCCAGAGGGGACTTCACCCTGTGCCACCACAGCTCCACTGCCCCCACCCAGCGCCTGGGGATTCATGTGGGGCTGAGCACAGTTGCTCCTTGAGATGGAATATGCCTTCAGGGCTGCTCCCTGCCTCCAGAAAACACCCTCCTAAGAACAAAGGCTAAGGAGAGATGGCTGGACCAGGAATGTTGGAAGGCCAGGCCCATCACTGGCACTGCAGTGCTGGTGCAAACTCAGACTACACAGCACAGCTGTGGGAACTAAACAGAGCAGGGAGAGCCCTTGGATATCACATGGATCTCAGACCTCACTCTGTCACAGTGGATGGCAGACCCTCAGAGCTGCCAGAGCCTCATGCACAGACGTCACAGCACAGGCCCGGGGTAAAGCCACGCCTAACACGTGGATTACAAACCCTTCCCCCTTTTATGCTCCCCTCCCATTCTTTGCCAGATCACCTACAAAAATTCCTCTGACTTCAGCCTCAAGCCATCAAACTTTTCCAACCTGTTCTTCCTCCTGTGCCACAGATGCCTGTGAGGAAGAGGACGCTCGCTGGTTCTGTGGCAAGTCTCAAGGTTTATCCTCACTCCTTACCCTGGGCACAAGTTGTATGAATGACAACGCATTTAGAAAACCTGGGACATCCCAAACATTCCAAATGACAAAAAGAACATCCAAGTTTATCCTCCAACTCTGTGGTGAACTTCTCAGGCAGGTTCCACAATTTACTGTGGCCCTCTCGTGGCCACAGCCAGAGGGTGACATCACCCACGTTCTCCAGGTTTTCTTGGCTTGTCAAGAATACTTGGAATGTCAGTCACCATAAAATAAATAAACCAGAAGTTCATGCAAGGAGAGGATCAAAGATCCTCCTGCTGGTAGCCAGCCCCTATGATGTACAGAACCTGTCCAGCCAAACATCTCTTGGTTTTTGGGCTCTCAGGTTGAGGTCAGTGTGTGTGACAAAAGCAAGGTGCCAAGGGGATGAGAGAGGTCATGCACAGGAAAAGATTAATGCAGGACTAAGGCTTTAAAATGAGCTGGACTGACAAAGGAGAGAAAGATAAAAGCCTCTCAAACACCATCATCCTGTGCTCTCCCTCCCTCCCAGTGTATCTTTTGAACCCACCATGGCCATACTGACCCACATCATATGGAATTCTGGACAAGGAGAAGTCAAGCCCAGCCCCAGCCCTGTACCTTTTACAGAGAATCCACTGTTCTCCTCATCAGAGTCACTGTCCATCTCGAAGAGGTCCTTGAATTCCTTCTTATCTTCCTCCTTTCTTTCATCGGGCTTCTTGCGCTTGATTTCTGGGAAGTTCAAGTCTTCAAGCTGGAAAAAAACCCAAACCAACAGTAAGAACAACCTTAATTTGTACTTTTAAATATAAAATGCAGTGTTTAAACACAGGACTTGGCTTTGCCCAGCCTGCCAAGACCAGTTGGGTCTGCCTGCTGCCAACTGGAAGAGCCACAGATCTGTGAGCTGGTCACAAAGGTGACTGATACACACAAAGCACTGCTGCTCTATTGATCTTTACCTAATAAACTACTTTTGCTAATGGACCCTCTACTGCTGGTACCTTAGCAGGGATAAAAATGCAAGATATCCACGAAGAGCTGGCTGCAGGATCTCTGGACTGAAAGCCACGCAAGCCCAGTGAAGCTCAGGAGGCAGCACAATCAAGACAGACTGTGCTGCTCCTCTCTGCAGCAGGAGTTCCACCAACACCAAAAGCTGTGACAGCTCCACCAAGGCTGCCTTTCTGGGTGCAGATTTCAGCACGGTCAGATGGCAGGGATGCTAAAGGTCTGCCTGCACCCCCATCACTCGCCCTCGTGGAGGATCAATGGGCCAAGAGCCCCCTGCTGCAGCCAGCCAATATCAATGCCATTAAGCACTTGCCATTGACACCACCTCACTGCTCTTTACACCTCTCCGGAGGGGGATTAGGGGGAGGATTTACTCGCAAGGGCTCAGGCCAGCAGGGCAAAGATAATCAGAATGCAAATTAAATCCCAAGTGCTCTGGGAACATCAGCTGCCCGCTGCCCTGCCTGGCTGCACACCCCCTGGGAAGCACTCAGGCATTAGCACACATTAGCTTGCTTGGAAACATTCACCCCTCGAGTAATAACTCATTTGCTCCCCTCTACCCCCCAACCCATCAGACCACCCCTCAACACGCTCCTCCTCGACCACTTCAGCCCTCCTGAGAGCTTCTCCCGACGGGAACAGCAGGGAAGCACAGCCTGTGTGGAAGGGCAGCTCTCAGCAGAGAGAGAGAGAGAGAGAGAGAGAGAGGGAGGGAGGACTGGGATGGGGAGGGGAGACAAGGGAGATGGAGATGTGCATTTGCTCCCGCAGCCAATTCCAGCAATTTCTCCCAGCCTGTTTCACGGTTATGGTCCCCAGCTGGGCAATATTGATCCTGGGAGCTGAGCACTTACAAGCAATAACCTGCAGCACCGGGATGGAAAGTCAGGAGCTGGTCAGAGAAGGGGAGAGGGGAACGAATCACCGACCACCATTTGCAGGGGCCTAATTTTAAATCATCTCCCCACCTACTCTTTTTTTCCCCCACTGTGAGAGGCCTCTGCTCCCACTGGCCCTGCTGGGCTGTCTGTGCTGGGAGGGTGGGTGAAGGGAGCAGCACAGGGCTGGCTTTCCAAAACTGCAGTCATTCCATGCCAGAGAGGAGACTTGGGAAGCAAAATGCAGCAAGGGCAGTGATCCAAAGGCACTGCCAACCAGCTGCCCTCAGCTGACCCAGTGACAGACTGCCACCATCCTCTATAGAATCACAGAATGGTCTGGGCTGGAAGGGACCTAAAAGATCTCATTCCACCCCCTGCCATGGGCAGGGACACCTTCCACTAGCCCAGGTTGCTCCAAGCTGGCCTTGAACACTCCCAGGGATGGGGAGTCCTCAAGCCCAGCAAGCTTGAGGCAGAGGGGTGAAAACATTTTCCATAGACCCCATTATTTCTGGTGGACACAACAGCCTCATGTGCTGGCAGCGTGTTCAGCAGGGAGCAGAGGCTGTTAGTCCTGTGTTGGTCTTTGTTTTCACACTGCCTAGGAAAAGTCTCCATTTCCAGAGGCACCCTACAGTTTTGGGTGACCATCAGTACTGGCTGAACTCAACCTGAGCATATTACAAAGGACCTGGTGTTGAATCCTGCTGAGTTGTGCTACCTCCAACTTTGAGACACCACAGGACTGCACCTCAAAATAAAGGCACCCAAACCCCTGCTTGCCATGGAGTGATCACAAAGCAAAGGAATGAGGCTTGTACTGAGCCACAGCTCACAGATACGGGCTGTGTTCATCACACACAAGCAGTAATTAGGTAATTTGGGGGCCAGTCTTTTAATCCCCAGCTAGAGGGTTACTATCTACTGAGCCTCACGAAGCCGATTAGTCCACATCCCATTAAAAACCATTGGGAAAAGCAAATGGAATGGGCAGACAGGGTCAGTGTTGTTATATAAGGCAGGGCTGCAGCTCAGAGCAGCTGAGAGACAGCCTGATCTTTTTTTTTTTTTCCCTGTTATTATTTTTTCCCCCCCAATGGCTGCTAATGGGACATGGATTTTCCCAGCCCTAATGGGCCTCATGGTGTTCACTCTCCTGCTGGGGCTCACAATGCTGCATCATTAAACTACCAGTCCCCACTGAGGCACACAACAGCCCCATTCACCAAGCAGAGATGCCAGGCAGCCACGGGCCTTTCCAAGACTCTGACTCCAAATTCTGCCTCTCTCTGCAGTCTATCTGCTCAGCCCACTTTCTGCAACAGAAAACAAGCCCCTGTCACTGCCTTTCACACTTCCCCTGGTTTCTTGAGCCTTGCTATATGAAAGCAATGTCCTTCTCCACCTCAGCTGGTCCTGGACACCCCAAGGAGCTCCAGCTCCCCTCCTCCACTTAATAGAATACAGGGGCTTGTCTGCACTGAGGGCTGATCTCTCCCCTTGTGAAAGCTGCTTCAGTACCAGGAAGGTGTCTAATCACACCAGCAGGGCCAGTTTTGGGCAGGAGATTAACCCCACTCACAGCCATCACTTCTCACTGTTTCTTAGCCCTCCCTCCCAATTTCCTCTCTGCAAAGGCCACATTCTTTGCCCAGCACACAGCGTGCTTTTTGTTCCCTCTGCATGGCTGCCCTGGGGATTTTCAGCCTCCTGCCCTTCTCCCAGCCTGCTCTACAGTACTGAGCATTTGTAGGATCTCCCAGGTCTCCTACCACGCCCTGGGACTCGTCTGGGAGCCAATCATCCTCATGTCCCATCGATTATTTTAATTGTTCCCCAGCATACACTGGAGACACCAATTATATCTGTTTCCTGCTGCCTGGCCAGGAGCCTGGCTCAGCCACTTTCATTGCATTAGCATCGAGACAGCTTTCCTTTGGACTCCTAATGGAGCTCCCACCCCCTCCTCCTGCATCCCGGAGTGGCCAAGGAGCCTTCCCTTGGGCAGGAGATGTGGGAAATGGTTGTCTGGGCACTTCTGTCCAGACAGCAAGGCCCACCTCACAACCAGCCACCCCCACCATGGGTGCTTACCACCCTGCTGCTGCCAGGACGTGGCTCTTGTCTTCCCATGGCACAGATGATGCCCAGTAAACCAGGGGTTTAGCACTTACCCTTTCTTTGCCACTGATTTCCAGTTGTATCTCCTTCTCTCTCAGCTTCTTCCACTGAGTGTAATACTTGGTCAGAGGTGTCCCCTCCTCTTTGACCTGCTTCTCCCATTGTTCCTGGGGAGAGAAGGGGGTACAAATTTAAAGGTTTTCAAAGCACTTTTCCATTTTGGCAGACACAGGGAGTCAAGAGCACAAGGTTAAGATCCTTTCCCAAACCACACTTTCCCAGCTTATGGGTAGAAGTTGGCAACCACAACTAAGAATGCAAGGAGGGCTAAGTGTGACTTCAGCCACAGTTATTTAAGCAACCACTGAGCCAGAAGTGGTTGTGACTGACAGCTCTCCTTAGGCAAAGCAATGCTTGAGCACTGCAGGGAAACCAGAGGAAGCCAAAAGCTGAAAGGGACAGGTTGGACAATGAAACAGCTTAATAATGTGATGCCAAAGCACAGGACACCAGTGGCACTGAAGGACAGCATGGAGTCCTCACAAAGGAGCATCCATGGTGGTTTATATGATGGAAGATCAGACTGTTTCAGCGTGAAATGTGGGTTCCCAGATTCCTATTTCTGCCTTCTAGGCGAGGCCTGATTCTCAGAGTTGCTGAGAACTCACAAAAGGTTCTCCTAAAATGAGTCAATGCCCCCTGGGATCCACTGTTACTCTCCTGGCCTTGAACATTCACTTCTGCTCTGGCTGCAGTGAGAAGATGCCAACAAAGAAGTCAAGGCAGATGATGCAGCTGCTGTACTGGGAAAGGAACTACTTCAGCTGAAACTTGAAGGGAGGAATAAAAAAGGGACAGACCAGAGGATCTGTCAGGACCAAATCTCTATTCCCTGCTCCTTCAATGAAGGCATCTGATCACCTGCTCAGTCCTTGCTTTTAATTCAGGAAAACATCACACGAGCTCTTACAAGCTCTAAGTACCAAAAATGTCTGATTGCCTGTTCCCCCTGTTCCACAGCCAAGTGTTTATTTTTGAAACAAACATTCCCCTGCAGGGTCTTGGACTCATCCCAGCCTGGAGAGAGCAGAGCATGAAGAAGTGCAGAGCCTGTTTTCCGCTGCCCAAGCGGGGAGAATAAGGAGGTGCAGACACCCTGACTGGTGGGAAGCCAATTAAATGGTTAAAAATTCCTTTATGCTTCAATCATCTGGCATGTCAGTGCTGAAAGGGGGTGCTGCTATGTCATATTAGAAACATTCTTCTTAACCTGCCAACATCCCTTTACTAAAAACCCCCACAGAACTGTTACCTGGATCACCACAGAGCCCAGAGGCTTTGCATTACCCCACAGTAAAAAAAGTCAACCTAATCTAAGCAGAAAGATATGACATATAGTAAGTAGGAATTGAAACAGGCAGAGGAGGAAGGGAATGAGCAACAGGAATAAAGCTTAGCATAGATACACCCAAAGGTCAGCACAGATCCAAAAGGAGTATCCTGAATCTAGGGCTGGGAAAACTCCAGAGCTCTGTATGGGCAGCTGTGTGTACACAATGCTCCTCACCAGGGGTGAGAATGAAAAGCCAGACCATCCTCACAGCAGAAAACACGGCAGCAGCTTAAATATTCTTCAGCAGATCTCAAATCAACTGCTCCTGGGGAGCTGAGCCCCAAAAGGAGGGAGCTGTGGGGTGGAGGCTGCAGGCTGTGAGCCAAGGCATGGGGAGAGGGTTGGCTGAAGAGCAGGACTGTGCATGGACAGCAGCACAGAGCCCCCAGCTCACGCCAGGAACCAAGCACTCAGTCTGTGCTGTGAAGGGAAATGCACCAGCCTACACCAGGTCCTGATTTGGCCCATCCCTGGGAGGGAAGTGGAGGTGACCTGTGGTCTCTGCTGCTGGTACCAGGCGCTGAGCTCGGCAATCAAACACCACCCAGCTCCAACAGCACATTTATGCACCTGCAACAGGCACCATCCACACTGCACCGAGCCAAACACTCCCTTTCTGGGAATCTCAGGCCCAGGCTCCCAATCCCCCTCCCCCAGGACTGTTTGTAGCATGTCTCCAGGTCTGCAGGGCTGGTGCCTGTGTCTCCTCCCCAGCAGCACGGCCGATGTGCCAACACCAGCCTGCAGACCCAGCACAGCTTCCCTGCCCACCCAACCCACCCCTCTGGCCAGAGCAGCAATTCCTGAGCAGCACAAAGGCACCCAGCTTATAGATTGGGCTCTGCTTGTGCTGCCAGCTGTAATCAGGTGATTTGTTGAGGCTGCTTGGTATGGACAGCTTCTGAGAAAGGCTCTTCTTACAGAGAGGGAAGTGTTTGTTCTGCCTGATACAGCTCTTTTGGTTTGCAAGTGTGCTGGAACCCAGAGATAAAAAAGACCATTAAAACAATCGCATTTGTCTAGTCAGAACACCTCAGTGGGAATTTTGAGAGAGGGGATGCCATCCCACCCACTTTAACCTTTTGGAATTCTCCTTCTATTGCAGCTTTTGCATCGCTGTGCTGTCAGGGGACACCCCGCATGGACTAAGCCCTGCACAGCAACAAAAATATCATCCTGCACCCTCCAGAAAAGCTTTCAATCTGAGATGTGAGATGGGGATGAACCAAGAAGATCTGTAAATCCCACGGAAAGGAGGCAAAGCTTTCCACCAGCTCACTCCCTCACCTCCCCTTTCATGAAGCGTGACAGCCTGAGGGGCTGCACTGCTCTCAAAACGAGGGGTCCCCAGCTCAGCACAGGGGTCTGATGGGGAGCCCAGCACATACTGCAGGTCCTTCTCCTTCCCTGCATCTTCCCCTGCCAATCCAGGGCCCACACCAGTGCAGAGGAACCAAAAATCACAGCAGCACATTAAGCATCTGGATCAAACTTCAGCTGCAGGCTCCACTTTTCTTGGCTCCCTCTCATAAAGACCTTAATTATTATAGTAACCTATTAGCACTGTGCTCTCAAAAAAAAAGCACTGGCTCTTCATTCTTAACAATGACAATAAAAAAGTAAAGTTCTCAAAATAATAAGGACGAAGTCAATGCTGTGGGGTTGGAATGTTTAACTTGACATGGAAGGACTGTGGAAGGATCCCTCCTCACATCCCAGGAACTGTGGTATGGAGGGACATGCACACCAGATGTGTTCAGCCTAAGTTCAATCCCCAGGGACTCTTTGAAAGAGTCCCTCAGGTAAAATCCCCCTTTCCAAAGCACACCCACCACTCTGTAATTCCCCATGACAGCCACATTTTGGCACATTGCCGAAAGAATTAGCTTAGAATTTAGACTTCCACAGTGGAACAAGGACAAATGCATGGGAAAACCAGAGAGCATTTGCTTTCAATTGCTCCTGCTGGCAAGGGGGACATGCACATACCTCCCCTTCCCTCAGCCCTCCTTCCCTTCCCTTCCCTTCTCTGGCAGTGTTTGCTCAGGAGAGGTGCCAATGCCCCACACAGCTTGGAAACAACCCAGACTTCGAGGGACACTCCAAATCCTTTTGGGAAGCCCAGCCTCCATAGGAGCTTTAGCCCTTCTTGGGAATCTACACCATCTGCTTGCAAAGGTGTAAGGGGGAAACACAGGCCCAGCCTGGGTTCTGGGCACAAAAGATAAGCCACTATGGCTTTTCCACCCCACAGAAGTGCTGAGTGGGCTGTTTCCTCTGCTCCCAGGAGCACTGATATCCCAGGAAATGAAGGGAAGGCTCCCTCCTCCCACAGGACAACACCACAGTGGTGCAGAAATGCAGTTTGCACAGGCAATCCTGGCGTCCTCCATGAGCAGCACTTCACACTTCACTCTATCCCTTGAAATGGCAGAACAGCAGTCCCCAAACCTGCCTGGCAAACTGGTGTCCTTCCCTTAACCAGCCTCCTTTACTCAAGGCAGGTGCCTGTTGATGCCAGTTCAGAGCCAGCCCCTCCTGATTCACACTGATGTCACCCAGACATCCCTGGGAAAGCAGGTGCACCAACCAGGAGACACCCAGGCAAGCAAGACGTTAAAATAATCATTTGGTTCTTACACAAGGCACTGCAGCCAGAGCTGCTGGGAAAAGCAGACAGTGGCAGAGTTGTTGGAAACCCTGTTTTTGTTTAGCTAAAGACCTTCCCCAGCTCATCCATTTCGTGGAGAGCCCGGGAGGTTGAAATCTCTGCCTCTGCAGTGGGTGGGTGGTCACAGCACTGCCCACAAAAATACAAACCAACAAACCCCAGACTGCCTCGCTCCAGACGGGACACAAACCAGCCCAACCCAGACTGGCATTTACAGAACCAAAGACTGCTTAGTCACGTCAAACCCAGTCCCACCAAACCCCTTCATCCCAGAATAGCACTGCTGTGTCCTGGCACTGATATGCCAGGATTTCAGTGGCTGATCTTCCTGCAGTCTCTGCCCCTCAGTGTCTGCAGACACATTAGTCTGCACTGCACTGCTGCTCCGTGCTCAGCTCCATGCCAACGGGTGGAGCTTCCAATGATGCAGAACTCCAGACTTTCCAATAAACCATGTGGCCACAGAGACTGCTCTGACCCGTCAATCACCTTGCAGACAGAGATATTTTCACCTCCCTCCTGCCAGGCAAGGAAGAGCCAGTCTCCCTACTTCCTCTCACAGAGAGGACACACACAGCTCACCCGTTATCAGGCTTGCAGAGGTGGCAGAATCCCCCCAACACTTTGGGCACCTTCCTCATCAGGAATGGGATGATGAAAGAAAACGTCCCAGCAAAGGCAATGCCCCAGCAAAGCAAGGCATTTCCATGCCATGTGTGTGCTTTACAAACAACAGAAGGATACAATTTATGGGCTGTGTTTTCCATGAGGCTTTTGGCTGCTCAGCCTTGCCGGGGCTCGGTTGTTTGTGAACATCTGCCCCACCGTTTCCAGGATCTCCTCCTCCTCCTCCTCCCCCCGCTGCCACAAGCTCAGCCCAGCATCCAGAGCCTGGCTGCCTTTCCAGGAAGGCCACATGGAAGCAGCAGGACTCACCACAGCCTCCCTGCTGGCCACGCCGAAGGCGGCTCTCTGGCGCTTGCCGGAGATGTAGGCAGAGTTTTCCTGCAGCTTCTCCAGGAGCTGCCGGATGGGCCTGCAGTAGTTGGCAACCTTGCACTCCTTCAGGAAGGATTTCAGCTGGGAGGAGGAAAAGGAGAGGAAGAATGAAAGCAATATGGGAGTTTTCATAAACAGCAAAAAGAAAAAGCATTTCCCACCCGCAGTGACAGCACGGGGCATCTTTTCCCTTTAATTCATCCCATATTTCAGGGCATCACCCAGATCAGGCCTGGGGGTCCTGCCTCCCTGGGCTGGGAGGGTGCAAAGAGCTGCAGTGATGGGCCAGATGTTTCTGTGTTACCCACAGCAGGGGTCTTGCTCAAAACCAGCTCTTCTACACCCTGTAACACTACTTTGTTCTGAAAAAGATGGATCAGTGGAGTTCAAGCAGCCAGGAGGAAAAAGTCTGTGCTCTTGGGGCTTCAACTTCCAGCTGCTGTTGCAGTTACAACAGCTCTGTCTCCTGCTCTGTCACATAATGAGGAGGACTGTGGACCAGATGCATGAAGACCAGGAATAACAGTGGATACTAAATGGCCAGAGGCCTAGGGAAGCCAGGATTGGAATGGGGAAAGCTGTCTGTGGGGAACATCAGTTGATATTGGGATGGGAATATCAAATACAGTGGGCTGTGGGTGAGGCTGATGGCTGGGACTGAAGGCAGAGTTTGAAAAGAGGTTTAAAATTGGGGTGGGGGTGTGTGTGGGCTGGGAGTAAGGGCCTTTAGCATCCTTTGGTGGGAAAACTTGGTGCTGCTCCAGGTGGGTCAGGACAGAGTCAGCAGGGCTGACTCTGGCTCCATGTCTGAGTGCACCAACCCGGCTCCAACTGGCACCACTGACTTTTCAAGGGTTCAAACCCATACCCCCACCACATAAAAATCTACAAAATAACTCTCCAACACCACTGCACTGCTCTGACACCTCCAAGATAAAAGCTGAGGCAGCAGTGGATGCTCCTGATGACAGAATGAAAGATGGGGGTGTCCACATTGACTCATGCCTTGAATTCCACTTTACTACTCTGTCTGCTAACAGTTTTCACCAACTCCAAGACAAGCCTCTGGAGTGCTGTCCAAATTCTGCAGGTCAAGCTCTTTGCTAGACCCATATATAAATACACACACACACACACACACACTACACAGACACTTGATTTAGAGAAAGAGATCCAATAAGGCAAAAGAAAATGGTTAACCACAATGGAACCTTCATCTCAGCTGGGGCCTGCAGATGCTATCATGATAGAGATAAAAGGTTTCCAGTCAGCAAATACATTACTGCCTCCCCTACTCATGGCTTCAAATGTTCTGCCTCAAAAGACAGAACTGGGGGAAGGATGAAGATGTCTCCCTCCTGTGAAGCCTTGGCTTGATCTTACATGCCAAGTGGGGAGGTATTAAATGTTAATCAAGAGGTGACAGTCACACCCAGCCCCTCTCTGCCATGGCACTGCTCTCCTGATGGGTATGTTGCTGCAGGACCTGCTGTCTGTGACACACATGGAGGATCTCCCCCATTAACCAGCAGCAGGGGCTTCCCTTGTCCCTTTATCCCCAGCACACACCCACCTGCCATCACACAACCATCTCAGAAAAATGGGATTTAAAACAGAGACCTTCCCTGCTTTCCACAAAGCACACAGCCCATCAAACCAGTACAAAGAAACCATCAGCAAAACTATTCTCCTGCTGACGAAGCCTGTCCTACCCTCACTCCCCCCCTTTCTAAAATATTTATTTTTTTATAGGTGCTGCATATTTATCTCCACTGAGAGATGCATTTGTCATTCGATTTATCTCACTTGATCCCCACAGCTGCAGCCCCAGATCCATTTCATCCGCTGCCACATACATTATCATTTTTCTTCCCTTGCAGAAGTGTCACCAGAAATCCTGCGAAATCTCAGGCTCTATCAGTGCAGTTTGGTGCTGTGTGTTTGCTCTCACAGCCCCCGTGCTTCATTTCTGCTTCCCCCCCCTCCTCCTCTCTCCCAGCCTTGCAATCCCTCACAGTCCCACCACTATCTGCCACAGATATTAATGAAACGTAATGAGATCTCAGTCCCGTGTTAAGAGGCAGGGAACACAACCAGGGAGGTAAAAGAAGATAAAGGACAGAGAGAGAAAAAGGGTCTGTGTATGCCTTTTCCCGCTCTGCCAAATATAAGTTATATCTTTCCAGAATAAAAGCAGTCAGGACATAAATGTGTGTGGATATATGTCATTAAGATCTCCCACCCCAGCTAAGCAGCTCTGTGATTAGTGGGATTGATTCTGTCTAACTGCCAACCAAAGGTTTACACCAGCAGAGACCACAGCAAAACCCCAGCTCCTCTTACTGTAAGTGATGCAGGAAACTAGAAATGATCTGAAGCGGCTGGGCACGTCCTGCAGGGAACCCAAATCATGCCCAAACCCCTGCTCACAAAAAGCAGGAGGAGTATTGAACTGGGGACAGAATGAGCAGCAGCAGGAGTGGCTGCTGGCAAGGCAGCCCAGCACCTCCTGCCCTTCTGTCTCGCTGCAAGCCAAGCCTGGATTGTGCCATCTCCTGCCTCCACCAGCACTGCCTACCCCTCAGCAGTGCCAGTTTTTCCCCCCTCTAACTTCCCACCTCTGCTCTGTGATGCCTGTCAGGGCTCTAGAGGAGGGAGGAGGCTCTTCCAAGCATCCAGAGGCTCTGCACTGAGCTCCTCACCAGCCCATGGAGGCAGTGACCACCATGGGGTCGCCCAAGGGGCAAGAACAGCAGCTTTGAACCATCTCCTGTCCCCCCCGGGCTCTCCTTTCCTTTGATCTGCCGGGGGTGCTTCCTGCCTTCCAGGCAAGGAGGAGGTTGGAAAGTTGAGTCTGAAGGTAGTTCAGCCCAGCTTCTCCCAGACCCACTGACCAGAGGAGGAGGAGGAGGAGGAGGAGGAGGAGGAGGAAGGCAGCCCTGGCCAGCTGGAACGCAGCCCCCGCGCGACGGCGCTGAGAGAAGCGTGAGCTCACCAGGGAGGGAGTGTCAGGACAGATGGATTTTTACAGTTAACTGGAACTGCTCCAGGAGAAAAGCCTCTCCCCCCTCCCCAGGCCTTCCCGAAGGCTCCGAGATTTTGGGAAGCTAAACCTCAAGCACCCCAGCCCGGCAGACGCCACGAGGCTGCGGTTAGTGGCAGCCAAAGAGGAACCCGATAGCATCAATCCTCTGCAGGAACCCAGGCTGGTCCCAGGGTGTGTTTGGAAGCCACGAGGTGCTCGGTGCCAGAGGGCCATCAGCCGCTTCTCACTCCAGCCAGAACATCGGCTCCGACAGCTCCGATGCTCCCAATAGCTGCTGGCTGGGAGGAGAGGGCCTTGTCTGCTGCCAAAAAAGTGAGGAGCACGCACAGCCAGCGAGCACAGGAGCTGCTCTGATGCACAGAGAGGG
The DNA here is from genome assembly GCF_025592945.1 of Manacus candei. Taxonomy (NCBI): domain Eukaryota; kingdom Metazoa; phylum Chordata; class Aves; order Passeriformes; family Pipridae; genus Manacus; species Manacus candei. Next base: position 5,169,990 of record NW_026138070.1, read on the forward strand.
CCTGTCAGCTCACATTAGCCAAGGCAGCCCCTGCCAGCCAGCGCTGGGCCGTGCCAGGCTGGCGGCCCTGGCCAAGAGCCGTGTGCCTGACAGATGCCAGGCTGCTGCACACACGGAGATCTGCCTCCCAAGCAGCCCGAGGGGCACAACCACTGCTCCCATGCCAACCAGAGGTATGACAGCAACAAGGTGTGCAGGCACACAGGGGCTCATGGCAGGCACCAAACAAGCTGGGGTTCATGTCCCTGTGGAGGGCAGGACAGCAGCCTTCTGCCAAAGCTGTGTGGCACCTGCCACTCCTGAGTGAGAACAGAGAGGGCTGGAGGAAGGGAGGGAACATGTTTCAGAATATTTACACTGAACAGTGCTGTTTGCAGCTTCCTCATGAGGGGCAGCACTGGATCCCTGCTCTTTGTGGCCAGTGACAGGACCTGAGGGAATGGCTGGAGTTGTGTCAGGGGAGGATTAGGTCGGATTCCAGGAAAAGGTTCTTCCCCCAGAAGGCACTGACCAGGCTCCCCAGGGCAGTGGGCACAGCCCCAAGGCTGCCAGAGCAGCCAGAGAGTTTGGACAACGCTCTGAGGGACAGGGTGGGATTGCTGATCCTCATGGGTCCCTTCCAAATCACAATATTCTCTGATTCAATAATAATCTTACTGTTCAAAACAGAGAGGTCACGGCTCATTCAAAACTGGAGTCACTCAGCCAGCAAGGCATCAGGAAAGGATGATGCACAGTAGGGATGCACTGCACTATTGTGGACAGTAAGGTACAAAACCATAGAAGTGGCTAGGAAGAGCACCCTGCACCATGGAATGCCAGGGGAGAGGCAAAGGAGACTGCTGTGCAGCACTGCTGTGAGGGGCAGCAAGGAGGAGGGATGGAGACAAGAATTGCACTGCTGTGTGGAGGGACTGGGGAGAAAGTGCCCCGGTGGCTGGAGAAAGGAGGGAACATTGCCATCTTGTGGAGAGCACCTCAGGGAGGCTGAAGGCAAGGAAAAGCACGGGCTCAGAGCACAGGTACTGCTCTGAGACCACACAGCAATTCAGACAACCCTGAATGCCAAGAACTCACCTGAGTTCCCCATCCCAAACTCCATCCCCACAGCAGTCATGCAGCCTCTGCTCCACTTTGGTTCCCCAACAGTGGCAAACTCCACAGCCACTTTCACCTACCTTCAGCCTCCTACTTAGATGTGATGCCTCTATTCCTCCTCAAGAACTCCCCAAAACACAAATGAAAATTAAGATTAAAAGGTAAACGGCTCTCCCCTCATTTTGAGGGCCATCCTGAGTTCACTGTCAGCTTCAATGACTTTATCCCTGCCCTGTGCACACTCATGGCATGACCAAGAAGTGTTTCACACCTTACCTGAATGACAGTGGGCAGAACCAGCTCTGGGAACCCAATGCTGTGGGCTTGGCTGTGGAGATACTCAAGCATCAGGTCATAGAGCTGGTCAATGAGTCCATCCTGAGCAGGAGAAACAGAAATAAAGATATTGCATAGGAACCAAACCCTACAGTGGTTGGGAAAGGAGTCTCCAGCCTTATGGGACAGGGCACAGAGGTCATTGTGTGCTGCTCTGTGGGTCCCAGAGAAGCTGCTGAGGTTACTTACTCTGTAGTAACACTTACTCTGAAGGCCTTTTCCTGCAGGTTGGCATTGGAAAGCTTCAAGATCACGGCGAAGTTTATGGGCTTGGAACTCATTCGCCCTGGCTTCTTGTTGAAATCCACTTGTTGGAAGACCTAGAGGAGAAAAAAATGACTGTAAAGACGATCACGCCACAAAACGAACACCAAAGGACTCAAATGAGATCGTGCAGTTGGTGGCAGAGCTGAGGAGACAATCCAGAAACCCTGATTCCTGCTCACCTGCTCTGATCACCGTCCCACAGCTTTCCTAAATATCCAAGAGATACTTAGGGGACAGTCAGGGAGCAGATACCAACCACACTTGGAGTTTCAGAGACCCAAGTGAGAAAGATGTCACAGAAGTGTGAGGTAAAAGGAGACAAACACAAGCAACAGCACAAGAAACTGGAGGTTTGTTCCTCAGCCTCACGTTTCTAACAGTCAGAAAGATCAGACCTCAGTGCCTGGGTGGATTTTGGAGCTGTCCCTTAAGGTAAGAAGATTTTTCAACAGCAAGGCCAAACATTGCTTACACCAAACCCATAACCCTGCCACTATCACTGAAAAGATTGTCCCAGGAAGCAAAGACCAGTAAGCCCTTTGCACAAACACCCCTTGCACCACTTATAGCTGAACAGCCTTTCAATACATGCATATTACTCTCCATGGACAAATTCTATTTTATAGCAAGAGACTTGGAGAAAAAAGAGCCTCCTCCCCGAGTCTGAGAGGAGACCCTGCACCCTTCCCATCAAAATGATGACACAAGCTCCAGGGCACAGCTGGATGCCCAGCAGACTCGTGTATAAATGTCCAAAGGCAGACCTGCACCTTTGCTTTTGTGTTTTTCCAGAGCTTGTCTAATGATAATGGCTGGGGGAGAGGAGGATTTGTGGAACAGAAGGTCATGGTAAAAAGCCATGAGAGAAGTTCATGTATATGTGTGTGACTGTTTCTCCAGGGTGGCATCTCAAATTTGATTTTAACTCAACGCCATTATTGCCTTAAAACTTCAACAAATTGTAATCAAGAGCAACAACTACAAAAGGGTTTTCTCAAATTCTTTTTGGGGGAGTTTCCCAACTTCACTGGGGGAATGGCAGCATGAGCCAGGTAGGGCCAGGATCTGCCTTGGTCTCTGGGCAGACAGCAGGGTACACTGTCCCAATACCCTGTGTGTTGGGCACTTCTTCCTCTGAAGGTGGGATACAGGGACAAGTAAAAGGGTTATAAAACGAGCAGCAATACAAATATGCCCTTTCCCAGCCTGTCAGGGACAGAGGGAAAGATGGTAAGAATGTAAAAAAAAACCCCAGATTCCCAGAGATCCCCATCAGGGGCTCACAAGTTGCAATTAAGGGAGGTGTTCACTGGCAATAGGAACTAATAAAAAGAAAAATAAAAAAACGAGCCAACAATTGGTAACATTTGCATATCTGATGACAACCATTGAGGGAATGAGGAGCACATCCTGTCCACCCACACTTCTGAGCACACCTCAAGAGCAGCTGACAGCTCCTCTCCCTGTGCCCAACGCTTTTAAATTGCACTCCTGAGCAGGAAATAATTTCCATTCCCTCTATGCAGCAGCAACACATCCATCATCAGACCCCAAGCAGCCCAGCAAGGTGGGGATGCAGCACACACTGATTGCTCCAGGGTGAGGTGAGAAGGAAAGGGAGGGCGTTCAGGTCACACCGGTGCCCCCGGGCCAGAAAAGCATGGAGACGACTATTGATTTTTTTACATTTTATTTGTCAATCCAGGTTATTTGGAAGGGAGGGACAAGCTTGGTGGCTTGTGAAAACAAAGAGCCCTTGCCTAGGGAATCGATGCTATAAACCTCGTTATGCACCGTTATTTCTTTGGCCAAAACAGGAGTATTGATCCCCGAGGTCAGACACATTAAAGCGAGAGGAGTCGGGCTCGGTGGGATCCCAACATGCCTCCAGGCAAGCAGGGAAATGCAACCAGAGGCTTTGGAACTCACTCAGGAGGAGCTGGGGAGCCAGGTCAGGACGTGTAGGGAAGGGGAAAAAAAAAAATGTGGTTCCCATCTTAAAAGACTGTGCAGAACAGATCAGCTACCAGGGAGACTGAGGGAGAGCATGACTGATGTCTAGGAATCCTGTGGCAGGGTGGGAAGGTGATAATGAGGGACTAGAGGGCCACAGAACGTCACAAGCCAGCAGTTTGGCTGAAGTGATAACCACTAGCAGACAGAGGAAAGGACAGGGCAGCACAGGCAGGAAGGAGGAGGATTTTTGGCACTCCCAGGCTCACAGATGTCTTCCATGTGGGCAGTGAGAAGGGAGCTGGAATGCACAGTTTACACTGCCAGAGTGCAAACCAGAGAACCAGCCCTGCACCACAGCACTGCCACTCTGTCACCCCATCCCTTTTCCTTCTCTCAGGCTCTAGGAAAAGCCTCCTGGCATCTGCTTTGATCACCCCAAAGCTGGATGCCCTGGACCAGCTCACAGCAGGGACATTACTGGGCCTGCAGCTTTCCCTCAGGTCTGTCAGTCACTTCTGTCTCTCACTTCACTGAGGGAAGGGCTCAGTCTAGTTAAGCTGCTCAGGCAAAGTCCAATTTCAGCTGGTCACAAACATTAAAAGGTTGGAAGTCACCCTGCAAGTCACCTCAAATAGGTACCTCAGGGCCATGTCCAGCCAGATCTGGATGTCTCCAAGGACAGACACTCCATTATTTATCTAGGCAATCTGTTCTAACATCACCATATAAAATTGTTGGGGTAGTTTTTTCCCCTCCAGTGTGTAAGTCAGGCCTCCTGTATTTCATTTTCTGTGTAGTGCAGGACACTTATCTGGTGTATCAGCTCCTCCAAACTTCACATCATCTGCAAGTTTGCTGATGGTGCCACTCTGCCCAACTATTCAAACCCTTAATGAATAAGATAACCAGTATCAGCCCCAGTATCAATCCCTGGGGTGGGTGGTTGGCCTCTAGCTGGATTTCAAGCCACTGATCAGAGTAGGAGCCTGGAAGTTCAGCCAGGAAATTCAGCTGTCAATACACCTGCCTGCTTATCCAGTCTGCAATTCATCAGCTTGTCTTGTGAGGAAGTTCTGGGAGATGGTATCCAAAAAACCTTGACAAAGAGAAGATAAACAGCATGCACTGCTCTCCCCTCATGCACTGAGCCAATCCTCTCAGTGCAGAAGCCCATTAGATTGGTCAGGCATGATTTCCTTCAACAGCCTTGGTACCTGCAGGGCTGTGATCCAGAATTTAAGAGCTGCAATACAAGGGTGGAGGGAAGAGAATGAGGAAAAGGGAAAAATAAGTCTTCAGTTGGTGCAGCTTTGTCTAAAGTTCCCGTTTTTCCTCTCTGTGTAAAGGAGACAAGAGTCCATGTCTTGTAGAAAACACAAGATCTGTGTTTTAAACAGACCAGCGTTCAAATGTATGGCAATGTCCAGCTTTATCCATTCTCCAATCTTCACATCAGCTGATTTTCTGCAAAACATTCCACTGCCCACTCTCATATATGTTGCTCTCCAAGCCCCTGGGAATTTTCTCCAAAACAAGACTCCAGCCATTTAAGTGTCAAAGTGAAACACTCCTGGCCTTCCTGAGCATGTCAGGGTTAACCTACTCTGCCATCCCTCTGCAGGGGAAGCCAGGTTTAAATTGGCATGCAAAGTCTGCCTGGGGGGAGATTTCTACCTTGTCTATCCACACCTGCCTTCCAGCAGATGAGCCACCAATTTTCCTGCTGCAGAAGCCAGTGGCTGTCACACAATAAGTGAAGCGATGAAAAAAGGAAGATTGAGATCTCACAGGCCTTTCAAGGGGAGTAACGGTACAAAAATAAACCCCTGCCTGCTCTCCACTCCTCTCCCAAGCCACCTCTTCCTATCTAAGATGCAATTTTAGCAAAGCTGCTGCTTTTGCTCCATCTTGGAAAGCAGAGTCAGAGAGGAGACGGCGCTGGATGCCCACGCTGGGGAGCATCAGCCCTTGTCAAGACGCATCAAGCAGCCAGCTCTCATTTCCACTGGCAGGGGCTTGGGGAATTCCTGTGCCTCTGGGAATGCACAAATGCTCAATCTGTGCCTCCTGAGCGTGCAGCAGCAATTCAGGGCTGCTGAGGGCTGAGACAAGAGGCAGCAAGGACTTGGTTTCCTTGGTGGAGAAGGGAAATGCCGAGTTACACAGTCACTTCTTACACGAGCAGCTTCACAGAATCTACACACTCAGGCCATGTAGAGCCCTCTCCAAAAAGTGCACAAAACACAGGGTCACGAACTCCACAGTTGTTCTTTTCCTGCACTTGGATTCAGCTGAAACAGTGACAGGGTAGTTTTTCTCCTTCCCATCAAATGGAGCATAACCTATGCTGAGAAGGCTTTCCAGACCCAAATCATGCTCCCCAAGTGCACTCCTGTTTAGCACCAACATACTGATCACATCCTTCCATCCCATGATGGTTTGGATAATGGGCTTAAAATGGATTTTGGGTCATGGCATGGTGTAGAATATGACTAGTGTCTATTGACTTAGTCACTGCTCAGTTTGTGAGCTGGCACAAACAGGTTCATAGTCAAAGCACTATGGCTGGGCATCAGACTGCAGATTCTCCTCCCAGCATCACCACAGCCACCCTCAGACTTTGGACAGGTCACTTCCCACTTCCTGCCATCTCATCTGCACAGCTGGAATACAATTCCTGCCTGAAGACAGCTTGTGGAGACAGTCTAAGGGTTCTAAAAGTGTTCAGCTACCTCTGTGACAGAGAGGAGGAGGGAGTTGGGAAGAGACAGAAGTACAAAGGGAACAGTCCTGAATGCTCCTGGGAACTCCACAGACTAGTTGGGGGATCCCTTGCAGGAGACAGACAAGAAGGGAAAGGCTGACAGCTGCAGGGAGATTTGAGAGTTTAACATCGTGACAGTTACAGAAATCTTGGGTTACAGAAATTAAGGCACACATTTACCCTGCCCCCTTCTGTCCCTTGTCACCACACCTGGACAAGCAGAGCCCAGCAGTGCCTCACAAACACACCCAGCAGGATGGGATGTGGTTGGGGGCTGGAGGAAGCTGGGAGGAAGCTCTGAGTGCAGTGTGGGAACATCTGGCTGGGGCCTGACACTCATATTAGAGATGAGGTGTCGGGGCCAGGACACAAAGAGGGGGGAAAAGGCCCCGAGGGGAAAAAGTTTTACCTTTACACCACTAAAAAGTAAAAAGCAGAGAGAGAATCCTCACCAGGACCTCAGAGGGGGGATGCCTCTCTCACAAAATCTGGCTGGCAGAGTTTCAAACACGCATGACCAAGGGGAAGGAAGCAGGGGAATGGCAAAGCCACACAGGTCGGGAGGAGGTTTATAAACATTGCTGCCTTCCTCAGGCTGAGGATGTGGTTTGCAAGGGACATTTACAACAACCCCAAACCACAAAGGCCTCTGCTTCAACAAAACCTGATTAGGAATGAGCCTGGCTGACTCAGGGCTATTATTATAGAAGCCTCCCTCCCTCCTCCTCCTCCTCCCTCAGTGTCCAGCCTCATGCTGACCTCCTGGGGCTCCCTGCATTCCTCACCCCGCCTTGCTCACACTTCTTCAGTGAAATTTGGCTGCAAAACTTCTGTGTTACCTTCTCACAGCAGCCAAACTAGAAAGACTGATGTGGAGAGATGTCAAATGTCTGATACATGGGAAAGCTGGATGGTCCCTTAATAGCAGTGTTTCACCAAACATACTCAATTTTGCCAGGTTACGCTCACAGAGATCTTTCTAAATAACTTTTAAATTCCTGAAGGGCTTTTTTCTTCCTATTCCCTTTGTCTGCAGTTAGGAAGAACCCCTCCTTTTTGCTAAGGCATGAACACAACAGCTTGGGGAGTCACTGCAACCAGCTCAACCAGCTGAGCCTCTGAATCTCTTCTTTGGCAACCCCTGTTTCCCACTCCAGCTGCATCAGTGAAACCACCAAGGAACATATTTTTGCACCCAGGTGATCTCAGGTGCAACTCACAGGCCAATAAAAGTTTAATCCTATTTGCCCACCAAACAATACATTGTCTGATGCTGTTTGCCAGGGATTTTAGGGCAGTAAGAGAAGTGGGAAATCTCAGGAGCTGCTGGTGGGTGTAGTGAGTGTGTTTATTAGGCAGAAGGTGTCAGCAGGAACCAAACTAACCTCCAGGATAAATGGCAACACTGGGATGAAGGTCCTGGTGTTCTCAGACAGCAGGGTAAGGGCACGGATGCAGTGCATGCGCAGAGGGTAGAAACGGTTCGTTGGTACCAGCCTGGGGGGGAAAAGAAAGGATATTAGGCCAAGTTTATCCAGGAACTGCACCTGCAGCCTTCAGTGGCACTCAAGAGCCTTTCCTGCTCTGCTGAAGAAAGACAGCTTCAGTACTGCACAGCAAACTGAGCTATCCCACAGTGGGAAATAAAACTTACACGTTAAGGCTGTAACACTAACACGCAAATTCCTCTGACCAAAGCACAGGTTTCCCACAGCTTCTGCTGGGAGAAAGTGCTGCAAGAGCTTTGCAGATGAAGTTTTATCACTGATGCTGTTTAGTCAGGTTCAACATTTTTGGCTCTCATGCTCCCAGCACGGGGCAAGTGGCAGGAACCAGCAGTGAAATGACCATCTAAAGCAGCAAGTCTGACCAAGGACAGAGCTCCCCCAGCACACCAGAGGAGGAAGAGGTTTCCCTTCTCAGGCTTTGTGCCCACAGAGTTCATGCTGACACTTGAACAGTGACCCTCTCAGTGTAGAAGGTCACTGGGGCAGGAGCTGGACTAGCAGTGACCAGCACATCTGGAAGGACAGAGTGGGAATGAGTGACCTCCCACAACCAGATCTGTTCAGCTCTCTCCAACCCTCCTGAGCTGTTCCCACCTCCTTCAGAGAGGCAACACGTACATTTGAACAGCCAGGAATCAGCATGGAGGAGGGGGAAGAGGCCAGACTTACTTTCACCCACATTTCAAATCATTACACACTCAGCTAATTAAGACAAAAGTTGAGCCAACTCCCTTTGTCAGGTTGGGACTGAGAAGGATCAGCTCCCCCAGCACCACATAAGCCAGGAGCAGAGGGGAGAATGGAGAGCAACCCCTAAAACACACCAGACCTCATTACTGTACCACTCTGGAAGCCTCTCACTCTGAATGACCTGCACTTGGGTGCCTCCAATATTAACAGGAGTTTTATTTTTTTAAAACACAGTTCACAGATGACAGGTTCAAGCTGATAAATGAACCCCTCCCCAAAGGGCTTGCTGAGCAATCCAAGAGAGCACAAAAAAAAAAAAAAAAAAAAAGAAGAGAAAATGCTTGACCAGGCACCATAAATCAACCTGCATCTCCCCCCCCTCCAAATAGTGAAATAATTATCATTGGATCCATTATAGAAATAAATCTACTTTGCACCCCTGATCTGGCACCACTGGAGATGACGAAAGCCATTCTCAGGAATTAATTGATCGAGGAATAAACCTGTTAAGTGTATAGATTTACTGTAAACCAAGACCATTAATTTTAGAGTGCGTGGCGATGCAACAATCTGCTCAACATCCCAGTGGTGGGATGCACAGGGAATACAAAACACAGCTGGGTCCCAGCTCTCCTGAGGGAGGTCCAACTGCCTTGTCAGTCCAGGGGGATCAAACTGACTCACATTTCATCTCAGTGGAGAGTGCCTCCAATGTCTTTCCATCACTGTGTCTTGGAATGCCTCCTGTACTTCTCCCGTGCAGCCAGGACACAGGCTGTGGGGTTGGAACAGCCTAAAACTTCTCAAGGCTTATTTTTGCTTGCTACAGCTCCTTCTGTTACACTCTTGGTGCCCACAGATGAAGCTTCTTTCAACATCAGCCTCTGCCCCACCAGCACAGGACACCAAGGGAAGTTGCTCAGGGACACTAAGGCTGTGCTTGCTTCCCTATGGAGGAAGTTGTACCTGCTTTCTTCCCTGTGTGTGCTGAGAGGTTGGAATTTAACAGGCATCAAAAATCCTCATTTAACTATACACCAGGGAGGAAGTTCCTTTTTATAGCTTAGGCTGGGAGCAAGGTAAGAACACAAGCAGATATGGACAGAAAACAAGTTTATGGAAAAGGGATACCAGAAAGGGAGATTCTGCTGCAAAAAACCAATCCAGATCTTGGACAGATGCAAGCACACGGATCAGGAGGAGGAGCTTATGGACTGAGGAGGCACACAGAAGGCCAGGGTGGCACATGGAGTGATCAGATCCCAGGGACAGACAGACACAGCCCGTGGTCACTGTCCTTGTGCTGGAGCCAAGCGCCACCTCCCGGCACAGAGGGCAGTGGGGAAGGGGACCCTCCTCCCATCCCTCTGGATAAATCACTACCCCACACCAGGAGCACAAGGGAAAGAAGGTATTCCAGATGTTACACAGCATCCTGCCCCATGGAGCCACGTCATTCCCACATCTTCTAACCTACTCCATTTTTATATATCCCAGACACTTGGCTGGCTCAGTAAGGAAACCAGGGTGGGATCTATTTCTACTTTCCTGAGCAGGATGGTTTGGGTTGGAAGGGACCTTAAAGATCATCCAGTTCCATCCCCTGCCATGGGCAGGGACACCTTCCACTAGCCCAGGTTGCTCCAACCTGGCCTTGGACACTTCCAGGGATGGGGCAGCCACAGCTTCTCTGGGCAACCTGTGCCAGGGTCTCCCCACCCTCACAGGGAAGGATTCCTTCCTAATCTCTAATCTAAACCTCCTCTCTGCCAGTTTGAAGCCACTCCCCCCTTGTCCTGGCACTCCAGGCTCTTGTAAAAAGTCTCTCTCCATCTTTCTTGTAGGTTCCCTTCAGGCACTGGAAGGCCACAATTAGGTCACCCCAAACCTCTAAAGCCTTGTCACACAGTGTCTGTAGCTCGTGCCAAGCAGCCCTGCCCATCACTGATTCCAACAAAACTGCTGAGACTGACCCAACTCACCTTCCCTTGGCCCCAGATACCTGATTTATCTGCCTGGAGAGGTAGAAAACTGCCCAGATTCATCCCCAGGACAACCAGAGCTCCGGAGGAGCAGTGGGAAGCAGCCTGTGGGCGAGGGGGGGATGGGAAGAGGGATGTTTGCATACTCTAACGATCGTTTAAATCTGCTTATCTTCACCACCACTTGGGAGTTTTTCCAAGGGCAGGCGGGTGGTGTTTTAAAGCTGAGAATCTGGTTAACAGAGCTAACAGGATTTTGGAGATCACCAGAGATTTTGGAATTCCCTCAATGCTCGTTATTAACAGCCCTTTCAAAGCACGGAAATTTCGTGTATGAACTGAGAAAGAAATTCTCAGCAGACACACTAAAAATAACAGCCAAGTCCCAGTTCTTCAAATTCTAACAAAGATGCAACAAAAATGCATCTTTTAACTGTGTTTACAGAGCTGGAGGTGAGGTTCTTGATTCTGCAGTTAAGATCCTGAAGCAAGACAGAACATTTTCCTTGCCACTATGTACAGTTGGGAAAATAACTGTCCAGGCTATTCAGACTGACACTTCTCTTATACACAGAATTTAGCCTAGGGAAGAATAACCTACACAGCAACTTCCTCACCACCTAAACACGCTCACAACACATCTTTGGCTGCAATGCTTCAGTCAAAAGCAGCTCTGACTCAATTCCTTGAAATGCAAGGTTAAATCCAAATCATGTAACAGCAACACCCCTCAGCAACTGCTCTGCATCAAGGAATGGACAAATATGGCCAAAAAGAAAAAAAATTCGACTTACTTTATACAGCCAATGATGACCTGTGTCAAAGGATAGATCAAGGGCTCCATGACCTCACTGGGATAGATTGTGCTGAGAACACGGCACCAGAAATACAGGCAGTGGATATACTGCCAGTTATAAACAGACTGGAAGTTCTCCTGCAGAAAAGGGAAAAATAAAAGGCACAAACTCGAAAACGTGGCATTTTGAGAGGAACTCAACCCTGGTTTCTCCACAAGACTCATTTTATGCAGGACACTGCACTGCTCAGGGAGGAATAACCATTGTTGTACTGTCACTCTGAGAGCAGTGGCTGAGCCACCAGCCAGCCAAGTTCAGATGCTGCATTGGCAACGTTATGGTTTGGTACAAGTCAGTGCCTGAAGGAAATAATGTGAATAAAAGCAGGTTGGAGGTGTTGCTCAACTGTGGCTCCTTTGAGAAGGATGATTTCATGACCCAGCTCACAGCAGATGGGGGATGTGGCCAAGCACAGGAAATATTTAGCTGTTCACTGTCAAAGCAAAGACCAAATGATCATCCCAGCACTCCCTTCCCTGCTTTTGAAGACTACACTGCCCAGCACAGCTTCATTTTTTAAAACTGCAGGGTAAAAAAAAAAAATGACAGGCAGCAGAGCTGAGAACAAACTTTCAGCTTTGTTTTTCAGCCAGTCCTTCTGGTTACCAGCAAAAACCAAAGCAACAGGCCAGGAGTGTGCCTGACAGCAAAGGCACATTCACCCAACATTCCAGGCTGGCTTGGTAGCATGGCTAAGAGTGAGTCAAGCCTTGCCCCATTCCAGACTAAATAAAAGCCCAGAACAGAGCAGGAGTCTTTAAAGGACACCCTCCCCAAAACTGCATGAAGAAGAGAGGAGATAAAACTCAACAAGGTGCCTCAGCTCCCACTTGTGTTTGTTTCAGACTTTCAAGGCCCAGGTCATCTCTTCTTGGATAAGGAAGACGCACAAGGCTTGAAACAAGGACAGAAGCCCCCAATTGCAGCCACTGGACCTAACCTTGCAGGGGGGATTAAAGCCAAGCCACAGCTGGACATGGCAGAGCTCTGCCAGCTCTCACCAGGTCACTGAGATGGACCAAAAAGCTCTTCTCAGCTTCTCTCACACAAGGACAGACAAGCAATCTGCTCCTGTAATCACCTTCCACAACCATCCACTGCTCCATTTAAATAGGCTTATTGCTTGGATTTGTACATTTTGGTTGTGCTGTTCTCATTTAAAGTTCCACAGCCCTCCCCAGCTGTGAAATCAAGTGGATTTAGTTCTTGTCTGGACCAGAACTAAGGGTGTAAGAAGCCAGTGCAATCCAATTAGGGGATATGCAGCCCAGACTTCATTTATCTCTGCTTATTTATCCCCATGTCTGAACAGCCAGGAGATTTAACTGGTCACCAATCCTGCCATGTTTGGGGGCAGCTGAACAATTAATCTAGTGGGGTCTGTTTTGCTAAACACGAATAAAGCCAGGATTAGCAATCTGACTTAGATTTCTGAGGTCAGACTAGAGGTGGCTGAAACCAGGGCTGCTCCCAAAAGGTCTGAGCTGCTTTGTTCAATTAAGTCTTTTAAATAGTGCAGACTTCTCTGGAGAGATGCACACACCAGGGTGGTTCCTAATCTTCTTTACCTTGAGGTTTTGTGACAGAGGCTGCCAAACAGCAGCTTCAGAGGGGAAAAAGGGTGCCCAAGGCACAAGATGGGAAGTGCATCACAAACTCTTGCAGGTGGGGAGAGAAAAGTGACTCCCACCCTGCAGTTCACAGAATCATGGAATGGTTTGGGTTGGAAAGGACCTTAAAGATCTTCTAGTTACAACACCCTGCTGTGGGCAGGGACACCTTCCACTAGACCAGGTTGCTCCAAGCCCCATCCAACCTGGCCTTGGACACTTCCAGGGATGGGGCAGCCACAGCCTCTCTGGGCAACCTGTGCCAGGGCCCCACCACCCTCACAGGGAAGGATTCCTTCCTAATCTCTAATCCAAACCTCCTCTCTGCAAGTTTGTAACAGTCTCTCCATCTTTCTTGTAGGTTCCCTTCAGGTACTGGAAGGCCACAATTAGGTCACCCCAGAGCCTTCTCTCTTCTCTCCTTCCTTGCTGAAATTCCACCACGGGCAACCCCGGAGCTCCAGCAGGTTATGAAACGGGCCAGGCAAGCGAGGCACCTTAGAGACACCACCAAAAGCCTGGAAGTGATGACTCCAGTTTCCCCTCTCCACACATTCCCTGCAGGAGGACACACTCCTTCCACCCCTGAGAGGTAACCCACCTTCTTCTTGATGGTCATGGCGCTGCGCAGGTGGATGGCGAGCTGGCGGATGTAGATGAAGGCGTGCTGGTAGGAGGTGTGGGTGTCCAGGGCAAACATCTCTGTCAGGGTGCGCTGCATGAAGTTGATCATGGGCAGGACGTTGGGAGAGGTGAACCTGGAGTTCTTCACAAAGGCAATGTACATTTGCTGTGCAGGGAAGAGGAGGAGATACGACCACGTGAAAACGCGGCGAGAAACGTTCTTGCGCTGACCCTCCCCACCCAGGCGTGTCCAAACCAGGGGGGAAGTGTTCCTTTTATAAAGAAATATGCAAAAGTGATAATCCAGCCTGCTCCTTCTTTAGGGGGAGACAGGAAACAGTCTGTTTAGCACGCAGCTCCCACCACTGTTTGTCTGCAAGAAGAAAATCTCCCCACCCACGTATGTCCAAACCAGGGGGGAAGTGTTCCTGTTATCAGACAAGTCACTCCAAAAAAACATGCAAAAGCAGTAATCCAGCCTGCTCCTTCTTTAGGAGAGACAGGAAAGAGTCTCTTTAGCACAAAGCTCAGAGACCTCCCCACCGCTGTTTGCCTGAAAGAAAAAAAACACTTGGTTTTCTTCGGAAGAACGCACTCGGGATGGTCTGAGCCATCCGTGCTTGTGGCTGGGCACAGTCCTCTTTCTTAGGTGCCACTGTCACAAAAAACTGCACTTGGGAACTTCAGGTGAAAGATCAGAGCAGCTCAGTTGTGTGGCAGCACTTCAGGAGAGCCCTGAAGAATTTGGAAGATGAGTATTCACCCAGTACGTAGATCAGCACCAGGGATCCCCCCTGCTCAGAGTCTCTGTGCCTCCAGCAGGAAGGGCAGCAGCAGGAAGCAGATACCACTCTGACCTAACAGAATTTCTCCCTTGTTTAATTTTCTGGACACAGCCAGCATCATCTAATAGGCTGCAGCTCAATGCTTTAATTTTGCACATAACATGAGAAAGAAAAGCTGCAGATTAGAGCCAGCACCAGGCTTACCTTGAGCAAGGGACTCAGGTAAACCTCCTTCCTGTAGCGGCAGAACTTGTTCAGCACAAGGAAGGCCAGCACTCTCACTGTTTCCTCACCTGTGCTCCACAAAGTAATTGTTTGCTGGGATAAAACAGAAAGATAGAGATAAGTGAAGGGACAAAGAGCTCCTTCCTGGTTACACACAGGCCTGAGTTTCTCTCCTGTACACAAAAACAACAGCACTGGCAGCCCTTCTGTCCTTATACTCCAGCTGTGAGACCACAGAAACAGGTTGATGTTTTCACAATAAATAAAGGAAACTGTCCAAAACTAGCACCTCTGAAAAATACATGCACTTATTTGTGTGGCTAAATACTCTGAGCACAGGCACCAGCCTTGGATGTGACTCAGTCTCCCACAGATTCACTTGGCCATGGCTGGCCCTGTCAGGAAGAACCTGGTACAGCAGGACCACGATCATGGCTGATGCCTCCAGAAACCAGTTACCTCATCTGAACTAATGAACTCCACAGAACATCAGAAAGATTTCAGCAGCAGGGCTGAAAAAGCCTCCTCAGAAATCCCCAGAGCAGCACTGAGCAGACTCCTACACCTCCAGCTATGAGGTGTCCCAACCTCCCACCCCTGTACACCAGTCATCTTTGTCATCAGAGGGTTCCCAGCCTCATTTAAATGTTGCAGTTTTTTCATTTAAATGTCACCCTGTTGCCCTCTTCATCTCTTCCACGCCTCCTTTGTTGTTCTTAATGCTCAGCAGTTGTGACTAAGTTTCTGTAAAAATATTCCACCCCCAGCTCTGGAGAGGGAAATGGTATCACAGCCGTTCCCAGCGCCTGGCACACAGGCAGCAATTACTCCATCTGTGAGGAGGCAGCAGACAGCTTCCCAAAACACCTCCCTGCCACTTAGGAGCAGCTACACAGAGCCACCTCCCACTCACCTCAGGCTAAGATCACCTCATGGCACCTGGGAGGCCTGTGAGAGAAGCAGGAATCCTCTCCAGAACCAAAAGCAGAGCAAGGGAATAGTACAAGAGACTGAACTGTCACAGGATCCAGCTCAAATACCACAAAAGGCTTGTTTGGAGGGGGGAAAAAGTGTACCTCAGATCCAAATGACACATCACAGCACATCCCCTCACCTTGAGAAGGGCACGGCACTGCTTTGGGAAGGATAAATAATAAGGCACGATGGAGTTGACGTGCTGGAGCACTGCTGCACCCACCGAGGCTTCTGTCAAACAGGACAGGAGCTGTGGAGGGAAAACAAAGTAACAATCCCATTTAGCATGCAGTCCTCACCACCTCTTCCTTCACCATCTGTATTTTGCTGCTTCCAAGTATTTCTGTGTCACTAAAAGACTGGAAGACCAGGCTTTGCTAGGAAGAGCTGTCTCAGGAAAGGAGCAGACACAAGGTGAGTTAAAAACTGCCCTGAAAGCACATCAGCCTGGCAAATGTGAGCTCAGCTCATCACACAGAACCTCATCTGTGTATACTGCAAAACCTAAGTCTATATGAAGTTTAAGGCATCTTGCAGATGGCATGACAGCAACACCTCTGTCATCTCACTACAAATGGTCAAAGGTGCCCTCAGTCTACACAAGGTTTGGAAATAAACCACCTGAGGTGATAACATACTGGATCACTGTTGGATTTCTTAAGGGGAAGCTGGAAAACTATTAGGTACCAAGAGGTTTACCTCAAGCAAAGGGTAAAACAAGCCATTAAGAAACAGCATCTTTCTATTTCCAGATTGCTCAGCCCAGTTCTCTGGAGCCAAACCCAGAGGTGTTGCAGCTTCTAATGTGAAGACATCCTGAACTCCAAGTCACTTTGAGAGAGGTTCTGCCTGATGCAGTGCCCCTCTGCCTGCAATCCCAGCTGCTGGGAAGCAGAGGCATGTTGTCTACTTTTAATTTTCTTCCTCACTCTCCTCCTTGCACTGCAAAGATTCTGGACTGAGCAGGTCTCCTCTGCAAAGTCCCTCACACACCACAAGGAAAGGAAAGGAAAGGAGATATTGTTGACAAACTACTGTGCCAGAAGAAGCCCTGTGGTGAAGGCTGGCACTGAGGGCTCTCAGAGTCAGCACAGGAGCAGGGATTGCTCCAAGGCACTGCACTGCCAGCTTTTCCTTGTCTACTGCAATCCTCTGCTGCTGGCAGGAGGCACCACGACTTGAGAGAGAAAAAAAGCTCTACTGATCAAAATGTCCTTTCTGCTAAGTCATTCTCCAGCTTATAGCTAGGAGCACTGGCTTTCTCTCCTTGCATCCCCTGCCCTCAGCTTCTGAACAGTGAGTATTTCAACATTGTTCTTTTAATATTCTAACTTTGGGGATGCATGATGAAGCAATCTTACAAAAAAAACAAACCAACAAAATGGGGGCAGGAGTTTCTTTCAGAAATAATCCATGAATGGTATCTGAAACAGCAGACATCAGCTATTCTGGGGATATATATTAATGTCCCATCCCTCTAGGATATGTCTTATGTGAGGTTATCAACATAACACCTTCTTAGTATTTACCTCAAGAACTGGCAAGGTCATAGTGCCAAAAACTGAATTAACAATGCAGAATTTAGGAGCACAGCACTGCAAGCTACTTTAAAGCCTATTAAATATTAATTTGTCAGACAAATTAAGACAGAAACAACTGCCAGAATGTTAATCCAACCCTTCTTTACTGGCTCCCTATTTTGACTCAACCATCCTACAGACCTCCAAAGCGTTAATTAGACCAAATGCTTCCACAAGACAGGGAACTGGATGAACACACAAATCTCAGATAGGCAAAAGCCCATCTGCCTCATCCCAAAACATCCCAAACAACAGCCCAGCAATGCGCAGACTGACCCCAGGAACAGATTATGATGACATTTCTTACTTGTATGGTACAGCCAAGGTACGCTTTTACGTCCAGTCGCAGTTTGCCCCAGAGTGGGCTGGTGGAAGGGAGAACCAGCCTGGAAACGAGCAACAGTTGGGTTTAGCTTTAGAAAACCCACCAAATAAACCAGATTTCAGCAGCCAAACGAGCAGTGAGTTCAATTCCTTGATACTGCCAGTGAGTAACAACTGCTGGCAAAGCACAAACTGAGAGAAGTAAAAATTATGTCACGGGTGAGAAGAAATACTTCTACTCTGTAAAAACCGCCTGGAGTACGGCAGTAGAAAGTTCAATTCAAAGAACTTCCAAGCTTTCTCTGACCCTGCAGTTCCCAAATCCCCTCACACTTACTTTGCTTTCTTCTTTGGGGCCCTGGGAAGCAGCAGCTCCTGCAGGTAGTGGAAGAGGTCCCGGATACAGAAGGACACAAGGGCATTGAACACTGGTTAAAACAAAAGTCAGCAAAGCACTTGTAAATGATTTTCCACATATTCCTGGTTTCTCAGCTAGTGTGGAAAGAGCTCCCCAAGGAACTGAAGCAGTAATTGCCATAGCAGAACTGCTGTGTTTCCTCAAGCTCCAAGAAAACACCAGTTTGCCTTATCCTAGCATTTTTTTATCTGGAGAATAAGATTACAACTGACAGCTTTTAGCACAGGGGCCCTTCTCCAAGCAAACAGCACCAAGCACTGGGAGCCCAGAAAAGATTCCACTGCACAGACTCACCACCAGGAAGATAAGCTACTTAAGTGAAATGAAGCCTGTGAAAGGGTAAGTTAACTCCTGCCAGTGCTTATCTCCACTCTCCTCCAAGAGCTAAACTGCCCTACAAAAATCATTACCCTCTCCTCACACAAGTGCAGTGAACTCACCTGCAGTATCAGTCACTTGGAACTTGCTGGGATCACCCTCACTGTCTCCTTTGGTGGTTGCTACAGCTGCTTTATAGGCTTGAGTGATTTCATGGAAGAGCCTTGGTGTCAGATTTCTCTGGGGAAAGAAGGAAAAGGATTGCTGAGGAGAAAAAAGCAACAGATCTTCTGAAACTCTAAAGCGCTTGAGTACTGAAATTCATTCTAAGTTTGATGGCAGAAATAGCTCTGATATGAAGGATAAATGTCAGGACAGTGGCCTTCACCTCCTCTAAAATTGGCTTTTAATTGCCTAGGGGTTGAGAAGCAATCAATCAGCTGCAATCCAATTGTGATCTTCCCTCCCCTCAGTCAGAAGGACAAGCCATTTCACTACTACTCAAAACGTGACCACAAAAGCTCTTGGAGCCTCCAAATGCACAATGCAAGAGGGTGAAAAATCAAAATGTTATCATTTTGGCCTCTTCTGAGCCACACGTTTCTCCAGGTTCTCCCTCCGATGGACTTCTAGCACTCCAACCTTGCAGTACAAGAAAAAATTGCACTGGAAAGTCATGGTGAAAAACAAGAGCTCTGGCAGCACGAGGCATAAATCTACTCTGTAGGTTTTTGTGCCTGTAAAAGATCAACTTGTGATTTGTTAATAACATATGTGGAACTGTGGTTAAAGGAGGACACTCAAGAGCTTTGTAGTCCAATTCCCCTGCTCACCTCTGCAGCTTTTTTCCAGTTTTCAACCATTTTCAGGCTCACAGTGATGAAAGAATCTCTCTTCTTTTTGACTTTTTCTTGTTCTTCCTCTTCTTCATCATCTTCATCACTTGCTTCCTAGAGAAGTCATAGCAAGACTGAGAAAAGGTTTCTACACTTCTGGCCCCACCTCTTTTGCTGAGCAGCTACTGAAGAGGAAGGCAGCCCTGATTTTATCAGTGCTGTTACCAGTACTTTGTGTAAGGAAAAAATGAAATTAAAGGTATTAAAAATTTAAAACAAAAAAAAAAAGCTCCTGAAGCTGTGCAGTTTTGCTACATAAATACGTCTTAATAATGTAAAACATCAAGGAGAAAACACATTACTTGAGGCAAAGTTATTATTGGAAAAGATGACATAAAAACAAACAAAAAAATACCCTAGAAAGAAAAGCATTCACTAAAAAGAAAATACACTCTAAGGCTCTGCTTTGACAATCCTTAACAAACTTCTCGTGCTCAGTTCAAACCTCCAGCTGATTTCTGGATTACAACCTGTGAATGACCTTAAAAACTTCACATGAAAGTAACTGAATTAATTGACTCCAGCCCTCCAAAACATGCCCTGGTACCTCCAGTGTATCAGGGGGTCTGTGCAGTGGCTCCTCCTCATCAGAACTGTCGGAGGCATCAAAATCCAGCAACGCGCGATCGTTCTCCTCCAAAAACTTGTAGAACTCAGGATCTCTGTCCTTCAGCCTGGAGAGCTGATCCTTGTGTTCAGATGCCTTTCCTTTCCTCCTGGGGGATAAGGATTAACATTAATTAGCATTTATTCGCCGCTCAGACTTTATTGATGTGTATTTATTAACTTGATTCACTGCTGACGCTGTAAGGAAAACAAGCAGCCCCTGGTCACTGAGGCACAGCTGGGGCTGATTTCAGTGGTGATGATTTGTCAGGGCTGTGGCCACAGTTCTGTGCCTTGTTTAACACCTGGAGGACTTGCAAAAGGTTCTTTTCATTAAGCATTGAGAAATCTTGATAGTGAGACATCAGGCTGTATCTGGATAGTGATATGAAAACACCTTGAAAAGCCAAAATAAATCTGTTTGTCAGAATTACTCTCAGGAGCTTTTGTAAAGAACACTGAAAGCTGTACCACCAGAAAAAACTGATAATGAAAGCTCAGTAAAATTTGTTACACTCAAGAATTTGTTTTGTTACACTCAAAAATTTGTTTTCTAATAATGATTATCAGTGCCTAAGAACTACTTCATCATTTTCTATCTTGCAGATGGTCCAATCTCTCTCAGTGAGAGCACATACACACAAACTAAGGAAAAACAAAGCAAGTTTTGCCTGACTCCAATTATACCCTGTAAAAGACTAAAAGCACCCAGGAACTTTTCTCCACTGCTGTTACTGACTTGACACAGGCACAATAAAAAATCCGACTGTCCTGTACCCTGTGATCTCACTGTTGAACAGTGCCCTTTCAAACACCTCTGACCCAGGTGATAATGAATCTATAGCATCTATTGCAGAGGCTCCAACGAATCCAACCATTTAGGTCGGAAAAGCCCTCCCAGCCCTCGGAGCCCATCCTGTGCTCCATCCCCACCTTGTCCCCCAGCCACTCAGTGCCACGGCCAGGCCTTCCCTGGACACCTCCAGGGATAGGGACTCCATCACCTCCCTGGGGAGCCCCTGCCAATGCCTGACCACCCTTTCCATCAGGAAATTCCTCCTGATGTCCAACCTGAGCCTCCCCTGGCACAGCTTGAGGCCGTTCCCTCTCATCCTGTCCCTTTTTCCCTGGGAACAGAGCCCGACCCCCCCCCGGCTCCCCCCTCCTGTCAGGGAGTTGCAGACTGCAAGAAGGTCCCCCCTGAGCCTCTTTTTCTCCAGGCTGAGCCCCCCCAGCTCCCCCACGGTGCATCCCCATCCCTCACCTGCCCGGCTGCGCCTGCGGCTCCTTCCCCTCCTTCCCGCTCGGCCTCCGCCGCCTCGCAGCCCCCTGGGTGGGCTTCTCCTCCTCCTCCTCCTCCTCCTCCTCCTCCCAGCCGCCGTCAGGCTCCGACTCCGAGCTGGCAGCGAGGACCTCGTCCAGGCTCAGCTCCGCCAGGCTCCTGGGGGGGGGGGAAGAGAGAGGGATGTGTGTGAGGGCGAGCTCAGCGTGGGGGCGGGCGAGCCCTCTCACCGTGGGCCGAGGAGCCGTTCCCCGGAGGTGCCCCCAGTACGGGCCGCCCGCCCTGAGCCACCCCCAGGCCGGGTCAGGTCTGTGCCGGTGCCTCCCTCACCTCCTGCCGGGGGCCGCCATTGCCGCCTCCGCCACGCGGCCGCCACTTCCGCTCCCGGCGTGCCGCGCGCACAGGCCACGCCCATTACCCACAAAACCACGCCCCGTTACTGCCTTAACCGCGCCCCCTCCCGCCTTGGCTCCGCCCCCTCCACGCCGATCCCGCCCGTTCCCGGCCTGGATCGGGAATATCGTGTCCAGCTGGACCAGGAAAGCGATTTTTCCTCTGTGCTGGGCACACACCTCGAGTGCTGTGCCCAGTTCTGGGCCCCCTCAGTTCAATGAGGGGCTGGAGCGTGTCCAGAGACGGGAAGGGGCTGGAGCACCAGGAGCGGCTGAGGGAGCTGGGGAGGCTCAGCCTGGAGAAAAGGAAGCTCAGGGGGGACCTTTTCGCTCTCTGCAACTCCCTGACAGGAGGGGAGAGCCGGGAGGGGTCGGGCTCTGCTCCCAGGGAACAGGATAGGACAAGAGGAAACGGCCTCAAGCTGTGCCAGGGGAGGGTCGGGTTGGACATCAGGAGGAATTTCCTGATGGAAAGGGTGGTCAGGCATTGGCAGGAGCTGCCCAGGGAGGTGGTGGAGTCCCTGTCCCTGGAGGTGTCCAGGGAAGGCCTGGCCGTGGCACTGAGTGGCTGGGGGACAAGGCGGTGATAATCGGGCACAGGGTGGACTCGATGATTCTGGAGGTTTTATCCAAACTCAAGGATTTTATGACTCCCCGTCCAGGCCACGCCCACCCCACCTGACCACGCCCCTCAACCATTCACCCCGCCCCCTCCCGTGGCTCGCAAACCACAGGGGCGGGGTCTTCACGCCTAGCCACGCCCCGTTTCCAGCTAGACCACGCCCGTCCCGCACATAGCCCCGCCCCTCCGCTGGTGGCCCCGCCCCTCGCCCCCCGGTCCGCGGGGCCGCAGCGGGGCCGGTGCCGCTCGCTCCGGACCCCCGGACCCGACACGGACACACGTGCGGGGTCGGGCCGGGCCGGGCCGTGCCGCGGGGTTATTCCGGGTGACGGAGGAAGCCGCAGCCGCGGGGGCCGCCCCGGCTCGAGGAGGAGCCGCCGCTGCCGCCGCGCACCTGCCCGCCCCCGGCCCGCCCCGTCTCTCCCCGCCGCGGGGCCGGCGGTAGCGGTGCGGGTGTAGCGGCGCCCCGCAGCATCCCCCGGGCTGGGCCGTGGCTGCAGCGGAGCCGTGAGTACCGCCGAGGCACGGCCCTGCCGCCACCTCCTCTTCCTCCTCCTCTTCTTGTCCCTCTCTTTCTTCCTCTTCCTCTCCTTCTCCCTCTCCTTTTTCCTCTCCCTCCCCCTTTCCTTCTTCTCCCTCTCCTTCCCTCTCTCACTCTTCTTCTTCCTTCTCGTCTCCCTCTTGCTCTGCTCTCTCTTCCTCTCCCTCTGCCTTTCCTTCTCCTTCTCCCTCTTCTTCTTTCCCTCCCTCTCCTTCTCCCTCTCCTTCTGTCTCTTCCTTTCCTTCTCCCTTTTATTCTTCCTTTCCCTTTCCCTCTCCCTTTCTCTCTCCTCCCTTTTCCTCTCCCTCTTCCCCTCCCTCTCCCCGGCAGGGCCAGGGGACCCGGACCCCGCGGGAGGAGGGGCATCCGGAGGGGTTTTGGGGTGTGGGGCAAACCGGAGGGGTTACCGGGGGAGGTGGGGGGACAGGCAGCAGGGGGGACCCCCGAGAGGAGCTCCCCCACTCCGCTGCTCCTGCGCATCCCTCCTGGGAAGGCAAGTTTGCTCTCGGGGTCTGGGGGAAACCTTTTCCAAAGGTTTGGTACAACCGGTGCCGCTTCCAAAACATTTCCAAAGGTTTGGAACAGCCGATGCCGTCTCCAGCCTCTGCACCGTGGCATCCCCGTGGCCGAGGCCGGCAGCATCCCTGTGCTGAGCGTGCCCTCCTTTCCCTGTCCTCTGCCAAGTCCTGGAGAGATCCCGTTGGTAAAGGGAAAAGCCGCAGCTCTGGAGCCCGGGGAGCAGCCGCAGAGAGGGGTCTGGCCTGGCCTTGGTGTTCCGTGCCCTGGGTGGAAGCACACCGGTATCAGTGTTTTGTTGGTGATGGGGGAGCTGAAGGACACAGGGAGAAATGTTGCCTCGGGTTTTCTGGAAACTTGGGAGTGGGGAAGGGGGGGGAGGAAGTAGGACACAGCTTTTTTTGTGGCCTCTGCAGTGACTGTCAGGGCAGAGGGCTCTCCTTGAGCTACAACATCGCTGCTGCTGCTGCTGGAGCTGATCCTGGGAGCAGCAGGCCAGGCAGGCATCTGGTTTGGTACTGCTGGCTGAGCAAATGCCTCCCTCTCCAGGGAGTGACAGCCCTGTGACCTCGGCTTCCCCATGGCAAGGAAGGGTGTCAGTCCCTGCTCTGTGTGTCAGTCCCTGCTCTGTGTGTCAGTCCCTGCTCTGTGTGTCTCTGCTCTGGCCACCGACCAGGCTTTGTGCCAGACTCAGACTGCAGAAGCAGTGGCCTTGCTTTGGTGGGGTCTCTGCACAGGGAGACAGCTCTCCTGTGGCCTCAATGCTTGCTATGCCATAGCACTGTTTTGGGGGTCCCTCCATTGCTGGAGACCACCAGGAGGGAGGTTAGTTCTGGAGTGATTCAGCAACATGTGGATATTTGGGTGCTTTTGATCCCAGCAGTCTGGCCTTTTGCACCAGGAGATGCTGCTCTGTTACAGGTTTGCTGTTTTGGGGCTCACTAACACTTCAGAGTCTAATGGCCTTTTGGTTATGGTCCCTACAGCTAAACAAACATCTCTGTGGAATCTCCTCCCTCTGCACCCCAAGTTTCTCTCCCAACCCATGAACATCTGCTGGAAATCCTTTATTCAGCATAGCAGTGAGTAAGACTCAGAGATGTTGGATGTAGAGATCTGAGTTTCCTTCCTGAGCACTGACTGATTAATGAATCACAGCAAATAGCATCTAATTCAGAGCACACCAGGAGCTGGCAGGCATAACAGGCACCTGCTCTCTTGGCTTGATAGCCCAGGATCCAAATGGAGTTGCTCCATAGCATCTTGGGTAGCAGAGATGGTCCCTGATGCTTCCTGTCAACTGAGGTCAGCTTGGTGGGGGTGGCAGTGGAGCGTCTTTGTTCTGCCAGAAAAGACAGTGGCCATCTGCCCTTGCTCCCTCAGCATTAGTCCGGGTCTCTGTAGATGGAGTGGCACATGAAAATCAAGGCAGGAGTGCTCTGAAGGCTGGAGAACTGCTGGGGAGACGGTTCTGGGCTTGTTTTGCTGCATTTCAGGCTCAGCAGCTTAAAAAAATACTGAAGTCCCAGTGCTTCTGGATTTCCTCAGGTGCTGGAGCCCTGCCTCCAAACCCTTAGGCAAGCTGGGCTTGGGAGGCTTGAGAGGCTTCATCCTTTCTGTCTGGCCTGCTGGAACTGGCTGCAAACCTTCTCTAAAGGATGTGACTCCTCAGGGGCAGGAATTCGAGCTCCTTCAGCTGAAATTCCCAGGGCCTTGGCAGGCCCCCAGTTGTACCAGCGAGCTCAAGGCCATTATGTCACATGCTCTTCATAGCTCAGTTTTCGTGTATGTGGCCCGTGCTGTTGCCTGCCAGAAGATGTGAGGGAATCCTCTTGTTTTCTGGCTTGAAAACAGGCTCCCACTGCTCCACAGTGTGAAGCTGAGAGCTGGTTCAGAGGAGGAGAGGTGGATCTGGTCTGGTACGTCCATGCTGCCAGCCCACACTACAACAGAGGCTGGCAGGAGGCTTTGTAAACCCTCCAGGAACGTGGTGTGGGTCCTGTGGAAGGGGTGAGCCGGGATGCAGGTGGTGACCTCCTCTGGTGACCTCCTGGTCTGGAGAGTCACTCCTGGCAGCACTTGCCAGCGGAATTATTCCGTGTCTTGTCCATCTGTAAAAGATCTGCCTGCTTGTTTGCAGCCAGCAGATCCAGGTGCTTTTTCCTCCTTTCCCTGCTTCTGGAGCCACGAGGCCACGCTGCCCCGTGTCATGGAGTCAACCTTCCCTTTAGGAGCCAGGTGGTGTCTCCTGCTGGGTCTCCCCAAATCCATCACTTTTGTCTGACATCAGGGCACTGCTGAGCATGAGTGACCTGCTCTGAACTGCCCCACCTTCTCGAGCCACCATCATCTTGCACAGCAGACAGGTAAAGGGCACAATCCCTCTTTAAACAGCTGCTGGCCAAGGATGTTGCAGATAGAGAGGGAGCTCCTGGGCAAGTCTAGGAGCCAGGAATATGGAGGTGCTCGGATACAGGCTGCCTCCAGCGACCTGAGTGCTCTCATCTTGTGTTTACCTGTCTGAAAAACGAGCTGGGGACAGAGATGTCTGTCACAGGGAAGGGCAGAGGGATGGCAGGAATACCACAGTGCTGGGCAGTGCAGCTGAAGCTGGTGATTATCCCTGCTGCCTGGAGAGGGGACTTGCTTTATGCCTGTGTGTGGAGGTTTGGCACTGCTGGTGCCAAAAAATAGCTCTGGATGCGACAGTAGCTCCTCTCCCGTGCCTGCTGGGGGACACTGGGAAGGGGGAATTAGGACACGACCCACATTTCCAGTCCTTGAGAGAGTCAAAGGGCTCATTTCACTTAGGCCTTGGTGTACTTTGGGCTGGACTGTAACCCCAGTGTAACCCCAGTGCAGCTGCAGAACTGCACGTTTTGCTGAGCATCTCAAGGCATGAATCTGTTTCCATTTCTTGTTCCTCCCTAACCTGGGAGTTCAGCAGTCCCAAACCTATTCGAGTCCTGACCCTCACAGCCAATTACTTGAAAATGACCCAAGCCTTAGCTCAGATGCCTCTAAATCCCTCAACCGTGGAGTCCTGCTTGGAGCAGCAAAATAAGGAAGGAGAAAGCTGGATTTGAAGATGTCTGCAGGAAGAGCTGCTGCCTGTGGGAAGTGAGGGAGAAGGCCGTGTACTCAGGTGGGCACCAAGCAGGCTGGATGCCCTTCATCTCTCTCAGGTATGAGAATGTCCCAGTGCATTTAGGCTCCCTCCTCTCACAGCTGAAGCACTTCTGAGCGTGAGCTGGGGTGACTTGAGAGCAACTTTGAGCTGAGCTTCCAAACAAAGCTCCCCAGGAGTATTGGGGAGCGAGGCTTTAATTAGAAAAGACCTCCAGCCTTCTGTGTGCACCAGGGGCCGATTGATTACAACCCAGTGAGTTGCTGAAAGACACTGCCGAGGTCAGTGTGCTGAATGCCCTTCTTGCCTGGAGCCAGCACTGTCTCTGTGCTGTAGAGCTGGCAACTGTGTGCAGCTTTTCCCCGTCCTCCCCACCCCCTTTGCCGAGGCTCCACATCCTCTCTGGCAGCTTGTCACTTCTCTGCAGATGTCTAGACAGGAGGATTCAGTGCGTGTCAGTTATGCCTAATTCATTAAAAAAAAAAAAAAAAAAACAAAAAAAACCCCACACCACTAAACCCTACTGAGAGCTGGGGATTCTCAGTCCTGCAGACTCAGCGCTGTCTGCGGTGCCCCGGTGCTGCCTTCAGGCTGGCTCAGAGCAGATTAATTCCATGGATCCGCAGGAGCAGCGAGTGCCTCGGCTCCCACCCGCAGCAGGGGGGGCTTGGGGAAGGGCTGACAGGGCTGGCAGGGGGAACAGCAGAGAGGAGAGGAGGTGGGGAGAGGTGTTTGGGGCTGGGGGTGTGCTCCTCCTTGCTCCTCACCCCACTTGTGTGTTCTCAGCTCCGTCAGGAGCTGCCAGAGGGCTCCAAGGTGTCCAAGCCCTCAGTCTGGGCTGAAACCACCAGCTTCCCAGTTCTGGTGTCCCTCCTGAAGGCAGAGCTGGTGCCAGGAATGACAGCTCCCTTTGCCACGTTATGTCACACTTCCCATCGGCGTTTTCAGCCCTCACCCCTGTCCAAGGTGCAGCTGTAAATCAGCCCTTGCAGGACCTGCAGTTCAGAGCATCTCACTCCCTTGTCCTGAACCAGCTTCCTCCCTCTGCTTCCTTCCAGTTGCTGACTCTTCTAGACTGAACAGGCAATGAACCTTGTATTAAAAAGGCTGAATGTGAGCTGCTGCACACTGTCAGTGTCTGCCTGAATTCCCTGGATCCAGGCAAAGCCTTACAGGGGCTGAGGAGGGACTGAACCCCAAAGCATTGTAGTGAGCAGTTTTTTCTATCTGTGTCAGTGACACTAATGTGACATGTCCTGGTGGGGACAACTGCCTGGATTTAGAGCCTGCTTTGCATCTGAGTCCTGGGCATATACAACTGGATGATTCCCAATCCTCTTTGCTGGTGTTTATTGTGGGGAAGGGAGCAGGAAAGGTAGGAAAGCAATATATTTTGTAGTAGGCAGTTCCAGGCCCTCTGAAAGAAGGAAGAATTTGGGATATCCAGGCTTGAGCTGTAAGTGCAGTGTATATCTGCTGTAGTCTGTGAAAACAGCCCTGGCATCTGATTATTGATGCAAAAATGCTGCTAATTGTCTGGTAGTTTAAAGCTTCTGCTTAGTGGGCTTCAGAGCCATGGAAGGGTTCCACAAAAGGGTCAGCTCAGCCAAATTTGGGGTCTCCACAAAGCCATAAGGAAGGTGAAATGTGCAGTGAGCTCAGCTGCATCTCTGGATGCTGGCACGAGCTCTGTTAATGGTCTCACAGCACAACAGCCTCTGTTGTTACTGCCAGCTCAGCTGTTTGTGTCCCTTGGCTGTGGAAGGGAAGGAAGAGTCTGCAGGAACACAGGAGCACATCGTGTCTTCCCAGCCCTTCTCCCAGGAGGGAAGTTGTGCCCACCCCCACAGCTGGGCAGGGCTTTGCCTGTGCCCCCTTGGGCTGCCCCAGTCTGCTCCTGCCTTGAGTGGTGTTGCACGTTTCAGTTCTTTGGGGAATGCTGGACTGGAAAAAGGGCTGTGAATCCTCTCAGAGGGGGTTAAAAAGGGGAATTCTGATTTCTGGTGCAGGGGAGATGGAGATGCACTTGGAAGGAGTGATTCCTGCTTGTGACTCCACTGTGGTCCCCTCCTTCCCCAGGGATCCATGCTGTTGCTCCACCCCTGGGTGAGTTCTGTGCTATTGTGGGGGCACTGCTTTGGCTCCAGCACTGGGAGTGGAGATCTGAAGCTGCTGGGCACAACAGAGTAGCACTGCCAGGAGCCCCTGCCTGCCTAGGGCTGAGCCAGAGGAGGTCTGCAGGCAAAAACAGGGACTCTGTGCCTAGGGAATGGACCCCCAGTGCCCAGGAACGGGGTGGGGGGGACCACTCCCCTGAAAGGGAAACTGGTCTCTGCTGCCCTGTTAGTGCTGTGACACACTGGGGTCGAGGTGAGTGCCAAGCAGGGGCTCCATGGCTTTTCCACAGGTCCAATGGCAGCAGTTCTGTGGGAGATGGAATGATGTGCACACAAAACAGGGCTTTGTAACTGGCTTACTGGGATATCAACACAGGGATAGGGCACACGTGGAGGTGATGGATTTAAGGACGATTGTGTGTCAGGCCTTAGGGCATGGCATGCCTTGGAGTAGGGGATGTCCTCTCATCCCCAGCAAAGCCTCATCCCCAACATCTGACCAGCTGCACAGGATGTGTCCTCGTGGTCTCCCAACTCGCCTGCCAGACACAAAATCCCCATCCAGGCTGTCAACAAAAAAGCCATTCTCCAGGGCCTTCCTGGGGAAAGGGCAGGCTCGGAACTCCTCCCTGGGGGATACTCTGTTCCCTGTTTATTGTTCAGCACACTTCTTTTCACTCCCAGCAAAATATGGTTTTTTTGTGCAGAGAGAACAGGCCTCCCTTTGGGGGCAGGGATCATTTGCATTAATTAACAGAGCTGTTATGCACGGCCACGCTCTGTCGCATGGAAGCCAAACAAACGCCTTCTTTTTTATTCCTTTTTATTTTTTTCCCCCCCCTTTTTTTTTTGCCATAACCTCGGAGTTATTACAAGTCAGGCACCGCATCCGCTCCGGCCGACGCGTGACACGTGCATTCCTGCTGCTGTGTGCTCCACAAAAGTGGGCTTGTGTTTCCTTTCCCCCTCTGGAGCTCGGGACACTGCTTCACTGTCTCCCGTGGTCCAGGCACTGTTCCCCATTAATTACATCTTAGTGGCGCTCGTAGGCCTTCATTTCCTGGGAATGAAGTTTTAACAAGGAAATCAGGAATATTTAGTGCTGCCAGCGAGGTGGAGGGTTCAGCACTGGGAGCAGCATGAGCAGCAGTGAGGTGTTCCTTTCTGTTCCTTTCTGTTCCTTTCTGTTCCTTTCTGTTCCTTTCTGTTCTTTTCTGTTCTTTTCTGTTCTTTTCTGTTCTTTTCTGTTCTTTTCTGTTCTTTTCTGTTCCTTTCTGTTCCTTTCTGTTCCTTTCCTTTTTCCCCACTGGTTATATATTCCGATCCATTAAAGCAAAAGAGCTCTGTTGGGAACAAGTTGTTGTGGAGCAGAGGGGACAGTGGGAAGCGGGACTGAAGGCGTCGTACCCACTTCAAACCTTCAAGCAGCCCCATGCCAGGGCTTCAGGAGGGTGACCCTGACCCAGAGGGGCTGGTGGGTGGGTGAGTGGCTCTTCAGAGCTGGATTGCTGAGGCTGTGGTGTGGCTGTAGCCAAAAAGCCATCAAGCAGAGCTGGTTCAGGCTGCCTGTGGGACTGTCCCCTGGCTGTGGGGATGCTCGTGGAGCCCAATGGCAGTGAGATGGCATCTCCCTCTAGCCCTGCTCCCTGCTTGGTCGCATCAGAGACCAGGTGACACAGAGGGGACATAGCTCAGGGTGGCCCCTCGCCGGTGACAGCAGGGAGGTGTGCCTGGAGAGGGGACTGAGCAATCGCTGCTCTCCTGGCCACGAGAATCATAGCAAGGAAAGATAATGTCACCCCTTGTCATCCTGCATTTGTACTTGCCCAGAGTCATGCAGTGACTCAGTGGCAGGGCTGGGAAGAGAGCCCAGCGCTTCCGACTCTTTGGAATCGCGTTTGATTCCTGCCGTGCCAGTGCGTCGGCCGCAGCCACCTTCAGCCTGCTGTGCCCTCTCTGTCCCTCCCCTGACCGCTGGAGCCCAGTTCTGTGCTCCTGCAGGGTGGCTAACCTTCCCTCACAAGTCTCCCAGAGCACACGGAGAAGAAATCCCATCTTTTCCCAGCTCCTCTGCCCTGTCCTGCGTTGTCCCCCTGCTGCTGAGGAGCTGGGAGCTCCCGTTCCTCACTCCCAGCACCCAGGAGAGATGAGGCAAGTGCTTTAGAGCTGGAACATGACTTAAATACTGATGGGGACGAGTATGCTCAGCAGTGTGTTACACAGAGAAACCAGCTCAAGCAGGTGAGGAAAACCCTTGGGCTTGCAGCTAGGGATGGGAATAAAGGTGGGGAAGCACCGTCTGCCCTCTGCCCTAAACCTGCTCTGGGAAGGGACCTCTGGAGCCCAGGCAGAGATGTTAATAACTATAAACCTCCTTTGTGTGGGCATCTCTTATGTCCACACGTGAATTAGGAGAGAGAGGGTATCCTGGGGATGCTGCAGCTTTCCCAGGGGTGTAGGAGGAGGCCAGTTACCTCACAGGCCCTTCTTTCCTGTCAAGGGCACCGTGGCACCCTGCTCTCACTACTGGAAAGCATCAACAGGCACTGCCTTTGTTGTGTGCCCCTGAGCCTTCCCCTGCTGACAACGAGATGAGGAATCTCGTATCACAGAGGCTGATGCAAATAGAAAAGGGCATCGCAGGCTCCTCTCCGCTCAGGAAACATGTTTATTCATCTTTTTTCCTCCCCCAGACTCTAGTACGTGATACAACTGCTACTTAAAAAAAAAAAAAAAAAAAGGAATAGATGGCTGCATTCGTGGCTGAGCAGGCACAGAGCGGTGGGTTTCTATTTTTAGGCCCGGTTCGGCGGGTGTAGGTGTGAGGGGAGGCTGAGGGGATTCTCTCTCCGCAGGGATGCGGGGGCAGGCGCACGCGTGCAGCACACGGCCTTATTTTCTATTCAAGCTGCCTTTTTTCTCCTGCTCCCTCCCCCCCTCCTTCCTCCTGCTGCTCAGTCATTCCCTCCTCACTCCCCCACCTTTTGGGTGATGCTGGCACGGAGACAGTCAAACGCCTTTGGAAACAGCGTGAGCAGCCTGGATGGAAACAGCGTGGGGAGGAAACGTCTCAGCACAAATAAAATGCCCTTGTTCCCTGATTAGGCAATTTTTTGTTTTTATAGAGTCATTGAATCACAGAATAACCTGGACTGGAAGGGAACTTAAAGATCAACCAGTTCCAACCCCCTGCCATGGGCAGGGACACCTTCCACTAGACCAGGTTGCTCCAAGCCCTGTCCAACCTGGCCTTGGGCACTTCCAGGGATGGGGTAGCCACAGCTTCTCTGGGAAACCTGTGCCAGGGCCTCACCACCCTCACAGGGCAGAATTTCTCCCCAGTATCCCATCTAGCCCTGCCCTCTCTCAGTGTGAAGTCATTCCCCCTTTTCCTGTCACTCCATGCTCTTGAAGAAGTCCCTCTCCATCTTTCTTGTAGGTTCCCTTCGGGTACTGGATGGCCACAATTGAGTCACCCGAAGCCTTCTCTTTTCTCTCCTTCCTTGCTGAAATTCTAACACAGGCAAGGGGATCCCTGGAGCTCCAACCCCCTCACGGGGAAGAATTTTTTCCTGATCTCAAACCTGAATTTCCTTCTTTCAGTTTGAACCCAAATGAGCAGGACAACATTTCCCTGGCAGGGGCTGGTTCCAGCTGTTGTTGCACAGGATCTTTGAGCAGTGCCGAGGGTTGTCTGGGGCTGGAGCTGTTCCTGCCTGGCTAATACTTTATTTTTCCCCCATGCCAGAGCCGGTGAGAAGGGGAAAACCCCCCAGCTCCGTCCTGCAGCCATGGAAGGGGGTGTGCAGCTCCTCAACCGCGACGGGCACAGCATCTCCCACAACTCCAAGCGCCACTATCACGATGCCTTCGTGTGCATGAACCGCATGAGGCAGCGGGGGCTGCTCTGCGACATCGTGCTCCATGTGGGCACCAAGGAGATCAAGGCCCACAAGGTGGTGCTGGCGTCGTGCAGCCCGTACTTCCACGCCATGTTCACAAGCAAGTAGAGAGTCCTCCTTTCCCCCGTGGACAGGCTCTCCCTGCCCTCCAAACCCTCTGCCCTCTGCCAACCCCTCCGCATTCTGCCCTGCTCCCTGTTCTCGCTGCCCTGCCCTATGGAATTGTGGTGCCGGTGTGTCATTTCAGTGAGGAAGTGCAGTAATATTCCTCCTTTGACTCCCTACCCTGAACCTCTGTGCCCATAACCCCTGCAGAGGTGTCTTGATGCCCCTCCTGCAGACATGGACCCCCTTCCCTAGAGCGCACTCCTTGCTAAGAGAGGGGCAGAAGACCCTCCTGGGCTGTGATGCGGAGGTGGATGAGGCTTGGTTAGACTCTCTGTGGGGAAACAAGTCCTGCTGAGGGATTTTTGCTCATTGTTGTGTCTGTGTTGCCCCAGATGAGATGAGTGAGAGCCGCCAGACCCACGTGACGCTGCATGACATCGACCCCCAGGCCCTGGAGCAGCTGGTGCAATACGCCTACACCGCCGAGATCGTGGTGGGAGAGGGGAACGTGCAGGTAGGAGCTTCCCCCCCAGAATCCCTCCCTTCCACAAAGCTGTTCTGTACGAAACTCGCCTCCTGGGGACTCTTCTTTCCTTCTGCTCAGCACTGCCAGCTGTTTTTTCCGTGAAGGCAGCTGGATCTAGCAGTGGTCAGGGAGTTCACCTGCTTCCCCGTGCCCAGAGGGGCTGGGAATGGCTCCTCAAAGAACTGTGCAATGCCCAGGTCTATTCCTGAGCACCTGCCATTCTCCTGGCCCTGTGGGGTGTTACTGGTGTCCTTCTCAGCTGTTCTTTACCTTAGTTCTCTTGGAAACAAGGAATGCTCTGTCCTTCCCTGCGCTTGTGTGCCTGAAGGTGCTCAGTAAACCTGTTCTGCTCGTGGCTTGCAGTGAGACGAGGGTGGAAATGGTTTCCTTGCCCTGGAAACTCTCTTTTCCCCCGTTCTTTCCCACTGCCAGACACTTCTTCCTGCTGCCAGCCTGCTTCAGCTCAATGGTGTGCGGGATGCTTGCTGCAAGTTCCTGCTCAGCCAGCTCGACCCATCCAACTGCCTGGGGATCCGGGGCTTTGCTGACACCCACTCCTGCAGTGACCTCCTCAAGTCTGCTCACAAGTACGTCCTCCAACACTTCGTGGAGGTGTCCAAGACAGAGGAGTTCATGCTGCTGCCTCTTAAACAGGTGAGGCCCCTGACGGGAGTGTGAAGGTGTAGGTGCAGCAAAGCTTCTCGTGCTCTGTCCTGGAAGGCACAGCCTGTGTGTCAAAAGCCCAAGGAACCTGCACTGAGGGGACAGGGTTTGGCAAGGGAACATACCCAGATTCTGTGCTTTGATCCTCTCTGTTCAATGTGTGGGAAGATTGCTGTCAGAGAACTTAATCCCATGGGAATTAAGAATGGGAGGGTAGGACAGAGGATAATTTTGGTCACTGGTGCTTGCCATGTGAGCTCTGAGCGCACAGTCCAAGGAATAAGTCCTGCCTGCCCTGGTCACGTAGCTGTGATGTTTAATTCAGAGCTCAGCTAATGTTTCCTGCTGTTCATCGTGTGCCAGGATGGCCCCTGGCTCCTCTGCTGTGCCCTGGCCAGGAGGCACTCCTGGTCCTTGCTCTGCACCACCTGACCCTGTGTGGCCCCTCAGCAGGACCCAGACACCTCCTTTCACCCCTTCTTGGGGCAGGGGGTGCGTGGCAGCGAGGGGAGGTGCATATCTCCACCTGCTCTGGCTCCACAGTCCTTGGCAAGTGAAATGAGTGCTCTGGAACCAGCCAGGCCATGCAGGTCTGTCCCATGAAATATTGAAGGGGCCTGTGCAAGCAGAGTCGTCTGCCTGCTCTCACTGACATTGATTGGAAGTGTCAGGAATTGCAGCAGCTTCAGCCACAGAAGGGGGGGATGAGCTGGGGGATGATGACTGAGGGCAGAGCTGTCTCCACACCAGCTGCACCTCCTGGTTTGGGGGACCCAGGGCTGTGCACCCTTCAACCTCCAGCATCTACAGGAGGCAGGGCTCTGCCTCTGGCAATGCAGTTCCTTGGAGGTGTGAATGTCTCCTCTCCTCCCTGTCCATACCAACCAACACTGCCTCTTTTACCCCGCTCTGCAGGTGCTGGACCTCATTTCTAGTGACAGCCTCAATGTGCCATCGGAGGAGGAGGTGTACCGGGCTGTGCTCAGCTGGGTCAAACATGATGTGGACAGCAGGAGACAGCACGTCCCCAGGGTGAGTGTGTGCTGGGAAGGTGGCCTGGATCTACCCACCAGCTCTGAGTGCCTGGGCTGGGTGGGGACATGGCTGGAGGGACAGCAGGTCCCATCATACCATTTCCAGTCCATATTGGAAGGGACCTTAAAGCTCCTCTCATTCCACCCCACTGCCATGGCCATGGACACCTTCCACTAGCCCAGGTTGCTCCAACCTGGCCTTGGACACTTCCAGGGATGGGGCAGCCGCAACTTTTCTGGGCAACCTGTGCCAAAGCCTCACCACCCTCACAGAGAAGAATTTCTCCCTAATATCCAACCTAAATCTCTCCTCTTCTAGTTTAAACCTGTTCCCCCTTGCCCCATCCCCATCCAAAGGCCTCCTCTCCCCTCGCAGCTCATGAAGTGCGTCCGACTGCCCCTGCTGAGCCGGGACTTCCTCATGAGCAACGTGGACACGGAGCTGCTGGTGCGGCACCACTCGGAGTGCAAGGACCTGCTGATCGAAGCCCTCAAGTACCACCTCATGCCGGAGCAGAGGGGCGTCCTGAGCAACAGCCGGACGAGGCCGCGGCGCTGCGAGGGGGCCAGCACGGTGCTCTTCTCCGTGGGTAAGGCCCTGCGAAGGGAGCCCCCTCACCCGCATCCCGACCCTGTCCCGGGGCCCTGTGGGCCGGGTTTGCTCTGTTTGCCCTCCCTCCCAGGTGGAGGGAGCCTGTTTGCCATCCACGGGGACTGTGAGGCCTACGACACGCGGACGGACCGGTGGCACATGGTGGCCTCCATGTCGACGCGCAGGGCCAGGGTGGGCGTCGCGGCCATTGGGAACAAGCTCTACGCTGTGGGCGGGTAAGGAGGGCACGGGAGGTGGTGGGGTGTGAGCAGAGCCTGTGGGGAGAGCAGCACAGAGCTGCCCCAGGAGCAGGGGTGGCCAGCAGAGCCTCCCGGAGCTCACCTCTGGATGGACCATCCAGGATCTGTGGGGTAGCAACTGAAAAGCCCTTCCCTGCCCTGCGGTTTGGAGCTGTGAGTTCACCAGCTCTTGTTTTGGTGGTGGCCGTGTCCTGGACTGGCATGGTTCCACCCCCATTTCTCTCAGAATCACAGAATGGTTTGGGTTGGAAGGAACTTTTGAGGTCATCTTGTTCCAACACCCTGCCATGGGCAAGGACACCTTCCACTAGCCCAGGTTGCTCCAAGCCCTGTCCAACCTGGCCTTGGACACTTCCAGGGATGGGGCAGCCACAGCTTCTCTGAGCAGCTTGTTCTCCCTTTTTCTCCCAACAGCTACGACGGGACCTCTGACTTGGCTACAGTGGAGTCCTATGATCCTGTCACCAATTCCTGGCAACCTGAGGTGTCCATGGGCACCAGGAGGAGCTGTCTGGGTGTAGCAGCACTTCATGGGCTTCTCTATGCTGCTGGGGGGTACGATGGGGCCTCGTGCCTGAACAGGTAGGGGATTGCATTGCTACAGGCTCCTCCACTGCTTGTGCATGCAATATCCTTGGTGCTGGGAGCCTGGGAGCCCTGCTCCTGACCCATGGACTGACCCCAGGGTAGATGTGTCGCAATCCAATGGGGAAAAACCATTTTGTAGCCCTCTGCCACAACAGGACGCAGCCTTTGTCAGTTCTTCCCTCCTATTTTCCCTGTCTATTCCCAAGCTTCCTTGGGAGCTGCCCCTGAGGGCCTGTGTCAAAGAGCTTTGACCTGGGCTTTTCCAGTGTCACACCTTATGTTCCTGTGTCCCTGCCTGCTGCAGCGCAGAGAGGTACGACCCTCTGACAGGCACCTGGACATCCATCGCTGCCATGAGCACCAGGAGACGCTACGTCCGGGTGGCAACTCTAGGTGGGTGATGGCACGAGGACCTCACGGGCTTCTGTGCTGGCTCTCTTGCATTCCTGGTGGTTCCTTTTGATGTTCTGTCCTAGTTCCTGCCCCCTCTCCCCAGATTCCCTTCGTTATGGGTCCGGATGGCCCAGCCATCCCTCTGCCATGCCCTGACATGCTGCCTGCCTCTGCCCTCCTCCTCAGTCTCCTGAGTAACTGGGTTTCATCACACTCTGTAGGCAACTCCTGAGGGGACCCACAACTTGTTCCTTTGTGCCCCTTCTACTCTGGAGCAAGGGGCTGGCTGTGAATGATCCCCTGTCCCTAGAAAAGGAAGGCACAACCTTGTTAGTCCTTCAGTATGAAAGCAGGACAGTCCTTTTGCTGATGATCCAAGTCCCACTCTCAGCCAAGCAGGTGCTGGGCCTCCCTGGGGATGCTTCCCACCTTCCCAAGAACTGCCACACGGTGTCCCAGTGTCCCCGTGCCTCTCCCCTGCCCTGTTCTCTGGTTTCAGCTCTCAGTGCTGACTCAGAGCTTCCCTCCCCTCCATCACCAGCTCACACTGTGCCTGCCACAGCCGATACTGGCATTCCCCTGCTCCATCCTCCACCACTAAAAATAGCCCGTTGCTCCAGCAGGGAGCACTTGCAGCTCCTGTAATGAGGAGGTCAAGAAGCAGCAGGCAAAGGAGTTCTCTGGGAAGCTTGGAGCGTGGCAGAGAAACTGCCTGATGAATATTTCACAACACTCCATGCTGGAAGGGGAGGGGAGCTGGGGGAGCCCTGCTGAGAGGAGCTTGGCTGCCTGGGGCACGGGAGGCTCAGCTCATACCTGTGTGGGCACCCATAGGGTGGCACCTGTAGTGTTGTGGGACCTGTGTTGGGACAGGGACCATGTCTTTAGCTAATTCCAGTGCCTGTGTGACTGTCTTTGCAGAAGGCAACCTCTATGCTGTTGGGGGATACGACAGCTCATCCCACTTAGCCACGGTAGAGAAATATGAGCCCCAGGTAAATACAAGAGAGATTTTTATAAACTTTTTCCTTCTCCCCTCCTCTGTGGTGCCTGAAAGGACTTAAGCCACTGTGCATGACTGTAACAAGGAGTGGGTATCAGCCCCTTCCACAGGGACAGAGAACCCGGGGTGTGATCCTGAGCAAAATGAGCCACAGCTGATCCATGCAGGCTCTGAGATACCACTGCAAGATTTCAGCCACCAGAACACTCTCTACCCTGCTGCCTGTAGGCCAGCTCGAGTTCTGTAGGAAGAACAGTCCTGGTACATGCCCTGAGCTGTTTCCAGCTTCCAGCTGAGGTCCTGCACTGTGCACATCCAGTGTGGTGAACAGGGAGTGTGGCAAGCTGGGGACATGAGTTGGGCCTGAGGATTCACAGCTCTGCTTGAGCAGGGGAGATTGCTGCAAAAAATAAGAGAGAAGGTCCTGGAGGTTTTTCGTGAGCTGTGCAGTCGTACTTGCAAAATACAATACTTGGAAATAGATACAGCTCAACCCCCATGGCCAGGCTGGATGCAGCTGTGACACGACTGGTGGCCTGGCACAGGGATCTCTGTGCCCCTGGGATGGCAGGACTCCTGCCAGCTCCCACAGCGCTTTCCTGAGCCACTCAGCAGAGATTTCTGTGCTGCTCTTACTGTGGCAGAGTGGAAGGGAAAGAAGTGGGTTCCCCCCAGAAGTCCTTTTGGGGGGGGAGGACCGTCATGCCAGGAGCTGTGTGGTTAGAGCAGGACTAATACCACAGGACCGATTTGGCCAGGGATGGGTGGAAAATGCCCTGTACACCTGTCTGGTTGAACAACCATTGCCTGTTCCCAGATCAACACCTGGACACCCATCGCCAACATGCTGAGCCGCCGGAGCAGCGCGGGGGTGGCCGTGCTGGAGGGGATGCTCTACGTGGCTGGGGGCAACGATGGCACCAGCTGCCTTAACTCTGTGGAGCGCTACAACCCCAAAACCAACACGTGGGAGAGCGTGGCACCCATGAACATCCGCAGGTAAGGAGCCGTGCCCCGCTCTGGTGGCAGCAGGATTGGGGATCCCACCTCGCCGTGCCTCGCTTGGCACTGCAAACTGTAAAACACAGCCCGTGCCCCCCTCCCAGGGTTTGGCTGATGCTCCTGCTGCGCTGAGAGGGGCTGGAGTGTGTGCCAGGAGGGCAGAGCAGGGGTGTTCTGCAGAGGGATTTATTCTCAGCAGTTTGTGTGGCTGTAAAGAACCGGGTGGTTCCGCTGGCTGAGGCCACGGAGATGTTGCTGGGCTGTGGGAGGATTTAAGGCTTGCAAGTCCGAGGATTTTGGGCTCCTAGAGTTTGTTATTTAGAGGTGGCGGTTCTCCAGTGGCATGAGAGTGTCAGAGTGAAGGGGAGGACCTGAGAGTCTGTGCTGCACTCTGCTTGAACTCCAGTAGTTCATTTTCTCTGGGTGACTGTCAGGCTGGGCACTCCTTTTGCGGGGCCGGTT
This sequence comes from Manacus candei, assembly GCF_025592945.1. Lineage (NCBI taxonomy): Eukaryota > Metazoa > Chordata > Aves > Passeriformes > Pipridae > Manacus > Manacus candei. The sequence continues at coordinate 5,208,939 of NW_026138070.1, forward strand.
TACCCGAGGCGCTGAGCTCCCCTACACCCCAGAGCCTCACCCCACTGCGGTCTCTGCGTGGTCGTTGCAGGAGCACCCACGACCTGGTGGCCATGGATGGGTGGCTGTACGCTGTGGGTGGCAACGACGGGAGCTCCAGCCTCAACTCCATCGAGAAGTACAACCCCCGCACCAACAAGTGGGTGGCAGCGTCCTGCATGTTCACCCGCCGGAGCAGCGTGGGGGTGGCCGTGCTGGAACTCCTCAACTTCCCTCCCCCCTCCTCGCCCACCCTCTCGGTGTCTTCGACGAGCCTTTGACAAAGAATCAGGACGTACCTTACCTCAAGGGGACAGGGGTGCCTGGCAGGGCTCTAGGCCGGCCCCGAGGGGCAGCCGGTCGCTGTAGGAGGGGAGCGGAGGTCCTGGTTGGTGCCTGCAGCCCCAGCACTCCTGTGAACCCCGGAGCTGTCCCCGCTCTTGGGGCGCCCATCGGATCAGCGCGACCCCAGCAGTTAGAAACGTGCTTCCTGGACGAGCACCCTCGGTCGGAGGGCGACGAGGCGGGTGCTCTCCGCTCCGCTCAGACTCATCCCACCGCCCGCCCCAAGGGCTCATATCTCCTTTGGGGAGGGGAAACTCTAAACCATTGCTGCTTCTTGGATTCACGGGATCCAGCCGGTGCCACACACGGGCACAGCCAGCCTTGGAGGCTTCCAGGAGCCCTGTGGGGTGGCTGAGGTGGGCAGCGCTCCTGCCAAGGACGCGGCGAATGTGCAACCACCGCTCCTCTGAATGTCACTGTAGCCAAACTCTTTACCAAGCCTATCGTGCACTGTTAAAGACTCTGAGGCCACTGTATGGTTCTCAATGGTGTCTCATTGATGCCTTAAAATACACAAACAGAAGAATCCCAGCTAAGGGACAGGGCCTGGAGGAGGTGAGGTTCGGAGGCAGGACTGGACGTAGCATCCTGAACCCTCCAGTGTTTCCATGCTCTGCTGGCCCCCACCTCATCCCCCGAGATCCCAGCTGGCCATTGCTCTGGGAAGTCCCAAGCCAGGCAAATGGGTTGGGTGACCTTGTTGGCATCCATGCCATTGCTGTCCCATGCTCAAAGGACTGAGTGGCTGCCTGCTCTCTGCACGTGGTCCTGGCTCAGACTGGGAAAGGATCGGCCTGTTTGCTGTTCCCCTCTCTGCAAAGCAGATTCTGGGTTTGTGGAGAGCTATCAGTTCTTTAAAAAGAACAGTCCAGCCTTCTAAATGAGGAGGATTGCCTGGCATTACTTCTTTTGGGTATTAATTTTTTGCCTTTTTTTATTTGAATGCTAATATTTTAGTTTTTAATGACTTCATATCCCTTTGTTTTCTACGCTACCCTGGTACTCCCCATCCCATCTGCTTCTAAGGCAGCAGAAGGGATGCAATTACTTTTCTCATTTGTTGAGGAGACGATGCCTGTGTCCTGGAAGACGTTCTCTATGGATGTGTGGGGTGTGTGCATGTGTGAGATACCAAATGTGCAGCGAAAGCAGCACGGAAGGGACCATTTGCAATTAGCGACTCCCTGGCAATTAAGCAACCCCTTTAATTAACTGAAGGTTGAATAAATTAGTGCTGTAAGTCACAGACCTATCCTAGACCCACCCGTGCCACGGAGCCTCTGGGGTGGTGTTTTCAGTGCGTGTGCTGTGCGTGTGAGCCGTGAACTGAGGCACAGATCAGGTGTTCTCTGCATTACAGAGGAATGACTCAACCACTGGTACCTCAATAGTGTTCAAATGTAGCACTGGAATACAATCTAACTGTTTGGAACTAATTCCTTTATCCCTTTTTCCCCCTGCTCCTTCTCGTTTCTCATTCACAGAGTTCAGATTACACTCGTGGTGGGGATTTGTTGGCCTGAATTTTCAAGTGACGAGATTTCTTCTCCTTTTTTTGAGGGGGAGGTTGGGTGAAAGGAGAGCTTGAAATGAAACAGGGACTCCCCAGCTTAAGACAATTTTTTTTGCGGTCTGATTTCTCCTGGACTGGTGCCTGCATGTTTTGCAAGCCCACTGACACGCTTTACAAGCCCACTCACAGTGCCTCACGCTGGACACCTGAAATTACCAGCAGCTTCTGAAAACCTGAGCTGCTTCCCTCCCCAACCAGTCCCCAAGGGGCAGCCTGGTCTTCTCAGTCTGAGGAGGCCTTTTTGGCTTTTAGAACAGACTCTAAATTTGCTTTCTGTCCCCCTCTCACTTGCCCAGCCCATCCCAGCTCAGCAGCTCTCCTGTTCCTCTGTACTGCAGAGGGGTCTGTGAACGTCCAGGCTCTGTGCAGGTTGTCTCCTGGTCCGTGTGGGCTGCCCTCAGAAGGTCAGATGAATCTGCTTTGTACGAAAAACCCAATGAAATCAGTGAAGTCTGCTCCGTTTAGTGCGTGTGCCCACACCTGAGCGAGGTTCAACCCTTTCCATCCCATTCCTAGAACCAACATCAGGATTTTACTCTTCTGCTGGGCTCGTATCGACTCAAGGTGACCCTGGCTCCAGGGTCCTCTTGGAAGGAGGATCAGCCCAAAGGCCCCATGGCCGTGTCAGAGGTGGAAGGTGCTGGTGCTGGGCTTGGCCTGACATTCCAAGATCCTGCTGAGAACTCAGCAGGAGTCAGGAATGGCAAAAGGAGAGCGAAGCCCAGCCAGGCTGCTGGAGGGAGCATGGCACGGCAAAGAGGGGCACTGCAGGGCCAGGGAGGAACTGCTGGAGGGGAAACACGGCTGATTTCAAACAAGGAACGAGTTGTTATAGCAGTGGTTCAGCATCTGGTCCAGCTGTGGCTGCTGTAGCATGAAGGGGGGCTGCTGCCTTGGGAGCAAAACCAGAGGGGAAGCGAGAAATGTAGCAGCTGAGGAGAATTTTTCTGCCATGTGCCCTTGGCCTCCATACACTGAAAATGGTGTGTGATGCTGTCCTGCCTCCTGAGGATCAGGGAAAGGGGCAGTGTGACTCCTGTCCCCCCCTGGTTGGGTCCTGAGCAATATCCCACTGAGCCTGTTCAGCAGAACCCTGGGGAGGAGGGAGCCTTTTGTGTCTCTGCTGCACTAACTATGCAGGTGCTCACTGCTTTCCTGTGCAAGAGAGAGAAGGGAGGAAAGGGCAAAATAGTTCCCCAGCAGCTTGTGGGGGTCCAGAGCACCCCGACCCACACTGTGTGGACACGAGGTGTCAGCATCTGCCCTGGGAGATGCCAGGGTGGAATCGCTTCTGGTGCTGCACGTCCCTTGCTGAGGAGGAGGAGGAGGAGGAGGAGACCTCGGAGGGGGCGTGTGTCTGTGTCTGTCTGTCTGTGCATAGTACCCTGTCTGAGGGGAGGAGAACCGTCAACTCTGCGTGTGGCTTCTCTGCCAGTCTTAGTTCGTGGTGTCTCACCCAAAACGTTTATTTGTGTGATTTCCCATGTGAGCTTTTCCCAGCGGAGGGGTGTCCCCGAGGAGGGGGGCCCCAGGCTGTGTGTGTTGATGTGTTCTGCCCAGGGACCCCGGCGTTGGTCTGCAGGGAGGCAGCAAGGCCAGGCAGGAGCCCCTGCCCTGATGAGGGTGCAGAGGTTCCCTTGGTCCTGCTGCTGGGCAGACCTGGTCCAATCCATGTCAAACCGTCGTCACTTTGATTTCTCTGTAAGTTATCCGACTTATTTATGTGGAACTCTGTTTCTCGGAATTTTTTGCACTACATGGGATTGGGGAGGGGATACAAGCAATAGAAGCCAACATGTACAATAAAGACATTTTCTTGAATACTGGATCCTGCCTCTTGCATCCTTCCTTCCTTCTCACTTCTCTGGCTCACTCCTGGGGAGGCAGGAGCTGCTCTCTGCATTGCCCTGGGCAGAGGAGGGGAAGGATCCCCAGGCAGAGGATGCTCATGGAAGGCTCACGTGCATCTGTGCCTGAGCAGCCACTGATGAGATGTGTCAGGGAGGTTTAGGTTGGATATTAGGAAAAGGTTCTTCCCCTAGAGAGTGGTTGGGCACTGAACAGGCCCCCCAGGGCAGTGGGCACAGCCCCAAGGGTACCAGAGCTCCAGGAGCATTTGGACAATGCTCTGAGGGACAGGGTGGGATTGTTGGGGTGTCTGTGCAGGGCCAGGAGTTGAGTCAATTATCCTTGTGGGTCCCTTCCAGCTCAGGATGTTCTAGGATTCTATGAGGTCTCATCTGTTTGGATGTCACCAGTCCAGCATTTTGCACAGAGCAGGGACAGGCTCCCATTCTGGAGCCCACTTCAGACTGGCCCTGCTGATGTGGATGTAATAGAGGAGACAACAGGGAACAAAACCAGTTTTGAAGGATCTTCTGTGCTAAAAGGAGCAGCTCTTCCCCCAGCTCCTGGCCCTGGGCTCAGCTGATGGTGCTGGATGCCTGGGCAGGGGGGCTGCTATCCTGTGGACAAGGGGCTTTGTATTCCCAGAGAGGATGTTGTGCTGGGAGTGTCCACCACTCTGCACACATTCCCTCTATCCCAGAGAAAGAGCAGGGCCAAGATGCTGGTGGTTGTGGAGACCACTGGGAAAAACCCAACTCAAGGCATAGAGGCTTCAGAGGCAGGCTGATTTACACCTCTCCCTGCCCATTAAATTCCAGTTTGGTCTCCCCAGGACTCCCAGTGCTGTTGACAGCTTTTCCTGCAGTGGAAATGAAAACCAGATGAGAGACATCCTCCTGCACCCCCAGCTGCCACACGCAGCTCGCCCAGGGGCTGGACGGCCCCATTCTGCTTCCCAACTGCTGCCAGTCCCTGCTTCCCGGGGGGAATGCCGAGCCCATTTCACGGTGTGGGGAGTTCAGGGGGTGAAAAGAGCAATGAGAACTGCCTGGCAGCATCCCCTGGGGCCCAGGAGGGAACTTTCCCATCGCGGTCGAGCCGCGATGCCGCGCGGTCGGAATGCCTGGCTCGGCTGGAGCCCTGCCCGTGTCCTCTTTCCTGCTGCTCTCTAGGCTCCTGCTTCTGCTTGGGGCTTCTATAAATAACTGCCGTGCTCCGAAAGCCTTCCTGAAGTCTGGAGGCTGCTTCCCTCCAAGTTCAGGTTCTCCTGGAAGCAGAGCCAGTGAGCCCTCGAGCTGGTGCACCCAGCACGCAGAGAGAGGGGACTGTCCTCAGCCACTGGTCACACCTGGCCCTGCCATCTGTGGTGGTGTCACTGGTGTCCCAGCGAGCAAAGTGAGGTGTATTTGCAGGACCTGCAGTAGTTCTGTCACTATTCTGAGCTGTAAGGTTTTTATTTAGAACAAACATGCTGGAGGAACGGCACGTTTCTGGTCACAGTCTGACCGTGTTAGCCACGGACCTTAAGAGGAATCACACTTTTCCTGAGTAAAACACAGTTGGTGCTGTTTGCTGTAATTTCTGATCTCTGCCAGGAGGTGCTGTGCTGTCAGATAGTCGTTTCCCAGCTGTGCAGAGAGAACAGAGCTCACAGAAGCACCCTGCCATAAAAATTAGGGAATTTCTGATCGGGGCCCTCTGGAGGGGTGTCCTGTTGCTTTGCTTGGCCATGAAGGGTTAATGGATCATATGACAGAAAGGGGAGGGGGACAGGGAGGCTGTTTTTAAAGGTCAAAGATGGGGAAACCTTGGAGAAATTTTATGGCATATCCGTTATCAGCTGCTCTCTCTGTGCAATCACCTCTTTGGGGAATATGTTGATTTTGTTTCTGCAAGGTAAGATGCAAACAGAGAGAGCCTAACACACCCAGTGTGTCTGTAAGACCTCAGAAATAGCCAGTCCCAGTTTGATTCAAACAGATTCTCTAAGAAAACACCCTCTCCTGGTTTTAAAAATCCCCTGTTGAAGAAATCACCCGGGACTCACCACACACCCTGGGAGTTGTTGTGGTGAGAAATAACCTTTCCTGTGAAAATACACGCCTTGTTTCCAGCTTCAGCTCACCCACCTTCACTTTCTCTGCATCCCTCCTGGTTCTCTGCCCCAGCAGGTTGTCACAAGAGTGTCACAAGTGTGTCACAAGTGTGTTCCCCACTCAGGTGCTTCCAGCATCACCACATCCCTGCAGCCTCTCTGCTGAAAGATGGAGCTGCTGTACTGTCCCTGGGAACAGGGAGGAGGCAAAACCTGCTCCCTGCCCTCTTCCCAGAGGACAGTCCCCGCTCACAGTCACTGTTGTCTCTCCCTGGCTGGCCAGGCTGTAACAGATTTATGGATTTACAGCCTTTGTTGTGCTTCAGAGCCTTCGTAAAATAAGGTATAGATACGTCACATCACGTGCTTTATAGTAATTGCTTGGGTCACTGTTATTTACATTAACTAAATCTGATTTATTTTTCAAACGTGCTGTCAATTAAATTAGTTTGACAAGATCTAATTTCCACAACCCCGTGTTGATTTGTGTTAATTATATTCTCCTCCTGTAATCCTTAAAGTTAATCCAACTCCCTCACAACTGTTACATCATTTTCCCAGGAATCAGCGTCAACTGACAAACCCATAATTAACTGGGGTGGTTGTTTTACCCATGGAAACACTGATATTCCTGTTAACTTATGCAATTTCTTTGCAAATTCTGTGGTCCTGCGAGACTTCCTGCAACCCAGAACCTTTGTGTTCAGGTCTTTAAAACTCTTTAACGTGAATTCTCTGGATTTTCTGATCCAGAGCATCTGAGTTTTGTGTTTACTTTTTCACAGCCACCTGACCACAGAATGAAATGTCATTCCCTATGGCTGTAACTGCCTGGTTTTTTTCAATCCATTGCACAGAAATATTTACCTTTTTTTCTTGTCATTAACTACTTGTTATTTATATTTTCACACAGTAAGGGAATCATACCATAAATCTTTTGTTTTCCTCCTTTTAAAGCATTTCTTCTACAAATACACCTTTAGCTTTGCTGGTCACGCATCTCCTTTTGCTCTTTGCTTCCTCTATCAATTCTCCATAATCCTTAGATTCCAATTAGATTTCCCCTGCTTATTTCCTATATTTTCACACAGCTTATTTACTTTTATACCTTTAATCCAGCTGTTTCTTTTCAACGAACGCCCATTCCGAGCGCAGCCTTTTGAACCCTTGAGCAACAACCCTAAAAGATTTTTGTTACTGCTTAAACAATAACCACCAATATTATCTTATTTTCCCCCGTCCCGGGCTGAACGGTGATCGAATTCCACCGGGGAAAACGCTCCGGATGGGTTTATTAGTGGCTCCAGCTCCGTGCTGTTGGACAGTAAGGAACGTTCGTGCCCTGCACCGCTGGGTTGATAATTCCGTGGTTAATTCCTCGTCACAGGGAACATGTACCTGGCTCGCCCCTCCCAGCCAGCGGGGCGGGAGCAGGAGTGGGAGCCCCGGCCGGGAGCTGAGCCTGGCTCAGCCCACACCCACTCGAGTCACAGCGGGCGGAAGGGAAGGGAAGGGAAGGGAAGGGAGGGAACGGCCGGCGTGACACGATCCCACACACAGACCTCCAGCTCCCCACGGCTCCGGGCGCTCCCAGGCGCTTCCCGGCATGGGGAACATCGCGTGTGTCCCGCAGGCACCTGGGGGCTTCAGGAGCTCCTTCCGAAGGAAACCTTCGCTGAAGAAAGCGTGAGTACCCTGCTTTTTCATTTCGGGGTGGTTTCCCAGTGGGGCTGGTGCTCTCCTGTGGGATGCACCGTGCGGATCCGGGCTGGCGGCTGAGCCCCCGCTCGGGGAACCCGGCAGTTATTTCATATTTCGTGTTTCATGCTCGGTGTCCCGTGGTTTTGTGGGGTGCTGGGCAGCGCCCAGGCGGGATCAGCTCGCCCTGACTGCCTGGGATGGGGTCCTCTGCCGGCAGGGAATCCCAGCTCCCCAGGGGAAACACCACCACCCCCCAGGAGAAACAGGGTTTATTTAATTTTGTTTTGATGGTTGAACTCCTCTCTGCGGGACAGGCAGGGCAAGGTGCAGAACACCCGATACTCCTTGTGTTCACTGGTGGTTTTCTCTCTTCACGACTCCTGGAGTCGTGGTGCTTGTTGGGGAAAAGTAACTTTCACACTCTTGTCCCTCGGATAGAAAACCCCAAATCCCAGCACTCTGACACGTGATTTGACCTGTGTTTGTAAACCTGAAGGGGGAATAACAGAAAATGTCTGTGAAACCTTTTGGGGATTTGGGTGCTGGGCTGGCCAGGGCAGTGCTCAGGTACCACAGCGATGGGCGGCTGTCCCAAAATAGAGCTTTCCAGGGAATGCACAGCAAGCTTCCCTGCTTTGCCACTGCCTGTGCTCCCATCAGCACGGTCTGCCAGTACCTACACATGCACAGAGCAGATCCCTCCCCATCCCGAGGACTCTGGGCTGGAAAAGAGCTCTGTTGGGAACCAGAGCGATTCCCTGTGAACCTGCCAGCCCTGTCTACCCTGTGTCTGTGCTGGGCTGTGAGACAGACCCCCTAAACTCTGCAGGCTGAGGGGTTTCTAATCAAGAGGAGACACTACACTGTCCCCTTGGTCTCCTGTGCTGCCATAAATTAGGAGTAAACCTGTAGGAGCCTGTGGAGCTCCTGTGGGATAAAAAAGAGGGGGTCACTTGGGGGAATTTGGACCCTGGAGGGCTGACATCCCACCTGTGGTGGAGCAGCCAAGCCCCAGAGCACCCCCTGTCCCTGCTGGCTCCCAGCTTCCCACACTCAGGGCTCTCCGTGGAGATAAGCCTGGTTTCTGCCCAAATAAATGCTGCAATCTGA